>NW_023425438.1:8300000-9572500 GCF_014108245.1 Pipistrellus kuhlii
AAAATCACCAATGCCAGCATAGTGATGTGATCATTCATTCATGTTCTCATTCAATACTTATTGATAATTAGTTGATCAAAGAATATTGATAAGTATCAAGAATATTACAAAAATATGTGGGATATAAACCTTAAAAACAGGGAAAAGACTTATTGGAACACACACACACACACACACACAAATACATGCATGTACATATAGGACTACCATGGCTTTCTTGTAAGCACACGATTAAAGCATGAAATTTGTGCCAAAATTTTATTTGAAAATGAAAAACAACTTGCATGCTGAGGAGATCATGAAAATCCAATGGTAAAAATAACATTGAAATTATGAGATAGGGTCCAAGTGCTAGAAACAGGGTGTGAAAAAGGATATATCTATGATGTGATCCAAGACCCAATACTCAAAAAGTTCAAGAGATTTTTAGGGACTTCTAAGCAGTTCAGTTTTGAAACTACAGTTTGATTGATTTGCCAAAGGGAAAAATATAGGTTGAGTACATGTAGAGGAGCTTTGAGTACTGAATTTAAAAAATCAGAAATTATTTGAAAGACTGAAGGGAACTCAGAAATGTTTTTGGGGAGAGGAGAGCTGATTCTTAAAAGATAACTTGGTTGCTTTGTGTGAATTGATTGTCGGAGGGTCAATGAAGCTGAGGGGAGAGATCAAGTAGACAGCTGCTGAAATAAGCTCTATGTGAGGTTGAAAGCCAAGGTGTTTACCAGGAGTGAGCAGTTTATAGATAGGAGACACACACAGGTTAAAAAGGAATAATGTGTAAGGTAGAATTATATGTTACCCAGTGTTCAGGCCTTGATTTCTTTCAGCCAGACTACATGAATGTAAGTTTACTATTTGAGAATTGGTGCATCCTTGGGCAATTTATATCTCTTTTTGTTGAAGTTTGTTTATCTTTAAAATGAGAATGAAAATAATAGTAGCTATGTTATAGGTTGTTGTAAGGATAAAATTAGTTCATACACAAAAACTCATAGAGTGATCCCTGGTCATAATGATAAGGTTCTCCCTTCTCCCAACTGGTGGGCGGAGTTATGACATTACTGGCATCTGTCACAGAGACATCTCCAAGACATTGAGCCACCAATCGGTGCATGCTAAAGTGCCTTGGAGTCCACCCCTTCCTGTTCTGTCCTGGGTCCAACCCTCTTCTGTTCCTCCCCTTCAAAAGACCCCAGACCAGCCACGTGCTGCTGATCCTCCATGTCCAGGTGGCAGCCCGGCTGGGTCCATCCCCCTCCCAACTCCTTCAATTCTGATTTCTCTACCTCCGTAATGAGTCCCGCTCATTACTGGGGAATAAACTTTACTTTAAATTGCCTTGATGGTCAGTTTCCTGCACCTCAAACCTTACAATAATAAGAAACATAATGGGCAAATTGTGATCTCTGTTTTGTTAGCCTTCAACATTACCAATGGACAAAGCCAACTTCATGGTTAAAGAGAGGAAGCAGCTTCTTGTGTTTTACAGTATGATTTGCAAAGTGGTTTGTGTAATTCCACCCAAAGCCTGTCCCATAGGAAAAGACGGTAGCCAGAATGCTTGTGGGTAGTTTTTACAGTGGTATGCCAATGTCTAGCCCTTTCCATATTTGTATGAGCCATATACCTCAACTCTTTGAAGAATGTTAGATACCATCATTTTATAGATTAACAAATATGCTCAACAAGACTGTCTGATTTATCTGAGATCATACGAAGTAAGGAGAAGCTACAGACCTACCCACAGGTATATTCCCTCATTTCAGAGCTAGACAATTGTCGAGCCATTAGTATAAATCTACTTATGCCTATATAAGAAGATCTAGGGTCAAGTCCAATCTCTACCAACATGAAAACCCTATCAGATATATCATAATTGTTAGTAATAGAATTAGGACTAGAGGTCAAAATATCCTTACTCTGGGGTAATTTTTAATGTGTTATTTCCCCCTATATATAAATTTAAAAAGCTAAAAACATACAAGTAACACACAAACACACACCAGAGTATGTCTGTATTTACCCACATAAGTGAAAATAAAGACCTAATTTAGCTCATTTGCTTTCTCTTGCTTCCTATGCTTTAAGAACTAACCTCTCTACAACCAGCATGCACACATTCAAACTCATGATGTTTCTGGAGACTTGGCTTTTCAAGGAGAGGTGGTGAAGATTTGGCCCAGAATACTTACAGGCCCAGTAAAAATCTGAATAAGGACGTGTATTGTGATGGCCTAGAAGCCAGAATAAGACCAACAGATTTGTTCCCGATAAGGAGTTTTCTGGTTCAGACCCTAGGCAAAAAGGTCAAGAAGACTAGTTCAGTTTGAGAAAGATCCTTTTGGTTTGGGCAAGTTTTTGGAAGAAGGCAAATAGCATGGTGGCTCTAAAAGACTCTTGGATAGCAGCCACCCCATACAACATGATAATGATGACAAAAAGAGGAGGAAGGAATAGATACACCTCTTCATAGTGAATGAACTATTATTACCCATAACCCTCATGGTGCAGATCATATGGACAAATACTTTATAAAATGGGCCAGATAAAAACCAAATGTGGGTATCAGATCCTAGCTCTACTTTTTATTACAGTAGAAAGGGGGAATGAAAAATTCTACTTTGAACTATTTAGTTTTTTTAAAGAGTGATTTGTGATTGTGCTTCTCTCACCTTTTGGCATTTATAAAACATACTGCCCCATAAGTGAAATTAAGACCACTTCCTTTTATGTGATGTTAATACTTTGGGATTATTTTTTTGGGTAAGAATGACTGCTTATGAATAAAGTTAACCAAACTACAGTGAGTAGAAGGATGTTCACCCATTGGAACTATCTTGCCAAATGATGTATGCTCCAATTATGCTCTGTTTTAATTTGGAGTGGGGAAAAGTAAGTACTTACTTGGTACACCTATTTGTTTCAAATAATAACATTTAAGCAAAAAAAATCAATTTAAGGTGGATAGTTAAGGCAAAAGTTTCAAAGGTAGAGCATTTATCTCATTAAAGAATCTAAATCACAACATAATTTTTGAGAAAGAAAAACAACGATGAGCATTGTGCTTCATATAATCCTACTAGAGGCCCGGTGCACAAAATTTGTGCACTCACAGGGGTCCCTCAGCCAGGCCTATGCCCTCTCGCAGTCCAAGAGCCGTCGGGGGATGTCCAACTGTCAGGGTAGGCCCTGCAGTCAGACATTCTTAGTGCTATGAAAGTGAGAGAGGCTTCAGCCACTGTTGCAGTGCTCACCAGCCGTGAGCCCAGCTCAGGGCTTCTGGCTAAGTGGCACTCCCCCGACAGGAGTGAACTTATCACCAGGAGACAGCTCTTGCATTGAACGTCTTCCCCCTGATGGTCAGTGTGTGTCATAGCAACTGGTTGTTCCACCATTTGGTCAATTTGTATATTAGCCTTTTATTATATAGGATGATCCAGCAAGAGGTCAAACATATATTCTGGGTCTCCACTGATATTCAGTCATGTAAATGGCCTGTAGCAATTAGAAGGAGCAAAGCATTCAGCCATTCAGTCACATTCTAGGGGCCTGTGTAGACACACTCTTGGAGCCTGGCAGCCTTTTCACCAATCTTTTACCGCCTAGCCTTGCCTGTGTTCAAAAAGTTAATTATCGTGATTAGAAATGGTCTCAGCCAAGAGCATTGCATTCATCTGTTGCTTTAACTTCCTTTGGGGCCTTTGCTGACTGAATGACAAAGTTCTATTTTTATTGTTTTTGGCAAATTAGGTTTGGAATTCTGTTTCTCTAGAGAAATTCGCATGAGTATTTTAAGTTTAATTGTTTGTGTGTTGAAGCACATAGTATGTATTCCTGATGAGGTAGAGGCAGCACCATTGAAAATCTTTTTTTTTTTTTAATATATTTTATTGATTTTTCACAGAGAGGAAGAGAGAGGGATAGAGAGCCAGAAACATCAATGAGAGAGAATTATCGATCAGCTGCCTCTTGCACACCCCCCACTGGGGATATGCCCGCAACCAAGGTACATGCCCTTGCCTGGAATCGAACCAGGACCTTTCAGTCCTCAGGCCGACGCTCTATCCACTGGGCCAAACTGGTCCCGGCTGAAAATCTTTTTTATTTATTTATTTGATTTTACAAACTGAGCATTTTCCTAACCCCCAACCCCGCACCCCACCCACCATCCCTCCCTTTCTCTGTCTTCTTGCCCTCCATTAGCTTCTTCTCCTCCTCCTTTTTCTCTCCCCACTTCTTAGTAATTTTATTTTAATCTCTGTCTCCCATCTCAGAAGTTTCAGAGTGTTCCTTGGCAATGACTTTAGGTGGTGATTATCCCAATTACCCAGAATCAAAGGTCTGAAATGCATTATAGAGAAGATATTTTACTTGATTTTAAAGAAACTTTTGCAAACTATAGCAATAGTCTTTATTAATTTAAAGTATATGTTATTAATCTAATTTTCAGAAAATAACTGAACTTTTAAAATTCACACTCACAGCAAACACATATGAATTGCACTTAACTCCTCTATAAATATGTTTATGTTGTTTAGCCTTTTCTTCTCATATAGATCATTTCTCATCGGCTTTATCTACAGCACTTTGAAGTGCCTGCCAATGAGATACAACACTGTATATATTTAAAAAATAATGTGATATTAAGTTCAAAAGTGGTCCCTAAAATTAAACACCATATCAACTCACAAATATTAATTTTACATGTATGTATCAGATATTTGCTTATATATGTGTATATACATACTTGCATATATTATGTAGTACATGCTAAAAATTGATCAGCTGTCCATAAAAATAAAAAGTCTAGAAGAAAGGGTCATAAAAATCTGATAAATACTCCTATGAGATTTTTTTGGGGAACAAACTAATATGCAATCTATAAAAACATAAACATTTATAAATAGACCGAGGACTAATTAGTCTCATAAATCAGACAAGACATTTTAATTAATGTACTTAATCATTAGCAAGGTCAATGTTATGCTAAATATTAGAAAATATTTTACAGTAATTGCTTCATCGTGCATCAGCTACCATCAACCGTGGGTAAGAAGACCATAGAGATATGTACAATACTATAGGCTGATAATTTACAGATTTACAGATGATCAAGTAAAAGTTAGTTTAATTACAAATGGAATACACAATCAGTTCATGATTTCTCTCTATCAGAGTAATCTAAAC
Source organism: Pipistrellus kuhlii (assembly GCF_014108245.1). NCBI lineage: Eukaryota > Metazoa > Chordata > Mammalia > Chiroptera > Vespertilionidae > Pipistrellus > Pipistrellus kuhlii. The sequence continues at coordinate 8,305,191 of NW_023425438.1, forward strand.
AGTTTTTCGATCTATTCTCCATGTGAACAGGGAACAGTCCAGCCTGAAAAAAAAAAAAAAAAAATCCGTGGCAGCCCTTTCCAGTTTACAGCAAAGCACCTTGGATTTGACCTGTTGATACATCGCAATTTCACATAGGATTAAAAAAAAAAAAGATATCAAAACTACTGAAATGGTGGTGTAAACCAGTGATCCCAATACTAAATATATCGCCTTTTCCTTACATACTTATAAATGCTGCACATTTATGAGTGAAGTCTGAGCTCCTTATCAAAGTTTAAGGGGCTCAGTTTTTCCCTCCCGTGCCTGCTTTCTCAGCTCCCAGCAGATGGAACCTGTGTTTCTCTAGGGTTCTCTCCCGAGTCCATTTTTTAAATCCATTGCTTTCTTTTCTTGGACTGATTCTGTCTCTGACTTTTTCCATGGCTATCTTCTTCTTTTCATCCAGTTTTTATTTTTAATAATAAACACAGAAGGTGCAATAGATTCTCTGCACAAATGTTTATGTGTACAGGACCTGGTTGTTCACTATAAGCATAATGTTGTGTAGCGCAGCGTTTTTCAACCGCTGTTCCGCGGCACAGATGTTGCCTGGTGTGCCGTAGGTGCAGACAAGACAAGAATTTTATAATTTTTCACTATTTTGTTTACTTAATATTTCATAATAAAGTAATTATAAAATACTTTCTTTGTGTTTATTTGATTCCTATTCAAGAGAATTACTTTATATATAGTCAATATAGGCACAGAGTTAAATTTTTTAACATTTTCTAATGGTGGTGTGCCTCGTGATTTTTTTCATGAAACAAGTGTGTCTTTGCCCAAAAAAGGTTGAAAAACACTGGTGTAGTGGATCTCTAGGACTTTTTTTTATCTTTCATAACTGGAATTCTATGCATATTAAATAGCAACTCCCTCTCTCCTCATCCTGCTAGCCCCTGGCAACTACCATTCTAGCCTCTGCTTCTAAGAGTCTGAGTACTTTAGATACTTCATGTAAGTGGAATCATGCATTATTTGTTCTCCAATGGCTGGCTTAGTTCAGTTATTATCTAGTCACCAGGTTCATCCATGTTGTAGCATCTGACAGAATTTCCTTCATTCTGTGCCTGAATAACATTCCTCTGATTTTTCTTAAGTCATGATTAACAAGACACATTTGTCTTGTTATAGCTCTAAGCGTTTAAGTATTTATTCAACTTGATTGTGTTTGCCTATTTAGCTATCTTTCTCCCTTTCTAATTTTCTCATTCAGTTTTGTCTGTTGCTCCTAATATAGTGCTTAACACGCATTAGTCAATGAATGGTGTCACAGTAATGAGGACCTTAGGAATATTTTTGGAAGGAATGTGAAAATGGGCCAACTTAAGTCTCTAACAATCAAGTATTTAATGAATACTTACTGTAAGTATCTTCAGGATTTGATAAATTATAATTAATTGAACAGTTAATAACTGCAAACACCTATCTGAAGCAGTAACAGACGTGAAATACAAAGTGAGGTGATGCTAAGGTTAACATCTATTATTATGCAGCAGGTCTCAGATTGGCCAGGATTTTTCATCCTGGCTGCACACTAAAATTACTAGTAACTTTCAAATGTCCTTGATAATTTCCAATTCTAGAACAATTTAATTAACAAGCTGGAGGAGGATGTGTAGAGTCAAAGCACCATTTTTGAAATAACTTTCCAGATATTTTTAGTTTAAACCAGTGGTGAGAATTGTGGACACAGTGTTGACCAGGTAGTCAATTTACTTAAACTACTCCATTCTTTTTTAAAAAAAGTATATTTTATTGATTTTTTACAGAGAGGAAGGGAGAAGGGGATAGACAGAAACATTGATAAGAGAGAAACATTGATCAGCTGCCTCCTGCGCACCCCCCACTAAGGATGTGCCCGCAACCAAGGTACATGCTCTTGACTGGAATCAAACTAGGGATCCTTCAGTCTGCAGGCCAATGCTCTATCCACTGAGCCAAACCGGTTTTGGCGGAACTACTACATTCTTGTTTGGGGCTGGAGCAGACTTCTTGCTGTGTATCTGGGACTAGATGCCATTTTCTGTTCCTGTACGGTTATTTTATAAAGCTATAACTTACCATTAGAATCAGCAGCTTAAAGAAAACTCTCAGATATAGGGAGGTTGGATAATACATACCAGAAACACTGACCAAGCACTAAAATATATTTTTTCTCCTTCTATGGGATAAATATTGCAGTGGCAGTTATCCAATAATGGAACAGAAATCCAAATAATCAATAATACTTATTTATCTGGGGTGTTGGCTTCTATACTGGTAGAAGCAAGAAAAATTGGTTAGAATATGTGGAATGAATGTGGAGAAAGAAAAATCAAGCAAACCTATCTCCTGTCCATTATGAGCTACTATCAAGAAATAAAGCTGCATATCAACAACCATAACTTGAAGTCATTATATATAAAATTAAAATTAAAACACAGAAGATAAAATACTTTTAAATAAGTTTAAAATACTTTTTAGAGGGATTAAGTTTAGAAATTATACTCAACAACAACAAGTTAATATTTCCTCCCTTAGACAATGGTAATATAAGAACAAATTGCTATAAGAAAGAACTAAGTATAACAGTTAATAGTAAAAATATTGTCATTGCTATGACAAAAAAGTTCTCAGTAGATATTACTGATTCCATACTGGACAAAGCAAAAGGACATTTAGTGAATTGGCACATTTACTGAGGATTGAGGACATCACACAGAAGCATATGAGGATGAAATTAAGTGGAAAATGTGAAAGTTATTTAGAGATATGAAGAATAGACATATCAAAAGGCTCACTATTTGTCAGCCAGAAGTTTAAAATAATAGAAGAGAAGGGAAAGTAGAGAACAAATATGTGAAGAGAATTTTCTAGAAGAGATGATTAGAACTTGGAAATTGAAAACTCTATCAAATATCTATCAGGAGAAAGGAAATAGATCCACATCTAGACTCATAATAGCAAAATATATAACATACAGAATAAAGAGAAGATATGAAAACTATTATAAAGAAGGGTTTGTCTATAATGAAATTTAAATTGAAAACTGACTTATGAATAAAACTAGAAAATATTCTCAAGTGCTAAGGTGACATATATGTCAGCCTAAAATTCTAATAAGCTAAACTGTCTTCAAAGAAAGAAACTTTTAAAAAGATATTTGATACATACACAATAGGAAGAGGGCATAGAGGGGATATTATTTTATTTTTAAAAATATTTATAAATATTTTTTATTTTTAAAAACTAAAAATAAAATAAAACTTGTGAAATCTGAAACAAACAAAATATACCCACAAAAATATGAAAATTGATATATGAGATAAGTGATGTTACACATCATTGGAGAATAAATTATCAATAAATAGTGACAGAAAATTTTGATTATTCATGAATAAAATTTCAGCTTTCTAAATAATAGCAGATGTAAAAATAAATTTCAGATGAATAAATTACCTCATTTTAAAATTTAAAAAATTGATTATTTCAGTAAAATAAAGCAAAATATCTTTATGATATTTGAATAAGGAATCTTTTCTTTAACACAATACCAAATGTACTCTTAGGCAATACATTGACATATCATATTTGATACACTAAAATTTAATTTATGCAATAAGACAGTTTTGTAGAAAATATTCTTTTTAAAAATTTTTATTGAGTTGAGAGAAAGACAGAAGCATTGATTTATTGTCCCACCTATTTATACATTTGTTGTTTGATTCTTATATGTGCTCAGACTGGGGATCAAACCCACAACCTTAGTGATGCTCTGACCAACTGAGGTAGTGATGCTAGTGATATACATATTTAACATAGGAGTAGTAATATGAATCAATATGAATTTTTATGATATATCATTAATGTTTTCTATTTTTGTCTTTTTCTGGACACTTCTCAGTTAGTAACTTGATAAAATACTGGCTGCTCCAGCATCTAGTGACTTCCCCTTACCATTTTACAGGTGCCATGATATATTCACGTGCACTTTGTGTCGCCTTACACCAAAGGTGTTAAAAAAACAAACAAAAAAAACCCCAGCAACTCCTGATTATGCCCCATGAAATTGAGGTTGACAATTAGCCAAAATAATGAAAATCAAACAAGAAGCTGAAAGGACTATAAGTCAAAATAACCTCTATAAGAAACACATCTGTTGTCTTCACAGTGAATAAAACAACTTTTCCAGTGGTTAAAATTTACAAATTTTGTGATCTCACCAGTGTCTAAAGTGGAGGAGGAGGAACAAGTAAGGGGGATGTGAGGTTTATATCTGACCAGGGAACTCTATAGATAGATTTGACCTCTCTGGGCAAGGCAGGGATATAAAGCTGACTCCTTCCTTTCCTCCTCCTCCTCCTCCTCCTCCTCCTCCTCCTCCTCCTCCTCCTCCTCCTCCTCACCTCTTCCTCCTCCTCCTCCTCTTCCTCCCCTCTTCTTCTTCTCCCCCTCCTTTCTCCTCCCCAGAGGATATGTTCCATTGATTTTTAGTGAGATGGAAGAGAGAGTGAACACAGAGAGAAATATTGACGTGAGAGAAACACATCGATGGGTTGCCTCTTGCAGGAGCCCCCTCCAGTGCCTATGACGAAAAGGAGCCTGCAACCAACTGCGGTCTGTGCCTTTGACCAGAATTGAACCCAGGACCATGTGGTCCTCAGGCTGACTCTCTATCCACTGAGCCAAACTGGCTAGGGCGCTGATTTATTCTTTTGAGGGAGGTTTCCATGGGTTCATTCAACTACATTCCCTGTGCTAGTAAGTAATATATTTACAATTCTCTTTGTTTCTCAAGCTCTTCCTTTGTTTCATTTGCTCCTCACAGGTTTTCTAATGTTTCATTTTCTTCTCACAGGTTTTCTAATGGGTCACAAACACACATACAGTTGGTTTTTCCAAGACAGACATTAAATGGTGTATGGCAGGCTCTTTCTCCTGCATGTGAAGTGAAACTATTGTGATCTCTCTCTCTCTCTCTCTCTCTCTCTCTCTCTCTCTCTCTCTCTCTCTCTCTCTCTCTCTGTCTCTCTCTCTCTCTCCACTCTGCTGTTTCAGACTCATCACCATACTGACTGTCTCTAGCAAAGGCATTTCCTCAAAATAAGTCTTTCACACATGTTTGAGTCTTTCCACAATGCCAGCCCAGGTATATTAAGGAAGACCTCCCAAATAAGCCAGTACAGTTACACACCAGATAGATACATACAGAGAAGGGGGCATATGTGATAGCACGAACAGAGCAAGAGTCAAGTGCAAAGTTCAGAGCACTGGCAGTGTCCACAGATGATGTCAGTCTCAACCCAGGTGGCTAAGTGGTGGTATTCGGTAAGTGGAGTAGAAGTCTGGCAGGGCTCTGAACATTACCTGTAGTACAGCGAAGTTTGAGTATCACCTGGTCAGAGCTCTCAGTTCTATAGCCCACAAGGTGCAGAGATTCACTTCTATTGATGTCAAGATAGTCCTTATCCAAATGTCCAGACTTGTGGTTTTGGGCATTCTGAACCCATCTCCCTGGTGTTCCCATTACACCCTGTTGCCTCAATCTTTGGCATATTGCCACTCGACATCATTGTCATGGCTGACAGTGATTCCCTATTGGATTATCAAAAGGTGTCCATAGCCCTAAACTGTTTGGCTCAGTGGATAGAGTGTTGGCCTATGGGCTGAAAGGCTCCAGGTTTGATTATAGTCAAGGGCATATACCTTGGTTTATCATTGGCACATCCCCAGTGGGAGGTGTGCATAAAGCAGTTGATCTATGTTTCTCTCTCATCAATGTTTCTAGCTCTCTATCCCTCTCCCTTCCTCTCTGTAAAAAATCAATAAACTTTATCGATATTAAAACAACAACGGTGCCCATAAAGACTGCTCTGCTCTTGCTCCATACACAAATATTTATACATTCACACCTTTAGATCCCTCCAGTCCATGTCAAACAGTAGTCCACTATTCTTTATGTAGCTCCAGGGTATACAATTCAGTTTCACTGAGGGTCCGCCATGAGGCTATTCTCATTATGCTTGAGGTAAGCACAAGACAACCCATCCTTCTTAAGAAAGAAAATCGCAGAGGATAATCATTCAATACAAACTGAAATGTCTGAAATGTCTCATAATGAAAGGGTCTACCTTTTAAGCACCTACTCTAATAAAGAAAAATGTAAAAAATAGGTAAATTATGCATGGAACAATGGTAAGGACTACATTTTAATCTTCCCTTCTCCTCCTCATTCCTCCTTCGACAAGGTATCCCTTAAATAAAGAGCCACCTCGAGAAAGACAAATTGAAGAGGCAGGATATCATTGATCAGGCAAGAACATTTCTGCCTAATGACCCCTTGAGTAAAGTGTTTCTTTAGGACATCACATCTTGTGTGAAGGCAGATTTAAAGGCCAGGGCATCAATTAGAAACCCACAGTCTTGCTGCCTAATCGCTCTTTGTACAGCTTCTTTTTGCAAGATAAAAAGACTATCACAATGGAAAATGAGACTTGCCAAATAATTTCAGCACTTCCCTTAGGCCACACATGCTCAATACTGTCAAGCACAGCATTTCTGAGAACCTGGTAAAATTGGGAGGAATGATATAATATTGTACGTGATGGCTCGCTGTCTGCAATGCTAACTTAAAGAAAAAGACATCAGCAATAAGCATAAGTACTAAAACATCAGTACTAGAATTGACAAGTTTTAAGATCAAAGTGGAAAACTTGAAATACACAAAGATTTTTTGTTAGGACAAAATGAACACTAAACATAAAAAGTCAACCGTCAGGTCTTAATAAAAAATTCAATTGTACTGTTTTTAAAAATATACCATTAAGAAAATATAAAAATAAGCCACAGACTGGGAGAAAATATTTTTTTATATATTTGTGAAAGGACTTATCTTCTACTTTCTTAAATTTTTACCTCAATAAAAATTGACATCACACACACACACACACACACACACACACACACACACAGAGCTTAGTATAATACAATATATGGAGTAAATCTTCAAACTCAGATATAAAAATAATCTCAGCTCCTGAAATCCAGCTTCTCTTAATGCTGTCACCAGAAAGGGACTGAGCCAACAGAGGAGCAACCCCAGGGTGGCCAATAGTGTTTGGGTTCTTTGAAAGAAAGATTTCATAACACAATTCTAGGTGACTTTGAGTGTATGTCTATTAAAGCTGGGGACAGTGCAACAAAGAAAGGGCTTAGAATAGAAGAAGCAACAGGAGAGAGCCTAGATGGGGCTGCTGTGGCCCTCTAGAAATGTTACAAAAAAGAACTGAGCCACACTGGGCTGTGTGGACTCACTGAAAGGTAGAAGTCACAATGACAAGTGTGAGCCAAGGGGGCCCTGGAGACAGGTTCAGGGGATTTGCCTGGGATGAGCTGCTGCTGCCCCCTGCTCCCTTGATTGTAACTTTCATGGGGACCTTTGGAATTTAAGAGAAATACATTTTATGCCTGAGAAAGTGGGAAGAAAGGCTGAAGTGTGCTCTAGAGAGCATTCACTGGTATCCTTTGGGTTGAGGATTTTTAACTCTCTTCCACAGGCAGGGATCCTAGAGGAGGTCTCAGCAGAATATACATAAGCTTTCCAGGGGCGTGCTTTAATTTGTTGATGTACCAAAATGAGTGCATAGAGGGACCAGGGTCATTTTCTGGTAAGTTTTATCTCTGTCTTGGATTTGTTTGGCTCTAATTGAGTTTTTTGTTGTTGTTTTTATTTATTACTCTGACTTCATTCATTCTTACATTTAGTTGGCATTGATGGCACTAACTGGACCTCTGCTGTCTACCTCCCTGACCAGGGTGATTCAAGTTATTTATTCTCTGGTTAGGGAAGAAAGGCATAAAATATATGTTGTCAAGTGTCCTTGGCTAGGGAAGATAAGATCTTGCAACTTACTATTGTAGCTGGCTGTAAATGGCTTGAATTATTTGGGCCCTTTTATATAATCATCTGTCTCAGTTTTCCTTTTTCCACTTGTCAAAAATCCTCCTAATGATACCATTAAAATAACCTGTTATTATTTAATAGGAAAGGAGATACTAAATAATATAGGCATGCTATTTATACAGCTTTTCCAACAAGCTGCATTCCACATTATCCAAGTCTATTCCCTGGAGATCATTGAGGGAAGGATGGACACAATAGACACATATCTAGTAAGGTCTGGATGACATGGGAAGATGCTTGTCTGTTAGTCACACGTGGGATTGAGTCAGTGGTCAGGATAGATGTGGCCACTGCAAGGGTACAAAATCTGAGATATTTAACTCCTGAACAAAGGAATTTCTCTCCCTTGCACTCTTGGCCCTCTTGCTCTCTTGCAGGGGGCAAACTCCCCTGCATTTGCTCAAGTGGCTCATTGCCATGTGGGACCCACACATGAACTAATGGACTGTACTTAACCTGATGCCACATCAGACTCAGCTTCACCCTGGAAGAGGAACTCTGGCTTTGTTTTTGGCTCTGCTGGAGCCCCAACTGTGTATTTTTTTAAGACTGGTTTAAAGACAATGGGACTTTGGAAACTGGAAATGTAATTCCACACAAATAAAAGTCATGTATTCTCCTCTGCGAGTATTAGAAAATTCTTTTCTGAAGATATGGCAAGAACCCTACTCCCACTAGTGATAGAGGAATGTCATCTATTCAGTCCTTAGGCAACACACATCTAACTATACTGCCTCAATGCCTTCGAATTGCTGTGATAAGCTGGCATGGCTACTCCAAAATAAATGAACAGAACCTCAATAACCTGTGACACAGTGTCAAGGAGGCTAACGAAAATGTAATTGGAATTTCAGAAAGAGAGAGAAAGAGAATGACATAGAAAATATAACCAAAGCAATATTGACTGAAAATTTTGTAAGTATGACAAAAAAACCGACAGACCCAAGAAGTTTGATGAACTCCAATCTAGATAGATGGAAGGAAAGCCCTACATAGGTAGCTTATTCATCAAAACCGCACCTCTTGATTAATGTTATATCTTCCTTCTACACTTGTTTACCAAACAGTAGAAAAATATGCACAATTAATCATATTGATATAATTATAGTTCACAGGATATACATTTACTGGTATAAAGGTCATCATTGCAGCTCATGACTCTGGTGAGGAAAATCAAGAAATGTGTTTGTTAGCTAAGGAAGAGGGATTACACAAAGAGAAATCTTATACTTATTTTTTTTTAATTTAGAGAAAGTATAAAATATAGAATCATAAAACACATCATAATGTTGTATGTTTAATAATTTAATTAAATTATCTATGTTTTATAATTTTTAAATCCTCCATAAATCATAAAAATACTGATATATTTTAAAATATAAATATATGATGTTATTTCTTCTTCAAATACAATGGCAAATTTGTGCTTAGAAAATAGAAAAAGAACAGCATATATAACTTCCATTCTTAGCATGTTGTCTTTAAGCATGATTTTGCTAGTGATTTTTCTGCATGGTTTAGTTTTCAATGTAACACAGTTACTGTATTTTTAGTACTTTAAAAACAATAACAATCTTGGTTTACATCTCACTGAGAAAAAATGAAAGTATTTACTAGCACAATGATAAAAGCACAAATATCATTTTGAGGGCTAAGTTTGAAATGTATAAAGAGATGCTTGATTTAACTAAAATCACTCACCTAGAAGGCACAACATCAAAGTTGTGATTAGATTTGATAAGAAAACATAATATATATGATCAAACAGCCAAAAGCAATAACATTCAAGAGCATGGAAGGTACCAATACTAATTTTGTTTCTCAGAATGGCATTGGAACTCACCTTCAGGATGACTTACAGTACTAAGCAAAACATGAATAAAAACCATGATGTGTCCAAATGAAAATCTAATAGGATCTCAGAATCCATTCAAAATTCTCCCAGCAAGAAGAATTGAAAGCTAATAGGACAGGAACTCAAGGGGTCAGTATTAGTGTGGGGAAAAAATACAAAGATACAAAGGCAACTAGAAATTAAACTCCCTAAGGATTATTGAGAGTTAATACAGATAAACCAAGTCCATAGTTCAAAAACAGGAAAAATCAAGAAACATGTTTGTTATCTAAAAACATGTTGAAATAAAAGAAACCTTATAGGAAGCAAAAAACAAAAATGTGAAGGTTATACTTTCACTAACTGCTTAGCATGAAGAAAGCTACAACAGCACATTTTTAAAAACTAGAATAAAAAACTTGTCATATAAACTACAAAATCAGAGATTTAAAAAATCCATATTGCTTAAAAAAGCCACACCCAGAAGAACACACATTATGTTTTTTGGGATGCATACATTTCTTGAACAAGCAAAACAAACTAATAAGTAGGAACACATATCTGAAAAATGTGTATCCTATTTTGAGTGGGGATCTGCCAGAAGGTGACAAAGAACAATATTCTGAGGTGAGGGAATTGTTCAGGTGGTGGTGATCTGGATGTATACATTGATCAGAACTCATTAAATTGTTCAATTTCATATGTGAGCATTTCAGGAAAAATTTATGGGTGGGTTTAGAGTAACTCTAAGAATGCTGAAGGGATTTTAATGGCTGTCTTGGCAGAAAATCAGGCCTGATCATTCTTTAACCTGGCCATAACACATGTTGATTACTGTAGTTCATATTAGATACCAGATTTGTTCTGCAAACCAGCATGTGCATTTATAAAGGATTTTAGAAGTAAATGATGGTTCTTAAATTATCATTATATAAGAGAAGAAGAAATAATGAAAATGTTTAGTATGGAAAGAGAATAGCCCTTTAGAAGGGCCTAGCATATGCTTTCAAACAATGGAAGAACAGTCAGATGAAAGAGGAACTAGATTAGTTATGTAAATGACTATGAGACACAACAATAAATTGATGTAGCCTAAAGGATGAAATTTTATTTTTTATTTTTAACCCATGCAAATATGAAATCAATCTGAATTTATTTTTTTAGAATAAAATCTGTATTCAAGTGCAGGGAATGAATCAGCCTTTGTGTGTGTGTGTGTGTGTGTGTGTGTGTGTGTGTATCAAAGGCATATCTTAACTTTATTAATGGTCCAGACCACAGAGTCAATATAAAAACAAACCCAAAATGGAAAACAAAGCATGTAGGGAAGAGAAGAGGCCCTTGGGCAAAGGTGATAAGGAGCCCTGCTCATGGACTAGGCCTGTCTTCAAGGACTCCTAGTATTGCCTGTGCAGGGAGATTGGGGGCAGGGGGCAGCTATTGTCCTGTGGTAGCTGTTGGTTGTTCATCTGGGTCCAATGATCCTTACTTCTGGTGTTTGCTCAGCTTCTGCATGCCTCAGCTCTTGTCCAAACTGCTAGGGATTAAGACCTCATGGGTTTGTAATAGTCAACTAGCAGCTCCTTAACCCTGGCATCCAAGATATTATCACTCTCCATGTCCAGAAGTTCATCCCCATCAATCTCCAGTTCCTGGAATCTTCTCTTCCTGGAAGTCATTGAGTTGAGTGTGTTGTTCCAGGATCCACTCCTCATGATGTGAGATGTAGCTGAGCTTCTATAATAGATCCTGGCTGTCTCGGTTAACCATGACCTTCCCTTGGTGCCACACTGGGCCCTTGACGCAGCCCAGGAGAACTCAGAAAGTATATATGTGGACTTGTGTGGTGGTTCTCTGGAAGCTGCTATCATCCATCTTTTTCCACCTTGGTTCCCTCCCTGCACCCTCATCTCCCAGAGGCCCATGAGCTGGCTGGGATGTGGTAGCTGGATTGAAAGAAACATTGCAATAGGGATGATAATAAAGTTTTGTTTCCTTTAATTACAGAGGGGTTGTTTTTTGTGTGGTTGTTTTGGTATTTCAATATCACTTTACCGTGTGATAACAATTTAATTTTCCACTGAGTCCTACAACATGTGCAATTAGTAACATAGGGAAACCAACTTGTTATCGATATATATGAAAAGAAGTACAATTTCATTGTCTAAGACACTCAATTTTTTAAAAGAACATTCATTGGTTGTTTTGTGTCCAATACAATTGACTGATTTGTACATAGATTTATAAGAATATAGAGAATATCACTGATGTTATAATTTCTATAAGTAAGACTAATTGGAAACTCATTACTGTCAGAAACTGGGGAAATGCTACTGGGATACAGTCCACATTTTAATCTAAATGGATAGCAGAATTATTGTATATTAAATAATGTCTCTTCTAATCTCCAAATTAATAGACTACTATTCTAGTAGGAGTATAGATCAGACAATTTTCTTATTCCTGGATAAATTTGCCATTACTAGTGGTTTAACTGGATTTATCATGAGGGTTGGGGATAGCAGCAGGAAATGGAGTGAGAATTACCAGCTAATATTGTCTCAAGGGATACTGTCATGCCATTTTACTGCAAATCCAGGATATGTCTTACATAGCTAGAGCCATATTGAAGAGAGAAACACTTCATAATAACCCAAAGAGGGTGAGAGACATGTTTACAAGTATGGAATCAAAGTGAATGTGTTGGCATGAAATGTGTTTTCTGAGCAAAAGTCAATATTTCAGGTAAATGCAAAGGTCATAACCAGATTCTAGGGCAGCACAGAGCATTTATGATATTTTATTTAAAAGTGTCTTCAGTCTGTGATGACTCTCTCTTAATAATAATTTAGAATTTCAGTTTTCTAAAATGTTGTCGGCTGTGTAGATTGCAATATTTGTCCACGTTATTACTGCCTACTAATTTGGGGCTTTGTCATGGGAATTGCTTTACACAATGGAATGTGGACTAAAATAACAGTTTCACAGACCAAATAAATATAATTGTTATTGGTGGCAAAACAAAACAAAACAAACAAAACAACAACAACAAAAAAAACAGCTTCAAGATGAAGATTGAGAAGGCTTGGTAAAATCTCACCAGCCTTTTTAAAACTGCTGACTTTGATCAGAAAGCATGCAAACCCAGAAAGCCTTCAGGTGGTCCTAGAATGAAGATACTTGCAGCAGACCTAAACTTCCCTCTCAAAGTACTTGAGCTTAAGTGTGATCATTTCTGGGAGTTAGATGGTAAAATTAGGTGGATTTGTAAAAATGGTCTTACTTAGAAACATGGTGTTGTAAAATATTTTGGATGTAAATTTAGGAAATGGCTTTGGAAAAACGCTTTGTCTGAAAATAGTTAGAAGATCTTGACCCAAATTCCTCATTTTTTTGTCTTAGTTTCTGTACTTATAAAATCAAAAGATGATTAGACTAAATTAATTCTGGCACATGTCCTGAATTTCCAAACCGATGATTATAAAAGACCATAGCTTCTGATCATATAACTTATGATGATATTTAATATGGTGGCATGGTAAGAGCAGCAGGTCTTTTGGACAATGAGTGTAATTAATCTATTTGGACAGAGATAATAGCTGGAAGTGTTTCTGGGACTCATTCACTAACATGCACACAGACACATTCTGGTTTATAGAGTTTGTCTAATCTGGTTTCCCAAAAGTTAATTGCAGTTTGTATTCTAGGTTGCCACCAACTCCACTGTCCTCAGCCAAAGGTTCCATAAATTCTGTGTACTTAACATGTGTAATCAAACATATTATGTAGTATGAATATTAAATAAGAAACACTTTAATAAATTCTGTGCAGTAATTTATATTGCATCATAAATCTGAAGGATATCTTAATTGTCATAAACTTTCTTTTCAAGTTCAAATTTACTCAGTCATTTACTTACTTATCTATTCTATACATAGTCATTGAGTGTTGTTGTGTGCCAGGAAACATTCTACACTCTGCAAGACAGAAGAGAACAAGAGAAAAATACACATATTCATGGAAAATATGTGATAATGGGTAGAGAAACAGACAGTGACTCCTATAATGGGTGACTTTGACATGCGGAGTGAAAAAGAGTCAGTTTTCCTAAGTCTTAAACTAGATTAAGCACAACCTTTATCTCTTCCATTGATAAATTATATGTAATTAAATATATATATTTGACCATATACACAGAGAAAAACACTTCCACTTAAGTTAACCCTGTTTTCCCCCAAGTTTACTTTCTAACATCAGTGATAGAAAAATCATCTCACATCTGTAATGCCTCATTAACATCTAAAAGAAAAATAGAAAAGTAGAAAGATCCTCCAGTTACTCATCACAAATGTGGTATAACGATAAAAGAAAATTGAGAAGTGACTCTATGAATAATAGTTTGAGTATTTCATTCATCAAAAATTACACTCATAGTCAATGAAAGTATATTTTCACAGGAAATGGAACAACACATAAAAATTTATTAAGTATATTGACCATTGTTTCTAATCAAGGCTGCCATCAACTAATAGTCACCCTCTCTTTGACTCTGGTTTTTAGGATGTTTTAGGAATACCTTGACTATTGGAGAATTTGCTTTCACTAGTTTAGATTTAAGCATTTCCAAGGCATATAACTTTTTTAAATTTTATTTTTATTATTATGTTTTATTCATTTCATAGAGTAATGAAGAGGGAGAGAGACAGAAACATCAGTGATGAGAGAGAATCATTGATTGGTTGCCTCCTGCATGCCCCCCTACTGAGGATTGAGCCTGCAACCCTGGAAATGTGCCCTGCCTGGGAATCAAACTGCTACCTCCTAATTTATAGGTTGATGCTCAACCAATGAGCCACACCATCCAGGCATGATGTTTTTTATTTTTGTTTTTAAGTGAGAAGAGAAAGGAAGAAAATTAATTACTTCAAACTGAGTTTTCTACTAATTTATAATAGATAATGCTTACTGAACATATATTTTTGTGAGACCATTTCAAATTCTTTCAGGTGGTATTTATTTTTAAAATCTCATAAAGTAATGTAGTATCAATAGTTATATTTACCATCCCAATTTATAGTGGGGGGAAATTGATGATTATAGAGTTCAATTAGTGCTGGAAAACAAATCAGTTTCACTAAAAAGAGATGTTGACAGGAAGCCAGGAAGTCTGGTCAACAACTTTAATTGCTCTAACCACTCACCATTTTAGTTGAGACATTGTCAGCTGAAGCAGCCTCCACCTTGTTTTGACCCTTGTAAGTTTCTGTTATTTTCTGCCTACGGGCTACATGTAAATTTCTGTTTATGTTGCCTAAGATGTCTTTCCCAAAGCCTCAATAAAAGGGATGGCAGGGCAAGATCAGGGAATAGTTCTCCCACTAGAGTTGGACTACCGCCTAGTCCTCTGTAAAGCCAAGTTCAATTTCTTCAAGTCTCAAGTCTCTTCATTTGTGTGAGGCCCTTCTCCAGAACCTGAACCCTGAATTGGAACTCTTTCCATGTGGGCTGTGAAAGAGATTCTACAAATTAGTTTACCCACTGTTATATTGCTACGAAGTGGTGGAGTCTGTGATGACACCCAAGTTTGTTTGAATCCAAGCCCTGATGATTTAAACATTTAAGGATGCTTCTTCAAAAATCACTATATGCATTTGTAAAGAAATAGAGGATTAACAAGACTCAATAACTTCTAGAATAAAAACCCAAGTATTATTGGAAGAATTGGAATTTAAGTCTAGATCTTTCTCCACACTGTGCCATTACATTCTTCAGAATCATAGCAGACTAAGTACTCAACATCTAGCATATATGAAATAGAAAGCTTAAACACAGGAGTATCTAAGGAACTCTGCAATCTAAAGGATCCAGCTAAACACACTCCATACCTTCAGATACAGCTCTGACATCACATACTTGTGAAAGATTAATTCTGACTAAAGAAAAAATGTGCCTCAAAATTCCAAAAACCAAATATTAACTTCTCAATGTGCTTAGTCAGATCAGCCTACTTAGTTTACTACAATAGATTTCTTAGCTTTGTGGTTGAAATGCCAAAGGTTAAATATCTTACATACCATAGTAGCAGCAGCAGCAGCAGGGGCATCAATCGCAGCAATAGCAACACAGCACCATATTGAATAGTAGCTATGGAATAGTCACACTACTTATTGCTTACAAGCATGAGCTCACTTAATCCTTGGAGCAATGTTGCAATATAAGAACTAATTACTACTACTTGTAGGCAAGGAAACAAACTTTAACTTGCTAATTAACATTTCCAAGTTCATGTAGCTAGGAAGTGGCAGATCTGGAATCTGAGTATATGTTGTCAAACTACAATGTTCAAACTTTTACCTGTGAGCAATTCTTGTTCATATATTTAACAAAAGCTCAGTATATTGTTACATATGACCACTTTATTAATATCATGGGATAGTTAAACAGCTTGAAATATAAGAGAGAGAAAAAAAGAATAATTCAACTGCCTATAATGAGGGGAGGACTCTAAGGTCATGTAATGATAATTATTTCTCCACTACTCAGTGACTAATAACCATAAATTATTAACTAATTAAAAATCTGGTTGAATATTTCTATAAATATGACAGTATTTTGCTAAAGTTTCACTGTTGTGTGTTTCAAGGGTATTTCCCTCTGTGGTGTAAAAGACTTCTCCTTATTTAGTATGAGTTTTTCCTGAGCCCTGTGCTGTGTGTGTTAGCCTCCTTTTAAAAGAAAATAACAAATTTGAAACAAAGATCCTCGGTCATTGAAGGATTTGGGGTAAGTAGTATAATATTTTAGGATAGAAAGAAAAATGCCTTTAAAAGGTGACAAAATTATATCTAACCCATCAACAGTGAAACCAGGGGGTAAGGTATATTGCTCAATAGTGACTACAAAAAGGTTGCTATTCTGCAATAAAAATTGTATTTGTAACTGAAGTAATATCACTAGTCACTACTTGAGTTAAGGTCCAATTCTAATGGCACTCCTCATGACAATAAAAAAGATTTTCTGGTACAAGTTATAATACAGAATTTAACAAGGACGTTGATAACAGTGTTTGGAGTTCAGATCAATTGTCAAACAAATATGGACATATTTGCAACCTGAAAGTGTCACAGTCAGTAAGAAAATAATAATTTCACATAGACTCCTCTTATTCTTTATCTTGAAGGCTATTTGTTGTTGTATTTTACTGAGTGTGGGTTTCTACTGTAATTATTACCATTAGTCTTTGAAATAGCATTTACACAGAGCAGCTTGCTGAAACTATTTTGACATTTTGGAAGCCCGTAATCATTTTCCCTTGTCTTGTAAAACCTATGGCCCAGATAGCAAGCTGTTCTCAGCCCTAACAGAACATACAAGGCAGTTATTTCTTCCTAATAGGTTTTAAAGATCTAAGTAAGTGTTTGTAGTAAAACACATCTTAACTTTTTCTATGTTGTGTTCTAAAGGGATTTTCAGAGGAAAAAGAGTTTGGGGGAGGGGTACAAAATGTGAGGAGATGAAGCGAAAATAAGTAAAGTCAGACACAGACAACATATAGCAACTAACAAGGGAAAAGGGATGAGGGTTGTAGAAGGTAAATGGGGGATAAATGATGGTAGAAAGGGACTAGACTGGGTGTTGAACACACAATATAATATACAGATGCTGTATTATAGAATTCTATACCTGAACCCTATACAATTTTATTAGCCAATGTTATCTCAATAAATTCAAAAATATTTTTAAAGAAAAGAAATGGAGTTCTTGGGACAGGGAATTCAGATTAGGCTGACTGGGGACTTATGGTGAATAGCAGAGTAGGGAAAAAAGTCTCCTTTTTGGTGATGATCAAATTAGGAAAATCAGTCTCATCCTTAGAAGAATCATCTTCAAGTTATTTTCTTAGGCCCGGACTGTATTACTCAATGGTTGAGCATCAACCTATGAACCAGGATGTCAAGGTTCAATTCTCAATTAAAGCACATGCCTGGGTTTTAGGCTCAAAACCGCAGCGCTGGGTATGCAGGAGACAGCCAGTCAGTGATTCTCTTTCATCATTGATGTTCCCATCTCTCTCTCTCCCTCTCCCTTCCTCTCTAATATCATTGAAAATATATTTAAAGAAAAAAGGAGGTATATTTGTTAGAAAATGTTTATTCCTTGGTGGGAAATCATCTAGGATACGGTAACTCAGTCTTGAATCCTAGCCAAGGCAATAAAATAAGAAGGAGAAAGGAAAATAAAAATAAGTGCATCGCTGTGATCTATCTTTGTGTTTCCCTCTTTTAATGGGTATTTTTTTGCTGAACAGGAGACTTGTAGATGAGAAAAATTAAAGTCCACCTCTTTCCTTTTCTCCTAACTTCTGCCACACTGTCACACTGATGACATGCAAAACCTAACACATTACTGTTCCTGGAATATGAATTAGAAATGAATGTCCCTACATGAAGGCATATAGTATTGATAAATTACTTCTTAACTTCTACTGCTTATTTATCCAGTGCTTTTCTCTACATTTAATTCAGTGCTGTAGATACAATAGAGGTTTAAGTGCATTCCACAGCCACTAACAGTTCCTCTGCAATAGGCACATTCTATCACCTGAGACCTTCATACATAACATATTGTATGACATTTTCCAATCAAATATCTGGGCAATCTAACTTCTGCATACTTTCATAGTAAATGTGATCATTTATTTTTGTGGGTTTTTTTGTTGTTATTGTTGACTAAATGTCTATGTTAGATAATATGGCATGGATTTATAACTCATTCTATATACTGTTTAGGTACTGTCTAATTAGTGCATGGTCAACCAACAGAGGTAGCCTTGAAAATTTATTTATAATTCGGTTGTCCCAGAAGTTAGAGTAAATTTTCTTATACAATTAGTGTAATAAATTGTAGTTCTCCAATCAGATTTTAGTAATGTAATTTCTACATCCAGGGATCAGGGAGATTAAAATGTACAAAAGGATAAAAGGGGAGAGATTAACTTTACCTAAGATAATTACAAATAGAATTTTGAAAACACAGACTGTGATTTCTATAATTTATTCTGTTCCTTTAAGAACTGCACTTTCACCTCTTCAAACCCATTTCCTCAGACCCCTGTATACTCCTGTATTGCTTTGGTCTGATCTAAATCAGTCCCGCTCTCCTGCATTATGCTTTCCACTCCAATTTGAAATTTTTATTCTCCTAAATCTTAACATCTTATCTTTCTAAGAAGAATAATTCAGCGAAGGGATGAGAGAGGTAAATTCCTTTCAGTTAGACTGTCAAGGACTCTTTGATATGAGCTACTTTAATCAAGAGACTATACCCTCTCATTCTTACATTGTGTTTTATTGTGTAGACTAGTAGTTAGACATTAGTTAGCATGTACTCAAATTTTTAATATGTAATCTGTTAATTTTACCTTTAATAATATCCAATTAATATCTGTTATCTAATATGCTATATTATCTAATAATAATGACTTTTAAAATAGATTCTTGCTTTAAACTGTCTTTTCCTTTTTAAAGAATTTGACTTATTTAAGGGGAATCACATATTGAGCACTTAGTATGTCCCAGGCATTTCAGATGCTTTATGTAAGTTTTCACAAATTAAAACAGAATTATGGAGTAAATATCATCCTTAAGAAACTAAGGATTCATGAGTTCAATATTCCAGCCCATAATGATCACTATTAGAGTTGGCATTAAAACCCAGTTCTGTCTGACTTCAAATCCTATACTCTTTCTGTTAAATAGGCTAAAGGAGAAAATGTTTTACTAGCTAAACCTATGGTAAATACAGCAAGATGAAATGCAGATTTCAGAAAATGTGCATGAGGCATCTTGATGAGGGATTTCACTTTATTTGTGGTAGGATCACTTAGGTCTTAAAACTTACTTGAGAATCTGCCTCAAGTTCATAGCTCCTTTACAATCTTCCTTTCTATCTGAAGCTTTATAGTTTCCAAAACACCTATGCTCTGTGAGGATAGGCACTTGTCACACATTTCTCTACTTCTATGTGAAAATTTGCACCTAACCTCTCACTAACACTTAATAATTTTATGAACAAATGAATGCATATTTTTCATCATCAAATAAACAGATTCTCTTTTCTTAATTTAAAAAATAAAATCTTAATTGATATATACATATACATATATACATATACATATATTAGCTTATATTTTTATACCTTTCATGCACTACCCTACAATTTTTTTTTTTTACTTAGATACATACAAATGCTAGTTAACACTTCACATGTATGACACAGTTCTGGTTTCTGATAAGAGAAATGACCAATCTAATTTTTTATGCTTTCTGAATAAGTTTTCAAATTAAGCAATGGCAGTTACTTGTAGAGGAGGGATAGTAGAATTTTAAGTAGTTTCATGGTGATTTGCATCAAGCCAGGAAACTAATCTGAATAATCCATACAGGTTTTGTATTGACAGATAAGGAAGAAGGGCTCTTGCCCAAAATTATCCTGACACTTGATGCAGGGGAAAAAAAAGAAAAAAAAGAAAAAAAAAGTTGGGATTTATCTTCTTGATTCTAAATCATGTACAGGAATTAAATGTTTATCCTATTCCTCTAAATATAGTAAGTCACCCCATGGATGGCTGTTCAGACAAGGTGAGAAGAATTGAATTCTCATTTGATTCCATTTTGATTTGGCTCTTGAACACTCAAAGTTTCTCTTATAAAAGAATAGATTTGAAACACCAGTTTGCCCACACAGAGTTTTAAACATTAAGTCTCTCTCTCTCTTTGACATTTTGAATCTAGAAGAGAAATTTATTACTTCCTAGTGTTTTAGGTTGAACAAATTCTTCTACTGGATTAACTGTGTGAATTAAAGTGTGGCATTGAAAAAAAAAATATCACTTTAACTTAGGTAACAAGTAGGGTCATATGTCTCTCAACCTCATTTACTTTATTTTTTCATTTTCCCCCTCTGTAAATGATGATAAGCAGCACTTCCTCCATCATAAGCAAATTTTCCATTTAAAAAAAAATGGGCTATTTTCAGCATTTTTTAAAATTCCATTTATTATTTCTTTGCCAAAACTCTACCATCACAATTAGTTTACTTTTATAATAGGATTTTATATCTGGAGGGCTACAACCCTTTATATATCTTCATAATTGCATTGGCAAAGTCAGCCTTTTTCCTTCTAAATGAATTTTATAAATTATTCATAAAGTTTTAGGAAAGGAGCTTAAGTTTACAATGAAGTTAAACATTAGGGAACAAATGATATTGAGTCTTTCTATACACTAGCCCTAACATAGTCTATAGATTGTTCAGTTCAAAATATTTTAATTAGCATTATGATTTCTATATGAATTCATTATTTGGCAGCATTTCCATAAAAATCTAAAACCACATTGTTCAATTTGTTTTATATCAATTTCTAATTTTACTGATTTGTATTTTAAAAATTATATGTATGTTATTAATTCTTAGTATTTGTTGCTTTTTCTATGAACCAGTACATAGTGGATTTTAAAAAATATAGATATTCAGAAAAATGTCACTACCTGAAAGATTCTATAGAAGCACATTTAAAAGACTATGCTGTAGTAATATTCTATGTAATTGTTTTAAGCCTTCATCATTAACCTTTCCTTTTCTTAGCTGTTTAGTTACTGAGATAGATGTCTTAAAACTACCCTACTATTTTATGGTTGTCTAAAATTATCTTTACAATTAGAGCTGGTTCTTTGAAAGGATAAATAAGATTGATGAACCTATATCCAGGCTCACTAAGAAGCAAAGAGAGAGGGTCCAAATAAAATCAGAAATGAAAGAGGTGAAGTAACAATTGACCCCACAGAAATACAAAGGATTATGAAAAAATGCTAAGCAGAACTTTATTCCAACAAACTGGAAGACCTAGACAAAATGGACATAGTCTTAGAAAAATACAAGCTTCCAAAACTCAATCAGGAAGAATAAAAAACCTGAATAGGCTGATAACTACTGAAAAATTGAAGCAGTAATCAAAAATCTTCCAGCAAACAAAACCCCTGGTCCAGACAGCTTTATAGGGGAGTTCTACCAAACATTCAAAGACGAACTAAAACCTGTTCTCCTCAGACTATTCCAAAAAATTCAAGAGGAAGAAACACTGCCAAGATCTTTCTTTTCTTTTCTTTTTAAAATATATTTTATTGATTTTAGAGAAGAAGGAGAGGGAGAGAGAGATAAAAACATCTACAATGAGAGAGAATCATGGATTGGCTGCCTCCTGAACTACCCCCACTGGGGATTGAGCCCACAACCTGGGCATGCGCCCAGATGGGGAATCGAACCCTCACCTCCTGGTCCATAGGTCAATGCTCAACCACTGAGCCATGCCAGCCAGGTTCAAACTCTTTCTATGAAGTCAGCATTACCCCAATTCCAAAGCCAGATAAAGATACCACAAAGAAAGAGAACTATAGGCCAATATCCTTGATTGAATATACTAGATGCTAAAATCCTCAACAAAATTCTAGCAAATCAAATGCAGCATTATATGAGAAAGATCATACACCATGACCAAATGGGATTTATTCCAGGGATGCAAGGATGGTACAATATTTGCAAGTCAGTAAATGTGTTACATCCCATAAACAAATCAAGAGACAAAAATCACATAATCACATCAATCAATGCAAAAAAAGCATTTGACAAAATCCAACACCCTTTCTTGATGAAAACTCTAAGCAAAGTGGGAATAGAGGGGTCATACCTCAACATAATAAAAGTCTTATATGGCAAACCTGCAGCCAACATCATACTCAATGGGCAAAAACTATCTAAATTCATTTCCCCTAAGAACAGAAACAAAACAGATGCCCACTGTCACTACTCCTGTGTGACATAGTACTGGAAGTGCTAGCCATAGTAATCAGACAAGAAGAAGAAATAAAAGGCATCCAAATTGGAAAAAAAGAAGTAAAACTGTCCTTATTCACAGATGACATGATACTGTACATGGAAAACCCCCAAAGACTCCATCATTTATTAGACTTAAATGAATTCAGGAATGTAGCAAGATACAAAATTAACACCCAGAAATCTATGGCTGTTTTATACACCAATAATGAACTCACAGAAAGAGAAACTAAAACAACAACAACAACAACCATAAGCAATCCCATTTACCATTGTACCAAATAATAATAATAATAATAATAATAATAATAATAATATACCTAGGAATAAACTTAATTAAGGAGGTAAAAGACCTTTACTCAGAAAATTACAGGGCATTGAAAAAAGAGATAGAGGAAGACATAAAGAAACGGAAGAACATACTGTGTTCATGGATTGATAGATTCAACATCATTAAAATGTCAATACTAACCAAAGCAATCTATAGATTTGATGCAATCCTAATTAAAATACCAACAGCATATTTCACAGACCTGAAACAAACTCTCCAAAAATTCATCTGGAATAAAAAAAGACCCTGAATAGCTGCAGCAATCCTGAGAAAGAACAAAGTTGGAGGGATCACAATACCAGATATCAAGCTATATCACAAAGCACTGTTCTCAAAACTGCCTGGTACTGGCACCAGAACAGACATAAAGACCAATGGAACAGAACAGAGAACACAGAAGTAGACCCAAGTCATTATGCTCAATATTTGACAAAGGAGGCAAGAGCATACAATGGAGTTAAGACAGTCTCTTCAATAAATGGTCCTGGGACAATTGGTCAGAAAAATTTAAAAAAATGAAGCTAGATTTCCAACTTATACCATACACAAAAATAAACTCAAAATGGTTAAAGGACTTAAATGTAAGATGGGAAACGATTAAAATCTTAGAAGAATACATAGGCAGCAAAATATCAGACATATGTGGTAGCAATATCTTTACCAATACAGCTCCTAGAGCAATGGAAACTAAGGAGAAAATAAGAAAATAGGACTACATCAAAACAAAAAACTTCTGCAGAGCAGAAGAAACCAACAACATTTTTTCTTTAAACATTTTGCTGCTCTTTTCTCATGTGTTACCTAACCATTTGGAATTATTATGTAATTTTGGCAAATTGAGAGGCATAGATAGAAACATCAATGACAGAGAAACATCAATCACCTGCCTCCTGCATACCTCCTACTGGTACATGCCCTTGACTGGAATCGAACCTGGGACCTTTAGTCCATAAGCCGATGCTCGATCCACTGAGCCAAACTGGTTTCGGCTCTCCAAATATTGAAAGTATTCTGATTCTTCAGTACTTGAAGATTCTTTTATTTTTTTCATGGTTAGCCACAATATTTGGCCTACCCTTCTTCAAAATTTGTCCCTTTCATTTCTATCTCCTGTCTAGCTTCTGCCACTGACAATCTCTGCTCCTGTGAATTTGTGATAGGCTACGTAGTCCAATTTGTACACTGGTATTGGCCTAACCTGTAACAAACTCATCCTTATGTCACCTTGTCCAATATTATCCATCTGCAGCTATCATTGTCTTACCGATTTTTTAAAACACAACCTTAAAATAAACCAACAGTAACCTGTTATTTAAATCCTTCGAGCTCACGCAGGATGTTTTAATATAAGTACAGTCCACAGGAAAAAACAAAAACAAACAAAAAAAGAACTGCCTTTGTGTTCCACATCAGCCAAACTGCATAAACTACTAATTTGTTAAATTCTGAGTGTCACGTTTTACAAGAGGAATTGACAAATGAAAGAGTACAGTGAAGAGTAACAAGAATGGTCAGCTGATGAAAATGCTGTGTGAGGCACAGTGAGAAAAAAGACTAGAGAGAGAGAGAGAAAAAAAGTCTAAAGATTTTTCTCCCAGAGAAAAGAGGTCTTAGTGGAAAGATGAGAGCTGTCTTCAAATATCTGAAGCACTGTCAGGAGATAGAGAAAGAGCATAGAATTATTCTTGTCACTGTTGAGAGAAGAATTAGGATTAATGTGTGAGTTAGAAAGACATGGCTCTAGGCCCATTGAAGGACCGTCTGCCTGGAGTCTTAAATCCCCCAAGTTCTTTCTGAAGTAATATATGATAGGTCACTATGAGGGGCAGGATCTTTCACTATCTTTAAAATTGCTTTGTTCTGTCCAGCCAGTGTTGCTCAGTGGTTAAGCATTGACTTATGAACCAGGAGGTTATGGTGTGATTTCTGGTCAGGGCACATACCAGGATTTTGTGCTTGGCCCCCAGAAATGGCATGCACAAGGCATCCAATCAATGACTCTTATCATTGATGTTTCTATATTTCTCTCCCTTTCCTTTACTCTATGAAATCAATAAAAATATATATTAAAAAATAAAATATATATGTTCCAAATACTCTCACAAATGAAAAAATATTTTAATATGTGCATTTGTATAAAAATGGATCCTTCCCTAATAATTTTAAAAGTCCTACTATAAAATAATATTGTAATTTAACATTATTTATTTCATATCTTCTCAAATACTTTGACTAAATAGTATATTCTAAATATTTAAAATTATTTATTGAATTATATGCTCTATTTGCTAATTAATTATAATTTTAAGTCAACATGCTTTATTCAGAAACACAATTAACTGCATTCTAATCATAGAATACAATGTCATTCAATAAAATTCAAAATAAAATGTAGACTTTACAAACCCTTGGCATTAGCATGCAAATATTGCTGATTATACAGTAGTAAGGGCTATAGCCCTTACTACTGTATAATCAGCAATATTTGCATGCTAATGCCATGTATTAAAGTAAGTCTTGAAAATTCTTAGTGCAGTTGATAAGGCCGTAGAAGGCATGTCCATTGTGTGTCATCATTAGCTAAACTTGATTTGATTACATTTCAAGTATAAATGTTCACATTAAATCAAAAATTAAAGTTATTTGTAGCATTCTAAAGTGTTTGTCATTTGTAGAGGTTTTAATAAAGTATATATAATATATATATATATATATATATATATATAAAGTATATATATGTATATATAATATATATTATATATATATATATTTTTTGGGGAAATACACTAAAAATAATACTCAGTTTAATCTAAATATTTTGATAAGAGGTTGTAAACCTTATTTTATTAAGTTTGTTAATATTTTAATTATAGCAACACAGGAACAAATTGGTGTAAGAATGACTCTCTAGGCTACTGAACTGTACAAACAATATTTCCATAGCATCTTTTCATGATTGGACAAAATTTAATGGAGTTTATATTTATGAAATATAAAATAGATTATAATTGTTTACATTAAACATACTTCTAAGGAAAGACAGTAAGAGAGTTACCTTTAATCATAATGAAATAAACATAAATTTTCTATGATATTTCATCAACTGATTATTTGGAATTTACCCTGATAGGAAAGAGGAACATTAGTTGAATTTTAAATCACTCATCTAGCACCTTGCTATGCGATAAAACTTCACAAATTAGTTATTGTAAAAGTAGAGAAATTATTGGAGTGAAAAGGCCATTTTGAATCATCAAACCCTTGATTCTGTCTCATAAATATGAAATAACTTGAGTTATTTTTAAGAAAGTAGATCCTAATCATTATTTTAGTTATCTTATTACAAAATTTTATGAAAATTAAATATACATATATGTGATTATATACCTAATTTTTTTCTATTTGTCCACCTACTCTTATATTTTCTTCTTTTCCCCTCTATTTCTGCCCAACTTTGAATTATATGTACATTACTTAGTGTCCCATTTAATTCCATTATTCCTTTATTAATTATACCTCTTTTTCAACTTTTTAGTGGTTTTGTTACAGTTTACAGTATAATTTATCAGTCTATCTTCAGATAATATTATACTATATCATAATTAGTGTAATCACTTTATAATACATCCAAATTATTCTATGCTATTGTTGTCATATATTTCATCCTTATAAGTATTAAAAATCTTATAATGTTATTGTTTTGTCTTTTATTGATTACATTTTAGAGTAATAAAATAACATATATATTAATTTTACCCTATGTGACATTTAGTGAATTTATTAAGTCCATTTCTGAACTTCCTCATTTCTTTGTGCAGATTCATATTTTGGTCTGTATTCTTTTCTTTTATTTCTTCTTTCCTTTCTTTTTTAGAACTTCATTTACAATAAATGTAGCAAAATTACTGACCATGAATTCTCTCAATGCTTATGTTCTCTAAAAACTATTTATTTCACCTCATTTTAAAGCATATTTTCATTGGTTTTAGGACCTGGGTTAATATTTTTTTCTTTCCCATTATAAAAATATTACATATTTTATTTGAGTTTATGTATTTTCTGACAGAACATCTGCTATAATTCTAAGTTTAGTTCCTTTCTATATAATATGTTGGGAACCAGCCAGACATTTGACAATGTCTGGAGACATTTGACAATGTCTGGAGACATTTTTTAATTATCACACTGCAAGTGGAAGAGTATGCTGCTACAGGCATCTCATAGTAGAGCCCAGGGAATTTGTCAAAACCCTACAGTGAACAGGTTTACCCAAAAAACAACAGCAAAATAGCTTCAGATGTTAATAGTGCCATGTTGGAGAAAGGCTGATCTAAAGATAGATTTTTATTTTGTTCTTTTTTTCTTTTCCTGCAAATGTTATGTCTCCAGAAACAAAGTGATAAGACTGTAAACTATTTTTTGAGAGGTATTATTAAGAATTTATGAAGTATCACTATTCTAGTCAAAGTCAATTAGAATATTAGTCCATTACCTGAAAGCATTATCACAATTAGATTTTCAATATTTTGAGAATAAACATGATGGAATATGTCCCCAAATTGAACTTGACTGGGGACATCTTCATTATTTCAGTAATTTACTAAATCATTTTGAATCATTTTGTACACAACAATGAATACTCATGTGTGTATTTTATATACTCACTTGCAATTTTCACATATTATGATCCTTTCATAGGCCAGAGCATATGTTCTTTTATTTAAATATACTGTCTCAGTTAATTTTCAAAACAGCTATATGGGGTAGAATTACTTCAGTAAACATTTTGCAATAATGAAACTAAAGATATGGAGGCAAAATGACTAGTATTATACCTATATGACTAATGCCTTTCAATGCCATTATTAAAATTCTGGTCTTCTGAATTTAAGATAATTATCTTATCACTTCTAGAGACCAATGATGGAAAAAGATTGTAACCAAGCTTAAAATATGGAAAAGTGATGATTCTCAAGTTGGCCTGGCCTGCCCAAGTAAAAGTGAGTTTACTCATTAATTCACCTGGGGCTGGGTAGTTGGGAAAGAATGGGGAAGGAAGCAAAGAGGAGAGAGAAGAGAATTAGAGGGAGCATATATTAGGCTGCTGATATGATCTTGCAATGCCAGCCTCAGGTAGGATACAAAAGAAGGGAGCACTAAGGAGTGAGTGAGTGTATATGCATGCTCCTGAATATACTTCACAGTAAGTAATGACCCAATTCATTAGTCAATGTGGCCTATTTATATCATAAAATTTGAAAATAAGTAATAATTTTTCACTTGTTAGAGGACAAAGTAGGTAAGGGTAACTACAGAGAATTTCAAGAACCTCCTATATATCTAAGCAGAGAAGCTATTTAAGATTTTCAAAGAGAGTAGCACAGGCAAAACAATGGAAGCAATATTAAACCTGGTGCCATAATGAAAGTGAACTGTAAGATACTGAATTATAAAGATGGTAAGAGGGATAGATGGCTTGAGTTAGATCACAAAGTCTTTGTGATCAAATAGTTTTGATGTTATTTTAAAGGCAAAGGAGAGCCACGTAAGTGCTGACTTCCTGAAGTCAGATTTCCGTTTTTGTTGCTTAGAGTATGACAGTTTTTTCACCTTTAAAGCAGCAATAATACTATTACCTATGTCATTTGTATTTTATCAATATGATAATCAATATTAGAATGTGCCTGACACAGCAATTACAGAGTAAATGATAGCTATTATTATCAACATCATCATAATACATTTATATTGTTGTTTTGGAAATAAAATTTTAAGTACATTGCAGAGAAATCTGCATAGAATAGCTAGACATTGGTAAAAAGCAGTTTTAGTTGTTCTTGGTGTATAACTGAGTTCAGATTAAGTAATGGTAATTAGATCTGATATGTTTTATTAACATGTATATATGTGAAATGAAGGAAAACTATTATTGTTTTATATTTGGAAAATTGGTTAAAATATGTTATTCAGTGACTTGTGGACATAAGAAGGAAAGCAGGTTGATGGTAGAATAAGGTAAGTTCAAATTTGGGCATGTTGAATTTAAAGGTTTTGTTAGAAAGTTGAGTCAAAATATTTTTCAATCTGAAGAATACAATGGACTAAATCTCAAAATAGAGAATTAATGTGGGCATATAGGTTTGACAGTTGTTATTAACTTTTGGGAGTAAAGGGTTTTCCACTTAATGGAGAGAAATCATTTCTGGAATACTCTTCCCTTAACCCATCTTCTTAATTACCTCTGATTATTTGAAAGGAAAAACTTGGTATGTGAAGCCCAACATCTTTCATTCTTCTTTATTCTGGGTACCACCCTGTTAACAGAAAGCATGTTTTTTTTTTTTGTTTGTTTTGTTTTGTTTTGTTTTAAATTTTCTTTGTTGTGTGCTTGGATGAAAAATATTTATTTCCACAGAGCAGTCCACAGTGGTAGACTGTTATATTGGAGTGCATTATTTGGAGTTTCACATTTCTAAATATATATATAGTGAGCTGCTATTTGAAAAAAGGAGTGCTTCTAAAAGAAAGGGTATGTGGGAATGGGGAGGACTGAAGAGTTGTAGGTGAAGTTTGAAGCTCGCTTTAAGATTTGGTATGTAGGATGCATATGATGCAACTGGTGACCTTAGAGGGATCTATTTCAATTGGAAATGGAGGCGGTAGAGAGGGCACTTGGGCTGGTTCAAGCTTGTCATTCTTGCTGTGATACAGGCAATGTGTGTGGATAGGTATTTGTACATTTTCATATTCTTCTTCATCTTAAATTTTTTAAATCATAAAACACCTCCTTTGGAGTTTCATTAAAATTGTTCTATGCCAGTATTTTTTTTTTTTATGTGTTAGTATCCTTAGTTATATATGCTTATTTAGAAGCAAGCTTCTTGTCCGATATAGAGCTGATTTTTAAGCACAAAAATAAACTACAATCTTAGACATGAAAATTAAAAAAAAATACTCTAATATTTTAAAGGAATTTCCTTAAAATAATTATTGGTCTTTTTTTTTTTTTTTTTTTTTTTTTTTTTTTTTAGTTTCTACAGGTTGGTTCTCTTTAATTTTTGTTTTGTTTTAGGGTTTTTTAATTTTTTTTTCTTTATTGCTTAAGGTATTACATATGTGTCTTTATCTCCTCCATTGTCCCCCCATCTCCCCACTCATGCCCTCAATCCCTGTTGTCTGTGCCCATTGGTAAGGTTAATATGCATGCATACAAGTCCTGTGGTTGGTCTCTGCCCCTTACTCTCATCCTCCCCTACCTTCCCTCTGAGGTTTAATGGTCTGGTCGATGTTTCTCTGTCTCTGGGTCTGTTTTTGTTAATCAGTTTATGTTGTTCATTATATTCCACAAATGAGTGATTTCATGTGATATTTATCTTTCACTGACTGACTTAGTTCGCTTAGCATAATGCTCTCCCACTCCATCCATGCTGTTGCAAATGGTAAGGATTTCTTCTCTTTTACCACAGCATAGTATTCCATTGTGTAGATGTACCATATTCTTTAATCCACTCATCTGCTGATGGGCACTTAGTCTGTTCCCAAATCTTATTGATCAAAATCTTTATGTGTTTTACACACACACTGTATTCAAAAGTTTAATTCTATTGCAAATAGGCTTATTTTAGTCAACCAGTGCACAGGACCACAGACAGATCAACTATTCAACCTCCTACTCACATAATATGAATGATCCTAAGTGTCCTGAGCTGTGTTAAGCTGGGCTGATATTTAAAGTACCAACTTCAAAAATAAGCAGTGTCCTGTTGTTGCTTGTGTAACTTACAGCATGTTATGGTGAACATGAATACTTAGTCAGCATCAAAAGTTAAAAAAAAATTAATAGACCCACTAGGGTATTCTTCTAAAGAGTGTTATGACTTTGACACTGAGGTCATGCTTTTTCAAGGAGCACAAGGATAAAATTGTACTCGATTGGGCTACAGTTTAATTTATGCGTGAGTCTAAAACAATTTTAGGAGCTTAACACTGCAATAGCCCTTTGGGGTATTAACTCTGTCAGCTGGCTTGCAAATCAGAAAATTGATAGCTCTATTATGAAGGCATGTGAAATATCAAATACATGGACTGGATGTAAGGCTTAACTGCTTTATGAGGTGACAAAAAAACTGCTGACTGATTTGTGGCTTAAATTCTGCTGAATGGGTCCCTTTAATTGCCTTAAGAATATTCTGTGAAATAATTCAAAAGAACTGGGCCTAGAAGGGGTGAAATATATAAGTTCAAGTGTATTGTATATAAATTAGAAAGTGTTTTAGAGGCAAATATTTGATATTTTAAAAATTTGTTACTTTTTCAACCATACTTAAAAACAAGACAGAAAAAGAAACAATGGTTTTCATTTTTTGCCAGAGAATCTTTGTTTTATCATAATCATTGCCACCACACTGAGAGTTTATTAAATTTACAGTATCTTTTTATTAAATTAAGGTATTTTTAACTTAGTATATTGTACCTAAAGACAAGCCAGTAATAAGAATACATTACTTAACTGTGTACTGATATTCAGTAAGCTATGATGAAGAAAACACAGCCCGTGCCTTAAATAAACTTAAATATCTCATATGCAATGCAGGCCTTTCAAATGAATTTCAATGTGAGGATTTTTAAAGGCATTATGCCACATTATAACTTTAAGTGCTTTTTAAAGAAAGAACTTAGGGCACCCTACATAAATACAAATTGCACATTAATGTAATTAAATAGAGGTAGCAACATATGTGTAATGGAGACGAACATGATGTAAAGCACCAAACACATGGCATAAATCTCTATACAATTTTACCAGAGGTGGGAGATAGAGTTCTTTATGACAGTTAAGACATTGTGCTCAGAAAATGATAGCTACAATTAATAGCTTCAGAAGTGTTTGAGTTTTTAGCACCTTTACTGATTCTCTTTCAAATTTCTTCATAAAACTTCTCAGATTCACCTACTTTGATTCTACCTATTCACACTCAGATAGATCGACCAGTAATTCCCAGTTGGGAATTATTCTCTGACCCCCTCCAGCCTATCCCACTTACCTCATATAACTAAAACTGCATGGACTCAATTGTCCTAACAG
Source organism: Pipistrellus kuhlii (assembly GCF_014108245.1). NCBI lineage: Eukaryota > Metazoa > Chordata > Mammalia > Chiroptera > Vespertilionidae > Pipistrellus > Pipistrellus kuhlii. The sequence continues at coordinate 8,337,316 of NW_023425438.1, forward strand.
AGGGCAATTTTCAGGTCCAACATTTTAAAATCATTCTTCTAGATTTAGTTGTGTGAGTGGTGGCTGGGTAAAATAACAGGATGTTATGGGGACAGACCCAACTTGTATTAGAAGTAATGGGACTTCCGTGTTCTACCTGGAGGAAGAAATATGGTAAGCCACCCACATACAACCACACAATTTTCTTTGGGAGAGGGGTAAGTAACATGCTAAGGTCACACAGGAAAAGAAAGTAATCCTCTTAAGATTTCCACTTTGTTCCTGTACAGAATTGTCTGATCTTGTACCGTAGTTTCTTCCTTTTTTACTTCATAGATGTTACTAACTCCTTTATATCTTTATACATATCAAATATTAATTTTCAAGTCCATCTCAGGTTACTGAATTCCCAGTTCATAAATTCTCCCTGTTGATCCATTTATAGTTGTCTTCCTTTGCATTAATCTTCCTCCTGTGTCCATTGGTTGCACACATTTGTGGTCAGAGAGTTCAAATTCCATGGGGTGACCCCTCAGGGGGCTCCTGTGGATGGTGTGGGTGGATGCCTTCCAGAGCATGGTTTCTTGGTTCACTGATTCTGAATTAGATTGCCTGTGATATTTTCAGAATTGAGCTTTCCGTTCTCTATGGTTTACACAAAGTTGAACCTCAAAACTTTATATTTTATGTTGAGGGTTTCAGTTATTCATGATTTCATTTCTCCTTATGTCCGCAATACAGCTCCAGACCAGTATTTATATATGAGGCCATCATTTCCTGAAATGCAGCTTCTGTCTAGCATTCCAGTTCTTGCTAATGTACACAGATACCCCTTTACTCTCTCTTTGTACATGTTTCACCTTCAATTCATAAGTTTTATACCTGGCCATGCTACCTTATGGGTTGCTCAGCCTTGATTCCCAGTTTCACAATGGTTGTGAGGTGCTTTTTTATTGTTATCATTGTTGTTTGTTTTTTAGGGCATTCCCCTTCTAATAGAGCTCATGTAGACTCAGAGATATAGTTTTAACATTTTAAACGTATATCATTCAGTATATTCTTGGATTTGGACCAGAAAATAAATTTCCATTCAGTTCAATATGACATATTGGTTAGGAGTTTATTCTTTTCAATTTAGATATGTTGCACAGTAAATATTTTCTAGGAACAGATTATCAAAACATGCCTGAGTAAATGTCTGTGGTTTTGAGCTTTCAGTATTTTTCTTTGCCTGACATAAAAAAAAGAGCTATTTGTTTTTAATAATATGATATAATGCCTTTTTGCTTTGTTATTTCAATTCTAAGAAGGAGTCATTACATCTTATCATGAACAATAGGAAAACAGTACAATTGCTCATGATTTTACTGTTTCATAGAGATATGATTATATTCTTCAAAATTTGCTTTATTCCCCATTGACTTGAAAAGTATGGAATAGTTAGGATGCATTTGTAGAAGGGCACACACAAACTGAGTGTCTTTAAGAAAATATGGGAAGATAATACTTATCTACTAGAATTATTTGTATGTATCTATTGGGCAAGATAATTTTCTTCATGTCATCCTAAGTATGAGCTTGAGATGTCTGAAAAATATTCCCAGAAAACATATAATGGCAAATAGAAGAAAAGTGTGTCAAGTAATTTCTCTTTAATACTGCTCCCCTTTATTCCCATCAGCAATCTGCCAAATATATGACATGTAGGTTTCAACAGAATAAAGGATATTCTCAATTGATCTCTTTGATTAAAAACCCTATTAATAGAGCAGGAAGAAATGACAAGGCAGTGCGACTTCCTTTAAGTAAACTCAGGCTATTGAGATGCTTCTTCCATAGACCAAGCCTGACAGTATTATAATGTTTCAAACTTCCTAGTCTCAAAATGAACTTGTAAATCATTATGCACAGTTAGAGGTAAGATTCATTTCATGTTATGACTGTTTAGTACAAACACAAAGGGGCTCATTTTAAAATATTCCTCAACTAAGTGTTGTATTTCAAGTCTTTGAATGAAAACTAAGAGAACTTTCTCCAGTGGGTTTATTCTCATATTCAGTGTTATGGCAGGTGTACAGAATGTATAGAACTGGCAAATCATCAATTTAATTTGACAAATACTTACTTAATGGGAACTTTGTGCCAAGCATCCTGATAAATTTTCTAAATGAGTAAGATGGAGCTCATGCTTTGGAAGAGCTCTGACACTTATGGATAAGATGAATGTATAAGCAATTAACTTTACAACAATGCTCTGTTATAGCAGCAGATTATAAAAATGCCTTTAGAACAAGGCAAATGGATTAATTAGGCCCACGTTGGGGAGATCAAGTTATAATCAGTAAATAACTTGAAGAGGGAAGGGTTATATTTTCTACCGCTCCAGATATCAGATATTCTGATATTTCTCCTGTGGGTGGAAGAGAGGCTGTACTTCTACTGTGAAAATAACTCTCTGTGGCCACATTGATTCGCTGTGAATTATGGAAGTGAGTTATACATCACTCAGGTATATTTCAGACCCTCCCTAAGATCATTAACTACGACTGGCTTATTTTCTCAAGATGGGAGAAACAGAAACCCAGGGAAGAAGGGGGAGGATTAAAAGCATGCAGAAAACTATGGGACATTTAAATGCATCTGTGCTTGTGATTCATTCATTTATTCAAAGTTGAGAACACTTCATTCATATGGCAACTCATACATGAAAACTTTTGATATAAAAGAGGATTTTCCTTCACTCACTATTGCCTTATTTTGTGACATTTTTAGCATTACCTGACATACAATATTTTTATTTCCTTGCTTACATTTCTTTCGAACTGAAGCCTCAGCTGCCTGACACCAAGTTTTACTTACTTTTGTTCAGTGCTGTACCTATTTCCAAAACCTTGAACAATGTATATGGTAGGAGTTTGACCTATATTTGCATAATGATTGACTGACTTATGAATTAATTATATTACAAAGTACTATTACATGTGAGATATTATGCTAAGATTGTGAAGTCAAAGATGACAAATTCCTGATTTGTGAAAAAGCTCATTTAGAGATGTGAGCTTTGGATACAAATACATACTAATAAGGTAGATCTACACACAGTGTTCTGAGCAGTCAGCGGAGGGTATGAGTACTAAGCTAGTGAAAATTGATTGGGAAGATCCTCAACGTGTGAAAATGTGTAGTCTTGAGAGCAGAGGGAGAAGCATATACAGGTTCTTTAATAAAGACTGAAAATCTCTATGTAGATAATAATTAGAAATGAAGAGTACCTTGCCCTGTATATGGTCTAACTGGGTAGAAAGATCAGGAAATGCAACAGGAAGGATGTGTTTGGAATGAGCTTCAAAGGGCTGCACAGAGCATATGCAGCAAATATGAACTTTTGTTCTAAGCCATGTGATATTGTCTGTTTGCTGGATTTTTTTTTTCTAAGAAGACACATAACTTGTAGGTCATCAAACTAAGGCTCCCTGACTGCTTCATGGTTTGTTGGAACACAGCTTCACCTATTTATTTACATATTGACGGAATTCATGCTACTACAGCAGATTTGAGGAAATGTGATAGGGCTTGGAAAACCAGAAATACTACTATTTGAACCTTCATAGAAAGAGCTTGCTGACCTCAGAGAAGAGAAAATAGAGGGCGGGGAACCAATGAAGAAACTGTTGCAATGCTTCTGGATAATGGTGTAAATTGAGTGAGAGAGACTTGACAATAGACTCAATAAGATTTATTGAATACAGAATTGGAGCTATATGAAGAAGGGAGAAAATAAGGAGAGGTTCTGCTATGAGTACATAGAACAGAGGTTGGTGGTACTTCCTAATGGCAGAGAATGTTAGATAATATGTGGGCTAAATCTATAGGGGAAAGGGAATTTCTTCATAGTAAATTCTATGAGCATTTGTGCATGTTTTCCAGGTGACATTCAATAAATGTATTTGCTTGGTGACTAGAAGTGTTATTAACCCCAGTGGGAACCACTTCCTTTCTCAAAGGTGTTCTGGAGTTATCCATTTCTTCCACCTTCTTCCCTCTTATGACAAAATTATGCATATTATTTATAGACAATAATAGAGTAGAGATACTGTTCACAGGTGATTACTGAGTCTTTGAGAAGGCACTTAAGGATTTAACAGATTAAATGAAATAAACTAAATGAACTAGAAACTAAGTAAGACAGATCCCAAATGAGTCTTGGGAAAACTGGCGACAACTTTAAAGGTAGTTTGTACTGATAATTGAAGACCACTGAGAATAGTCAAAGAATAAATGACCGTGAAAAGATTTACATTTTCATCCTGCATATTAAAAAATATTAATCCCAAATATACTTTTTGAAATTTAAATTCTATATTGTTTAAAGTATTACATGAGTCTCCTCCCTCTCCCCTCATTGATATCTCCCTGGCTGTTCCCAACCCCAGCACATGCCTCACCCCCATATATTTTTTAAGTTTTCTCAAGTTATTTTTAAAAGTTAATAGAAAGCTGACAAATATATAGAATTTTCCCAATAGAATCTTAATGGATAAAGACTCCACTGGTATATGCAAATTTCAATGTAATTCTGAATGTATGATTACAAATATATATTTAAATCTTCATTTTTGTTATTTTTTATTTCTGAGCTACCACTAGATAGGGTTATTATTGCTAAACTGAAACTTCGTTTATTTGGTCCTAACCTTGTCACACTGAAGCCTTGCAAAAAAGTATTTACCTGCTGTTTCCCAGTTTGTTTGTTTTTTTCTATTCCTTCTCGCAGGTTAATACAGAAATTTAATACATGTTTGCATACAATTTATTAACCCCATGTTCTGGCACATAGTGGATATGCAACAAATAATAGCTCATAGCATTGTTGCTCCCAAGGTTTGCTGGTTTCATTTTTGAATTCTGCTAGGCTTTCTGGTACCATGATGCTTTTTTATTCTTACCCAACTTATGGCCTATCAAGCTTTCTGCCTGAATACACCATATTACGTAGTTTGTTCTTTAGTCAACCCCTCCATTATCCTTTACTCACTATTCTCTTAGCTGAACCTGAATTGTATATGTTATATCCTATCTGACACTTGCAGAAGGCTGTAAATATTTGCATCTGATTCCTCCCAGAATCTGGACACTTAGGAGACCTCAAAGAAAGTGTTAATATAAGTGACCATATAATGACCATATAATTTTTAATGAAACAAGAATAATCTGGGGAGCAAAAATGGATGCTGTTATTTGTTATAGCATAGCACCTGATGTAAAACAGGACCCTAGGGCAAATGGGTATGTGTGATCCCCATACTTACACGCACAGTTATTGCTGAGCCTTTACTTTGGAAGCACAGCACAATGCATTTCCTCACTGCCATCTATCATTCGGACCTTGCAAATTGCCTCATTTTCTAAAAAGTGCTGATTGGTATGTTTTTTTTTTTTTTGCATGTTCTGAACTGCTTTATGTAGCAATATGGGGGTTGTCTCAATGCCCCAAATACTTGCAGTTGAGGAAGAGGCTTGGAGGACTGGATGAAAGGAGGTGAATTTTTAAACACACACACACACACACACACACACACACACACACACACACACACACTGAGTAGCCAGATTATTATGTGCTCAGAGATCATGATAACCTGGCCACTCAGTATCTCACATAGACACAGACAACAGTGTGGTGATGGCCCATGGGAAGGTGCAGTGTGGGTTAGTGGAGGTGGGCAAAGGTGGGAAAATGGAAATAAAAAGAGACTTTGCTTGGGGCAATGGTGCACAATGCAGTGTGCTGGTGATGTGTTATTGAGTTGTACACTTTAAAACCTAGTGTATTGTTTCACGAAGCAATGTCACCCCAATAGATTCAATAAAAAGGTAAAATACATTAAGTCACTGACAAAATAAAAACGCAGGTGGTTGTCTCAGCAGTGGAAAACCCCAGGAATCATAAGGCCAGGTGATCACTGACTCCGTGTGTTACCAAGTCGACCTTTTTGACAGGGTTTAGAGTGATTCATTTCATTGTCCAAAGAAGGAATGATGTAAATGGCCAGAAATAAATCCCCTAGTTTTGCTTACCAAAATGCACACAGTGCCAGGACTCGTGACTGCAGCAGCAATTAATCCGAATCACGTGCCAGATAGCTTTGGTCAGTGCAGTTCCTCTGTGAATGCACTGGGTTTAATTTAAAATGGCAAAGTAAGGGTAAATAAATCAATAGGCTGTTCTCCTAGATTTCTGTTTGTGTGGAGAGTAGCTGAGTGCTACAGTTGGCAGAAATCCCCATTAAGCCAGGCATCATTCATCAAGCAGATGCTGTGTGTCAGGCACTGTGCTAGATGTTAGGGCACTGCCCTTGGTTTGTGCTTGGAAAAAAACAAACAAAACAAAACAAAACAAAACAAAAAGCAAACCAAAACAAAAAAACCAGAAGCCAATATTTGTGATGCCCGTCACTATATATCACTTAGGTTGCTAGGACACATTTATCAATTCCAGTTTTTATACATATGACAGATATGTAGGGTGAGGGGGGACAGCTTTTTTCCTCTTTGAAAAGAGAAATAAATCACGTAAAGCACTTACGGAAAATTGGCAATACTTGCTTGTCACCTGAATACAGAAAAGACTCTTGCCTTCTTGGATTTCTTCTCCCAGTTTACTCCTTCCAAGGAATTAATTCTAAGTTGCTAGAAACCACTCTGTTACCTTAAACAGACCCCTCCACCAACAATCTTATCTCGCAGGCATTCCTGCCTGCTGGCTAGAGGATATGTGTCCAGGACGTGGCTCTCTCTCTGCTTTGTGGCGATCACACCATCTTCTTGAGAACTAATTACCTCCTCCATGAGTTTGTTTGATTTCAATCAGAATTTTTGTTAGCCAGGCTACTGTACTGACCATCTGGTTGATTCCTTCCACACAGAATCCTAGTCATTATTGGTACTTTGCTCCTCTGCAACATTATAAAATTATCTCAAAGGCTGAGAGCTCCTAATTAATCTATGTATTAATTTCCTAGGGCTGAAGTAACAAATTTCCATAAGCTGAGTGGCTTAAAACAACATAAATCTATTCTCTTTTAGGTCTGGAGGCTAGAACTCTGAAATCAAGGTGTCAGCAGGGCCATGCTCCCTCTGAGGCTCTGGAAGGAATCTTCCCTTGCCTCTTCCTAGTTTCTGGTGTTGATCGCCAGTTCTTGGAATTTGTTGACTTGCAGCTGCATTATCCAATCTCTGCCTCCCTTGTCACATGGCATTTTTCTCTTATAAGGGTACCAGTCATATGGCAGTGGGCCCACCCTAACCACCTCACCTTCACTCAGTGATATAGGCAAGGACCCTGTTTCCAAATAAGGTCCCATTCACATTTACCTGAGGTTGAGACTTCGACAAATATTTTGGGGGACAAAATTCAACCTATCACAGTCTATGGTAGATGAATTAGCTCGAAAATCAGCTTTCAGGGAAATTGCAGAATCGAATAAAGCCAACTCTCCATGGACTGAAAGTCGTCCCTGCTATCTCAATCACTTACCCATATGTGATTATATCACAGCCATGAGTTATATTTGTTTGTTTGTTTGTTTGTTTATTCGTCGTCTACTCCATGGGGAAGTCCTTGGAGAGCAACATAATAAAGAAAACAAATATGATTTGCAAAGTGAGAATCATTTTAACTTTTAATTTCCTCCCTAAGACACTGAGGGGTCTGTCTAGTGATTCTACGTTAGACATCTCTCTGCCATCGTTTCTCTTTAATCTTTTTTTTTTTTTAATTAGGGGTTATTTTTATTTGAATACCAAACTCTCAGACATTGTGCATGAGAAACTGAAGTAATAATTTGAGCCTGTGAGTAATATTATGTTCTCTGGCATTGACTTTTTCTGACAGGTAGCTAGAATATGGGAATATCATACTCATAGTATTTATAGTCCGTGGTATTCCTCAGGATCAGTTTCCATAGGATGAGTGATGATACAGCTGTTTTATTTTTTATGTTGATCATTTGTGCCGTCTATCCTTTTTTCTTGGCTACTCTGGTTGGAGATTTCTTTGTTTATTTTCAAAATACAAGAATTTTGTCTTGCTAGTTTTCTGCGGGTTACTTTTTGTTTTGTTTTCAAATTCATTGCTTTCTGCATTAATTTTAATTACCTTCCTTCTATTGCTTTAAGTTGAATCCACTCATCTTTCTTCTGTGTCCTAAGATGGAAACATATGTTATTAATTTTATATTTTCCCCCTTTTCAAATATATTAAGTAGTTGAGTAGCATTATTTTGTTTAATGTTGCTTCATTATAACATGGATGAGAAAAACTTGGATTCCTGGTGGGGGCCATGTTGATGTGGAGTTAACATGTGCTCCCTGTGACTGTGTGGGTTTTCTCTGGATACACCAGTTTCCTCCACATTCCAAAGATGTGCGTGTTAGGTGAACTGGCCTGTGTAGATTGTCCCTGCACACGTGAATGTGTGTGCTTGTGAGTAGCCCTGTGATGGAGGGCACCTTGGCCAGGATGAGTTCCTGACTGGCACCCTGAGCTACAGGGATTGATTCAGGCCACCCGTTACCCTGAATTGAAATTAGTGGGTTGAAAAATAATTATCTTACTTGTTTTTATTAATCTTGCTTTTTTTGGTAAAATATATTTTTATTGATTTCAGAGAGGAAGGAAAAGGGAGATAGAAATATCAATGATGAGAAAGAATCACTGATTGGTTGCCTCCTGCATGCCCCTTACTTGGATCAAGTCTGCAACCAGAACATGTGCCCTGACCTGGAATGGAACCTGACCTCCTGGTTCTTAAGTTGATGCTCAACCACTGAGCCACCCCCCCACCCCTCCACCCCCCAGGGAAATAAATTGAATAAAGTGTACATAAAAACAGATTATATACATATTTAATATATGTAAATCTTTCTTACATATATGTGTAGTTCACATTTATTTCAATGTCTAATATTAGAAGTGTTTTGGGCTTTTATTTAGAAGATTGTAATCAGAAATATGCTCTAGGATCTTAACTCTTATTTATATTTATTAGCCTATGGTAAAACTGGTTTGATAAACATCATTTCACTTTAAGTCTCAGTTTCCAAGAACGTATTCATGATGTTAACTGAGGACTTACTGCCTGTACATGTAATGCTATAAACTTACTTATCTAAGCAGATTAAGCAGAATCTCATAATTTTGATGCTGTATTTCCAAATTTATTTAGATCTAAATAAATTTCATTTTCTTCTGGACATCATATTTTTACTCATGGGTTATTTGTGGTCCTGTTGCTTAGTTTCTAAGTATTTGGAGATTTTTTAGCTATCTTTGTTATGGTCTTACATGTTCTTTATATGATTTATATTATTTAAATTTATTAAGATGTGCTTTATGGTCTAGATCATGTTCCATCTTGGTAACTGTTGTGTGTAGGCATGAGAAGAATATGCTCTATGCTGTTTGGAGTGTTCTATAAATGTCAATTAGGTGAACTTGATAGATAGTTCTGTTCAGGTCATCTGTATTCTCACTGGTTTTCTGCCTGCTTGATCTATCCATTATTGAGACAAGAGTGCTGAAATCCTCAACTATAGTTGTAGATTTCTCTATGTCTTTTATTTCTATTAGGTGATTTTTCCCCCCTCATGTATATAGACAGTATGTTGGTACATTACAGGTTTTTTTTTTAAATGTTGTCATTTTTTTCTTTTTTAATTATTATTTTTTCTTTATTGTTTAAGGTATTTTTTATTTAAGACATACTAATACTGAATGTGCATCCACCTAACAAAAAGAGTGTCAAAATATGTGAGGCAAATGTGAAAAGAACTGAAAGGAGACTTTAAAAGCCCGCTATCAGTACTTTATAGATCCATCAAGCAGAAAATTAATAAGGCGAGGTTGAACTGTATAGTATGGGGCCTAATTGACATGTATAGACTGCATTCATCAACAGCAGAATGAACATTCTTCTCAAGCTCACATGGAACCTCACTACTATAGATTACATTCCGGGTCATAGAACACTCTTCAACAGATTTAAAGGATAGAAACTACACACAGATTTTTCTCAGACCAGATGGTATTAAACTCTATATCAAGAGCATAAATTTAACTTCAAAATTCCAAAATTCCAAAATGAACTATTCTAACATATAGTTCAAAGTAGAAGCCTCAAAAGAAACTTATAAAATATTGTGAACTAAACGAGCATGAAAATACAACCTATAAGAATGTGTGGGTTGGAATAAAACCACTGCCTAGCAGGAAAATGATGGCATTGAATACGCAGATGATAAGAAATCTAAAATTAGTCATCTAAACTGAAATTTCAGGAAATTAAGAAAAGCAGAGCATTTTAAGCCTAAAGTAACCAGAAAGAAAAAAAAAAAAGGAATAACAAATTCAAGCAGAAATCAATAAAATAGGCACACAAAAGGCAATACAGGGAGGATAACACGTGATGGCAGAGCTTGAGTTTGGAATGATGTTTTTACAAGCTTAGAATGTCAAGGATCCCTGGCAGCCACCGGAAGCTAGGACTAATAAGTAGATAACACATTTTCTCTCTAGTCTTCAGGAGAGCATGATCCTGCCAACACCATGTTTTCAGGTTTAACTTCACTTTAATTTCATTCTAACAAATAAATTCCAGCAAATTTCATTCTAGCAAATAAATTCCTGTTATTGTAAGCCACCCAGTTTATGATATTTTGTCATAAAAGCCGTAGGAAATGAATGTAATCAGCAATAAACAATTGAAATTGAAAGCATACCATTTCATTAGCATCAAGTAAATAAAATGCTTGGTATAAATCTAACAAAATATTTACAAGACTTTTATGAGGAAAACTTCAAAACTTCGATGAAATAAATCAAAGATATAAATCAAAGAAAGTGGTATTTCATGTTCATGAATAAGAAAAGTCAACATTATGTACATGTCAGTTATTTCCAAACTAGGAGCATGGCATGCAATTTAAAATCCCACAGTGCTATCCAACCTCGAGTGTGGGTCTGGTCCTACCTCGCTCCCCAGGCCCTGCAGTGGCCAAGGCCACTGCTAATCAGGCCCTCCCCAAGTATAAGTGCCTGGAGGCCCCTGCCTCCCTGCCCCGGACACAGTGCACAACCTCCTCCTGTCTGGTCAACCTGTTATGGCGTCCCAATTAATTAGCATATTTCTCTATTTTATATATATATATATATATATATATATATATATATATATATATATATATATACATACTTGTAGATTAAATGTGATCCAAATTGAATCTTAATATAAAGTTATTTTGTTAATGATAGACTGATTCTAAAATTTATATTGAAACTTATATTGAATATAGTCAAGACAATACCAAGAACAAAGCCAGTAGACTGACTTATAAGACTTACTATAAAACCACAATAATTAGGACAATGTGGTGTTGGTGGGAGATAGATATGCACCCTGAACAGATAAAGAGCTCAGGAATAGATCCATGCAAACATAATCCGTCAGCCTTTGGCAAAGGAGAAAAGGCAGTTCAACAGAGAAATACAGTCTTTTGAACAAATGGTGCTGAAACAATTGGACATCCCACATGCAAGAAAATTCATATAAACATAGACTTTATATATTTCACATAAAGATTAACTCAAAACAGATCATAGACTTAATGTAAAATACAAAGAAATGAAACTTCTGAAATTTAACTAAAGAAAATCTAGGTGGCCTGTGGTTTGAGAAAATTTTCAGCTATACTAAAATAATAATCCATAAAACTAGTAATTATTAAAATTAAAAGGTTTTATTCTACAAAAGACACTGTTATTAAAATGGGGAAAAAACACAATAAATAAATTAAAAAAAAAGCCACCAAGGAAATATTTGCAAAAACACATATCTGATAAAGGACTTGTAATAGAAATATACAAAGGACTTGTAAAATCCAACAATAATAATAACAACCCAATTCAAAATATAATATTCCGGCTGCTTTGGGAGGCAGTTTAGAAGTTTCTCACATAACTTAGCACAGGCTTATCATATCTTCTGGACATCAATTCTCCCAGTTATTACCCAAATATATTGAAAACTTATGTCCACACAAAAATCTGTAGACAGATGTTAATAGCAGCTTTACTAATAATGGCCCAAATTGGAAGCAATCAAGATGTCTTTCAACAGATAAATGGATAACCAAACTATGATACATACATATACTAGAGTATTATTCAGTGATAACAAGAAATGAGCTATCAAAGTTTGAAAAGGCCTGGTGAGCCTTAAATGCATAATGCTAAATGAAAGAATTCAAACTAAAAAGGCTGCATACTGCTGAAACCGGTTTGGCTCAGTGGTAGAGCATCGGTCTGCGGACTGAAAGGTCCCAGGTTCGATTTTGGTCAGGGGCATGTATGTTGGTTGCGGGCACATCCCTGGTGGGGTGTGTGCAAGAGGCAGCTGGTCAATGCTTCTCTCTCATCGACGTTTCTAGCTCTCAATCTCTCTCCCTTCCTCTCTGTAAAGAAATCAATAAAATATATTAAAAAAAATAAAATAAAAAGGCTGCATACTGTATGATTACAGCTATACATAATTCTGGAAAAGAGCAAAACAAACAAAATTTCCTACGGCGTCAAATCACTGAAAGATCCTTAGCTATGACTGTTGTTTGTCATTGCTATCGTGAAGTTGCTGTATATTAAATAAATTAATGAGTTTTAAAATTAGTAAAATGTCTATATGTTAGGATAACTACTTGTAGTAATGCATTTGTCACTTTTAATATTTAACCACAAGATCTGAGAGGTAATTACAGGGTTTTGTTTTAGGTTTGATTTGTTTATTTTGTTTTCGGTCTAAATTAATGATTGGAACGAAGAATCAAGGAGATGAAGGAGGGGAAAAAAGTGAAAGGAAGAAAGCAAGTATTGTTTTTCAAATTTCACGGTGCAACATATGTTTGAAAATTTAACCTGTTGATGTATACATAAGGATCCAGCAAGAATTCAAGAAAAAAGAAAGAAGTGAGCAAAATGAATTAAGATAGAAATCAAGAAAATTTACAACTAAGCAAATTAAAAAAAAAAAAAAAGGAATTCCTAGGCTCTGTTTCATCTCAAAGAGAAGAGAAATATCTCTTTCATTCCTGTGTATAAAGTTTACTATGCTTTTAAAATTCTCCCCTATTGTGTGATTTTAGGCTAACTTTATAACCCTGATGGTTCATAATATTCAAAAAAAGCAAATTGAAATAAGTTCTGAAGCAACCCTCTGACATAACTCAAGGATAAGCAAAATATAAAAACCCTACAGACATTTGAGCTGCAATTTGTAATTTTGATGCTTAAGATTTCCTTGGGAGATTCTTTAAAAAAAATAATTTTATGTTACTTAATGTTTTCCATCTGCTGCAGAAATCTGAAGTTACTATTGTACAGTTGTACAGCAAATGCCTGGAGCTTTTTAATATGTGACTTTCACACTGGTAGGAAATTACCTTGTTGCCACGGTTCACTTGACGGTGCTCGGTGGGCCAGCAGGTCATGGTTTAAGGACTTACATCATAGAGGTAAATCATAACCAGTCCTCATTGCACTTCAGCATGGTTCTGGGTCAAAAGCACCATTATCCTTCACTTCAAGTTCATACATGTTTTGACCCATCATTTTTACTTTGATAAATCGCCTTTCAAGAATTGAAAGTGCTATCCATCCTGGAAAGATATGTGTGAGCCTATAGATGGTGGATAAGAAACCAGTTATCAAAACAATTCTAAATTATTTTAAATCCCATTTAGTACACACACACACACACACACACACACACACACACTCAATCACACCCACAGGAAAATGTAGACTATATGGGATAGAGGGCCTGTGAACAGTGAATGAAGTCAATAACTCACATCCCCATTTTCTAAAATTACTATGTAATTTAATGTCTTTCCCCCCCCATTGAAATCCTGCTGTTAACCAATGTTTCTCATCTAACATTACTTCATAATTTATTGAGGAAATAAAAGTATTTAAGTAGAAGCTGTCTTCTCTTTTCCACTGTGTCCGTGTGTATCTTTTCCTTTTCATTCTTTGGCAAGAAAACACCCTGCTCTTGTCAATGGAAAATCCTTGTGCTTGGGTAATATGTCCCAACGCCTCATCCTTTACCTTTCCAAGGACTCCAATCATACATGTATCATTTTCTGCTCATGTCCTTAATTTCTCTTTCTCCTGAATCTTTCTTATTAAATGGCCATAAGCTCTGATATTTGGAAAAATAAATCAATCAAAAACATTTCTAGCTGGTTTGCTCAGTGGTTAGAGTGTTTGTCAGTGAACTGAAGTGTCAAGGGTTCGATTCCAGTAAAGGTCAGATAGCTTGGTTGCAGGCTTGAACCCTGGCCCTGTTTGGGGCACATGTGGGAGGCAACCAATAGATGTCTTTATCACATTGATGTTTCTCTCTCTCTGTATCTCCCCCTCCCTTCCACTCTCTCTCTAAAAAATGTCAAAAAGCATCCTCAGGTGAGGATTAACAAACAAACAAAAAACAACTTCAGGCTTAACATGATCTCTATCTGTGATCATAATCCATGCCTTCAGATTCTCTCTCAGTCTGTCAAGCAAGAGCCTTCCTATATAATAAAAGGCTAATATGCAAATTGAACAGTAAAATGACTGTTCCTATGACTTGCACTTACCACCAGGGGACAGATACTCAATGCAGGAGCTAACCCTTGGTGTTCAGTGCACTGCCATAGGAGGATCACTGCTCAGTCAGAAGCCCTGAGCTGGGCTTGTGGCTGGCAAATGCAGCAGCGATGGCAGGAGTCTCTCCTACCGTTGTGGCAGTGCTAAGGATGTCCAACTACCGGATTAGGCCTGCTCCCTGAGGGCTCCCTAACTGCGAAAGGACACAGGCCAGACTGAAGGAACCCCCAAGTGCACAAATTTTATGCACCAGGCCTCTAGTTTAAAATAAGATATCTGAAATGTTTTACTGTTACTAGCATCCTCACTGGTGGCAAGAGAAATATGCTTTCCAAATGCATGCAACTCACCATGTCTTCCATGCTTTACATGATCTAAATTTACTTTCAGTGGTTGATGAATAGTATTTTGTCCACATATCTTGATCTAGCTAGGAATTATGTGTTACTGGGACAATGTCCTACTATTCCATCAATATTCCATATCAGCTATAATATATTACTCCTATTTTGAAAGTGATAAAACTAAGGTTTAGTAAGATTTATACCAAGGTAATGCTACATTTGATTTTGAAATAATTTTTTTTAATGCTTATGCTGTTAATTATTACATGCCATTTTAGTTACTCTGAATTTTTGCTTTTGATCTATTCTTCCTTAACTAAACATGTTATTGCCCTGATAATCCTATATAATAAAAGCCTGATATGCTAAGTGTCTGGTCATCATTTCAACCAGTCAAAGCACAACATGCTAATGATATGCTAAGGCCACTTAGCCGCTCACTATGACATGCTCTGACCACCAGCGGGCAGATGTTCCAACTTATAGGTTAGTTTGCTGCTGGGGTCTGGCTGATCGAGACTGAACGAGAAGGGCCAGACATGCCTGGAGCCCTCCCGTGGTCTCTCCCTGGCTGGCCGACCTCCCATGCCCCTCCCTGACCTGCATCCTGCACCAGTGGGGTCCCTAGGCCTGGCTTGTGCCCTCTCACAATCTGGGACCCCTCCGGGGATATTCGAGAGCTGCTTTGGACCCAATCCTGCTAAACACAGAAGCCGCCCCATGGTGGTCAGTGCAGCCAGAGGCCAGGCCTCCACAGCAGCACTAAGGATGTCTGACTGCTGGCTGAAGCCTGTAGTCAGACATCCCCCCAAGGGCTCCCAGACTGTGAGAGGGCACAGGCTGGGCTAAGGGACCCGTCCTCTCTGAGTGCATGAATTTTGTGCACTGAGCCTCTAATTATAATATAATTCATAATGTGTCTATTCATTTATTCCATCAATATTTATTAAACTTTGTTTGCAAGCATTATTCCAGATAACGGAGACTCAAAACTAATACCTTTGCATTCTTGAAGTTTCTATTGTAGTAGGGAAGTGTTGGAAAGAGAATAAAGCTAATAAATAATAAACATAATAAGAAATGAATTATATTTAATATTAGAAAGCAGTAAGTTGTGAGCAGATTTAGAGTGTGGACTTACAATTCTGGAGAAGGCACTGCAACTTTAAGTAGGGTGGTCAGATGGGCCTCTCAAGTAAGCTGCAACTATGTAAGGACTTGAGGGTGGAAAGGAAATGAGCCTTGCATATATTTGAGAGGGGGGAAAACATTTCAGAGTAAAAAGAGATCAAGACTAAAAGATATGAGGATAGTTGTAACAGGTAGATAGAGATGAAGACAGAATGTAAAGTAGGATTAGACTCTGAGAGTTTTATGTACTATTATAAGCACTTACTTTTTTATTATTTTAAAAGGTAGCTCTAACCGGTTTGGCTCAGTGAATAGAGTGTCAACCTGTGGACTGAAGGGTCCCGGGTTCGATTCCAGTCAAGGGCATGTATCTTGGTTGCAGACACATCCCCAGTGGGAAGTGTGCAGGAGGCAGCTGATCGATGTTTCTCTCTCATCGATGTTTTTTAACTCTCTGTCCCTCTCCCTTCCTCTCTGTAAAAAAAAAATCAATAAAATATATTTAAAAAAGAAAAAAAAGAAAAAGAAAATGCAGACTCAGTTTAGAGAATATAAAATGCAAAACACGAAAGAGAACAATTTCTTCCATTTATAAAAACAGTAGCTATGTATCTGATTGGTATATTCTTATCAGCCCTCAAATAGGAAAGATGCTGCTATAAACTATAAAATTTAAAATCAGGTATTGTGAGAAATCAAACATTCCACAAAATAGGGAAGTTCCTATTGTTTTATTATTCAGCATGTTCATTTTTACTCTAGTTATTTGTTTGGTAAAAAATAACTCTGGGATGTGCCGTGTTCATGCATATTTCAGACAAAGGAGTGCCACTTGGTCTACTGCCATTATTTACCAGAAAATTGTGCCAATTATTTTGAGTGGGCAAAATATACATAATATTTAAAAAATATTTCTTTTAGATATTTAGATTTCCATTTTAAATATTCTAAGTATAATATGTTTTCTTTGTCTAATTTTTCTTCCTGATGCTTGTTCAGTTATATCTTTTTGAACTGTCAAGCATATGAAAGGGTATTAACTAGGGAAATCCATGGAAAATATGAGTTCAGAATAGTTCAGTTTTGTTTCTTCATAAACTGGGGTAGCATGTAATAATTGATGTGCAGAATAATAGGTTAAATACATGACAGTGAGTTCTCTGAATCTCTGACATACATCCTATTATAAATAGCATTTACTACAGAAAAAAAAGAATCTTATTTACATTTTATACATGTTTACCCTGAGGGTTCCTAACTTAAAACAGATGAGGTAAAAGGGGAAAAGAAACATTTATCTATCACTAATGGCTGTTTCCATTTTCAACTAGAGCGACATGCCTGGACTTTTCTGTAATAACAGAATCTATCTCCAACTGTCAGTCTGGAGAGAAAAAAATGTTGGTTCATATAAAATTCATAGAACTAAAACAAATTCCCGTCGTGACGCTTTTGAGAGCATTGTCAGATCTCTCTGGGTCTTTAGTTTAAATGTCATTTCTAGTCAACTGCGGGGCTTTTAACATGTTTCGGCATCAACTTTTTCCTTGGTGCATATTGGGTCTTTCAGAGAATTTATGTGTGTGTGTGTGTGTGTGTGTGTGTGTGTGTGTGTTTAATTGTGTGTTTAATAAAAAAAACTCTAATATTAATACTTATTAATAACACACACACACACACACACACACGTGCACACACACACACACACACACAAATTCTCTGAAAGACCCAATATGTGCCAAGGAAAAAGTTGATGCCGAAACATGTTAAAAGCCCCACAGTTGACTAGAAATGACATTTAAACTAAAGACCCAGAGAGATCTGACAGTCATTGTAAACGGCTTGCAAGAGAAAATGCAAGAATCTCTAATTGGTTTTCAAGTGATAGGAAATAGAAAGAGACGCTGGACAAAAGCTTCATGAGTGATAAGGTTAACCTAGGACAATTAGAACAAGATGCTCCTATAATCCTACTCACTGTAGGGAAGGGTTAATTATGAGTCAAAATGGCCCGACATTCTTCCAAATGAATTAAAATCCTTCCATACTCTAATGGAGCCATACAAAAGACCATCTAGTTATGGTAAACATGGAAATGAGCTAATAGGGACATTTTAATATCTTAATATTTTTCACCAACTCTTCCTAACACAAATACTCTGGTAAATTTAGGATATTCCTTTTCCCACTTGGTAATTTGTAATTCGTTACATCCACTTTCAGATGCATGCTATAAAACACATCTTTTCTAAAATACTTAGGAATGGTTCCAGATGTTCCACATTTTTACAAATATTAGCTATTTTTCAGACTTCTTATATTTTGCCAATCTAATGGATATGAAAATGTGTCTCACTGTTAGACCTAAATTATTTTTTTGATTGTTTTTATTTTGATAATCTGTTTTTATTTTGTTTTTTCTGTTGTGTTCTATTTCTAGTTTACTTTCTACTCAATGCCTGATCTAATTATTACTCATTTAGTATGTGAACTGCAAAATCTCTCAGTATATGACTCCTTTTCAGAAACACAAGATATTTTTAGATAAATAGATAGCTTTCACTTTAGTTGAACTTATGAATATTTTACTTTCCATTATTATGTGTCTTATTAAAACGTTATTTTCTAAGATCATAAAGTTTTATATTTTGAAATTTGATATAACTTTTGCATGTAAAATTTAGTATCAGTTTATTATTTCTATATGCATAATCAGCACAGCACTAGTTATTGTTGAGTTCGTAACTTCCAAGAATTATATAAAATATAACTTTATAAAAATGTTAATACATGAATTGGATCTATCAATATTTCTATACTTTTTACATAATTTTATGGAGAAATTTTTATTATAATTTGCCACCATCAAATGGTATAAATTAACCAGATTGATAGAATTTTGCTAATTGGCAGTGGGGGGAAAAATCAAATGATTTTAATATTTTCCAGATATTTTGGTTTTCTATGTTTTTTGCTTTTTGTTCCTATACATTTTCACATCACCTAGTCAATACCCTTAAAATATCCTGTTGAGATTTTTGACTGGAAGCTAAAGATCGATTTGAGCAGAATTAACAACTTTGATAATTCCTTATTTCCATGAATAAGGTAGATCTTCACATTTTTTAGGCATTTTGACTTTCTTTTAATAAGCATAAGATCTTGCATATTTTTTGTCAAAATTATCTCTAAATACATTTTATTTTTGTTACTACAGTAAATAAATTCTTCTTTAAAATTATATTGCTTAAACCATACATCAATCATAGACACAGCCACCTAGCACAACTTTAGCATTAATTCTAATACTCTGTAGATTGTTTTGAATTTTTTCTTTAAGTAGTTTTATTTTTTATTTCCAATTGTTTTTATTGTTTTAATTTGTTTAGTTTACACTGGAAAGGATTTTCATAGCATGGACAAGAAGTTGTGAAATTATAGGACTCATCTGATCCCTGTTTTCAGGAACTATATTGTCTTCCATTGCCATATATTGTGTGAAGTGAGAGGATAAACTTGATCTCTTTTACTTCATCTTTGCTAGAAACACAAGTCACATCACCACTTAAAATTTTTTACACCCATGGAAAAGTATATACTCATTTTTAACTATTAAAATCTGAAAGATGTAAGTCACAGAATAGAAATGCATTGATGGCCGAATCAGGTTTGGCCCAGTGAATAGAGCATCTGCCTGTGGACTGAAAGGTCCTGGGTTCGATTCCAGTCAAGGGCATGTACCTCGGTTGCAGGCACATCCCCAGTAGGGGGCGTACAAGAGGCAGCTGATGGATGACTGTCTCATCGATGTTTCTAGCTCTCTACTCTATCTCTCTCCCTTCCTCTCTGTAAAAAGATCAATAAAATATATAAAAAAAAGAAAAAAGAAAAAAAGAAATGCACTGATGTTTTTTCTCTCTGCCTATATTCACCATTTAACTGTAGTTCTTGGCCAGTGAATAAGGCAAGGTAAAATAAAAGGTTGAAATTAAAAAAGTAAAATTTATTTTATTTGGTGACATTACTGTCTATGAGAAAACCCTAAGGAATATATACAGAAAAGCTGCCAGATCTAATATATGAATATATGAATGTAGAAAGGTTTCAGGATACAAGATAAGCACTCAAAATACAAGTTTTATTATGTCTCATAATAAAAATCAAATATAAACTTAATAACATCAAAATAACATATTTTGAAAGTAATTTAACCAAAAAGGTATAAAATCTGTACATGGGAATCTATAAAACAATGCAAAGAGAAATTTACAAGGACAAAAGTAAATGGAGGGATACTTTTAGGCATTGAAAGACTCAATATTGTTAAAAATAAAATTTCTCTTAAATTGATCTGTAGATGGAATTTCAAACCATTTAAAATTCTAGCAGACTTTTTGGAAAAAATTAGCAAGCTTATTTAAAAATGCATATGTAGGCAAATGATCTATAAAAGTAAAAATAATTTTCTAAAAGTAAAACAATTTGGAAGACATTTCCAAAGTGCCATCATCAAGACAATGTAATTAAGATAATGCATTGGTGTAATAGGTCAATGGAAGAAAATAGAGTTCAGAAATAGATCTACATTGATATGGTCAATTGATTTTTGACAATATTGCCAACATAATTCAATAGAGAAAAGAAGTCTTATCAACAAATGATGCTGGGATAACAGAATACCATTTTGAGGAGTAGTAAGAGAGAATGACTCAACCTTTACTTCAAACCATGCATAAAAAATAACTCAAAATGAATTATAAATCTACACATAATAACTCAAATATAATATTTATGTGAATCTATGATATATTTTTGTATTTGGGATAAAGAAATGATTACTAAAGAGAGCACAACAAAACAAACTGTTACACTCATAGATACATTTTACCAAAATTAAAAAAAAAATATTTTCAAAGTACAGTTAATAAAATTAAAAGACAAGTCAGGCTTAGGAGAAATTATTTTAAAAATATAAATGTTTCAGAGACTCATACAGAATATATAAAGAACATTTTCAAATAAATAAAAGTAAATCAAATATCTTAGAAAAATGGGCAAAAATGTGGACACTTTATACAAAGATATACAAATGACCAATGAACACGTGAAATGTTCCTCAACATCATTAGTCAGAAGGAAAATGAAAATTATGTCTATATGACTATATAATTGAATGCAAAAGACCTGTTCAATGAATTTCAACACCTATTGATGATAAAAGTCTCAGGGTAAAGGAAATTTTTCCTGTTCATAAGAGGAATCTATGAATATCTACAGCTACCTTGTTTTCCCTAAAATAAGACAGTGTCTTATATTAATTTTTTTCCCCAAAGTTGCGCTAGGTCTTATTTTCAGGGGATGTCTTATCTTTCCATGCGCTAGGTCTTATTTTCAGAGGATGTCTTATTTTCGGGGAAACATTGTAGAATACTATTCGATAGTAAAATAATAAAGGTTTGTTCAAGAGATTTATCATATCACTTTAATAACTGATACCCTAGCCAGTGCAACAGGCAAGAAAAAGTAACTAAAATTCATATAGATTGAAGAAAATACAACCATTTCACTTGTGACATGCTCGTATACATAGTAAATTCTAAATAATGCTTTTTCAAACACTAGAATAAGTGAATTTAACAATATTGCAAGATACAAAGTCAATAAAAAAATCAATTATATTTCTGTATGATAGCAATGAACATTTGGAAAATAAACCATGTATATGTTATTGTATCATCCGAAGTAATAAAATAGAAGCTTCTTATTTACCCAAAATAATTAATGTGCCTTTTCTTCAAGTTTTATTTATCACTGGTTTTCCATTTCCAATAAAAGGTGTTTGAGGCTTGGACAGTGCTAGGGGCTCCAATGTAAAAATTACACTTCATACCTTGATAGGTCTGCAGGGGACAGTGATTGCCTATTTCTACTCCAGAGTGTGCTTATTTTTACTGTAAGGCTAATAGATTACACACCATGGACTCTCCTCCTAACATCCTGCACTTTGGTGTGGCATAATTGGAAATTCCTTAAGGTATCATTAGAGTGACCTTATTGTGAGTCCTCAAGGCAGACAGAAATTACAGGAAAGTATAGAGAAAATGAAAATCTCAACTCCCAACTAACAGGCATGATAAAATATGTTTAGCAAATCAGATTGACCAATCAAAATCACAGGTAGACCTCAAAAACATAAAAATATATACATATATTAAATATACTAACCATTAGATATATATTATATGAAAATACTGGAAAAATTTATCTATACAGAAAGCATTTAATGGCTGAGCTTGTATTAGGGTTAAATACATTAGTACAAACCATTTGTATAGGGCTCTACTATGTAGTTTCGTAGCCATCTGATTAAAAACAATACAACCCCCTCTAAGCAGTCTTTTTCATTTCCATTTCTTATTCCATTGATCTTTTATTATTTCTTACTACATCATGTAGACAATCACTCATGTGTCTTGCTTGTCTTTATTCCCCATTAGATTGTAGCTACATGAAGGGAAAGGTTTTGGTACCTTTTTTGGTTTTCTTACTACTGTATGTGACAAATATCTACAATAATAGCAGAGTACTTTAGGTGCTCAATTTTTTTAAAAAAAGTAAATGAGTGAATGAATAAACATTCATTATGGAATTATATACTTTTCAAGAAGTAGGTCTCATTGTTTGAAACTTTAAGGGATGCTTTTCTCTCACGCGTGGAATTGAGGAGAATGAAGGGACATTAGTCAGCCTTGCTGTCTGGTGCAGATCAGCAAGAGAGAGTTAATCACCCGGAGCCAAGAGCCTCAGAGAGTTTGTTCTGAGTTGGGGTGGTTCTTTTTGCCTAAGGGCCTTAGTTCTGTGGAGGTTATTTATCCTCTTTTCAGCCTTTGAGAGCTAACCAGCAGCCACTGAAGTAACAGCAATAGGTTGTTTCAGGTAGCAAAACTCTCAGGTATACTCAGCATTGTTGACCTCTTCTGACTATACAAGTAAGTTTCTGATGACCACCGGTGGGGAGGTGAAGAATAAAGTTAGAGCTGTCGTACACTCTTTTACCTGACTGCAAATGAGTGGAGCAGGGTAAACAAAGAAGGCTGGGAAGATCTCAGTGAATCATTCTTGAGAAACTTCAAATTTTCAGTTTCAGAAAAAGGAAAAGTTATTAAAGAGCCAAAAGCAAAGCTGACAAATTCAATCATCCTCTCAATTGTACTCCAATTTTTATATAACATGGAGTATATACTTAGTATCATTTTAATTTAATTATACAATGACATACTATAATACGATGTTAATATATTTTATAAATAAAATGCACAATATGGTCTTGTTATATAATAATTTTATCTGTCTATATGTTCTTGGTTTCTCTCTGTTTTTGGATATCTGAAATTTTGTTTATCAAATGGTAATGATGGATGTTTCTTCATTCTGGGTATAGGGGTGATTTTTAATTTTGATATTTATATTTTTGTATTAATAGATGTTTTATAATGTTCACATATATGTCCTCACTAAATATAATGCTATGCGTGAGACTTTGGGTTGTATTTATCCTGGGCACAATTTGTGGGCATGTGAAACTCCAGAAACAGATTTTCTGTTTCTACAATACAGTGGTGGGCAGGCATAGGGTAATAGTGATATATATTCTGAGTTAGCAAAACTCCCTGGTCACAAAAATAAATTTCCCTTATTCATATTTTTCCATATTTTAAGTTTAATATTGATATCTATCTGCTTCCCAATAGAGGACACTGAGGAAAACTCCACTGTCACCTTTGCTGCTAAAAGACCAAAGAAAAACTAGATACATCATCATTAGGAAACCTTCTGGTTATTTTGTGTCCCGAATATACCAACAGCCCATACAAATAATCAATTACCATGTGAAGCCTTAACGAAATACATTTTTCTCCAGTTTGAGTCCAAGTGGCTTGACATGCAAGGCTCCTCTTATTTCTTTGCTTAGTAATAGCCCCCTTAGGTTGTCTTTGGTGATGGGAGGCAAGGTGAAACTGGAGCATGCACTGTTATATGATGGCAAAAAAAATATGGAGATTTTGATTTACATGAACCTTGGTCAGATTTAATCCTTTTAGAACTAGGCTTGAGGAATTACTGCCTCTGCTCCCATAATAATTGTAGCAATAACAGATCAATAAACCTAAGATGCAGTGGCCAGAGTAGCCTATTTCTTCTTTGTTACCTCAGAATGCCAAATACTGAAAAGTGAAACATGCTAATATATTAATGTAAGTGCTACATGCTATATATAATAAAATATTATTATACGATAGTTTACACATTATATATAAATTATATTTTATAAATAAAATAAGTAATATAGTCTTAATTTAAAATTGTGCTTTCTACATATTCTTTCTTAATTTCTAAATGTTTAAGGATATCAGAAATGATGTTTATTTATATAAAATATGTGAAATATAATATACTCTAATACCTATTAGATATATATGATACATATGATTCTTTACATATCCTATATAATAAAAGGCTAATATGCAAATAGACTGAATGGTGGAAAAATTGGTTGCTATGATGCACACTGACCACCAGGGGGTAGATGCTCAATGCAGGAACTGTCCCCTGGTATCAGTGTACTCTCACAGGGGGTGTGCCACTCAGCCAGAAAGCTACAGGAGGGCGGCAGTGACCTACTAGCACATGGATTCATACTCAGGGCTACTAGTAGAATAATAAAAGGCTAATATGCAATTTGACCAAACAGTGGAACTACTGGTCACTATGACACGCACTGACCACCAGGGGGCAGATGTTCAATGCAGGAGCTGCCCCCTGGTGGTCAATACATTTCCACAGGAGGAGCCTCATTCAACCAGAAGCTGTGCTCATTGCTGAGGAGCACAGCAGCAGTGACAGGAGCCTCTCCTGCCTCCACAGCAGCACTAAGGGTGTCCGAATGCTGGCTTCCGGAGTGTGAGAGAACACAGGGTGGGCTGATGCACGCTGCCCCTCCCCCCCTCTGCAAGTGCATAATTTCGTGCACCAGGCCTCTAGTGTTTACATAAAATTATAACAAAAATAGGTTTTGCCCCTGTGAAATGTAATAAATAAAAAGAGCATAGATTAGTTTCTACCTCTAATTCTGAACTTCTTTATTTCCCAGAGATGCCTGTCAGTACTCGAGTCATTAATGCACAAGGCTTTAGAGGGGTTCATGTGAGCTCTTCCTTTCCTACTGCCTGATCCTAAGAGGTTTCCTCGGGTGTCCTCAGGACTGCATTACCTACCTCTATGGAGGTGTCTGAGAAAATCCTTTCTCTGAGGTGGGAGACTAGCTTCAGGAGTGCATAGAAATCACTGTAGCTACTTGCCATGAATCTCTACTACTTTCAGTTCTGTGCCGAGCTACACTCCTGTTATACTTTTGTAGCTCTAAGAAGCAGTAAAGGAAAGGAGATGAGGAAAGGAGAGGGTGATGGGAATCAATTTAATTCATTTCAGAGGAGACCAATCTGTGACATGACTTTACAGTGTGCTGTACACAAAATAAAGGATGATTGCTCTTAGTCTTGGTGAATACATCCCTTTTACTAAAAAAAGTAAAATAAAATGAAATGAAATCTGAAGAGCTCCATGCTCTCCTTCCTCCTGGACCTCTCTTTAAATTAAGCTTTTCCTCCCTCTCTCTTAGGTTGTATTGCCTCATTAACTACAAACTAAAACTCAATTGTTTAGTTTTCTAATAGGAAATTTAAACATTGGAAAGAAGTCTGAATAAATACAAATTTAAATATTCATATTCTTGACATAAAAGTCTGTCTTAAGCTATTAGCCCTCTCATGGTCAGGAAGAGGGTGCTCTTCCATTTTTGGACATAGGTAAAGTTCTGAAGAGGGTAGTTAAAGTACTAGCTTCTACACGTGTTAGTACATTCACTTTTACCGACTTAGAACTCTGCCCAGGAGAATTTGAGTTCAGCTCAGGTTACATCCTGAAACCTTCCTCCTATGGATTAACGGGTTCAACCTGAGTTCCCATGCATTCTCCTGGCGCTATTACTCTTTTATTCTTGATATATTACTTATACTTTTGAAACATACATAATTTAGATCTTTAAAACTTAGACTCAAGTTGCATTAGACAGATGCTTGCTATTAGTGGTGGGCAATTACTTAGTGGATTTGTTTTTAAGTGTATCAGATTGTTAGTTACCTTTTGATTATAGTGGATCAGCTTTCGTTCCAATGTAAATAAGTGTGTCTACAGCAGAATACAGAATATGTTGGCACTACCATATCCTTATTGGAGTTTTTCTTCTAGATGATGCGTTATACAGTCTCCCTGCCACCGAACCTTCATTATATGGTATGCTACCCTTAGGGTGTTTTGGTGACATCTGTTCAACCTGCTCCTTACGGTTTACTGTGGAACAGTTCATTTACGATAGTGATAATAACATTTCAAACACAAAAGATTAGTTCAGAAATTAATCTATCATATATGATATATATAATATATATATATATATATAATTTTATATAGAGAGCAAAAAAAATGATTTTGCCCTAGATATACTATTGCTAGAGAAGATTGCCCTCTGCTGTTAAAAATTTGTGACTTTATAGTAAAAATGATTGAACTTTACTATAGAGTTCTTGAAAATTTCTATCCTAAATATTTAGAGATTTCCCCCAAAATGATATTCTTCAAAATATGAACATAATGCTAACAGCTATAAAAATATTAAATAATGAGTATTTTCCCTTTATTAACCTTATACATATTATGGTCTGCCTCCTCTTTCAAGCGTGAAGTATCATCACACTCTAATGAATGTAAATTTCTAACCATTTGGTAAATATCACTGAAGGTTACTTTTATTTCAAAACTGAGTAATATATTGAACCAAGCTCAACTATGTTCCAATGAAGCTTGAGTGTTGGCCTTTGTTAGAAGGCTCCTTCCAAGATTAAAGTCAGGAGGGTAAAGGCCTTACGTTGAAAATGGCTAACATCCAAATTGCTATGTTTCCTCTCTGCTTATGTTGCCATAAGACTTATGCAATTGCTTTTTTTTTTTGAGAGAGAGAAAATACTGGCAAAAATTTATAGGCAAATATGTCAATGTCTCACAGAGAAGTCAGCAAGTGATAATTGGACATGTGGGAACAAATATTTCGGCTGCCGGGCTGTTATGAATCTGAGGTTCACAGAGCTTGCTTGGTAATGAGGCAGTAGAGGGAATGAAAACAGGATGTCAGTTCCAATAGCAATTACCCAGAATGATTATAAATGTCTATGATGATGCATTACAGTTGACATGGTTTTGACTGCAACCTGGCATCGGGTCACAGAGAGCTTGTCCTGTGTTGACTCCAAATTTTAATAGAAGCTTCCAGAATAGACATAAGCATGCCAGGTCTGCTCATTAAGTGATCCGTCAGGGTCAGTGGGTCATACAAGGTGTGCCACACATCAAATGTGAAAACATCCATTATCACGTTATTTTGCTCTGCATACACCTGGATCTCTAATGCACTAATTTTTTTAAGAGATAGGAGAAGTGGATAAGATTTCTCCCCCACTCTATTTGTAGATGCACTTGAACCCTTTTAACCCATTTATTTCCCATTTTTCTTACCTAAAAAAGGGATATTTCAAAAGATTCCCAATAAATTTACTCAACTTCAGGAAGGTTCTGTGTACTCTGTAACACACTCTAATAATAAGAAATCCTAACTGTCATGGAACGTCTCATTTATAATCCTCACCCAAGGATATGGTTTTCATTGATTCCAGAGAAGAAGAAAGAGCGAGAGGAAACATTAATGTGAGAGAGAAACATGGATCAGTTGGTCTGCATAGGTGCCCAGACTGGGGATCAAACTGTAACCTGGGTGAGTGCCATGACAAGGAATCAAATCCCTGACCCTTTGGTATATTGTACATATGCCACACTAACCAACTAGGGCTACTTTCATACATATATTTTTTCTCCAGTCATCAGAATGGTCAGTTTTATATGTGAATAGTTGCTTCTTGTGCAAGGTTTCCTCTTATATTCAAATGTGGAAGGGAAAAGGAATAGAAAGCAATCAAAATACATAGTTTGATTTTGGCTTAAAATAAGATTAAATTTTCTGAGAGGAACACGTTGTTGATGCATCATTTGGATGGATAAATATAGCTCAGTTGGTCAATCTACTACACATCTCTGGAAAGTTCAGAGAGCAGAAGGACTCTCCCATTATTATGGGGGGCCTTGAGGCATCTTTAACTTATTGTAGTTTATGGAACTTTTTTTGTAATATACTTCTGGAGAGAAGATATGTAACTTCCACCATATAATGAAGGACAACCCAGAACCACTATGATGGGTTTCTAGTTCAGTTTATTTTCCAGGATTGCAGAGGGTGCTACTTACTTTATACTATCCTTAACTATTGTATTAGAATTACCAATGGAAATCTGGATTACAGTGGATACTTGGTGAAAGGGAGAAATTTCCGTTATAGGGACATGATAAATTCTGTTATAATATCTGTGCTGCAGAAGTGATCCCAATGCCGTTGATGCACTCCTGTGAGATGTATAATAAGCCATGTAGATCATTGTATGTTTGACTTTGATGTGGAAATTAGCAGTGAGTATAAAAGATAGCTAATTTTGGAATCATTCTATGATATCTTGGTTCAGAGAATAGATGATGACACAGGCTGAAAAACAAATGCTTCAATTTACTAAATGGTCTCTTTGTTACCTGACATATGTCATGTGGCTTCCCACTAAAGCATAAAAATAATTGCATTGGTAATTGGAAATATACATTACATCTTTTTAGTTTTATGAAATATCAAGACATGGTTAAGTGGCTCAAAATATATGGAAGGGTTTTGTAAAGTAAATAGTTCTATAAAAATGAAAGAATTATAGTTGTTTTTTTATCATTTTAAGCTGTTCTTGCCAGTGAATTACTTTTATATACAAGCTACAATAAAATGTCTATTTAAATAAAGTGCACTGATTCTAAAAGCATACTGGAAATAATATCATGCTCTATGTATCATCAGCATGTGTGGAGATAAGTGTGTTTAAATGAGCTAAAAAGAGCAAATACATATAATAAACATTTATACATGTGTTATATACCTCTATATAACCATTAGTTATAAATTATATATCTCTACATGAGTGTGGATGTTCTAAATAATGCTTTAAATTTCTAGGGTACTAAAAATTATGTAATACTCTGTTAGTAAGCATTAATAATATTAGGTACTTTATTTAATTTTATACCCAATTTTTTTAGAGATTGTTAAATATTTTCAAAGAATTAGCATTAAATAAATTGTACTTAAATTATATGTACTGAAAATCATTTTGGGGGATAACTTTGAAAACATTATTATATAATGCTTTATATTAGCTATATTTTCTATCTATAACCTTTCTTCAATGAGTAGATTTTAGGTAATAGCTCCATACTTCGAATATAAATTAGTCTCTATGGTACATGACAGGCATAAGGTGTCTATAGTGATATAAAACATGTAAGTTCAGGACTTTCAGTTTTCTAAAAGTAGTATCCTTTGGCATTTTTATTTTGACTTAAAATGGTTTTCATTCTAGGCACTTAAAAGTTTGAAGTGGAAAATTCTGAATACATTATCATTTTATACAATTTTCCCATATGGATGGACATAAAAATATGATGAAGCTAAACTGCCTTTTAATATTAACAAATTGTTCATATTTTATTTAAATGAAAAATGTTAAAATGAAACAATTTATGGGCTTGCTTCCCATGAAAGTTTCAGACACCATAATATTCATTTTATTTTTATGTAACTATATTGTTAAAGAGAAAATACGGTATAAAAGCTAAATTATATTTATCTCTAAATATAAAACGGAATGGTGAATAGACAACTAAAGATTCTGAATAGATAAGGCTCTAATTTTGTAATTGGAAAGACAATTCATAATATTGCAAACAGTAGGTCTCGAATAAATACCACATGTCTATAGAGTTGATTCTATCTATAACCTTACTGATGCCAAAGGTCTTTGGGTCATAAAGAGGGAACGAGGAAGGAACACATAGTCCAAATAAATTATCTACAAGCTCTTTAACATTCAAAATCTTGAAAGAAGAGAATGAAAGTGGGATAGGATTTCTCTCTAAAATAGCCGAATAAACAGACTCTTCACATACAAAACTATATTATCACAGTCTTCTCTGCCTGCTGTCCTATGACTGAAGGCGATTATCATGCCAATTTTGCCCAGGGAGCTGAGTGTTTACGCTGGGAGGGCAAGTTTCACACCAGTTTTTCAGGTATGGAGAGAAGTAAAATTGATATTGAAATTCTTTATTTTGATTTCAAGTTTATGATTCTCACATAAGATAATTGATCTGACTCTAGCTGGTTTGGCTCAGTGGATAGAGTGTTGGCCTGACTGCTGAAGGGCACAGGCCCGGGTTGTGGGCTTGGTCCCCAATAGGGACCATGCAGCAGGCAGACTATCAATTATTCACTTTCATCATTGTTTCTATGTCTTTCCCTATCTCTTCCTCTGAAATCAATAATGATTATATATATTTTAAAAATTCCCTTTTTTGGAGACAGACATGGCAAGAATAGAATAAGATAAAACTTTTACTGTCATCTATGATAGATATTAGTAAAATAGACTATAATAAACAATCATCATTAAAAACATAGATGATTAATATTTTTATAAATTAAGCATATAAATATTATAAATCCTGTATCCTTTAGAACATCAGTTTATTTGCATGTTAACCTTTTCTTATATAGGATAGTTCTACCTAATTCTTAAATGCAGCCAGAATTGAGATCTGATTGCTTTTATCACCCTTTGAGCTTTTATTCCTGGTCTTGTTTGGTGTCTATTGATAGGCATTTTTATTATAGAAACCTTTCAGGTTCATGATGGGCTATCTTTAGATGTGGGAACCCTTAACACGACCCGCGTGATTAGGGCCCACTCAGGGTCCGGTTTCTGGAGGAGGCCACACACTAAAATGAAGAGAGAGACTAGAAAAGAATTAATTTGGGACAAATAGGGGGCCAGGCGGGAGTAAACCTCTAGTGGGAAGACTCTCTAGGCTCTGGCCTTGCTATCCCTTTTATTGAAGCTGCTATGGGATACACCCATTATCCTTAAGCAGCTTTGGGAAACACCCATAGCCCTTAGGCAGGTAATAAGCAGATTATCATATCAGAAAGGATTTACGTGATTACAAGAAGGGGAAGTTGCCTCAGTTACTATTGTCTCAATTAGATGGGGTGTGGTTGGCTCTGACCTTTCAGAGCTTCAAGGTTGACCAGCCTCTTTCTATTAGTGAGATAATGATTGGTTTCCGGCATTTAAAACTGTTCTTTAAATAATATTGTAATTTTACTTTGCTTGATCAATTTTAATTGAACATAATCTGATCACAATGACTTCTCTAATTCCAAAATTTAAATTCATCTGGAAATAGTGAAGACTTGTTATCATCTATAATAATAAAAGGGTGATATGCTAATTAGACTGGATGTCTTCTGGACATCATTCTGGATGTCCTTCCTGATGAAGCCAGGGCCAGAGAGAAGCCAGCCCGTGTCCTGGGTGCCTGCAGGTGGCCCAAGGGAAGCCAGCCCAGGTTCCCGGTGCCTGCAGGCCTCAGAGGAGGGAAACCTGTGTCTTGGGTACCAGAGTGAAGCCAGTGCTGGCAGCTGGGGGAAGGAAGGCAGGCCTACTCTTGCACAAATTTTCATGTATGGGGCTTCTAGTTATATACATAAAAAGGAAGCCACAATCCCCAAAGACACTTATGAAACTGTTCTCTAAAATAATAGCATGGTTCCATGGTAACTGTTGGAAATGAACCAGTACATTAGGAAATATTCACGTTTGGTATATTTTTAAAGTAGTTTCTTATTTTATAGTGATGTCTAATACTATAAATAGGGAATTGTAAATTATAATTGCTTTCAAACATTTCTAAGTAATGGTAACAATAGTTTGTATCTTAAAAGTCAGCAATTCAATTCTCCTAAATTAGAATTGCTGAGATTTAATATATGTTAAGTATATGTTTGCTGGTGTACTTTAAAAAAAAATGGCTGCCTTAAAATGCACTGGAGCTTATGAGATTTCAACGGACATGTTTAGCATACACCAAAAATTTTATTTTACAATTTTAACAGCATTATATTAATAGTTATCTAACAACATTTTTATTTCATGGTGAAAATGGTCTTTAGATGATTTACGTATTTCAAAATTATTTTATCAGCAAATTTTAAAAAAAATTTAGATTTTTAAACTAGAGGCCCAGTGCATGAAATTCATGCACTTGTTGGGGGGGAGTCCCTCAGCCCATGCTGTGTTCCTCAGCCAAGAGACTTGCTTCTGGCTGAGCAGCACTCTCTCCGTGAGAGCACACTGACAACAAGGGGGCAGCTCCTGCATTAAGCATCTGCCCCTGGTAGTCAGTGCACATCATAGCTGCCATTCAGTTGATTTTGCATATTAGCCTTTTATGATATAGGATGTTTGTAATATTTGGAAGTAACAACTTTCAATTATAATACAGCGATAGGAAGAACCCGTAGGCAACTATCTATATAGAATTATATTAAGCTCTCCTCTAAAGCTAATCATATGCATTTCTTTTGGAGTTGAAATAGCCACATATATCGAAGTAGAAGCAGCAGTTCTCAGCAGAGTGTCTCTCAGTTGAGATGCTAAGTGGGGGTAGCCATCTGGCCATGGGCTTTTCTTTGTTGGGAGCTTTGGGTTACTGACTCAACCTCCATAATTGTTATTAGTCTGTTTGGATTTTGCATTTCTTCCCAACTCATTCTTGGTAGGTTATATATTTCTATAATAGAAATATGTGTTTCTCTAGGTTATACAAGTTATTGCCATAACGTTGTTCATAGAAATCTTATGATCCTTTGTATTTCTGTCGCTATCAGTTGTTTTATTTTATTTTATTTATTTATTTTTTAAATTATATTTTATTGATTTTGTACAGAGAGTAAGGGAGAGAGATAGAGAGTTAGAAACATCGATGAGAGAGAGTCATCGATCAGCTACCTCTTGCACACCCTCTACTGGGGATATGCCCGCAACCAAGGTACATGCCCTTGACCAGAATCGAACCCAGGACCCTTCAGTCCCCAAGGTGACGCTCTATGCATTGAGCCAAACCGGTTTCAACATGTGGCTATCAGTTGTAATGTCTTTTTTCTTGATGCATGCATTTACTGCTATAAACTTTTTTTTTTTTCAAAACTACCGTAGTTTTCGGACCATAAGACACACTTTTTTTCCCCCAGAAGTTGGGGGAAAAAGTCCCTGCGTCTTATGGTCCAAATATAGCCTACACATATACTTTAAAAAAAAAGTTTTTTTACTTGCCTGGCTCTGTGTGGTCTCTGTGTGCTTGCCCGGCTCTAAAATGGTTCTAAATGCTGCTGTTTACTTTACAGGGTTGATTACATGTGTTTATGACTGTGATGTTGGGTTTTAATGCACATAAAATATTTTAGGACACTATTTGTTTCAGAATCTTTTTTTCTTCATTTCCCTTCTCTAAAAACTGGTGCGTCTTATGGTCCGGAGCATCTTATGGTCCGAAAAATACGGTACTTTTGTTTTATCTTAAATTGTAGTAACTTGTGTTTTCATTTTCATTTGTCTCAAGATTTTTTTTTTTTAGATTTACTTTTTGTTTTCTTCTTTGACCTATTAGTTGTTCAAGATTATGCTGTTTAATTTCCACATATTTGAGAATTTCCCAGATTTCCTCCTGTCACTGACTTCTAGTTTCACACTATTGTGTCAGAAGAGATACTTGATGTAGTTCTGTCTTCTTGAATTTGTTGAGGCTTGCTTTGTGGCCTAAAATGACTTATCCTAGAAAATGTTCTCTCTGTGTTAGAAAAGAATATTATTAAAATGAATGAGTTCTAGAGATCCACTTATACAGTATTGTGCTCATAGTTAATAATACTATATTGTATACTTAAAATTTTGTCAAGAACATAAATCTCATGTTAAGTTTTCTTATAATAATAAAAACCTTGCTTTTCATAAGATATTATTATAAGAATGAAAATACAAGATATCTATTTGAATAAAACATGTAAAACATAACCTGCTTAAAAGATTTATGATCAGATTATTGAAAAATATCACATAAATTTGGAAAAGATATGAACATTAATTTCACCAAAGAAAATACAAGGATGACAAGCATATGAAATATGTTGGATGAACATCATGATTTATTAAGAAAATGCAAATTAAAACCAAATGAGGCAATAATATACATATATTTGAATGGCTAAAATTTAAAATCCAAAACAAAACTAAGAGCACTGAAATTACGAAGTGTTGGTATGTACATGTAGCAAAATAGAATGCTCATATTTGCTGAAAGTAGTGCAATACCATTCAGGCTCTTTGGATTGGCAGTTTCTTATATAGTCAAACATATACTTACTAGGCTACCCAGCAACTACACCTTTAGGTTTTTGCCTGAAAGCAATAAAAATTGATATTCAACTAATTCCTATACACATCTGTTCATAGCAGCTTTACACATGATCTCCCCAAACTGGAAATAACCAAAATATTCCTCAACTGGTAAAATTCTAAATAAACTATGTTATATCAAAGAATAAAATGCTATTCAACAATAAAAAGACAGTAACTACTTATCCCCACAATTACATGGAGAATCACAGATGCATTGTGCTAAATGAATGAGGACTTACTCTTACTGTATGCTGACTACTACACACTCATGATGCCAGTTATGTGATATTCAGGAAAATCCCTAACTTTTTTTTTAGATACAAGACAGCTCAGTGCCTGGGAATGATGCAAAAGATTAAAGGAAGTTTGGGTGGTGAAAGGGAAGATAGAATTAGTCATTATCTTGATCAAGCCAGTGCTTGAAAAACTGTATTTATTTCTCATTAAGTATATATCTGTACACAAAATAGAAATTTGCTTTATGTTCATTAGGCATTAGTAAACTTGACTTTGAAAAAGCTAAAAAAAATTTAGTAGTAAAATTTACTTTTATTGTATATAAGTTATGCTACTAAATTCTTCGTAAAGACTATCTTCTTAAACCTTATATTTTACGTACCTTGTCAAAAATAGAACTCCATTGCTTTTTTTAAAATTATTTTTGATATTGGAAATAAAAACTTAGAGAATTAGTGATTTTCATACCTAAATTAAATTACTGAGATATTAAAATCATTAGTAGTATTTTTGCACTCAGTTTGTCACTGAGCAATGAACATATGTTTGACATAAAACCAACTTAGTTTCTCATCTCAACTCTGCCACAATATGGATAAAACTCAATAGTAATGTTGTGACAATTATGTCCACATATAGAAAACACTTGTCACACAGCTGGCATTTCTTCGGTACTTAGCAATAATTTGATTTCCTCTACTGTAAATGAGGCAAATGAAGGTGCTTCAGTAATTCACTCCAAGGTCACAGCTAGTGTTAGTGAGAAGGAACCTAAATTCAGGTTTCATCACCACATTCCATGATGTCTACACATAAAATATTTATCTAGATCTTTATTGTGAACTATCTTGATTTTTCATTGAAAATTGGACTATGAGACACATGTAAATAAAAGTTTAGTTAATGAATAATCATTGCATTTAAATAGAAAAATTAAATAGACAAATTAGAATCAAGAATATTGGAAATAAAGTTTTTGATTTTTAAAATATGTACTCCATTTTATTGTGACAATAATAAGACTGTATTCTTTATAGACCATTTCATATAATGAATTGTTTCTTTGCTGATTTTTAACACTGCTTCTATAATATGAGCATTAATAATAGGATACCAATAATGTAATTGGATTTGAACATCTAATTATCTTAATGGAGCAGAAAGGACATCATTAAGATTTTTCTAAATGCTTTATTTTATGAGGCTTAACCAAAAATTTTAATATATAGTGCTCTATAATTAAAAAAATGCTTTTATATTACAAGAAATTAACCTTATGTAATACTGGTCAATTAACTATAAAATAAGTTATAACTATTGCTATTATTTCCTATGCTTAGTCAAGGAATGTAAGATTTATTAACAAATCTACTCAGAGAATTGAAATGGCAGCTCCTCTTGAAAATGGGGTTTCGGGAGGGTTGTCCTGTCCATGTAAATGTCTGTAATGGTTCGATTTCCCAATTTTTCCATACATCAAGAAGATGGTCTCGTGATTTTTTATTTGGGTTAAATGTTCCTTCTGATAATATGCAAGTGCCCTTGACTGAAATGGAACCCAGGACCGTTTAGTTAGCAGGCTGATGTCCTATCCCAGTGGTTGACAAGCCACGGCTCACGAGCCACATGCGGCTCTTTGGCTCCTTTAGTGTGGCTCTTCCACAAAATACCACGGCCTGAGTAAGTCTATTTTGAAGAAGTGGCATTAGAAGAAGTTTAAATTTAAAAAATTTGGCTCTCAAAAGAAATTTCAATCGTTGTCCTGTTGATATTTGGCTCTGTTGACTAGTGAGTTTGCCGACCACTATTATCCACTGAGCCAAACTGGCTAAACTAATGGATGCAATTTATAAAGAAGTGCAATCATCCAGAATAAAGTGAAATAAAACAATGGGGGGAAATTAAACTGCTAATACATGTGAAATAAATCTAAATTAAAATGGATTTTTAATATAAATGACAACTAATTGTGAAGAATGAGTAAGATGAGTTAAAATTTATATACTATAAAAATTACTTGGAGGATGGACCCATTGATGATCAATGCTTCACACCTTTAGTTCCATGCATTTTTTAGGGTCATTACATAAAAAGTAACTTTAAGCCTCATAAGTCATGTATTATATTAACACTGAGTAATTCCTCAAATAATTAAAATGCATTGAATATATTATAAACTAATAGAAAAAATGAAACAGGGAAAATGCATTATAATTAATTTAATGAATCTAAGATAATTTAAGGAAATAGGATAAAAGACAATCTCTAGTAAAATAAAAGAGTTTTTATACTATATTTTAAAAACTGATAAATAATAACAATGTTTTACTTCCAAAAACATTTTGCAGTTAAAAATACAAAGTATTAAAGCCAAAAATTATTTTCTAATGTGATGCATTCTATATTAATGAGAATGTGGGTGAATGTGTACAGAGTCATATTATGAGGGAAAATATAAATAATGTCTGAAATATTTGAATAAGGTATAAGCTCACAATTCGGGAATATTTAGAGCATAAAATATTGATTTGAATAGAGCCAGCACATTGTGCCTAAAATAGTATTTTGCTTGTGCAGGCAGAAATTGGCAGCACAGAGTATTATAATCTTGAAGTTAAGGATTATTTTTCTGTTCTCACTATAGCTCCTAGAAAACCTACTACACCGCCTTTACTGTTATAGAACCTTTAATAATATTGGCTGGAGCCCTGAAATAGCATTTATTGTCTTATATATGGTATAGGAGGACAGTACCTTGTTTGGGTGGTTTGGCTTCTTTTACTGAATTATCTCTGTAAGAGTTGCAGGGAGGTGGGGGGGGGGGGGGGGAAGCATTAGAAACAAATTGAAGATTGACCTAAACTTATTTCACAACTATTAAGAGCAAGGATTTTGTTTGTTCCAGAATATAACAAGTTCAAGGAAACTGAGACTTAGAATATTGAATAAAAAGAATGTCAAATAGAATAGAAACTGTATTGAAGAACAGAAGTGGATTAGGCTTCATAAATAGAAAATGGAACATGTGAATTAAGTAAATGAATTTGAAGGGAAGAATATTAAGAGAAATCGGTATATTGCGACAGCGTTTGTTATGTATTAGTAACCCCAGAATTAATAAAAACCAAGAACACATTTAGAGTTCAAGGAAATGGAGCAGAGGGTAAGACTGAAACACATAGGCACTTCTCCAGGTTGTCATGGTAACAGGTCTGCCTTCTCTAGTGAAATATAATAAAAAAATCTACATGCAAATAAAGTCAATAGTAATTAGCCATACATATTGTGCAGAAAACCTGTGCTGCCTTTAAGGAATCAATGCTATACAGGAAGATGGATTAGTATCTTTTGGTTGAAAAGATGATTTTTCTGAGCCCATGAGATTAAGTCCTGCCAAACCATATTTATCTGTTTTGTGTAAATGAGCTCACTGTGTTGGCTACCTCTTTGTCCTGATGCCAATGCAATGTGGAAGGAATCCTGGGCTGGCAAAGGGAGTTTACTCTCTAGCCATATTGGGAAAATGGATTCAGCTATTAGCAATTGTAGCTGCTTGATGCTTTCCTTGCTCTGCCTGTACCTTGCTCCTATTATGGAGGATACATATGTTAAGGAAGAGTCACCTGATAAAAATGAAATTATATTTTACCAGAAGTATAGCATTGTGAATAAATTAGTTCATAAAATACATACTGGGCAGGTTCTATTTTCCACCCACAATTTTGGCACTGGGGTGGGCAGTGCACAAATGAGACAAAATTGTCTTCCCTCATAAAGTTTACATTCTAGTGATGGAGAGATAAACCAATAGTTTATACTACCCTTCTCCCACATTTGTATAGTAGAATAGCTATTATGGAGACAACAACTAATCAAGAAAGGGATTTTGAAAATAGTTG
The DNA here is from genome assembly GCF_014108245.1 of Pipistrellus kuhlii. Lineage (NCBI taxonomy): Eukaryota > Metazoa > Chordata > Mammalia > Chiroptera > Vespertilionidae > Pipistrellus > Pipistrellus kuhlii. The sequence goes on from NW_023425438.1 coordinate 8,376,158, forward strand.
TGTAGACATTTTAGAGAGGGTTACAGAGAAAGCATACCTTAGAAGGCAACCTTTGAACAAAGATGTGAGGAAATAAGAGAAATAGAAATTTTAGTAGCCAGTTTAAGGGAGAGCCAGGAAAATGGAATAATGAGTGCAAAAGATGAAGTCATGTCTGGCGTGTTTTAGAAACAGCAAGGAGTGTAGTGTGGCTGGAGCAGCATGAGTGAAATGAGAATGGTGGGAACTGTAGACAGAGATCAAATTAGGAGGGTGTAAAGTATAATCCTTTCATTCCTGTTCTGCATTTTAGAGTATCAGCACTTTAAGTGGTGAGAGCGAAGCCTAGGAGAGCTTTGAGCTAATGTATGTTTAAAAAGAACCTCCCAGGTTGCTTTGTTGAAGAGATCAGAAGAGGACATGGGTAGAAACAGGAAGAACTGTTTGGAAGTCTAGTAATTAATTAATGACAGTCTGACACCAGTGGTTGGAGTTTGGATCAGATAAGTGGTTTGGAATATATATTGAATATATTTTGATGGTGATCCTTTAGAATTTGCTGAAAGACTAGGTATAGGAGGAAAAGAGAGATATCCATGTTGACTCCAAGGTTTCATGCTTCTTTTAAAGTTCGGAAGCTCAAGTGGATGGAGATAATTATCACTTGGGGTATTTGAGAACCTAGTTCAAATTTTAGCATTTGATCTGTAAATACGTTTGATTGTTTAGAATGTGCCAGGCACTTTGCTAATTATTAGTCAAATGCAAGTAGCACAAGATTAGGTATTAAGAAGCTGAGGTTGCTTTAAATTACAATTCCTGGGTGAATCAGAAGAACAAAATCACAATCTTATAAAGAACCAATCTTGGAGCTTGCAAGGCTTGTGCAGATTAGAAATGTGGAAATGAGTGGATGGTATGTGTAAATCAACTACTGAATATATATTTCTTTATATACTCATGAAATAGATTGGTAAAGAGAAAATGAGGACATCATTTTCTAATTTATGTTAAATTCAATAGGAAAAAAAGGAGGCAAGCCAAAGAAAAAATGTAAACGTTACAAAGATAATCAATGAGAGTATTTCATGTAGATCTTAATTATATGCAGAAATATTGATCCTAGGAATAGTATATATTGATATTCTTATAGATTTGGAGAACTGTGGTATCCTACAAGTTACAAACATAAGTTTATCTTTCAGTAAAAACTTTTTTTGAGGCTTTACATAAAATCTTTTTCCTCTACATTCTTCTCCTCCTCCTCCACCTTCTTATTATCTTGTTTTTTAGATCTCTGTATTCAGAACAGCATCATCAGCATCAATGTACACTTTTGTCATTTTTTGCCATTATTTCTTTTAGCTAAATTGAACCTAAAATCGTTGGTCAAGTTTGTAGACTATCTTAGAGCCACGACCAAATGTTTTACTTTAACTCTTTTATTTTTAATTAACAACTTGAAGCTGTATACTTAGAAAAGACTGTATTGATGGTCGAGACCGGTTTGGCTCAATGGATAGAGCATCGGCTTCGGGACTGTAGGGTCCCAGGTTCGATTCCGGTCAAGGGCATGTACCTTGGTTGCGGGCATATCCCCAGTAGGGAGTGTGCAAGAGGCAGCTGATCGATGATTCTCTCTCATCAATGTTTCTAGCTCTCCATCCCTCTCTCTTCCTCTCTGTGAAAAATTAATAAAATATATATTTTTAAAAAAAGACTGTATTGATGGATTCACTGGATTTTTAAATGTTTCTAACTGAAAACTTTTGCTTATCCATTAACTCAGAAAAAAAAAAAAGCATCTCTGCTGGTTAGAAATGATTCTATTAATTCTCATATGGAACTTTATGCAGGAGTAGAGTGGGGACATAAATTATTCTGGTGTGAATATAAATCCAAAGATAGAAGAGCACATGTAAAAATTGTGCATCTTACAGTTGAGGGAAGATATGTTTCCCAAATCAGTCTTTAATTTTAACAAATATTAAACAATTTTCTACTTGAAGATTTTACACAAGTATAAAATGTATTTATTTTCAGAGTAAAAAAATTAACAGTTTAATCATACACATATTAAATTGTGGAAGTCCCAACCATTGACACTCCCCACCCCTGATGTAATTTCTGTTGAGTTTCATTGCACTATAATATGTATCACATTACAGCAGTATTTTTCATCTAAACATATGCTTACCTTTGGATGTTTGTACCTAAGTGTAAATAGATCTTAAATTTTACATGTTCACCTATGAGCCACACTCAGCATGGCCAGTGGTGAACCTGAGGAGGGGCTGTGAAGAATTAAAGACAGACAAGAGAATACCATTGGGGCCAGGTGGGACACTGTTCTCGGATGGAGGACAGTGCCCCAGATTGCAAGGAGTCTTTATTTTATAGTCATTTCCTACAAGGAAAAACAAGAGCATGTTCAAGATGTTTACAATGTCCTCACAAGTTTCAAATCTACTTAATTATTTGCACCTGAGAACTCTATCAAGCTTTGTTTTGGCAGCACTTGCTGCACCTCCTGCAACCTGAATCACTCAGCCACCTGGGACAACAGGTTCCAACCATAAGGTCAAGCTTACAACCATAGCCTTTGGCTATCATTGTCCTAAGAGAGCTTTGCCCTCCACGCTGTAGCCTCTCTCCACACACCTGGTATTCCATAATATGGATTAAGCTATTTTTTTATTTTTAGAATTTTATTTTATTATTGTTTTAATTAAAACATACATAGCATAATATTTGTCATTATAAATAGTCAGGGCACATGCCCAATATTTTCACTGTAAAATATTAATGAATTTCATGTATTAATGTCTTCACACTACCTTAAACTATGTAAAATGCAATAGTACATAAGTGTACAATTTCATGTCATGAAATACATTCGTTCTGTTATGCAACTATAACCATTACCTACACCAAAAACTTTATGTCTATCTGCATTCATTTTTATATTTATAAAAATTTATATTTGTGATTTTAAAAACTTAATAAATATTAAAAGGCTGCAACAGTAGATAAATGATTAATTTAATTAGGCCTCAACTAGCATTTTCTGCTCATATTGATATAAGAATAGGGTAAAAAAAAACACTGTTATTCAGTTTCTTCAATCCCCACATAGTATATTATTTGTGCAATTGTGAAGAAGTCACCCAGAAAATTACAAATGCTTCTGAAAAAGCAACATCAGCCTATTTTAAATTGCTGAGCTAAGAGATTTTATAGCCAATTCAAGAAATAGGTATTCTTTATGATATCACTACTTCCTGTAATAACTATATGACCATTCTAAAATGAAATATTTTATTAATATTAAATACTTTTAATGATGAGCATGTAATGGCCAATTAAAGATAATTCATTTTGTTTGTATTCTCATGGCAAGGTGAGTAACTTCAGCAATTATTTTCATTGTAAAATATTGATTAATTTCATGTATTAATGTCTTCATACTACCTTAGAATATGTAAAATACAATAGTACATAAAATGTTACTTCAATTTTACTCTATTGTTTTCCTGCCTTATAAGGTTTTGAGAAACTTATCTTTGTATCCTGCCAATGAGTTGTGATTATCAAAATATGAGCAAATGAAACAAATGATCATGTAAAGATTTTAAAGAGGAGAATATATATATATATATATATATATATATATATATATTCAAATTCACTATTCTTCATCAAAGTTATTATCCCTCACAATGGCAGAAACTAAATTACTCTCCAAGTAAGATAAGGTAGCAGTCTAAACAACAGCATCTTCCCTCTGAACCTGCTCCACAGTTGCATTCCATACCTCCTGCCACAAATATCATAGCCCAAAAACACCACTTGCTGGGATGCAAAAATGGGTGAGTTGGCAAAATTTACAAAAGACAAAGTGGTAAAGTCTAACAGCAAAATGGGATCTGGCTCCATTTTGCCCTATACTTCAGGAACACCTAGGAAATGTGTGTTTCATCTGCAAGTATCAGTCTCTGAGGTGTCTGTCAAGGGAGAGGCAGAGTGAAAGACTACAGAGCGAGTCTAGATTTAGACAACTCTCCCTCATTCAGGATTCAGGCACTGCTCCCACAGGGCAATAGAAGCTGTCTGGGGACCTAAATAAGAAGCAGAGTCTAGCACCGAGGTAACGGGTTAGAGTGAAAGGGTTGAAAAAGAAGTTACCAAGTGTATTTGGTATTCTACAGATATAAATACTGAGAAGTAACTTGAAGAGCACATGAGCTGAGGACTCCCTGAGCCCTCATTAGGAAGGGCAGAGAGGGGTGCTCTCAGGAGGGGTCGCCCATCTCCAGACTGCAGGGTATTTGGATGAGCTGGTAGCAGCTTACATCAAGGGCCTCCATGGTGCCAAGGTCAGAAAGTGTTCTATAGTCTAAATGTTTGTGGATTCAGGGGCCAGGGTGGCCAGTCCTTCAGTAAGCCCTACGTTACTATTGGTATGTGTGGTAGTTTGAACAGAGCATTAGTACACGCCAGGACCCTGACTGCATAGAAAAAACAACAACACCTGAAATGGATAATTAACATGCAATGAACCAATGTGTTCTCTACTACCTTTAATTGCATAGGAAAAGCTTATCAGTGTGTTTTAAAACACAGACACTGGAAAAGCTACAATCCATCCAAGTCCAACCACGTAAGAATATAGAAAGAGATAAAATCTCAGAATGATTCCAAACAAGTAAATTTAGAGGCTTTCATTTTTATATAGGTGCAAATTATGTCAAACATCCTGGAATTTTGACTTAGACACATTTCTATAACTATATCTCTGAGTACAGTTATTTTGCCTCTGAATGATGTTATTAAACTTAGAGGTGTAAATGTTCCCAGTGTTATCACTGTAAATGTGTTTTCATATACAACATGATCATACTTTTATTGCTATTTTTTTGTAACTACAATATCATTTATTTTCCAATAGAGCCTATCTCTTTTCCAAATAGGTCCCCTAGTAAATCAGTAGTATGGTTCTGTTTTTTTCAATGTGGGCTTAAGATTCTTATTGATTACTTCTGGAAAAGCAAGAATCCTACAAATTGCATTAGCTGAAAAGATCAATTGCCCATTAGATTGGCATTTTATAGAGACCTATGCTGGATGCTTCAGCAGAAGGCCAGGAAAAATTACCTTTCATAGAGCACCTGTTCAATTGTTCAATATTATACCACAGGGAACATTTTTTTCTCCAATTCCAGCTGGTTATCACTTTATGCTTTGGAACTCAATGATTGATGAACCTTGTAATTTTAGCCTGGCTAGTAAAACTGCACATAGTTTATTATTTATATTCATATAAATGCCCATCGTGTTGTTTTAATCTTCCTAAGATATTGGCCTCTATTCCTTTCAGTAGCAGCAGGTTTCAAAAGGAATACTTTAAAAAAATTTTTCTGAGAAAAATAAAAGGTTTGAGTTTAACTGAGACAGAAATATGTAGAGTGAGTCCACCTGACAGTGCATTCTGGGTTTTCCTCTCCTGAAAGCAAGATAGAGCAGGGTGGTTGGAGGGAAGCCACAGAAATGGTTTCCCAGGTAACATCTATCTTCTTTCTCCCCTGCCCTTCCATACAGATGAGGTGACCCAATTTCTTATTCTGCTTACCTCCAGATCTAATGTTTGTGTTTATTTTCTATTTTGCAACTAAATTTGAAATTTCTCTTAGGTCTCATCAAGCAAGTAGGGATACAGCTTAGTCATCATTGTCCTGGAATTTAAAAATCTGGGATTTGTCTCTGTCCAGCATTATGTTCTTGGAGGGAAAAATTCCTTTATGAGTTTTACTTGCTTAATAGATCTTGCCATCTTTATTGTCCATAGACAATGACTCTTTTTTTTTTAATTTGTTAATCCTCAACCAAGGATATGTTTTTCATTGCTTCTTCAGAGATATTGGAAAGAAAGGAAGGAGGGGGAGAGAGAGAGAAACATTGATGTGAAAAAGACAACATTCAGTGGTTGCCTCCTGCACGTACTCCGACCAGGGCTGGGGATCAAACCTGCAACCCAGTCATGTGTCTTGACTGAGAATTAAACCTGTAACCCTTTGTCGCTTGGGCTGACTCTCTAATCACTAGGCACACCAGCCAAGGCTGTAGTCTATGGCACTTTGGTTCTACTTTCTCAGCCATGCCTAAGTTCCCATGGCTTTATTTGTAGCAATCATGTCAGGATGCAATTAATGAAATCAGATATCCAGTGATTCTGAATTAGGCTTGTGCTCTTGGTGGTTACTAAGTCCCCATTCCTCTTCATCCCCATCATTTTTGGGGTACTTCACAAAATTGAAAGTCTATCTATTCCATGTTCTTGATTCATCTGTCAACTACTTCTGAAATTTTATGAGCATTCTGCTATTTTTACTTTTGTTCCTTCATGATCTTTCTGTGATCTTTTTTCCCAGACCACAAATCCTAATGAAATTTCCCAGAGAGAAATGGTCAGGTAGAATTAAAATGTTGCCACACATTTGTCCTCCAGCATTGTGACTATATGAGAAATCTGCTGCCTTGCCCTAGCATTACCATGGTTTTTTTCTGTGTTAACTAAAGGATAAGAGACATTGTCAAGAATGTTCACATGTTCTCAAGTGAAGTTCTAGAGTTTGATCAGCTGTTATTGATGTCAACTTCAACTTCTCCCATCCCAGCAGCCTGCTGAAGAGTTCCAGCATATTTGAGACCAAGATCTCTTACAGTATGATGCTTTTTTCCATTGGCAATATCGTATAGAAAAAGCTAAATGAGATTAACTCTAAGGATTCATTAAACCCTCACTTTGATGTATTGTTTCAATATAATGCATGATACCCAAGACACATTCATTAAATACCATTACTTGTTCAACAAAGAATAAACAAATAGCATAGTATGAAGTACATGCAGATAACTATAAACTTCATAAAGAGAAAATCTGTCTCAAATTATTTAACAAAATAATTCTGCCTTCTACATAGAATATTGTATTGTTATTGACTCTGCTCATTTAGGCCAAATGAACAGCTCAGAGTAACCAGGCTTTCTAGATATTTAGTAAAAAGAAAGATTTTTTCCCTCCTCCCTTTTCTTAGTTGAACTGATATATTATTTGGAAAACAAGATGCCTGAGGAGAGATGGGAGTAGAACAGTCTTTTCTTCCTAGAAAACATGTTTTCACCAACATGGGGTATGTCAAGGTTACTGCCTAAATGAAGGGCTGGTGGTGAAGGCTTCTGTAAGCTTTTTATGTTCTCTTTGATTCTGGTAGCCAGAGAAAGCTTGACAATGATAAGTTTTTAATCCTTTGTATGATATAGTAAAGAAAGCACATATTCAAGTAATTTTAAACCAGAACAGAATAAACTGGTGAAGGTAGTAGAATCAGGGGTAAAGAAAGAGAGTGGATTGATAATTATCAGGAGAAAGGGGAGTGTTGTCCTTATGCACAGAAAAATCATTACACATGGTTGTAAATTAATGCTCTTTAACCTTTTAATTTCAGACTATAATAAAAAGTGATTATGGAGTAGCCAAAGACTGATACAGTATCTCTCAAACCTACTACTTATAAATTAAAAAAAAAAAAAACCTTACAGAATATACCAGTGAAGCTCATAATTTTTTTAAAATAGAATATCCAGCATTAGTTAGTGTGAGGCAAAATGAACACACTCCTACCCTGCAGGTGGAAGTACAAATCTATACAATGTTTAATAGGGTAGTTTGCCAATTTAAATCTAAAATTTCTAAAGAACTCAAAAGCTCAGAGACAGTGATTTTTTTAAACTTGGAATAAACTTTTTTTTTTAAATGTGAGCAATTGTTTATAAGATTTTTGTTGAATTTTGTTGAAATATGGCAGTGAAAGTTCAGAATGAAAAAAATTAATTTAGGCATATTCATGCAGGAAGAACTATAAAATAGCTACTTAAATTCCTACAAAAATGTTAATATCATAAAAATATATATGACATAATGCCGTGTTTCATACAAAAGAAGAACATTTGTATATAGACTAGAGGCCTGGTGCATAAAATTTGTGCATGGGGGGTGTCCCTCAGCCAAGCCTGTATTCTCTCCAATCTGGGACCCCTGGAGAGATTTCTGATTGCCAGATTAGGCCTGATACCGGCAGTTGGACATCCCTCTCACAATCTGGGACTGCTGGCTCCTAACCACTCGCCTGCCTGTATGATTGCCCCTAACCACTTCCCTGCTAGCCTGATTGATGTCTAACTGCTCCCCTGCTAGCATGATCATCCCATGATGAAAGCCAAACAATCTGAAATAGAAACCAATTGTAGTTGACCCAATCTTTATTGGATGGCAATGATGCAGCCATTTATAACTATTTAAATGGCTTTTGTTAAAAGAATGATTATGAGTCAGATGTTCTTAAGCATAATAATACTAGAGATTGCTTTAATACTCACAAGAAGAAATTTAAATATATATATATGCATCAATATTCATATATATATATATATATATATATATATATATGTATGTATCAATATTCTTATTTGTGATGTCACAAAATAATGATTACCTTGGGAGAAAAAAGTTATGCGATCTCACAGCACAGTTTATCACAGTTCAATCTCAAAAAAGTTGTGAGAATTCCTATAGAAGTAGAGACTAGAGACATCAGAGAGAATGCTCTATAGAAGGGGTTGAGGGACATTATGAAGTCAGAGTGAGCCTGGGTAGTGTGCTCAGTGGTTGAGCATCAACCTAGGAACCCAGAGATCATGGTTCAATTCCCTGTCCAGGCACATTGAAGACTGGATCTCCAGTGTGGGGTGTGTAGGAGGTAGCTAATCAATGATTCTCATCATTGATGTTTCTATCTCTCTATCCCTTTTCCTTCTTCTCCAAAATCAATAAAAAATGTTTTTTAAAAAAAAGAAGATAGAGTGAAACAAAATAATAGCCTTAAGTGTTTAAGTAAAATTACAGCTTCTGTTCCTTCGATACTCCTTTGAAATCAACCATATCTTTGGTCAATAAATTTAGGTACATCCCTGTGGTGTTTATCCTGGGAGAATTACTTATCCTGGAACAATAATTACTCCTCATTCTTCTTAGGGATCTTCTTTGGGGACAAAAATGAGGGTCATCCATTTTCACTTCCCCTCCCTACTTGATTACAAGATGAATTCATTAGTGCTTAGATGCAACAATATAGATAGACACCATCAGTACAAAGACATTGTAAAACTAACTTTTGACTTCCAGTCTCATGTAGCAAGGAATAGTGTTAGCAACAAAAATGAGATGGTATAATTTCAGCCTATTATCACTGCCTTAAAATGAAAATTTCTTTTTTAAAAAAAATATATTTTATTGAGCTTTTACAGAGAGGAAGAGAGAGGGATAGAGAGTTAGAAACATTGATAAGAAATAATCATAGATCAGCTGCCTCTTGCACACCTCCCACTGGGGATGTGCCTACAACCAAGGTACATGTCCTTGACCGGAATCAAACCTGGGACCTTTCAGTCTACAGGCTGATTCTCTATCCACTGAGCCAAACCAGTTTCAGCAAAATGAAAATTTCTTAAAATAGTGACTTAAGCTGATTTTAATTTATTTGTATAGAATATAAATGATAATGATATTTTATTCAATTGCTTTGAAGATGTCACCAATATTTTTGTGTTTTTCTTTATTTTGAAAGTGTAGTAAAAATGTTTTATGTAAAATTCTGTGTTATATTTCCTTAGGATAAATTCCCAATTGTTGATTTACTGAGTCAAAATACATTAACATTTAAAAAACACTTTGTATTCAATGCCAATTTATCCTCTAAAGAAATAATGCTTTTTATAACTCTTGCCAGTAGAAGAGCCTCTTTACTGCACTCTTGCCAACACTGAATATTATCATTAAAAATGTATCCAGTGTCTTAAATTTGAATTATTTTGATTACTGAGACTGAACAGCATTATTATCATTTGCTTTTTCTAAATTTTTGTTATGAACAATAATAAAAAATTTATTTTATTTTTATGATGATGCATTATGGAATTGTCACCACTATCCACAATTTTCAAATATCATTGTTTAATGAGAAGCATAAAATAATGCAAAATGCAAACACTTACGGTACAGAAAGACCTGGTGTTTAAATTCCAGTCCTGATTCTTATATGACTAAAACTTTAACACTCTGAGCCTCATATCATGTATCTTTAAAATGATTATAACTTTTCTAAATCATTGTGATTTCTGTGTACCCAAATATAATAAAGCTCTAAACAAACATGAATTTCTTTCTTATTCTAATATACAGAGGCAATATATTTTGTTAATACAGTTTGTCAAATTAAGCGTTTGTTTTTTTGTTGTTGTTTGTTTGTTTTTGTTTGTTTTTCCTGAGAATTTTACATGGGCTCTTTCTCTTTAAATGAATCTTAGCTGTGCTTTCTCTGGTCTCTGCTGATGCAGTATATGGTTTCAGTTGGGATGACTGGAATGACTCACACGTTGCCAGCCACTTGTTTCCCACCTTCTTGAAATCTAACATGGTTATTGGTCTCATTGGTGATGTCAGAGGACATGAAGAAGTGGAAACATGCAAGTGTTTTTACAAACCTTGCATCACATATGCTAGCATCATATTGGCCAAAACAAGTAACATGGGAAGGCCAGTAGTCAGAGTGGAAGGACAAGGTTACATTGCCACTGGGCCATTCATGCAATCAATCTACCATGATGCTGGTGTGTCAAATAGTACATGTACTGTGAAATCTTCAGTAAGTCCGTAGAATCTATTGACTTAACTTCAAACAAAAAAGTTTATCTCTATCTCTATCTCTATCTCTATCTCTATCTCTATCTCTATCTCTATATCTATCTAACTATGATAGCCATAGCATAGATACAATAGATTTCCTTTTTTAATTTTAAAAGTAGTACTTTCATCTATTTGTAGTTGGCATCAATAAATAGGAAGAGATCCTTATTGTGTAGTGGGGTTCTGGGCTCTTGATAGGGCTCCTGATATATTGTTGGAGTGAGAGGGGGTCAAGACAAGAATTGTCTTTTTCTGCTCAGAAACCCAATTAGAGCTATGGTTTCCTAAAGAGAGTTTCAGATTCTAATGATGACTCCTCCAATCGCTACACCATCAAGACTTCTATTTCCTTTTGAAAGCTTTTCTTGCACATTTGTTCTTCAAAGTCTCTGAGTTCACATGGTGGAATTAAACTGTTGTAATATACTAATTTGACAGCACATATAGCTGTAACTTCAATCCCCAGTAGGAGGCAGCCAATCAGTGATTCTCATAATAGAATTTGAACAGAGATACTTTGAAGTGAGAGAACTTCATTAGTGCTTGTGAAATGATCCCAGACTTACCCTTACCATTTCTGATACAGTCTATACACAAGGCACTTAGGTTCAATTTCAAATATCTGGAGACTTCTTGTTTATTAAAACAAATACTGTATGTGGTTGAGCTCAAAGGAGGCAACCTCTTTATTCCCTTCGTGTGGTTTTCAAAATTGAATGCCTTAAAGCATTCCAAAGTGCTACTAAGGCAACTAAACTGGTCATTGATCTTTAACCACTCACTCAAATTGTAGAAGAGATTTAAAGCATCATTAATTTATTCAGTATAGAAGGACAAGGTTACATTTCTGTTGATGATGGCCTCATTTCAAAAGTGTGGGAAGAAGAGGGAGTGTGAGGAACGTTTATCACAATATATTTTAAAATCAGTTTGTCTTGAAAGTAAAATAATTCAGCAATATACTACATAGATTCAGCTTTACCCATTGGGAGATGTTTTTAAATGACAGAATACATAAAATAAAATCTGAGGCAAATTATTACCAGTCAAATGAACTGGAATTAATATGATCCCAACTTCTTAGTATTACTATAACATTCTTCTGAAGCAGTGCAAAGCAATTAAATCAATAATTTAATTTCTAATTATTTGAATAGGTATTATGAACATATGACACCTATTATGCATTATATCGTGGGTAGAAAGACCATTAAGAAATAGGCCCCCTTGCTTATACAAGATTCTGAAAAAGAAAGGTCCATAAAGCCAATGTTCTGCCCTGGTAGATAGGAACTGTGGTACCGAAAATATTATAAATATACCTAGTTCAGATCAGGAGATGGAGAGTTGAGGTGCATGGGCCGTGCTAAAAGGACAAAAAGAACAAGGAATCTCATGGTTCTAGAGATTACATCCATCACGTCTATAATCTACCATTTCCCTATGGAAGTCTAATGGTGGAGTTGTGCATATATTTTGCCTTGGTATAAGCATTGGGAAAGTATCTTGGAGATAAGAATACCTACATCCCCTTCCTTTCACAGGTACAACATCCAGTATATAGGTCTATTTGCACACTGCCTCTATTAAGTGTGATCACTTTTTGACAAGCTGGGGGGAAATGTGAAAGTTATATCCTTGTTCCACAGTATTCTAGCAACTGAAGAACCATTTGAAACCTTTCCTGATCAATACTATTTCATTCATTACAAAAAGCATGCCACCCTAGCTGGTGTTGCTCAGTGGATAGAGCATGGAACTGCAGATCACAGGGTCCTGGGTATGATTCTGATCAAGGGCATATATAATACCTCAGTCACAGGCTCCTCCCTGATCTGGGCCTTGGTCAGTGCATGAAGGAGGCAACCAATCTCACATTGATATTTATCTCTGTCTTTCCCTTTCTCTCCCACTCTAAAAAAAATCAATGGAAAATATCATTGGTGAAGATTAAAAAAGAACAACAACAACAACAACAACAACAACAAAACCCAACCATGCCATTGCCTCTGGTACCTATTGTCTCATTATAGATGGTCCAAGTCTTGTTTGAGAAAGTATTTTGCAAGCTTATAATTTGTTTTTGTTAGACACTCTAAAGCAGCAGCTCATCTTGCATATAATTATAATAGGGCATTAATCCAAGTACAAACTTGAACTTCTAAGATATTCTTATAATGTTATTTGTATCAGTTATGTTTTAAATATGAATATTTATGTAAATTTTGAATACCATGCTGAATGAAAGATCAGGAATTAATCAGTTAAACAAATAGTATGGTAAGATTATCTAACTGGTATATAGATTATGTCCCTGAGGAGGTTAAAGCCAGTTTCTGTAACAGATTTGGTTGTTTCATTTTTTTTTTTTTTTTTTTTTTTTGGCATACTTGTTGAAGTATTTAAACTCACCTTGTCTCATTTTGAAAGGAAAAACTAGTATATGTTTTCTAGTTACTGCATCTAATTTTACCTTAGGATTTATGAGGTAACCTTTAAAAATGGATTTAAATATATTTGGAAAACCAGGGAGTTACATACAATATATTATTATTGTTGAAATATTTAAGTGACCATGTGTTATAAAATCAATTAAGAAAAGTACTATGGGCCCAGCTGGTGTGGATCATTGGTTGTGCATCAACCCATGAACCAGGAGGTTAAGGTTCAGTTCCAGAGTAGGGCACATGCCCAGGTCATGGGCTCAATCCCCAGTGCAGGAGGCAGCTGAATAACGATTCTCTCTCATAATTGATGTCTCTATCCCTCTCTCCATCTCCCTTCCTCTCTCTAAAATCAATAAAAACATAATTTTTTAAAAGTCACCATGGTATTTAAAATCCATATCACTTTTAATGCTGTGTCATATCAAGCAAGTTTATCACTCACTGTTGAAATTTCTCCAGCTGCGAATTCCCTAGGACCAGTTATTCTTTGCTTCAATCCTTTCAAAGTAGAAGCTGCCTCACTACTTTGACAATATTAAAATTACTCTTCTAGAAATTATGCCAGCATTTTTTTAGAATAATATGCCACTTTTATCAAAGGGCTAACCCATGCTGTTTTGACAAATATTACTTCTTTTCACTTAATGTTAAGAGGGGAGAATATTGTAAACAGAAGCTGTTTTCATCTGTATAAAATAATTTATAAATTCTCGACTTATTTTACTGTAAACACTTTAAAGCAGCAGCACATCTGGCATTTGAAGATGATGGAGCATTATTCAAATAAAAACTCTTCCTTTGTAGACCTTAATGGATGTGACTGACGTAGTTATAATTTTAAAACATGAATCCATTTTTAATGTTTAAATACTTTGTTAAAATTAAAGCAGCGAAAAGAAATGCACACAACCAGCCAGAAGTTCATTCAAATCCTATTTTTAAAATGTTTATGTTTATTGTTGACACTATTACAGGTATACCCATTTTCCCTATTTGCCCACCTCCTCCCAGCCCCCAATACTCACCATGGCCTTCACCACACTGCTGTCTGTGATTATGGGCTAAATTGATGTTTAATAAATGGAATGTAATATGCATTTTAAGTTAGTGGGGTTTTAAAGTTTCATAGAAAATTAGTTAGCTTTTGTTTTTGCTCCTAATGTATTATTAGTCCTTATGATATCAAACTTCCATTTTCAAAGAACAACTAAAATATAGAGTAAAATTGTTTTGATTATCAACCATTTTTAAAATTTTTCTGTATTGTTGAAATTATTACAGATATCCCCCTTTTCCCCCATTGATCCCCCTCCACCCCACTCCCATTTCCTCCCCAGGTCTTCCCCCATTATTATCTGTGTCCATGGGTTAAGCATATATGCATATAAGTACGTTGGTTGATTTCTTTTCACCCCTGCCCTCAGTCATTTTTATGATCAACGTTATTATAATAGTCTGAAGAACTGGGGACATGACTGCTTTAAGGGACCTAAATTATGATGTTCTGCTTGAGTCAGAGCTTTTCTCATGTCCACTGTCAGGACCTCATATTTCCAGCGCAGCTCTACCGGAAGCCAGGAGCTGCCTCTGAAAGTGACAGCTATTTACCAGTGTAAATCCTAGAATCTCCCTTATTGTGTCTATTAGAGCTTATCATAGAGCATATCAGAGCCCATTGGCAAACAATGGACAATTCTCAAAAGGAATATCACTTTGTTACAAAATTCTCTGGATTTATCCTCTGAATCTCAGGTCAAGCAAATAATGCCTAAAACTTCCTTATCTGATTCAGGATGTACCCAGTTCATTGAATTCACTAGGCCACAGAGGAACAATTGGAAGACCCACCTTACCAGGGGTCCTGGACCTTAGGGAGCCTCCTCTTGCTCTGGGTTCTGACCACCCAAAGCCAAGATCCTTTTTGGATCATTTGGTGAATAAGTCAGGGATATATGCTCCAAATGTGGAACATATTCCTAATATAATAAAGAGTTCCAGCAAGAATTTTCTGCTTCTTAATATTAAAATATTAGGTAACAAGACCTTCAAAATAGAATGTGTATATAACCTAGTATACTGCAGGCTTGGTGCAATTGTTAAGATTTCAGAGAAGCAGCCAAAACCGGTTTGGCTCAGTGGATAGATAGAGCGTTGGTCTGCGGACTGAAAGGTCCCAGGTTAGATTCTGGTCAAGGGCATGTACCTTGGTTGCGGGCACATCCCCAGTAGGGGGTGTGTAAGAGGCAGCTGACCAATGACTCTCTCTCACTGATGTTTCTAACTATCTATCTCTCTCCCTTCCTCTCTGTAAAAAATCAATTATATATATAGATATATCAATATATATATCTATATATCTATATATATATATATCTATATATCTATATATCTATATCTATATATCTATATATATATATAGTATATATTGTGTGTGTGTGTGTGTGTGTGTGTATACACACACACACACATATAAAAGATTTCAGAGAAGCATAGGAAATTACCCATTCTAATATATTGGATCGGCAACTAAGTAATTGCGGGTTTCACACACATATGGCTTCAGTTGAATTTTTAGGTTTGCAGACGTTGTACAAATGTAAAACACATTTTGTTATTTGATAGTTGGCTATTCAGCTGTTAATCAGTAAAAAAAGTTTTTTGATATGTTTTGTAGTTTTCGTTTGGCGTTCGTTGAAAAATGGAAAATCAAAAGGAATATTTTCGTCATATTTTGCTTTTTTATTTCCGCAAAGGGAAAAACGCATCGCAAGCTCATAAAAAGTTATGTGCTGTTTATGGTGACGAAGCCTTAAAAGAACGGCAGTGTCAAAATTGGTTTGCCAAATTTCGTTCTGGTGATTTTTCACTCAAAGATGAAAAACGCTCCTGTCGTCCAGTTGAAGTTGATGACGCCCTAATCAAAGCAATAATCAATTCGGACTGTCACAGTACAACAGGTGAGATTGCAGAGAAGCTTCATGTATCACATACATGCATTGAAAATCATTTAAAACAACTTGGCTATGTTCAAAAACTCGATACATGGGTTCCTCATGAACTGAAAGAATCACAGTTAACGCAACGCATTAGCAGCTGCGATTTGCTAAAGAAACGTAATGAAAATGACCCATTTTTAAAACGACTGATAACTGGCGATGAAAAATGGGTTGTTTACAACAATATCAAGCAGAAAAGATCGTGGAGCAGGCCAGGTGAACCAACTCAAACAACATCAAAAGCTGATATTTATCAAAAGAAGGTTTTGTTATCAGTTTGGTGGGATTACAAAGGAATTGTCTACTTTGAACTCTTACCACCCAACCGAACGATCAATTCTGATGTCTACATTGAACAACTAATGAAATTAAACAATGCAGTTGAAGAAAAGCGGCCCGAATTGACAAATCGAAAAGGTGTTGTATTCCATCATGACAATGCAAGGCCACACACATCTTTGGTCACTCGGCAAAAATTAATGGAGCTTGGTTGGGATGTTTTGCCACATCCACCATATAGTCCTGACCTTGCATCATCGGATTACTTTTTGTTTCGATCTTTACAAAAGTCCTTGAATGGTAAAAATTTCAATAATGATGATGATGTCAAATCGTACCTGATTCAGTTTTTTGCTAATAAAAACCAGAAGTTTTTTGAACATGGGATTATGATGCTGCCTGAAAGATGGCAAAAGGTCATTGATCAAAATGGGCAATACATTACAGAATAAAGTTATTTAGTTCCATAAAAAAATTGTCTTTGATTTTCTTTAAAAAATCCGCAATTACTTAGCTGCCGACCCAATATAAGGGTTTTTGTTTTATTTTTTTTTTTGGCCCGAGTAGGGTGGGACCTCACAATTTAATCCTAGATATATACCAAGTGAAATACTAATACAGGTCTGCACATAGATTTGTAGGAAAATGCTTATAGTAGCATTATTCATAATTGCCAAAATGCCCATCAGTGGTTATAGTCTCAAAAAAAAAAAAAAAAAAAAAAGCTGATGCAGAAAGCATATACTCTGTCACTCTCCTGACGAGTAAAAATCACTATTTAAGTTTTTAAATTATCTTATGTTTATCTTCTCATGTAGATCATAACTACCACGGAGACAAGGATTACATCATATTTATTAATATCCAGAATAGCTAACAAATATAATGTCTATAAAATACGATGGAGATCTTAAAATGGCGATTATAAAATGACATGTTGTTTCTTCCTCACAATGAGCCAGGACTGAAATTAAAGGATGACCTTGAACACACTATGGCAAATTAACATGCCTGTGTTGATGTTTTTTTCTTTTGTGCTTCCATTTGTTAATTTTATTGTGAATATATGCCTCAAGCTTGACAAGTTTCATTTCCTATAGTACTAATTTAATAAAAGTATACAACAATGCCCAAAGGAAACATATATATTTCCTCCTCTCCATGTATTTCATTCATTCTACACAATGAGTCAAGTTAATCAGATGGAAAAATAAGTCCTCTGAAGGACATGCAACGTACGCTCGCATGACCCGGATAAAGAGCCATTAGAAACAATATTAGTAGCTCAAGATGCAGGGAGGGGACTTTGGAACAAATTCTTAAGGACCTATAGATGGCCAGTGCTGAGAAATGAGAGTAATCATTATATTCAAAGAGATATAGGAGCTGATATATAAGACGGCACCCACTGTCTATCCACTACAGTGTGCACTTATTAACTGGGGCTCTACAATGCAAGACAGAGGCCTTAGCAGTTAAATACTCCATTTTCCTTTTGTGTAAAATGGCTCTGCTACTTCTAAACCAGCCCAAATGTTTCTGAAATCTATGACATATCCTACCAGAATATCGCTTGTTGTAATGTGTCCCATACGTTTGTTATCCATTGTTCAACATCGTGTTTCCTCTACAAAGCAAAACAACCGAATGCACTGCCTGCAGAGATTTTAGGATGCCAGATTCAGAAGGTGCCAGTGCCACTTCCTACATCTCTGCTCCATCCAGTCACTGTTTTCATGTGTCCCTTATCCAGGAGCTGTTTGTAAATCAAAATGACATGTAACTCTTTTCCTTTCGGCTCTATTTTTATTTTGTTTTGATGGGCCAGCTGGTAATTTGAGCAGCAGCCATCAGTTAAATAAAGCATAACATTAGACTGAAGATAAAAATGTTAGTCAGGTTCCCAACTAAGTGTGTACTGAGTATTTATGAATATTTTAAAAGGTTGATAATTTTTGACTTGAAAAATATTTTTCCAAGGTTATGTATACAGCTTGCATGAGGTAGACTGTTGATAATGTAAAAATAAGTGTTAGACTGGGAAACACAATGAAAAAGAACCAGTTGTGAGAGGAAGTCAAGCATTTATATGTAGCCAAGTAAAGAGAGGAAAAAATGGCCAAACCAATTAGTCCAGTTGGCTAATGGTCTCCTCAATGACTAATCTGGACAGCTGCACTGTTAGCTTGAGGGGTATCATATAATGTAGATTGATCTGAACTTTCTCAGTTTTCCTGAGTAGCTCTAGCATGCTACAATTTATCCAAGATGATGTGGCCTTAGTCTCATACACTTAACTTTGGTTTTATATTTGACTGCATATCATCAATGACTTGCTGAGATGATGTCTATTAGTGAATACTATATTCATGAATGCTGTAATTACCAAAATATTTACAAGGTGGACGAAAGCCTCTTGAAGTTGTGTATCTGCATGTTTCAAAGGTGATCTGGGTAAGTCACTTTACAAAGGAGGACTTTATTAGTTGAGTTATTAGAATAAGTATTAATATCATTTTAGGTTTTAAAATTAGTCAATCTCATTATGTGATGTGAATAAAATTATCTGTAATCACAGATAAAAATAGGGTAAAAATAAAATCACACACCTCTCAGAATTTTCAAATCTTCTATTTGAATTTCAATATTGAAGCTTCTTAAAGTTAATCAGAATATATTGGAATATAATTATGTTGCAATCCTTTATCCACACAGTTCAAATGTGAATATTACCTCTTTGCTGAGTATAGATATTGATTAGGCAAGAGAAATTCAATTTAACTGAGAGGACTACTATATTCTTACTCATTTATTCAAATTAAGGTAATTGTCTAACTAATTAGCTGGAAACATGACATTCTATTATTCATTAAATGTGAAAATTCTTCACAGATTAAAGAACTCTAAGTAAAAAAAATGACCTGAAGCCTCTAAAAATACTGATAGAAAGCTAATAATACCTTCCAATGAAAGAATAATAATTTACTTTAGAATAATTTTGATTAAGAAAAATAGAAAATTGGAAATAAATGGATTCTACTATTGCTTAGTTATTTAAAGGAAGGTTGTTATGATTGGAGGAAGCAGAGAGGAATATGTAGTATTCTGTGCTTATCTTCACAACAGTCTTTAAGTCAAGTTGTCAATATTGAGAAATTATTGTAGTTTACAAATCAAAATTATAGACTATCATGTTATACATCTAATTACTACTACTATAAGATACTATACTATATCATAATAACTTCCTATTGTTACACATAAATATGTTTGATACTCAGTAATTAGTATAAATATGCAATACATACATATATAGTTCAATAAAGTATAGTTTTCTTAACATAAGTATCCTAAAATAACAAAAAATAAACTTAAACAATTTTAATAATGTAGGCAAAAATCAAAGAGTAAAACACAATTCATACAAATCACACCAGCTAAGTTTTTCCATAATTTTACAACTAGTGATCAACTTTCTCTTTATATGTGAACAGCATTTTATTTAACTCATTAATTAATAAACATTAGAGTTATGAACTTGTAGACCACAGAGTCTTCACATAATTATTATTTTACAGATTGTTTGCTTAAAAAAATGGATATTTTAAGAAATCAAGATATCAAACTAAACTAGAGGTTGTTAATTCTGTTATAAAGCCTCATTAATTTGAGGCTTTCAAAAGGTATCTTTCTGTTTTAACTACACGCATGATGACTGCATACAAATATACTTTCAGTCACCCAGAGACACCTTTCATTTAGTGAGATCTAAGTTACTCCCTCACAGATGGCCGTGTGATAGCATTCCCTGTCAGATGTAATTTTACCTAATTTCAACATGCTTTACTGCAAAGCACGCCTTTCTCTCCCCACCTTATTGCAATGATCCTCTAGTTCATCGTAAAAGATGCTGAGCTCTTATTTTATTATTCATTATCTCCTAGAGACAAGCCCAGTGGAACAAAATTTCATTCATCTTCATTTCATCTTCCTGGGATTACACAAACTCTAGTATTTTGCTATTAGCTATTTTTAATATTAAGGTAATTAATAATGTCATCTTTTTTGCAGTAATGGGGTATAAAAATGGTAGTTGAAACAAGTCTTATTTTTAAAAATAATATTAGTTTGGACAAATGGGGTTCTGTTTTGAAAGTTTGTTCTTTGGTTTGGAAGTTGATCCCAAATTTCTTCCAAATTCTTTTTGTCAACCCACCTATTAATAACTCAATTTAATTAATGTAATATCTCTTCTTTCAGACCACTATAAAGCATGTTTTTGCAAGAAATATTGCTTCCGCATAAGACATATACAAACGTGCTCATTTTATAAAAATATTCTACTTATTCTATGTGGTAATTAGATAATAAGTGAATTTTAGTTATAATGGTTACTATATAAGACACTTTCAAAATGAATATTTACATACTTTTTTACTAATGGCTTTGATTCACTCAAGCGAATTTTCTGGAAAGTCTGCAGTTTATAAATAAATAAATGTAAATCCTCATTTGTATATATATAAATATTCACTTAAATAAGATAAAAATAATATTTCTGTTGTCAATTATACATAAATTGGACTAATAATATGTAAAAAAAAGAAAATTATTAATTCAGCCTCTTATTTCTCACATTTAAGTATAGTAATTGTTGCTTTACGTAGAATAAATATTCTAGAATAAACATCAGGCTGTGGTGTTTAGATTGACAGAAATAAGGAGGTATTTTGGGCCATTAAAATATAAAACAACTATTATTTGTATGGAATCTCAGAAGAGAGGTAAAAGTGCTATTTTCTTTTTATCTACTTTTAGTCTCAATGTCCTCCACGAAATACAAATAAAAGCCATACATTATTATTGTTTGAAGTGTTCGGTAAAATGCAAGGTATTATAGAGCATGTATATCTATGCCTGTAGTTAAATAATTAGTAAGTCATTTGAAAATTTATTAAATTAATAGATTCACAGATTTCATAGGACATTTTTTTTACTTAATTTAAAATATAGATAGTAATTATCAGAGACTATTTTGTTTTAACCCTTTGTTACCAAAACAGGTAAATGCAAGAATATTCTGTTTTTAATCCCAACCCAATGTAACAAGATTTCCTAGGACTTGCCAAAATAGAATTTTTCATATCTCACTCCCCCCCAACTTTGAAGGGCATATACATTAATACATGAATTTAATTTGTATAATTCTCTTTTTAAATGTTTCATGAATTAATCAGTTCAAAGGGAAAGTATTTGTGCAGATCATACACTTGATGCTTAAAAATTCATGACTACAAGCTGGCTTTTGAAAGACAGCCATAATTTAGTTTTATGCTTGAATAAATTAGAAGGCATTCAAGAAATGTTGTTTATCATTTTAGAAATTAGGCAACTCAATTCCCCCTCAGGAAAAAAAAATAGGTTGATTTTCTGTTTACTAAAGTTAATTAAAGTGCCAAATTATAATCTCCTTACTCTTTGCTAGACAGGATGTTACTTTAATTCTGAGTCTGTGGTAGTTATGCCAGAGCAATTATTAATTAACTTATTTTATTAACTTGTAGATTTTGGACTATAGATGCTTTGTTTTATTCTGTATTCCTAATGATAATGGCACAGAGTAGGTATTCAATATATTACATATGTACAATACTATAATAACAATCTTACTATTACTTACAGTCAACTTTCCATCAAGCGAATTATAGGAGAATGCACCACATAAAACAATAAAGACATGCATGAGTGGGGGATAGGGGCATTAGAGGAATAAGGACACCTATGTAACACCTTAATCAATAAAGAAAAATAAAAAACAAAGACACTGTGTTTAGGCATGTAAATATTTTCCAAAGCTAAACCTGTATGTACATGGCAGTACTTAGCTTTGAAATGAGGGTAGTAGGTTCTTTTCCCTATATATTTATTTTCCAAGTTAAAATTATTTTTTGAGTACATAAGACTCACAGTATCTACCAAAATATAGTACAGAACAGGGTAAAAATCATCTTTCCTCTACTGAAATAGACTACTACTTTATTAGTGAGATGTTTTAGGTCATTAGAAAAAATTTAAGTATACAACAATTTGACTAAATGGAATAAAGTAAACCCATTAAGTGAACTATGTTCATTATGAGAATATACTTTTCATATTGATATTTAATATTATGAAACATATTTATTATTTATTCAGTCACCAGAATAGCTTATCAGACAATATGTACTAGTCCATTGGCAATTTTCATGAAAGAAAAAGCAAAACACAATATCCATTGAAAAGTTACCTTTGTAGGAAGTATTTGTTTTCTAACTGTTATCAACAGATTCAAAAATAATATCCATTAATAACAATAAAGATACATTTTTATTGTATTCATAAAATAAAGGGTTGGGAATACATTTTTTCTGCATTGAAAATATGTATAATTATTTTAATGCTACAGTAGATGCAATTAAAATATATAACATTAAATAACTCACTTATAAAATGGATATATTCTATGACTGCATTTATATAAAATGTCTAGAAGAGGCAAAACTAGGCTGTAAGAGTGACTGGCTTTTAGGGGAGGGATGACAAAAATGTCCTAAAATTAAATTTTGATGATGCTGGTGTACTGCGAATATATTTAAAAACACTGAATTGTACACTTTTAATTGGTGAATTGTATGGTATATGGGACCTATTTTTATAAAACTCTTAAAAATGTTCATCAAAGTGGGTGATTATAAAGAAAAAGGCAGAGGGCATAATCTTTCATCTGATAGAATAATTATGTCTCCTATGTGTTGTGATACATAGCAGTCTAAAATTTTAGAACTTGATAAGATTTGAAAAGATATTTCAATTTCACTATATAATAATTAAAAAAATAAAATTTAAAGTCTGCAAGTTGCTGCTTAGCCCTTGCCACCTGGATTCCTTTCATTTTCACTGATTTCAAGGAGCACAGTTTATTGATAGAATTCTCTACTCTTATGTGTGGCTTTCAGAAAATTGCCACTACAGAGCATTATCTGGATTCCAGAATTCCCTCATCCATGTGTGACTAAAAGCCTTAGAAACTCTCCCAGAAGACACTGTAAAAGCATAAGCAAACAGGTATTACATAGTCAATCATCCTGACCTCTGGATGCCTTCATTTAAAATATGCCAAGGAAATTCTGGCATTTCAATTCCATTCAGTGTATTGCACCTTTGGGTACCAAGTATTAGTCAGCCAACTAAGCTACCGTATTTTCCAGCATATAAGACAACACCCTAATTTTACAGTTAAAACATAGGTTTAGGCCTATATTCGCTGTAGGCTTTTTACTAGAACATAGTGTAGCTTCGGGTACAGAACATGTACACTGTGTTCTAGTAAAAAGCCTGCTCAGATTGGCCAGAGTCAGAGAGGTGGTCTATTAAAAAAAGAACTGGTGTTGCCTCGGAAGTGGGGGTTAGTCTTATACAGCGAATATAGGCTTAAACCTATGTTTTAACTGTAAAATTAGGGGGTCGTCTTATATGCCGGAAAATACGGTAACTGTTGGAGCTAATCCCCTCAGTGCCAGACAGGAAAGTATGTCCATAATTTCTGCTAGTGTATTGATTCATTTACATTAGGATTTATCTTACATTACATTTTTCTAAATTGATACAACATCCTTAGGATCCAGTCTTCAAGTTTCAGTCAATAGAAATTTCCCAGTCTTGCATATTTTTGGGGTGTGCATTGCACCTTTACATGTCACACTTTTATTTTACCAACCAAAATAGGTAGGACCTTAAATGTGGTTATAGGTCTAGAAGAGATAGAAATAAGAGCATCAGTCCTTCTCAGGCCAATATCACAGAGAAAGATAGTATGTGTTCTTCAGACAAGAAGAAAGAAACCTCCTAGGCAGATAAGGAAAGTCAGCTTCTTCTATCAA
Organism: Pipistrellus kuhlii; assembly: GCF_014108245.1. NCBI lineage: Eukaryota > Metazoa > Chordata > Mammalia > Chiroptera > Vespertilionidae > Pipistrellus > Pipistrellus kuhlii. Next base: position 8,400,579 of record NW_023425438.1, read on the forward strand.
AGGAGATTTGGTACAATTAAGTGATTCAAAATACCCAGCTCTGTTGAAATATACCAATATGATTCCACCTCAGTTTTCAAGATCATAATCTTGTAAAAATCTAAGTGCTTAAGTTTTTAAACTATTCTTTTGTGCAATCCCTTTGGGGTATTAATTGATCTGCAATCAACTTTCCTTTATTATAGTATCTGTTGAATGTGGACATATGAATATACACTGAAAACATTCACAGAAATCAGGATAACAAATACTTTCATCACTCCCAAAGTGCTTCTTTTCTTTTTTCTTTATATATTCCTAACACCATCCCAGTGCCTAGGGAATCACTGATCTGCTTTTTGCCACAATTAAATATATTGGCTAGAATTGTGTATAAGTGGAATCATTACAATATGTTGTCTTTTGCCTAGATATTTTTACTCAGCATAATGACTTTGGGAGGTATTCATGATATTATCATATTTCAGTAACTTATTTATGTTGTTGAATAGTATTAATTGTATGAATATAGTACTATTTGTTGAATCCATCTAACTACTTAGATTGCTTCCAGCATGGAGCTATTGCAAGTAAAGATGTTATGAGCATTCATGTGAAAGACTTTGTGTGGACACATGCATTTATTTCTCCTGGATAAACACTTAGGACTGAGATGGTTCAGTCCTATGCTAGTGGTTAAGAAACTGCCAGACTAATTTCCAAAGTGCTTTTTGCATTCATATCAATGTGTATGACAGTTCCAATTGCAATGTGTTATCACCAACAGTGTCCTCAGTCTAGATTTAGCCATTTTGTCCAATGTGAAATGATAACCCACTGTGGTTTTATTTGTGCTTCCCTAATTACTAATTATGGCCAGCATCTTTTCATAGGATTATGTGAGATATATATACAAGAGGCCCCTTGCAGGAAGATTCCTTTAATAGGACTTCCTGCTGTGGTCTCCGCTGCCCTGCCTACTTCCCTCCCTTCTGCACAGCCCTGCTTGCTTGCTTCTCCTGTAGCTTCGCTCCCTTCTGCAGCACTTGTCTTCTTTCTACTCTGTCTTTGCTCTGGCCTGGATATGCAAATTAACCACCATTTTGGTTGGGTTAATTTGCATACTCACCCTGATTGGCTGGTAGGCATGACTTGTGGGTATAGAAAAGGTACTGTCAATTTGTATGTTTCTTTTATTAGAGAAGATTCCTTGGTTAAGAATTCATCTAAATCTTTGCCATATTCTTATTGAATTATCTTATGATTTAGTCAAAAGTCTTTATAAATTGTGAGTAGAAATCTGTTCCTACTAGATGTTTTGCAAATATGTTTTCCTAGACTGAAAATGATTTTCTTATTTTTTTAGTTCTAGTAGTAGTTTCTCAGATTCCTTAAGATTGTTTTACATAGATAACTATGTTGTCTGTGAAAAATGATAGTTTTACCTTCTTTCTATTGATATGCCTCTTGCTGCTTTCTTCAATTGTCTCAGACCTATAGTGCAATAAGAAATAGATGTGTGAGTAGACTTCTTTGCCATAATTCCTGAACTTAGAGAGAAAGCATTTAGTCTTTTATTATAAGCACATTCTAATTCATGTACCTGAACATGTCAAGTACATTGTAAAATACAGAGATAGATTATCCATAGGTATGTGTAAAGAGTTTTATTTTTGTTGTGAGTTGATGTTCAAAGAGTAGTGAATTTTGTTAAGTTCCTTTATTACTATTGAATGACATATATATTTTATTGTTTTTGAGATCATCATATTTTAAAGTAAAATTCAGTTTGTTAATAGATGAAACACATGTGCTTATTTTGAAATATTAAGCTAACTTTGAATTTTGAGATATAAAACATTGTATTATTTATTATACTTTTTATGTTGCATTGAATTTGCTAATATTTTAAGAAATTTTGCATTTTAATTTTGAAATCCTATTTAGTCTGTAGTTATTTTCCTCTTCCCTTATAATTAACTAAGCCAGTTTTAGTGTCTAGTGAATATTAGCCTTATGAAAATGCATTAAAAATGTTCTCCTATTTTCTGGAATATTATTTCATAAAATTGCCATTGTTTTTTCCTTAAATACTTTTAAATTTACTAATGAAGTAAATGGAAGTGTTTTATTTACAAATTCAGCTATAATTCAGATTAATTAGCTCTTCTTGAGTGAGCTATGGTAATCTGCACCTTTCTAGAATTTGCAAATTTCATCTAAGTCATCAATCTTTTGGCATAAAGTCATTCACAATATTTCCGTTTTCATCCTTTCATGTTCTGCTGTTATATTCTTTCACTTTTGATATTTTATCTATGACTTCTGTTTTCTTTTCATTGTATCATATCATAATGTACTGGGGTTAGTGTTTTTCTGTGCATTAAAATGAATGAGTATTCAGCTTTTTTTGGTGCAGTATTTCATAAATGTCAATGTCAATTAGATCCAATTTGCAATGTTGGGTCTTCACTATCCTTAATAATTTTCTGTAAACATGTTCTACCAGTTATTGTGAGAGGGTTGTTTAATATCCAACTGTATTTACAGATTTGGATTATTTCTTCCTTCATTTTTAACAGCTTTTAATTTATGTATTTTAAAACTTCTAATTAGTTACATGGGCATTTAAGATTGCTATGTTTCTTCAAATAATTGACCCCTTTATTGCCATGAAATGATCTTGTCCTATCTAATAAAGAAGTAATATGCAAATTGACCATCACTCCAACACACAAAGATGGCTGCCCCCAAGTGGTCAAAATGGCCACTCCCATATAGACACAAGATGGCTGCCACAAAATGACCAGCAGGGGAGGGTAGTTGGAAGGGACCAGGCCTAAAAGGGAGAGCAGTTGGGGATGACCAAGTCTGTAGGAGAGGACATTTGGGGGTGACCAGGCCAACAGGGGAGGGAAGTTAGGGGTCACTAAGCCAGCAGGGGAATGCAGTTAGGGGCAATCGGGCTGGCAGGGGAGTGGTTAGGAGGTGATCAGGCTAGCAGGCATAAGTGGTTAGGGGCAATCAGGCAGGCAGGCAGGCAGGCAGGCGAGGGGTTGGGAGCCTGCAGTCCTGGATTGTGAGAGAGATGTCTGAAAACAAATATAGTTAAACCATAGCTTCAAATAGAAAATGTAGACCTAATAATTCAAACTCTGACAATAAACTGATAATGGAAATACATGAGAAAGGCTGCTAATCCACTGATTGCATTAATAGGTTTTATTAATAACATGGGCAAGGTTTTTGCTTGTTTTTGAATCCTCATCTGAGATGATATGTTTAGAAAGAGGGAGGGAGGGAGGGAGGGAGGGAGGGAGGGAGAGAGAGAGAGAGAGAGAGAGAGAGAGAGAGAGAGAGAGAGAGAGAGAGAAACATTGCTGTGAGAGAGAAACATGTTTAGGTTGCCTACTGGATGCCCCCATCTCTCCCCCATAAAATATTTATTTTTTTGTTAATCCTCACCTGAGGATTCTTTCCATTGATTTTTAGAGAGAGTGGAAGAAACAAAGAGAGACACAGAGAGAAAAACATCAATGTGAGAAAAACAAATCAATTAGTTGCCTCCCTCACATGCCTGACCAGGGCCTGGGATTGAGCCTACAACAAGGTACATGCCCTTGAACACAATTGAACCTGGGACTCTTCAGTTTTCAGGCAGATGTTCTATCTACTGAGCCAAACCAGCTGGGGCATTAGCTAAACCTTAACCTGACTGGTAACCAAGATATAAATCTAAAAACTCTAACAGTGCATTTCAGACATGAATCCATTGACCTGCATAAATTCAAGTTAATATCAGGTTGATATTCAGATTTGGTAAGTTTTCTTGATTTTTCGAGTTAATATCAAGAAATATTTTTTCAAATGATTGCACTCTAAAACTAGTTTTTCTTTATATATTTAGATAGCAATGAGCACATAGAATAGAATTCCTACTCAATATCTGTTTAGAATAGTTCAGATTTGTATGGAATGTTTTCACCACGCATGTAATGGTTTGATTGTACAAATAACAGATGACTGTTTTAGTGTAGCAATTCTAAATTATAAGTATATTTGTAAATTGGCAACACAATCATTTATGGGCTAATTATAATCATTTTACTTAACATGGTAACTTTGCACTACATTAAGTTAATAATTGAAAATCCTCATTTGTTAAATTTGTTATAATTTGTGATCATAACAACAGTTTATGACATGGACATTGTCATTATTTTTAATAGTTAAATTTATGCTACTTACAATTCTCATTCATTTTTATTGTTGAACATCTTTATTGTAGAAAATGTTCAGAAATAATCTTTTTAAATTGCTGATTTGATTATATTATTTTTAAGCATTTTAATTTCATCTTTGTCACTGCAATCAAGCCTAGAAAATATATTTTATTAGATAAAGTGTTATAGATCTTTCTATTTGGTTATGAAAGTTCTACACTAATAATTTACTTGTTGCTCTCTTAAATGCATCCCACATTGTTCTAGCTACCTTTTTTCTAATGAAGTATTTTCATTTTTAAAGTAAAAAACCTGACTGTAAAAGTACCTCACTAATGGCAGTGCTCCTTATTCTCACTGATTCCACACAAATGCATAGAGCCCTGTACATACAGCTATAAAGCTCTCAAATATTAATGAGTTGAAATTCAGGCCTTCATCTCTGTGAACATTAAAAATGTTAATTTTAATTTCTAAATAATGTGCTTTTCTAAGATTATCAATTTCAATGTTTTGCATCACAAGAAAATAAGATTTTGTTCTCTTTTAATAATTTTTAGGTAAGGACAAATAAACACATAATTTTATGAAATTTATAAGTACCTGCTATGCATTTTCTTATCAACTATTCGCACATCAAATTATATTTCTATGCTCTCAAAATGGTTTAAAAGCGGATTCTTTTGTAACATAATAAATTTGTTCTTATTTACAAACAAATAATAGCAACCACTTGTGGAATTTCTCTTTCATCAGTCACTCACTAACTTACCCATTCACTGAGCTTATGTTCAATGCCTCTTTTTACAGGCACATTTATAAGGAAAAGCAGGAACAAGAACAAACCATTCAAAGCTCTTGCTCTCCTTTAGTTTACATTCCCATATGCATGCATGGACATATTTATTTGGGAGGTGTGTGTGGGATACTCTGAGTGGCAAATGAAAATTTTTAAGAAGTGTGTAGTTTAGCATTATGTCTGGAACATAGGAAGTACTCAATAACCAGATGACATTCTTACATTCTTATCTTTCTCCATAAATAATTAAACCTAGTCATATTCTTGATTATTGTCTGTCAAATATTATGATACTTCGTCTTGAAGACTGCTTGCTTTCTTATATTATCCAGATGTGCCATTGAAAGCCTAGGGACATAGCTAGTATTCAATAAGCATGTCCAGAAATTGAACTCTCAGTTCCCTTTCAGCTCTAAAATATTTTGAGTCTCTGAAGAGTATTGAACTAGTGACTGGTGATCTATGCTCTGAAAGCAAGTCATTCAGGGAACCATAGATGTTCCATTTAGCATCAGAGGTACCTGATTGAATCGTGTGAAGTGTTTGTTTATCGACAGTGGTGTGGATATTCTTTACTGGTTTTCACAGGGTTAGATTGTGCCTCATGGTAAAGTTCAAAAGAAATCCAGCAGCTTCAATGAAACAAGATCTCTCTCTTTTGGGAAAACAAAGCTGTAATATAGGTATAGGTACCCCAGGAAGTGATGTCACCCTCACATGAAAAAGGAACAAATTCTGGTTATTATAATGATTGTGCATGGCAAATTGTAAAACTGAGATTCTGTAAGCCAGATTTGGAGGCAAAACCGGATGCCATGAGATATCAATACCACAGTTCTTTGAAGAGCTTCCTGTCTCTGCCAGCTCTGTTTTTCTGTGCCTCTAATGTTCACTTGATAACCTCAGTGTTTTTATGTCTCCCTGAACATGCTTTCTGTGTGTTTATAATGTCTCTTTGAGAGCTGATCTATGTAAATGTGACCCTGAACTAAAACTCTGGGACTTTCCTTAAAGATTCATTTCAAATTGCTGTCTTGCTTTGAACTTTGAGTAATTCTTAATTCATTATCTTTCACATAATGTTCCAATAGGTAGTCTAAACCTCTATCTTCCAATAAGAATTCTGATCTAAAGAGATTTTTAAAAATTTGTTTTCCATAGAATTGTTCCATTTTGTATATTAAATCAGATTTTAATTTTTAATTTCTCATAGATATGCCCACATCTTACTCTTACCATAAATGCTGTAAACCAGTATATTGCCTCAATGTATTCTATAAAAAAATAATTAAGTAATCATGTTATTTAGTAGACCAATCCACTCATTTCATTCATATTGAGTTTTAACCTAATAGTGGTTCCCACCAAACAGGTACAGCTCCTAAGATCAGGAATGGGTGGGTTGAAAGGAGAGGGGCTGCACAATATAGAAACTAGTTATTACTGACAATATTATAATAATACTAGAGGCCCAGTGCATGGATTCATGCACCAGTGGGGTCCCTCAGCCTGGCCTGTACCCTCTCCCAATCTGGGATCCCTCAGGGGAATCTTGGACTGCTAGTTTTGACTGGCCTGTGGGGATTGTGACTAAAACAGCATCCAACATCCCCTGAGGGATGTAGTAGTACACAAAAAGGCAGGCTGCCAGGGAAGAGCCTGAGCTCAGGCCAGACACTGTGACACTCCCAGTCATCCCAGCCTAACTGCGCCTGCTCAGTAGTGCTGCCTCAGAGGCAGAAGAGACTCATGACATGTTAGCTGCACTTGCCAGCCGTGAGCCCAGTGGCGTCTGGCAACGGTCGGTCCACTGTGGGGAACACTGACCTCGGTGGGGAGCACCTGCATTGAGCATATGCCCCCTAGTAGTCAGTGCACGTCATAGTGACTGGTCATTGGTCATTTGGTTGTTTGGTCCTTCAGTCACTTAGGCTTTTACATATAGACTACAGGCCAGGTGTACAAAATTCATGCATGGGTAGGGTCCCTCGGCTTGGCCTACTATAAGGGCCTTCCTTCCCCAGGTGCGTGCTGCTGGCCGGGGCCTTCCTCCATTCTGTGTCTCCCCCCTGTGGTCAATGCACATCATAGCAAGTAGTCAAACTTGAAGGGGATAATTTGCATATTAGCCTTTTATTATATAGGATAGTCTTAATCATGTCATATTATTGTTTGTGTTTCTTGTGACCATATTGATTTTGATCAGGGCAATTCCTATTTACAACAATTATGTGATATAATTATTACCACTTATTTTATTCTCAAAAGTACTTTTGTCTGGATGACAAATTCTTTGGTAACCCATTATAGAGCACTCAAGTGGAGGCAAATTTCTCTGCATTTGTTGGGTCAACCACATGTCTCATATTGTGCTGTGTCTTCTAGAGACATTTCCTCTGTGAAGAAGAGGACTTTATTCACTGTCAGTAATACTTTTGATGATAATCTGTTATGTGCAACTATAAATCTAAGGATGAGTAGGGATTGAAATTGAAATGGTAACATAAAATACCTGGTAGTAACACATTTCTTATTGAGTTTCTATTTTCAGGGAAAACTGCTGTTACATCAAGTAATTAACATTGCCTTAGAGAAGATAATTGACAATAGAATTCAAAAGAATAAGGGGTGTGAATGTATTCTCAGTCTGGAAAGCAGATCATAAGCCTGCCATCATTATTTTTCTCCTATATTGCAATTTTGTCCTTTTTATTCCCATCACACCCTGTCCTATTTCCTATAAAAATAGAGTTGACTTGCTTTCAGGTTAAGAGGAGAGGAGGAAGACATAGGAAAAATGAAATCAATATTAAATTCAGTAATCAAATGTGAAACCAGGACATGATTCTTACTCATATTCCAGTTCATTAATATTGTTCATTTGGAAAGAACATACAGATGTTCAAGGGCAATAGGACAGATAGGAGGCAATCTGGCGAAGAGAAATGGACCAAGCATAATTATAGATGAGCTACAAGACTTAATTTTATCTCTACTATCTGTATGACATTGAGAAAGTTTCCTAATGAAATATCCTGATACATTTTTCAACATTCCATGAAAAGTTTCAATGCTAATTGAACCTAAAGCTTAAAATATACCTTTTGTGGAAAGACAAAGAGGTCTTTTATGAAAAATATTTTCCTCCTCTTTATGATGAATGAGAGAATTTCTGTTGGTGTTGTAATCAGTGTTAGAATCAGAGATACTGCTGTATGTGTATAACCCAGACAGTTATAGTTTTGGGTTAGAAGAGTATCTTGTGAGTAGCCCTTACCTCATTATTATGACAATCACTTAGACATTTATTCATATTTGCCTAATAATTGAAAAACACAGGACGCTTACCAACAAGTCAATGTGGACTAAAGTTTTAACAAATGACATAATTTTTGCTGGCTCTGATTATGTTATTTATAGATATTAGAAGTCATTTCCTTAGGAGAAGTAAGTTAATTTTAAATTTGTGTTTTTTTTTAAAAATCAACAACAGTATGAATATAATTGTTATCCTCCTTACTTCAGGCAAATAAATGCAGATAAAAACATCATACTCCCATTACTGCCCACTAAAGAATTAATAATAAGTTTACAATTTTCTCTATTCTCATAGTAGGAAAATGCCTGAGTTTGGAATGTTCTTTTTTCTGTAAACAAATATTTATTAAGTTTAATATGTGCCATGCATTGTGCAAGGCACTGAATTTAATATATGTATTTGATTAGCAATTTCAGGTATACACTTTTTTTAAGAAACAAAAGGAGAAACAACACCAACAAAAATTTGTGAAATCATCCCATAAAGTCTAGATATTTCTAAAGTTTTAAAAGTCTAGTTTCATTCCTACATTTTGCTTGCTGTCTTTGCTCTCTAAGCATCGGATCATTCATTGCATAAAGGGGTTATTGGTAAGTTAAAGAAGGAAGGAAAATACTGATGGTGGTAAGTTAAAGAAGGAAGGAAAATACTGATGGTGGTGAGCATTTGAAAGAAAAATCTAGTATCCCTAGAGTTAATATAGACTAGAATAATAGAATTTCTCTCACTGTTGTAATGGCATTACACAGACTTTCAAAAGAACCTCCATAACTTCTGTCCTGCATATGCTCTGTCCATGCCGCTGTTTTATTCTCACCTACTTATTACACATGATATGATGGACCTCTCTACTTACTGAGTAAATTTGAGGATCATGTGTGTGCAGGAATGAATTCGTGCTTATATTTTCTCGGCCCATTTCAAATCAATGTGGTGTGGAATGGTCAGGAGAGATTTCTCTGTCTCTCTGATGGTCTTCCTCCTGTTCAATGAGTTCTGTGCAATGATCCCTGTGACAGGCATCTTTCATCCCTGGCTCACAAAAATTTAGTTCTGAATAGCATTATTTTTTGGGTATTGAATTCAACAGATGGTACCAAATGGTCAATATTTTAAACTATTGCCTGAGGGTTTATCTCCAGCTGAGCCTCCTTCTCAGCCTTGTTCTCATGGATTTTCACTGTGCGTTGCTTCATTTTAACACTGTCACGGGAGCAGCACCCATGTTTCCCTAGAAGGTGTAATTGTGCATATAAATATACATATGAATTTCATACTTTCTTCTCCTCTGCTTGTGGTATCTTGAAGCAATGCTTGTATTTAAATTATTGTCTTCCATTTCAAATTTTATCTTTTTGCAATTCAGTGCACCAAAGAAAAATGTGTGGGTAGTGATTTTGTCTTAGCTATCAACAGACCTCTGACAGAAACCCTCATCTTTGTTGTCAGGCTGAAACATTCTGCAACGTTCTGGAACTGAGTGAGGGGGGAAAAACATTCTTCACACAGTGCTTCTGAGTCCCTGAAGTCTTTATTGGTACTCAGCATACTTTCCCACCTTCATGAGAAGAAAAAGGAGATTTATATTAGAAGCTGTAGTGAAAAATGTCCTCTTCAAATGCACTCAAAAGACTTTCCAGTTGTTTTATTGCAAGTCCAGGTATCCTCATGTCACTGAAATAACTTGGGCTAAGCAAGGTAGACACTCCTCTAAATCTGTGGGAAGCTACCTTGAAAAAGATGATGGGAATATAAATAGGCTATATCCTGCTGTTGTTATTCATCTTACAGCCAGAGCTTGCTAGTAGTAAGTTACTACTAAGTAGGTGTAAATATCTGAGCATCAATAAAAGATAAGAACCTACCATATATCTATAACCTGTAATTCCACACTTATAATTCAAGCACAAGGTCAATAGGGTCAAATATATCAATATTCACATTTTCTACATTAAAAAATATATTAAAATTTCAGTAAACAACCTTTAAGTGGCATAGTAAATAAAATAAAGCCTTACCTGATCTATAAAATAATGTAAAGCTAGAAGTTACTTCCAACAAGAAATTTACAGGATATTAATTTTGTATCAAGATTAAAGTAAATTAAAGTAGTTAGTTAAATATTTTCAAATGGATAACCTATAGTCATACCTGAGTTCTGAGTCCCTTTTTCCTTATTGGTTATTCTTCTCTGAAAGGAAGATGGAGATAGCAATCTTTATATATATATGTGTGTGTGTGTGTGTGTGTGTGTGTGTGTGTGTGTATACCTATATTTCTCACTAACTGCTTGTATGCATGAGAATTAATGCTGAAATTAAGCACATAGTCTCAAACATATATATGTGCTATATATAGCACATACTTCAGGCACTGTCCTTTTAAACATAAATTTTATTTTCTTTGTCATTACTACAATCATGGCCTTCTGCAACAGATGGTAAGATGTAGTATAAATGATTTAAGGGGCTTGTGGCTATAGATCCTAGCAATGAAGTGTTGTTGTTTTTTTGTTTTATTTTGTTTTGTTTTGTTTACATAAGAGAGGAATGGAGAGTCAGAGAGAGATGGAAACATCAATGATGAGAGAGAATCATGGATCTGCTGCCTTCTGCTTGCCCATCACTGGGGATGGAGCCCCCAACCCTGGCATGAACCCTGATAGGGAATCTAAATGTGACATACTGATTCATGGGTCAATGCTCAACCACTGAGCCATACCTGCTGGGCCTGGTGATGAAGTTTTGATGACCTGAATCTTTTCTGTTTGATAAGTGAAAATGCAAGTTTACATTTGGGTTTAATACTAGTTGAATCATTCCACATTATCTTTGCCTCAAAGTTTCTTTTGGTTAAAGGAAATAAAACAATTACTATACCTGGCTGAGAATGTCTGATGAACTCTTGTCATTTTCTCCCAAAGAGAGAGAAAGAAAAAAAATAAGAGGCCAGGACTTCGATCGTGAAGTACAGGGACATAGTTTTGGAGTTCTTCTCTCGCTGTTTCTAGAATGTTTCCTTGCCTCTTCCCATGCCAATCCCATGGATCAAGGGAAAAGTTCAATAAAAAAAAATTAGAGATGATGCTGTGTAAGAAAAATTGTACATAATTGTTCACTTAAGTGTTTAGGAAGTAAGGCTGAGGCCAAAGAGAAATCAGAAAATTAACAGAAACCCATTCCAAGTATTAATAATACCAAAATGCTTCCAAGCAGCTTATTACTTTCCAGGCAGCATTCCAAATGCTTTACATATATTAACTTATTTAATACTCATGACCACCCTATGATTAAGTTATAATTTTCACTCATATTTTATAAGTGAGGGGGAGAGCCAGTAGTTAAAAAAAAGCTCATGCATGGAATAAATAAGAGAATTTGTATTTGAACCCAGACAGGCTGGTATTAGAGCTTTTGGGTTTATCCACTGTACAGTGTTGCTCCTAATGAGACCTATTTAATGTCAGTATAAACACTACTATAGAAGAGAACTTGATCAGACTACTAATTAGCAACAAGCAGGCTCAAAACATTAAAAAAAAAAAAGCAATGGATTGGGGGCATAAATAATAAATAGAAGAAAAACATATAATTGTATAAGCATAGGCCTTGCCATAAAATAAACACTATCTTTTGAATCAATAATCCTATCTATTAAAGAGGGAATATGCTAATTGACCATCGCACCCTCACAAAGATGGAGGTGCCCATAACCAATAAGGAGGGAATATGCTAATTGACTGTCATGCCCTCAAAGATGGTGGCATCCACAGCCACAAGATGGTGGCACCCAGATCCCTCAGCCCTGCTGGAGCAGCAGGCCATGCTGCATACCTGCCTCTGGATTCCCCAGTCTTTTCAGTCCCCCTCATTCTCCTGCAAGGTTTGGGCCTGAGCATTCCAGTTTGTGACAATGTTAGGTGGGTGGATTTTCTGCTCAGTGCAGGCCACAGTGGCAATGAGACTGCAGTCCAATTTCTGGCACCAATGCAAATGGCAACATCAGTAACATAGGTTGCAGTTTCTTCATTGTATTAGTTCTCTGGCACAGTTTTTCATATCATTTTTCAAAGCTTATACTTAATCTTATATCTACAGTGCTTTTAATAATCTGTGAGCCCCATATACTTTTCTGTTTAATTAATCAAAGTGAGATCCCATTATTAAAAAAAAAAAAGATTGGTCTTGGTTCAGGCATGAAGTAAATGTGGTTTTCCTCCAGCCTGTGTATCCTACTAGTTTTGTCTTTTCTTATACTAGTTCATCTCTGCTTCAACTTCCCATCTTTCCTTCCACCTAATTCTTTCAAAACATATTTTCTAAGTATAACTCAGATCATGGCAAGGAAACAAAATAGAAAGAGGGCTCCTGACAAATTTGTCATGTTCTCACATTTTCCCACAGCACCTCTGTTACGGATCTTATATAAGAAATCTGTACTTCCTTTGTTGTGGTTTCTCTCGGCCTCATCTTGCCCTAAATTGTACCTTTTCTCTATAATTCCAAAGTGGGTGGGCAATATTGAGATTCACCAATGTTTCTTTCTCTTCGATACACCCTAAGAAAGGTGTATTTCTGGAGTGAAGATGACAGGGCAGCACTCAGCTGGTGGCCTTTTATGCCTACTCACAACTTCCTTTCCCTGAAGTCTGAACTTCTTAGAAAACATGGCATGCTTATGAAAAGCATATCCAAAGGATAATCTTAACTCCCAACACGTGGAGAAATGTTCAGGTATGGCCTAGTTGACAGGGCGGTGGTTGTCATAAGTGCCATTCACCCCTTAGGGAGGTGGAGGGTTCACACATCTAAGCCCCTGAGCTGACAGAGTGACCTGGAAAAGCTTCATTCCCACAACCATCACCTAATCCCAGAAATGCTTGGTTTCGTTGTTACCCAGCTATTTTACTACATGCATTTCCTGAAAGACTTACCATTGATGTCTGATCCCCACAGAGCAAAAAGACACCTGTTTTCATGCACATACAGAATGCAGTTCATGGTGCTTATCTAGCAAAACCAGAGGCTGAAATGTTTAAAATAATAAATAGACACCACTTTTTTGAACTGGATCAGGGAAGAATTTAGACACGGATAATCTTTGGCTTTTATAGAATGCTTAAGCCAGTGATTTTCAAAGTTTTTAGCAGCAATCTACAGACAAACACAGTCGGTATAGATGAAACTTGAACACTGTAGACACCTACATAATTGAGACACATTTATAAAAATAAAACAAAGGTGTCACTAATGCATTCTTATCCTCAAAGAGTAGAATTAACTCGATATATTCTATTGTTTTCATTCACCGAAAATATAGTCATCATCAATTTACTTAATTCAAAACTAAATGTTCAGTCTAGCACTGCGATCTGAAAAGCACTACTTTGGTTTTTTTTTTTTTTTTTCAATATATTTTATTGATTTTTCACAGAGAGGAAGAGAGAGATAGAGAGTTAGAAACATCGATGAGAGAGAATCACTGATCAGCTGCCTCTTGCACACCCCCTACTGGGGATGTGCCCGCAACCAAGGTACATTCCCTTGCCCGGAATCGAACCTGGGACCTTTCAGTCCGCAGGCTGACGCTCTATCCACTGAGCCAAACCGGTCCCGGCTGAAAAGCACTACTTTGAACTCTGCTTCTGGTATGGTACCAGTAAGATCAATTTTCAGACTGGCCAAGGAACCATGGCTTCAGGTCATGCTGTCTGTAGAAGGAAGATATTTACAAGGTCTAAACAGTCATTGGCCAACAATTTGCACAACTCAGTTTGGGCATAAATTGTGGTCTAACCATTTTTAAATAATGTCTAACTATAGTTCTCTGCCTTTACATATTCACTCAGACTTGGAGAACAACACAGAAGAGAAGCTTTAACTTCTCTATCTGGTGTCTCACTAAGATCGTCTCTGTTCACAGCATTTCTTTTCTGGGGCATAGAAAACAGAGAAAAGGGTAAATCTAACATCTGTGTCTAAACTGCAGGAATGAAAGAATGCTGTGGGAAAACATTTTCAGAAATTCACTTCTAAAGTGTGATGATTAATTTTCATATAACCATTTAAGCCACATTTAATAACATTTTTGCACTATTTTACACTTACTTTTAGCAGCAAGGGAGTTCACAAAACATTTATTTTTACCTAAATGTATTCTTTCAATAAACCTTGTGAAGTAGTCATTAAAAGTCTCACATGTATAGAAACAACAGTGCATTAATAAGAATGCAATTAAGTACTTACTGTTTTTGTCATTTAAAGTAAGTTAACCAGATGGCATGAAATCTTCCAAAAGAGATTTTAAACAAACAATAGACAATTAATATGCACCCTTTAACTCATTAAATATATAGTAACTAGTTCATTAAACTTAAGGGAAATGCTTATTTGAGATGAATTGTATATTCCTTTTTACAATTTATTCTTATTTTACTTGACTATTCATGTGATTCTTGGTGATTTTGAAAGTTAAAACATTTAAAAATATAGATGTTCTGTACTTCTCATATTTTTTCCTCCAATCTTAAAATGGGACTTGATATAGTTTTCGCAGAAAGTGAAGAATTTAATGACTCATGTAATAATAGTAGCAACAACTGAAATATTTTAACACTTAACTTAAATATTAAATTAAATATACTTATAAATATATAAATAGTGATTTTTCATCTATTAGTATCATAACATGAATCACACAGTAATAATTCCAGGCAGTTTTAAATAATTATTAAACTTTCTTATGCTTCTAGGCTATTTATAGCAAAATTGGGTCATATACCTTTGATCCTTTATCTGATGAGATGATAATTTTTGTCATTTGATTAAAATGAACACAGTGGAGACAGTATAGGAGAATATAGGCCTAACTAGATATCTCACTCAGAATTATATAAACAAACTTCATATAAATAACAAAAATCTATTGCAATGGATATGTACGAATAAAATATGTATTGGTAAGTCAATAGTAAAAACATCATTGGTTCTCTCAATTTTCTCACTTAAGTAAATCTTACTAAATTGTCTGTAAAAATCTCATTTTTCTCAAAAGAAGTGAAGTTTTACTTTATTTCTCAAACATTCAACATTCAACTTTGAAACTCTAAAAAAAAACATTTTTAAAAAGAAGATAATTTGCTATGTAATCACCAAAGTTACTTTTAATTATCCAGTTAGTTATACAGGAATTTAAATATTTTAATTTAAAAAATTCCGTTGCTTATTTGGAGAGATTACTAAAGTGAGTTAAGCCTTTATTTTTAAGTTAAAAGATTCAATCACATTCTCATTTTTAAACACAAATTGATTTTTTAATATTATTCCATTCAATTGTCATAAAGTGTATGTGAGAATAATGCCTAATGTCCTGAAAGTATTTCTAAACCTATGAAGCTCTTTGTGTATCATCCTTTCAGCAAGTAAACCAGCAAGACCTGGTCTCCTAGCCCATGAGATAAGCTGTAGGACTTTGTGAGTATAATGATGAATTAGACCACACATCCTCAAAAAGAATCACTGCTGAGGGACCATTGACAGATATCCATGTGTAGTATTTGTAACATGTGTGTTACAATAAATTGTTATATTACCACCTAATTTGAGTAGAAGTTTTTCAAGTGAACACTTACATCTATTTAAAATGTAAAGTTGCTATTCAGTTCCCAAGTTTTTAAGTTATCCCTATAAAAATACATTGACTAATAGTCTCCTACACATGTCAGAAAGGAAGGGTAATCTATCTATCTATTTATCTATCTATCTATCTACCTACCTACCGTGTTTCCCCGAAAACAAGACATCCTCCGAAAATAAGACATCCTCCAAAAATAAGACCTAGCACATGGAAAAATAAGACATCTCCTGAAAACAAGACCTAGTACATCTTTGGGAGCAAAAATTAATATAAGACACTGTCTTAATTTTGGGGAAACAGGGTATCTATCTATCTATCTAATCTATCTATCATCTATCTATCTATCATCCATCCATCTCAGAGCAAATCCTAAAAATCTCTATATAGTATATACTTCCCCAAGAAGGCTAGAATTAGTCTTACCATGAGGTTTATGACAACTTTCAACTCTGCCTTTATGTGACCAAACTCCTTAATGTATCCAGTAGTGCTCTTCTCTATTATTAGGTCTAGTAATAATTAATGTCGTTTTCTAATACTTTTTTAAATTGAATTTATTTAAACAATACAACAGAATTTAATCAACAATATAGTTGCCGTTGTTTTCTACTACTTGTGCCCAACGCTCAGGAAGCATTTTAATCCCTCTGTTGTAAAATTCTTGTGATTTTGATGCAAAAAATTCGGTCAATGCATTTTTGAGGCATTCTTTATTATTAAATTTTTTTCCAAGAAGAAAGTTTTGCAAAGAACGAAACAAATGATAATCGGAAGGGGCAATATCAGGAGAATATGCAGGTTGAGGGAGAACTTCCCATTCTAACTGGCGCAGTTTTTCAGCAGTGATTCTTGCAGTATGCGGTCGTGCGTTATCGTGGTAAAGAATTACGCCCTTCCGATTAATCATCGTGGGTTCTTTTTCTCTTAAAGCTTGGGCTAACCTTTCCAATTGGGCACTATACACTGCACTTGTAATGGTTTGGTTAGATGGTAAAAGTTCATAATGAAGAAGTCCTTTAAAATTCCACCAAACACACAACATCACTTTTTTCGCATGCAAGTCAGGTTTTGGCGTGGGCTGCGGAGCCTCATTTTTGTCCAACCATTGAGGCCGCCTTTTCAAATTAACATACAGCACCCATTGTTCACCTCCGGTAACAATTTGCTCTAAAAACGGCAAACGGTTTTGACGAGAGAGGAGCGAACTGCAAATTGTGACTCTTTGATTATGGTTGTTGTCTGTCAACTCATGAGGAACCCATTTTCCAAACTTTTGGACTTTGCCAAGTGCATGCAATTGATTGGAAATTGTTTTTTGTGAACAATTTAAAGTTGTCACAAGCTCTTGTTGGGTAATTTGAGGATTTTGCACCAAAAGAGCTTGAAGAGCTTTTGATCAAAATTGGACACACGGCCTCGACCATTCTTGTCATCTAACGAAAAATTTACCTCGCGAAATTTCTCAAACCAACACTGGCATTTTCTGGCGCTAACTGCATCTTGACCAAGAGCACTACAGATGATTTTTGCAGCCTCACTTGCTTTTCTTCCTAATTGGAACTCGTAAAGCATGCAGTGCCAAATATGCTCTTCATCCGCCATCTTCTTAGCCCTAGTTTTGCAACAAAAACCAAACCAAACACAACCTTTTCAAGAAAAACTTGTTAATTGCACTTCACACGTTCTGTAGATACCACGTGTTTGAAGGTTATGTCAATACAAGTCAACGCCAAGCAAGATTTTAAACGAATTTTTAAAAACGACATTAATTATTACTAGACCAATAGAACATCTTGTTCTATAACATGAAGGAGAAAACTGGTCTTAAGGACTCGCTAATGTGCTAGTTCACCCAGGTTCACTAAGAAGCCTAAAGCAAAAACAAGGGAAGGAGAGTTGCCTTTTGCAAAATGGACTAATTTGATTGCCTGAGGTCTTAATTCAGTTCTGGTTATTGTTTCCATGGCAACTAAATGAAAGGGTTGCATCAATTGGACAATGTTCTATTTTTTAAGAGCTGAATGTTTGAAAATGAAAAAGAAAAAAGATTGAACTTTTAAGAATGCCATTCACAGCCACTCATTTTAAACATCCTATAGTAAGAGGGGGCAGTTAATTCACAGTGTACATATTAAAAATATTTTTAAGTAGGAATCTATATTTTTTTTCAGCTGACCAAACTGTTTATTTTTAGTAGCTGTTAAATTGTTTACATAATTTGATGTATTGCATGTCTTGGGTAACTAGTTATTTAGTTTACTTTGTTTAATTATCAATTCAAGAAACAGAAGCAAATATGGAATCTAATGACCATGTTTTCCTGCTTGAGGAATGACTAATAAATCCGATCTGCACAATGAAATTGCCCTTCCAAAGGCCCAAGTCACTAAAAGCTATTTCCATCCATTCAGAACATCAATATTTTATTAACCCAGTTCCAGTGAGCAGGAAGGATGAGTAGGAAATATCAACAGTGTTCTCAGAACCCTTTAGAAACAGAGGACAACCAAATATCCAAGATGATTGTCTTGATCAGTATTAAGTTCTAAAACAAATCAGGAGCCAATGGCTTGGTGGCTAAGGAGGGAGTCCTATTTCCCAGAACACACATCCTGCCAGTGAAAAGCTAAGTAAATGCTGGAGCCAGTTGAGAGCACTAACCCCAGATGTGGCCCCTGTTAACCCCCAGCTGTGGATAGGGTGGCAGTCCCAGCACAGTGTTGTGGGATGGAGGGGAAAAGGAATAAGGGCCAGAAGAGGCAAGAGTCCTCCATTCACTAGGAACTATCTTTAGGCCAAGACACTAAACTCCTGTTTTAAGATGATTCTATTCCTTGTTTAATTGCCCATCCTATCTAATAAAAGATTAATATGCAAATTGATCATCATTCCTACACACAATATGGCTGCCCCCATGTGGTCAAAAATGGCTGCCCCTATGTGGACACAATATGGCCAGCACAAGATGTCCAGCAAGGGAGGGCAATTGGGAGGGACCAGGCCTACAGGGGAAGGCAGTTAGGGGCAATCAGGCCAGCAGGGAGCAGTTAGGCATCAATCAGGCTGGCAGGGGAGTCATTAGCGGCAGGCAGGAGCAGTTAGGGGTGGGAGGCAGGCAAGCAGTTGGGAACCAGCAGTCCTGGATTGTGAGAGGGATGTCCAACTGCCCTTTTAAGCCTGATCCTACCTGGATGGGGCCTAAACGGGAAACTGGACATTCCTCGAGGGGTCCCAGATTGGAGAGGATGCAGACTGGGCTGAGGGCCACCCCCCCTGTGCGCAAATTCCGTTCACTGGGCCTCTAGTATTACAATATGTGTTATAGTATTTCCCAATCCAGCTCATACCTTTATATCTAACTATCAAAATGTAAGACACTTGGAATCATTTTTCTAGCTAATATTTGAGTCAAACCCTGCTTTCAGTTTTGAAACATTATATTTTCCAAGTCTGTGTCCCTTCCCCAATATGGACATAGCAGTTACAAAATTGTGAAGTAGGCCCTGTACTTTTTTTTAAATAAGTATAGGTTTGACAGAGAAAATATTAATTAACATTTTAGGTATAGTTGTAAAACCAGGTACAAAATTTACATGTAATATTTTCCAGCCCACATTTTTACCTGGAGGCTATAAATAAATCATAAGATATTGTTTTAAATACATTTGTAAAACATACATACAGATGTATAATTTTCCCAAATTATCTTTAAAAAATGAAACACAAGTGTCTTTAAAAACTCCTTTGTTTTTCATGTTTACTTCTTTTGTATTTTAAAATGCTCACATGAACAATTTAAAATTTATGCAAATGTATTTGGTCTTTGTCAAGACCAAAATGGTCATTACTGGTTCCCGCAAACAAACTTGCTAATTTAACAATTTGATGATTTATAACATTTCCCACACATTTTCATTAAGCACATTTCATACAGCATGCTTGACAATGTGCTGACTCTCCCCTATCTGATTGTGCTCTCCCAAAACAGAACAATATTTTTCTTGATTCATGCTCTTCAGGTGGTAACTCATTTATTTTTATTCTTCTCTTTTTCCCCTATGATTATTCAGGCATTCATGCTATCTGTGATTATATTTTATAAACAACATATTCTGCATATTTTTATCTGAAGGCATTTTTTAAAATATCAGCATCTTGTTAATCTCTTAATGAATATAGTCTTCATAGTGTTTATTGCTAACATAATTGTATAATTAGTTCAAAATAATATTTGTAACTATAATATGCTTTAGACATAAATACTTTTTAAAATGCATTTTAATCAAGCTAGAAAATACCAGCTATTATTTTATAACAGTTTCAAATTAATAAATTGTGGATAAGTAATAAGACTCTTTTCTTAGCAAAACACAGAAAATCCTAAGAGATAAAATGTTTGGTATTGCTTTGCATAAAATATATCCCAGTCTGTTTTAAAAGGTTCCTCTTAATTGCAGTGCTTCATCCCACAGTGTAGGAAAATATTTGTTTTGTGTTAATTAAGAAGTCACTTAAACATCTGCCTGTATTTTATGGACTGCCTTTAAAGTGCAAAACGTGTTTTTCTCATGAGAGCACTTTATGTTCCCAAGTGGCAACTTTAAAATAAAGTGTCTCTTTTCCAGATACGAAGTCTAATGTGCAAAGATTTTGCCATCTGTTCTACATAGTTGTACTTGTGAGTTGGTTGTTTGATTGGAAGCAGAAATGCATCGAAAATGTGTTTTCACTCTCAAGAATAGTATAAATAGTTTACTGTCTGCTTTTATGATTCCTTTGATAAAATGTCACTTTAAATTTGATTCCATATTAGTTGGAGGAGCTCTTTTAGCAGAAAAGATGATCGTTACATTTAATTTTATACCATTTTGAACAAAAGAGAAAAACTCAATTCAGCTTTTCAAAGCATACAGAACCTCCTGCTTCAATACAGGGCAAACAAATAAATCAGTGCTGCTGACCATGTCTCGCTTATGAAGAGTGATTACGTCAAAATAGTTTCTTTAGCCATTTTTGATGCCCCCCAAAGTAAGTCAGACATATCTATTGAGAAAGAAGCCAAACATTTTCATTATAAGTGCTCTCTAACATATGAAGAAATATGTCACCCAAAATTAATAGATTTTAAAATAATCAGTGATTCACCAGTTTAGATATTTGAACACAGTAAAGTTAAAAAGCTCAGGAAAATACAGACAGAACATTTGTTTGTAGGTGATAGAATCACTGATTGTGGAAGCAAATGTTTAATTAAAACACCACTCCTGTCAAGACCAGAAAATTCCTTTCTGTGGAGAATACTTTTAGAATCTTTGAAATGCTGTGATTACTTTTGAAATAGAAGTTTTCCCAGAATTCTCTGTATAGTTACTGAGAACCCACCCATGTTTCAGACATGGGTTCTGGGATCATGTAGCATGACATAAATGATTTCTATGCGAAAAGGCATCCAACCTAAACCAAGTTTGCCTTCAATCATGAGAGTTTTGTTTTGGGACAAGGTCAAGAAGATTGATCTGCCTGAAATCTCATGAAACTGGAGGTACTTTCGAAACAGGGGCCATGTTTGGAAATTTTTGGACCTGAGATGATTTTTGTATTAATCCTGCTGCTGTTACTAGTTGCTCCCAGGACTTTTAATTATGTCAAACCTTGATCTATTTTAACCTTTTCTCTAAGGCTACTGTAAATCCTGATAACACCAAGAGTATCTGACATTCAGTTCAGTGTTTATTGTATGCACAGACTTAAAACAGGAATTTTAAGTAACTATTTTAAGTAACTATAAGGTTAGATATTTTTTGCTAACCTGTAATTAACAGTGCTGATTGAAACAATGCCGATATCTACAATAAAACTGTAATATGCTAAGTAGACCAGTCGTCCTTCCAGATGAAGCTGGGACTGTGAAGAAAGCCAGGGTCCCAGGTGCCTGCTGGCAGCGTGAGGGAAGCCCGAGTTGAGGGAAGCAGATGCCAGCAAGCGGGAGTGTGTGTGTGTGTGTGTGTGTGTGTGTGTGTGTGTGTGTGTGTGTGGTGGCTACGAATTTCATGCATTGGGACTCTAGTTGTCTTATATAAGTGGCGGATATGTGAACAAGAGCACCTTCTTCTAGTAGTGCCTCATTCTCAAACAACTTTCAGAGTAGATTTACTTCAAAGAAAGTCTAGCAGGCCTACTTCTTTCTGAAGTGGTGTGGGCTGTGTTATATGTCCACTTCTTACTTTTACCAGTGTTTATATTTACCTTTGAACCGGTCAGAACTAAGCTTGGAACTGGAAATTAAGAGTGGGAGTATGTGTTAAGTGAAGAAGGGATTGCAATTGAAATAAAAATCAGATTATTTTAGAGAAAATGACAATATGAATTGCGTCTGAGCATTTAATAGATCTCAAAAACTCATACTTCATATGTCCATAATTATTATCATTAGCTTAGTGAACAAAGTCTTATATTTTGAGTTTATTCTTCCAAGAAATTTTATGAACTACCCTCTTTCCCTTTATATTCCTGGCTAAAATTAAGAATAACCTGAATTATATCCTGAATCAAAATTGTATCCCTATTAATTGCCTCCCATAATCAGTTGCAAATATTTTGGGATAAAAGTAAAATGAATATTATAACAAATTATATTTCATAGTTATGTAGTACAAATATTAAAGTTTAACAGTTCAACTGACCATTTATTTTACACTTGTTGGCATTAAATGGCCTTTCATAACTTTAGCTCTTTCTTCCTCCACTCTTGACAAATAGAATATCAGCTTAATAGAGAAAGATACTCATCCACTTGAAAGTTTAATGAACTGACCAAGGACACAGAGTGAGACTGAGACAAATTTAGTGTTCATACCAACAGTGCTGAAATTGCCTTACCAAATGGAGCATAACATGCTTGACTTGGAATTTGGGGTCATATTAAAGACTGATTGCTCAGCAATGAATCTAGCCTACAGGCATGCAATATTAATAAGTCATTAACATGGCTAAGCTTATAAAATGGACCATGCAACAATCTGTTAAGATTGTTTTTAATGTAAAGGGAAAGTCATTATCTAGATATAACATCATGAAAAATAGAATAAATAGATATTTCTTCACTTGATGGTCAAATGAAGAAAGGTCGCATAATTATTTACGCCAATTTCTCATTACATCTCTTGAGCATAATCTCAATGGTCAAATATGCTAAGATCATCCATCTGAAAGTGCTTTTTTGAACTTGAAGTACAGATGGATTCCAATGCAAAAGCTACTTAATTATACTGTGGATTAATTTTAACTTAACCCCTAAAGAAGTGAACTCATTTTTTGAAAACATAAATAACTAAGCACCTGGAAAAGTTCTAGGAAACGAGAGTTTCTGGTTGTAGGACCTAGAAGATAAAATTAATTTACTTAGGTGATTTGTATAATTATATATACATATTTTAATTCTTATATCTTCTTTTTAAATATATTTTACTAGAAGCCTGGTGCATGATTTTGTTCTCTGGGGAGTGTCCCTCAGCCCAGCCTGACCCTCTCCAATTTAGGACCTCTTGGGGATGTCCAACTGCTGGTTTAGGCCTGATCCCACAGGGACTGGTGGCTCCTTACCACTCGCCTGCCTGCCTGCCTGATTGCCCCCGAATCACTCCCCTGCTGGCTTGATTGATGCCTAACTGCTCCCCTGCTGGCCCGATCACCCCCAACCACCCTCTCTTGCAGGCTTGGTCCACCCCAACAGCCCTCTCCTGCTGGCCTGGTCACCCCTAACTGCCCTCCCCTGTTGGCCTGATCACCCACAACTGCCCTACCCTGCTGGCCATCTTGTGGTGGTCAACTTGTGATGACTTGGGGTGGCCATCTTGTGATGGCATGAGGGCAAGAGGGCTACCTAGGCTTTTATTAGTATAGATTATTTTGTTTTTTAATCCTCACCTGAGGATATTTTCCTTTGATTTTTTTTTTTTAAAGAGAGAATGGGAGAGAGAGAGAAAGAGAAAGAGAAACATTGATGTGAGAGAGACAATGATTGTTTGCCTTCCACATGGGCCCAGACCAGGGCCTGCATGCCTATGCTCTATCCACTGGGCCTAACCAGCTAGGGCTCTATCTTTTAAAGAAATATCTTCTAAGGATAATAAATGTTCTTTTTCTTTGTTATTATACAGAGTTTATGGAACCTTGTTTTAAATATTACTGCCTTGGAGTCTGAATGAGTTGGATAAAAAAAATATTTCATTTCTTAAAGGCTAATTCAAATCTCTTAGGGGAAGTTGATCAAACCCAACTATATACAGATATTTCTGTAATTTATGCCAGGCCCAGATTAACCTTTTTGTTGTAAGATAAAGCTCTGGCTCTTTCCTATTTCCTTATTTGTTGCACTACCTAACTTTAAATGAACCTTTTTAGACCACTGAAATAAAATATTTGCATATCTGAAAAAAGGATACAAATTATTATCAGATGAATATAGGCCATTCTTGAGAACCAAAAATCATTTTTTGAATACACTAAGACAGAAAAACTAGAAAGGAATTCTGTTTTCAAAGCAATATTTATTTTATTTGACTAAAGTGCTTTTATGATCCTAATATTCAGGTGCTTCATAGAAGCTAATATTTTATTTTCAGCTAGAGGCCCCCCCCCCCCATGCACAAAATTTGTAAGGGGGCAGGGGAGGGCTCACCCTGGCCTGCACCCTCTCATAAATCAGGACCCCTCGGGGGATGTCTGATTGCAATCGGACATCCTTCTCGAAATCCTGGACCCCTCATTTCTAACCCCCTGCCTGCTCTCTCTTTACCGCTGGGATTGCAGATCCTCAGCACTGCCATGAAGGCTGTAGAGACTCCCGCCACTGCCATTGCACTTGCCAGCTGAGAGTCTGGCTTCTGGCTGAGGGGTGCTCCCGCTGTGGAAGTGCACTGACCACCAAGGGGCTGTTCCCGTGTTGAGCATCTGCCCCCTGGTGGTCATTGCGCATCACAGAAGCCATTCATTCTGGTTGTTTAGCCATAGGGGTCGCTGGGCTTTTATTATATAGACGAGAGGCCCGATGCATTGAAATCCTTACAAGAGTAGGCCTTCCTTCTCCTGGCTGTTGCCAACAGCTTCCCTCTAGAACCTGGGACCTGGGCTTATTTGGTTTTTATTGGGTTTAATATTTTAATGATTAATTAGCTATTAGTATTTTATCCTTTGTAATGTCAATTTATTCTATGATCTATTAGTGTTTATTTTTTATGTATTTCGTGTTTTCCAATTATGTAATGAGTTTCCCCTTTTCACTTTTTTAATAATATTGGACTCTTCTTAATTATTCTTCTATATAACACTGTCAAATCTTTTGATCAAATTATTTTAAAATCCCATTAATAGCTTTATGAAATTCCACTATGCCTAAAGTTTGTTAAGATTTATCTGAGTTTTACAGGAGAAATAAAATTCTTTTATTTAAGTCTTCTGTTATGTTTCTTAGCAGTGATTTGTTATTCATTTTGTATGATTACAATATAAACTTTCCCATCTTAAGTCCTCAGAAATGTATGGTTTTGTAGCTAGTGTGATTTTCCCCCCTACAATATAATTTCAATTTAAGGCTTTATTGATCATCTAAAAAAATTAATAAGGATTGAAAGTATGTCATGACAAAAACCCAACCACTTAAGTATGGCATGTTAATACAATGGATTTCTATTCAGCAATAACTAGGAAGGAACAATTGACATACACAAAAAAATAAATGTCAAAAATATGTTGAATGAAAGAAGTGAGACACACACAAAAAATACATTCCATATTATCTAATTTATATGAAATTCAAGAGCAGTCAAAACTAATATATGGTCATTTAAGTCATAACAGTAGTAGATTTTTGACAAGAGATTGAGATTAGGAGAGTTTGATGAGTTGTATAAAGAAACTTTTCAAGTGATAAGAATGCCCGTCTTACACTTCACATTGAGGCATTTTACTCCATGTAAAGTATACCTAAATAACCAAAAATAATAGTATGGTTGTTAACAGCTCAATGCAAGAACTGGTACATCGAGAGAAAATTTTGCTCTGTCCTCAGTTTTGAGGGATGGCCCGGTTCTGTAAGTGGCTTATTGAAACACTTTGCCCTCTCTTGGCTGTATTGAAGGGTAGGACACGTTTTGCTCACAGAAGCACAGCAAAAGTTAGCCTAATGAATCCTGAACTGTGTCTGTCAAATGAAAAAAGAACGTGTGTGCATGATCAGTGACATGCAGAAATGTTTTATGTCATGATTTATGGCAGGACTGCATAAAACTCTAAAATCTTAGAGCTTTGTCTTTATATAATTCTAAGCCCCACAATACCTGCCTTCTAGCTCGACGGGGCCGATTATTCTTTATCGTAATTCATTTTCCATTGCCTGCGTATAACTCTGTTATCAATCACACATGATTTATTTGCTTCTTGATTTGAATCACTGTGGTATTGCTATTGGTCCAGATGACACAATATAGGTTTCAGAATGGAAATGCATTGCTCTCTGTGAAACAGATAAAGGAAACAGAAAATGAAATTATTCTGGAGAAAAGGGAGTAAAAATGAGAAGGAAATGTAGTTTATCTAATTTTTCTAAGGAGTCTTCAGGTCTGTGTAAATTGGGAAGGATATTAAATATGTAGAAAATTGTTATTTTTTATTTTTTTATATATATCTCATTGATTTTTCCCCCCAGAGAGGAATGGAGAGCAATAGAGAGCTAGAAACATCAATGAGAGAGAAACATTGACCAGCTGCCTCCTGCACACCCCCCCACCACGGATGTGCCCATAACCAGTGTACATGCCCTTAACTTGAATTGAACCTGGGACCTTTAAGTCCACAAACCAATGCTCTATCCACTGAGCCAAACAGGTTTTGGCTAGAAAATTGTTAGTTTAAATTATGCATCTACCTTCAAAACCACTGTGGAGACTAAATGGCTTTGCCATACATTTCAGAGCTCTTTCCTCTTGTGACCACAAGTCCCTATATTGTCTACAAAAACATGTTTCATTCCCATGTTCTCATTCGAAGTGTTTAAAAAGGGGGAATATCTACTCAACCCCCACTATTTGGCAGACATATGATCTATGATAGAAAACCAGCATCAGTAGCAGGAGCTAATTTCTAAAAAAACTCTCTTTGGGAAGTTTAGGGAGAGAGAGAATTGAACAATGGTAAGATCAGATATAAAAACAAAACTGATAAAAATGTTGTAGCCACAACTCTGGGGAGCCAAACCAGGACCTCTACAGCAATTGGCCCCAAAGAGCCAGGAGGTGGTGGTTGACTGCCGCCTTCCCACATTTTTACCCCCTCATCCTTGTTTCCACTCAGGACCCACCAGAGAAACCCAAATATGCCCCTATGGTCACAGAGGATAGCTCACCTCCAGTTCCCCCGAGACAAAATCCTCCAGAGTACAAGTGTGTTTTTATCTTTTCTTGTTTGTTCTGTGTATGTATGTGTATGTTTCTTTAATCATAAGCTTTCCCACTCCTTTGCCTGCCTTTGATTCTCTGCCAAATACAAGAAGCGGTGATGGCTGATTTCCTTGTCATCACACGCTCTGAATAAATAGCTTGTGTAATTCCTCATTTAGGTGGTCTTTGAGTCTTTTCTCAAAAGATGATAGAAAGCCACAGGTGTCTCTCTGCATTCCTTTCTCCTTTATGTATTTGAAGGAGCAAGTAGGAACTGATAACTCAGTAATGCTTATTGAAAACAGAGAGCGAGAAATGGAGGAGGAGTTTTAGGAAATGACAAGAGTCAGAAGAGCAGATATTCTAAAAGGGAAAGGGAGACTAACAGTGGTAATTCCCAGAGAGCTGAAAGAGGAAAAAATCTACAGGATTTAGCATTTCACAGGCCATTGCTGACTGTGAAAGAGCAATTTCAAGTGCAGTGCAAGGGAGGGACACAGGAATGGGAACTAAATATAACATAATGGAAATGTGGAAGCATCAACTGTAGAATGTTTATAGGACAATGATCAGAGATTTTAAAAGAAAGAGACCAGAGACTGTAGGATAGTGAAGCACAAAGCCTGAGGTATCGATATTCTCAGTATAGAGGTGAGAATGAGGCTATTTCATTGTGATGCAATCAGAGGGAGGAAGAGATAGAGGGATAGAAAGACAAGACATATGAAAGTAAGCAATGCCAGAGCCCGAATTCAGAGAATATTTACTGCTGGAAGAGAGTAATACAGGGATCTAACCAACCAAGGGACAAGAAAACTAGATGTTTACATCAGCAAAGGCCTCGCTGAGATCTAACCCCATTATGTAATTTAACAGATGAGATAATAGCAGCTGAGAGATTCAGAGACTCATACATCAAACAGGCAGTGAGAGAGGTCAGAGGTCACCCAGGATAAATGGGGTCCTAATATCCTAAGTAATTTATATGTAATAACAATTATCAGACCAAACCCTAAATTGCTGTGACAGTTTCAGACTTATTTTAGACAAAACCAGCTCTCTTTGCTGAACTAAGTAATTGCTTTTTGAAGTGAGCACAAGTGTACTTAAAGAAGTAAGAAATGTCATTTGAAAAACAGGCTTTAATGTTAGTTGAGACACTAGTCTTTAAATCCCTATTCTGCCTTTTACTGTCAGTGTCATTTTAGGCAATTATCTAACAAGTCTAAATGGCAATTTCTTCATCTGGAAAACCAGAACAGCCATGCCTCATCCGGG
Organism: Pipistrellus kuhlii; assembly: GCF_014108245.1. Lineage (NCBI taxonomy): Eukaryota > Metazoa > Chordata > Mammalia > Chiroptera > Vespertilionidae > Pipistrellus > Pipistrellus kuhlii. Next base: position 8,429,247 of record NW_023425438.1, read on the forward strand.
CCAAAGTTCTTACCATTGCAATCTGGCTCAGGCCTGATGGTAACGATGAAGAAATGCTTTTATGTTTGGATAAAATATACCGATCCTGTTCATTTGATTATTGCTTAGCAGCTTTAATATAGACATACTTACATATACACATTTTAATTTAATTTTCTTGCTGATTGCTTACAAGAATCTTGCTGAGCACTGTCCAACATGATAGTCACTAGACATAGCCTTGCTATTAACCACTTGAAACGTTGCTAGTTCCAGTTGAGATGTGCAGCAGGTATAAAAGGCACACTGTGTAGAGAGTGGCTACAGTGTTTGGACTGGCTCAAGCCTCGAACTAATGAGAGGGCATGGTCCTCCCATGGAAAAGCCACATGAAAGTCCAAAGGCTATAGTTGTAAGCTTGACCTTACGGTCCAAACCTGTAGCCCCACATGGCTGAGAGATATATGCTGCGGGAGGTGTAGCCAGTAAACAAAGCCTGATCAGGTGCATGTAATTGAGTAGATTCCAAACCCTTGAGAACCTGGTAATCATCTGGACCACGCCCTTCCTTTGCCTCCTGAAAACTGGCTATAAAATAAAGACTCGCCTTGCAGGCTGTGGTGCTGTCCCCAGCTCTCCATCAGAGAGGACAGAGTCCTACCCTGACCCAGCTTTCTTCGTTTGTCTTTTCTCAATCCTTCACTGACTCTCAGGCTCATGGAACCTGGCTGAACTGGCTCGGCACAACACTGAATTTCAAAGACCTGGTAAAATATATCTATGTAAGTTTCTCAGTGATAATTTTTGTTGATTGCATGTTGAAATTAAAATATTTTATACAAATCATTACACTTGTTTTTACTTACGGGCCCATGACAATGCAGATAGCCCTTTGTAAGCATTTCTTAGATGCTTAGTAACTTTACTGAAAGAAAGGTAGGAGAAAAGAAAGGGAACAAAGAAGGGAGGGAGGGAGGCAAGGAGGGAGAGAATATTGAAAGAACTACATGATTGAATGACCAAACACTTGTTTATTTTTAAGGTAATGAGGAAGTATATAAAGTAAGAAAGCAGGCCTGCCTCAGCTTTTATAAGACACCACCATTTCTTGCCAGGGCCTACTTTGATCATGAAGTCTTAAGAAAATAAGAAATTATTTTTCTTTGCAAAGAATTTGAGAGCTATATTAACGGATAATCATCTAGGCCTCACTACATCCTGTTGGCAGGGGTCTTCAAACTACGGCCCGCGGGCCACATGCGGCCCGCAGAGGAATCTGATCCGGTCCGCCAGGTTTTTTGGGCAGTGAGCGTAGCTGAGGTGTTACAGTAGGAATTAGTAGTTCATATAGTCCGGCCCTCCAGCTCTCTGAGGGACCGTGATCTGGCCCCCACTTTAAAAAGTTTGAGGACCCCTGCTTGAGTGTTGGGACTAACTAAGAGCCCAGATGGTTTGCATTGTGTGGAAGGCTAGTAGAGAAACCTACACTCTGCAGGCCTGTCTTTTGTCTTTTCTTTTGGGGGATGGGAACAGTGTCTTGATACAGCCACTGGCTTTATAGTGTTAGTGTATAGAGAGTTTGCTATGAACAGGAATATTTGTCAACCACAGACGGTGCTATGTGAGAGTGTGTTGAGAGGCGACTTGAGGGCTTTAACATGGGCATTCATTTGGCACACTCGGGAGGAAATCTGCTTTCACAACTGAAATGAAGGGTATATTTTTATAAGCAATTGTTGAATTCCATAAACAAGTGGTCTTCCATTTTATTACACCAGAGGAAGGATAGGTGCTAGGGCAGTGGTTGGCAAACTCCCTAGTCAACAGAGCCAAATATCAACACTACAAGGATTGAAATTTCTTTGAGAGCCAATTTTTTTTTAACTTAAACTATATAGGTAGCTACATTGCTACTAACTTAACTAGGGTACTCCTAAGCTGGCCTTTGCTGAAAACTCAAGGGGTCAAAGCCAAATGTGGCTCATGAGCCCTGATTTGCTGACCACTGTGCTAGGGCAGTCATCTATACACGTTTTCTTCTTGTTTGTTGCCATGTGGGGTCGTTTCAGATAAAGTACGAGTAGGCGGACATTTGTCATCGTGAATGTTTTTGTTTTCCCCTGCTTTGGGCTCAAATTCATTAAATCAATGGGTGGATGTCTCAGATGGGACCGCATGTTGATAAATCTAAGGCATGTCATTGCCTAAATGTACTTTTCTTGAGAGGCTCATGATTGAATTCAGTCATGGAGAGATGGCATGGGAGAGATGGCATGGGACACTAATAAGGGCATAGAGCTTTTCTTTTTCCTTCTTTCTAGGGACAGAACTCACAGTGAGTTCTTGGATGAGAATAATGTTCTTATAATCTAGTGAGGTAGAAACGCTAGCTTTATGCACAATTCCAAAAGCCACTGAGCAAATTCCTGAAGACAAAATAATAATTGAGAAGTTAGAATTGTTCTCTTCCATTGGTCTGTTCCTGTGCCAGTAGAATTGTTTAAACAAGCCTTTTGTTGCCCAAGACGATAGGTAGATAATCAGCAGAATTAGTGGTTCTCAGCCCTCTTTCTCCTTCACCTGGCTGTAGTTCTGAGGATGTTTGGCCTGCTCTTATTTCCCTCTTAATTTCAAGGAACATCCTGTATGTTTGCCATGATATTTCAGTATACTTATTCTCTTCCAAGTTTATGGGTACCTCATTCTTTGAATATTTTTCAATACCATTTGTTATGCTTGGTTTTTAAGTTTTTAAAAACGATAAGGATCTGTTTTTACTACCAGTAACTTTTCTTGTGAGAAGTAATGCACTGATGTAAACTTAACTACTATAAGTATGTACTATAAATATGTATAATACATAAGTATATAACAAATATATATATATATAAAACTATATTTTGAATTTTTTAGATTTTACTTTGAAGATATAAATGCAAGCTCAACATGTTCAAAATATATTTAATCATCCTTTACTTATCTTGCTAGTTCACCTATGCTCTAAATTGGGCACACTTTAAAAAAAAAAAAAAAAAAGATGGGGCAGGTGAACCAGCTTAGTTCTTGAGAACTGCTTCCAAAGTTTAGTTTTCTACTGTATTTACTGAGCTCAGGAATTATACTTTCTGATCTCAGAGAGTCATGCCTATCTGGCCTATGTAGATATTTCTGCCCTAGCTCTTCTCTTCAAAAGCAATTAGTGTAGCTGTATATGCTGAAATTAGCTGAGTTTTATGTATCTCTTGACAGAGCAACCATAATGTCTTATGACCTACAATAGCAGAACCCTATGCCTGCTATCTGGTACCAGGTGTTAAACACCTCTCTGGGTGGTTTTAATTACAACAGAGAAGTCTAATGTCAACATGCCCCTACAGAATCACATTCTGAGACCTAGAAGTGACTTTTCCCACCAAGACGTGCCTGCTAAGATAAAATATGTACTCAAAGATTTCCACACAACTCTCACATAATTTCATTCTTGATGTTTTGTTCAGGTTCAGGTTTTCTCTAACGTCTTTATCAAATTGCATCCCCCAGAGCATAGGAGATTGAATGTTTGCCCACCCCCCCCCCCCCCCCCCCCAGGGAGTGTAAGGGCAGAGCCTGCATCAGCACAACACAAACAAATGTGTTTGAGTCACATGTTGTGGGTTAAACCTTCCTTGGAAATTTGCATTCTGTTCTATACCATAATCCCTGTTTTCTGAAAATGAATAGAATGTTTTAAATTACTCAGTATTGAGTGAAATTGATAATATAGACGGATTTGCTGTAGCTATGCTTTTAGAGGTATAAACAGACAATTAGGAAGCCCAGATTGAGAACATTCCCGGGAGAAAGACAGTATTAATTAAAATCATTGCAAGGCTACTCAGGGGAAAAAATCTCCTAAATACTTCAGCATGAATTTTGTCAAGTGGAATTTACAATTTGCTTACATTTTGTTTCTTTTTATGTAAAAAATGTATATAAAATAAAATGCACATATCTTAAGCATACATTCACTGCATCTTAAAAAAAAATACTATGCAATCCGAGACCTATTGCCACCAAAACAACTATTTTTTTATTTTGTCTGCAGTAGATTATTTTGCCCATTGCAGATTTTCTTTTAAGTAACGTTATATTCTTAGGGTAAAGCTTCTTACACTTGGTGTAATATGTTTGAGATTCATTCCTGATGCTATGTGCATAGTGATTTGTTCCACTTCATCGCCAAGTACTCTATTGTATTATTATATCCAGTATATTTATTAAATTCTTCTATGAATATATATCTGGCCTGTTTTCTATTTTGTATATTAAAATACAGGTGAAATGAGCATTCTTTTACAGTAGCTTTAGGACACCTATTATAATTTTTCTGGGTAAACACCGGGGTGTAGAATTTCTGAGTAAGATAATTAGTGTATGTATATTTGAATTCCCAGAACATTTTGCAAAGTATAGTATTATTTTTGTATTTCTATACGAAGTGTAAGTGTAAGATATTTATTGCTTGACATGCTCACCAACATTTGGCTTGGTCAATCTTTTTTTATCTTAGCCATTTTTTTTTTATTACATAGATTGTTATGGACTTAATTTGCATTTATCTGATTTCTAATGAAGTTGAACACTTTTTCATGTGCTTGTTCATCATGTATACATTCTCTTAGGTGGAGTGTCTGTTTAAATCTCTTGCCAATTTTTAACTGAAATTTTCCTTTTTAATATTGAGTTGTAGGGATTCTTTATGTATCCTAGACAGTAGTTAGTTTTCCTCTTATGGGTGGAAGTGGAGTTCTTGAGGTACTGCAAGAAAAAGAATTTCCGGAGACCGCCATAGGAGGATGGGTTTTGTAGAAAACTTTATTAGTGATGTAAAATTAAGAGAGTTCCCCACCCAGGTCCTATCTCTGTTCATTCTGCCATGAAAAAAGCTCAATCTTGTCTTCAGTAGAGCCAGAATTAAGGTCACTGCCCAGGATTTCTGTTCCATATTGAAGTATAGTCCAGGCCAGCATCTGGCGTGCCTATCTTATGTTTCCAGCTGCAGTCCTTCGCCTGTGGGGTCTGCACAGCTATGGTCGCTGTGGTTGCTTAAGGCCACATGGCAGGCAAGCACATAGTGAGTGCTGGTCACAGAGCAAGAGAGAGCAAGAGGGAACAAGCCAGAAAGAGAAAGGGAATTCCTTGGAGATTTTAACCAATCAACTCTTCAGGTTTTCACAGGCTTCTGATGGGGTCCACCCTCTAGCCAACCCATTGTTCCCCAAGTTAGACTGACAGATAAGCACCTTGCATAAGTCACCCTGACCTCACTGTACATGAACCCATCTTAGTTGGATCCACTGCCCCCTCCCCCTCCACCACCTCATCTGCAGGAAATGGAAGGTGGTTCCCTGGGGAGTTTGAAGCTGTTTCTGATTTGGATGCCTTTTATCTCTTCCTCTTGCTCAATTGTTCTGGCTAGGACTTCCAGGATTTGTTAATTAAGAGTGGTGAAAATGGGTATCCTTGTCTAACTTCAGATCTTAGAAGTAAAGCTTTTCATATTTCAGTGTTGAGTATGATGTTAGTTATTATTACCTAAGGACAAACTGTGGACTATTCAAAAATGATCTAAAACTGTTTTTAAAGAACAAAGAGAATGAGTATTGACAAATTTAAAATTTCTGAATGAGTACCTATAATATTTGTTGCATGGAATTCATAGTTCAGTAGTACCTTCAATTACGTACCTCAAAATGCCTCCTCAAAATGTATTCATACTATGCCTTCCAGGTTATCAAACTTTCTTCTTTCTTTCTTTTTAATATTTTTTTAATTTTAGAGTACATTTACTAAAGCTAGGGAATGAGCCTAGGCTGGTCTGGTCTGCTTTAGCTCACAAGTCAGAGAAGAGGGCCCTTGGGAACAGGCTCAGGGGGCTCACCTGGAATGAATGACCTCTGCCAATTGCTGCCCTGGTTGTACACCTTGTGGAGTCCCTTAGAGTTTAGGAGATGTATGCCTGTGTCTGTGGATTGACAACTTTAATTAAAACAGAAGCTTTTGGCTCAGTGGATAGAGCATCAGCTGTGGATTGAAGGATCCCGGGTTTGATTCCAATCCAGGGCACATGTCTAGGTTGTTGGCGCCATCCCCACTAGGGGCCATGCAGAAGGCAATGGTCAATGATTCTCCCTCATCATTGATGTTTCTATTTCTCCCTCTCTCCTCTCTGAAATCAATAATTTTTTAAAGAAAAGCTAGTAATTTTGTATAACAGAATAACATGGTCTTTGGCGTGAGAAAAAGATGGAATTGAAAGGGTAATTGCCACTTAAGAGTTGTGCAATCTTATGTTCAGTGGATAATTTGTCTGTGACTTGATTTCTTCATATTCAAATGGGGATGACCATATTGTTGCATTGTTAGGATTAATTTAGGCCATATGAATGAAAGCTGCTATTAGTGCTTAGTCATTGTAATTTCATGTCATGCTACTTTTATTATTTAAAGTAATGTCAAAATATTATTTTCTCTTGAGATTCTTTCTGAATTCAGTTCAAAGGCTTTCATTATATATATAATCTGTCTGAGGAAGGAAATAGATTTATAACTTGTATTTGAAAGGAAAGAAGCCCCAATGACCTCTTTGACATACGATAGGCAAGAAATCATTTTAATTCCATTTAGAGTAATGAATTCAATTTGTTAAAATTGCCTTATATTCTTTGAGAAAGTTAGAGGCAAGTAAAATGAATGTAATAAGTCATTTGCTTCTGTCTGAGCATAATATTTATTTACTCACCCAAATCACATATCATCAATATTATAAATCATTTGAACAAAGGGAACAAGGGCAAATATTTTAAAAAAATTCTTCAAATACTATTTGTATATGTAAATTATTTATTTCTAAAACTAATATTTTCATTAAATTCTCAAATCCTATATTTATATTTGCCAGAATATAGAATATATTCAGTATGTATATATTCATTCCTTTGTATACAGTGTATGCACACTGTAACAGCTGATAGCTCAATTTTAAAAATGGAATGTATTTTAATAAACATTGTCTTTATAATTATTCAAGTGTGTATATATTAATACATTTTTGGGGCACCTTATCTGTGTGTGTACACATATGTATTATACATATATACATATGTATACATGTACATCAGCATAGGATTTCAAGTTAGAAGCCCTATCTCTAGATAATGAGCCAGTCACTTAATGTTTGGAATCAGTTTTTCTTATCTGGTAAATAAGAATGATAATAATATCTAAATTGGAGAATTTTAAATGATTAAGAGAGATAATATATGAGAAAATCAATTTATAAATTGAAAGAATATTTATGTTTTAAGATGTTCATTGTTATTACTCATTTTTACTCTGTTGCTGCCATGAAAATTTTTTTAATGTATTTTTATTTATTAATTAAGGTATTACATATATGTCCTTATCCCCCCATTGCCTCCCCCTTTGCCCCCCATGCTCATGCCCTCACCCCTCTGGTGTCTGTGCCCATTGGTTAGGCTTATATGCATGCATACAAGTCCTTTGGTTGATTTATCTTCCTTACCCCCATCCTCCCCTATCTTCCCTCTGAGGTTTGATGGTCTGATCTATGCTTCTCGGTCTCTGGATGTTTTTGTTCATCAGTTTATGCTGTTCATTATATCCCACAAATGAGTGAGATCATGTGATATTTCTCTTTCTCTGACTGACTTATTTCCCCTAGTATAATACTCTCCAGGTCCATCTATGCTGTTGCAAATGATAGGAGTCCCTTCCTTTTTACTGCAGCATAGGATTCCATTGTGTAGATGTACCACAATTTTCTAATCCACTCATCTGCTGATGAGCACTTAGTCTTTTTCCAAATCTTATCTATGGTGAATTGCGCTACTATGAACATAGGGCTACATATATCCTTTCTGATTGGTGTTTCTAGTTTCTTGGGGTATTTTTCCTAGAAGTGAGATCACTGGGTCAAATGGGAGTTCCATTTTTAATTTTTTGAGGAAACTCCATACTGTTCTCCACAGTGGCTGCACCAGTCTGCATCCCCACCAGCGGTGCATGAGGGTTCCTTTTTCTCCACATCCTCGCCAGCAATTGTGCCACAAAATTTTTTTTCAAGTGCTCAAGCTCATTTGCAACATTCAGTTTAGCAACCCATGCCTGTCTTATGTGTGAATACTACCAACTTAATACAACCAAAGCCAACATTTTTCATTCTGTTCATTCCCCTTCACCCAAAAACCTAGATTTCTTCCTCCTATATCCCTTTCTTAGTTAATGAGATCACAGGCCATCTCAGAGAGAGGATAAGCTGGCTACCCTGTGTTAGAAGAAGGAAAAACTACTATGTGAGAAAGAGGGGAGGGAATGGGTGCTGGAATATGTTCAAAATGGACAAAGTATATATGAATCACTATTCCTGCTCCTGCTTACCACAGTGTTAACACTCCTCAGAGTTGAATTTACAAGAAACTGTGCTGAGCATTGTCCACTACTTAACTCACATAAATCTTATAACAACCCTGTAAAAATCTTATTTTTATTCTTTTCCTAAAGGTAAGGAAAGTTGCCCTAACTGGTTTGGCTCACTGGATAAGAACGTTGGCCTGTGGACTGAAGGGTCCCAAGTTCGATTCTGGTCAAGGGCATGTGCTTTAGTTGCGGGCACATCCCCAGTAGGGGGTATGCAGGAGGCAGCTGATCAATGTTTCTCTCTCATTAATGTTTCTAACTCTCTACCCCACTCCCTCTCTGTAAAAAATCAATAATATATATATATATATATATATATTTTTAAAAAGATAAGGAAAGTTAAGTTTACAAGTTTGCATACCCACGATTAATAAAGATTAGTTCTAGGGCTTGATTCTATTATAATTCTTCCATCCTTAACGACTATGCTAGTTAACATGAAAATAAAGTTTAAATGATGAAGTTGACACTTAGATGACAGGTTCCCATGGACTCAGATGCTGCCTGATCTCACAGGGTTTCATGGATCTGCACTGTATCTTAGCACAGATCCCACAGTCCCATTGCCCTTATCTTGTAGTTTGGGGTCCATGATTTATTGTACTCTTTCCCCTAAATCACTTTTTTTTTAATTTTAAAAAATATATTTGTATTGATTTCAGAGAAGAAGGGAGGGAGAGAGGAAGGGAGGGAGGGGGAGAGAGAGAGAGAGAGAGAGAGAGAGAGAGAGAGAGAGAGAGAGAGAGAGAGAGAGAGAGAGAGAGAGAGAGAAAGAAACATCAATGATAGAGAGAATCATTGATCACTGCCTCCTGCATGCCCACACTAGGGGTCAAGGCCATCATCTTGACCTGGAATAGAACTATGACCATCTGGCTCATAGGTCTATGCTCAACCACTGAGCCATGCCAGCCAAGCACACAGGTTTTTAAATAAATGAAACAAAGGAACATAATATATTTTACCCTATTTATTTTAAAAATTCATTGTCTCATTCTCTGAGAAAAGCTTTTGCTATTTTCCAACAAAAATATCAAGAGCAATGGGCACGCCAGATATAATTCAGTGAAACATTAATAAATGTTTTCAAAATCACTGGCAGAAATATGGCTAAAGGAAAGAAGTACACAATAAATAACTAATTATTTCATGTTGCTATAGCCTGCACATGTTAGAGCAAAATCAGTTTAACTTGCTTTGAGTTTGGGGAATGTCTGGCTTCCTTTTCTACTGTAAAGAGTGCAAGGCATTTTCTTTAATGAAACTTATAAATAACTGACAATCTTCTGAACCTAAGTTTCTGCAAAGGGGGAGGAAAACAATTCACTTTACAGAAAAGGACTCAGTGTTAAGAACATACATTTGAGAGCATGTGTTAAAAGCAGCATCAATTGCTTTCTCCCTCTACTGCTGTTTGGTGAACTCTTAAAGTGCAACGCTGCTTGCCAAACAAGGCAATTATGTTTCTGGCAGTACAGCCAATAGCTCTAGGTTATTAGATTTTTTAAAATTTTTTTCCAAGTAAACTTTAGTTTTGGGAGGCTTTTAAAAGCAGGAAGTGGGATGGAGGTGAAAAATATAACAAGTTAAAATATTTTAATTAATTTTTATTTTTCCTCTTATGTTCTCCCATCTTACTCGGACAACAAGTTAATGAATAATTCAGAATTAGAAATGCCTAATTATCATGAACATGTATATGTTGTCTTGAAAGATCATTGGTTACTTTAGGTAATAATATACTTAAAATTCTCTTTAAGTTATTCTAGGGATGAAATGCAGATGATGGGTTTTAGGACAAAGTGTCCCAAATTATGGCCCCTTGGCATAGTAAACACTTTAAGTTAAAGAAATTTGAGAAAATAGTAGAAGCAGCAAGGGATAAAATAAAAATAACTAAGATTTGTTGGGTGCCTTGCGTTTCTTAAGCATTGTAATAAATACTAACATAAATTACCTCATTCAATCACTGAAATATACCAAAGACACAGGCACATATGTCTGAGGCTATTGGGACTCAAATTTTTTTGTTTTAATCCTCACCAGAGGATTTCTTACCATTGATTTTTTAGAGAGAATGGAAGAAAGAGAAAGAAAAATATATTGATGTGAGAGAACTACAACAATTGGTTGCCTCCCACACGCACAGGCACTAGGTGAGGAGCCTGCGACATGGTACTTGCCCTTGAGTGCCTTTGACCAGTACCTGGGATCCTTCGGTCCAAAGGCCAGTGCTCTGTTCACTAAGCCAAACCCAGTAGGGTGAGGCTAAAACTTTTTAAGAAACTTGTCCAAGGTCAAATAGGTAGTGGTAAAGCTTTGAACTTGTGTATAATCTGTCTAAGAATTTTCTCTTCTTTTTCTCTCTCTCTCCCTTTTTCTGAAAGCCTTATAATTCTTTTTAAAAAAAATATATTTTATTGATTTTTTTTTGCCCCCCTCCCTCCCTCCCACACATCCCCTCCCTCCCCAGAGTTTTGTGTCCATTGGTTGTACTTATATGCATGTATAAAAGTCCTTCGGTTGATCTATTATCTCCTGCAGATCTTCCTCCCCTCCCCACTGTAATTTGACAGTCTACTTGTTGATATACTGTCTCTATATGTATCTTTTGGTTCATCAGTTTATAATGCTCTTTATTATCCACAAATGAGTGAGGTCATGTGGTGTTTCTTTTTCATTGATTGGCTTATTTCACTCAGCATGATGTTCTCCAATTCCATCCAGGTTGCTGCAAATGATGAGAATTCCTTCTTTTTTATGGCAGCATAGTATTCCATTGTGTAGATGTACCATTCAAAGCCTTATAATTCTTAGCTATCACTTAAATAACACCATTTCTGTTTAAAGCCATATTATCCAAAATAATAAAATAGTTACTTTTAATAATTGAGTGTGTTCTATATGTCATGTATCAAGTATGATTTTGATAACTAGCTATGCTAAGAATATCATAAGTATTTCACCACAAGAAGAGAAAAGAAAGTGATACTATTCAGATGACAGAACACATTTGTATTTAGAATGTACTTTGGTGAAATAAAAAGCAATTAGCTATTATTGTGTACTCATAACCAGATACTTCGTTTTTGGTTTGTCTTATTAATATGTAAAGTATGCTTTAAAGTAAAGGATAAAGATATGGGACGCATGAGAAATAATACCTAACAAAACTTTCTTAACAGTAAATAAGCTTATTATTGATAAGTCTATACTTTATTTGCAGAAAGCTTATGCAAGGTGGACTAGAGCTTCATGGACTTCCTTTCTGATGAGAGAAGTAGGAAACAGAGACTTGGAAAGACCAAGAGCTGCTTACAGGTAAGAGCTGTAGCACTTGGTATCAACATCCTTTTCTCAGATGATCTTGGAGATGGAAACATTCTTCAGCTTCTTTGGGACAAGAACCTGGGCATTTCTGGAAGGCGCTGCACGACGAAGGTAGGCAGATCTTACGCACTGCATATCATATATAAAATTGTGAGAATATTTTATCTTGAAATCAAGAGTTATGAAAAGTAGGAGGAATGTTGTCCTTGTTTGATTTTTTAAAATTATTCTCCCCACTCTTTAACGAATAGCTACTCAATATCATGGTGTTGCAAGGATATACTCGGTTCTATTTGCCTTACAGATGTGGTATGAGAAAAGGAAATGAACTATTTTTACTGCTGAAGTGGGCCATGTAGTAGGAGGGCATCTTAAGGAGTAGCAGCAGATCTTAGAGGGCTGAATAAAAAGTACTTTTATACAATAAAAAGGAAGACTCTGTTCTCAGCTGAACTGCCCCAATGTTTGCACTTTGAATTTTTTGAGATGGTACCTCTTTCTACCTTGCCTTTAGTAAAAAAAGACTTCAAGGAAAGGTGTTTTAACTTATTTTCTTTCTGATAATATGTACAAAGTTTCTCAGAAATATATATTATCAACCTTACTTTAGAGATGAAGAAAATAAAATTTTAAGAATTTGAGTAACATATCTAAATTCTCACAATAAAGAATGTTAGATCTGGAATTCAATCACAGGTCAGCCTGATCCTAAATCCTGTGATCTTAGAAACTACAGTATGTCATATAGCAAGAAGTTTAAGAAGCTCTTTACAGACTTTTCACACAATAGATTTTCCTTTCTCTAGTCAAATAATGGTGATAAGTCTCATAGTTATTTTGTTCATGAATTCTTATTGGGAAGAATAGCACAAATTAACCCAAGCTAAAATTTACATTCAATCAAAAACCATTTATTGATTTTTCTACTATGTGTGAGTTATTGTGCTAAGCACCATATGAATCAGCATGGGTTTGATATTTAAAATAATGCAAAAAAGAAATATTGTAGAATGGCTTCTGGGCTAACTTCATGTACAGGCAGCCAATTTCAATTTTTCGTGGACCACCTGAAAGTTTCAACTAAATTAAGTACTTATCATCACCAGGCAACTAATTAGAAAAGGGAAGGAGGCCTCTATATTTGATACAGGGAAGAGATTAAAGTATTTTAAAAGAATAGGTGGTAATGACTAACCTCCTCTTTGCTTCATTGCTCATTCTTCATCCTAAGGTAGAAAAAGGTTATCACACTGAGAACACTGAGCTATCGCTTATAGTAATTAGATTTTATTCATATATATTAGACCAGAAATTTGCTGACCTCGGCCTCTGTTTCAGTTATTTGGCAATGGGACGTCTGGTCACCTTACTCTAGTAGCATAAATAAAATAATAAATCTGACTATATTATTTTGCTGAGGACAGTCTAATGCAGGCGTCTTCAAACTTTTTAAAGTGGGGGCCAGATCACGGTCCCTCAGAGAGCTGGAGGGCCAGACTATATGAACTACTAATTCCTACTGTAACACCTTGGCTGCGCTCACTGCCCAAAAAACCTGGCGGGCCGGATCAGACTCCACTGCGGGCCGCATGTGGCCCGAGGGTCGTAGTTTGAAGACGCCTGGCTAATGTCTATTGCATATCACTTTATGAGTCAGAATCTATTGTATTTACTGATTCTTGAATGATATTTCAGTCTAAAATAGCATTTACTTCATAGGGTGATTGTGAATATTAAGTTGGTTGATATACCTACCTATAGGCTTAGGATAGTATTTACCTGATGTATTATAAGTACTCTCAAATCTTAACTACTGTTATTTTTGTTGCAATGTATTTGTGCTGTCAAGTACATACAAGACAAATAGTCTTCAGGGAAGATTTCCTAAATAAAGAAACTGACAACTCTTTTTTGCTATTTTATCCTAACAAGTGGCATAAAATTATAGAGAGAACTTGAACAAAGGACCCTTGGGGCTTTGCACTTAAGATGACAAGGCAAGAATGTATTCCCTTTCCTCCTCTGAACTTGGGACATCAGAAATAGATACATAAACTCTCCCATCATACACACTGTAACACAAGCCCATGTATGAGGAGAGTTGTCAGATAAAGAGAAAACGAAAAAAGGTAAGACCAGAGGTGCCTGCTGCTGCAGGTGCAGACAGGACTGGAAGAATCTAGGAGTTCTGGCCAGGTGCTTCCCCCTGGGGGACAGAACAACCCCATTTCTAGAAACAATGACTTCAAAGGGCATGGGTTGCTGAGTGAAGTCCTCTGGACCCACTTAGGCACTACACATTAGACATGCTGGAATAAATAAATAAAATTACAGACATGCCATCACTGAGGGACTTATCAGACGGTAAAGTCTATTGGAGAAGGGATTGTGATTCTATTATAAGGGGGTCAGCATAGGATTAAGGGAAATCTGAGAATAAGGAAAATCAAACCAAAGTACTCATATTCTCTCTCTCTCTCTCTCTCTCTCTCTCTCTCTCTCTCTCTCTCTCTCTCTCTCTCACACACACACACACACACACACACACACACACACACACACAGGCATATAAAATATAAAGAAAAAAGACACAAAAATGAAGCTCACATTTCTCAGGAAAGTAGTTGAAAAGAAAAATAAAACAGCATAGAAATGAAGTTCACTTTGAAATGACAAAAAGGAGACTGTGCCATAGAACAAAGTGTTAAAATGAAAGATGTGGCCTGTGCCAAATGAAAATTGAAAAAAAAAATAAAACAGCACATTGTAATTTGTAATGGAGAAAACGATTCAAGAATAAAAGGAAGACTTGAATCCCAGTTTGAAGAAGAGAGACCACCATGCCCCCAAAAGGATTGCCATAAAATGGTCAATGACAAGACATTTTCTGGTAACTGCTCTGATTTTTAAAATAAAGAGAGAGAGGGAAGGAAGGAAGGGAGAGAGGAGGGAGGGAGGGAGGGAGGGAGGGAGGAAAGAAAGAAGGGAGGGAGGGAGGGAGGAAGGAAGGAAGGGAGGAAGGAAGGGAGGAAGGAAGGAAGGAAGAAACTCAAGATCCCAGTCATACATGTTTAGCTTAACATGATCTTACAAAAAGAGAATTAAATTATAGAGGCTGGAACATACAATCACATTGGTAAAACTGCCTCTGTGAATTAATTTCATAAAGCATAATCCTTACAATTACCATCTCATCAATTAATAGTTATTGAAGGGCTCCTAAGTAACATGACACATGAACAGATATGATTTACTTCCTATTTTTTAACCTTCTCTCTAGAAAACAAAACCAATACAACCTTCAACATACCTGCCTGAGGGGGGAAAATGGATTTGTTCTCACACTCTGAACAAACGGTATTTCAAGAACTAATTTTCCACTTACCTGGCTCTTGTCTTTTATATTTTCAGTGTCTTGTGATGTCACATAACAATGTCAAATTGCAAGCCACTGATCACAGCCTGGCACAGTCTAGGCTAGAGCATGTATTGTGTGCACTTTACTTGTTTAATACTTTATATTTTAAAATTCCCTTTAATAGTGATTACTTACATTAAGCAAAGTAATGTAAGTAATCAAAGTTACCCCAATTAATAGCTAGAAATCTACAAATGTTTAGTGATTTCTCTTAAGTCTCCTGGTTTTCTTGGGCTTCAAACTTCTGATATTAATGTCTATGTTAATAAAGACTTCTACTCATTCCAACTTATGTCCCATGCTCCACGGAAACTTGATGCTATTTTCCTATTTGTTGACAGATTCCCTTCTAGTAAGATGAGAAAGAGGTAATAAGTCATTATCTAAAAACTTACCCAGCACCAGGTCCTGTGAAAAATACAGGGTGGGGCAAAAGTAGGTTTACAGTGGTGAGTAGGAGAAACAGAGTTTCAGTCTTGTATTATTCATTAATTATCCAATTATTTTCCACACAAACAACTGCACACCTCCTTTTGCCTTAACCTGTATTTTGATTTCATTATTCTATTTATACAGAACAAACCTATCAGACTGGTATTAGTATATGTGTATTCTTATTTTAATCATTTTTAATTACAGGTGACATTCAATATTATATTAGCTTAAAGTGTGCAAAATAGTAGTGATATATATCTGAGGGGGTCCCCTGATAATTCTAATGCCACAGTTATTATAAAAGTATTGACTATATACCCCACACTGTACCTTACATCCCCATGACTATTTTTTGTTATTGTTGTTGTTTTTAAATTACAAGGCATCCTTTTTATTTATTTTTCAAACATTTTTATTGATTTCAGAGAGGAAGGGAGAGGTAGAGAGAAAGAGAAACATCAATGATGAGAGAGAACCATTGATCAGCTGCCTCCTGCATTGCCCACTACTGGGGATCAAGCCCGAAAGCCAGGCATGTGCCCTTGACAATAATCAAACTGTGACCTCCTAGTTCACAGGTCAGTGCTCAAACCAGTGAGTCACACTGGTCAGGCCATGACTACTTTGTAATTGCCAATTTGTACTTCTGAATCCCTTCACCTTTTTCACACACACCCCCAAACCAGCTGACAACCACCTATTTGTTCTCAGTCTCTATTATTTTAGATGCACTGGCTGACGCTTGCAAAAATAGTCTATTAAGTGGCACAGCTGGGATTAGATCCCATATTTTCAGACCCCAGAGTCCCATGTTCTGAGTGTCTTCAATGCACTTTCCATTTTTGGTTTACAGTAACAGCTAAATTAGGTTAATACATACTCCAGATATGTACATTGTTTCAGGTAACAGCATCTATATTCATTTTTAAAATCTTTATTGTTGAAAGTATTACAGATGCCCCCCCCCCCTTTTTTCCCATTGAACCCCTCCCAAAACACCCACTCCCCTCCCCGCAGCTTCTATATTCTGATTGTTGGGCCATATAGGTTATATTTTCTAAGTATGTCCATAAATATATATTTGAAAGACTACACATTTCTATAAAATGTTTAAATTCTTATTATATTTACTCCCAAAGTCTTTTGATTTCAACTTAACTCACAAACCTGTAGAGATATATGCCACGTGGAATAATATAAACATAAATTTTTGAGGTCTAAAATGTGAACATGATAGAATTTGAGTCTAAAGGATAGTTTATAATGCAAAGTCCAGGTAAGCAAATATAACTAGAACTCAAATGTGGTATTTTATCTAATTCATGTGTTATATTGTATTTATAAGTCTGAATTATATATACCATATATAACCATATAAACATCATGGAAAAATATAAAACCACCTTTTTTATCAATAGTACTCTACCAGTTTCATACAGAGCTCTCAGTACACAGTGATAAAAATTTTGAAAATTTCCTATACCATTTTACAACCAGGGCACTCTAAAACATGGGCTATAACATTTTATGACCTTTCTTATTGTAACACCCTGTTACTTGTCCCATAATATTGTTGGTAGCAAAATTTGAAGGAGGACATTTTATAGGCACTTTTCAAGGCGATTGCCGGTTAATTACACTTTCATTATTAAGTTCTTCAACATTTGCTTATTTGTAGATTTCATTAATTGATAATAGTGCCAGCAGCTTACCATCTAATTTTGCCATTATAAAAATTAAGGCCCCAATTTTTCACAAAATACCTAAAACAGAAAAGCAAAATAAGTGTAGTGTATTTTGCAGTGTGAGGAACTGCAGGGATGAGAATTGTGGTTACTGGTAGTCCGTTAGCATACAAATCGGCATATAGTTGTACTTTTCCCTGGAAATCATAAATTAATTATGTGGCCTTATTCACCAGCACTTGCAAGTTTCTCTGTCTGAAAAACTCTTCCGAGTAAAAAATACAATTTTTTTGCTATGGTTTGTCCAATCCTCTTTAGAATGTTGAGTATTATGTGACTTAGATATGCTAGCAACACCTGCCTGATTACTTCATTTATTTATTCACTCAACAGCATGTATTGTCCTGTACTATGTGCAAAATACCTTATGTATAAGGATGAACAGGACCAAAACTAGGCCTGTCCTCACAGTGCCTAATGAGGGACCCTGGCGGGTAAACAAGAAATAATAACAGATCAATCAGGGCTCCTGGTGGGGAACAGAAAAGACCATGGGCATATGTGTAAGGGAGAAGCACCACTCGGTATTCGCAGCATGTACTTGACTGTGTGTAAAGGTGAAGCTGAGGGAAGGCTGCTTCTGAAAGCTGAGATGTCAGGACTGCATCTGTTGAGCCAGACAAATGCTGAAGGAGGAGGAGGAGGAAGATGCAATGCTCAGAGAATGATTTATGCCAAGGCTGGGGGTTGAGGGAAGCTGAGGATGTTCAGGATATTGGGGATAATTGAGTATAGCAGGATGAGAAGTGGTGGCAGTGGGTCAGAAGTGATAGGTGTGAGTGAGTCATGAAGTCATAGAATGAATGGCCCTGGAACCCTTGATAAAGAGGGCAAACATTATCTTAAGGGCAGTGGGGGTACATTAATTTAAATACATGTGAGGTAGAATGATATTCGTGTCTTAGAAAGATTGCTTTGGCCAAAACCGGTTTGGCTCAATGGATAGAGCGTCAGCTTGGGGACTGAGGGGTTCCGGGTTCCATTCCGGTCAAGGGAATGTACCTTGGTTGCGGGCATATCCCCAGTAGGGGGTGCGCAAGAGGCAGCTGATTGATGACTCTCTCTCATAGATGTTTCTAACTCTCTATCTCTCTCCCTTCCTCTTTGTACAAAATCAATAAAATATATTTTTTAAAAAAGATTGCTTTGACAAAAATGTGGGAAATAGAGGTAGAGGCAAGATGGGAAGGCAGAGATATCAGTAAGACCCTGTTCCATAGATCAAGTCAAGAGAGCAAAGCTATTTGAATGAATTGTATGGCAGTAGGGTGCAAGGTGATTTCTCTTCAGAACACATACATGTTATCCCAACAAACTACTTAAACTCCTTGGGATTTCAGATATCATATAATGTGGTATGTTTTTTAATTACCCTATTCCAAAGGTCTTGAGGAGGAGGAGGAGGAGGAGGAGGAGGAGGAGGAGGAGGAGAAGGAGGAGGAGGAGGGTCTCCCACTCAAGCTGTACACTGCTCTGGTTTTCCGAGGTGGGGCAGTTTCAGTCTGTGGACAGAGGTGCAGAGTACAGTGAGTCAGCAGCAACTATTTTACAATACATACCTGCGTCAAAATGCACTCAATTCTCTGGGGCGGGGGGTGGGAGTCCCAAGGAATTGGAGATACTCCTCAGATGTTCAAGCCACTACTGTATATCCAAGACCCAGAACTCAAAAACAAAATGGATAATTTAGTTTAATGAAACTCATACTTCTAGTTTGCAAACTCTCACAGAAATGATTAAAGTGTAGACAGCTTTCTCTGGTATAAAACACATAGATTTATAGTTAAGTGACAAATTATGAAAACTATATGCCCCAAACCTTGAATATTTAACCTAATATTAAATAAATTGTCTTCACATTAGGGATTATCCAAAGAAGATATATATGCATACCCCATAAATACAGCAGTGTGGTGATGATGGCCAAAGGGAAGGTGAGGCAGGGGCTGGGTGGAGGTGGGCAAAGAGGTTGGGGAATGGGGACATTTGTCATAGTGTCAACAATAAAAATAAAGAAGAAAAGGTAAATTAAAAAAATAATCAGTTTCAGTCTTCTCCAATTCTGGTCTAGGTACTTTTGGTGTTTTGGAATGAAGTCTACTTCATTTTCAAAATCTGTGTTAACACATTACTGTGGTAAACACATGCTTTAGCTTCTTTCTTTAGAAGTCTTAAGCTAGGTGAGACATTGGCCCCCTCAGAAGAACTCTTTCTCTAAGGGCATCAAAGGTCGTCTGTATTAATTGGTTGTGAAGAGCAGAATTGTCCTGCAAAGTCAACGACAAGGTTAGACGGAGTCCAAAACTTAGGGTACACCAGAGGAGGAAACAGTATCTTTTAAAGAGGAAGGGAAACAGTTTCATCTAATAAATCAAGAAGGCATGCATCTGTTATTTATTTTGCAAGCAGAGGTCAACAGCCCACTATTTTTTTCAAGAAAAAAACATACCATCCTTTCATTTCAATTAACCTTATGAAACAGTCAATACATATTTTTGAAAAATATTTATGGCAATTATAAAAGCAGAAATTGTTTCTAAGGAAGTTTTATATTAAGATGAATGGAGACCTGTGTTGAGTTTAGTGCTCAATCAAATAGCCAAGTCATGAATCTGGAAGATGAGGTTTCAGAAATTCCCTCAAAGACTGACTGAAGGCCCTTGCTCACCGCCTGTAAGACTGCTCGAGTGGCCAGAAAGACCAGATTCCTGGGTGTTTCTCCTTTACTATTCACATTGAACACTTCACTCTGACACTGCTGGTCACCAAATGTGTGGGTTTTTTCTCCCACACCAAGCAATTCTCATTGACACCAGCTGATTTTCTTATAATTCAATTCAATTCTGCAACTCTCTACCTGGAGTTAGAGTCAACTCCCACAAATGAAGGGCTCAGTTCTTGAAGATTACTCACACTTCAGACACAGATTACAAGTCCCTGGCTGTCACCTGGACCTCAAACCAACAGGCAGTAAGTTGGGGTTTCCATGATTCTTCCTTGGGTTTAATGGTTTGCTAGAATGGTTTACAGAACTCAGGAAAACACTAACTTATGTTTACAGGTTTATTATCAAGAATATAATAAAGGTTATAATTAAATAGTCAGGTGAAGAGAAACAAGACAGGGTGTGTGGGCAGTAGTCTCTGTGCTCTCTCGGTGAGCACTTCCACATGTTTATCATCCAGGAATTTCTCTTTGTCCTGTACTTGCTCAGTCATTAACCCAATTACCAGTTTCTCTTCCTTTTTAGGGGACGGGGTTGGGGGTGGAAAGCTCCAAGGTTCTGATTATGGCTTGGCCTTTCGGAGGACTAGTTTTTATCCTGAAAGTATCCAGAAGCCAGCCAACAGTCACCTCACAAGAATAAAAGACATTGCTGTCACCCAGGAAATTCCAGCTGTTTTAGGAACTGTGTTAGGAGCCAAGGTCAAAGACCAGATATTAGAACAAAATGCGCTCCTAGTGTGCTGAGCACTCAAGAAATTTCAAGGATTTTAGGAACTCTGTGCTCTGTGCTAAAGAACTCTGTGCTAAGAACTATATATATATATATATATATATATATATATATATATATATATATAATTTCAAAATAAGAATTATACAGAAACAATTCATAGAGCAAGGATAGTCCCCTGAAGTAATAGTCCATGTCTTTTTTATTTTTTTCCCATTTTGAGATATTGAAGATAAAATTGCTATGCATTATTTAGAGTATCCTGTAAATAATGTTCCTAGCTTTTAACTTATCCCAAGGCGAAATTGCTGCAGATACTGTGATTCTGAAACTAACAATTTAGAAAACTGACACAAAGTTAATTTTGAGCTAATATGATTGGAAATCTATTATAATACTTATGCAGGAAAAGTGTTTTTTGTACAAGGTGCGATGATGCTAATGTTACCATTAGTTAAGTTAATAATGTTTCAAAATCTCCTTGGGAAAATAAAAATAAGTGGAAGAGCTTTGTTCATAAACAGGAAAGAAATAATTATCTAGAGAAATTGAAGTGATGCATTCTATTTATGAAATAAAACAGAAATAGTATTATTGTGTTAGTTATTTAGTTAAAAGCTTACTCTAAAGCAGAGGTGGGAAGCCTTTTTTTTCTACCCAGGCCCATTTGGATATTTATAACATCATTCGCCTAATATAATTCACTTAATATAAATTATGTTACTATGAGAAAAGCTCCTAGATTTATTGAATTTTTTGAGTCCCGCTTGTGGTTGCCTTGGAAGGGCAGAGGAGATGATTTTGTGAGCCTTAGAAGGCCTGTGGGCTAGACATTTCCCCCTCCTGCTCTAAAGAGTAAAGCTAGCCGAAACCGGTTTGGCTCAGTGGATAGAGTGCCAGTCTGTAGACTGAAAGGTCCCAGGTTCAATTCTGGTCAAGGGCATGTACATTGGTTGCAGGTACATTCCCAATAGGGGGTAGCTGGTCGATGTTTCTCTCTCATCGATGTTTCTAGCTTTCTATCCCTCTCCCTTCCTCTCTGTAAAAATTAATAAAATATATTAAAGAGTAAAGCTAATGAATTCTAATGATGTAATAGATTTTAATAAAATAAAAAATATTTTTTGGGGAAAAAAAACATATGTCCTTTTACACAATTAAATATGCTATTCCAATCTTCAATGGACATGTTTGAGGATCATGTCTGTGATCGACCCCTCTTTGTAGAGTATTTAAAACACAATTTTATAGTTAAGATGCAATTATCGGAGAATCATTTAATTTGAATTAGTTTTGACGACTATAGTAATTTCAGAGAAGAGAATTAAAAGTGGAATAATTAAATCATTCTGCAAAACAATGTCAACATTGTGTATCCACATTCTAAACAAGGTTTAGTGTTAAATATTTAGGCTATAAAACATATCATTGGAATTAATATTGTGGAAATACCACTAAGGATCAAAACTAGAATTGACACAGCTTTTTATACAAATACTGTGGCCTGGTGCATGAAATTGGTGCATGAGGGGGTATCCCTCAGCCCAGCCTGCACTCTCTCCAATCTCAGACCCTTTGGAGAATGTCTGACTCCAGATCCCTGCAGGATTGGGCCTAAACCGTCAGGCAAACATCCTTCTCACAATCTGGGACAGCTAACTCCTACACACTTGTCTGCCTGCCTGCCTGATTGTTTCTATCCATTTCTGCCTGCCAGCCTGATCACCCCCTAACTGCTCTCCTGCCAGCCTGATTGATGCCTAACTGCTCCTCTGCCAACTGATCACCCCCAACTGCCCTCCCCTGCTGTCCTGATCACCCTCAAGGCTTTTATTAATATAGATTGTCTGTTTCAGAATAAAGAGAACATTTATTATCATTACTGGAGATAGAAGAGACTAGAGAAGAATTTTGGAAATTCATTTACAAAAAAAAAAAATCTTAAAGCAAAAGGTTTATAGAGACAGCAGGTGAGAGGTGTTGAAAGCCAAATAGCTGATCCGCCTAAAACAAATTTGTCAGCTCTGGATAATCAATGTTGTCTTGGTGAGGGACATTACATGAGTTAATTGAATACTATCAATAGAAAATTTTATCTTAAAAATTATATGTTATCCATATAACTTAGGTTTAATGTGAATATATTGAAAGTTTCATGTACGGTATGCCAAACTCACACCCTTTTCTACTGACTTCAGTTCTGAGAAAGAGACAGAATATATAAAGAAAAAGGGGGAGGAAGGAAGGAAGGAAAAAGGGAGGGAGGGAGGGAAAGAGAGAGAGAGAAGGAGGGAGTGAGGAAATAACTTACCTGCATCTGTTGAGACATGTACCATCTTGATACACAGAGGTTGTGTGTTTTTGATGACTGAGTTGCTGACTCGATTGAATGTTGGGGCTGGAGGTAAAGGAGGGCAGAGCGTTGTGTTGGCATTTCAGGCTGGTGTAATGCAGCTACGTACTGGGAATACTTCTATCCAATCCATCTCTCACTGCAGCTAAGAACAGTGCTGCTGAAAGGAAAACATCTCAGAAAGGGTTTACAAGGATTCTTCTCTGTGTACAATAAGGACTACTGCAAAAATACCTGGGTTCATTTCCATTATCAGTGCTGTAAAATATAGTGCATTAAAAAAGGCACGCATGAGATTGGTCTGAAACATGCAACTAGAGTTCAGCCCAAGATTACATGTAATTGACACTAGACAACACAACAGACATTTCCTGTATCTTCTTGGCCACTGATGTATCATGTTGCATCTCTTCATCCTTTTACTCATTTTATAGAACTTATAGAAAAGTAATTTATGCAAGTCACACATTACAGGATGTGAGGATGCAACTATAAAAATGATTACGTGGCCCTAACTGGTTTGGCTCAGTGGATAGAGTGTCGGCCTGTGGTCTGAAAGGTCCCAGGTTCGATTCCGGTCAAGGGCATATACTTTGGCTGCGGGCACATCCCCAGTGGGAGGTGTGCAGGAGGAAGCTGATTGATGTTTATCTCTCATTGATGTTTCTGACTATCCCTCTTCCTTCCTCTCTGTAAAACAAATCAATAAAATACATTTAAAAATGATTACATGAATACTGCCCTCAGGGAGCTTATAGCCTAATCAGGGACAAAGGGAAGATAGTCCTGCATTTAAATGGCTATGAACTATATAGTAATACCATGGCAGAATTACTGATGAAGCACTGTACAGTTTCATCTGAGAAAAAGGTCAACTATAGTAAGATACCTTCAACAGAAGATACCTTTGAGCTGAGTTTTGAGAGGTTTGTAGCATTTTGGGGGCAGGGCACTCTACATAAAGAGCTACAAAGATATGGAGACAGCTGGCACAGGAATCTATAAGAATTCAAGTGGGTGCACATGCAGAGTCAGTTACAATTTAAGAATTAACTTGTGCATTCCATTGACCCAGCTATTTTATGTTTAAGAAGCACCATTGTGCATACACAGGGTGGCCGGTGGAAGTGTGTGGCAGATTTTTAAGAAATGATGTTAGGGAAAAAAAAAACACATTGCTACACCCACATACAGTATACTATTATTTGAATTACACACACACAAACTATATTGTTTATAAGTGCATATATATGATCATACATGTATGTTTTCTGAACAGAAACAAAGCAAATGAAAAGCATTGGTTTCCTTTGGAAATCAAAATAGAATAGAGATAATAATGTTATTTTTAATGAGGAAAATAGATTTGTGTATTCCCTGGGTAATCAAAAGCTAATTAAAATGGCTGGATATTAAAGAATGCATTTGGAGAAATGGTCTACTACCACACATAGCTAACAGCACAGGCATTCTTATTTTATTTTATTTCAGTCTCTGAAATGACCTTGTATTTTTTGTTTGTTTTTGTTTTATTCCTTCTGATTGTCTGCTTCATTTTACATACATACTTTTGTTTTCTATGGTAAAGTAGGGTATCCTCTTTGCTAGTTATGATAAGGTGTTCTTGTGAGAATTTTTTCACAACTTACATCAGACATCTAAAGATGAGTGCCAATGAGTAAAATAATGTTTGGTGATTATTAGTTTTCTTCTTTCTATGTTAGGGACATGCTCTCCTTGCAATGTAGTGGCTACATTTTTGCATGTGCCACTTTACAATGTATTAGAGAAATTCCCACTGATAGTGAAAGAAACTTTAGGGAGAGGATTAGGTGAACAGAAATGCAATTGCAATGATGGTTTCTGGCCAAGATACCAGGATCATTTCTCTGCTAAAACGTGCAAAGAATCTGTCTCAGGTGTGCTAGGTCAAAACCTGGCTCTTGAGTCTCATTGGAAATCACTGTCTCTGTCAACACAGCAGGTATAAACGGTGTGCTCTGCGGTTGACTGACGGGCTCGGCGGAATGAAAGCAGACAAGTTTCATTCCCTACTTCCTTCGACTCTCTTAGCAGTTCCCTTCTCTCCCAGAAGGATAACCGATGAAGCAGAGACTGTTAAAAACCTGCATCCCTGGGAGCAGCAGCCTGATGCTGCTGAGACCTGAATCTAGGTGCCAGGTGCTAAGGGAGCAGTCATAACAGCAGGGGACAGAGGCACTGAGAGGTCCCCTCTGCACAGGCAAGAGGATTTGTCTCCAATGGCATATCCTGTCGCTCCATTATTTCCTAGTCATTTTCAACCTATAAAATATCTAAGGCCTCCTCTTATATCCTTCTAAATAATGTAACTTGCCTTTATTAGACATCATGTCTTTATTTCAACCTTTGGTCCCTTTGAATTTTATTTTGTCTTTTGAATTATTCATTTTTATGGATAAAATATCTGTTACCATAGACATTGGTCTATACCAGTGGTTGGCAAACTCATTAGTCAACAGAGCCAAATATCCACAGTACAATGATTGAAATTTCTTTTGAGAGCCACATTTTTAAGCTTAAACTTCTTCTAACACCACTTTTTCAAAATAGACTTGCCCACGCAGTGATATTTTGTGGAAGAGCCACACATCAAGGGGCCAAAGAGCTGCATGTGGCTCGCAGGCTGCAGTTTGCCAACCACAGGTCTATACCATAGTACTTTCTTTTCTTGAAATACTTGTCACAAGTCAAAAAGAGTCCTAGGAAGACATACTTGCGTAAGCAGAAACCTTGGCTTTCCTATTTCCCCAGAGTTGGACATCAAGATATTAGGACTAACACAAGTCTGTGGGTGCCCAGTGGGCTGGCGTTGTGTAATCCCTATCAGACCGTAGGGGGGATGCTTTACTTGGCATTGCTTCTCTGTCTGATATTAAATGGAGAGCTGGATCCTGGAATAGGGAGACATTCTGCGATAGAAGCACAGAGGAAAATTTAGACCAGGGCATTTGCTGATCCATATGTTTTTCTTGGGCTTGCTATTTTCATTTTTACAAAGGTAGGACATATGTAATGGGTGATCTTGAAATTATCTCTATGCCTATTTTACAGATTTACTTATGAATGTAACACAAACATATAGAACATAACCTTCAGGATTAAAATAACTCTTTTATTATATTGTATGTGAGCTTGGATTTATTTATGTTATCTACTAGTTAGAGCTTAAAAGGTGTTATAATGTGTGTATTTTTCTCTGACTTTGAGTCTAATGATGTGAGTGCGGAAGACGAGGGTGTAGGGGGAGTGTTCCATATACATAAAGCTTCAAATGAGATGTGGGTTATACTAACACAATAGCCGTTTATCAGGATTTTTGTCCCAGGTATTTGGGGAATGGAAACTTTGTCCTTTAAAGTTAAGAAAATACAGCAATCCGCCTTGATTGCTTTGCTTCTCACTAGCCTAACAATGAAGACTACATAGAATGAGCTCTTCAGGATCTTTTAATATTCTCCTCTGTGATTTTTAAACTAATGCTCATCACCAGCCACTCTCTCATCGGTTCCACTAACAGTTATCGAGAATATAAGTATCTCTTGGAAGCAAATTCATTTTATAATTAGGGGGTGCAACTTATCTGTGGAAATAATATAATGATCCCAGGTTATTACTTCATATAAAATGAAAAAATATGCCTAATATTTCATCTTCTAAAGAAATACATGTTCAACTCTTCAAGTTTAAACACCTTTGGTGACAAAGCTATGAAGGACACCATAAATTTCTGTCTACGTTAGGGAATTTGTTAATTGCTTTCTGATTTATTATGCATACTAAAATGTTAACACACTATTCTAGTTAAAATAAGAAGTCTTTATTTGTAGGACACGTGTATGGGTATGCAAAAATAGACACATTAAAGCCCACCTGATAAAAAAATCTTGAAAGCATTATTTACATTTATAAATTACTTAAATTACTAAAAACAAACTGAGTCTGGCCTCAAGGGTAAAAAAAATGTCTGTGATGGAATTGAGTTAGCTATATTTGACGGTGAAATCCTATATTTGCAATGTAATTAAAATTGTTTTGTTATGACTTATTTACCTTAAAAACTTTTATGATTCTTATTGGCTGTTATCTCTGAATTCTAAAATAGTAATGAAAATATTGGTATTCCAGTATAGGCTAGACCTCATCCTGTTCTCATGTATTGTGAAGACCAATGGAAAAATAACTTTTTTTTAATTAAAAAATAGTTTTATTAGAACTGTTTCTTGGGGGCAGTTTATTGGTGAATATTTAAAGATGATTGAAGAATAATCAAATAGCTATTTGAAAGGGGAAAATAGACTTTTCCCCTTAGTTTTATGTTATTTAGTTTGACTTTCCATTGCCAAGCTCTTTCCATGGACTCATATGTTCTTTGATAACCATTTATTGGCATTGTACTCAACCTGATGACTGGGCTCATATAATACACTTAACACTTGAAATAATATACACAAAATATAGCCAAATGTTTTTTGATTGTGACATGACAGAGTAACTTATACCAGACTCATTTTTCCACCATAAGCAAGTATGAAATATAACAAAATATACTATGCAACATTTTTCAGACTTTGGAGAATAAGCAGTGCAGAAATATGACTCTTGACCGAAGAGAAACACAAGATGCAATTCCTATGGTTACTCCAGTTTTCTGCCTTATGGTATATTCCAGACAATAGTCTAAGCAGTGTTTCCCAAACTTTTTACATATGTATACCCCTTCTATAATTTTCATAACGCTGAGTACCCCTCGTACTCATGAGAACGTAGAATTAGGCACAGCTAAGCATGGTGCAGTGCATATCCCCACCAAACTTCGGTGCAACGGGTACCCCCACCAAACTCTTCCCGGATCCCTGGAGGTACGCATACCACACTTTGGGAAACACTGGTAAGGAAATGGATTCTAAGCAAAGTGTGGCAGTATTGCTGAGCAGAGGAAGCAGAATTCAGAGCTCAGACTACTGATATGGCTTAAATTATAGTGTGGGACATTGGGAAGAAGATTATTGCACAGAGAAAGATCTTGCTAAGTCTGTGGAAAGCCACAAAGCTGCACGTATGCAAGATGAAATACATGAAGTGTAGTTACTGGGAAACTGAGCCCTGAACAAAGATCCTATGGGTAAAAAACAAAAAACAAAAAACAACAAAAAAGAAACCAAGGAGATACAGGAATGCCCACACAACAGAGGATAGAGATCATTCTAAATTACTCTGATGATCAACTGATATTTTAAAAGGTCATAGCTTAAAAGAACTACTTGAGCCATTTAATAAGGCTTGATAGACCTATTCTAACACAGCTTAAAATCAAGTGCCATTATTATCACTTTAATCTACCAATAAATTAATTGCCTCCTAGGACAAAACTTTTTTTTTTTTAAAGGAAGAAGAAAAAATTCAGAAATGTAACACTGTAGCATTCAAAATATCTTTTAAAAACCTAAAAAGTGTTCGACATATAAAGAAACCTATAATTAAGAAAACAAAAAACATTAATTGTATCATAGCTTAAGAATTATCCTCTATTAAAGGCCCGGTGCATGAAATTCAAAGAAAGGATACTTTCAATAGATTAATGCAGATGATTTTGTTAATTGTATAAGAGCTTAAAGAATTTATCACCAAGAGAAAGGGCTAAAATAATAGGCTGAAAGTCTGTAGATTCAAAAGGAAATCAACTTGAAGAATCAGTCCACCAGAAATCTGAGGACTAAGATGAGTGAATTTGATAATTCATTTCCAGCATTTCTGCTACATTAGTGGTAGCTGTCATAATAGTATCAACAACAATATTATTGTTATTTATTAAACACAACAAAATATGCACTGTCCTATATGCTCAATATATATTTTTACATTCAATTCTCATACCAATCCTTTGATACTAGTCCTGTTTATAATTCTATTTCATGGGGGATTTATTAAATTGCATGAAATCACATAGTTAACAAGAGCTGGATCAAGAATTTAAACAAAGCTAGTGTAATAGAAATCACACTGTCAATCTAATCAATGACAGCAGTAACTACATCTTCTAATACCCTCAACTCTCACCCATAGGTTTTATCATTTGTTCTTTAATTATTATAACTTAGCAAGTTATTGAATATTATAGGCCCAGTGCACAAAAAATTGTGCACATTGGGAGTTCCCTAAGCATGGCATGTGCCCTCTGGCAGCTCAGGACCCCTCGGGAAACGGGCCTAAGCTGGCAGTCAGACATCTCTCTGGCAGCCCAGGAGTCCTTGAGGGATGTCTGATTGCAGTTTAGTTCCGGGGGAGCGGGCCTAAGCCACAGTCGGACATCCTTAGTGCTGCTACAGAGGCGGTAGAGGTTCCTGCCACCACTGCTGCACTCGCAGGCATCAGCCGACCTTGTGGCTGAGCAGAGCTCCACCTGGGGGTGCATACTGACCACTAGGGGGCAGCTCCTGCATTGAATGTCTGCCCCTGGTGGTCAGTACGCATCATAGTGACCAGTCATTCCCAGTTGTTCCACCTTTAGTGTCAATTTGCATATTACCCTTTTATTTTATAGGATAGCTTTCATCCTAGATAGGGGAATCAGTACTTCCCAAGGCCAAGTAGAAATCTGTCCTTTAGTGTTTTCATTGTAGGCATTTTCATAATAGGGCTGTGAGGTCTCTGGTGGACCACAGGGCCAGATTCCATATGGCATCCGTTATGCCACAATTAGTACGAGGCAGCTGAATTCACCCAATTCCCCTTTTCAGTGACTTTCATGTCATCCTCATATAAGGAATAAAAAAAGACACTTCAATGTCCAATCCAGGTGGGAGGACCAAAGGATTTATCTGCAGTTCCCTGGAGGTTGTGAGTTAAGTAGACGGGTGAAAGAGAAACAAAACTGAACCCCCAAATGAGCATCACTGCAGTGTGACACAGAGTCCATTTCCTAGATTTCACAGCCAGAAAAATTCTGGCAAGCAAGTGAATTTCTATATTATTCCAATCAGTGGCAGTAAATGGATAGCTAGCTGTTTCTTGCCAAACATGGCAGTCCTGCTCTGGCCCTGAGAGATAATGCGCAGTCATGAACTACAAAGCCATTGCACCTGCCTCACAATAAGTTGATGCACGTTAAGCCATTATCATTGCGAAAGAAGTGATTACAATTTTTTTTCTCTGTGGCAAATCTAAAAACCCATAGAAGAAAACCATTGGCTTGTGTAGGTATAAAAGCCCTTACCTTTGTTGTCAACATTTGAGACACAGCCCAGCTGGTTTTCAAAACAGTTAAGTCATTTAGGATACATACAATGAGATTAGCTCTTCTTGCTGGGGATGTAATTACTCTGTTTATTCATTTTCATGACCCTATAAAAGAGGATGAGATACGATGCTAGCACAGGACAAGGAAAGGCTCCAGACAGGCAAAGGTGCCATTCTTTAGAAGCAGCATGTGAAGCTGGGGAGCACAAAATAAACCAGGAATTGTTGACAGCAGCTCCCTGTCTTCTATGTAGTCAGGAAGCCAAGCAGACCTGGAAGTGGTCATTTCTAGGAGCCCTGAGTTGGTCCCTACAGTGACTCAACTCTAATGAGAAAAGACCTGGGATTATTGTTTTTGGATAATGTTGAATTCAGTCTGCTCTAGTTTTATACCAGGTGTACCAGTTCATAGTGCAGATTTTGTGATCAAAATCTATAATTTCAAGAGAAACATTGAAAGTGCTTTATTCAAACTAATGTTCATCACAAGCTGATGAACATTTCCTCATCTTTCAGGTAATTGGTGGATACGGTCCCAATAGAACTTTTTCTGATTTGAGGCAAACCATTCAGAGACCCAATTTTCCACTTCTTTGTATATTTTGAAGTGCTGCTCAGAAAGTAAGTTGAATCACATAACAATAGAGAGCTAGGTTATAAAGTCTTTTAGGAGTTATTTAATTCAAAATTCAACCCCAGGGTAGAAGTCTCCTTTCTAGAATAATCTTGATCAGTGAGTAACCAGTATCTCATTGAATATTGCTGTTAATGAAACGGCATTATTTTTAAAATTTTTCCTGATACATTTCCACATATCTTCTTTACATGCTCCAGAAGATTGAGGCCAAATATTACCATTCTTATTTTATAACAAAAGCTGAGTCATACAATACCGAAATGCCAAAGTCACACAGAGTGGAAAAGCCAGGGCTAAGAACCGAACTCCTCACAGCCAGTGGCCTTTCAGTGTATACTATGCATAACGAAAGTGTAAGTGTGAATGATTGGTATGTACATGCCTGCAAGCAAAATCATTACCCTTGTTATTATTGACAAGTTCATGCCATTAGCTAATGGTAGCAGAATATCTGTGAAGAAAACACTGACCACTGCTAACTCAAATGTTATGAGATTAATGGAGAAAGTAGAGAAAAAAATCTTATTAAGGTGAATTTCAAGCAAAGTGCAAAAATGAGCAATGCACGAAAAAGTCAGGAGGTCTAAATGCAGAAGTTTCACATCGTTTTGCATTGTATAAACCATAATGCACTTCACATTTCTTGGCAAAAATCCCATGTTTAACCGAAGTTAATCATTTCTGAAATAGAGCTGTGTGTGTGCTTCAACAAATTATAGAGGTCTGAAATCAATCTATTCCCCCCTTTTGTGTGTGTGTGTGTGTGTGTGTGTGTGTGTGTGTGTGTGTGTTTTCTCTTTTCTAGCAAGAGAACTATAAACTTGGACATTCCATAAAACCAGAGCCTGTGATGTGACTATTTATTTTTAAGAGGCGTTCTATAGCATACCAATTGCTGAATCTAGAAACTTTCCATTGATATTCCATTTAATAAACTAGCAAGCCAGACACATTTATGTTAAAGTTCAGGTTTAATTAAAAGATAAGGCTGGAGTGACAGAATGGCAAGGGAAAGGGAGATGTTGAAACTTCGTGTTTATTATTGCAGAGCAGCTGCTTTTTAACTTCATCTCCATTAACGTCACATCCAAAGGCAGCGCTTCTTATAAGCTTTTGCATTCGCCTCGCCACCTGATTCCCTTAGGAAATGACTATGCATTTCTTCATTCTGGGTTGAACTATAGTAGAAGCCCATTATTGCCTCGCTGAAAAATACTGAGGAATAGTTGGCATAATGTTTATGTTTTAAAATTAAAACTCATTTATTTATGTAAGCAGAGCTACGTATTAGCCTCTGGAGTCTTTTGGGGCATTGGGGAGGGTAAGAATTGAATAAATAGACCAAAAAATAAACAACAAAATTATGAATTGAAAAAGCAAGCAGACAACATGGGCTTGGCTGGCGCCTGCGTTAGTAAGTTTTCAGTACCTGCCTTCGGAGCAGAGATGAGAGAGGGCCGATGGAGGTGCAGGAGAAGCAGGAAGGAGTGAGTTGTTGCAGGGTAGATGTGGGAGGCATCCTTACTCTGGGCCAGGAGAAAGTAGCTAACTCTGGCTTTGCTTTCCTAAAGTTCCATAGTGAATGAGCTGTATGCTCTTGCAAGCTCCTGATTTTCATTGTGGCATTCCCCTTGCCAACGTGTCCAGGTTATGGGCAGAAAAGGAGTGCTAAAATGAATGAAAGCAGCTCTGTATGAATTTCTGAGTCCACACGGTCCTATGGGAAGCTCTCTTTCTACGTCAATAAACTCAAGACCCTCCGTTACGGGCTGAACTGTGTTGCTCGCAAATTCAAATAGTGAAGGTTCATCCTCCCAGCCAGTGCCTCAGAGTGTGACCAAATGTGGAGCGAGGGTCTTTAAAGAGATAATAAGGTAAAATGGGGTCGCTAGGGTGGGCCCTAAGCTAATGTCACCAGTGTCCTTACAGGAAGAGACATTTTAAACATAGTTACAAAAGGCCATGTAAGGAACCCACCCTGCAGACATCTTGATCTCAAAATTCTATCCTCCAGGCAGTTGAGAAAATATATTTGTTGTTTTAGCCACCCAGTCTGTGTTGATGTGTTATGGCAGTACTAGCAACCTGATATACTCTTTGAGGCGTGTCAATGTATAATACACTCAGGTAACAATAACTATAAAATACTGAGGAATGAATGTGGGAGTTGGGGAGAGAATTCCAATGTTCTGGTTTTGCCTTCGTAGGTCACACTTTTCTTATGGCCTAAAAACCTTAATGCACATTATTCAACACATATCTGCATGTTTTTCATTGGGATATTTTTTGGACTGGTTTACAGATTTTACACTTAAATAGTAGATTTTATCAGTGTTGGTGATATAGTATGTACTCATTGACAACTAATTTTCCGCTAGTCTATACCGGGAAGAACATGAAATCTGACATAACCCTAAGGCAGAGACACTCTGACCACCATTTCGACAAGGAGTAACAGAACAACACAAGTAAGAAAGGCGGTGTTTGTCTTTGGCATCAACCCTATTAAAATTTTGCTTCTAATATATTTTTCTGCTCTAACCTGTTTGGCTCAGCGGATAGGCCTGCAGACTGAAGAGTCTCGGGTTTGATCCAGTCAAGGGCATGTTGTATCTTGGTTGTGGGCACTTCCCTAGTAGGGAGTTTGCAGGAAGCAGCTGATCAATGTTTCTCTCTCATCTAAGTTTCTAACTATCCCTCTCCCTTCCTCTCTGTAAAAAAAAATCAATAAAATATGTATTTAAAAAAATAATATATTTTTCCTTCAGTTGCTTTTGGAGATAGGCCTTTGGCAGCTCTATCCATAAGCCAAGGTAAAACCTGGTGGTAACAGCCTTCGAAGGAATCCATGATGCCAACCCCAGGGCCCTGTCAGTCAGTCTTCCACTCCAAAAAGCGTCCCGGTCCAGAGTGTGATTGATTTTTACTTCACATTCTCTTATTCAGTTTATTTTTTTCGATGACACAAACACCAAGCAAAAGCTGAAACCATTCATGTTGCTTCTATGTTCCCAGCTGAATTATTAATCCTCTGTCAAGTCTAATCCCTGACCCTCAGTTGAATTCTATTTCAGCAGTTGATGCCTCTATTAGCCTCACTGCACTTGAATTCTGTTTCTCCCTCAGCTCTTGCCTGCTGAGAACCCGTTTTTCGAGTATTTAGTGGAAAAGCTTTGCTTTGTTGGCTCAGATTTTAATTGCAAATAACTCCGCTTACTGATCAGCTACTTGAAAACAAATATTCTGAGGGGCACCCCTCATGCACTGAAAGGTGATTGGAAAATTTACTATGTATGAATACATAAATTATAAGAAAATCTTCATTCTTTATACCATTAATAGACTCCTGGATAAATCAATGGTATTGAAAGTGAAAAGAAATAAACTTTAAGAAAGTGGATAGTATAGAAACATATAGATTGGAAGAAAGAAATGGATACTAGGGCCAGATTTCACTATTTCTGAATATGGTTGTCTATTCTAATAAGATAAACATAAACAAATTAAAATGTAAATGCAATGTTTAAATGGGAATGTGATGTGATTCTATAATTAACAAAACATGATCCTGGAGTGAAAGACCAAGCGAACTGAATGAGATGCCTATATATTTTGAGACTGCCTCATTTTAGCACACACACAATTGATGCCACTACAGTGTATGGAACCAATCAATTAAATCACTCTAACTCTTATTAGTGTGTTATCATCAAGAACAGAATTCCAAAGTACATAGAGCAGTGATGCAACAGGAAGAAGTGTTCTTCAGTGCTGGTGAATAACTGAATCAATAAAATGCATTGATTGCTATGTGCCTTGGTGAAACTTAAAGTGAAATTACCTCTCTCTCTTCTACTCCAATCCCCTGCTGAATAGCACTTACATAAATATCCTCCCAGTTCTTTGTCACAATTTGTCTCCTCCTGTGAGAGAACACATGCCTCTTCACAAAGAAAGGGCATTGCATTATATTTTATAAGCCCAATAATTACAAAATGTCTTCTTACAATGACTCTTAACTCCTACTGCTACTCATTGATATTGAAACTATGGTAACAATGGAAACCAAGTAATAAAATGTGTTTCCTGCCTCTGCCATTTGATAGATTTCTAAATTACTGAATTCTCCGTCGTAAGCCCTTTTCTATTTCTTCCATTGTTCCTCACCTGTAATGGTTTATCTTTTCTTCACATACCTGATCACATTAATCTGGACATACTCCAATGTGTTTATACATTTATAAACTGTTTTTCTTCTGATGATATCAATGTGCAGATACTTTTCAACAGCAAGGGTATTTTCCCTAGGACTTCTTGTACATAATTTTTCAGTGATCATCAACTAAGTATTTCAACAAGTACAAGCTGAGTTAAATCTAGATGTCTTTTACTGTAATATCACTGTGAATTAGAATTATGCAAAAGGCCCATAACAAATCAAGCTAGAAGACAATGCAGAGTAAATCCAAGGCCACCTAAATTTTCCCTAACTTTCTATAATCTTCCTGAAATTTTATAGTTTATATTTTATGTTTAAGTCTATGATCCATTCTGGGTTAATTTTTCTGAAAGGTTAAGGTCTGTGTCAGGACTTGTTTTTTAAGAATACGATGTTCAATTGTTTGAGCACTGATTTTTGAAAAGACCATTCTTTTCTATTGCATCGCCTTAGCTTCTTGGTAAAGATCAGTGAACTATATTTGTGTAGATTTTCCCCCTGGATTCTCTATTCTATTCCATTGATCTATATGTCTATTCTTTTGGCTATACCATGCTGTCTTGATCACTGAAGCTTCATAGTAGGCCTAAAGTTAAATATTTCCAACTTGTTCTATTTTAGTATTGTACAGGCTATTCAGGGAGTTTTAAATTTCTATGTTACCTTGAGAACCATTTGTCTTCTTTTATTTTCTTGATTAGAGTGACTTAGAAGTTTATTAATTTTATTGATCTTTTCAAACAACCAGATTTTTGCTTTCATTGATATCTCTATTAATGTCCTATTTCCAATTTCATTTATTTCTGCTCCAATTTTTGTTATTTCTTTTTTTCCTACTTGCTTCTGCTTTAATTGATCATTTCTCTGGTATTTTTATGTGTTAAGATTATATTATTGAGTTTAATTATTATATCTCTAATATTTATACTCAATGATAGAAATTCACTCTAAGTACTGCTTTTACTTTAGCCCACACATTTTGATAGATTTAACAGTTATTTTGATGGATTAAAATATTTTTATTTAATCCATAATAATTTATAGTTGCTTTTGAAGTTTTTTTTTTTTGACCCATGTTTTTTGTGTTGTGAATTTCAAGTTCTTCTTTTAGAGCAGTTTGGGGGGAGGGAAGGAGGAAGAGTAAGTTCCAACTATCTTTTTTATATTGATTTCCGTTAGCCAAGAAGACATAGGAATTATTAATGTGTATGTGCTTTATATTATTGGATACTTTGTATAATTTCTTAATTTTTATATTTGTTGAGGTAAGTTTTTGGCATAGGATGTGGTCTGTCTTGGTGAATGTTTCCTGTTCCATGCAAACTTGAGAAGAATATGTTCTGCTCTTTTTGGCTGACGTATTCAATAGATGTCAGGTATCTCTAGTTAATTGATGGTGCTTTTGAGTTAATTGATATCCTTATTGATTTTCTGCCTACTAGAACTATCAATTACTGACAGAAGTATGCTGAAATCTTAAATTATAATATAAAATTCATCTATTTCTCCCTTTAGTTCTATCAGTTTTGCCTCGTGTACTTTGACAGTTATAAAGCACATAACAGTAAGAATTCCTGTGTCTTCTTGGTTAACTGATCTCTTTGTTATTATGTAGTACTCCTCTTTATCCCTGATAATTTTCCTTGCTCTGAAGTCTACTTTGTCTAAAGTTAATATAGCTACTCCAACTTCCTTTTGATTAGTGTTAGCGTATCTTCTCTGTACCTTTACTTATTGCCGATATGTGTTTTTACATTTAAAGTTGATTTTATTAGGCTACATATAGTTGATTGTTATTTTTTATGCACCTTTGCAGTCTCTGATTTTAAATGTATATATTTAGACTATTGATGTTTAAAGTGATTATTGATATGCTAGTTTAATATTTGCCTTATTTGTTACCTTTTAAAAAATTATTAATTGCCCTCTCCTTTGTTTCTGTTCTTGTCTTCAGCACTTTTTCTGCTGTCTCTCATTTTAATTGAACATTTTATATGATTCCATTTTCTCTTGTAGGCAAATTAATTATACTCTTCTGTGTTAACATACTAATCATAGTTGTTTTTAAATCTCTATCTAATAATTCTAAATCTGTAATTTATATGAGTCTGGTTGAGGTCCATGCTAAACTCTTTATTTTGTGTGTGTTTTTCTGACTTTATAGCACACCTTCTCATTATTTGTTGAAAGTGGGAACTAAGACAAATGCACCCCTAGTGTGAGATGTTAGGTCAATCTAGCTAGCAGCTGTTTGGTTAATGGTTGCTGTGCCAGAGACTTCATTTTCCTCTAGTGTCTTGTTTTTTGTTTTGTCTTTCTTTCATACCTATTGCCTTTGAGTTTCTGTAAGAATATCCTCTTAAATAGAATCTGATGGGGTTTTATTTGTTTGTTTATTTATTTGTTTGTTTTCTTTTAGTTGTAATCCACTGGTATATTGGAGACTTATTGATATGGTGATAGTAGTGGAGGAGATAGTATTTTATAATTTTATTAGAGGCCTGGTGCACAAAATTCATGCACTATGGGGCAGGGGCAGGGGGTCCTTCAGCCTGGCCTGTGCCCTCTAGCAGTCCAGGACCCCTCGCTCCTTACAACCCAACTGCTCCTGACATGGCCTGTTACTCCTTAGGACTCCTATGGAGGTGGGAGGCTTCTGCCACCATCACTGCACTCGCCAGTTGTGATCCTGGCTGCTGGCTGAGTCACTTCCCTTGAAGAGTGTAGGCCTCTGAATTCAGGAAAGCTTTGGGTGTATTTAAAAACGGTAACTTTCCCCTCCCTCTTCTTGGAACCAAAGGGCATCTTTCTAGGATCTTGATCGTGAAAACATGGGCAGGGAGGTGCAGAGGTGGAGATAAAACTGAGGGAAGGATACCTTACCCACCCTCAAAGCCACAGGAAGCCTCCGGCAATTAATCAAAATTACCACTTACCTGTTCCTACAAATGAATGTCTCCAGGAGGTCACGACAGGTAAATTAATCTCAGATGTAATTTTCTTTCTCCAGATTATCAAGCAGCAATATCTTGTGACCTCGATCTCTAACAGGCCTACTAAAAGTAGTTTATTTTTAGTTTGTTCAGCTTTTTTCCTATAATGGCAGGAGTGATGACTTCCAAACTCTTTGTATATTGGAGTCAAAGCATAATTCTGTTCCAATAGCAGCATTTAAAAAAAAAAAAAAAGTCTCACAGCTATATAGCATTGAGGGTCCTGATACTTGGTAGATTTAAGACTTTTGCTCAATCTCAAAATCAAGTCCACCTTCTTCTTTCTCAGTAGTTCTCAAAGTTAGATGTTGTGTGTGTGTGTTTTTTTAAATAAGTAGTTTTTTAATGGATTCTGGATATAGACAATTGCATGGCAGCAGTAAGTGATAGGTAGAGAGTTGACAACTAACTAAATAGATTGATCAATTGGTTTCCTAATTTAATAGGTTCAGAGATAAACCAATTCAAATCCTGTATATACAATAGATGGGAAACAGATCTGTCAAAAGGAGGCAATTACTTGTAGAAACTACCAAGAGGGTCACATGGGCTAAAATTTAAATTTTTTTCTTCCAATTTAATGCTTGTTACACTGCCCTGTTCTGTCCATGAAGATTGTTCAGGTGTCTTTTGTTAATTGTTTTATCAATTTTTCTGTATTTTCTTAAAGTATAAACAAAGAAACATACATAGTAGTACCTTATTGTTATGAATACCTCAACAGGACCTAAAACTTAGAGAATACAATATCAAAATTACTTTCTCCTTGAGCAAAAATGAATATGTAAAATTCTCCTGCTTTACAAGGTCATAAAAACTACATGTTAGGCAATAAATGGGAACCCATTACATAGTCCTTTGAAGGGAAGAATGCAAAGTATTAAACCTAAAAAGTATTGCAGCCCTTTCTACAGCTTCATTTACATAATGAACAAAATCTTATTTCCCATTAAAACATTTCTATTATTGGTGACCTTATGTGCATTAATGAGAACTAGGAATTTTTTAAATGAAGTTTGCTTTCCCTTTATTATTTCTTATACTCCTTGTGTATATATAAGTTTCATCAGTAGAACCTCATGATAAATCTAGATAGTATTAATAATAGTTAAGGAATAAAACCTCATGATAAATCTAGATAGTATTAATAATAGTTAAGGAATAACATTAAGTATAATGATGTATAAGGAGAAGATGCTAGTCAAAAATCAATAATAAATTATAAAAATATAAACAATACACACTTCATATAGAATATAAAATATTGAAATATTTTATTCTATGGTCTTATCTGTTACTAACAAAATTACTTGTATTGCTTCTTTGAAGAACATTTTTATACTTTCCTATTTCATAAATATGTGATGTTCTAGAGTGCTATCTAGAAAGTACAAGTATACTAATTAACTTCAACATTTGCTTTCAGCTTGTTACTGTTATCTGTTATTCTAATTGGAAAACAAACTTTTCATCTTACCTTCAATACTATCTAGTTTCTCATCAGTAGAAAGAAATCTGCATGAAAATATATTAGCCGTGTAAATGCTTCCAAATTATTTCAAGGAAAGAAATAGACCACTGAATTATTATTGGACTCGTTAGAAGAAAGCTGCTATGTAAGTGCAAAATATTATCATTTTGTCTGACATGTGCCATTCGTTCATTATGAACTATAGCATTCAATTATCTACAACATGCAGCAAAAATGAGACACTTGGTTAGGCTCTGCTAAAGTGTTGTTCTGAAATTGCTTTTTAAATTTATTTGTCACTGCACTTTCATTATTAAAGAAAGAATGAGCTTCAGGTAATTCAAAAATTCATTGTTTCCTTTCAGGATAAGCCAATTGGAAGGCATGAACAGCACAGTAGTGAACAACAGCTTTCTTCCAATATGCCTCCTATAGCTTTGTAAAGATTATAGTCACTATAAAAATCAGAGATCATGGCGTGTCTTACATGAAGCAATACATTATTAATAATAAGTGGAATATAACAATATAAAATAAAATTATGAAATGTTTCAAATAAAATAAATAGAAAGGAAAGAAGGCACAGTAAACAGAGGATGAGTAGAAAATAATAAAATTGTGGATCAAATCTTAACATATCAATAACGACATTAAATGTTAATTTACTAATCAATTAGAAGGCAAAAAGATAACTTTAAAAAAGAATGATATGCTGTTTATAAATGTGTGTGAGTTGATAATAAATGTATAGGACTATGTTAAAGTTAAAACAAAAGAATACCAAAGCAATTATGTTCATATCCTCATAATGAAAATGGAAAATCATTACCAAATTATTTGCACAATGAATTCAACAGTCTAAAAAGAGATAATACATCATGACTAACTGGAATTTTTCCAGGAATGCAAGGATGGTTGAGCATCCAAAAATCAATGAGCATAATAAATAATATTACTAGACTAAAATGGAGAGGGGATTTAAGATGACCTCAATTAATGAAGAATAACCATTTAACAAAATGCAATATCCTTTCATGATA
This sequence comes from Pipistrellus kuhlii, assembly GCF_014108245.1. Lineage (NCBI taxonomy): Eukaryota > Metazoa > Chordata > Mammalia > Chiroptera > Vespertilionidae > Pipistrellus > Pipistrellus kuhlii. The sequence continues at coordinate 8,470,080 of NW_023425438.1, forward strand.
AAATATCCTATTAAACAAGAAATATAAATAAACATTCACCACCTGATAAAGAGCATCTGTATAAAGCCAACAACTAATATTATGATCCTGAATGGCTAATACCTAATTCTACCTATGATCAGAAAAAACAAAACAAAAAAAACAAGAACGACTTTACTTACCAATTTTATTTAATATCATACTGAAAGTGCTAACATATTCAGTATGGAAAGAAAATGAATAAAAGGCATACAGATTGCAGAGAAAGAACTAAAATTCTCCTTATTTACAAATGAATAATCAAGCATGTAGAAAATCCTAAGAGATTAAAAAAAAAACACAAACTATTAGAACTAATGAATGAATTTAGCAAGATTTCAGAATGTAATGTCAATATACAAATCAATTTATATTTTTGTATACTAGGAACAATAAGAAAATTAAGATTCACAATATCATAAAAAAATACTTAGCTCAGCCGGTATGGCTCAGTGGTTGAGCGTCAACCTATGAATCCGGAGGTCATGATTTGATTCCCAGTCAGGGCCCATGCCCTGGTTCTGAGCTCAATCCCCAGTGTGAGGCATGCAGGAGGCAGCCAATCAATGATTTTTCTCTCATCATTGATGTTTCTATCTCTCCCTCTCCCTTCCTCTCTGAAATCAATAAAAATATATTTTAAAAATACTTAGAAATAAACTTAATAAAAGATAACTAGGTGTTGAAAGTTGAAGTTGAAAACTACATTGAAAAGATAAATAAATTGACTCAAACAAGTGACATTGCTCCATTTTCATGTATTAGAAGACATATTGTTATTAAGTTTAAAATACTCCCCAATTGATTCATAGACCCAATTCTCTCTGAATCAGGAAACATATGAAGAGCTTATTCCCAAGGTCATTCCACAACCTCTTGCAGACACCATCCTACCAATTTTCCACACCTTTAAGAAATGGACCTGTCCTACATAGCACTGAGACTTTGAGGACAACAAAAGTTTTGATGTTCTCTGACACACTGATAAAAGACTCTGAAAGACTTCTTTTTTGCATTCTTTAGCGAATTTCTACTTGAACACCCTAAGTATTGATAGTTCTAGTAATAATTATTATAAGGGATGTTTGAGTACTGTTTTCTCCTTTACTGGTGAGGAGAGATGTAAATAGAGGTATAGAAGTGTAAGAAGTATTGTATTGACCCAGCAATATTTGAGCAAATGGTTCTGGAATGCAGTGACGTTCTAATCTAGAAATAGTTAGAACTGGCCAAGCCAAAACATAGTTAGGAAATGTTTTAAAGAAATAGAATTTATAGGAATCAAAGCAAGCTTAGAGAAATGTGAGAAAGATAGATGATGAAGGGCACTGCATAGAGAAGGGAGGTTTCTCAAAGTGATCATGAAGTTTAATTTGAATAAGTTCTAGTGAACTGCTGTATAATATCATACTTCTAGTGAGCAATGTTTTTTTTTTTTTAAAATATATAAACTTAAACAGTCTTCTATGCCAGAGCCAGTTTTGCTCAGTGGATAGAGCCTTGGCCTGCGGAGCAAAGGGTCCCAGGTTCAATTCCAGTCAAAGGCATAATCCTTGGTTGCAGGCTCCTCCCCAGATCAGACTCTGGTCAGGGCACATGCAGGAGGCAACCAATCAATGCATTTCTCTTACATTGATATTTCTTTCTTTCTTTTCCCTCTCTCCCAATCTTTCTAAAAATTAATGGGAAAATATCCTCTAGTAAGGATTAAAAAAAAAAAAAAGTCTTCTAAGAGGATAGATCTCAGGTTAATTGTTCTTATCACAGTAAGATACGATATTTTTTTTTAAAGTCCACACTCCTAGCAGTATCATGACTACAGAAAACTACAGGTGTGTTCTTACACTGATCAGTTTTCACTTTCCTTTACTCAAAAAAAAAAAAAAAAAAAAAAAAAAAAAGCCAAAACAAGTTTGGCTCAGTGGTAGAGCGTCAGTCTGCAGACTGAAAGGTCCCAGGTTCCATTCTGTCAAGGGCATGTACATTGGTTGTGGGCACATCCCCAGTAGGGGTTATGCAAGAGGCAGCTGGTCGATGTTTCTCTCTCATTGACGTTTCTAGCTCTCTATCCCTCTCTCCTCATCTCTGTAAAAAATCAATGAAATATATTTTTAAAAAAAAAAGCAAAGATTTTTTTCTATGATGTGAAAGAAAATAACACATGCCTTATTCAAGCAATGTATCTAGATGTCATCTTTTATGTCCTATGCAAAATGGATTTCACAAGATTGATTGTCTGGCTAATGAACAGATAAAGAAATTCTGGTTGAATTTGAATTGAGTTGACTGGTGTTGAAAGAAGCAACATATTAAGGAATAATTGGTCCATAAGATAATGTTGCCTTGGCTGAGCTCAGGGTCTGAGTATATTTTTTACTTACCCTCCTCTTTTCGGTTGTTTTAGCGTGCATACATTATCAACATCTCAGTCAACCCACTGAAGCTACACTGGTAAAACAGCAGTGCAATTATTTTTTGTAAAGGATTTAATTGATTTATTTTGCCAAAGAATGATTTTTTTAAACTCAAATGCAATTATTTGTTTCTGAAATCTAGTAAAAAAAAATCATAGTAAAAAAAAATCCAGAGGGGAGGGCAATAAGCTTCTCATAAAGGAGGTGTAAAGAATAGTTCACATATATTCTCCCAATGCCATGTGATCTGTGGATTTGGTCTGCAATCTGGAGCTGAGGGCTGTAATGGGCCCTGCTGGGTAAAACATCCCTTACGAATAGACATTTGTTGGTGTACACCTGAGGAATACAGAAATTTGGCACTCACGCATCATATTCTGAAACAGAAGTGAACATGTTTTTGCAGAAAAAGAAAATCTTGGCAACTCGTCAACAGTATGCAAAAAATTAGTTCCAGCTTTGGAATTGGGTGATCATTAAGGAGAGTCCAATTGTTTTTTTTTTCCCCTGAGCACCTTCTTCCATTCTCTCTCTTGGACTTGTTTTGTAGTGAAAGTACTTCCGTTATGTGATTATATGTGTGCAGGCAGAGGTTAGAAAATTAACTGATGACAAAAGTTGAAAAATAAATTGGTGTAATCATTCAAACTCCAGAGCCTTTATTACCTAAATGCCACCTACCATAAATATATCCTTTCATCCATATTCTGAGATATATGCATACTTTTTACATGTTAGGTTTAAAGAGATTTCTGTGATATTTCATTTTTCTTCTCTGGCAGGCTGTATGTCCTAAGACTGCTGTGAATCTTGAAGGGCTAGCTGAGGACTGTGGCTCATCTTCACGTGAATATTTATGGGATTTCCAAAATGCATGCAAGTCTTATACTCTTTTTGATTAAGGCAACACGGTCATAGGAACATATAATTATACTACCAAAACATACATGAAACACCTTTCACAGACAGGTGGTTCTCAAGGTGTCACTCCTTTCAAAGGTTCACAACATCAAATGTACTCTCATAATATCAAGACATTATTTTCACTCTTTTTCTCTCACAAGTGCATAATGTAGTTTTCCAGAAGCTATATAGTGTGTGGTATTGCAACAGATTGAATATAAAAGTTTATGTTTCCATTCTTTTCTCTTTCCCTTGCTTTCTCGCTCCCTCTCATCTCATTCAGAGCAAGAGAGTTGCTTCCGTGGGACTCATGCTTGATTCTGGAGCTCTGAGACAAGAGTGGAGCACTAAGAGATCTAGCATTTCCCTGGTTTGGTTCTTCAGCTCAGACTCCCGTGTAACCCAGAGGTCAGGAACTCAGGATAGAAACTCTTTCAAGAAATGCTGCATAGCCTGGAAATAGAGATATTGTTATGTTCTCAATCTCAGAAACCTCCATATACAGTTTTAATTTCAGGAGAACAAGCTATCGAATGGAAGACAGAGCACAATATACTGGTAAAAACAAACAAAAAAAACCTTATAATATTTCATACCAAGTTTTTTTTATCAAAATGGCTAAGCAAACATAACCTCAAATACAAAGGTGAGTCAGATTGTGACAGAGACCAGGAGAGTCAGCAAGGTGAAGAATCAGACATATCTAATGGTATTATGCTCACCCAGGGAAAATGCCAGAAAAGAACTCTGAATGACACTGGGGCATCTTGGGCCAGGGGCAGAAAAAGGAGAAAAAAGGAATAAAACAATTAAAAACAAACATCATTCTACCTACAATCTACCCTGTTTCCCTAAAAATAAGACAGTGACTTATATTAATTTTTGCTCCCAAGGATGTGCTATGTCTTATTTTCAGGGGATGTCTTATTTTTCCATGAAGAAGAATACAGTATATATTTATTGTTAAATGAAAATAAAGGAAATTTATTACCTGTATACGGTAACATAGTATGGTAGTTGTTAACACAAACCAGGCAAACTATGAATCCTATAGTATCAAGAATTTACTCATTAATTTAATGACAGTCATGTCATCATCTTCTGGAACATCATCATAGCAATCCAATTCCTGAATTTCCTGGTGAATTTCTTGTGACTCCATTTCTTTCAGAATCAGTGGGCCAAATCTCTCATGTTTAGCAATAGCATTCTGAGACAGAGCCTCGGGGGGCCTTATTTTTTGGGGATGCCTTATATTTCACTCAGAAGGAAACCTGTAAGTAGGTCTTATTTTCGGAGGATGTTTTATTTTCCGGGAAATACGGCAGTTCCACTCCTCCACATGCGTTGTTTACAAATGTTTACATGTTTATAAATAGTTATGACATTGTATGTATGACCTAATAAAGTCATAATCTGTATAAGTATTTAGAAATTTATCTGAGATGATCATTAACATGTTGCAGGCTTTGTTTTCTAGACTTCAGTGTTCTCTTTGAAATAAGCACAAAACTATTTGTCTTGACTAGCTCATAGCATGGTTACAGACACCAAATTAGAAATATCAAAGTGCTTCCTATGCCTTTGGGCATTATATAAATGTAACATAGTGTCATTATCTTCCCATTTCTTTTCACCACAAATGAATTCCATATTTCATGCCATTACTTTATTGAATATTTCTTACTAGAAGCTACATATACAATTACATTTACTCTTTTAGGTTTTTATTTTAGATGTTTAATGATTATAGGGTGCTTCAAAAGCCATGAAAATGGCAATTCTAACAAACAATGAAATAGTTTATAGAGTGTCATTATTTCTACAGTTTTTACATTCTCTACCCCAAATTTATATTTTTATCCCCTACTGGGTGTTAAGGTGATTCACTCATGTGGTTTAAGTATTTTAAAACATAGTTATTGAAGTAATCTCATACTGAAAAAAACATGTAAATATTATTTTTCCACATATATTCGCCCATATAATTACCAATCTGATCGAGACGTAGGCCTCAGAGGACAGAAGCCTCCTATCTGTCCCCTCCCAGCCTGTGGCCTCAAAGATAAACAAATTCAAAGATAACATGTTTTGAAATATTGAAATTATTATATTTATGATAGAGATATAGACTTTTTTATGTGTATCAGAGTCCCTAAGGAAAAATTGTGTATTCTACATACATCAACCAACAAAACTACCCAATAAGCTTCTGTAATTGACTCTGTTTTACATGAAATATACATTTTTTAACAGAGTATATTTAGCATATAGAAGGATTCTCAAGAAAGCACACAGTAAGCCAGAATAATTATGCATTTTTACATTATCCTCCATTGGGTAAACAAATACATTGTGAGTATATTCAGGTGCCAATATTTAAATGCTAAAGGTTTTTTTTTTTTTTGTTTGCTTTTCTTTTTGTGTGTGTGTGTGTGTGTGTGTGTGCGTGTGTGTGTGTTTTCCAACAGTAGGTGTTGGTTCAGAGGGGATAGAGATTAAACTTTGAGTAATAGTTATTTATAATCAATAGACAAGTTAGAGTTGCCTGGAGATTTAAAAGTTTACTCAATTTGGGGAGGCAGAGAATAGATCAGTTAAGAGTAAAGGAGAATCACAATAGATAGGCTGAAGAAGACTTGAAAGTAAATCAAAGATTTTGAACTGAGAGCTGCTGAAAGGTTTCGAGATGAGAAGTGATTTTCTAAGAGCAGGGTTTAAGTAAGCTGGATGTGTAGAGGCCAAAGCACAATCTGAGATGGATGTGTTGAAAGTAGAGCTGAGAAAGAGATGTGGATAAAATATCAGCAAAGTGACATGATATATACTAACTAAATCATCATGAATGGAAGATAATGTCAACATTGTGTGTCTAGCTAACTGGAACCATGGACTTCCCTCATAGAAAGGGGGCACTCTTTTGCCTGAATTCTGAGTTGATTGAACATAAACTTGCACATCCAGAATCCATCATTTGAAGTCATCTGATTGGTGCTCCTGGGAGAGGATAATATTAGTGTTAAAAATTGGGTAATTATCAGAGATGAATTGTGGATGACACTGGAACAAGTTGACCAGGAGAGAGCTATGGGAAAGTGTCAAAGGCTTGAGGTATGCAGTAGACCAGCAATTTTCAAACAATATTCCACAAGAAATCTTTCAACATGCAATACCTGACTATTCAGAAGCATTGACCTCTTTTTCCTGTGACTGTCAAATTTAAAAAATGGCAACAGCCAGTGCAATAGCCTTCCAGTGAGAGTGCCCTGTCTTGAACCATAAATATATAGGTCATCTAATAGAGTTGGAGGTTATTGTTCATATCACATAATAAGGATGCATCTGATTGGTTACTTCTTGGTGCTAGAAATCCTTATATACAATTATAGGTAACAGATTTTTTTTTTTAAAGTGACTTTGAAACAAAATGGCTATGTAATTACTACTATTTTTTTTGTAAATCAAAATTATACCTTTGTCAGTTCTGCAAATATATATACAATATATATATATATTATTTGGTGTGCTACAGAATTTTAGTAATTAGTTTATGTGTGCCATGAGATGCAAAAAGGTTGAAAATTATTGCAATAGAGCAAAGAGAAAAAAAAATCAATTAGATGAATTTACATCTGGTTAAATGTGAGTGAGAAAGAGGGGAGAAATAATTTCTCTTAGAAGTGATATTTGAAGCTTGGGGATTCCAGGGTGAGAAAGTTGGGGCTCAGGACATGCACATTCTGATTCGCTCTAGTGGCAGGGGAGGAAGTTTGGGCAGAACTAGATCATCAGCACCATGATCTCCGGTCCCTAAGCCCATTCTCCAATTGGTCTAAGGCAACTACATTATACAAAAGCACTAGCAAATTTCAGCTTGATGAAATTCTACAACAGATTAGACAGAAGCCTTTTGCTGTCTATACCCATACATTACATTCTTACAGCCAGCAACCTCCCTCCTGAAAACACAAGCACACAAATGAACTGTTCCCTTTAGCTACTTTCATTAAGCCAACTATGCACAAGATAAGAAGTAGGCATCATTACCCCCCAAACAAACAATGCATGTCAGGAGCTCTTCCTCCATATATCATTCATCCTGATTTACCTGAACTGTAAGTCTAAGTTCTCTGTAGGCATGTCTGTAGGAAAGCCAGAGCAGTAATGACTTCCTGGACTTCAGATACCCTGTACCTCCAATTGCACCTCTTAGTGGAAAAACCTGACAAGCACAGGTCAAGTGCTTTTTCAGATGAGTAAGGAAGAGTGGCCAAGGCGATGTTGGGAACAATGGCACTATACCTGTGCTTAAAATCCAAAAGCTTCCATGAAATTGAGCCCCTTCCACATCCCTCGTGGTTCCTGTTCAGGGTTCCATTTCTGGAGAAGGTCGTGAACAAATGAAAGAGACTAGAAAAGAGTTACCATATTTTTCAGACCATAAGACACACCGGACCATAAGACGCACCAGTTTTTAGAGACGGGAAATGAAGAAAAAAAGATTCTGAAACAAATAGTGTCCTAAAATATTTTATGTGCATTAAAACCCAACATCACAGTCATAAACACATGTAATCAACCCTGAAAAGTAAACAGCAGCATTTAGAACCATTTTAGAGCCGGGCAAGCACACAGAGACCACACAGAGCCGGGCAAGTAAAAAAACTTTTTTTTTTAAAGTATATGTGTAGGCTATATTTGGACCATAAGACGCAGGGACTTTTTCCCCGCACTTCTGGGGGGGGGAAAGTGCGTCTTATGGTCCGAAAAATACGGTAAATTGGGAAAATGGGGGTCAGGCTGGAGTCCACCTCTAGGGGGAGGACTACCACTGCTCTGGCCTTTGCTATCTCTTTCATTGAGGTTATGAGATACACCTGTATCCTTTAGGCAGGAAATTCCAATAATAGACAATCAGCAAGAATTTACATATGACTAACAGGTGGAGGTTGCTTTTACTGCCAATGTCTCAACTAAACAATGAGTGAATAGCTCCTACCATTCCTGGCAATTAAGATTGACCAGCTTTCTAGATTACCTTTTCAGTTTCTCTATTAGTGACAATGTTTGGTTTCCAGCACATTGTGCTGAGTCCAAGGAAAGTTTTTTATAGTTTTTCACAGGAAACATTGCAGCTTTTATTTATTTATTTATTTATTTTTATTTGATGGGGAATCCATTTAGAAACCACTCAAGAATATTTCCTTAGCTGCCATTATCCCGCTGCCTTTATTATTTGCCTGCAAAGCGTTTATAACTCTCTGTCACACTTTGCATTACTTCTTGCTTGTATTTATTTTCTGTCTCCCCTGCTAGAATGTAAGCCAAGCAAGTCATGACTGTTTGTTTTGTTTGTTTGTTTGTTCTTTGTTTCTAAGATCCAAAATAGGACCAAATGTATTAAAACATATTTTAACTAAGTCTTTATATGGATTAATGGGGACATTTTATTTTCAAGTGTACAACTAGACATTGGTCACTTTTTTTCTTGATCATAGAAAAGAAATGAAATAAAAGCAAGGTCTTACATGCATTTGAGACATATATACTAATAAAAGGGTAAAATGCTAATTAGACCAGATAGACCAGCCATCTTCTGTACCTCCTTCTGGACAAATCTGTGGTGGCTGCGAGGCCAAGGAGGGCCAGCAACTGCAGCAGCAGGCAGTGGCAGCAGCAGTGGGGTGATGGGGGCAGCACCTTCCTCTGATTGGCCTGGACGCCTCCTACAGAGAGAGGCCAGACTGTGGTTTAGGCCTAAGCCATCTGTAGGACATCCTCTGAAGGCTCCTGAACTGTGAGAGGTGTGAGAGAGGGGGCAGGCCTGGCTGAGGGGCTCCCCGAAACCCTGCAATGCACAAATTTTTATGCACCAGTGAAGCATCCATTTTGTATGAAAACTGCTGTATGAAATTTTAACCCTGCTATTTGGCTTCTGTAAATTTAACCTTCCCCAGACAAGGTTATCAGTGCTGGCACCAGGGCAGGCCTCTGGTTGAGGTCTCAAGGCCCCAGTACATATGCGCTCTTTAAGAACTTGCAAAAGGGGGCTGGAAACACTCCATATTTGGGAGACAAAGAAGGTAAAATCATATAAATAGGGAGAATTCCTGCATGTTGGGGCCCAGAATTTGAGATACATTTTCCTCTGAACCCACACATAATAAATGTAACTCCTTCTAAGTATTGCTTTGTTGTTCTTCGGTTTTCTGTAACACCAGGACTCTAGTATTTTATAAGATCAGCAATATAACTGGTGTCCTATGGTATATCTGTGTGGGTTGGGGAATGTGGGCAGAGATCCTGGTTCTTGTGAAGGAATCTCACCTCTCTGGAGACTGACATTTAGTGATTTTTGTTTTAGTTATATCTTCTTTGAATTGTTGGGGGACAAGAGGACTTTATAAACACAAATCTAATTAAATGTGAAGTCTTGATAGTGGGTTTGAGATGAAGAAGTGGAAGAGCTCACACTGCCATGTTTTTCAACAATTCAGTTTATTTTATTTTTTTTATTTTTTTAAATGACTTGTGTGTTTTTTTTGTTTTTTTTTAATACATTTTATTGATTTTTTACAGAGAGGAAGGGAGAGAGATAGAGAGTTAGAAATGTCGATGAGAGAGAAACATCGACCAGCTGCCTCTTGCACACCCCCCACCGGGGATGTGCCCGCAACCAACGTACATGCCCTTGACCAGAATCGAACCCCGGGACCTTTCAGTCCGCAGACCGACGCTCTACCACTGAGCCAAACCAGTTTCGGCTCAACAATTCAGTTTAGTTAAATAAATGGAAAAGTTATGATAAATCCCCTGCTAAAAGTTCACTCTCTATTTTAGAAGGTGTTGCATAAAATTAAAATACTTATGAAACAGGTATCTGCTTCTCTACATGAAATAATTATGACAGGAACACCAGCATTAGCTAGTTTTGCTCAATGGATGGAGTTTTGGCCTGCAGACTGAAGGGTCTCAGGTTTGATTTTAGTCAAAGGCATGTACATTGGTTGGAGAGATTGCAGGTTCTCCAGTCCTGGTCAAGGTGCTGCAAGAGGCAACCAATTGTTGCCTCACATCGATGTTTCTTTGTGTCTCTCCCATCCCTTCTACTCTCTCTAAAAATCAATGGGAAACTACCCTTGGGTAAAGATTAACAACAACAAAAAGACAGGAACACCAGAATTTTCTTTACTCTTCTTTACTTAGAACCTGAATTAAAGTAAATAACTTTTAAAAATATATTTTATTGATTTTTTTTTTTACAGTGAGGAAGGGAGAGGGACAGAGAGCTAGAAACATTGATGAGAGAGAAACATCTACCAGCTGCCTCCTGCACACACCCTACCGGGGATGTGCCCACAACCAAGGTACATGCCCTTGACCGGAATCAAACCTGGGACCTTTCAGTCCGCAGGCTGAAGCTCTCTACACTGAGCCAAACCAGTTTCGACTAGTAAATAACTTTTTGACTTTAAAAATTTAGCTTATTTCATTAAAAAAATAGTCCTCTGAATCAAAAAGCTCAACACATATTCCTAGTCTGCCATAGTGCCAGAATATGACTTTTGGCAAGTAGTAAACTCCTTTATGTAACTGAAGAAAAAAACAACTTGTGGGAACTCTCACACTCCCCTTTAATTCAAGAATATCATCAAATCTGCATAGTACATTATTTTGTTTTATATCAAAACTATAGTTATATATTTATTCATCAATATCATTCAGATAATCTGAAACTCAATAAGTATTACTTATTTCCCTTCCCATTATTAATTCCATTTTAAAATGATTCTAATAAGAAAAAAAAAATAATAAAGTATCCTAGCTCCAAAGGATCATTCTACAAATTGTCTTCTATACAAACACTAAACATAATTTCCCAGAGATTCTCTTCTATATCCTTATGCCTTCTTCCCAAAGTTAAACCTAACCAACCTCATTAATAATTTATGATAATACATCAGTGCTCTTTTACAAGTTAACAATTAGTTTAAAAAAACTCTCTGGAGACAATAATAACCCAAATTAATAACTCCAAAAGAAGGACTTTTAGGAACATTGCTTATGCTAGTTTGGTTTAGATACTAATAACATTCCTCAGGTAACATCTGCCTTTTTTTTTTGTCTTCATTTATGTATAACTCTAACATGTAATATCTTTTTCTCACAACTAAAATTTGATCCAGAAAACTTGACCCAGTTCCTGGGTGAGACAGTGGCATTATTTTTAATATCCACCTTTTACATATGACTTACTGTATTTGGTATCTGTACAAGGTGGTACTTTAGGATAAAAGCAGTCCTATGTGGCCTGAATAATGTGAGACTTTTCACATTATTAGTATGCAGGCATTGGTTAGGAAACAAAGTTTCCAGCAGACTTGAAGATGTGTTTAGAATATATGCAGTGTTAAGAGACCTTTCAATGATTCACAGGAGTTATGAGTTTTACTTTTATTAAGCATCCAGTTGAAGAGGAAAGATGACTTGCTTTTGGTTTCATGAAGATAGGTAAGAGGAAGCCTAATATCTTATCCTAAACCTAAATATTAAGTATATGCAAATTTGCCCTTTTATAATATGAACCAAATTGTTCAACTCCACATAAAGAGAGGAAAAAGGAACCCCCAAGGTCATATTTCCTGAATGCTTTATTGCACAATGACAATTCAGTGACCTTTCTAAAATACAGGTATATTAAGAGCAAGACGGTTTATTTAGTCACTGGTAATATTATCATGGTCATACATACAAACCAGTGATATGAAAAGAAAACAATTTAAAGATCAATTCAACTATCTATTATAAAACCCATTCTAGTAAAATTTATGTGAATATTTAAATAATCTGAGAGAATGCTCTAACTGGTTTGGCTCAGAGAATAGAGTGTCAGTCCGCAGACTGAAGGGTCCTGGTTTGATTCCAATCAAAAGCACATGACTGTGTTTCAGGCTCTATCACCAGTAGGGTGTGTGCAGGAAGCAGCCAAGCAGCCAATCAGTGATTCTCTCTCTCCTCAATGATGTTTTTATCTCTCTCTCCCTCTCCCTTCCTCTCTGAAATCTGGGCTTTCATTTAATGCCTTTTAGATATTAATGATTAGGTTGAATAATCTTCTGAAGACAAAATAATAAGATGAGGAAGACAAATGTTTTCATTTCTACTTTTAAAAGTCAGTAATTTCAGAAGCACTTTGAAGATACTAGGACAGGGAATATACTTTATAGAAAATTATCACATGAATATTGCTGTTAGTAGTTTTTGAAAATTGGAAACAAACACATTGTAGACAAAATTAAGACTAATTCTCAAGTTTTGCATTTAGATATAATTGAAATATAATTATGAGCAAATGTCAGGGTAAATATTTTTTGAATTACCTTAATAAAACATTCAGAAATAAGAACATTTGTGCCACAGACATCACCTTTAAATACTAAAATTTAGCATTTTCTTCTAGTGAGGTTTAGGATTATTTAACTTCGGAAGGAGTTTCTAGGATCCCTTTGGTTCCAAAATTACTCAAAAGAGCATCTATTGAAAATGTGTGATATTGGCATGGGATTGAGGGGCTAGGGGACAAAATATAAAGGAATTAAGGTACATCCAAACAACGGATATTATTCAGCACTAAAAAGAAATGAGTTATCAAGACATAAATAGACATGGAGGAACCTGAAATGCATGCTATGACATGTAGGATCCAGAGTAGGATTTCAGCCATATGACACTCTGGATGAGTCAAAACTCTGCAAACAGTAAGAAGATCAGTGGTTGCCAGGAGCTTGGGTAGGAGAGGGATAAAAAATCCATGTGAATGTCAGAAAGAAGGAGCACATTCAAAATGTACTTGTCTACTTTGCTTGGGCTTAGGCATGTGTATATGTGTGCGTGTAGGGAGATGCAAAGCAACATGTAGGCTACAAGCATTATTTAGCCTCACAACATTCACTCGGTGCCTAGAACAAGTAATTATTTATTTTGACTTGAGAATTTTCCTAGAGGCCACTTGCATGAATCTCATTTATTGGCTAATCATTCAATCACGTCTTTCTTATTCTGCCTGGATGAGCACAGTCTGCAGCAGGGACTCTGAAAACAGAGCCAGTAATAAGAAACCACTGCATGAGGCCCCTTTTATGGGTTGTTCCTGCCACACAGGCACCAGCAGAGATTGATGCTTTTCTTTATTTCTAAGTTAGCATCTTTATTTATCATCACATTTTTGTAAGTCTTGCTTGATAATTCCCTTTACCTGCCAATGTCTGGCTGCTTCGAATACATTTATGGCTTTTTCCTGCTACTCCTCTTCTCTACACTTCCTTGAAATTTCCAGACAAAAAAAATGCTATTTTACTTTTTCCTCAAAAATGAAGGTACTAATGGGTTTCTCCTCTGATGATATATTTTACCCTCACATGGGCAGGACTAAATATGTGCTTGGTTTTAAAAGTTAATCTCACATAGAAGATTTTATACATTTACTTTTCCCTGAGTAGTGATGGTAGTATACATGCTAAACATGAAAAATCTATAATCTATCTATCTACCTATTATCATCTATCTGTCTATCTATCTATCATCTCTCTATTATGGTTAAGTTTATCAACTTGACTGTGGTAAGAATCAGACTTTCACCTGAGAGGCAACATCAAGCCTTTGCTTCACTATTGAAGTAACTGAGACTTGGTGGTCTGACTCCAAGGTCAAAGACAAAGTCAGAAATAAGATTGTTCATACTCTAACACAACAGGCTTGGAATCAACAGGGAGAGAGCTAGCTAGCATGGGTCCTATGAGGGTGAATATTAACACCAAGTAATTATTAGGCTAAACTTTGAGATGGTGGTGTTCTGCCCTACACTGCGGGCTGGTGGCTGCCTTAGCAAAAGAGTGACCTACCCCACGAGTGATCTCATCCCGCCACTTGCTTCAGAAAATAAATCATGTCGGGGATTCTCAAAAGGCAAGTGGGAATGATTACCACAGGCTGTTTCACTTCCCAACCCAACAAAACAAAATCACCACCACAGTGTTTTTCTCTAGCAAGAAATTCATTATTCTGCACATTGTGTCCACTTATAAAAATTTGCTTCTTATTTGAATTCAGAGATAAAATTGGAAATTATAGAACTGTGGGAGTTGCTGAACACAGCATTCAATTTAAAATGAAGGTATATTGATTACTCACTTGGATTCACATAGGAAATTATTCTGAGAACATCATAAATTTGTTTTTTAAACCCTCAATAATACTCAACATAATGCAATTTACAAAACTCAGGTAGACCTTGTCTCATGTTTTACTGTGTAGTAAAGAAGAACAAATAGATGAATCCTCACAAAAGGTTAAGAGATGGTTTAATTCAACCACTATGGATGTGATTACAGTAATTCCTAAGAATCTCATTCATCCAAACATGTTTATAGTGACTTTCTTACTGACTCTATATTACCAAGTCCAAAATTAATTTTCCATTAAGTAAATAAGAACACAGAATCAATGTATTGATTTTAAGGTGTCCAGGTGGAAAGAGAGAAACATTTTCCTTTGTTTTTTTCCTCAGATGATTACAAGCATAGGGAAGAATGAGGGCCTGAGTCTGATTACAGAAGTATTTATCTCCGCTTTACCCCACATACCTCTTTGAACATAGTTTCATGCTTGGGATCCCAGCTCTTTCCATTTTTTAAAAAAATATATATTTTATTGATTTTTTACAGAGAAGAAGGGAGATAGAGAGCTAGAAACGTCGATGAGAGAGAAACATCGACCAGCCGCCTCCTGCACACCCCCCATCGGGGATGTGCCCGCAACCAATGTACATGCCCTTGACCGGAATCGAACCTGGGACCTTTCAGTCTGCAGACCAACGCTCTACCACTAAGCCACACTGGTTTTGGCTCTTTCCATTTTTTTTTTAATCCTCACCCCAGAATATTTTTTTTCCATTAATTTTTAGATAGAGTGGAAGGGAGATGGAAAGACAGATAATGTGAGAGAGACACATTGATTGGTTGCCTCCCTCATGCCCCCAACCAGGGCCAGGAGACTGCAACAGAGGTACATGCCCATAACCAGGATCGAACCCAGGATCCTTTAGTCCACAGGCCAACACTCTATCCACTGAGCCAAACTGGCTAGGGCCCAGCTCCTTCTTTATCCAACCACACTTGCAGACCTCCATTGTCCAGTCTTTAGAGCATAGACTTTTCCACAATTCTCTCATAAGCCATGACAGGTTACATGGGATCTGCCATTCCTGCCTGCTTCTTCCCTTCACAACATAAGATTTTGAAATGTATTTACTTTTTAATGAGTAAGCTATCTTACCACCTACTTAACATGTGAGCATCTTTTAAGCAAACCAGGCAAAATGATCTGATGTCCAAGTGAGGACATACATTATAGCATCAGTAGAAAGAACCCTTGCTTCCCAGCAGCAGGTCAGGACTAGGAAATGCCCATGAAAGCTGAAACCAGACAAGTGATCTCAGTTGCCAATGGGATCATTTACAAATGACCTTTACTGACTTTTCCTTCATACATCCAAGTCATTCTTACTGTTGGTTATATGGGGAATACAACTAGTAATACTGATATTTATTTAGCATGTTATAATTTAAAAATTAGAAACACTGAGAATTTAAGTGTCTGACTTAAAAAAAAAAAAAAAAAAAAAAAAAGGAATGAACTCTCCAGGAGAGTTTGAACTGTGTTTGCCTTCTTCTTGTTACATAATTGCAGCACAGAGCCAGCCTAAGACTTGGTAAATTATCATGTTATTTTCTAAAGTGGATCAATGTCTAATCCTTTTGCATTCAGTGTTGTGAGAAGTGTCTAGGACTTCTTTAAAAGTAAAGCTGTTGTTTTTTGTCAATGTCATTTCTCTAGGAGTCTTCACCTTTCTCATCACAACTATGCTCCTTACCTGTGTCCACAAGTCTGCGTACACTGTCTGCCTCTGACCATCTCTATAATAGTAGCAGAATGAACATCTCTCTGGTCAGCATTTCTTCTCTAAATCTATTTATGTTCTATGTAAATGTCCCTCTCAGCGTTACCTTTCATTTCTTTGTTGCACTTTCAGTTGACTAACACCCCCTGTCAATTACCCATTTTGGTAAAATTTCATGTAGGTTCATTACTGGGAGACAAGAGAGCAAATTAATTACACATTTAACTGTCTCTGTGTTAACTTGAATAACAAACAAATGTGGGGTAAGCAATGTTGACAGACTTTGTGGGAAGTGATGTGATTAGTCACGGATCACTGTTATTCACATAATGATTTGTGCACTGAAGAGCCAGCAGTGAAATTTGTACTTTATGTAATACTTACTGTTAATATATCTTGGTATAACCAAGATTTGGACCAAACTGTTGAGAGACTGTTGTTACTTCTTTAAACCATGGTAACCAAAATGCATGCATATTAAAATGTGCAGAGCAAAGAATGCCTGAATATGTTTGTATATCAATATGCATGTATTTATGCATATGCGATTTCTCTAAATATTGACAAAACTTGTTTACAAATAATTGAGCGAAGATGGTTCCAAAAATTAGTTTTGATTTTAAAGATCCTTATTCATTCCTCCTGAAAATTGCCACAACAGGTATGGTAAAACAGAAATCTGGAACTGCAATGTATGTGATAGGAAATTTCTTGCCTGGCCAACCGCCTCTTAGTCACTTTTAATATCAAATAAAGATGTTTGATGTATAATACTCTCCAAGTCCAGGTCAGAGAAAGTACCAGATGATTTCACTTATATGTGAAATCTAAGCAAAGTAAGCAAACAAACAAAAAATGACTCATAAATTCAGAGAACAGACTGACAGCTGTCATAGGTGGAATGGGCGACTGGATGAAATAGGTGAGAGGATTAAGCAAAACAAACAAACAACAATACCAACAAAAATACCCTCATATGCACAGACAACAGTATGGTGGTTAACCAGAGGGAAAAGTGAGTGGAATAAATGATGATGGAAGGAGACTTGATTTGGAGTAGTAAATACACAATAAAATATATTGATGATGTATTATACAATTGTACACATGAAACCTATATAATTTTATTAACCAATGTCAACCCAAAATTTGTTAATAAAAATAAATAAGTAAAATTGAAATAAGTTTAATAAACAAATAATGATGATCTGTGTAAACAAAGGCCAAGATATCTATAAATCAATAGATGTCAATGGTCTTCAAATCTCCAAAATCCCATTTGATTGACTAAATTTACTTCCCACAAAATTGAAGTCAGTGACCATCAATGCACATACTAAAATGAACTCTCCTATAAATAAGCTATTACTTACTCCACAGTACTGAACGTTATGTTTTTACAACAGCAGGACATATCCTGCTGGGGAATCAGCATAAAGAGAGAATGATAGATAGAAGAACATTGCTGCCATGTGTAGGCTCAGTTCATGCAAAGTCTGAGACTAGAGAAAGAAAATGATTACTAGAGCTGCTAAGGCCAATAAAGTTGTTCTATTGGAGAAGACAAATGGCAGTTTTAACAGGTTAGTTAATTGTAGCCCTTTACCATTAATTAGATTCAAAATGGGAGATAGGATGAGCACCAGCAATATCTAGCAACGGGATTCAGAGACAGTCCTCCAAGAATGCAATTAAAAAACTATCTGAAAAATGGAGCGAGCAACAAAAGCACCCCAGAGACAGACACAAAGGTGGACTGTGCTTGAGAACAGCTGACACACTTCCTAATTGTGCGGGTTGGTCTTAGATTTGAAGGTGAAGAGAAATCCACCAAGGAACAGAAACTCCAATGAAGTTGGCTTCCATGAAGATTGTGAGGCGGCACTCACATTAGTGAAAAATTGAACAGTGATAGATTTAGAAACCAATTGCACCGTGATTGATTAGGACTACCCATCAGGGGCATGACAAGCCTGAGGCACAGCACATGTAGAGTGTTTTCCCCAATCCTGAGCTGACCCTGTCATGAGGATCTGAAGGAAGGCTTAACTCTCAAGATCAGAGCGTTAGAGAGGAAGAAGGTATACAAGCTGTTTATAATGGATCTCACTCGGGGATCTCACTCTGACAATTCCTCCACTTGCATTTCTTTTCCACTGGAGCATTACAAGTGGGCATTAGCTATAAGAGGAGAACTTCAGAAACACTTAGGCCTGGGCAAGTCAGAAGCTATTCCTAGGGTATGCTATGACTGCAGAAAAAAACAACGCTTGTGTAGAAAACAATACTATTTGCTTTTCTCTCTTGACTTAGAATAACAGGGTGCCACTGCCTTGGGTGTGTTTAATTATTTATATGAGGGTTATTAGAGTGTGGACAGGAAGCCCTTATTGAAAGTTGTTCATACCAGCAACCTGCATTGAAGCTATGTAAGAAAATGTTCTTGCTAAATTATTAAGATAGAAAATGAATAATGAAGTGCATTTTAGTGGAAACTTACCTGAAAAATAGTTGCCTCAGGTAGGGAAAGAAAAGTAAGAGAGTAATGAGTCATCCTGTCCCATAAAGGAAAGGAAAGCAATCCTTCTCATGAATTAATGGATGATGGGTCATCCATAGCAGATGACACAAAAGGCAGCAATCTATGGACTTCACGTGCCCTAACTTTTAAGGATGTCATTATAGAGGGCACTGATATTCATTATCAGAATACTCTAGTATTTTAGTTGATCATGATAGTGTTTTTCCTGACTTCTATAATCTTAACCCCTTCGCCCATTCAGGGACTTTATTGACTTAATCTTATCTTTATCCATAGAGGCAGTTCTTGCCACAAATATAAGGACAGGTCATGTTTTATGGATTTTTCCTGGACCTACTGCCCAGGCCCCACCGTACCTAGCCTCCTATCTTCTTAGTACCTCTAGATAAATATGTGATTTCTACATATTGATTATACGTATTTTATATTATATTGTGTCTCCCTGCCTGGGTCTCTGAATCACGTTACACCATTCCATTGCATTCGTTTCCATTTGCTGATACAATAAATTGCCACAAATAAAGAGGCTTAAAGCAACACAAAGGCATTGCCTTTCTGTACTAGAGTTCTGGAATCTAAAGTGGTTTGGCGGGACTGCATTCCTTCTGGAGGGGCTGGTGGCTATTCTGTTCACCTGCCCTTTTCAGCCTTGAGAGTCTTCCCATCTTCCTGAGCCTGTGGCCGGGAAAACTCTGAATACTTCTGTCATCATATACCCTTCTCTCCCTCTGATTGCGAAGTCACATAGACTCTGATGCTTCTGCCTCCTCCTTTTAAGGACCTCTGGGATGACATTGAGCCTAAAATAATCCAGTATAATTTTCTCATCTCAAAATGCTTAATTTAGTCACATCTTTAGCATCTCTTTTACTATGTAAGGAACATACTGGCAGATTCTGGGAATTGGAGCATGGGCATGTTTGGGGACCATTTTTTATAGCCGATGAACCTATTAAATCCTGTCATTTAATATATCCTAACCCACATCTCAGACATTGTTATTTCAGAGGTTTATATACCTGAATTTCTTTCTCTTGATATTTCATGTTTCCCACACTTGAATTTTGTTTATATCAGTCTGGAACCTCTCCTCCTGCACTGTTTAATTTGGGGTTCTTAAATGCAATCCTTTGGCTGGAAACATGTCCTTCTTTCCTGAATTGATCTTTGAGCATTAGAGTCAACAGGTCTACTTTCAACCAAGCATCCTTCTCATAGTGAAATTATTCATCACTTCACAGATTCTGAGACCATTTTGATCCTCCACATTCCTATGGAAAGAACTTACCCCTGCCCTATAATTAGATTGCTGTATAAGCCCAGAGCCCATATATGTTGTGCTCCTCATTGCAGAATTTACACCTGAGCCTGGCCCATGGCTGAAAGTCTGTCTGAGGCCCTTGAAGCTGGCATCTTAGACAAGCTGAATATCTCATATGTTTTTGTTACAATGTAAACCCATCAGACTACCAAAATAGTGGGGGAAAGACTTTAAAAAACACACAAAACACCTCTGCCTTATTGAGGTGGGTGTTTTCTGTGTTCTTCTCACCTTTTTATCCTTATGTATTCTGTGTCTGTGTCTAGTACAACAGGCTTACTGGCACCAGAGCCATTATCAGGTCAGTCTAGGTGTTCGAAAAATGTTTGTTATTTGTCTCTGTAGCCTTCCTATCATTCCATATAAGCTTGATTGAGATTATTAGGCTGACCATTTGGCTTTGATGTGCTCCAGTTTTGCAAAGCTCTCCTCCTGCAGATCTGATGTTCTGATTTATAACACGTGGGT
Organism: Pipistrellus kuhlii; assembly: GCF_014108245.1. NCBI lineage: Eukaryota > Metazoa > Chordata > Mammalia > Chiroptera > Vespertilionidae > Pipistrellus > Pipistrellus kuhlii. The sequence goes on from NW_023425438.1 coordinate 8,490,704, forward strand.
TTTCATTCCCAGTATTTGTCCCAAATATTCAAAGAAGATTTCTACACTGAAGTCCAGAGACCCACATATAAAAAAGGAATTATTTGCTCAATTGTTTGTAAAATTTGATAAAGTGCTTCTCCAATGAGGGATGACATCATGAATGACCCTTTAAATTGATACATCAAGTTGAGGAAAAGGTTGAAGGAAGTTTTGGATAGTTGGGAAAAATATAGTCAACATAAAATTACACTTATGATTGATTTTCACTTTATGGTATGAAATGCATTCTGAAATTTTAAATAACTTTAAAGCAAAGCTTATGGTCTTTATTTAAAGGGCGCTGAATTAAAGAAGCTGATACTTACTGTTCTGGCTAAAATTTTGCCTCTGCATAAACACAAATGAAAGTTTTCTCCTTTTTTAGATGGGTTTCTTAATTATATTATTTTTCTATTTTTCTTATACTCTTCTGTGGTTTTGATGTTATGAGATATAAGCACAGATTGAGGGCAATAAAAGGGGAAGCCATATAAAGAAAAACATAAAGAAAATATGGACACAAAGTGTAAATTTGGGATAGCTATAGATTTAAGGAAGGTGTCACAGCCATTGGAAGGAAGAAAGGCATTCAGGTATATTCAGAGAAAGGTATTGTTTCAAAAATGTAGAAAACTTTATTTAAAAAATGAGTAGTTTCTCAGGTGCTAAGTCTAGTATATCTCAAAGTCCTATTTCTCTACACTGTCTTCTACTGCCAGACTTTCTGGACTTTGTGTTACTCAAGATCTTCAGGTGGAACTTCGATAATGAAAATCTTTAAAAGTATTGTTTACCTAAAATTCTTCAAAGCAAAACATCAGAGATTTAATTTTGTCTTATTTTCCAAACTACTGTCTTCAACATTTTTTGGGTGAATGTTACCTATGAAAATTTGAGAAGAGAAAATTAATTTACTAGTAGTGTTTTATCCTGCTTTCCTACTGAACTAAATATACAAACATTTATATTTTGGGGATTGGTCTACATTCTGTCTCAGCAATGGGGTTTCTCTGCCATCTTCCAGAACAGGCAGTTATGGAGCCCAATTTTCTTCATGGCAGCCAATACTTTCCATCTCATTCAGAGCTCCATTTCAGCTCTTTCCCAAAAGTTATACATCTTGTGAAGAGATTACAGAGCTATGATTTTGCAGAGGAGCTATCTGAAATAACTAAACTTTTCCTTAGAGGAACCCTCTTGGAAAATTTCCACAGATGTCACAGAAGGTTCAGGCATTCTCAATTACTCCCCAACTGGCATTTGCCTTTGTTTTTCACTATAATTTCATTAATTCCCCAAATGCTGCTTATAGGCTAATCTCTCATCAGTCAATAGCTTTTGACCACATGTTTGGTATTTAAATATCGGCCTATTAAATTGCTTTCTGCAATAAAAAAAAGAATCTTTGGTCATGAAACAAGACACAATGAAATCAAAATTGAAGATAATTCCCAAAATGGATTTGGTTTACTAAGGTATAATTTTAAAAGTGTCAGATTGCATATAGAAAATTTAATTTACTATAATTTACTGATCCAAGGCATCAATCAAAAACACTGCTATAGCGCCTACTTTTAATTCTAGCAAGTGATGTTCATTTGTATTTTATGCTTCCTGTAACTACATTATTACCACATTTTCTTTAAAAATATATAATGCTTTACTCAAATTTTGCATATTATCCTTTTCTGACCAACTCTTAGTCTAATGGGTATCATGGAACTTACCAATTATACTGACCTCAATGCCTATGGTATTTGTGCACTTTCAAAAGTACTGAGATCAGCTTGAAACAGATTAAAAGCTAGTATTTCATAAAATTATGAGCCTAGATAATGATATCTCCCTGTCTTAGTTAATTTGGGTATTCATACTCCATTCTTTCATTTGTTGACTCAGCAAATATATAATAAGTACCAAATATTTGCCAGATATACTAGGCTTTAGTAGGTGTGTGTATGTAAAATTAGGATTAATTTGGAATTTCCTTCTCAATTCCATGAATGGTTAATTTGGGATATGAAATCTCCTTTACATAAAACACCATTAGTTATTTAAATACTTTTTTTAAACAAAAATAAAGGGCTGTACAACATAGTGGTTTAGATTATGGCTCTAAAATCCTATGGTCAAAGTTCGAATCAAAACTTTACCTCTTGCTAGTTAGATGACCTTGGGCAAATTACATAATGTCTCCTTGCCTATTTTCTCTTTAGTAAAATATTTATTTTTTTCTTAATATTTTTATTGATTTCAGAGGAAGGGAGGAGAGAGAGTGCTCTATCCACTGAGTAAACTGGCTAAGGCTCATTAACAAAATATTAAAAATTGGGTTGTTATCAAGGAAGATAACACCTCTAACATATTGATCATTACTTCTTGGCACATACATGGATGAAAAGGAAGATAATGATTAAGTGAAAGAAATATTTGATTGGAGCATTTATGGAAATAATTGCTTGATTGTTTTTCTTAAACAGGTGATGAAGTGTTTGAGAACACTACATATTCTTTTGTGATCCTTCCCTTACAACTGAGAACCTACTGCTATGCCTTTTAAAGTTGAGACCCTCATAAAAAAAAGCATGAGTTGAGATGAGGATCTACATTCTAAGTTTGGGAAATCTATAGGTTTTACCGTAGGCCATGGCTTGAAAGGGATGAGAACAATCTCTTTACTGGTAAAAGCACAAACAAATTATGCATTCATTCAGTTGAAGCAAGATTATTGTTTCTCAGTTCCCTATTCAGTTCACCACAATCCTCTGGGATCTAGTAGAGATTGCAGTATGGGTAGATATCAGAAGAGTCTATGAAATTCTCAATAAACACATGAGGAATCATAGCCTCTCCACAGGAGTGGGTTTTCTGTTTTCCTAATATGAATTAAAATATTCTGTCTCATTTGGAACCGCCAGTGTTGTTTGTTAATGCTTCATTCTATTGAACCCAGTGTGAAGTTGACTGTTGTTTACATTTTCCACAACTAGATGCTATTTTTTTAATTTGGGTAGCTAGATATATTTGAATTGTTTTCTTACTTTCAAAGTTCATGATTATTTTATGTGGGGATTTTTTTTCTAGTACTTGGCCTTGTTTGTTTTGTTGTTGTCACAGAAAAATAGCAAAGAAGTGGAACTTTAAATTCATGTATCTATGTTTCATGATTATTAAATATAATTAGCCTTAGATAAAAGGAAGCATCTGGTCGTGTGTGTGTGTGTGTGTGTGTGTGTGTATTGTGTGTTGTGTTTAACTTAAACTTATGTCTCTGTGGATGTTGTTTTATTGTTATTTTGTGTAATATAATTGATACTACTCACAGTTTATAATTCATTTAGCCTTTGCATGTATTATTTTCAAACATTAAAGAATATATGTAATTGGTAATTCAAGTAGCAAATATCTTTACTAGAAAAATGTATTATACCATTTTAAATTATGAGTTTTTCATTCCACTAACTTTGATATAAATAAACCACTTCATATATCTTTCTGTTTTTAATTACAATGCATTTTCATGATGTGTCAATATATCTGTTAGTTTTTGGACATAATGGCACTATTCCGACCAATGATTCTTCCTTTAGCATAGTTTGACTCCTCATAGACTGAAAGTACCCCTGTGTTAGATCCAGTCCATAATTCTACACTTGTATTCCAGTTGGTGAATTGTTGAGCAAAGAAACCAGCACGGGGAAAAGATTGCTTATGCCTATTGTGTTTCAACTAGAATAAATATGGCTAAAAGTCATTTTCCTCTGGCCTAAAGAGTCTATGTCGTCTTTTCTGGGGAGTAAACAATTTGTGTTACCTATACAATGTGGTTTGTTAATGCTTCATTCTATTGAACCCAGTAGCAATATAGTCTGTCAAGATGGCTTTCAAAAGATCAACATACAAGTCATTATTCTCCATTCTACTATCATTCCCTACTTTTTTTTTTTTTTAACTAGTTCTATTTACCTACTTTTGGCTTGACATTTTACCATGCAACATCAGAATAAAGTTTGCAGGCAGCAACACTCATCAAATACCGGATTAAAAAGCCTAGAAATTAAAATTGGAGAAATGTTGAGATTTGCTGAAGTCACTAAAAAAGGCATTGCTCGAGCTTTTCCTTTATAAGTGACCTTCACTCCAAATGGTTTATACTATTTCCCACACAGTAGATAGACAATTATCTCTCTTCTAATATAATTTCTTTCAAGCAATCTTTTCTCCACCATTTCACTTTCTTGGCTTTCCTCGCCTTGTATTGATGGCATAGTACATTTCTATTACTTTTGCAGTTGTTTTTTATTCCCCTTAAAATTGATTAAATTTAGTATGCTGTTTTAAACATGAAGTGTTGACCCAACTGAGTTATTTGAGCTAAATAAAATGCAGGAATTTTATTACTCTCTTTCAAGCTTTATGTGTGACAAAGTTTGTCAAAAATGGAAACCCAAAATTATTTTTTTTTAAATGGTTACCTTGTTTTTGTGACTTTGAATAGTGCATATAGTTGAACTGATAACCACCTTTACCCTTATCACTATGATCTCCCAGACTATCTTGCAGCTGTTAATCAATGATCTTGGTGTCAACTATTTAAGAAATTTCCATGCACATTTCCTTTCATCGTAACCTTATACTAAATGGTTTCTGCAGTGCAGCTATTGGACCTATTTGAAAACAAACAGTCTATTAAAAATCATAGAATATGGGTTAGTTTAGCACAGAGATCATGGTTTTTATCATCACCACACCAAGTTTGGCAGCTAAACTGGTCAATAGTAATTTGGGTGTCAGTGAGTTGTAAATTCTTCTCTGATAATGTTTTACTTTCTGGAAAATTCGATATAGACTCAGTGGTAGCTGAAAATTTTATTTGCATTGTTTATAAGCCTATTAAAGTTGTAATATATATGGGTACATATAAGTTTCTAAAGGGCAATAACACATGATAAGTATTTGGGCTGTCATTATATACAGTCCTATTTTATGAGTTTTAGTTTGTTTTTTAAATAAACTATAATCATTCATCCAAAAAATGAGTCCTGTAAGATAAAATGTGACTTTTGATTTACTAGCTAGAATGTTAGAAGACAAAGTGAGCAGAATTCAAAATGACAGAAGATTGTCATTATATCAGATGAAATAGTGCAATTGTTGCTACAATAGATTTATAAATCTTAAAAAAATCCATTTATTTTATGAAATTTTTTGAAATTTTAAATAAAATTTATTTTTATAGCACAGTTATAATATATGTCCATAGTTTTAAAAATATATAATATTTTGAAGTAGAATAAAAAAGTAGAAAGCATGAAGCTGTCTAAATGTTTAATATGCTTATTACTAATCCCCCTTTCATTGAATAATTTGCTTACTTTAGCATACTTATACCAGAACTATAATTCTGATTTCTGAATATTTTATTTATTACAGCAAAAGTATGTCTCCAAACATAAACTTAGAAAAGAGATTACTTTATGTATAAAATAATCTGGTAATACCTACTATTGTTTGTTTCACAGTCATTTACTATATTTGCCTCGTAAGGTTAAGTTAAACATTATTTTTATGCACCTATTTCTTTCTATATGTTCCAGGTACTTTCTTTGAAAGAGTCCCACAAAGTACAATTACCTTCTCATTTAGTAGAACCAGTCCTTGTTGCCTATAATTATTCTGAATTTAAAGTATATTTGTTTTCAATGAATATGTTAGAAAACATTACATCACAGTTATGTACTGTCATAGGAAACCTTATGTTTATATTGCTTTAATAGTATAACATCTTGCATTATAAATTGGCTACATGTGAACACTCTTTAGTCTAAAGAAATCCTTGAGGGTTGCAATTCAGAATATCAGAATCTTCCTAATAACCCAGTTTTCATGGGAGAGAGATAATAATTGATATTCTTAAGTGAACAATATACTTAAAGTTCAGACTCTTGGACATTTAACTTATTGCACATTATGTCTGCCTATCTTCTTATACTCTGTACTCATTAAAAATGCAAAATTTCCCGAGTACAATATTCATACTTCATACCTTCAGGGCTTTGTTTAACTCACAGCACATAGTATATTCATGGTAAATATGGGTTGAATTAAACTAAGACAAAATAGTAACCACATACATAGCTGAACACCCATCGATGCTTATTTCCAGGGATTTAAAATTGGATTTTTAAGTGACCAAATAATGTCAATGAATTAATACAACACACACAAATGTACTTTGCAGTTTCCAGAGGGAGTTTATAAAAACAATAATGATCATAAATCCACATAGAGTATTATTGCTCTTTACCAAAAAGTAATATTAGAAGAATCATAGCCATAGTTATAAGCTCTAAATTGTAACATTAAAAAAATAAAGATGCTTAGAGCATCTCCTAGAAGAGTGAAAACTGATTTATTTCCTTTTAGTGAAGCTATATGTAGTTTATTTTTTTAATTATATAAAAAATGTTTTTTAATTGGATCATTCATCTTCCTTTTATTTAGTTGTATCAGCTGTCTGTAGATGTTAGAGATTAAACCTTTATCAGTGGTGTTATTTGCAAATATGTTCTCCCACACCATGGGCTTTCTTGTTGTTTTGTTGATGGTTTCTTTTGCTGTAAAAAAGCTTTTTATTTTGATGTAGTCCCATTTGTTTATTTTCTCTTTAGCTTCCATTGCCCTAGGGGCAGTATCAGTGAAGAAGTTCTTTTGGCATACGTCTGAGATTTTGCTGCCTGAGGATGCTTCTAGTATTTTTATGGTTTCCCGTCTGATGTTTAAGTCCTGTATCCATTTTGAGTTTATTTTTGTGTATGGTGTAAGTTGGTGATCTAGTTTCATTCTTTTGCATGTGTCTACCCAATTTTCCCAACACCATTTATTGAAGAAACTGTCTTGACTCCATTGTATATTCGTGCCTTTGTCAAATATTAATTGAGCATATTGATTTGGGTTGATATCTGGGTTCTCGATTCTATTCCATTGATCTATATGTCTGTTCTTGTGCCAGTACCAGGCTGTTTTGAGAACAGTGGCTTTGTAATACAGTTTGAAGTCCGGTATTGAGATCCCTCCTACTTTACCCTTCTTTCTCAGGATTGCTGTGGCTATTCGGGGTCTTTTATTGTTCCAAATGAACTGTTGGAGAGTTCTTTCTAGGTCAGTGAAATATGCCCTTGGTATTTTAATGGGGAGTGCATTGAACCTATAGATTGCTTTAGGAAGTATGGACATTTTGATGATGTTGATTCTACCAATCCATGAACATGGTATGTTCTTCCATCTCCTTACATCATCCTCTATCTCTTTTTTCAATGTCGTGTAATTTTCTGCATATAGATCCTTTACTTCCTTAGTTAAATTTATTCCTAGGTATCTTAATTTTTTGGTGCGATGGTAAATGGAATTGCTTTTTTAGTCTCTGTTTCTGTAGTTTCACTGTTGGTGTATAGAAATGCCATGGATTTCTTGGCGTTAATTTTGTATCCTGCTACATTGCCAAATTCATTTATTAAGTCAATTAGTTTCTTAATGGAGTCTTTTGGGTTCTTTATGTACAATATCATGTCATCTGCAAATAAGGATAACTTTACTTCTTCTTTTCCAATTTGGATGCCTTTTATTTCCTCCTCTTGTCTAATTGCAATGGCTAGTACTTCCAGTACTATGTCAAACAGGAGTGGCAAAAGTGGGCATCCCTGTCTTGTTCCTGTTCTTAGAGGGAATGGTTTTAGTTTTTGCCCATTGAGTATAATGTTGGCTGTGGGTTTATCATATATAGCTTTTATTATGTTGAGGTATGATCCTTGTACTCCCACCTTGTTAAGAGTTTTTATCAGGAAAGGGTGTTGGATTTTATCGAATGCTTTTTCTGCATCAATTGATATGACTATATGATTTTTATCTTTCAATTTGTTTATGTGATGTATCATGTTTATTGATTTGCGGATATTGTACCATCCTTGCATTCCTGGAATAAATCCTACTTGGTCATGGTGTATGATCTTTGTGATGCTCTGCTGGAGCCGATTTGCTAGGATTTTGTTGAGGATTTTGGCATCTATGTTCATGAGGGATATTGGCCTGTAATTCTCTTTCATTGAGTTGTCTTTATCTGGTTTTGGTATTAGGGTGATGCTGGCTTCATAGAAGGAGTTTGGAAGTGTTCCTTCCTCTTGAATTTTTTGGAAAAGTCTGAGGAGGATAGGTTTTAGTTCTTCCTTGAATGTTTGGTAAAACTCTCCTGTGAAGCCATCTGGCCCTGGGCTTTTGTTTGCTGGAAGCTTTTTGATGACTGTTTCAATTTCTTCCCAAGTCACTGGTCTATTGAGATTTTTAGATTCTTCCTGATCGAGTTTTGGAAGTTTGTATTTTTCTAGGAATATGTCCATTTCCTCCAGGTTGTTCAGTTTGTTGGAATAGAGTTGTTTGTAGTATTTTGTAACAATCCGTTGTATTTCGTTGGGGTCTGTTGTTATTTCACCTCTTTCATTTCTGATTTTGTTTATTTGGGTCCTCTCTCTTTGTTTCTTAGTTAGCCTGGCTAGAGGTTCATCTATCTTGTTTATTAAAAAATGTTTTTTAGATTTTTTGTCCATAGATTTTTTTTATATAACATAAAATTATGCAAAGACAGGAGATGGTGAATCAAATAAAGCAAACAAGGAAAATCTTCCTTAAGTATTTTTATATTTATAAAAAGATTTCCCTCTGATTCAAAATATTTATTCAATTATATATAATTTCCTGAAGTAACATCATCAAATGCCTATTAATATTAATAGATTAATAGGTTATACTTACTGTTTTCAATTAAGTTATTTATATATATTTTTAACTTACTGATTTTTTACAGAGAGGAAGGGAGAAGGATAGTTAGAAACACTGATGAGAGAGAAACATCAATCAGCTGCCTCCTGCACACCCCCTACTGGGGATGTGCCTGCAACCAAGTTACAAGCCCTTGACCAGAATCAAACCTGGGACCCTTCAGTCCTCAGACCGATGCTCTATCCACTGAGCCAAACCAGTTTCAGTGATGAAAGAACACTGATCCACTGCCTCCTGCATGCTCCTTACTAGGGATCTAACCTGCAACCCAGTCATGTGCCCTTGACCGGAATCGAACATGAGACTCTTCAGTCCACAAGCTGACGCTCTATCCACTGAGCCAAACCAGCTAGGGCAAGGAAGATTTTTTTGAAGGCTGTGTTCAGGTAAATTTTTCATAAAAGATGAAAGAACAAAAAAGATGAGGAAGGAAGCACTTTTCAGGCAGCAGGAGAATTGCATATCTAGTATGCACACATCAAATATGAGAAAGAAGTTGGAGTGGTTGGCAGGTTCCAGACTTTGAAGGGACTGTGTGCCATGGTTTAATCCTGAAGGAAATCCTGAAGTTGTTTTGGAAAGGTTTTAATGGGAATGATGTGATCCAATTGGCAACAGTGTTGAGGATGGGCAGTGTGTATCTCTGTGGCGGGGGTATGGGATTAGATTACAGCCAGGCAATTTGGAGGCTCTTACCTTATTTCACATGAGAAACTACAGAACGTCAGGCTGGGTGGCAGAGAAAATGTTCAAAATGCACATGATTACAGAAATCTAAGCTGTAGAAACAACAAGACTTGATGGCCTATTAAAAGAGGCAAAGTGGGGGACAGTGCTGTTGAGAACACAAAGACAAGTCTGTCTTTGATGACAACATCTAGTTGTGATGTCATTTAAAATGCTAAACATGTTGAAAGGCTATATTTATTGCTTTGTGTGTTTGACTGAATCAATATTTTCATTTTATATAGAGATATGTGTGTCTATATACATATATATGATATATGTGTTTATATGTGTGTGTGTGTGTGTGTGTGTATACCAGCAAAAAATCAACATTTCTGTAGGAAAGAAATAGTAGACAGCATGACAGTTGAAATACAAGGCTAGAGAACATTTCTTGACCAAATCAACAAAGAAGGACTTGGTTTTTAATTGCAATTTATTAGGGGTGACTTTGTGGAGGGTTGGCTGATGGAGATTGTGATGAAGGGCTTATGCTATCTGATAGCCATAAGCCAGCTCCTGATACCATATCAGATGTGTAGAATCCTATGTAGGTTACCCTTCAGGTGCTCCCTTGATAATCGAAGTGGGCTTTAATGAAGATGCCATGTGTAGTGTTCTCAGTAGGTCTGTCTGTGCCAGGTATGGTTTCTCATATGGATCAAGTCTTCCCTAGAAGGTGAATACTACATATAATGATACTCTTTTGAAATATCTTGCAGTGATGCTAATCCATACTTTCTGTAGTCAAAGCTCCAACGTAATTGGGATTTTTCAAAAGGAAAAACAGAGGGCAAAGATGAAAAAAATTATTACAAATATTTAAAACAGTACAGATTGATCTCTGGGGATTTTGGAGCACCTTGCGTATGCTGAAAGAAAAGTGTTTCTCAAGCTTAAAAAGAGTTTAACACTGAAGTCAAGCATATATATTTTAAATGTTTATTCTGGTCTTTCTTCAGACTCTTTTAAGTACAATAATATTATTTGTTCTACTTATATGTTAACATAGCTGACAATGTGGGAGGTATTTTCAAGTTGACATTGCTAGTATATTTTCTGTGAAATTTTCAATGTCTAAGTGAAACATGAGAATCTTTAGAAAGATAAAATCCATTTTTTCTTAACTTAAAAAAAAAAAGAAGTGTTGTATCGTCAAATGACCTCTCAAAGGAAAGCTTCTTAAATGTTATCTTCTATGGGTAAAGAGAGTAAAATCACTTCATTTGAATGTAAGTAATATGAATTTTCAAAGTTTGCTACAGCCCTTTTATTTAACTCAAAAACACTCAAATGGCTATAGTGAAAAGCTTCACAGTTGGCAAATCTGGATTACAAAGGAAATTGTGAGACACACTCATTAATGTAATTTAGAGAAATTCTCCTCCATGGCAAAGTCAAATGCTAGTACTAAAAAGAAAGCATTGTTTAGGACTTACTTATTAGTCCCTCAACCAGAATAGTTGAAGTAATAATGGTTCATTTTAATGTTTACCAGATCAAATGTGCATTTCTAAAATCAAATGTCATTCCTTACTGACTTCTTAAGGAGTAAGATTTAAATGAATGTCATAAATTCAATAGAATATGCATTAGAACTGTATAAACATTAATTGCATTAATACATTATTTATGTGTCTTTAGAGGTATGATCACTCTAATAGTTCTCACTGTTATTTTCAAAACCACATAGTAATAAAATGTCTCATAAATAAGAAGTAAGGCTACATTATGTGATGGCACAAAGTGTTATTTTGAAACTAGCTTGTGAAAGTTAATGGTCAATAAAACTTTTTTCATTCTATAAAATGTGTGTATTTAACTTTCTCTTGAAATACCTGACAATTAGAAGCATGTTATCATATAGGGATCAAATCCAAATAAATTATTACAAAGCTACATCCTTTCTCCCACATATGCTCAGAGAAGCAAGAAACAGCTCTTGAATAAAAGTCAAATCCAGATTTTGAAAAACATATTTGCAATAGAATAATAGTAGAATATAATTATGGAGAAGAATTAATTGGAAAACAAATTGAAACACGGTAGTGCTATTTCCAAAAAACAGATAGGATGATTGGCATGTGCCCATGAACTTTTCTAACAAAAATAGATGGAAATTTCTTGGCACCTGACATTAGAATTCCAGTAGCAAAGGTTCCTGGCTGTGTAATTAGAATTGGTCCATGGCATAGGCATTTGATAATTTTATACTAGTACTTCTCAGTATATTTTGCTTTTACAATTTCACCCAGAAATACATTCTAAAAATTATTAATACTAAAGTGGTAAAATCAAGGAAAGTCAGAAAAAAAGGCAACCAAACAAGGCTAGATATATCTGAAAGATGAAATAGAAAGGGGTCCAGAGACTGGGATGCCAGGACACAGGCTTTATTGAAGAGAAGCGTACCACTACTGGCTGCTTCCAGAGAGAGAGAGAGAGAGAGAGAGAGCGAGCACACAGAAAAGAGCGAGGGCCAGGGTATAAGCACTTTTTAAGGGGAGGATAGGGGACAGGGCTTAGGGCACTCAGCACATGCTGATTGGTGGTTTCATGTAAGGCCTATGATTAGGGACCTAGGGACTTAGGAATTGGGGGCTTAGGGTATTTGGCAGTTGCTGATTGGTGGTTCAATGCTCAGGAATGTCCGGCTATATGTGGAGTTTTCATCTGTCCATCAGCTGGAGGAAGTGGGATCTATCAATACCTAAGAAGGACAGAGAAAGAAAGGCCATAATACATAAGCATGTAACCCTTGACCATGACTGACCTACAAATCTACATAAAGAATGTCTACAGGTATTTAAGAGGAAAATAAACCTCTAGTATGGGCTTTTGGCTTAGTGATTGCTGTGCATTAGATATTCAAACATAGTGAAAAGGAGAAAAAAAATATGCTACTATGATAGGTAATGGGCAGCCCTGTGACCACTGGTTATTTTCTGTCCTCACAAAATCTTCACCTAACTGGAGGGACAAAAACACCTGGGTCCAGGACATCCTGGGATCGCTTCAGTTTCATAATTTCGGTTGTGGCTCCTCGGCAGAAAGCTTAGTCACTCCTGAGGTCCCTGTATATATCTTACTAATTAAGCATCAAAAGAAAGTATGGCAGGATTGTGTTTAATCACTCACTCAATTTTGGGAAGCTCATTTGTTAACGTACCATGCTGGGGGCAAAAAAAAAAAAAAAAAAAAAAATGCTGTTAGAAAATTGGGGCCTATGATCAAGGAACATGATTCAATAAATAAATAAAATAAACCTCAAAAGAAGTATACCAGAGAAGCTGAAGAAGAAATCCACTAGCTTCAAGTCTTAGACACACACTCAGTTAAGAGAAAGTGGCCAATAGTGTTTTTTTTTTTTGCATTATAGCTGGGAAAGCTTGCTCTACTGAGAAATCAATCCTGTGATCCTTGCTACATTGGGCTAGTTTGTGGGCAAGTGCAGACACTGGAAATCAGTCTACAAGCTGGACACAGATGGCAACGGAGCAAATTCTGCCTGGTAGAGGTGCTCTTCAGAGTAACAGCCTATTTATGCCCTCTTTTGAAATGTTCAGTGAGCAAGGAAAAGATAGGCTAATGGGTCTCATTGTATCATGGTAGGTACATTGCGTATTTTTTAATAACTAGGGTGAGAAAATGATGTAGTTTGTGATATGACTCTCCTCTGCCCTCCTTCTTGTGATCCTTGTAGTAAACCTCCATTGGAGAAGATTATCTGTATAACCCTGAAAACATTAAAGTATTTGATCTCTTAAAAGATACAAGCACAGTCATATAAGCACCCAGAATCTGAAATTGTGTTGTATAAAGACCATTATAAAATCAGGTTGAATTTACAGCAAAGTTTTATTTTAAAAAGTTTATTTCAATAACATGTATATTAGTTTTTAAGAAAAGTTTACATTTTACTGAATACTGTATGTTAATGCATATCATCCTCAAAATGGCCCCAATAAAGAAATAGCTATTATATTTAATTTACAGATAAGGAAGTTTAACCCAATACATTTTTTTTTTTCTATTAGAATCTACAGAGTTAGGACTTGCATACAGGTGTTCTGAATTTAATTTTGTGTGTGTGTGTGTGTGTGTGTGTGTGTGTGTGGTCAGGAACAAATGCATGTAGGCAAGTACACATGGGTTTATACCACACATTAGAGTCCTGGTGCACAAATTCAGGCACCTGTGGTCCCTTAGGGTAGCCTGCAGAGATTGGGCCGAAACTGGCAGTCCAAAGTTGCCTGCCACTTCTGCCTGCCACTCCCGCTCATCCCGGCCCTGCTGTGCCTGCCTTTACCTCACACCCAGTCAGTCCTGATCAAGACCACAGTAGTGACCCCCAGCAGTGAGCCCTGCATCTGGCAGCCATCCTGTGGGAGAGATGGGAATCAGGATGCCATCAGCCTTCTGGGCAGGGGTAGGTGGTGGGACGCCTTTGCGGGCCTGGAATCTGGATCTGTCCTGCTGACTTCCATGCCACCTGGTGGTAGCTTTTATATGGGGATCCTGCCAGCAGTGCAGGTTGTTGGTGCCTGGCCCCTTCTCCGAAGATTAGACCAGCAGGACTACTGAGGTAAGGAGTGGCTCCTGCCTGATCAAGAGAGATTAGTCAGCCGAAACTGGTTTGGCTACTGGTTTGGGTAGAGCATCTGAAAGGTCCCAGGTTCGATTCCGGTCAAGGGCATGTACCTGGGTTGCGGGCACATCCCTAGTAGGGGGTGTGCAAGAGGCAGCTGGTCGATGTTTCTCTCTCATCGACATTTCTAGCTTTTTAGCCTTCCTCTTTGTAAAAAATCAATAAAATATATTAAAAAAAGAAAAGAGAGAGGGAGAGATTAGTCAGCTGAGTGGCGGCACTCCCATTGTGGGAGCACACTGATCACCAGGGGGCAGCTACTGTGTTGAGTGTCTGCCCCCTGGTGGTCAGTGCACATCATAGCAGCCGGTCAACCATTCCTTTCATTTGTTTGGTCCCTTTAGGCTTTTATATAGAGAGATTCTGCCTTGAAATATTCTCATCATGTGATGCCATCCAATTTAATGTCTACTTATAAATGATTCACCATGACAATGACATGCCATGTAATTGATAGGAGTTAGAAATCCCAGTAAAGTCCTATATAGCATAAAGAGATTTTTCATTTTAATTTTTAAATCAAATCTGCAAGCCTATTATGGGACAAATGACATTCCATTTGACTTGCAGAGTTTCAATTTAAAACAAGAACTGCGCTATTTTGTTATGCAAAGTAAATAGAAATAATCAGAGATGTTTTTGATGTAATCAAATCACATCTATACAGAAATTTATTTTATTTTTTAAGTCTTTTATCTATTACTAGAGGCCTGCTGCACAAAATTCATGCACAGGGGCAGGCGGGGGGTATGTGTCCCTCAGCCCAGCTTGCACCATCTCCAATCTGGGACCCCTTCATGGATGTCCGACTGCCTGTTTAGACCTGATCCCACCAGTGGGCCTAAACAGGCTGTAGGATATCCCTCTCACAATCCAGGACTGCTGGCTCTCAACTGCTCACCTGCCTGCCTTCCTGATTGCCACTAACCACTTCTGCCTGCCAGCCTGATTACCCTAACCACTCCCATGCCAGCCTGATTGATGTCTAACTGCTCCTCTGCCAGCCTGTTTGCCCCCAACTTCCTTCCTCTGCTGGCCTGGCCACCCCTAATTGCCCTCCCCTGCAGGGTTGATCGCCTCCAACTGCTTTCTCTTGCAGGCCTGGTCTCTCTCAACTACCCTCCCTTGCAGGCCTGATGCCTCCCAACTGCCTTCCCTTGCTGGCCATCTTGTGGTGGCCATCTTGTGTCCACATAGGAGCAGGATCTTAGTCCACCTGGGACAACCATATTGTGTGTTGGAGTGATGGTCAATCTGCATATTATTCTTTTATTAGATAGGATAGAGGTCTGCTGCATGGGTGGGGACCAGCTGATTTTTTCCTGAAGGGTAACCTGGGTCAGGGTGGGTGTTCCCTTGGGGTGTGGGGCAGCCTGAGTGAGAGGCCTGTGGTGGTTTGCAGGCTAGCCACGCCCCCGGTGACCCAAGTGGAGGCCCTGGTATCTGGAATTTATTTACAATTGAAACTTTGTAGCCTGGAGCAGAGCCAAGCCTGTGGCTGCTGCCATTTTGCTTGGCTTCTTCTGTTGCCTGGGAAACCCAAACCTCCCTCCCGCTCTCTGTGGCTGGCTGTAGCTCTCTCGGTTGGGTTTATCTGCATACTTGCTCTTATTGGCTTGTGGGGTGTGGCTGGTGGGTGTGGCTTGTGGATGTAGCAGAGTGATGGTTAATTTGCATGTTACTCTTTTATTAGGTAGGATTATTTTTAAATTTTATCTTTATTGTTGAAAGTATAATAGGTGTCCTGAAGTTTATTTTAACCCCATGGCTCTCAGATGAGAAGGAGAATAGCAGTGGTATTCTATCAGGCATTGTCCTAATATTTTATGTATATATACTAACTTTTTAAAACCTCACAACAAAGTTATAAAGCAGGAGCAATTATTATCCCCTTCCACAGACTATGGAGCTGAGAGACAGGAGTAAATAACTTGCTAAGGGTTGCACAGTGGGTTTGTGGCAGAGCTGGTTTTTGCCTCGGCAGAATGCACACATTTAAAGAAGAGAGCATACTGTCTCCCATTAAGTAGGATTACATAATGCAGCAGAACCACAAAGGACTCTGAAACTCACAGAATCAGCTGGATTTCGGACTTCCCCACTGCCCAGCGGTGTTACCTTGAATTAGATGTTCACTTTATCTCTGCCACAGTTTACTCACCTGTATGCAGGTGCCAGTAAAGCCTTTTGCCCAGGATCATGTGGTGATTCAAGTGAGATGGTACAACTAAAGCCTACTTCACATTAGGAAATGGTAGTAGAAGAGCAGAAATTGTACTTTCAAAATAATCTAATGAAAGCTGTTAATTCACATAAATATATGTACACATATATGTAATATATGTATATATCTGTATCTCTCTACACACACACACCTGCCCAAAGGAATTAAATGGCTAATTTTATATTATGCGCTCAGTGATAAAACCAAGAGCAGAAGCCTACCCTCTTAAGTCGATCTTTAGGGCTCTTTGAACCACAAAAGAAGTAAATAAAGGATTTTTAACTAGCATTAAAATAGCTCACTATATATGTGTTTTCAATTATTTTCCTGTGTTTAAAGATGAGTCTGCTGACAGTGACTGTTGGAATATTCTTCAGTCTTGTCTATATGTCACAAGTATGCACCAATAACTGTAAAAATGTTTATTCCTCCTCAAAGGTTGACAATGAGATGTCTTTAAAAACAATAACAACATAGCAACAGGCATAGTCTCATCTGTGTCATCAGCGTGCACATATCACAGAGAAATCATTTGTCTTGTCTCACAGAGCTACAGTATCTGCTCTATTGATGCATTTGACAGCAGCTGCAGACTGAAGCAAGAGGTCAGGAGAGCCACAAACATTATACAAAATGAAATCAAGCCCAAGCAACTACAAGACAACTTTGAAAACAAGGGAACCTTCAACATTGGCTCAGTTGTCCGTCAACAAAGCCCCTGAGCCAATCACATGGTACTTCAAGCTCATCATGCTGTCTTGACATGTGGTTTTCAGAGAAAGCAGTCTTTGCTGCCCGGACTGGGATTGGTAGGGCGAGGATTGAAACGAACTCTGTTTTACTTTATAGTTTTTGTATAGCTACGAGGTGCCCAATGAAAATGCAAATTATGTATTAAAATGCAGGGCACATAAAAACCTTTTCATGGTGCCTATGACTGAACACAGGGTAGAAAGAAGCAAAAAATGAAACGACAGATAATTGAAATTGTAGCTCCTAAGACTATTCACAACAAAAAACTGCAATGTATTGTTCACATTAGAGGGCCTTTACTTAGAGTAGAAAAATCTACAGATAGACTAAGGAAATGCACAGAGCTGTAAATGAAGATTGAACGTTCTGATGATCCATCTTCATGAAAAATGACAGCTGAGTTCTCCCTGCGGACAACATATGATGGAGGTGCTGTAAGTCACAATTCTTCCATTTTTTATTTGAATAATAAATGTCACCTGAGAATAAGCCTGGACCACATACTTAACTTTCTCATGCTGACTCAGCTCTGAAGTGGTAGCAGCAGAAACTGCACTTGAAGCCTGGAAAGAAAAAAATCCTAATTTAGCAGTCCAAGATCACAACACTCTTTTGAGGAGAGTATCTATAATAGCATATTACTTTAGATTCACAATAGTGTTAAAAATTACAAATGGAAGATATCTTGACTTTTTTTTTTTTAGTGTAACAAGATTGTGTTTAGTGAACAGCTATGTCAGTAGTACAGGTAAGGGCTGTGAGGACTCGGAGAGGGGTGGCAGGGGATGCAATGATGGGAGCTGAAGGGCGGCACCCCCTCATGAATTGTTCTTGTCTCACTGCATCATAGTCACGAGCAGCCTTGCCTGAAATTGATTTTCCGTAAAATAAGTTATGTCCAGCAGACATAAATGATCTAACTGTAGGTGCCAGGTCAACAGCTAACAATGTCAGAGTCAAGCAAGTCCTGGATTTTTAGGGGTTAATTTCTTTTGGTCTCATGAATGAACAATATTATAAGTTTCTCACAAAGACTTATGGGCCCTTATAGAAGGATGAAAGAATCAGAGTGACACAATTAAATATCCACTGTTACATTTTGTATGTTAAAACAAAGCACAACTCTCCTATGCTACACCCCCAACCCTTGATGTTATTCACAATAAGATATATTTAAAGCATTGTACAATCTATCAGGGAAGGTTGGGGGGGGGGATTAGTATAATTGTGATGAGATCTCATGTTTGAGCAAAGAATCAATACAATTCAAAATGTGGTCCAATGATTACCACCCCTCATGATGAATAATTTTGTCATTGAAAAAGCAATAGTTTTCTAATAATGTAACAAATATTTCCAAATCTCAGTCAGCAGTAAAGTTGAGGCCTTCTATTTATATTCTAATTTTTCACTAGGTTCTACACTATCTGTTTACCAAGTTTCATGATAACCTCAGAAATTTAAAGGACACACTTTGTTTTTTTGTTTTTGTTTGTTTGTAATATATTTTTATTAATTTTCAGTCAACTGTTTCATTAATAATAGTAGCCATTTCTTCTAAAAACATGGAGCATGTCTTGAAAAAGTAAGACCTTCTTTTATACCCTTATTTCTATATATTTTTCATATAGTACTTTTATTCTTAGTATGATAGCATCCTGTTTTGCATTATATTTTCTAATTGGTATCTTGAACTGGAAGAATCAAAAGTTGTTTTTTTAAAAAAAAATTTATTTATTTTTACATATTTTATTAATTTTTTTTTGCCCCCCTCCCTCCCCAGAGTTTTGTGTCCATTGGTTGTACTTATATGCATGTATACAAGTCCTTCGGTTGTTTTTGTTTTTTTAGGTTTTTTTAAGGAATGAGATACCAAACATTGTGACTTCAAAGACTGACTAACATAGTTTATCACCTTAGTATGTTTATAAAAAGCTAATAATTTCAGAAAAATTATTCTGCTATTGGAGGAAATTTTTTTGTTTGCTTAGGGTATTATTTGGCTTCTATTTAGTTTTGAACATCAAAATCAAGACTGACACTATTGGTTGAATTAATTGACTAACTGCTAGCTGGCAATTTTCAAGTTATCTGTATATGGGGAAAAAATAATATACTAAACTTGAAAAAAATAATCCAACAAATCAAATTTGTTTCAGATGCCCAAATATTTTAGGCAAGTTATATCGGGGATATAATTTAGAACCTTTACTGAATTGTTTAGTAGTCTCAAGTCTAATTAGTAATAAATCCCAGTAACTTAAAATAAGTAAACAGCTATAATTTAAGATTCCCAGTGTACATGCAAGCTTTTAACTGTAATGTTGGTACAGAACTAATCTGCCTATATTTTAGTGGAAGCTTTCTGGTAGATTTTGTCTTTAACTTTTCATATATATATATATATATATATATATATATATATATATATATATATAATTAGTAGTTGGTTGAGTGTTTAACAATAGTTTCTCCTACAATGAGGAAAGTTAGATGAACAGAGATTATCTGAAGACTAATAAACCAAGAGCTGCAGTATATCTATCACATTGCCAGTTAAAGATCAATTGTAAAATGAGATCCAGAGAAATTGGGTGAAAAGAATCAATACCAGAAATTCATTATGTCAGTATTTGAAAACTTCTTGGAATGCCTTATAGTAGAATCTGCATTTTAATGTACAGCAGAGAAATTGAAATGATTAAAGACTCGGATATGACTGCCTTGACAGAATCAAGCTGAGGAGTGATAGGAGGGGAAAGCAATTCCTGGTAGTCCAAAGTATGCTAGTTCACCATTCTGCGTGTATACGGGAATTCTAACTCAGAGGAGTGAGTATGGAAGTAAGACAACATATGAGGCATGACAAGGTGCAGAAAGAGCATTTGCTCTCCTTTTCCTCCATTTTCCTGGCATTCCTCCCATCCTTCATTGCAGTCACATTGTCCCCATAGGAGGCATCATATTGTCTATATAATCAGGTTATGTTAGCCAACATTGGTGGACCTTATATTGGGTCTGTGACTCACCCTCTCCATTAGAATTGTGTGTGTGTGTTTTTTGTGGACTCAGAATTTCAAAAGATTCAATGCAGACTCTTAGGTGACAAAACACAGGAAACTGTAAGATGCAGAAGTCCATAGCTCTTGGAGGCCATGTAGAGGCAGTAGGTCTATGTTGTGAGCTAAAGGCATGGTGCCCACATACATGGTAGTTAGAGTTTTACTCCTGGAGAGCAGTGCTTTTGGCCCCAGGAGCATATGTAAACTTCTGATCCCAGAGAATAGAAGCCTCGCCTGTTCCAGTGAAAGAAAGTTTTTGTTTTGTTTTTATAATGAATGCTATCTCTTTCCATTAACCCAGCAGGAGTACATCTGAATGTACTTCCAGTTTAATAAAAGTGAAAACTTCCACTTGCTTTCTCCCCCAGCAGAGGTTCCTGAGCAAATTCAGGATGATCTAATGTATGGGAACACATGTGGAAGGTCTCAGGTGGTCTTCCCTTTTTCCTTAAAGCAATATTGCTATCACTGAAATTAGAGTCAGCAGGGAACTGATATGGGGTTTAAAGCATCATCCCATACTGGGCAATCAATGGGTATGAAGCCAAGTTATGGGCCTGCGGCATTTTTCTGGCTGAAAGTGCTATTTGTGAAAGAAACACGGGATGGCTTGGCTATAAATTGCACTTTATGTAATACACAAAGAAAATCCTTACAAGGAGACGTTAGAATTGCCTGGCTTTTCCTAATTTAGTGCTCCAAAGCCCTCAGAGGCCATATTGACAATTAAAAAGATGGAATAGGCACGAACCCAATACTTGATTGTAGTTTTCTGTTATATTTTACCAAGTATAGCAAGTATTTCAGTTAATCTTTAAAATGCTCACCTTGCCTGGCCAGCATGACTCAGTGGTTGAGCATCTGACCCAGGAACCAAGAGGTGGTGGGTTTGATTCTTGGTCAGGGCACATGCTTGGATTTCAGGCTCAATCCCTAGTGGGGGGGCATGCTGGAGGCAGCCAATTGATGATGGGTCTTTCTCATTGGCGTTTCTATCTCTCTAACCCTCTCCATCTCTAAAAATCAGTAAGATCGTATTTTAAAAAATGCTCACCTAAAACTCTGTCATAGTTATCTAGTAATGAAAAATATTTGTCTTCAGTGGTTATGAAACTAAAAATGACTAAAATTTGCATGTGAAGAAAATAATGGTAAATAGTATGAATTCTTGTCAGGCTTAACATTTAAAGTAGTAGTAGTTCTCTGTACTAAAAAGAAAAGAAATATTGTTATGCAGTTGAATATTTTTATATGTTTTTATTAATTTGAGAGAGAGAGAGAGAAGCATTGATGAAAAATATCATCCATTGGCTGCCTCCTTCACGCCCCCTACTGGGGATCGAGCCTACAGCCCAGGCAAGTACTTTGACTGGGAATCGAACAGGTGATCTCTTGGTGTATAGGTTTATGCTCACCCACTTAGCTACACTGGCTGGGTGCAGTTTAATATTTTTACTACAAAACTCAGAACTACCATTGATTCAGGGAAATTTACCGTGGGCAAGATGTTTTCTCTGTTTCCTTTCACTACATTGTTTAATTCCCATAATCTTAGAAAGTACTATTATTCCCATTTTACAGAATAGAAAAAAATGTGAAGTTAAAAAATACTTTACACAACACTGTGTCAAAACATGTTTTTTAGTAATTGTCTTAAATACACTGTGTGGCAGGTGCTATGGTTCAAATAACAAGTAAGATACAGTTCTTTGAATTAGGAGTTTGACCCCTGAGTCACACAGCACCTGTAGCTGGCTGGCGCCCCTTGAACCTAGTTGTCCCTCACCGAGCCAAGTTACAGCATCACCCTCCCTCTTCCTCTCCAGCCCCTCCAACAACAAAAGACAAAAACCCACAAAGTGTTACATGAAATAACTGAAATCAGACCCAATTCTAAAGGGAATTTTTCCCATTTTGCTACAGTCCTATGTGGGGTTTTAAGTGCATAAAACACCAACAGTAAGGCCAATGAGTTGAAAATCTTCTGAGTAGACAAGCAGAGGACCCAGGACCTCTGATAGATGAGAATAGAAAGCATTAGGTAATTTTCTCTCCTGGCACATTTTCTAAAATATCTTTCTCCTAAGTTCTTAACCTGGTGTTTGCAATTCAAAAGGCATCAGGATCTTGTAGACTTTTTTCCAATTACAATTCTCATTTTTAGTCTTTTATTCATAAAAAGAAAAACTCCCTTTTTATTTCCTGTCCCATTTCCCTTCATTTCCAAATTACCTGTGAGGCGCTCTGTCATTTACTAGGCTATACTCTTTCAGGAGTGAATTTTCTTTGAGGTCTCTTATTAGATTTCTTCCTTTTTGCCCCAATCCCATTTATTAGAAATGTTTTAAAAGTGGAGACACTTTCTGAAAGAGCCTGGAAAGGATCATTTTCATATAGATAAAACGGCTAAAGAAAAAAATAATGCAGGCATAGTTTGGGTGCCTCTTTGATTAGAATGACATGGTCTACTTAGTTGTAATCTATTCAACTGCTTGCAAAGCTGTTATAAACCCAAACACCATAAAATGAAACTGTACTCTGCATCTAAAAATGTCTTCAGTGTGGGTTATACCATGAGCCTCAAAGCAAAGGTAATTTTTAAAAAATGGTCTAGCTTCTACTTATTGAAAGGTTAGTATGTGCCAGTGTTTTATTCTGCATATTAATTAATTTAATCTTTTAAAAATCCTAGGAGACAGATCCTATTGTTATCCCTATTAATAAATGAAGAAAATGAGATGAAAGGGAAGTAGATAACTTGTCAAATTCTCATAGTTAGAAAGTTATACAATTAATATTTAGTCTGCAGAATTATTAATCATGTGATAATATTTTTTTAAAGTTGTGTAAATTCTATAAAATCTAAAGTTATGCCCTGACACGGTGGCTCAGTTGATTGAAGCATTGTCCTTACACCAAAAGGTTGTGGGTTCAATTTCCCATCAGGCCATGTGCCTAGGTTTCAGGTTCCATCCCCAGTCATGGAGTGTATGGGAGGTAATGGATTATTGTTTTTTTTTCTCACATCAATCTCTTTCTTTCTCTCTTACTCCCTCCCTCTCTCTCTAAAATCAATAAAACCATTTAAAAATTATTGTTGGGTGAAAATGTAAAAAATAAAATAAAACTGGAGGCTCATCTGCTTTGACTATTTTGGCTGAAATGACCGCCAACCTCTAATATATTTGTCCACCAAGTTACCTGGTTGGTCAGTTTAAAAAATGTACTAATTTTAACTAATCTACTATTTCTGCCACTTATTCCTTAATGTATTCAAGCTATAAATATGATATTTTCTACACATTTTATGTTTCATGAAGCATTGCATTCCATTATTAAATTAAATTTAATACTACTTATCTCCTGCATTTCATGACTTTAATTGCCCATTACTTTTTAAAATTTTATTTCATCAACAATAAAAACTTCCCTATTAAACATATAAAATCATCCCAGTACCTGTAACCTCTGCATACAAGTGTTTTGGATTTATGACCTTAGTTACCTAAATGGATCTGAATCACTTAATAAATTTCATTTTTAGAAACTAATCATGCTTTTAGATAATATTTTGAGATACAGGAATTTCTAGCAAATTGTATTCCTCAGATTTAGAAAGTGTTGTGGCAGCTTCCTTCAAAATGCCAACCTTCTTAAGAAAGATAAGATTCTTATCCTTGGCTTTTCTCTGCTACAAACTGTAGCTTTTAATAGAATGTAAAAGTTTACACTGGTGATTGCCTTGGCCAGGAGTTATATTATTGGCATGATATATTTTTCAGGGGAGCTGTTCACTTCATTTTGTGGTTTCAAAAATATTAAAGGAAATTGTTAATGATGGTGCCAAACCATTCTATTTTCAAATAGCTGCATTTTTACTTGGGACAGTTCTTTGTGCTTATAGTAAAAAGTTTCCATTCTTGTTTCTGTGTACCCACATGTCACACACACACAATACACACACACACACACACACACACACACACACAATGGGAGGTAACGCATGAGTGGCCAGATTATTATGTGTTCAGAGATTACAGATCATAATAATCTGGTCACTCAGTGTATATATGCAAATGTACATGTGGACAAAAACATACAAGGAGAACATACACATGTTCAGTGATAGCTCTTTCCCACTTTGTGTAGACATGTGTATATCTAAGCAAATTTGCATATTATTAAACAGTTAAAACTAATTTTAATAGAATCATAAATATGCATTAAATGGTATTCAGTAAGTTAGAGAATTTTGCATTTTAAATATCATAAACCGCATCCAAATCGCATTTGGCTAAGAAGGTGATGTTCTATTCTATAGCCACATCCCTTTCCTTTCTCCTGCTCTAGAGTTCCTGGTTCTGGCCACCCTTCCTCTGAAGCCATTGGCTGCAGAGCCACATTTTAACTCTGCAAGCTCCTGGAATGAGAGAAGAGGAAAGCCTCCAAAATGTCGTTGATTTGAATTTTAGAATCTGGGCTTTCCTGAGCCTGTCTCTTGGAATCATAATTAATGGAATGCATCCATCACTTTCCCTCAGGGGTGAAAGGAAGGATCTAATTGAAATCTTGTAAAGCTGTTTTACAAGTGAAATGGAAAGGATGTTGGCTTTTATCTTCAAGACCCACCTTTATACAGCCACAGATTATTAATGTTTCATTAAAATGTTGTAAACCTTCATGCTAATATGATAAATTTATCTTGATAAGAACAGAATGACTCTTTAATTGGTAATGTCTAATAGACTTTCTTTATTAGAATAAGAAGCTATGGATTTTGAAAATGACTCTATAACTATTCACTTTATCATTCACAAGAACTTCTGGTTCTGCATATATAAATTTAAGACAAAAGAAATATTACATATTTTAATAAGTAACAAGATCGTTCATAAAAATTTTCTACCTCAATGAGATAAACCAATCTATTCTTCTCCCACACTAACTGTTTGGCAACACTGTTTGAACAATAGGAACAATGCAAGTAGGAACCTTTTTTCAATTATGAAAGACTAGAGGCCTGGTGCATAAAATTCGTGCATGGGAGGGGGTCGCTCAGCCCAACCTGCACCCTCTCCAATCTGGGACCCTTCAGAGAATGTCCAATTTGCCTCTCACAATCTGGGACTGCTGGCTCCTAACCATTCGCCTGCCTGCCTGCCTGATCACCCCTAACCGTCTCTGCCTGTCATTCGATGCCCCTAACTGTTCTACTGCCTGCCTGATCAGCCCCTAACTGCCCTTCCCTGCCAGCCTGATTTGCTCTTTACTTCCCTCCCCTGCTGGCCTGATCACACCTAACCACTTTGCCTCAGCCTCCACCACTGTGGCTTTGTCCAGAAGATATTCAGTCTAATTAGCATATTACCCTTCTATTAGTATAGATTGTACCTGTTTTTCAACACCCGCCCCCCATTTCTTCTCCACCTCTATTTATTTATTCTTCCTCTCTTTTCCCCACATCCTTCTGTTGACAAAGGAAATAACCTGAATTCTGAGCTCTATTTGTATTATCTTTTTGAAGACTCTTGAGTTGTTACTGATTGATTTTTGTACTGATTTTAATCTCTCATACACAGTAGGTGCTGTCATCAAAGGAATTACATGCAGTTACTCTAGGCTTTGTTTACTTAATTTACTGAGCATCTCCTATGTGCCAAACACTATATGCTCAATGATCAGGCTTCACTGTGTGAGACAGATCTAGCCTTTCTCTTCAAGAAGTTTTCTTCACAATCATTCAGTTTATTGTTTAATATCCATATGAATTTACCTTTTACCTATAGGTTATTTTGGAGTGTATTTCCAAAGAAGATGGAAAAATTTTAGTCTCTTTTTTATTTGTAGCTTAATTTCATTGCAGTCAGAAGATCTATACTCTCTAATTTTAATGTTTTGAAGATTAATTAACCCAGAAAATAGTCCACTTTGGTAAATACTCCTTATCCATTTGCAAAGAATGTCTTATTATGTAAGTGTATTAAGCAATGTTAAATATGTTTCTATTAGGTCAAGTTTATTAATATTATTTTTCAAATTTTCAATGTCTTTTACTGTTTTTATGTTTTTCTATTTTTTTAGTCAGTTATTAATTGAGGTATATTAATCTACCCCATTATTATGAGTTTCTTCTTGTGATTCTTTTTTCTTTTTATTTAATTTGAGACTCTGTCCTCAGGTCTATACAAATGTAGAATTATAATACCCTAGTGAACTCAACCTTTTATTATTAAACATTTTTTATTGTTATTGCTTTTAGACTGAAAATATGTTATTTTTTGGGGGGGGGGAATTATACTCCCTCACTTTCATACCATCAATTTACAATATGTGGTTTGTTAATCCAATTAGTGTCCTTGCTATGTCTTGCTTCCATGAAATATATTGGCAAAAAGAGGCCTCTTTAAAACTAGAAATTTGATGAAAGAATTTTTGCTAAGAATATTGGATTGTAATAATAATGTCTTAATGTACTAAATGTAGCTTAGTCAGCAAATTGATATCATCATAACTGTATTGATGATGAAATATCCTAGATTTATGTAGGACTTTCCTACCTATTAACTCTTTGGTAACCACAACAGAAGACAAAAAACCCAATAATTTAAATAAATAAGACTTTGATAATTTTTATGCCATTCTTAAGTCAACACTATTAAAAGAATAGAAAATGCTATGATATTAACACAGCTATTGCATGATGAAGTGAAAAATAATATCAATATAGTCATATAGCTACACCACTTTTCTTTTGGTTAGTGGTAATATATACTTCTTGTGTTAATTTTTCTGTATTCTTCTATTTTATGTGTGTCTCTTATGCGTATAATGTAGTTGGAACTTAAATTTAAAACCCTTTTATCTTTTGTTGATTAGCCCATTTGCGTTTGGTGCAATTACACTTGTATTAGATTTAAATCTATCATTTTATAATTTGTTACCTTGCCTTGACCTTTTTCTATCTTTTCTTGCCTTCTTTTATGTTAATTAAATTTTATTACTTCATTTTTTTTTCTTTTTTGCTTGATAGTTATTCATTGACCTTATTTTTATTTTATGGTTATCCTAAAAATTACATTATAAATTTTGACATCAAATTCTAATGATTCTAATGTAAATTCATATTTTACTTGTTTAATAATTGTGATATAGTTTGTTAAAAGCATTTAATATCCTAATATAATGATTTATTACTTAGATATAGGCATTTTACTATATTTCAGCTCTATTTTAGTAAATTCATTGGTGGTTTCCAGTTAATAGGTAACACAGCTAAGCTATCATTTTATTATCAAAATCTTTGAATATTAGGACAGATTATTTAGGTTAAGCATAATATATCCCTATTTCAGAATAAATTAAAACTATATGAACTGTTTTAAAAGCCAGAATTAAGCCTACCTTTTATTTCTCAGCAGGGCACTGTAAGTCCTATTTAATGATTGCCAAATATTCCAAACATGACTTTAATTTTCATTTTTTCATATGACTATTAAGTCTCTGTCAACAGTTTCAAGGTAAATAAGATACAACCCCAGTGAGATTTAAAAGTCAATATAAATGATAATAAGTATAATTTTGAAGATTATAATAGAAAGTGATTTTATCTGATTATAAAGAATAATGTTAAAAAGCATAGTTAATGTTATCACCGATAAGGGTTTAATCTCCAACATTTACAAGGAACTCATACAACTTAACAAAAATAATTTAAACAACCCAATAAAAAAATGGGCAATGAACCTAAATAGATACTTTTCAAAAGACAGAAGGAAGGCCAAGAGGCATATGAAAACATGCTCAAAGTCACTATCATCTGAGAGATGCATTGATGTTTCTATCTCTTTATCCCTCTCCCTTCCTCTCTGAAATCAATATAAATATATTTTAAAAAATAGTTTAAAGAAAGAAAAGAAAAATGACACCTCTAGGATCAACCCTCAACCACTGGCTCTAAGAGTTAATTAAAAATTACCCAGCTCCTGTAGTCCTAAAATGGAACATTTCTGAGGCCTATAACCTATAACGTTTCCCAGTCTTCTCACTCTCTAAAGTGGAAACTTGCTTGATTGAATGCTTGTCTCAAGGCCTACCCGTGGGGAAAACTAAATTAAAACTGACAGGCTTTAAGATCAAACTGACTGAGGTTCTAAATCTTATTTTGGGAACATCTCTGTAATTCCTTTTCCCTCTTTTTTTTTTTTTTTTTTTTTTTTTTTTTTTTTTTTTTTCCTTCTCAATTTTCCTCTCCTTTATTTTGCAAACCAAATTTACATGAGAATATAACTTATTTTCAACTTGATAGTGATAAATTATTTATAAAATTGACTAGATAATTTTTGTTACCTTAGCCTCTGAGATTTTCCATTTCCTTACCTGTAACATAGTATAGTTGTTTTCATTTTAAGAATATGTATCAGTAATAAATAGATGGGACATCTAGTTCTATATATGGCATGTACTGGACTCACTTTGAAGAGTCTGTAGTTACTTAAATATAAATATAGTGCTTTAAAACTTTACGTCTAAAGAAATGAATTCCATACTAATACCTGAATTATATATACAGTTAACATTAATTGTGGAGTTTTACATGATAGTTTATACAGCATATTTAAAAAAACAGTTGGTGGTAGGATATCTTCACTAGGAGATGTGGATTTGAATGTTTTTAGCAGTGTTATTTATAATAGCACCAAAGTAAAACTATCCAAGTGCACATTAAGAGAAAGTTGTCAAAATGGAATACTATGCAGCAATGAAATTAATAATGCACTACTATTAGCAACAATATGGATCATTCCACAAATATAATATCTAGTGAAAGCTAGTCACAAAAAATGTATATAGGGTTTTTTTCTTTTCTGTTTTTTTTTGTTTTTGTTTTTTTGTTCCACTAACATAAAATGCAAATTAGGCAATATAAACTATATTGTCAGGAGTTAGAAGAGTAGTGACTTGGGAAGGCAGGTGGAAATAAAAGAGCCTAATGAGGATTTTCGATGGGTTGACATTGTTCTGGTTTTTTGAGCTGGGTATTGGTTGTACAGGAGTGTTCAGTTTGAAAATGTAGGGTGCTTTACACTTATGATATGTATACTTGTGTGTTATGCATGTTAATTAAAAGTTAAGGAAAACTAGACAGAATTAAAACCAGAAATATTATTACAGAAGTTATCTGGCACAACCAGGTTTTATAAAAAGTAGAGTCTCTTATTTAAATACATCAAAATATTTCCTTTGACATTTATCATGATTTCAACTGAAATACTTTATTACTGTAAGGTTATTGATTTCATTTCTTAGTTAGTTCTATGTATCCATACAATATGCATCAGAATATTTTTAACTCAGTTAAAATTCATGACAAGCTTGACAGATTCTGATTCAAAACATTAAATGTATCCTTCACATTAATTTTATTACCCTGAAATGCTTCAAAATTGGCTTTCAACTTTTTAATTCCATTACATAAATCATAACAGACAGATAATATTTCTTGTATACTTAAATTCTCATTATATTCTTTTCTTTTTGACCTTTTTCTTATAGTTCAATAAAAAAACATACTTTAACATCAGATGATAAACTTTATATCATTTAACAGTCTGCCTTGAGAGAGATTTGAATGTCTGTAATAATGAGGGAGAGGTAACAATAGTTGACAAGGAAAGATTATCTCCCCATGTCAATATCCAGGTCATTCTAATAACATGAAACTTGGTTTACTCATGTTTACCCAAAACATAAAACATATTTGTACTTAATCAAACTCTATTTTGATTAGTTGATACATTCACTCAACATGTATACAACTTCAATACAACTACTTTAATACAACAAAATAATTGTATCCTGCTCTCAAAAAGCTCATTATCTAGTGGAACTAGTAAGTAGCAAAAATAATATTATGCCTCAGTTGTCTAACTGGAGGTGTGAACTAGAGGTTTAAAGGGTTTCTGAGCAAGTTCTGTCAAACCTTTCTAGGTTAGTTAGTGATAGAAATCTTTACAAGATTTTATTTAGATAATTTAGCCAAATTAGTGATTATCATTTTCTACTCTGTTGCTTGTTCATTCATTCATTTTTTAGTGCCAGGCTCTCTTCTCCATGCAAGGTCAGCTCGTAGAGCATTTTGCTTCCACCTGCAGAAGGCCACGCTAAACTGATGCTGCTTTCTTCATCTTATAAATCTGCCAACACAAAACCCGAACTTTATTTCCTCCATTAGTTTAACAAAGACTCAATCTCATTGGTATTTTTTAGTGACAAGCCAGGCAATGGATGGAAAGCAAAGGGAAACAAACAAGAAAACACTTTCCAAAGAAAGTTATGTGTGTACAAAGGCTCTTAAAGGGATGAATAAGTGGCAGGTGGCAGAGTAGAGAGAATGGGGTGTTGGAGAAAGAGATCTGGAAAATTTTCACTGCATTGATAAAGTTGTTGGAAAGAGGCTCCCTCCCATGTGGTAATGACCTCTTTAGGAATAGCCATTGTAACATAGAGATGCGGATGGTGAATTTTCTATGTCCCTTGGCCTTTTATGGCCAAATGGATGGATTTCCTTTGCAGCAGAGTCTCCCTGCAATCCTTTACATACTATTAAATCCAATTTGTCACTATGGAAACCCAGCCACCATCTTGTTGGGAAGCACAGACATGGAGAGGCCGGTGATAGATATTCTGGCCAACAATTTCAGCTAAGGTCTCAACTAACCACCAGAATTACCCACAAGATATGTGAATGAGCAAGTCTTCAGATAATTCCACAACCTAGACTTCCAGCTGCCCCAGATGATACCTAATAAAACAAACAAAAAATGAGTATTCTCATTGATCCCTGGAGCCCTGCCCAGACTATAGATGGATAAGTATAATAAATGTTTTTGTTATACTCTTAAGTTTTGGGTAGATTTTATAAACCTGGCTATAGTAATCATAATAATCCATATGACTATGTGGGGCAAGTAAATCTGAAAGAAAAAAAAAAAAGCTTTGAAGTATCTCTGGAAAAAGCTTGCAGATTAGTAAAATACAATATATATATAAGATAAGCATATGGATTTCTGTAATTTAAGGCATGGTATCTTTTTAAAATGTGTAATCACAGAGGCACAATGGTCCTGCATACTATTACAATGAGACAGGAAATACTTCATGGGAAAGGTGGCATTTGAACTGTTCTTTGTACATTTTTTTCTAGAAATATTATGCATTTTTATTCCTATACAAAATTTGTGCTTTGATGGTAGGTTATTTTTTTTTAATCATTATAGCATAATTCTGACAGATGTAGTTAAAAGGTGTGTTCCCATTCTCTATACTCTGACCCCCTATACATACTAAAAAGTATGGAATGACAGTCTCTCATTAGATGGGTTCTATAGTGAAATCTGTAGAGTATACAAAAATGTGTAGCATATACAAAGAGATAAATAGGATACATTTGCTTCACATCTCTTACCAGGGCAAAGAGACAACAGGGCACCTGAAGGTGCATATGCAATCAGATGGAGTTTTCTTAGAAAAATTAACTGCCCAATTATGTGTTTATTACAAACACTAAGACAACTTAAGTAACACGGCAGCTATGACTTGAAGATTTAGCCCTCATGTATGAAATATCCCCTACCCGAGCAATTTCCGAGCTGAGTAGGTAAGGAAGGGGAGAAATCAGAACTCCTGAGAATTAGAAGTATAGATTGTATTCTCCTCCGTTCAATCTTCCAGTGAAGTGCTCCTCAATTGCTGGTTCCAGTGTGAATGATTCTAGGAGAATTACCTTCAGATCACTAAGCCAGAGGCCTTACATTTCTAAAATGTTATGCACAACTAGGATTTTCCAACTAGTTGAATGGCCCCAGACTAGTCAGAACACAACTGCAGGAGTTTCGGAATTTAGGTATATCTCAAAAACATCACAAACCCAAACCTGAAATCTATACAGACTGCTTAATTCTT
The DNA here is from genome assembly GCF_014108245.1 of Pipistrellus kuhlii. Lineage (NCBI taxonomy): Eukaryota > Metazoa > Chordata > Mammalia > Chiroptera > Vespertilionidae > Pipistrellus > Pipistrellus kuhlii. Next base: position 8,522,931 of record NW_023425438.1, read on the forward strand.
TTTAAGGCAAAATTTACCTTAAAGAATTTTTGCTTAATTGAAATTCATCAGGTGATTGTTCATTTCTAAATAGTGCATTAAAAACAGATAGCCCTAGCCGGTTTTGCTCAGTGGGTAGATCATCAGCCTGTGAACCAAAGGGTTCCAGATTTGATTGTGCTCAAGGGCACATACTTTGGTTGCAGGCTCATCTCTGTCCCAGGCCCTAGTCGGGGGCTCATGCAGAAGGCAACCAATTGATGTGTTTTCTCACATTGATGTTTCTCTTTGTCTTACCCTCTCTCTTCCACTCCCCTAAAAATCAATGGAAAAATATGCTCTGGTGGGGGTGATCCAACAAACAAACAAAACAAAACAACTAAAACAGGTATAACTAAGCTATATGATTCTTAACTTTCTCATTCTGTGTATTCAGTGTTTCCCCCTTTTACCCACCTCCATTCCAAAAGCAAAACACTAAGAAACCATTGACTCCATTGTTATTTCATGATAATTTGTTGACACTACATCAGTTAAATTGGCTCAGACACACTAAGAACATATTATTTTGTCCTTCATTATGAAAGCTAAATCTGATGAATAGGCCCACAGTGTCATTCAGTATAGACTTGCCTGAAGCCTCATATTGATTAACCACTGATTTAACGTATAAACAATTCTGCCTTCTGGGTGATGAACACTATGGAGGCATTCCTCTCCACCCCACCCAGAGGGAGAGACTGCATGCCCCCACCCCATCAATATGCATGCTCCCATCCCCATCATTTCAGCCAGTAAGTCAAGAATCCACTGGAAGAAGCAATCTAGTGACTTGATAAAATTGAAAAAGAAGGAAGGAAGGAAGGAAGGAAGGAAGGAAGGAAGGAAGGAAGGAAGGAAGGAAGGAAGAAGAGGTAGAGAGAGGAAGAGAGAGAAAACAGGAGAGGGGAGGGAGTGGAGGGGAGGAGGAGTTTATAGATGTTAATATTTAAAACTAGAGGCCCAGTGTGCAAAATTTATGCACTTGGTGGGGGTCCCTCAGCCCAGCCTGCTCCATCTCACAGTCTGGGATCCTTCATGGGATGTCTGACTGACAGCTTAGGCCTGCAGGGATTGGGCCTAAGCCAGCAATTAGACATCCTTAGTGCTGCTGCAGAGGCAGGGGAGGCTCCCACCACTGTTGCTGCACTCACCAGCCATGAGCCCAGCTTCTGGCTGAGCAGTGCTCCTCCTGTGTGAGTGCACTGGCCACTAGGGGACAGCTCCTGCATTGACCATCTGCTTCCTGGTGGTCAGTACATGTCTTATGAGCGGTCGTTCCACTGTCAGGCTGAAACTGGCTCTCTGACATCCCCTGAGAGGTCCCGAATTGCGAGAGGGCACAAGCCAGGTGGAGGGACCCCACCAGTGCACAATCAGGGCCTGGGAGGGATGTGAGAGATCGGCCAGCTGGGAGGGACCATAGGAGGGCTCCAGGGCACATCATGCCCTTCTCACTCAGTCCTAATCAGCCAGACCATAGCAGCAAGCTAACCTGTCCGTCTGCCCCCTGGTGGGCAGTGCATATCATACTGAGAAGTTGAGAGACTTTAGCATAACGTTAGCATATTATCCTTTGATTGGTTGAATGGCTGACCTGACAACTGGACATTTAGCATATTAGGCCTTTATTATATAGGATAGTTCCTGCCTGAAGATAATCCCCTTCTAAGGGATACATCTGCATTTTAGCCCAACTTTTCTTTGCTATTCTGCACTTGCTTCTCTCTCCTCTATGACTTAAATAGACTAACCTTGAAGACACATGACTCTTTTGTATAAAGGACTAGAAAATAAATTGGAAGAGAAAGTTATAAATAAATTTCTAATTTAAAAAAAAAAAGACTGTTACTTTTACACATAAATGCAAAATGGCTCCCTTTGAACTGTAAACAGTTTGAACTCTGAGAACCCCCATTTTATAATTTAAGGTGTACAATATAGTTTTATATTTTAAATATAATTTTAATAGAATTGATAAATCCCACATAAATTATTCCATTAAACTCTGTAAACATTCTCATTTTCTCCTGCAACCCAGTAGTTAGATGTAAACAGACCCCCAGCACCTCACTGATGTGTTATACTGTTCTCATATAAGCCAATTAATGTACATTTTCAGCATTTCAATTTTAGGGTACCATTAAGGCCCCACATAATCCATAATGAATAGCTTTCTAAATTCAGACTATTTTGAAATTAAAATTCTAAGTTTTCTTTCATTTGATGTATCCCAAAAGGTGGATGTTAATAAGACATATGACAGAAATACAAATATAAATTATTACATATTTTTATAATTCAAATGAAACACTATTATTAGCAGAACTCATGCATTTTTTTTAATCCTTTAAAAACACACTATTCAAGTGTATATGTACCAGTGTCCAGAATACCTTGCCCATAACAGAAACTGGACGTGCATGCGCTATTCTGATAGAAAGGATTACTAGGTATCCTCAAAGCTACATTTCTCTCCTTCCTGAGCACATGACCGGGAAGGAGAGCTTGGTCACATGGAATGGAGATCTAGCTAAGGGAATGTGAACCAAGGAGGAATGTGCCCTTCCTGGTGTGGCCCATGGAAACCTCCCCAGGCATGATCCCACTGTGTGACTCCCTTGTCCATCAACCCAGGAGAGATTATCCCAGGGCTGTAGATCTTTGAACTTCTGCCCGAAGGAGTAAGGCTGGCTAAGAGCCCCTCCTTAGATCTATTACATGAATTCCAAATAAACTTGCAGAGTACAAGTCATGAACTGTTAGGGTTTATTGGCTTTAATGTGTAAAAGCCTTCAGTGTTCATTGTTACTCTAGCGTCTTTGTAGGTCAAAACCCTCCGTAAATTTCCCCTGATATTCAGTCATGGAAATAAGCTGTTTGGGAAATATGTGTGTGTGTGTGTGTGTGTGTGTGTGTGTTAAGGAATATACATACATAAAATATGTGACATGCACATGTATCTTCAACAAATATTCTTTTCATGCATTATTATTATTTATTATTGTTCATTGTAAGAAATTTAGCCAATCTAAATTCAATGAGCTAAGGATTAAAAGCCCCTTTCATTTCACTCTCTTCTTTCTATCATGAATTCTCAAGTAGTCTTGTTCACATCAGCCTTCCTGTTTAATCATTACACTGCTCTCCCTACTCTCATTTTTCTTCATTCCTAATGACTTAGCTTCTAACAATTCCACTTGGCTTCACTTTTTATTCCAACTTTATCTTTTCTGCCCTTGACGTTTCTACCATTAGTATTCAGGTACCATAAAACTTTTACCTGAAAAGTACTGAACATTTGACTTACTCTAAATATTGCATAAGCCTGGACGGCATTCATTTGGAATGTTCTCTTTTGATTAGATCAATAGGCAGTATTTCAGAAACTACTCACCTGATAGTCGCTTTTATAGAGAGCCTTTTTTTCATTTCAAGCAGTTGAACTGAACAAAATGATTATGTTTTTCTTTTATTGTCTTGGAACTGTTAACCCAAGTAGCATATATAAAAATATAGGTAAGAATTTCAAAATTATATGCATCTGGTGGCATTATTCTCCGTGATGTGAACACTGAAGCATGTTCCTTTCCACAATGATAGCTTTTACAAGGTACACCGTGTCATTGGCCTTTTCTTTCACTGAGAGACTCCCCTGTTCACAAAAGGCTGACAGTTCTACTCCAACTAGTGAGATTTCAGAGGAGATGGTGACAGTGTGGTGTAGCCAGGCTTCACAATGGGGCATCTTTGCCGTGTTAACATGAAAAGTCAGAGAGTGAAAGGATGGCTGAATAGAGTCCTAGATAAAAAGGAAAAAAAAGACCTAAGGACCTGTCACATAACTCTTATTTTTTCTGAGTAAAAGTTACTGAGATATAATAAAGAACAATGGCTTTGAAGTAAAAAAGACCTAGATTCACATATATTAATGTCTCTCACTTTAGTATCTTCATCTTAAAAATAAAGGAGATGAAATTTATCTACATAATAGAATCATTATGAAGATTAAGTGTAAAATAGGTATGAACAGTCCAACCCCATGTCTATTACTAAGAGTACTGATGTACAAGGCACCACTGTATATTGAACACTTTATGTGCCAAAGCCCTGTTCTAGGCACAGAGACAAAAATCCTTGCCCCACGGGGCATGCTTTCTATGGGAGAAACTGAAAATAAAGAAGATGAATAAGTGAGCTGTGTAATACATTGGATAGTAAAAGGAAAAGAAGACAGTAAAAAGGAAGGAGAAAAATCATGTAGGGGAGAGAGGTAGAAAAGGTTGTATTTGCAATGATAGGGTGGCCTGAAGAGTCAGGACAATGTCATGAAAAAGCAATATTGCAGTAAAGTGAGAGCGAGCCATGCAGATACTTGAAGACAAGCATTTACTCTAAAGAGAAGAAAGAGCAAATACAAAAACACTGAGGCAAAAGCAGACCTGATATACTCCTAGAATAGCAAGGGAGCCTTGACTTTCTTAGACTCTACTTTTTAATTTTGAATTATTTCCTAGTTGCTACCATAGGAATTACATTTTGCATCTTAAAACAATCTTGTTCATATCAAAACCAATATAATTCTAAAAGTATACTTTTTTTCTGCTATCAGCTCTGTGACTTTCTCCCTTCCATGTGTTGCTATTACAATACAAATTGTATCTTTAGACATAGAAGCCCATCTCAAAACAAAATCTTAATAAGTAATTATCTACAGTAAAGTGGATTTTGGGAAATATTTTTTTACCTAAGGCCATGATAAATGTAATAAACTCTCAGAAATAAATTTGGCTCTGGTCTAGAATGTTCCAAAGAAGGCAACATATTTTTGTTTGAAATGATATACATAGAGATTCACCATTTTACCTAAAAATGGAGTTCAGTGTCAAGTTCACATAAGTTATCATCAAAGGTTCAGAAATTACACAGGAAGTTGGGGGGAGGGTATGTTAAGTTGAAGCCATATAACACACTTTCCAAACCTTGACCTACTCATGCAAAGACAATAAGCACCTGGAGATAAGATAACCAGAAATGATTAGAAGTTTCTCTAAATTGAGAGTCCAGAGCCCTCACTGAGGTTCAGTGATTGGCTAGGGGGACTTACAGAGCTCAGGAAAACTGTCATACTCACAGTTACAGTTCACTACAGCAAAAGGGGAAAAGACTCCCAGGGCTGGTTCCAGGAGACACCAGGCACAAGCTCCCAATTTTTCTCTCACAGTATAGTCATGTAGACTGCATTTACTTCCTCTAGACACAGTGTGGCAATATGCACAGAGCATGGTCAGCCAGAAAAGCTTCACTGAGCCTTGATGTGGGCCATTGCAAGATATGCTGGACCTTAGCCTCCTGCCTCCTCAAAGGTCAAGTTGATTCTGTGTGGCCCAGGGAGCACCACATGAACCAAGACTCTTAACCAGGGAGGATATTCCAAGGCCTTCAAAGTAACCCCCAGGTTCAGGGCAAGGACCAAACCTTTCTTACGAATGTGCAGTGTGAACAACCTAGACTTGCCGCACTAATCCTTTATTGCACAGGATCCCAGCATGAGAAGCCAAGGCGTGCATCTGAGGCTCACGCAAATGACACACTATTCCAGCAGAGCCTAAGGTCTCGTATATATGCCATAAGAGATATTTATTATCACTCTAGGAAAAAAATGTCCCACTAGGTTTTCATAGTCAAGAAAAAGATTTGTCTTTGTAGGCAATTCTTTCCCAGCAATTAAGCAGCCTGTGGTGAACTCCGTAAGCCGTCTACATAATAAATTTGTATCACGTATCTACTTACTGGGTATCTGGAAATAAAAACAACACAGTCTCTTCCCTCAAGGAAGTCATAGTCGGGTGTAGGGAAAGCCAAGAAAAAAAAGCCTTTAAATGTAGCAAGGTAGGTGCTGTGAAAAGCAAAAGCATATGGCATGATACACAAAGAAACAGCCCCTTACTCAGAGGAGGCTGAGATCACTGCTAAGAAGTGACATTGAATCTGATGTGAAAGGACAAATAGGAGAAGGAGAGAAGCACATTATTTTCAGAAATCAGCCCCTCTACACTCATGGAGTTATGATGTAAAATGGAGTGCTTGGGAGAAGCTTTGAGAAGGTTAGTTTAGATGAGTTGTGGAAGTGCTAGAACCACATAAAACATGATGACCATAGAGCCACATGGAAGATCCAGGGACAAAAATAGCTGAGGCTGGTCCATTCTCTGACATACCAAATGTCTTAGCTGTTTTATTCCCTTACAAACAAAAATGAGGAACATCAAATCAATAGCAACACCAACGTTTTAACTGAATAGTAATTGAATATTCTCATTATTTAAGCATAGTCTTTTACTTAGTTCCATCATATAATCCATGGTTTCATTCTACAGTATTGCATTTTCTGTTTGTATACATGTAAACAAATAAAGCCCCGGTAGGCATTAATTGAGTTCCTGTAGACTATTGATAAAATTGCAGTGAAATACACAAGGTTGATGCTCTGGGAAATAAAAAATAATATTTAATAAAGCCATGCCAAACTATTAAATGTCAATCTGTGAAAAACTTCTGATGAGAAACTTATTTCATAACCCTTTTTGCTATTATTACACCACTTATGATGAGCAAGATGAGTCTTTTTGTAGCAGTTTACAGTCCTTGCATCCCATAGGAGCAGAGAAATACAGGCATAGTTGAATTTAACTCAGATCTCACCACTTACGAATGCATTTTTAGCTGTTTGCATCTTAGAAATGTCCAAATATCCTCCTGGTGGCAAGCTGCAGGTGCACTTTAATTATAGCTTTCACTTCACTGAAATCAAAGGGTGCAACCTATCTCACAATTGTCCCTGAAGCATGAACTCTTCAGTGACTCCCCCATAATGCTGTGAAAGGAAGTTTAGAACTCAGGAAGATGCGAGGCTAAGCATGAGATAAATCAGATGCCACAACCAGGAAGCAGTGAACATTTTTGCAAGCCAACCAAGAAACCTCTTAAAGCATCTACCAATAGAAATAAAATCTAAAAAAATGTATGGGATTCCTAAGAAGGCTTTGTAGATATGCAGTTACTCAACAAAATTTGAGATGGTGTTCCTTTCCTTTAGTATCCCTTTTCTCTTTGAAGAGACTTAATATTACAGTGTAAAATGGATTCTCCTCTATCAGCACAACAACTTGAGAGCTAATGGCAATATTGTTGGCATAATTAAAAAGGGACAGAGCCAGGGAAGCATTTTTCCTAAGTGATGAAGTTGGGGTGTGGAGAACAAGCCCTTAGACTTATTTCTCCAGAGTCTGTTCTCAAGTACTATTTTTTGTTGTTGATATTGATATATTTTTTATTGATTTCAGAGAGGAAGGGAGCGGGAGATAGAAACATCAATGATGAGAGAGAATCATTGATCAGATGCCTCCTGCATACCCCTTACTGGGGCAATCCAACCTGAGCATGTGCCCTGACCTCCTACTTCGTAGATTTTATGCTTAACCACCAAGAACACCATCCTGGCTCAAGTTCTGCTTTAGAAACCCGTTTACTTCATGTATTTGAGCCCATGACAATCAAAACCCTAATGTAAACACAAAGTAAGTAAAGGGACATCACTGAAATGTCACACAAGAGACTCAAGGGTTTTGAAATTTATTTCTTTTTTATATGTTTTTTATTTTTCAATTACAGTTGACATATTAGTTTTAGGCATGTAATATAGAGATTGGACTTTTGTTCCTTACAAAGTGACCACACCAATAAGTCTAGTACCCATTATTGACATAATATTTAATTATTCCCTATGCTATATGAAATGTAGTTCTTTAGGAAAAAAGTTAAATGACATCTATTGCAAGATTATGTTCCTTCCTCAAAGGAAGATGAAATAATTGCCAGAATGTATTTTGGAAATGTTCTCAAAGCCTTGACTTTGCTAGTAGATAACAGTTAGAATAAGTTAATTGGTTCTTCATATTCTAATCCAACTCCCGTAATAGCACTGGAAAGATTTAAACATGATGACGAATAGGTTTTAACTAATACACGCAATTCTCCTTATTGGTCTTTAAATGAATATGTGCTGTCAGCTGAATTCAGTGACCGCTTGCCATTTTTGAAAGCCAGAGATTAATAATAGCCCGCTTGAAAGAATAGATTTATCTCTGGCCTTACTGGCAGAATAAAAATATTAAAGGCTGAATGTTGAATTCATTGCTAACCATTAATTCTCCTGGATAATACATGTGTTGTGGGCATGTAGTGAGTGCAAATGGTCAGTGTTCATATTCATCTAAAAACATTAACCCTGTTAAGTAATGTGAGAACTTAGCTCAAAGCACCCATGAAGCACACAGCTGAGTAGGAGACAAAGGTGATTATTGGAGATGGGAATAATATATAGGGAAAGCCAATGATTTGAATGACTCAGTTTGATCCCTTACTCATAAAAAATAACTTCCTATCAGTCCTATAGATTCTACCTACAACTTGAAATATGCAACAACAGATGGCCTTTGTAGGAAATCAATAAATAGCATAGGACTTAAGATGAAAAGTAACATGACATAAGATTTAATGAAAACTTATCACAGGTGATTAGCAGTAACATGTGTCAAATTATTTTGGAGTTATGTGACTCTCTGAAGCCATTAGTTACATTATTGTAGATAAAGTTGACAGAGGGTTATCACAAAACTCCTCGCACACACACAAATGCCTGTCTTCTCTATCAGGAGATAGCTGTAAGATGTTGCTATCCTGGAGAACAGGAACTGGCGGGAGCAGGTATAGCTATCTGTCCCTCTGTCCTATTTTTTAAAAATCTTCACTAAAAAAAATTACTGCCTAGAACAGGCTTTAGCAAACAATGGCTCACAGATCCGATCTGATCTTGGTGCCCATTTCTGTAAGTAGCATCATTAGAACTCAGCCATAAATTATCTATGGCTTTCATACTGCAAAGGCAGACTTGAGTACATTGCAACAGAGACTGAACAGCCAATAATGCTGACAACATTCCCTATCTGGCCCTTTTCAGAAAAGGCTTGCTTGCCCTACAAGTCCAGAGCCTGCAGATCACATTGCAAAGCAGCCACCCATCATCCCTGCACCCACTGAGTTTGAAAGCCCTCGGAAGCACCCTCAAACCAGATATTTCTATGGGTGGGGGAGGGAATGGTGTGTGGTCTCTGAATGTGTCCATGCTCTTCTCAGCCTCACTGATTGCCTACAGTGACTCTAACATGGGGCAGAGTGCCCGGTTTAGAAGAGAGCCACCGTTCTGTCATGGACTTCAATGTTGGTGGGGTAGACTTCTATCACACAAAAAGGTATTCACTCTTCTAACAAATGGCATTTTTAAATGATCCACTGACCAAGTCGCATCCCCACTGGGTTGGGGACAGTGACAGGGATTAGAATGATGTTTGAAGAGTAAGAAAGAGATCAGATAGGGAGTGTGTTAGAGAAGGTCAGTGAGGCTTTGAGACTGAAGGAGTCTGATAGCTTCAAAGAAGGAAGGTCATGTAATGGGTAGTCAAACACGAGGGTGTGGAGGGAATGCTTTAACAAGAGCCTGGCTAGATAGGTCTAAAGAGATTATATTTTTTAAATAAAAGAAGAACATCCAGAAAATAGTCCTTTGGAGTCTCTGAGAAGAGAGTGGGCCTAAAATTCACCTGTGGCCTTCTCAATAAAAACTGGAAACTAATTGTATAAAGAAGAAATCCCCTCCCTACTCTGCTTTTTAACCTCTAAGAAAACTCAAAAACAAAAATATTCACAAGTTTGCTTTGAATCAAATGGCCCTTTAGCACTGAACAGTTCTCTTCTTTCTACACTGCACAGATTAGTTACTTGGGATAAATAGTACAAAGGATAAGTTCCTAAATGTCTCCCTTGAATCCTGTGAAGGAATATGAAAATAAATGTCCATAGTAATAAATCAAGCAATTTGTTTTAAATTGGTCTTTCAGGTTAAGCAAAGTCATCTGCTGTACTGAAAAGGTAGTTTACAAAAAGAAGATTTTTCAGACAGTGTCTTATCTAATCTGATTAAAAGAATTTTATTCCTTTGTCATTATTCTTGCGCCAGAGCCTTCCTTCTCTAGAACAAGGAGTTTGTGTTGGTTATCTCCAAGTTAGCTGTGTGGGTTAGCATGGAATTGAGGCTTGATCAAGAGATAGTGTCTCTCTCCCTAAGGTAGGAATGAATGATCTAAAAACATAGAAAAGCAAGCAAAATGAACACTAATGAAATGAAGGACAATCATAGTTCATCCTGTTTGGCTGTGTAGGATTAGGGTCTATTTTTCCTATTTTGAAACATGTCTTCTACCCAGTAGTGCTTATTTATCCCTCACCTTTCCTGGGCTTTCTCAGCAAACTCTCAGCCAACCTTACTCTCAAACATCTGGTTTCTCGTTTTCATCTTCTCCTTTATCTGCATATAAAGACATTTCTGATTCTCAGTAATATGTAAGATGGAAGTTTGTGTCATTTAGTGCAGACTCTGATAAGAGATAAAACCACATATTTATATTAAAGGTCACTCTAACCACTGTATTTGCATTCAGTGCAGAGATTTGGTGGCACATCACTCCCAGGAGGCCTGGTTCTAGAGGTCATCCCTAACCACCTTGTCAAAACAAGCACATTTATCCAAGTGCTAGGGACTTTGCTCTGGTGTCTTCGGAGACTATCCAGGCTCTGGAAGACTTATTGTATTTCTGGTCAAGTGCTGGGACTGGCCACATCATTTGTGGGGCCCAGTGCAAAATGAAAAAACCTGGGGTCCCTTATTCAACAATAATTAAGAATTTCAAAATGCAACAATGGAGCATTAGACCAAGCACGGGGTTCTCCTGAGTCCTGGGCCTCAAGCACATCCAGGAAGCTGACCAAGTGTCCATGAAATAATGAACATGCCATGGTTGTCACCCAGTATCAAAGGTCAGTGAGCATTTTTTACCAATTCTGTAAACATGTGAATTAATACAAAGAGAAGATTCTACATCCACATGGCCTTTAACTTCAGACACGATTTAAAGTACATTTATAGCTAAGAAAAAATCTGTTTTCATTCTCTTTGAAGGCGAAACTGAGTATCTGCAGTTCTCTCCATGATAGACCTGACAACAGCAAGTGTTGAGTTGCTGTGAACTAGCTCTTGTGATGCACCACAGTTGGTCCATTTTGCTTGCTTTTCCATATTTTAAAAATGTTTCATGTGTCATACAATGTGAAAAATATGCTTTTCCATAGCCCTCTCCTCCTTGATAAAATTAACCTGTATTAGATTTTTTTTTTATTCTCTAAGAAGGTTGATTTGTATTTCTTGCAGCATCACATGAGCTGTGGTTGTCATAGGGAGGCCTGGGCAGTGTGAGGGGGAGAGGCCGGTGCCTACAGGGCCCCTACAGCCTGAGCTAACTAAAAAGAGCCATCGACTTGGCCTGTCTGTCTTTATCAGCGGCTGTTAGGAAATGCTGAAGCACGGTTTTTCTCATTTAATGTCTGATTCTGCTAATGACGGTGTTTTCTCTGCAGTGTATCTTGCTGCGGGTATTTTGGACACATTTCTCTTTTTCCTGGCCACACAAAAAGACAGTCATAGAACACTGAGGCCACAGTTGCTGGGCTTCCTTCCATCCCTTACACAGTGAGTGGAAATCCCCATGCAGAGTGAGAGTGCTGTTCAGCCGCCATCCTTCTAAATCCTGGTTTTCCTGTGCCCATTAGCACAGAGCTCCTCAGGGTGGTGGAGACCAGGGCACAAGCCCTTGCCATGAAATACGGTACTCTTTTGTCTTAACTTAAGGCATTGATCGGTTCTACATTGAAATTATTAATGTAAAGATCCACATAATAGGTTATCATTGCCTCAAAATGTTCACCATCTCATTTCTGCATGCCCACCTCAGTTAATGGTATATTGCAATGGCACTTCGATATACTAAAGACTTCACCAAACTTCATCTGGGCTTTCTCCCCCCAAAATCTATCCCAGAAGTTCCAAGATGACTCACTTAAGTTTTATTTAACAAACCTTCCCATGCTGACTTGTTAAATGGAGGGTCTAAGTAACCTGTAAGCTATTGGAAGTTGAGATGAACATGATTGGGAAACAAATAAATTAACCTCTTGGGTAAATGAGAAATATTTGTGCATCTTTTTAATGTTAATATGGCTTGGTTAGCAAAAAATGTCCTGTAAAAGCATAAACAATTCACTGGGAAAACAACAACAACAACAACAACATTGTGGTCAATAGAGATTAACTACAAAGACTAAAGATGACAGTAATAGCAGTAAATCAGATTCACCTAATTTCCTCTTAAATGTCCTAGTAGAAAAAAAAAAAAAAGCAATGCTAAACAAGTTGTTTAGCTATTTCTAAATATGTTCTCATTGGTTATGCATCAAATGGTCAGGGTGTTTTGTTTTTAAATCAATATTGTGTTGAAGTTACTTTCTATTTATTAGATATTCTCTCAGTACAGTTGGCCGTATACATAGGTCTATCTGATGTGATTTATGAAATCAAGAAAATTTTGTCTTAAAAATACTTCTCTTTATAATGCCTGAAATTGCTCAATTAGTAATTTTGGTACTTTGCTTTTGTTCACTGACCTTTCTGAACTCATTTTTATTGAAAAATCAAAGAATATTTTCAAATATCATCCAATTAAAGGGTAGATTGGATTCTATTCTTGCAGGCCGTTAAGTAGCAACATTGTAAATTCTTCTCTATTCTGCCTTTGACCTCAAAGGAACAGACCTAGGGAGACTACAGCCCTTGAGCCAGATCTAACCTTTCCCTGATTTTACCCAGTTGCATACATGACTCTTTGATGAAGCAGGGCCTTGTATGTCTTTTTCTATTAATTTATCTTGATTGTTGAAAGTATTACAGATGTTACCTTTTAAGTTTCCTGAGTTTATAAGATGGAAATATTCTACTAAAGTCTATCTATTTGCTCTTATTTATCTTTGTGTATCTATCTGATACTATCCTTGAAATGAATATATTCATTTTTACCATCTTGCCTCATATTTTTTAGTTTTCTTTTTTTCTCCTGTGTCTTTGCCTGTGTGTAATATAAATGAGAAGAATGTTTTCTATTGAACAGGATCTTATCTTTTTTATTTTACTGCAAGCATCATATTTTGGACCATTGTACATCTCTTAAACTTAAGCTTTTTTTTCACCTATGTGGCCCTCATTTATTTATATTATTGTACTCTCAGGAAAAGCCTCCATTCCTACTTCTAACCCTTCAGCACTATGTCAATATTCCATCCACAGAATTTTTCTTATCTTATACAAATAAATAATTTAAAAATTATACAGCTTCCAAAGAGTACCTCACCTGCTTTATTTAATCCTATTAGGGCTTTATTGATTATATTTTAGATATGACATTTTTATAAACTTTTGTGCCACTTTCAGTCCCTCCTTCCTCTTCCACTCCCTGTTCTCAATCAATTACTATTTGCTTTTCTGTAATTATAGATTTTTTTTTAAATTTGCTCGTCTACTGAACAGAATCTGCTTTTTGGATATTATAAGACGGAATTGTATAGTACAGTAGAGGCCCAGTGCATGAAATATGTGAAGGTAGGGTTCCTAGACCTAGCTTGTGATCAAGGCCATCTTCCACCCGCTTGCCAGTCCCCAGTCCCGCCCCGCTGCCGCCAGCCACCATGGTTCCCCATTTGCCATCCGATGATTGGAGCCGGCTGGCCAAGCAGGGAGGGACTGAGAGGTAGTCAATGCACCTCATAGCAACTGGTCAAGTGGTCAGTCTGATTGTTACACCATTATGGTCTCTGGGCTTTTATTATATAGGGTACTCTATTTTTTTTCTTTTTCTTAATAAAATTATTTTAAGGTTCATCCATGTTATTGCATGTATCAGTAGTTCATAAAGCAACATTCAGCAACAACTTTTTTATTGCTAAGTCATATTTCATTATATTAGAATACCATGATCTATGTATTCATTTGTCTGTCAATGGCAATTTGTTTTCCACCCTCCAAATTATTTTTAAGTTAGGTGAATATTTCATGATTAGCTACCAAATACAAGTTATTATTTCAGATGTATAAACTGTTTCAAGTGTCTCAGTCAGGTAAAATATTCATGACATCTTGTCTAAACATAACCTTTACAAAAATTGTGCAGAGCGAAAAAGTTCCTCAGAATGTCATACTTCAAAATATGGAGAATGTCTGTGAATATGGTGGCAGAACCAAACTATATTTTATGAATGGATGGCATAAGACTACTGTCTATATAATTTATTTCTTTAAAACATGAGTAGGATGTGAGTGAATAAATCAGGTAATGTTCTGGGAAAAGGTAATGTGTAATCTAGCAAAGACTGATATATCACAATTGTTTCTACAGGGAGGCAGCTCTTCCTTTTAAAGTGACCCATTGATTCCCAAATACCAATCAGAAAAAAAAATACAGACACACCTATGTTCATAGTGACATTATTTATATTAATAATAGCCAATATCTGGAAATGGCTCAAGTGCCCATCAGTACACGAGTGGATAAAAAAGCAGTGGTACATTTACACAATGGAATATTAAGTGGCTTTAAAAAAGAAAGCTCTCTCATCCTTTGAGACAGCATGAATAGACCTGGAGATTATTATGCTAAGTAAAATAAGCCATTCAGAGAAAGAGAAATACCATATGATTTAACTAAAATGTGAAATCTAATGCACAAAATAAACTGATGAGAAAAAAAAAATAGATTAGAGGCATGGACACATAGAACAGACTGACAAATGACAAAGTGGGGGACTGGATAAAAGAATATGAAGAGATTAGCCAAAGAATATATGCATAGCCCATGGACACAATGGACACAGATAATAATGTGGTGAAGCTGGGGGGGAAGTGGGGGGAGTCTGAGTGGAGGTGACCAATAGACGGGCGGGGGGGGGGGGGGGTATCTGTAATAGTGTCAACGTTTTTTAAAAGTACTATTATGTAATATTACTCTAAAGACTCTCACTGTAGGAATCCAGTCTTTATTTCAATTGCCTGCTAAGTTTCATTTGGAGACACCTTTTTCTTAGCAGAGCACAGACCCTTTCGGTGGCTATGTAGGATATAAAAATACACCTTCTTGTCCATAGCCTCAGTCTGATGTGCCTTGCTTCTGCTTGTTCCTCTTTCTCCCCTGCCTATTTGTGCCAGGTCAAGCAAGGCAAGGGTCAGGAGAAAGAATCTAACAGTGAGGAGGCAAATCTCTTAACTCTGAGCCTCAAGAAAATTGAGCAGATGTGCCTATTTATCGGAAGTATGACCTCTCACCTTTCACCTTCCATGGAATCAAACACCCTTCTCTCTAAGGCAGCTGTGCATGTGTGTTTTATTTGTTTGGGTTTTGTTTTTTGTTTTTCCTCCACAAGAATCACATAAGAGAAACCTAAGAGCTGTAAGATAACCTGGACATTAGAGTCCACCAAGAGGTGACACAGAGCCATGCTCTCTTCTAAAACCAATTTGCATATTTCATTTTCATTAAGTAAAAATGAAATATGCAAATTGACTGTAACTCCATGGCAAAGATGGCTGTGCCCACAGCCAATAAGGAGGGAATATGTAAATTGACTCAAGGCAAGAGGCAGAAAGTGGCTCTCAGCAGGAGCGAAGTCAGTGCTGGCAGCCTGGGGAAGGAAGGCCTATTCTTGCACGAATCTTCATGCATCAGGCCTCTAATATATATAATTTTTTTTAAAGAGCAGCAGTTTGGTAATTAGATGGTTGCCCTGCTATACAGATAAGTAAAAAAGTTATCTGGAAATAGCGCTCTCTCTCTCTGGGCCAGGCCCTCTTTCTAAATTCTTTTAGACAGTTAAGGGAGAGGTAAAAGTTTTTCTTAAATCTGCTGGATCTTGACTGCCATAAATTCAAAATAGTCTACATCCCAAAGTGGCAGGTTTTGGGGAGACTTGTTCTGAATGAATCTCCTCCCTGGTCAGACAGCAGAGATGAGCTGTTCCTCCCAAAGATAGAAGGGCCTCTAAAACACATCGTCCCTTACTTTACAGTAATAACTTTCCCTTAGGTAATTATTGTACTTTGCATAAGGAAAGACTAATTACGTTTACTTTTGTGACTCACACACTATGTATGCCTTATTAACTTGCATACCCTAATAAGTATGCATAATCACTTGCTATGTATCAGAACAACTTTTTTTTGTTCTATTTAACTTCCAACCTTTCCTCTAATTATGTGCATTTACTTTTATCTTTACTGTCTGTAACTCACATAGCATCGTTACCTGCTTACAATTTTTAAAAGGTAAAAATATTGGCAGACGTGTAATAGCATCCCATACAATGTCCATCGAGAGATAACATTTAAAATGCTGTTTTCTGACGTGTTTTTCTGCTTTAAAAGAAGACACCTTTTCTGTTTCATTGGGGAAATGCCTATTTTTGCTCAGCAGTCTCTGGGTGCAGTGGAACCACACACCTGGCTATATAGGCAGTGCTCTCCGGTAATGGACCAGCCCAGCCTGCCCTGGACTCCGTCAGTCCACATCAGGAAGACTTTATTAATTTTTTTTTTTTTGCAAGACTCATTCTGTTTTTTTTCTTGCTCTGCATCTTGTCAAATTGAAGAAACACAGTTTTCCCTTGGTTGGGTCTGAGCTGTGGGGAATGCCCTGATCCGCAGTCACTAAAATGGTTGAAGAAACAAAGAAATGCAGACACAAAATACTGCTACTTTCACAGAAAATATCCTGTGGAGAAGTGGCATTGATTATTCCTGGGGACATTTTAAGAAGGCTTAATTATGGCTCTTGGAACATCTTTCCTTATCATTCCATGTCATACATGAATAGAAGTGAAAGATGCTTTCACATAGCAAACACTATGTAAGTAACAGAAAGGACTGCACTAAATAAATGTGATTCAGTAAAGATGATCAATTATACTGCTATATAGCAACACATACTTATTAGCCACCTAGGTGATGTGAATTGATTAGATTTATATAGAGATTATAATGTAATATAATCTCTATATAAATCTGGTGCAAAAAGCATGGTGGTAAATTTTAAGCAAGGGATTCATAAGAATCTTTGAGCAAAAACTGTCTACTGATACTTTCCATTGAACAATTGTTGATTCTCTTAGAAAATTCCTTCCTAGAATAGGAAAGTCACGCTAATGAAGATAATGGAATAGTACAGTTATATTAGTGTGGACCAGGATCTACAAACTGTATCTGGGTGCCAAAACTCAGCCCTGTGGCAGAGCTGAGAAAGTTCTTTACATGTTGAAGGATTTTAAGGGGGAAAAAATTAAAAGATATGCAACAGAGATTTTATGTTACCTGAAAATCCTACAATGTATACTATCAGGCACTTCTCATAAAAAGTTCACCAGCCCCTAATGCAGACAGTAAGTCTGGTAGATGGGGAAGTAATGTCACTTTTAGCCTCCAAGCATTGTGTTGGAGTACACTGTTTGGTTCTCAATATTCTAGTTCACTCCAGACAAGGAGATAATGGACAGAAATTGGGTTTGGCCTCTGACATGGAGGTTGGAGACGAAGTAGGGTCAAGGTATATTAAAACAGCAAAAGAAATAACTCATGCAAAGGCAAATGTGGGGGAATGCAGTCATTTTCTCTTTGTTCATAATCACCACCTCACTTATTCAGATCCCGATTTTTAACAAGTGGTATAATAAAAAAGCCAGATCAGCTTTAGCCCTGCTTTGTGTGAGTCAGTTTTGTAAGACAATAAAGAGTAACAAGAGCTGCACCATTACAAATGTGGGTCCTTGGGGAAAACCACCCACACATGTTACAGTTAGTTAGCAATGTCTATCATTTTTTTTTCTTTTTGATTATTCAAACACTGAATTTTAAACAAGTATTTTCCTTTAGGAAATCTTCATATTGTATTTTATTCTTCTGAATAAGTATAAAACTAACTAGAATTGAATCATCTAATGGCCCATGTAGAATCTATTAGAGGAGGTAGATTGATTTGATACAATGCAAGTTGCTAATTAATGAAGTGATGCAAGTAAATCCCTACCATCATAAGTTACAATTGGTTTTGGATTGAGTTCTTCATATGCTCCAGATAAAGAGATATATTTATTCTATAACTAGAGGCTCGATGCATGAGATTCATGCACTCGAAGTGGAGGGGTCCCTTAGCCTGACCTGCACCCTCTCTCAGTCTGCGAGCCCTCAGGGGATGTCTGCCTTCTCGCTTAAGTCCGATCCCCAGCTTAGGACTGGGCCTAAGCTGGCAGTCAGGCATTGCTCTCGCAGTCTGGGGCTCTCTCAGTAGGATCTCTTGTAGTCCAGGACCCCTTGCTCCTTGCCATCCACCTGCAGCAGAGGCAGGAGAAGCTCCTGCCAATGCTGCTGTGTTCGCCAGCCAGAAGTGGGGCTCACTGCTCCTTAGAGCTGCCTTGGAGGTGGGAGAGGGTCCCGCCACTGCTGCTGCACTTGCCAGCCCTCAGTCTGGTTCAGAGTTTCTGGCTGAGCAACACTTCCCCAGTGAGAGTGCACTGACCACCAGGGTACAGTTCCTGCATTGAGCATTTTCCCCCTGCTTGTCAGTGCACTTCATAGCAACCAGTCATTCCACTGTTCTGTCAATTTGCATATTGGCCTTTTATTATATAGGATCTTTCTTTTCTTTGAAACTATCACAGAATAAGCATAACTGAAGCCTGGTATATCATAACATGTCATATAGCATGTGACCCCGGGGATAGAAACAAGTAATCTCCTCCAGATCCAGGTGAGATATTCATGTCCTGGAACATTTTTTTAAAAATATGTTCTTGTTGAAAGTAGTACCTTTTCTCCCCCCCCCCCCTAGAATTTTTTGATCCACATTTCACCTCTGGCTTTATCAACATCACACTGATCCTGGATTTGTTTTCAAAATAGCAAAATAGCAAATATGAATATCATAAACAGATAAAGCTAATCTCCAGATAAAGCTAATCTTCAGAAACCAGTGTTTACCTCAATCACAAAGGTGATATCTTCAGATTCCTGAAGTAAAAGGAAAACAGAAGAAATGTGACTTTCTCCAACAGTGTTAAAAGAAAAACAGGGACAAAGAAAAATAGAGATACCCTGTTTCCCCAAAAATAAGACAGTGTCTTATATTAATTTTTGCTCCCAAAGATGCGCTAGGTCATATTTTCAGGGGATGTCTTATTTTTCCATGAAGAAGAATATGGTATACATTTATTGTTAAATGAAAATAAAGGAAATTTATTACCTGTATACGGTAACGTAGTATGGTAGTTGACAACACAAACCAGACAAACTGAATCCTACAGTATCAAGAATTTACTCATTTATTCAATGACAGTCATGTCATCATCTTCTGGAACATCATCATAACAATTCAATTCCTGAATTTCCTGGTGAATTTCTTGTGACTCCATTTCTTTCAGAATCAGTGGACCAAATCGCTCATGTTTAGCAATAGCATTCCGAGATAGAGCCTGGGGGGAAGGGGGGCTTATTTTCGGGGGATGCCTTTATATTTCACTCAGAAGGAAACCTGTAAGTAGGTCTTATTTTCGGAGGATGTCTTATTTTCGAGGAAACAATGTAGATAGATTATAGATAGATAGATAGATAGATAGATAGATAGATAGATAGATAGATATGGTAAAGATAAAATAGAGATGAAGATAGACAAGGATAGGGATAAAGAAAAGGGTGAGTTTGGTTTATCTCTAAGACTTTATAGATTTACTATGTAGAACATTCAGAGTTAAACACAGTAAGTCAGGGATCATTCTTATTCTTCCAGCAATCAGCACATGCCACCCATAATCCCTTTCCTCAGGCTCCGGGCTCCTGTCAATGTGTCAATGTATATGAATTTCAACTGTGATTTCTACACTAAGGATGTCCAATAGTGATCATTCCCACTGTAGTCGGCACAACCTCAGGCCTAAAAGCGTACCTCGGGCATGTGTGCGTTTACTAACTCATAACCTGGTGTAAACCATGCTTCCTGGGAACATATTGTTGTGTTTACTTTTCACGCTCTTAGTCTCTGAAAAACCATCATAATATGATACTTTGTGGAGGGAACTCACTTCACATTTCTATGGTAATAATAACAATAAGAACAGAAATTGTGTTCTGGGCCTTCATGGCTGTGTAGAACTCTTCAACACACAAAATCAAGGTTATTCCATGACATCCTCCCCCCAACAGCCCTGTGAGGAAGGGGATATTATCGATAGAATCCCTGTCTTACCAATGAGCGCATGGAGGCTTTGGAGATGAGTGTGCCCAGTGAAGGTCGTGCAGAGAGAGGAGGTGAATTTTAAATGAGATGTGAATTTAATCTCACACCCTGCTATTCTCAAGAGAACAAGTGTTAGAACTAGTATATTCAAAATGGGAAAAGTAATGGGATAAAAAAAAAAATAGAAAGATGAAGGCCACGCATTCTTTTCTGATCAAGCTCATACAAAGCTTTATTTTTCTATTAAAATAATAACAAAAATCAACAGACCAAATGGTCTTTGAAATAGGATGACGGAAAGATGAGTTACATGCAAAATATGCATTTTTTTTAATTCAAGTCAAAGTGTAGAGGCTGGTCAGTGTCTAAATACAGGGACATGGAAGGTTAGTATTGTTACAATATCATTTCATTGGACTGTACAAAAGCTGAGAGAGATAAAAATCATAGTCCTTTAATTGAATAAGTCAGAGCAAAATAATTGATTTTTATGTTTATAACAGCAAGTTAAAGAAAGCAAATTACATATTATATACAGCTAAGGTGAAACCGTTAATGAACAACATGATGGTTCCTAATGGATTCTTTCATAAAATCAGAGATGAGGATAGGGTTATTATGAGGTGTCTGTGTGAGCCATTTTTAAAGATGTGGGATGTGGAAGGCGGTTTTCTTGCTAGAAGCGTTCGTTGTTACTGCTGGTCACGTAGGAAGGATGGAGTGTCTGACAATGATGGACAGAGTAGCAGCCTTGCTGCTTGGGAATTAATTTGAAGTCCTCTTCTAGAGAACTGCTATCTTCAGTTACTACATGGAAACTTGTTTGTACTAATAATGTGTGCTCAATCCATAGGACACTCAGTATAAGGCAGAAGTCTAGAATTTTCAAAGAGAAACAAAAATGTTGCAAAAAATAACCCAAGAGGAAAACTTTAGGGAAATGTCTAAATTTTAATGATCAGGGTATTTAATGAATATTTTGTGACCATACTTCAAATTGCAATGATGAGCTTTAAAACACATACAATATGCAATATAGAAACACCTATTAGGAAATGTTCCATGTGTGTTTGGTTAAAACTAATTACAGCAGATAAAATATTTATTAAAATAGATTTAATAATAATTAATAATGATGATAAAAGAAGCTTATAGTTATTGAGCTTTTTAGGATAGGCTAGGTATTATGCCAGATGGTTTATAGGCACTAGATCATTTAATATTCATAACATTGTAAATATTGTTATCTTAGTTTTACATTTTGATCACACACCCTTTTGATTTAATGGGAAAATTAAAAACACACACACACAAAGAAAGAACACGACAGCACTTCTAGAAAAAGAAAAGGTCTGAGGTGCTCTTTTTAAAAAAAATATTACATTGCTAAGATTTTGTATAATACATTTTACTCCTCCTTAATTTTTTTTGTAGAAAAACTATGATAGATTGAGGATTTTAAGAAATATACTACTGTTTGAGATATCCAGGGAGTTATCCATTTAAGAATTACAAGTGTGGATTATTATCAGCACCCAACTTTTTATTTGCTGGGCTAAGTGAGTTTAACCAAAGTGGTGTTCAGTATTGAAATAGCGTGGCTCACATAGAAGTGTTGTATTTTAGCATTGTGGCCCCATGAACTCTGTCATTGCAGGCCAGCATGGCTCAGTCAATAGAGCCTTGGCCCATGGACTGAAGGGTCCCTGGCTTGATTCTAGTCAATGGCATGTACCTCGGTTACAGGCATAGCCCCCCTCCCTGATCATGGAGCATGTGGAAGGCAACCAATTGATGTGTCTCTCTCACATTGATGTTTCTCTTTCTCTCTCTCTGCCTCTCCCCCTCCCTTCCACTCTCTCTAAAAATCAATGAAAAAATATTCCCAGGTGAAGATTAACATTAAAAAACAACACCACAATGGAGTGAGGGAGTCCAACTATTGTATTGTCTTGCCTAGTAGTAGTCACTGATGGAAGTTTAATGACTTAAAGTAATGGAGCTATCCTAATTCCACACTTATCTGCTCTGTGGACTTGTATATACATAATTTATTTGTGACTCAGCTTCTTTGTTTGAGATGGAAATAATAGCTTCTTCATCGTGGATTTGTTATGATGATTAAATCAGTTAATATCTGTAAAGCTTTCAAAACATCAATGGCACATGGTAGGAAATATGTCTGCTCCCCTTCTCCTCCCAGAAAAATTACAGGAATACCCCATCCCTTCCTTGGTATTTAAAAGCATAACGACTGTTAGTAACATTTCACTGGAGAGTAGGGGTTTGATGAGAGGCACTTCCTTTTTCAGTACTGATGAGCTGGCACTTGATGAATCCTCAGAGTTTGATTTGCAAAGCTATAAGAGCTGCTTAGCTTGTTTTGTCCCCCCCCCCCGCCCCCCAAGGAATGATGAGCATTTGGGCAGATGTGTTATACTGTACTGCAACTTGTTATTATGCACTATATCTAATAAATTCCTGAAGCAAAACTTCCCTAGGAAAGCAACAAGCTCTTACATCTTGTTTTTAGGATCCATGGACCACTGTAGCCTGCATCTGACTCTTCACTTTTTGTCCCATCTTCCTACAATACCAATATCTACCCAGGGCTGCTCCAAACCCCCTCACCTGAATCTATTCTCCTGAGTGCATGACAAACGTGTCACTTCATCTTAAACCTCAACAAGGTTTATTTTTCTTTAGAGCCCCATTTTAGCTGACTAAAGAAAAACATGATTTTCCTTATGATAAAGGCTGCATTCAACTTAGTACATAAGTATTTATATTTTCTCAAATACTTAGAGGCACTGCTTTTGCCCAATGGATAAGTGTCTAAATGCTTATTCTAGAAACAAAGGAGTGAGTTAACATCAATACAAGGGAGGGCCGAAATGGGAAGTGAGTACATGGTTTTCATGAAATCACATCACCTGAGTTTTAAAACAACCCAGAATGTTGTCAATGGGAAGTATCTAATAAATTGGGGAGCAGTAATCGCATCCAAACTGTCGGAGTCAAAGGCTCTTATATGCAAGAATAGCATTGATTCTATTTTTCCTTGGTTGGGAGAGAATGTTTTAAAATATATATATATATATATATATATATATATATATATATATATATACACATACATACACCTAATTCTATTATTCAAACACGTGCTTTACATGTACAATACTAACACAGGCAATGAATTGGGTTATTGTCTCATGGAGCACAATTGCTTCAGACCTTTCTGGGGAAAGAGGCAATTTTCTATCAAGATGTACACTGTGATTATTTTAATGCCAAACACCTATATTTATATACTGTCATGTGTAGTTTTTATGTGCTTAAATTTTTAAAGATGAAAGAATAATACTATAACCAAGGGACTCTTCTGAACTACCTGCTCTGTCCCTTGTGCCCTGACCCTGGGTTTTCAATCTCCCGCAATCAGGTTTGCAAACTCTTCCCTTATCTCCCTTTATTCAACATCCAGTTATTCAACAAGGCTTACATCCATGCAGACTTCTCTGTTTCTTTCATCTAGAAACAAACCAGGCACCTCTCTCCTCTCAACTCCCAAAGTCAGCTAACTGTTCTTCTCTGATAATATCAGGTGGATAAGCCTGCTCAGGAGATTTAAAACCCAGGGTCAGAGCACAAGGGACAGTGCAGATAGGATTTAACAGGCATCCAGCTTTATACACAGCATCACAGAGGTGCAGTTTATAAGCCATAAGTAGTCCATCTGCTCCACTTGAAATTATCACATTATCATGACTCCAATGAGCTAAGATTTTAGAAGGCTCCAATCCCAGTTGCAGCCTAATCCCCATTAAAATGTACAAATCTAACCTGCAGAATAATGAGTTAACCCATTTATTGACTAACATATCACAATGAGTGCAAGCTACAGGATGAACATCTGTTTTAAAAATTCAAAAGAACATCACAGTCGATTGTACATCACGACAAAGCAAGTACATATCACGTAAATCACAGACTAGGAGGCCAAGGGAAAAGAGGAAGGCTTGGGAGGCTGGGGAAGGGCATACATACATCACGGGGTGTTTGGAAGTGGGTGGGAAAGGGGAGAAAAGGAAAGGTACCTGGAGGGATGACAGAGAGGTAGCGATTAATTCAAAGGAAGGTGGCATGTTACTAAAAAACCACCTGCTAATTTCCCTTGAAGAGAGTCCACCCCTAAAACACTGGATTAGGTGATGGTCCAGAGTTTTGTGATTTTAGGCTTTCTCAGAGGCAAAGCAGAGGGTGAGAGTTGACTCGAGCAAAAAGATTGAGATGGGTAGGATTGAACTTAACAGGATAAATAAGAGGCATCCAGTTACTTTCTATCTCGTTGCCATTTGCATTCAGGGACATCATCTGCACAGCCTTTTTCAGGGCACGAGCTGAACTGTGATGAGAATTGATGCTTTCACTTTCATGCGCTAATTTCCTATTTGGCTGTTATGTCCAGAAACTCTTACTTGTCTTTCCTTAAACTGCCTGGATAATTGCTTCCACTCTCTGTTTTGCTTTCACTTTGGGAACCTAGCCCATTTAAGGCATCTTCCTTTCATCTCACACTAACTCGGCTTACAAAGGTGCTGCTCTGGTAGCAAGGAGGGTCACGATGGACAGTTAGTTCTGAGGATTCATAGTGATCAAGGTCCTCACTCAGACACTTAAGGTTTGGAAGAGGGAGAGGAAAAAATGCCAGAGACATTATTCCTCTTCAATACTTTAAAGTGTAAATAACAAACCACATGTCCATGTCAGTTGCAACTTTCTGCCCACACCTTCTTTTTCAATGAATGTGTCATATACAGCTGAATTGGAGAATGGGATGATTTTCTGTCAGTGGTTTATTTTCTAATACTCTCAGGGCTAGTCCTCTGGATGACTTTTCAGTGACTTGGTACCAATATCCTTTTGTCTTTTCAAATAAAAGACATTAATTTTAGAGGATGAATTAAGATTATACAGCAAATTAGAGGACCAAGGTGGAGGCTTAAAGCAGAATCTTGTGTGTGAACATCTATCATTGGCTTCAGAGCCATTTGGAGTCTCTGTTTTTTATAGGCAAGTATTGATGATAAAGAGACTGTGACCAACCAGAAAAAAGGGACTGATCAAACCCTGCTTCACATGATTTTTTCAGAAATTGAAGAACTAGTTTATGTTATTAGTGAAAATGTGGTGATTAAACTTCAACACTCTTTAATATGAATTGCATTTGTAGAATTAGATAGCTTTTCACACTATACTACCTAATAAAAGAGCAATATACAAATTAACCACCACACTACTATACCCACCAGCCACGCCCACCAGCCAATCAGAGTGAGTATGCAAATAAACCCAACCAAGATGGCTAAAGCCACAGAGAGCAGGAGGGAGGCTTGGATTTCCCAGGCAGTGGAGGAAGCTAAGCTTTCCGCCTGCCCTTGAAGGCCTAATCCTCAACTCAAGGCTACAAAGTTTCAATTATAGAAGGTATATAAATTCCAGATACCAGGGCCTCCACTTGGGTCACCGGGGGCATGGCTGGATGGCAATCCACCATAGGCTTTTCGTTCAGGCCGCCCCACACCCCAAGGAAACTCCCACCCTAATCCAGAACACCCTTCAGGGCAAACCAGCTGGCCCCCACCTGTACACCAGGCCTCTATCCTATCTAATAAAATAGTAATATGCAGATTGACTATCACTCCAACATACAATAGCTGTCCCCATGTGGTCAAAGATCCTGCCCTCATTTGGACACAAGATGGCCACCACAGGATGGCCAGCAGGATAGGGAAGTTGGGAGGCACCAGGCCTGCAAGGGAGGACAGTTGGAGGCAATCACAACCCTGTAGGGGAGAGCAATTAGGGGTGACCAGGCTGGCAGAGAAGGGAAGTTGGGGGCAAACAGGCTGGCAGAGGAGCAGTTAGACATCAATCAGGCTGGCATGGT
This sequence comes from Pipistrellus kuhlii, assembly GCF_014108245.1. NCBI lineage: Eukaryota > Metazoa > Chordata > Mammalia > Chiroptera > Vespertilionidae > Pipistrellus > Pipistrellus kuhlii. The sequence goes on from NW_023425438.1 coordinate 8,549,172, forward strand.
AGTGGTTAGGGGGTGATCAGGCTGGCAGGTAGAAGCAGTTAGGGGGAATCAGGAAGGCAGGCAGGCGAGCAGTTGGGAGCCAGCAGTCCTGAATTGTGAGAGGGATGTCCAACTGCCTGTTTAGACCTGATTCTGGTGGGATTGAGCCTAAACAGGCAGTCAAACATTCCTCGAGGGGTCCCAGATTGGAGAGGGTGCAGGCTGGGCTGAGGGACACCCCCTCCCCAACCCCATGCACGAATTCTGTGCACCAGGCCTCTAGTTACGAATATAGTTTTAAAAATTAAAACTATCAGAAGGTATTTTAAGCAGTCTGTTTATTGCTGAGCAAAAATTTCTGGTTTCCAGATTTTTTAAATTAAAAGTTATAGGTACTCTCATATAAATCTATTTCCAGGTTAGAAGCCCAAATAGTAATTTTTTTTTATTGTGTAAAGCTCCTGAAAGATACATAGAGAATAGAAGAATGTAAAAAGTATCTCAGAGAAATAGAGAAAAAATTATGTTAATCCAAAGTTCAGATCCTTTTAACTTGCAGCCACATAAAATATGTTTATGATATGCAACGTGAAAGACACACACAGAAATAGTATGAGCTAGCATATGCAAGATGATGTAGGAATCAGGTTAAAAAACAAAAAACAAACAAAAAAAACTGCTACCAAAGTTCCAAGGAACAAAAAGATCATCCCTTCCAATTCCAGTGTTGAAAGGATGGGAGAACTAATTTTTTTTTTTTATTTTTTTTTTTTTTTTTTTTTTTTACCTGAAATGTGAAGCCTGGAAAGCATTTTAGCTTTTGAAGATGTTCAATAAAACTTCAAAGCAGAGAAAATTGCATGCAAAAAGGTCCAGATGTAGAAAAGAGTACAGCTGAATCTGCCATTTTGGCTAGAGCATATTTAGGTACCAATGGGAAATAAGCGTAGTAAGGTGCACTGCATCTGAGTTTGATAGGCATTATGATGACAAAATATTTAGAGGAATAGCTTTCTTCATATATGTTAAAATCCATCATGCCTGCCCATATGACTCAGTGGTTGAGCATTGACCCATGAACCAGGAAGTCATAGTTAGATCCCTGATCAGGGCACATGCCTGGGTTGTAGGCACAATCCCCAGGAAGGGGTAATCAGGAGGCAGCCTATCAATGATTCTCTTTCATCATTGATGTTTCTAGCCCCCTTTACCCTTCCCTTCCTTTCCCTGAAATCAACTGAAAATATTTTATAAAAGAATAAAACCTATCACAGACATTGACAGGTGTACTAAGTTTTTGTTGTTATTTTTCTCTAGTTTTAGAAGATTTTTAATACATGGTGCTACGATTTCAATATGTGTGACCCCTCCCCCAACTCATAGGTTGAAATCCTAGTTTCTAAAGTGATGGTATTAAGAGGGTAAGGCTTTGGGAGGTGATTGGGCCTTGAGGCTTTATGAATGGGATTAGTGCCCTTATTAAAGGAGTTCCAGCAGAAACCGGTTTGGCTCAGTGGTAGAGCGTCGGTCTGCGGACTGAAAGGTCCCGGGTTCGATTCCGGTCAAGGGCATGTACCTTGGTTGTGGGCACATCCCTGGTAGAGGGTGTGCAAGAGGCAGCTGGTCGATGTTTCTCTCTCATCGATGTTTCTAGCTCTCTATCTCTGTCTCCCTTCCTCTCTGTGAAAAATCAATAAAATATATTTTTAAAAAATAATAATAAAGGAGTTCCAGAGAGAGCCTCTTTTCTGCCATGTGAAGTCATAGTGAAAAGGCAGTTGGCTGTCCATTGCAGCATTATTTGCAATAACCAAATGGATAAAAAAGCTGACAGAACTCTTACCTTTTGAGAAAGCATGGGTGGACCTGGAGAGTATTATACTAAGAGAGATAGCCATTCAGAGAAAAACAAGTACCATATGGTCTCACTAATATATGGATCCTAGTGCACAAAATGGACTGATGAACAAAACAGAACAGAGGCATGGATACATGGAACAGACTGACAAATGTCAGAGAGAAGGGGAGCAGGGAAGGGGGACTGGATAAAGGAAAGTGAAGAGATTAGCTAAAGAACATATATGCATAGCCCATGAACACAGACAATAATGAGGAGAGGGCCAAAGAAAGAGGGTGGAGCTGAGTTGAGTCAGGCAAAGGGGGAAGGAGAATGGGGGACATCTGCAATAGTCTCAACAACAAATATTTAAATTTAACATTTTTTGAAAAAAATATACATGCACAGACACATACACACAAGAAAAGGCTAAACTAATATAAATGAAAATCAAATGCCATTAATGTTTTTCTCCATATAGTAGCATACCAGGGTTTATTTTAATTTTTAAAAAAACTTATATGCATTTAAACATATGTTATAGAAAATGTTGTAACATAATGTGAACTTGTTTTTAATAATACAAACTATAGTAGAACCATTTCAGAAGACTGCTTGCAGTGCTCATGTAGGCGAAGTCTGAACACAGGTCACTCCGCTCCAAGGCTGTCACAGATGAAAACAAAAACCAGGGACAGTCAATAGGAGACACTCAGAAACTAAAAACTGTGCCTCAGTTTTCCTCATCTACAAGAAGAGTGACTGATGCTGAACTTTCCATGTTCCCTGAAGGTTAAAGGTGCCTTATCATTTAATTACCTACTTTAATTAAATTGTGTTAAAATATATTACTCATTAAAAAAACACACACACACAAACAAACATGTATTGGGCATTTCTATGCCGCAAACTCTGTTAGGTGAGAGGCTCACAGGCAAGTGCCAAAATTAAGCTATTCCTTTGAGATTAATTTTGATTGTTTCTCAAATTTGAAAAAAAAATAACACACATCATTTCTAGAAATGCATCTCAATGTGTGGATAAAATATTCTTACATAATGGAAAATAGTCAGTTTGTGCCACAAATAAAAAAGAATAATTGCAATCAATTTACATATTTGTAAGTCTGAATATAATAACTACTAAGGTTTAAAAAAAGCATTTTAAAAATCAATTTGGACTTTGATTTAAAAGGTTTATATTGTTTTCAACATTAATGTGGCTTTAAATTTTTATGCAAGTAATGCTTGTGTGTTATAATAAATTCAATCAATAGTCAAAAGTGAAAAAGCACCTGTTATCCTTCAATAGAAAAAAATAGCTTTCCGAAAATTTAGACATAATGCATATATGATTATTTTAATATATGGATATAAATATAAACTGTTTATACTTTTATTGTAATTGCTTTAAACATCAATATATCATAAACATTTTCATGTTAATAAATATAAATGTTTGTAATAACTAGAGGCCCAGAGCATGACATTTGTGCATTCAGGGGGTTCCCTCAGCCTGGCCTGCACCCTCTTGCAATCCGGGATTTCTTGGGGGATGTCCCACTGATGGACATCCTTAGCGCTGCCATGGAGACAGAAGAGGCTCCCGCCACCAATGTTGCACTCGCCAGCTGTGAGCAGGCTTCTGGCTGAGCAGCACTCCCCCTGTGGGAGCCCACTGACCACCAGGGGCAACTCCTCCATTGAGCATCTGCCCCCTGGAGGTCAGTGCACGTCATAGCAACTGGTCTTTCTGCTGTTCGGTCAATTAGCTTATTAGCTAGCCTTTTATTATGTAGGATGACAATGACTGCTAGTGTCCGAGTAGATGACTACAAAAGAACAAAGTGATAGGAAAGTTGAAAAGTGCATTACAGAATAAAAATTACCTTTCTCAACTTGGGATGCCTCTATTCATTGCCATATAAAATTGGAAGCCGTAGTAGTTCAGACTAAACCACACAGGAACTATTTTTGTTTCTGCATTTGCCTAAATTCAAAGTTCTTTGCCAGTACCAACTTTTCTAATACAAAGAAATTACTTGGGAAGATGTTAAAATATGTGTAAAATTGTGCATCTTAGTTTGCTAACCTATAGTGGAGTTGAAGTGTTTTTAGAGATGGGAAGCACAAAGGAAGCAGTGCTGGGTTGAGGAAAGCCGAAGCTCTGAAAAACAATATACAAGACCAACGGGCATCTTAGAAATATGCATATTCAAGGCAATATTGTGGGTCAGGAAATAGAGTGCTATAGGAGGTAGTTGGCTTGCTATGGACACCTCCTTTGCTGGTGCATTTTATTTTATGTTGTCCTACATATTTCTGGCATACATTCAGAATAAGACTATCAAAAGATGATGACTATTTGCCCTTGACCTGAGAATGTTTGCTTGGATAAGGACATTCACAAGAAGCAATACATTCATCTCTGAGCAAGGCATGTGTGGACATTTTTAGCACATCTGTTTTTTTTTGTTGTTGTTGTTGTTTTTTGTTTGTTTTTGTTTTTGTTTTTGTAGTGCTACTTCAACATTCCTAGCTCATCAGATTGAAAGCTTTCTCTCCATCAGGAGTCAGTGTGTGCTGCTACCTGAATCTGTGGGCTTTGATTGAGGGGGTGATTTGTGTAATGGTGGAGTCAGACATGGCTTTTCTGCAGCCTGAAACAAGCCTTCTCAGAAAGCAAAATTGCCTGAGTTACTGGGACAGAGGCAGGGATAGGCCTGTGGGACTTGGTGACCAGCTGTGCTGGCACCAGTGATGCAAAATGGCAGTTAAGGTAATGAAAACTAGTAACATAGTTAAAATGCTTGCCACAATTTGTAATAGGCATGGCAAGGTACAAGAAAGCTTTTTATAATATTGTTCTTGTCACGGATGAAATAAATTCATAAACTCACCATTGCTTTCCACAAGGGTTGGCTTCTGTGATTATAAGAACTGAGGGAAGCCTGTGTTTGGAAATTTCTTCATCATTGTGGGGTTTTTTGTTTTTATTGATATCAGAGAGAGGAAGGGAGAGGGAGAGAAATAGCATTGATGAGAGAGAATCACTGATTGGCTGCCTCCTGCACGCCCCCTATTGGGGATGAGCTGCTACTCAGGCATGTGCCCTCACTGGAATTGAACCATGATTTCCTGGGTCATTGGCACTTAAAGGGCCACACCAGGCAGGCTCATCATTGTGTAAAATATGATAGACAACTGGATAAGTGATATAGAAAATTCAAACAATTCCATGAAATTAGGTAAATTTAGTTAACTGTTTTTCTCAATGTAACTTTGATTTTCTCTGCAGTCCTGGTTAGAAAATAGTATGTGATTTATCTTGAGACTGTCCATAGTTCTGAAAGTTCTAGGGCAGTGGTCGGCAAACTCATTAGTGAACAGAGCCAAATATCAGCAGTACAACAATTGAAATTTCTTTTGAGAGCCAAAATTTTTTAAACTTAAACTTCTTGTAATGCTACTTCTTCAAAATAGATTTGCCCAGGCCATAGTATTATGTGGAAGAGCCACAGTCAAGGGGCCAAAGAGCCACATGTGGCTCCAGAGCCGCAGTTTGCCAACCACGGTTCTAGGGATATAAAGGAACATTTTCTCAGTACTATGGCAGAATCTCCTTCAAGTAATTGTTTTACAGCTTTGTTGGGATATCATTGACATATAACTTATGTAAGTTTAATGTGATTTCACATACCCATGTACTATGAAATGATTACCACAGTAATATTAGTTAACACTTCTATCCCCTCACATAATTGCCTTTTGTGTGTGTGGTGATAACATTTAAAATCTACTCTCTTAGCACCTTTTATCTTTATAATGGAGTATAGTTAATTATATTCACCATGCTATACATTGGATACCCTGACCTTATTCATTTTATGCCTGGAATTTGGTACCCTTTGGCCAACATCTCTCCAATTTCCCCACCTCTACTCTTGGCAACCACCATTGTACTCTCAATTTCTATGAATTTGGCTCTTTTTTTTTTTAACCCTTTCTACAAATAAGTGAGGACATATAGCATTTGTCTGGTTTTGTCTGATTTATTTCACTTAGCATAGAATCTTAAGGTCTATCCATGTTACTGAAAATAACATAATTTACTTTTTTCTCATGGATGAATAATATTCCATTGCCAACATTCCATTGTTAATACATGGAAACAACCGAAGTGTCCACTGATGAAAAAAGAAAATGTGAAGATTATAAATAAATCCTGAAATGGGGGAAAGAATACTTTAATAGCATATATATATGTGTGTGTGTGTATATATATATATATATATATATATATATATATATATATATAGTCTTGATAGTATACTATGGTTTTTATTACCCAAACAAAGGAACCTATATATTTATTTGTGGAAAGGGACTAAAAGCCCTTTGAATCCTGCTAGAGAGTGCAAATAATGTTAAAGAAGAATATCAAGAAAGTAGTTTTGAAAGGAAAATTTGAGAAAAGAATTAAGATTTACTGCTTGTAAAATGTGAACACAGCTGATTGCCTGACCTTTTATATATTTATATATTGATTTTTTGTCACTATTTGATTAATTTTTCTTTCCTGCTTGCTTCCAAGTTAGTGCAAAGATAGTATCTTATTTGCTTATAGCACTGCCCCTGACATGTAGCAGGCCTGCATAAATATTCTTGAATGATTGTATGAGAAGATCCCTATTACCCATCATTGGAATTCATTACTAAAAAGCCTTTGATGAATTATGATTATTGTCTTCCAGTTGTCTAGATTAAAATGTAATTGCAGGCTCTTTCCCCCCAAAATATGTTGTTTTTACACATTTTTATTGTAGCAAAGTATACATAACAAAATTACTGTTTGTTGGCATTAATGCCATGCAACCATTATATTTTGGTTGTCAATTCATTCATGTATACTTGAGTTGCATTCACCTTTTGACTATATAATTAATACTGCTATGACAATGGGTATACAAGTATCTGTTTGAGACTCTACGCAATCGTATGATAATCTTGTTAATTTTTTTTAACAATCACCATGTTTCCCATAGTAGTTTCACCATTTTACATTTATACCAGCAATACATAAAGATTCAAATTCATGCACATTCTCACCAACATTGTTATTTTCTGTGCTTTTTAATAAAACCCATCCAAATGGGTATGAAGTGGTATTTTCATGTATTTTCAGTTTGCATTTCCACAATGATTAGTGATATTTAGCATCTTTTAATGCACTTATTTGCATTCTGTATATTTGTCTTTAGAAAAATAATCTATTCAAGTCCTTGGCCTATTTTTAAGTGGATTGTTTGCTTTTATTTCTTGTTGAGTTGTGGGAGCCTTTATATATTCTGGATTATTAATACCTATATAATACAGTTTTAAAATATTTCCCCAATATGTTGGCTGCCTTTTCACTTTGTTGATACATTTTTAATATTGATGGACTACCATTTATCTACTCTTTTCTTTTTCTTTTTCTTTTATTGCCTATGATTTTTGTGTCAGATCCCAGAAATCATTACTGAGTTTAATCCTATGAAGATTTTCCCCTATTTTTCCAGGAGTTTTAGTTTTAGCTCTACATTCACATCTCTGATCTATATTAAATTAATTTTTTAACCTGAAGTAAGGTGAGTGATCATTTTCATGTGACCACATTTGTTTAAAACAGTGTCCTCTACCCATTGAATGATCTCTGCATCATGAAATTTGATTTAATATATGTGAGCTTATTTCTGGACTCTCTATTTTATTTTTACCAAAACATGTATGGGGTTCATTTTGGGTTTTGTTTGTTTTTTATAGTTGTTGTTAGAGTGTTTCTTCCCTTAATGAGCAAAATAATTACATTAAGGTAAAGGTGTTTATTGCACTAATCCTCAGGACAGGAGAAACACGGGGCTAGTTCCTGGATGATGAACAAAAAATTTGTCAATAAATTAAAGGGAAGCCACAAATAGAAAGGCAGTGCTGCTAGATGGGGAAGCGGTCATCTGCAATTTGACTTGGGGAGGCAAAAATGTGTTTATATTCTTATGTTCTCCACACCACAGATTCTCCCTGGATGTTAGTGCTAAAGTTGGTACCAAGGATAGCTCTAGGCTGACTAGCAATGTAGATCAGGTATTTTAATTTTTTCTGCTTCTTGTTTTATTTGCTTTTTAAAGAGATGCTCCAATCATATTTTTATTGGATCAATATAAAATATACATAGAGTTGCAAGAATAAAGACATCTGGGGTACATTTACACACTTCAGATGGAAGGTTGCCCAATTGTTTCTATGTCTTCTCTCTTTCCTTTCTCTCCTCTTTCCTTTTCCCTACTCCTTCTCCCTACCCCAACTCTCTCTCTCTCAGTATGTTCTTCTCACTTTCGATATTATGCCCCATCCTCTCCTTTCATTCAAAACTCTCATACATACATCCCTATAAGCATCCCAAACATTCCTGTAACCAAGAGAACAAACAACCTGGTACTGATCTTTTGAAGGAAAAGGAAAATTTTGTAAGATGATGTATTGGGCTTTACAGGTATCATGCAGTGATATTTGTGTTGTTTTACATGAATGTGAATTTCTCTGAAATCTGATAAAAAGCTAGGTAGCTGCAGTTTGTGTAGGATTGGGTTTCTCCTTCAGTCTACTCCTATTAATACAAGTCAGAGTGTTACTTATGTCCTGATCACAACAATGAGCATGAGTAGAGCGTAGCTGGCAGCTGAGGTGCCTTAGGCTGGAATAGTGCCCCACCTGATGACAGTGATAGAACTCCAGCTGTCAGCAGGGTGTGCCCCAACCAGCAGAGGTAGAGATGGAAACATCTGAGACTGAGGAATAAGGGAGCAGCAGGAAAGCATGTGAGAGAGGTAAGTTCAGAAAATAGAACCGGACTCATTTTATGAGTCGTTCATATCAACTGAGTTTACTTTGCTATTTGCTAACGTGAATGACCAATTAAAAGCCTATGGTTTGGGTCCTTTTAAAAATTTTGACAAATTTGAGATAAGTAGCTATGGGGGACAAGAGTCTAACTATATCCTGATTAAATAGGTAGTACTCTAATTGAGGAAAACAACCACAACTTGCTAATGAGGAAAAATTAGAGCTGAAATTGTTGAAGCTTGAAGATATTTTATTTAAATGCATAAATGAATCTTGTGATTTTTTCCCCCAGCAAGAACACAGATAAATCCACTTGACCATAAGAGGTACTATAGTGACAACTTTAAATAATATATGGTAGTTTGTTTAAAAGCCAGTGGGCTACACACATGCATTTATCTACCCTCTCTCTGCAGCACCCATTCCCATGATACTAAAGGAATGTAAATGCTGTAAATCCTTGTTAGAAAGGATTAAGATATTTCATTATTTCTGCACACTGGGAGCAAATAGCAGAACAGAGGAGACTGCAGCCTAGAACATGCAGATGCTGCAGAGAAAATGAGCCAACACTGCCCCTGAACTGCCCAGCTCTGAGAGGGGCACAGGGCAGAAGGAGCGGAAAGGACCAGTGGGGCTGCAAACAAGTGTCTCATCACTGCATGGTGAAGGGGCTACAGCTGGCCCCACACCCAGATCGGGTTGTTTCCCTGGCCACAGTGGGTATCATAGTGACCAGTTGTTCCGGTCATTCTACAATAGTTGTTATGGCATTCCAGTTGCTAGCTTTTTATCTACATAGATATGCAAAATGCTAAAAGTCATCTTTGTCAGATTGTAAATGCCAAGTTAACGTTCTATGTGAGTTCATGGATTCAGTAACACTTGGTCAGTGATTAACTCTCACACCTAAGCTAAGAGGCAGTCAACATTGACCTCGAGCTTTTGAAACTGGGAGACGCAGTGGGTGATGACATCATTCAGAAAGCAAAGAGAAGTTAGTTTGGAAATGGGTGGGTGATACAATGCACTTGTTAAACAAGAACCAAGTGAACTGAGGGCATGTCGATTTTTTGAGATAACAAGGACATAATTCCCTTTGTTAAGAGAATGCTGAAACTTAAAGCAAAGAACTTGAATCACCCTCATTACTGTGGAAATTGGAAGATATGATAATCTGATAATCAAGGGAATGACTACAGAAACAGCAAATATTAGTGACAAATTCTCCTGTATATTTATGTAAGGGGTGGATGAGAAAGCAAGTAAGTGAAGGAGACAGAGGGGAATGCATCAGAATGAGAGGGAGAGAGGGAGAGAGAGAGAGAGAGACTGACTGACTGACTTTCAGACACAGGGTTTTCTTAATCTACTGGCATAAATGTCCCATATGCTGTGGAAAGGGCAGGAAGTGCAGGGATTAAAAGGAATCCATTAAATTGTCTCATTAGTGAGACTTCTCAGAGGTTTGTTTCAGCAAAATCATAAAAGTGGAACTAGATATAAGGGACTGGGAGAATAATGCCTCATTTATGTTTTAGGAATATTTATGTTTCAGAAGTTGTCCTGGGAGTGGAATAGGGGATGTAAAAAAAAAAAGAAAAATAAGAATTGTCCACAAATAAAATGATCAGTACTGAACTAATTAAAACTGTTTGGAGTGTATAACATCAATTATACAGTTTTATGCAGTCATCTAAATTAATGTGTGACCAAATTATATAAAAATAAAGGACATTTAGAAACCACATACTCCAAATGCCAACACAGTGTTTCCAGTATATCAGCCAATGGTCTCAATATTACAAATGTTTCTTTTTTATTTATATATATTTTTTATTTATTCCAGAAAGAAAGCACGAGGGAGAGAGAGAAATATCAATGAAAAGAGAGAATTATTGATTGGCTGCCTCCTCCAAGTCCCACATTGGGAATTGAGCCCGCAACCCAGGCATGTGCCCTGACCGGGAATCAAACCATGACCTCCAGGTTCATAGGTCAATGCTCAACCACTAAGCCATACCAGCTGAGCTCTACTATATTTTTACAATAAAAAAAAACACATTTCATGTTAATAAACTCAAAATAAACCATAGAATCATAGTATTTCATACTAGCATTTTCTGATCTTGGTAAACACTAGAATTTAAAAACACATTCTGTCAGAATTTCCAAGACAGTTCATTTCTTTCCCATACCAGCTTTCTCAGGAAATATTATTTTTTCTCCTTCCAAAGAACCCATCAGTATTTCTTTTCATCATGATGGCTTATATTTTTCCATCTATGTATTTTTAGCTCTCTGAATGCAATCATGATACAGCAGGGTCATTTTCTAAAACTCTTAATGCACTTTATATTTAGCTCATAATAAACTCTCAAATAAGCTCAAATGTAAAAGGAGACACAGCAGCAATCATCTGTGTTTAACTCGGGGGAAACAGTGACCAGCTGTGGTCAGCTCTTGCACAGGACTTCTTGGCATCATTGCTGAGAGAGTTTGTGTCAAACCCTGTCATTGGGGGAAAAGGTCCCAGGGTGATTTGTGTCCCTGCTGGATTGCCATGGACTGGGTCCAGAATTTGTATTATATTACCCATATGTTTCATTATTTTCTCTGATAAATATAGGGGGGAGAAAATACAGCTAGACCAAAATATGTAATTATTAACAATACATAGAAATCATTCAGTCCATAGTTAGCATCCCAGTCATATCCAGTTATTTGCATGAGAAGTTACTAATTTCTTCTGAGAAAGATAAACAAAATGAGAGCTATAATTTGGATAAATTGTTATGAGATTTCCTAGGGATGATTAATTACTTTAAATGAAACTCTAAGTTAAATGGTTTTTTGTTTGCTGGCTTGCTTACTTTTCCTTCTTTCTCATGGCAAAATCCAATATCCTTGTGAACTAAAATCTGAAGTATTTATAAGAAATTTGATGCTTTAGTTTAGCACTAAAGTCAGATTTACACAAACAAAAACAAATACACACACACACACACACACACACACACACACCCCTCCACCTTTGGGCCAATATGAAATACTTATATTATGATATTTAACAAAATCAAGTTAATAGAAATACCAGATCTGAATAATTTTATTGTTAACTTCATTCATTCATTCATTCCTGTTTCTATACATTGGTTTAGCTAATATTTATTTTATTGAAGATATTCTAGATAATTGAGAAGGGGTAGGAAAGAGAAGGTAAATATATGGCTCTGCCTACAGGTACATATTGGTAAGAAATTATTCAAAAAGGGAGCCTAATAAAACTGGATCTTGAATTAAAAAGCAATAACACCTTCTACAAAAACAGTAATGCAATTTTCTTCCTTGTCATTATCTATAACTCCTAAACCCAGGTGGAAAAAAAAAATCTCAATAGCAACAACTAAAAAGCTAATTATTCCTGAATATTTATTGTATGCCAGTGTGTGATGTGGTCACTTGAGTTTAGTGCTCTAAAGTTTGATGGTAAAAGTTCATTTATAGACAGCATTTTGTGTAAGTAATTTAGGCAGAGGGCTTCTGCTGTGGCTTCTGCCAGCTCCTGGGGACACTGCACTTTTTGGTTTATCAGACATTTTTATTCCAAAAAGAAACCATAATTATATGTGTGTTTAAAGTCTATGCAATAATCACTTAACTCTTAAAAACTCTCATAGAAACTCAAATTTGGAAATTAAAAATGTATGTTTTTCATGCATTTTCCCATCCTGGTTTACCTACCTCCCATTTCTGTTTTGGTTTGATTTTTAGGGCAATAAAAATTAAAGACTAAATTGTTTATACAATAAGGAGAGAAGAGAAAAGGGAAGGGAAGGAAAGGGAAGGGAAGGAGAAAAGGAGGGGAAGAAAGAGAAAAGGGAGGAGAAAGAGGGTTGGAGAACTGGGTGTTGGTGATATGCAACCAAAAGAAACAATTTGGGGGGAAAGGCATAGTTCATAGTTTGTCATCACCCCCTCCCACCCTACAAGCAGCACTTGACGAGTGCACATGGAGACTATCTCCCTGGACAGATTCTGCAGCCTGGGAGTCAGCACCTCACCAGTCACAGATGCAGCATGATGATGGCAGGCCGTGGGTTTAGATTTTCATACTCAGAGCTCTAGGCTCATCTCCATCATTGATAAGTCCCCTTTGTTTCGACTGTTAGCATCACACCTGTTCTCAGTTCTCATACAAGCAGAACAAAAGCTACTGGCAGGGAAACAGTTGAAGAAGTTTCAGGTAAACTTTAATCCTCCTTTCTTCTGATACATTGGTAGGAATACACACTATGAATTTTTAATGTGGTCTTTCTTTCTAAGCCATTGGGAGGGGATGCACTTTTCTTTGAATTTTCTTGTTTGACTCAACTTTATAAGGCTCTGATTTGTCTCCACATTCCAAATATACATATATATATATATATATATATATATATATATATATATATATATACACACACACACACACACACACACACACATATGATTTAGTGAAAACAATTAAGGAGAGACAAACTTCACTGATTCAAATATTTTCAATTTTGGAGGTTCCATATTAGAAGAATCTTGGCAGGAAAGCTAGTGAGCTATCGTCCAGGTATTTGAGAAATATGGGAGTAGGTCGTTTGTATGAAACTGTCCTTTCCTATCCTTTTTTCTTTCTAGTGTTTCAGGCTCTTTGGAAGTAAATCTGAAATTTGAAAAGTCATAAAAATATATAACCCCATGAAATGGAATTACTTATTTCAAGCCATGAAGTCCTTTTGAAAGCAAATCTTATTTCATCTCCAGGTGCATAGAAAGGACAAAGGAAAAAAAATTGTTTTTCCACAGGATATCAAATAAGTAAAATAATTGGTAATATCACAGAAAATTTTCCTGTATGTACACAAAGCTAACCAATTACCCAAAAGCTATAATTTCATAAAATATTGAATAATGCTCATTTCACTTTTTTTTTTTAATGAATTCCTGGCAATCTGTTAAAATTCTCAGAAAAATAGGAATGGTGGTAGGCTATCACTTAGTCATTAAACAGTTAACATTAAAAGCAAAGTGATTGGTAATGGATAATTATAATTTTTCTCTCTGATTTTATCTGATGCCCTGAGTTATTTCATGAATTCAGCAAAGTGTGCATGCAACAACTAAAATTTTTTATTTAGATGCAAGTGCAGGAGTGCTCTCATGCAGAAAAATCTCACATCATAGGATATTGTCTCCCTAACTTTCTACTTCAATTTTTTCAAGCTATAGTTTATAGCCTACTAGTAAATATAAACATAAATTTAATGGAATGAAACCAAAGTTTTCTTTTAATGAAATAGACAAAGTATAATAAACTGCAGTTTGTAGTAGAAAGGTAAATACAGTTTCCAGAAGCTTCTATTTCAGATATGCTCACATCTGTGTGTGTGTGTGTGTGTGTGTGTGTGTGTGTGTGTGTGTGTGTTGGATTTCAATCCTATATCATAAAACCCTAATATGCAAATCAACCAAATGGTGGAATGATGGGTCACTGTGATGCGCACTGACCACTAGGGAGGAGATGCTCAACGTTGGAGCTGCCCCCTGGAGATCAGTGTGCTCCCTCTGTGGGAGCACACTCAGCCAGAAGCTGGGCTCATGGCTGGCAAGCACAGCTGCAGTGGCAGCAGCCTCTCCTGCCTCCACTGCAGGTAGGTGGTAAGGAGTGAGGGGTCCCAGACTGCGAGAGCCCCTGGACTGAGAGAGGGATGTCTGACTGTCGGCTTAGGCCTGATCCCCAGCAGGAGGACATCCCCCGAGGGGTCCCAGACTGTGAGAGGGTATAGATTGGGCTGAGGGATTCCCCCAAGTACATGAATATTGTGCACTGGGCCTCTATTATAAAATATATGTCTCACTGCGGATCTCCTCAAAAAGGTTTGAAAGCTATTGCCCTTATACCACATATTAGCCCTTAGTCAAGTAGCAGGTCATATCTTTCTTTACATAGGAGGAAACTGAACCTCAGAAAAGAGAAGTGAATTGTTTACAATCTCCCAATTGTCACAAAATGGAAGTACTTAGGTTCCACTCTATTATTAAAAGAAGAATCATTATGCTTTCAAAATACAGACCTGCCCTATTAAGTATGTAAAACTATTTTGTCAGGTATGTTAACAGTCGCATGTGTTGGTGTTTGTGTGTGTAGTGTATATCTCTAATACTAAAAACTACAACAACTACAAAAAACAGAATACACGCTATGTGCACTTTTACCATAATTATCTCCTAATTAATGTTATCATAGTCTTGAAGTTGATACAAACCTATTTATCCATTTTTTCATTGGCTTTTTATTTTGCTGTCAGTCTGATGAATCCTGAGAAAATCTCACCTGTTAACACTGGTGAAGTTCTTAGTATCAACTGTTTTAAATTTAAAATTAAATGTAATCAAATTTGATGCTTATACTGTACCTTTGGACCATAGGGGTGTCGAACTCAATCAGAGAAGGGGCCAAAAATCTAAAATCCAGCCTAAATGGTGGGCCGAATGGTTTACTGAACAGTCATAAACTGTCATTGTGATGGAAACGCAGCGGAGTGCAGTGATGACAGCGCGGTGCAGGCCACATTGCAAGGCCTGGCAGGACGGATTTGGCCTGCGGGCCTTGTGTTTGACACATGTGTTCTAGAACCTTGGCAAACCACTATGATAGGTATAGTTAAGGTTTGGCATTATTTATGTAAAATTCATGATGTTTGGAAATGTTCCCTTTTAATTCATATTAAATGATTATTTAAATCCTTTCATATTCATGCTTATCCATAAAAGCTTTTCTTCTCAGCAGCCTTTTAGTCACTTATGTTGCAAAAAATGTCTGTTGAGCATTCTTCCCCGAAAGGCCTTGTGTTAATCATTCGACTGGTGGAAATAATTAAGACATGTTCTTTCAGAACTTTTTGTCTGGCAGCCAAAATATTTAGATTTGATCATAAAATTAATTGTTTCAGACCAGCCATTGTTTATGAAAAACAAAGATCTGAAAATAACAGTTTGGTTGCAATTTTCTGTTTCAGAAGTACTTCCTACATTTCTGTTTCTGCCTTCCTAGGATTTGAGGAAAGCCAGTGCTTGCCCCTCATCTTTTCATTCCTTTTCTTGAATGGTAGGACATCTCCAAAAGATGGTTTCTTAATTAAAATTGTCAAATCTTTATTAAGAATCTACTAAGCAAAATGTAAAATACATTGCAAGGAGAAAATAAAACAAAAGACATAACTAGAATAATATCAAGGAAACTTTCCTAGAAATCATTTTTATCTCTATTAATTTGGAATTCTTGCCATATCCATCAGTGGATGGGAGGCTCAAAGACTTATGCTGGGGTTTTTTTTCCACTTGATATTTAGAAAATAAGATCATTCATAGCTTCATTCTATTCCTCCATGTGTGTAGCTGCTAAAACCAAGAAAGAAGCGAGCTAGTTGCTAGGCAACTACTAAGGTATTAACAGTGCATCCAGAGATGCAGCTCTTGAATCCAGTAAAAGCAGGTTTTAAAAACATAGAAGTGGCCCTAACTGGTTTGGCTCAGTGGATAGAGTGTCAACCTGCAGACTGAAGGGTCCCAGGTTTTATTCCAGTCAGGGGCATGTACCTTGGTTGCAGGTACATCCGCAGTGCGGCATGTGCAGGAGGCAGATGGTCAATGTTTCTGTCTCATCAATGTTCCTAACTCTATCCCTCTCTCTTCCTCTTTGTGAAAAAACAAACAAACAAATACACACACACACACACACACACACACACACATATATATATATATATTTAAAAATTGAGAAGTGCATTAATTAAGTTCCCACTAAGTCATATACACTGAGTGGCCAGATTATTGTGATCTCTGAATGCATAATAATCTGGCCACTCAGTGTGTGTGTGTGTGTGTGTGTGTGTGTGTGTGTGTGTGTGTATAATTTATTAGAGGCCCAGTGCATGAATTCGTGCATGGGTGGGGTCTGGCCAGCTTGGCCAGGGGGAGGGGACATGGCGGTTGGCTGGCCTGCCTGCTGGTTGAACTCCTGGTTGAGGGGACAATTTGCATATTAGCCTTTTATTATATAAGATATACACCGAGTGGCCAGATTATTATGTGTTCAGAGACCATAATAATCTGGCTATTCAGTGTATGTTTTAGGGAACAGATGAATAACTGAATTGTAGCTTAGATGTAGGATGATTTTGTATGCAGATGTGGTGTTTTCTGTAAGGGTGTATAGTCATGGACTCTTGAGATTCAAAAAGAAAATGCCAGGTCACATAGGTGAATAAGCTATGATCTTACACATCAAGCACATGTCCAGAATTTGGACCCATGATACTTTCTTCTATTAAGTATTGAGCCTCACACATTCTAAATGGATAGCTTTAAAGGTAAGTGGCCCAAATGGAAACTGAGGTATATGCTTGCTATGTGCTATATTAAAGCAGGCCATGTGGAATTGAGAGAGGCTGTGGAAGCCTTAAGTCCAGAGTTCCAGGGGTTCACACCAGAAGGTGAGAGAGTGCTGGGAGGATGGAAAAAGAAGAGGCCTCCTGGAGGAGGTGCTGACATGTTTTCAGGCAGGAGTGCAAGTCCATCAGGGGACATAGTACATTGGCTACGTCTGCTGCGTTTGGGGGGCAGAGGCCTGGGTTCAAACCTTGGCTCTTTCACTCTCTAGTTTATGTGTTTGAGCAAATCGCTAAAGCTGTCCTTAAGTTTTGGTGTGGCTTTTTTATTATGATGATGCAGTTGCTATTGTATTTCAGGTCACCAAAGGGAACAAGGGAAATATATACCAACAAATGTGCTAGTGGTGAAAGTTAATGTCTCAGATATAAAACAGAGAGGGTTTTCTGCTTGGAGAAAAGATCCCCCAGAAGGCAGATGAATAGGAGTTTGTTGGTGTGTGTTTGAAGCCAATAAGGGAGAAGGAACTGTCGATAGTGATAGAAATCATCAAAGAGCAAGTTCATGTAACAAGTATGTTCTGATCATTGTAGTGAAATACACCAAAACAATTCAATTTATTTCATCAATGAGGGAAATGTAAAAATCTATTCATACAGTGTTATAGTTCTTCCCAAACATACCCTTCTAAATAGCAACAGAAAAATATAGCTCCAGGTGGGATTGCAAGCATTTTGGTGACGCTTTGACTTCAGATGGAGGAGGAATCAGGCCCTGGGATCCAAATCCTGACAGTATCAGACAATTTAAGGTTTTTAACCCCTTCCTTCATCCACACTGCAACTACAATATATATTCATAAAGGCTTTTGCCACTTATTTCCTGGAGATTGTATTGTTCTAGATCTATTTTTAATTATAAAAGCAACTTAACAAGTCACTTTACTATAACTTTTTAATAAAATCAGATTTTTAAATATGTCCCTCATGTATTCTATGTCTATACATGTAAACATATTGACAAATAGGTATTTTTGGGGAGGTAGGTGGCCATGAATGCTACCACTGTGCAACTGGATTTTACCAGTTAACAGGATTTCTCTACACACACACACACACACACACACACACACAACTAATTCTTTTAAGAGGCTGTATAATTTTACATATTTTAAGATAATTTTTCATTTAATAAAACTTCAGGTTATGTTCTTTTTTAAAATATATTTTATTGATTTTACACAGAGAGGAATTTAGAGGGACAGAGAGTTAGAAACATCAATGAGAGAGAAACATCCACCAGCTGCCTCTTGCACACCACCAACTGGGGATGTGCCTGCAACCAATTGCCCTTGACCGGAATCGAACCCGGGACCTTTCAGTCCATAGGCCGATGCTCTATCCAGTGAGCCAAACCGGACCCGGCTCAGGTTATGTTCTTGATATCTATTTTTATAAAACAAATTACCCTAAAACTAAGTAGTTTAACACAACAATAACCATTTAGTTTGCTCACAAATCTGTAACTTATAATAGAAAGGGCCTGGTGGGAAGACTCCTCTGTACACCAGGTGGCATCAACTGGTACTTTGACTAGTGACTGACTGTTCAATCTGCTTCCCTGATGGCTCACCCACAGGGTTGGCAAATTGGTGACAGCTATTGACTAAGACCTTAGTTGTTTTCCATGTGGTCTGGCCTTTCTCACAGCATGGTGGCTGGGTTTCAGGGGTAAATGTCCCAAGAAATAAGACCAGCCAAGAAGTCAAGTAGGCTCAGGTTCATAGGACACTATAAGTCAGTGAAGTCATAAACCAATACAGTAGGTCCTCAGATTACATCAGAGATCCATTCCTATGGTACAATGTAATGCGATTTTTGCCGTAAGTTGGAACCCACCTACATAAGCACCTATGTCACTCACATGGAGCACATACATAGCAGTAATGAAGTGAAACAGTTAAAAAAAATGAAATAGATGACAATTCCTGACCTTTACTTGTGGTAAGTAAATAATAATAAAACATAAAACACATATGTACATACATCGAAATGATGGAACTTTTTTAAATAAATAAATGAGAACCATGAAACTATGTATATCCAGCCCGACATAACCTGAGGACTGTCTGTATAGGTTTAAGTGGAGGGGAATAGACTCTCTCTTAATGAGAAACTGATCCATGTCTGGAAATTCATGTGCAATCTTACCTAATAATAGACAAACATGTAAATTGACCATATGTCCACAGCCAATTAGAGTGAGTATTCAAATTAGAAGGCCAAAGATAGTGGCCACCCAGCTGCTCCAGGTGTGGAGTGACCAGGTGGGGCAGGACACCTGCTATAAGAGGGAGGGCAAGGTGGGGGGGAGGAAAAGGGATTTATAGGAGCAGAGTACCACAGGGAAGACAAGTCTTCAGACTTTGGAGTCTGCAGCAAAGCAGCAAAGATGAAAATGGCAGACTCCAGCCAGAGTCTGCAGTGAAGACTAAGATGGCAGATTCTGGCCTGAGTCTGCAGTAAAGACAAGGCAGACTCTGGCCAGGGCAAAGACCTGGGCTCCAGGTGCTGGAGGAAAACCGGTGCTAGAAGCCAAGAGAAGGAAGGCCTATAACACGAATCTCTTCATGCAAAGGGCCTCTAAGTCCTAAATATAAAAGGCTAATATGCAAATTGTCCCCTCTACTGGGAGTTCAACTGGTAGTTCAACCAGGGGGCAGGGCCAGCCAGCCAACTGCCTGCAGCTCTTCCCTCCAGCTGGCCCTGCCATATTGGTCTCAATCAGGGCAGGCCAGTGGACCCTACCATGCACAAATTTGTGCTCCAGGCCTCTAGTGATAAATATTTTTATAGTGATCTTGAAAAAGTACAATGTTCCAGGTTTGTTTCCAAATCCTTCAGTGTTACTAATGATACTATAATATATGCAACTGCATACCTCTTGGTGCACATCCTATCTAATAAAAGAGTAATATGCAAATTGAACATCACTCCAACACACAAGATGGCTGCCCCCATGTGGACACAAGATGGCCACCATAAGATGGCTGGCAGGGGAGGACAGTTGTGGGGGACCCTGGCCAGCAGGGGAGGGCAGGTAGGGGTGACCAGGGCTGACAAGGGAGGGCAGTAAGGAGTGACTGGGCAGCAAGGGAAGGCAGTTAGGGCGACCAAGCCTGCAGGGAAGGGCAGTTGGAGGTGACTAGGCCAGCAGGAAAGAGTAGATAGGAGTGACCAGGCTGGATGGGGAGGGAAGTTAGGAATGACCAGGCCAACAGGGGAGGACAGTTAGGGGCAATTGGGCCAGCAGGGAAGCAGCTGTTGATCAGGTTGGAAGGGAGTGGTTAGGGGGTGATCAGGCTGACAGGCAGAAGCTCTTAGGGACAATCAGGCAGGCAGGCAGATGAGAGGTTGAGAGAGGTTGTCCCAGATTGGAGAGGGTGCCGGCTGGGTTGAGAGAACCCCCCCACCCACCCATTGACGAATTTCATGCACCGGGCCTCTAGTGTTAAATAATTCTCTATGAATTAAAGTGGCCATACTCCCAGTATTTATATCTATCTATCCATAATCTATCTAGTCATTCTAAGATTCTATCAAAAAGCGAGACATAATTATATAAGAAAGGTTCAATTTTCAACACAATTAACTTACAATAGGTATTTTTCATTATAATTATTAGTGTTGCCAATCTTATAGAAGAAAATAATGTCTCATTGGTTTCATTTACATCTCCTTAATTACTATTTCTGTTAAAAAAAATTTTATATATATTACTATCTTTAATTTTATTTTATGTGCCCTGCTTAACATTTTACACTTCTCTTACTGGATTTTTCTAATGAATTTGTAAGATTTATTTTTGCAATAGTCTTTGTTTCTGACATATATGTAATTTATGTATGAATTGCAAACAATTATCTATTGTTTTGTTTTGTCTTTTAATATTCTAGATTTTTCAGAGTTAAATTTTGAGGCTAACAACTTCTTATTTTCTATTGTGTCTTTTGCATTTTGTGACTTGCACAGAAAGCGTTGCACACTTCTGTGCACATATATATATGCATCATTTACCTTTACTTTCTGCTAATGAGTAAAAGGTTGTTTTGAAGTATTTACCTTTTAATCTAATATGAATTTTACTTGATAATGATGAGAGGTGGGTAAACAGCTTTCTATTTCCTGATAGTTATCACAACATAATTTATAGGTAGTTCCTATTTGCCTTCATGGATTGACAATACCAATATTATTAATATCTCTCTGCATATAATACTTATCTACTTTCTAAAGATTAATTATATAACATAGTATTCATAATTTATATATATAGTATATGTATTGTGTACTATGTATTTTGCATATGTAATATAATGTATATACAATATATAATATATATTATCTACACATGTTTCATGTGCAATATATTATATGTGCAATATACATAAAGCATGTATATGGTTTGTAGATTATTGGACTTATTTGATAATCTATTTGTCCATTTCTGAGCCATTTTATGCTTTTTAAAAATAGCTTTATTGTAATATAATTAATATAACAAAATTTACCTTTCTAAAGTGGGTACAACCCAGTGGGTTTGACTGTATTCACAGAATTCTGCAAACATCCACCATCATTATTGAATTCCAGAATGTTTCATCACACCCATAAGAAACCCCAAACCCATTAGCAGTCAGTACCCATTCCCTCTACTTCTGGACCCTGGCAATAAGTAACCCATTTTCTATCTCTATTGATTCACCTGTTCTAGACATTTCATATAAATGAAATAATATCTGTGACCTTTTGTGGCTGGTCTCCTTCACTGAGCATGTTTTCAGGGTTCATTCACATTGCAGCATGTAACAAAGGTGATTCCATAATTATGTTTATTATAGTTTAATAGAATATTATGACATCTAAAGGGTAAATTATCCATCCTTGATCTTAAAATTTTCTTAGCCATAATTGTACATTTTTTTCCATTTTAATTTTATATGAGTGTACCAGTAAGTTTGGGGCTTGCTTGGAATTTATAGAGTAATTTGAGTATAATGTATCTTTGCAATATATTGACATCTTCTTATCCATGTACACTAAATATTCCTTTCAATCGCAATTTCTCATATGTTAAGAATTTACAACTTTCATCCCTGTGGAGATTTCTTCTCAAGTGATTTGCTAAGCATTGTGTAGTTTTAGTTACTATTGGGATCATGCTTTTTCTGAATGTATTGTAATTGGCTATGCCAATTATATTATCTGAAAATAGTTTTCGTTCTTTTCCAATAAGTAATACTTTGTATTTTTAATTCCTGTCTTTTCTATTGATGTCATTCGTTATAAACTATGTACAGTTTGCACTACTACCACAGGGACATTTATCAATGTCTAGAGACAATTTTTACGCTCATGACTAGGATGATGCTGGCACATCTAGTGCTTAGGGCCAGGGATGCTGCTAAACATACTCCAATGCACAGGTCAGCACCCTATACAAAGGCTTAGATGATCTAAAATAGCTGTGCCAAAGATGAGAAATCCTGAGTGCAGAGCAATGTTGAACTGCAATAATGATAGCAGGCTCCTAACATGGCTCCTGATTTAACAGGAATACTTACAATCTCAGGAATGCTTGTTTTAGGTTTTTCATAGATGAGCTTTATGAAGTTTTAAAATTTTCCTTCTTTTCCCAGTTGGCTAGCATAAGAGTGTATACTTGTGTTTTGATTAAGAATGGATTTTGAAGTTATCACTCCTGTAGCTGATGGGATGATCATATGATTATTTTTTACCTTAATTTTGTTAACACAGTATAATAAATTAGCAGATGTACTAATTTTTGCCTAAACTTATATACCTGGGAAAAATCTTATTCACTTCTCTAAAAATATAGCTGGATTCTATTTGCTTTTAAGTTTAAATTTATAATAAAAATTATCTATAGTTTGTGTGTATGGGGGTATATGTTTGTGCGTGTATACTTTCACACATCCATGTATTTATATCTTTCTGAGTTTGATTTAGAACTTATTTGCACTTTGTTAAAGGAGTGTTAAACTTTTAAAATATATATATATATATTTTATTGAATTTTTACAGAGAGGAAGGGAGAGGGATAGTTAGTTAGAAACATCGGTGAGAGAGAAACATCCATCAGCTGCCTCCTGCACACCCCCCACCAGTGATGTGCCTGCAACCAAGGTACATGTCCTTGACCGGAATCGAACCTGGGACCCTTGAGTCCCCAGGCTCATGCTCTATGCACTGAGCCAAACCGGTTAGGGGAAGGAATGTTAAAGTTATTATTATATAATATACCATGCACTGAAAGATTTCTGCTAGTATAATGTGATTAACAATTTTCTTGAGGGTTGTTAGAAATTATTTATGAAACCATTTGATAATTATGCCATTTTAAGGACTGATTTTTAATATAAATAATGTAGTAGAAAAATACATTATAAAAAGTGCTTCCCAATTAGACACTTTACGTATAGTAAGGCATTTAATCCAAACTACTGTCTTTTGAGCTAGATAGAGCATCACTCCCATTATACGGATGAGAAACTACTCTACCTAGAACTTAAGTCTGTTTTTAAGTATCTTTGTCCACATTATTAACAAGCCCCGTTATTCAAATTCTTGGTGATTAAATTCCAATGACAAATGAGTATTGAAATTTTCTGTCTGGACACATCTCCTTTCCAAGTTAAGGTAAAAAATGTGACTTGAACTATATTTTAGTGATATTAATTCTTCCAAAGTCCATGTTTCCAATGTGGCTCTGTTGTATCCTAAGTACAGTATCTTGGTCAAAGCATTTCCCGTACATGACCACAACTTTCTGGTGTGTAATATTAGACAGCAAGAATAGATGATGTCTTGGGGACCTTCTAGCTCCAGATTCATAAAATTTAATAGATTTCCAACCAGTGCCTGGCAGTAATAATTGTGCAACAAATATTTGATAAATGGACCAATATCTGAGCCAGGCATGCAATGGATTCAACTAAAAATGGCCTGTGCATTGCTTGGGCAGGGATCTCACACTTAGCCAGAATACCAATGTGGCTTGGGAATCAGATGTATTATATTATTAATGCAAGAATACTCTTTTGATTCCCAGGTTAACTCATTATTTGGTAGTGTTTGGTCAGAGAATTGTTTCATGAAAAAAATCTGAGGTTACTTCTGGACTTACTGGAAAGTAATATCTGTTGTGAGCATGGAATGTGAGATCAGTAGCACATTGCTATTTATATGCCAGTTCTATCCCATATTTATATCTCTATATAAAAGTAAATATAAATAAATAAATTATATATATATATAATATATATATATATATATATATATATATATTATATATATATATATACACATACATACATATATACATGCTTTGGTGATGTAAATAACGGGTCACATATTGTGAGTAATGAAATGCAGGGTCCTCCTGTACCAGTTCTGGAGAGAGATTAGCTTTAATGTTTACATATGAGTTAATGAGAGCCATGATGATTTATGAGACATTCACTTTTCAACAGGAACAATATTATCTTGTATATAGAAGGAAGGTACAGAGTACCTTACACTGTGATATAGTCAAAAAGTATTTTTCTCTTTCTAGCTGCTCAGCCAAAACATAAACATCACGCTTTAAGAGTACTTGATTTTTGTAAACAGAGAAATGTTCAAAGGGTTTTCTAGAGTTCACTCCTTTAATCAAATGTTTGATGAGAATGTTTTTTTTTTCTTGGAGATTATGGCTCTTGCTGCAATAGAAGAATTTTCATGGCTTAACATGCTAATCCGTAAGACTGTATGAAGAATATACTGGTGGCTAGAGCTTGATGAGGATTATTCCTTTTTAATACCTGTAGTTAACCATCTTCTAAATGTAATACTAAAAATACAAAATGTTCTTCACATTCATTAGAGCATTTTTTTTCTTTCTTTCATATTCTATATTGAATAGATTAACCTGGTTTACTATTAGCTTATAAGTACAACATTTTAAAAGATAATTTATGAGCTACCAAATCAAAAAATAGTAAATACACAAATGTATGTCCAAGTGTTGAACTTCTTTATTCACACTTAAGTACTAGGATCTATATTTAAATATTTGGGGAAAAGCATAAGAATAGGAAATAATAAACACAGTCCCAATCAGTCCTATAAATAGTTTTCCCATAAGAATGACACAAATAGTTTTGCTCCTTTGTAAAGCCAAGTTAATAAAATTGCACTTATTACAGCTGAAATTAATGTAGAAATCCCCATAGTAATAATTTTCAAAATAGAATAGAATGTTCCTCTCACCTGAATATTGGTAGCAAGTGAACAATGGGAATCACTAATTAGGAATTAGAACCAAATATAGTTTTAATTATGTCTGAATAATAATTTGCCTAGAAAGGCATGAAACTATCGGATTGTTGCTGAATTATATGCACTTATAGATTCTCCATATAATGAGGGGGAGCTACCTTTAGTAAAGTTAGGGTAACCGGTTAGGCCTTTTGAGAGTAGCGACATAAAAAGGAGAAGATCCTTTTCTTTAAAACTTTTTGTGGCTCTGACTTGCCTGGATTAAGTTCCAAACTGCTTATCACTCAAAATTATCTAATATTTGATCTGACCTCAATTTGCCTATCCATCATTAGTTTCTATTAGTTCCTTACTCATATTTGTCTAATCAATTTGATTTGTTCTTTGTACCCTAACTAATCAGGGTGTTAGTGATTTATTTTGAGATATCTTCCCATTTCTATCGGATTTTCTAAGTTATATATTTTCTGAAAGCCTATCATCAGGGACTCTAAACAATCTAAAAATTTCCTCTACTTGGAAGCTAACCAGTTACCCTGCCACAGTCATGGATGTTGGCAGAAGACACAAGACTCCTAGTTCAGAGACAAAGGACTTTATTACTCATGGCACAGCAAGCATTTTTGACCTGGCTCTCTTTGCCCTCAGGTCCCAAAGAGGCAACAAAGAGCAACCCTAGTAGATGTTATATATGCAAAAAGTTTATGTCAGTCAAATAGCTCCGATATTAGGAAATCTGAGTTATTTATAATGAATGCAAGCCAGCCTGCCCAAATTTTGCCTCAGAGGGAAGCATTATCTTTATCATATCGGATACCCTTCTCTTCCAGAAGAAGGGATAAACTATCTCTATGGTCCGTGGTCATTTAGTGTACAAACACCCTTGTAGAGATAGTCCAGAACAAACACTGTGCCTGTACAAATACCGCCTGTGCTCGTAAGACATGAGAAATGAACGAGACCCATGGAGAAATGTCTCCCAATATGCGTTACTCTCATGAAGCCTGCATTACTACCTAAGTCCTATCCCCACCACATTTTCCAGACTTCCATCAAATACTTAATGCAGACTCTCACATATGTAATTTATCAGCAAGTAGAGTGTGTTCAGAACAACCTAGCATATCCTGAGCATGAAATACATGTAAGCTGTTATCATTGTATTTATTTCATTCTAGGTATATGGCCATCTCACAAAAGACAAAATACATCTTTGATGGTAAAATCTGTATCATTTTAGCATTCTCAGTGACTATCATAGGCAGAATGTATACACACCAAAGTGCTTCAGACACTCCCTCTAATTAAAGTTATTCCCATGGTTCTCAGGATTTTTTTGTAAGTGTGAACGTCTAAAGAACAAATATTACCTGCTTGAGAATTAGGCTCTATAATCCTTGATAGCAGAACTTTCTACTCCTCTACTTTCTGAATGATTGATTGCCTTTAGTTTGCCTGATCTCTTGGACACTCCATAGATGTCAGCTCTAATCTCTGATATATTTCTAATCCTTTTGGTCTGCCAAGATTTCCTAGATTTATGACCTGAGATACCTCAGTATCTCACATATAGCCCTGAATTTGTCTAGAAATCTTACCCTCTCAAGACCTTTTAGAGTGTTTAACATCCTTTTGGGTACATTCTGAACTCTCTAGACTTGCCTACATTTTTGTTCAAAATCACCATTTAGTGAATTGAGTCAAATTATCCAGGTTCTACACACAGCTAATGACCTTATATTTCTACCATCTTTAATTTTTCCTTTCCATCTACAATAAAAAATGGTACATAGAAGTTCCGACCCTGGGCACTGTGCTTGGGATCAAATCTTGTATCTGCCACTCATATGGCTCTTAGGGAAGTGATCATGCTGTACTGAGTCTCCTCATGTATAAAATGAAGCTAATACTCCCCAGTTCATGGAGCTGTTGTAAGATAATATATATAAAACCCCTAACAAAGTATGAACACATTGCAAGGCAATTGCTCAATAAATGTTAAATATTATTGCTTATTACTTTTATTATTATTATTATTATTATTATTATTATTATTATTATCATTCCCTGAGGAACTTGGATTGTAACTCATAGAAGTGGATTGGTTACTATTCACATGACTAATCAAATAAAATCATAACCCTGCCATAATTTCAATGCCCAGGAGCCCTATTCAAGGCAGAGATTTATTGAGCCACCGAAGTAAATTTTTGTTGAAATCTTTCTTTGCTATATTGATTCTACTCTTGAGCCTGATCCACCAGAACCTTTGGGATGGACACCTGTGTCCTCCTGCCTCATTCTCTATTTCTTTGTCTGGGGCATATGCTTCTATGAGAAATGGCTGCTGGGAAGAATTTGAAAAGGATCAGAAGCATTGATAGTTGAACCATCTCAGGAAGACAGGAATTAAACATAAGTATCTGCATCATTGCAAATGGTTGTCATCTCTCCTCAAGATAGAAAGAGAATAAAATAAGATTAAAATATAATAAGAGAAACTTAGGTTATTGTTTTGTTTTCATAAGGTAGTTTGAAAAGCAGCATGATTCAGATTCTGCAGGGTATAGAGATGTCCTGGGGCCCAGTCAGCGTGGCTCAGTGATTGAGCTTTGACCTATGAAATAAGAGGTCATGGTTTGATTTACTGTCAGGGCTTATGCCTGGGTAACTCATAGAGGTGGGTTGGTTACTATTCACATGATTAATCAATCCCCAGTGTGGGGTATGCAGGAGGTAGCCAATCAATGATTCTCTCTACCTCTCTTTTCCTCTCTGAAATTAAAAAAAAAGAAAAAAGAAAAAAAGAAATCACCAAGATCACCAAGTCTGATTCTGTTCACAGTCAACATGGATTTACACAAAAGACATTAAAAAAAAAAAAAAAAAAAAAAAAAAAAAAAAAAAAAAAGATGCCTTGGCAATGTTTATAAGTTTGATGCATTAGCCACTTTTAACCTACCTCTCAAAAGTCTCTTTGCTAAAGAGAAGTATCTTTATGTATGCAAATAACATAAATTATGCCATAAAAATAATTCTTATGCTTTTCATAGTCTTAAGTGCTTTTAATAATTGAATCTTTTGAAGTATTTACATAGGCCTACTTAACAGAAAACAAATATGAAATCAATATAAGCAGAAAAAGTGACATACTTAGTAATTAAACTCTTACCTTTTTTGTATTGTCCTTGATTAAAATCAAAGCATTTCTCAGGAATAATAAGGAGGCAATACAAAAAGTTAAATTTTTGAAATGCAAAATCGTATTTTTTGTTATTTTTTCTCTTCTTGATTTGTGTGAAAGATAATACTATTGAATAAATGTATTGCTTGTGTCAAAATACAGGTCTGACACAAGACCTATTCTTGGTTTATATCCCCTAGAGAGAAATTGTGACCTCATTTATTCACATTATTTAATATTTGGGTATAGCTGCTTTTTGGCAGTAGATAGGTATTTGATGATTCTTCTGGGTTGTATAAACATTTCTACTTCAAAGAGGTTGCCTGTTCATATCCAACAGGATCAAGCCAGATGTCTAATTCTCCCCAATAACTTTAATGTTTCAAAAGCATCTGGAGTATGGTTAATGGAATATCATTAGGTACAATTTGAAAGTTTTTAAGGGACAGGACCTGTATTCAGTCTATTTGTACAACATGGCTCTTGCTTCTGAAATCTTTGGGAGATTTCCTTTCATAGTCTGTTCTAATATCTTATACTTTTTCCTCCAGATGACTTAATTATGTAGTCATGATAAATATTATATTTTCTTTTGACAAATAGCTATTAAAACTATAACAGGATTGCTCAGCTGGTGTTGCTCAGTGGTTAATTGTTGACCCATGAACCAAGGGTTCACAGGTTCAATTCCCGATAAGGGCACATGCCCAGATTGTGGGCTCCATCGCCAGTAAGGGGCGTGCAGTGCAGAAGGCAGCCAGTGGATGATGTTCCTCTCTCATGGATCTTTCTATCTCTCCATCCCTATCCCTTCCTCTTTCTCTAAAAATCAATAAAAACATAAAAATAATATAATAGGATCCAAACATAGAACAAACCACTGGGATAAGATAAGATGCCTGTATCACAGAAGCTATTATCTGTTTAGGGGGAAATAGGACATTATCAAAATAAAATTGATTCAAAGGAAGCCAGGTACAATATGCCAGGGAAGCCAGGATGTGGAAACTCAAAATATTATTCATGGGAGAAGAGAACTTTTGATTCAGGCCTCAATTTCCTAGCAACACAAGGAAAATAACATGAAAAAAGGTGCATAAGTATGTTTTTAGTGTTTTGTTTTGTTTTTTGGGTTTTTTTATCCCAAAAGCAGACAGTAATTTTGTATCAACTAAAGGCAGCTTGGGAGAGAACAATGTGTACTGTGCTGAGATAGCTGGCTTTATCCCACAGAACAAGAAAACTTAAAATTTAAAGCAGGTATAGCATGGTCAGATTTCTATGTGATAAACATACATCTGAAGGTCATGTTAGATAGATTTTATGGAAGATAAACTTAAGTATCCATATCAGTTAGGACATGAGGGATTGATCTAACAACTAGAAATGGAGAGAAGAGAGATAATTTACAAGTATAGTACAGTAGTCCCCATTACCCACAGTTTCACTTTCTGTGGTTTCAACTAGTCCTGAAAATACTAAATGGAAAATTCCAGAAATAAGTGCTTCAGTCTCAGACCATCCGGCTAGGTTTCACCTGGAATGAAGGCTCTCTTTTTCCAGCATATTGACCCATTATGTGCTACCTGTATGGGTTACCCCATCAACTGTCCTGTTATCACAGTGCTTCTGTTCAAGTAACCCTTATTTTATCTAATAGCGGTTCCAACATACAAGAGTAGTGAGGCTGGCAATTGGGATATATCAATGTGTCATGTTTCCTTTAAGTAAAAAGGTATGCATGTATAAGGAAAAACACAGTATATTGGGTTTTGGTACAATCTGAGATTTCAGGCATGTGCTGGGGGCCTTGGAATGTACCCTCTGTAGAAAAGGGATGGAGACCACTATATTCACAGCTGTTTAAGTTCAATATCTAAGGTATAAACATAGAAAGGCTCAATAAATGCCACTTGAATGAATGGCTATTTTTGTGCTTTCGTTCAATATCCCTTGTGAAATCTTCATCTAGTTTTATTCTCCCTTAACTTATCCATCATTTTTGATATTGTAAGAGGTTTCCTTCAATTTGTTTCCTGGTGTACATCAACTATCTATATCTATCTATCTATCTATCTATCGTAATATTCTCATCTTCCTTTTACCCTTCATAACCAGTGCTCTGTTTAGATTCTTCCTTCTCTGCACTCATCAGCATTCATAAGCTTAAGGAAGTTAAATAGAATTTTATTTCCCTAGTTAAAAGTAACTTGAAATTCACAGTCTTCTCTGACTCCTAATAATACTGGTGGACAGTATTTTTTTGTGATTGTATAAGTTTCTCCAAATGTATATATTTACTTATCTATATCTATATATCTCTATCTCTATCTCTACATCTACATCTACATCTATCTATCTATATATATATATAAAAGGATTCAGAGTCCTAACATCCAAAACAACCAAACACCAGACTGCATGTGTAGCAGGCAAGCAGGATGAACTGCTGATGTCTGAGAGAGAGAGAGAGAGAGAGAGAGAGAGAGAGAGAGAGAGAGAGAGAGAGAGAGAGAGAGAGAGAGAGAGAGAGAGAGAGGGAGAGAGAGGGAGAGGCGGGGCTGATCAGCAGTGGCAGCAGCTGCTAGTGAGGGAGGCCTGGAGAGAGAAGCAGGATGATCAGACTCTGCTTCTCTCTCTGGGCCTTGCCAGCCGCCAAGCCTCTTTCTCTTCCCAGAGGTCAGCAGTTCAGCCTACTGGATAGCAGCCTGGGGCAGCTGCTGATCAGCTCTGCCTCTATGATCAGGCCCAGAGATAGGCCCAGAGATGCTGACTGGCATAGAAAGCAACTAGTCAGAACCAAATCTTGGGTAAATTGTGAGAGGCCAATGGCTGCCTAGGAGGCAGAGCTTTTGACACTGACTGGCATAGAAACTGACCAATCAGAACCTATTTTGGGTGAACTGTTAAGGCGGAACCTAAGGTGGGGGGTGAGGAGGGGTTTTAAGGGCAACAGCTATTTGGTGTAAAGTGTAAGAAAGTTATTCAATTTTTTAATGACTAGTTTGGCAGTCTAGTGCATATGGCTATCAGTCCAGATATAGGGATTGTGTGTTTTTGTCTGCCAAGAGCATCTCCTCCTGCTGAAAAAAGACGTCCCCCTCATAAGCAATCCTATCCTATATAATCCACCTATATTAATAAAAGGGTAATATGATCATTAGACTGGGTCAACTGGCCATCTTCCATATGTCCAACTTCCTTCCGGGCAGAGCCATGGATGTGGGGGCCAAGGCAGAGGCCTTTGGGAGTGAGATCAGGCCAGCAGAGGAGGGGCAGTTAGGGGCAAGATCAGTCAGGCAGGCAGAGACAGTTAGGGGCAATCAGGTAGGCAGAGGGGCAAGGTAGGGCAACCAGGAAGGCAGGCAGGTGAGTGATTAGGAGCCAGTTATCCTGGATTGTGAGAGGGATGTCTCAGATTGGAAATGGTGTAGGCTGGTTTAAGGAACTCCCTTCATGCATGAATTTCAGGCACCAGTAATGCATATTGAATTATATTCTGCTTCGTTGCTTGACTTTAAATCCTATCAATCATTCCATTTTTTTCATAAACTACATTACCTTTTCAAGTTTTAAAACTTTTAAAACATATTTTCATATATATATATATATATATGAAAAAAGTATATATATATAACTGATTTAGAAACCTTGCAAAGTACAAAAAAATATCATTAAAACTGGAAGAGAGTAATTTCTCCTCCCAAAGGCAAACACTAATAACATTTACATTTTTCCCTTCCAGGATATTTTTCTATATATATTAACAGCTATGATACTGTAACTATAAGTTAGCATGCAGTTCTTTTCACTTAATTTGTTTCATAATTATTTTTCTATGTAATTTAAATTATTCACAAACATTATTTTCAATGTCTCCCTAGTATTCTACCACATGGACATTCTCCCAATGTTTTTTTTAAGCAGGATTAATTCACTTCATTTTGCATATATAAAATTATGTGGTGGCCACAGCTGGAGCCTGGGTCCTCTGCACAGAAATTCTGGTGTGGGTCTTTACAAGATGGTCAGTGAATTCCTGATAGGGTCACTTGGTGAACACAGTCTCTTTCCAGAGATCCGGGGTGAGATAGCTGCAGGTCTTTGAGATGGCATCAAAGGTGGCCTTGGCGAAGTTGTCCAGCGTAGCAGTGCAGCCCCTGGCCGAGGTGTAGCAGCCATCAATATTGGCCCTTGTCAGCAACTTCTTAGGCACTGGGGCCGAGACAATGACAGTACGCTGGGGGCAGGAATGAGGCGCATCAGTACAGATCCAGAAGGCCAGTCACCTTGCAAGGAACAGTGTGGGGCTTGACAAGCTTGTCACAAGCTTTGCCACAGGGGCACAATAGAGAGCTTGGCCAGGGTGATGGCTCCATGGATGGCAGTGGCTACTTCCTTTGAGCACTTAACACCCAGACCAACAGGTCCATTGTAGTCCCCAATGACGACAAATGCGGGTCCTCTGGCCAGCAAGTGCCTGCTTTGGCACAGACATGATCTTCAAGACTCATCCTTGAGGGATGCCCCCAAGGAAAAGTCAATGATCTCAGATTCCTTGATGGGCAAAGAGAATAGATAGATTTCCTCTAGGATTTTATCTTCATGTCCTTGACCGGGCGGCCCAGCTTGGTGACAGGGATCTACTCCTTGTCCTAGGCCTTGCCTCCATGAACTCCACAGCCTCGGCCCCCGCCCCAACCCCGGCTGCAAGCTGGGTCCCAGATGCTGCTGCCAAATCCTCCATAGAAGCTGCCACAACCTACTATTCCAGGCCCTCCTGCAGAATCACTCCTGCAGCATCCCCCATTTGGTGTTTCATTGAGGGGAGGGGGAAGCCATTCTCCCAATGTTGATTGCAATTTTCATTATTAACATATTATACAATGAACATTTTTGTGCATAATTTTACATATTTAAGATTATTTCTTAGGATAGATTTCTAGAAGGTAAGTATAAGTATGAACCTACAACTTCATTATTACTAAACTAGAGGCTCAATGCATGAAATTCGTGCAAGAGTAGGCCTTCCTTCCCCTGGCTGCTGGCACAGCTTCCCTCTGGCACCTTCCTTCCCCTGGGTGCTGGCACAAACTTCCCTCACAGCCCCAACTTTGCCAGATGGTCATCTGGAAGGACATTCAGAAGGATACCCAGTCTAATTAGCATATTACACTTTCATTATTATAGATACTAAATTTTGATTTATTCTCAATTGCTTGGAAGAATGACTTTAAATCTCTTTTAATTGCAAAGGTGGTAGATAAACATTTGCGGTATGTACATATCTGGAATTGCTTACTCTTGCCTTACATCTGATAATTGTACATACTATCAATAAATGGCCCACAGTTGTTTTTTTAAATTTCCATATTCTATAGATATTGCTCTATTTGCTTTGTCACTTAATAATGCAGAGACTTAGAGCAGCCTGTTTTACTGCCTTATAGATCATGTGTTTTTTTCTGTCTGAGTTTTTATTTGGTAATAACTCACAAATATATATCTTTAATTCAGAGTGCTCCTTTGAACAGTAAGGACACATGTGCAATTGTTAACTTTCCCTTTCTACTTTGACATCTCACAAGCATCTCAATTTTAACATGGCTCAAACTTAACCAGAATAAAAGAACAACAACAGTAGTCTTGGTCTTTTCCCGCTACACAGAGACACACACTTAACATCCTCCATCCTCCAGACGCCTAAAAGCATAAACAAAAACCTGGATTCTCAGTTTCTTACTTTTAATGATAGTTCACAACTATTATCTCAATAAATCCCTTCAAAGCATAACCTATGTCTTTATTTCTATACATCTAACACAGAAGGAAAACTCCTGCTTCAAGCATCTTCTTAAGGACTGCCTCCTCTGAGAGTCATTTGACATCTACTATCAGATTTAGGCAGCTTTTATCATATTTTTGTCCTCTTACATCACTTTACTATAGCAATTATAATTATTTTGTCACTTTTAAATATATTTTTATTGATTTCAGAGAGGAAAGGAGAAGGAGAGAAATATAAAAATGTCAATGATGAGAGAGAATCATTGATTGGCTGCCCCCTGCACACCTCTACAAGGGATCCAGCCTCAACCCAGGCACATGCCCTAGACTGGAATGGAACCCAGGACTCTTTAGTCCACAGGCCAGTGTTCTATCCACTGAGCCAAAATGGCTAGAGCTATTTAGTTGTTTCTTGACCCTACCACTACAATAGCTATTTGCATAACAAGTCCTGAAATCTCTCTTGGAATATAATCAATTCTTTATAAATATTGGTTAAAAGAACAAATGGATGATTCTCAAAGAAATAATACAGGTAGAATCCAATTGGGATGGAGTAGCCCTTATTTTCTGTCATCTGTTAATATTATATCCCGAGCCATGTGCCTATCTTTTCCAATTTTAGCTGTAATTATAGATTTTCAATTATATTTGTATTTGTAGTGATTATAAAGATTTAAGGTTTTTGTTGGAAATATATGAATCATTTTTTAAGTTATTTAATATCTACTTCAGACAGACAAATATACAAAAACATATAGACAATACTTATGAGCCCTTGGAAATGAATCAGAAGTTGTTTCTTAAGATGGTTAGAGAATGAGGTGAGATAATTTATTTTTCATCATATAGTCCATGTATACAATCACATGTGCATGTTAACAATGATAATGTAGGGCTAGAAAAGTGGACAGATGTTGTATCACCAAAAGATATCAGATAAATGGTTATCCTTGTAAAATGGCTAACTTGGCCTGGCTGGCATGGCTCAGTGGTTGAGCATCGACCTATGAACCAGGAGGTCACTACTTGATTCCTGGTCAGGGCACATGCCAGTGTGGGGCATGCAGGAGCAGCTAATCAATGATTCTCATCATTGACTTCTCTCTCTCTCTCTCCCTCTTCCTTCCTCTCTGAAATCAATAAAAATATATTATTTTTTAAAAATAGGTAATTTGGAGCAACATTCACTTGGGAATAGACAGAGCTATGACTAGTTTGCTAAATTGAAAGGGCAGCTCTCTGCTCCAATTGTAGGGCTGCCTCAGGATTTGGCTTTGCCCCCCTGAAGGCAGCCGGGCCGTGGTGTGCATTTGAAATGCCTGAGTGTTACAGAGCTCTGGCTGAAAGCAAAAGTGATTCCTTCTGAATAAGCAATGAAGTAAGTACCAGAGAAACATGCTTTTATTACTTATACTTCCACAGCAATTTGCTTGGTTTCCAAAGCACGAGGGAAGCCTCATGCTTAAAAAAAAAAAAAAAAAAAAAAAAAAAGAGAGAGAGAGAGAGAGATAGGAAAAATAAAAATGGCTCTGCTTTCTGGACAAAGAGTTTTGATTGTTTAACAAACCAGTAAGAATGAGTAAGTACTAAATGGAAA
This sequence comes from Pipistrellus kuhlii, assembly GCF_014108245.1. Lineage (NCBI taxonomy): Eukaryota > Metazoa > Chordata > Mammalia > Chiroptera > Vespertilionidae > Pipistrellus > Pipistrellus kuhlii. Next base: position 8,585,203 of record NW_023425438.1, read on the forward strand.
TCATAACAGCACTATGATGATCTCTATGGACAAAAATCAATAGACAGGGAATGGTTTCATAAGGGCTACACAGTGTTATTATTTTAATGTTGCAGGTTAAAGCTGGAGCATTTGAGTGTGACCTGACACATTAGCTGAACTGACTGGGAAACCATGGTGGCCAACGTGACCTAAGTCATTTCTGACAGTGCCCAAGTCCCCCCCTCTGTACCCCTCTCCCACATGCATGCAGGAATAAGCCTAGCTGCATTCCCTTCAATTCCTCTATATGTTGCATTTCCCAACCTTTGTTTTCACCTTAAGCCTCACTGATTCTTCTGGTGTCACTGTTCAACTCATTGCCTTCTCCCTTTTACTTCATGCCTATAGTTGTCTTCTCTGTCTTAGTTTGTTTTCTATCTCCTACCTTAGTGCAACATAAGCTCAGTTTTCTATCTTCCCCAGAACTGTAGCTTAGAATATAATGAATTCAAAATAAACATTTGTTCAATAAATGGATGAATACCTTTTACTAATTAATTTTTCAAGTATATGTCTGTCATCTTTTCTTCCATCAGTTTGCAAATTACTTAATGGCTGGGCTAAGGCAGTGTTCCCACCCCTTCCCTTGCCCCTTCTCCCTACACAGAAAGCTGGAGAATCTAGCTCTTCCTTGCACACATATTCATTCTTTGCAGAGGGAGAGACTTGCTACTTAGAAGTGTTTGTTGTTTATGTGTTTGTTTGCTTGGCCATATCTCTGCGGGTATACTAAGGTAGATGTTTTCTTATGAATTTCTTCCTCTTACCTACCTGCTGTTTCAGGAATCAAGCTGCCATATAAAAGTAATCTCTCCCAAAACAGAAACCTGTTCAAAATAAGGAAAAGAGTCTTTGCTCTTTAACTGGACGTGGAAACCAGGAGAAAGTAGGAGAAGAAACAAGTCAGCATTTTAAGTCTTTCAAGCTGCATAATATTCAACTGACTAACTGGTTCTTATACTTTAGTCACTGCCTCATTAACCACAAAAGAGAAATTATCTTGGGTTCAAAGCAAAAGATAAACCATAGCTTTTATTCCTTAAGGAAAAATCTCATTATAGCTGAAAGAGTCTCTGTGAGTCATATTGATACAAAATGTAGAAGAGAACTATTAAGTTGTCTCACTAAAGTATTAGTAATAGGTGGGTTTCTTCTAGGTCAGTAACTTTTTCTCCACTTTCCCAGGGCATTGCATATTTATTCATTCGCTTCCTTTAGTAACTATGACATTATTCTCTTTTAGTTCAATCTGTATATTTTCTATATTCTCCATTTCTGTCTCATTTATAGAAAGATTTCCTAAAACCAAAATATGCCATCGGCTGTTTGAGTCTATTTGTGGGTTCAAGATTAACACTTAGATGCTACATACATACACCTGATAACTCAACATGTAAATTAGGACTTGCAAGAAAACTTGTTAGCATTTTGAATAATTTCCCACGTGTAAATTCAGAGAAAATCAATTTACTTTTTTTTCTTCTTCTTCTTCTAATCTCAGGCTTAGGTTGTAATTTTGCAGTACCCAGTATCTCTCTAAAGCCCATGGTATTTTCTATCACTTCTTTTCCAACTCTGCATTTCATACCTATCCTTTGGAGTGATCTCAAAAGAAAATGAATGGGCTCCTTAAGCCAGTATTTTAGTGTTTCAGGTAGCAAATGCATGACTGCAACCTAACCAACCCCTAGGTAGCCAACCAGTGAGTGTGGCATTAATGATTTTGGAGAAAGTTAACTAAGTACATCTATCACTTTGTCATGTGTGGTAAAAGAATGCATCAATCAGAGCATAAGAGGGAGCTGTCTTGGCTTCTGTCTGAGGGTACTCCTGAAATCTGTTACAAAAATCAATACAACAGTTATGGTGAGCTGCATTTACCGTATTTTTCGGACCATAAGACGCACTTTTTTCCCCCCAGAAGTGGGGGGGGGGGGGGGGGGGAGGGAAAGTCCATGCGTCTTATGGTCCAAATATAGCCTACACATATACTTTTAAAAAAAAGTTTTTTTACTTGCCCGGCTCTGTGTGGTCTCTGTGTGCTTGCCCGGCTCTAAAATGGTTCTAAATGCTGCTATTTACTTTACAGGGTTGATTACATGTGTTTATGACTGTGATGTTGGGTTTTAATGCACATAAAATATTTTAGGACACTATTTGTTTCAGAATCTTTTTTTCTTCATTTCCCTTCTCTAAAAACTGGTGAGTCTTATGGTCCGGAGCGTCTTATGGTCTGAAAAATACGGTATGTTGGTCAAATACAACAAATGGAAATATAGACAGTGGAAGACTGGTAATACAGCATCTAAAGTAAAGCAGAGGCCAGTTCCCTGAGACAGGAGCCATCTTTATGAATTTGACATTCCTAAGAAGTTTTTTCCCCATTATTGGTGTCTTATAAACATGACCTAAATTGTTGAACTATTAGGGTTAAGTGCTATTTAACCTGATACAAAGAGAAGCAAATTGATAATCCAATCATGCGTGTTTTACTCTGTTGTTTAATTCCACTCTGTATGGAATTCATCTGGGCAATTCTCAATGCACTTGCATCTTAACACAAAACCTAATGTCTGTCTTTGCAATAGTATTCCTCCTACACATTTTTCTTTTTATGACCAGAATCTCTCCATCTCAACATATCTCTGCCATCTAGAATTTCAGTAGCAAACATCGATGAAAAGGAAAGGACCAAACAAGAGATGAAGAGAGGGGAGATAGCATTTGTTGAGTAATTAATATGAATGAAAGAATTGAGGAATCAGATAAGAGAAATAGAGATCTAAGATCCCACCCTTTAAGGCAAGCATGAAAATCATATGAGCAAGGAAAAAATAGAATTTTGAAATATAGTTGAGTTATTCAAAACCAATGATAAAACAAACAATGATTCACTTATGAAAGTGAATATACAAATTCCCCTTAAAAATATGATAAGCATACTCTCACGCATACCTAATAAAATGCAAATCATACAACACTTTTGGGAAGCAGTTAAATATTTGTTTCAATAATTTCCATTCAATAAGTTTATTTAAAATCAGTATTCTAAATTAGAGGAATATACATGAAATACAATAGCAGTGTTACTTATAATAATCAAAATATTGAGCAAACTTAAATTATCAATAATAAAGCAATATTTTAATAAATATTGGTATATCCATTCAAATACTTTTGGAAAATATATTTAGGTTAATAAAATAGACCTGCACATAATTCCCTGTATATTGTTATTGTTGCTCTATATTTATTTGTTCATGAGACAGAAGCATCAGTTTTCATTTGTTGCTTAATTTCTGACTAGTTTTTTCTCATGTCTTTGACATTCTCACTAAGATCCTTGAGTAATCTTATAATCATGGTTTTGAATTCTGTAGCCAGTAGTTTGCCTGCTTCCTCTGCTTTCATTTTTGACATGTTTCTTTTTCTTTGCATTTTGGCTGCTTCCCTATGTTTGTTCTATGTATTAGGCAGAGCTATTATGTCTCCTCAAATTGGAAGGGTGGCCTTGTGTATTAGGTGTCCTGTAGGGCCCAGTTGCTCAGCCTCACCAGTCACCTGAGCTGAGCTGGGCACTCTGGATGTGCATCTGTATGGGATGTGTGCACAGTCTTGTTGTAGGTTAGCCTTGATTGCTGTTTGTGTCAGTCACGGGGTGGAATTGACTGCCAGGCCAATTGCCTGTGAGAACTAGCTGATCTGTGGAAGAGCTGCTGTGCAGGAGATTCTGCTATTGGGCAGTCTTAGGCGTTCCCTGAGTCTGCCCCTTGACTGTGTCACTTGTGGGTGTGTAAAGTTGTGATCTGCTATGGTATGGAGCTACCAGGTGCACTGGCTCTGGGGCTTTCTGAGAGGTGCAAAGTCAGCCACTGCTTAGGGCCACCCTTCAGGAGCTACAGTGAGATTTGCCAATATCTGCTACTTGTATTGGGCTAGGAAATGCCCAGGCAAGGCCCAGCTGTGAAGCAAGGCAAGCTAGCGCTAGTCCCAGGTCTTGGCCCTTTTATTAATAGGTTGGATGTCAGCTACTGCTTGTTTGAGAGATTTTAGCAAAGCCTGAAGCCTGAGCCAGGACAGGCTATTCATATGGGAAAACTGCTGCAAACAGCTTATGGGTGGGGCTGCAAATTGGATGGGGCAGTGTCTCAGGGAATCATCAGGGTGAACCGAACAGTGTGGGCCTCACTGTTGGAAAGTCAAATATGATTGCCAGTCAACTCTGTGATGGGGAGGTCCCTGCACAGGAACAAAGCACCCCTGTCTGGGAGAAAGCTGCCCCTGAATACCTGCCCTGAAGCCAGACAGTCCATTTCCTCCTCATATGTCCCTGGATTCCCAAAGACACACCTGCCACTGGAGCTCAGAGGAAAGAAGACCTTGCAAATTCATGCTCAGGCTCTTTAAGAGGAACACTTGGACTCCTGCAGCTTCTGTGTCACCCAGTCACAATCCTTATTGGTTTTTACAGCCTAAAGTTATGGGGATTTCTCTTCCCAGTTCTGAAACCCTGGGCTGGGAGTCTGGTGTGGGACTCAGAACATAGGCTTCTCAAGGGAGGCCTTGGACATATTCCTCCCAATTAAGAAAACATCACGAGTAGGTGTTGGACCAACCCATTCTGTGCCTCTGTCTCGCCTACCAGTCTCCATGTGCTTTCTTCTTTCTCTAGTTGTAGGACTTCATTCAGCCAGATTTCAGGTGGGAGCAAAATAAGATAAGAAAAAAGGAAGAAAAATAAGATAAAGAGATAAGGATAGAAGTGAAAGCTGTGTGACCTCTAAAAGTACAGTTCAGTGGGCCTTATAATAACCAAAAAAATTTAATACCATCTCACATTGTTTCAAGGTTCACTTAAAAATAATCTTCAGCCCTAGCCAGTTTGGCTCAGTGGATAGCGCGTTGGCCTGTGGACTGAAGGGCTCTGGGTTTGATTCAGGCCAAGGTCACATGTCCAGGTTGCAGGCTTGATCCCCAGTAGGGTGCCTGCAAGAGGCAGCCAATCAATGATTCTATCTCTCCCTCTTTCTTCTTCTCTGAAATCAATAAAGAAATATACTTTTAAAAGAGCTAATATTTTTAAGAAGTCCTCATATACATTAAATGAGTTTGACACATGACTTCATATTTGTCAATTATTAAATGAATCAACTCATAGTATACATTAAAAAATAACATAGAAAGCTTTTTTGCTCATTTTCCAAGGAAAAATGAGCAAGTGTGAGGTGGCAGTGGGAATTTGCAAAATTGGTTTAAAGGAAGCAAGGGAGAAATGGAAATTTATATGGTTTAAAGATAATTAAACCACCACTATCACCACAGCCACAGACCACACTTTTGCAAGCTGCCCCAAACTATTTTTATGCATGTTTTTCTTTAGCATTATAAGCCCCATTAAGGGAAACTATGAGATAACTTTAAAACTGTCTATATGAGCTCCAGTAAATTATTTCCTTCCCAGGAACCACATTACATAAAGCAGTGCACCCCTGGTTAGCTAAGTAAACACTAAAATTTTGAAAATGTAATAAAGGCAGATGCAAGATTTCCAAGATTCCACAGTAATCCCAAAGGGAAAATATACTGATCCAATCACTTTGGTGCTGCATCACAAGGCACAGAATGGAAGTCAATGAAAGCATCCAAGCACACAGAGGCAAGCTGTAGTCAATATCAGACTTTGAAGGGAGCTGACAGATAAAAAGTCACTTAGATTTACTAACATGGACTTCCTAATATTTGGTGTGCAGACTGCACAGAATTCATAGCACTCTTTTATTTTAGTTCTCTTTTCCTTTATCAGCTCCTTAACTGTCTCCATTCACTATAATAAGCTATTAACTTATATCCCATTCAAGAAAAAGTTTTCCTATTTGGGTTTTCATCGGTCACTTCATAAAGGACCAAATATTTATTTTTAGGAAAAAACATTCATTATCCTCAAATTTATACATTGACTTCTATTAAGGCTTAAACAGAACCATTTATTTATTTTATAAGAATGACCAGAGATTATTGGTTTTGCTAGTGACTTTATATTCTGAACTAAAATTCTTACCTGCAACTTCAAATGCTTATTTATAACCCACTAAAGACAGTCTAGCTAAGTCCAGCATGTATAGAAGGTGATGCTATCTGAACTAGAACACTCACCTCTTCAATTATTGTAGGTGGCAATAGGCCAAGGCCTTTGCAATCAGATAGGTGTTTACATTGATGTTGCTGGGTTCCCGCAAGGAAGTCCCTCTGATTGCTGTGAAGCACAGCTCTTGAAATACTGTTAATATGAATTACTTAGAAGAATTGTTATTACCAAGAGATATATAACCTCTTCTCTCAGTTATTTCCCCCTCAGGGTGGATTAGCTTCTTCTGCCCCAGAAATTTCCATGTTAGCTCAGATCTTCAATGTGTAAGTCACAGATTGAATTCAAGTAAAGACATCAGTCCCACATTCACTCAAAAATAATGTTGAAGCCATAATATTGTGGATGTGAAAACATGAAAAAATATTCACAATACCTTTTCTCAGGTAGTTTATAAGCACAAAATACATAGAACAGCTAAGAAAATAAGATCACATGAATCAATTTTCAAGGAACAACTAGAGGAGTCAGAATGAGCTGGAGTCAACTGCTAAGAGAGTCTTCCTAGGGAAGGTGAATACTGAGCTTAGAAAAGCAATGGGCAGAAAGAAAAAAAAAATAGATTTATTGCTAGAGCATTTCTTGCATACCTATATCTCATTTCCTGCTTTTAGATATTGAGGAGTAGAGATAGGGGATTTTAATCACCCCTGTGATGACTTATGGATGAGTTTCCTGTACTCTTGGAACTAACCCAATAACTCTAATTGCTCCCTACTAAACATCAACACAAATTAAAAGTGGAGGTTATAAAGCATCATTTTTCTAAACTATAAGAAATATCTGTCCTTCTGCGGGCAGATGTAATAATCAATTTATAATTCTTTACCCCTTCTGACCTCATGCATTCTTCCTTTGGCAACCCTAAGTAATTTCTGGATTGCAGGGAGCTCTTTAAAAAGTTAGAAGGGAAGGAGATTTGCAGCATCCACAATGAGAACATAAGCTTGACAGATAAGTTTTGTTTTTTCTTTAAGCTACTGAATTTAGTGTTATAAAACTGTCTTCAATGTTTAAAAGCTGAGGATCGGATGTATGTCATGTTAATATTGTTAGACAACTTTTTGAGTTAAAACTGAAAATGCCTTTTTCCACTTGGATTCGTTTTTTAAATGGATTTTCTGTTAAAATGTTCTAGAAATATGCATCCACATATTGAATTATCTGCCATAACTTTCCATCAAGAAGATATAACGCTCAAGTAAATGACAAGACAATGAAAATGGAAATCTGGTTGTTAATTTGAATTCAGCATGTTTTGGGTATAATGTGATTACATCAACCCTTTCAGGGACATAGTAATCAGAAGACTGGCCTCAAAAACATCTGGGAACTCCTTGCAATCTAACAGACATTTACTGAACAACCTTTCTGTCTATGTTCTGCACATATTTCTATGCTGGAAACCATGGTATAATATAATGCAAGCATGGTATGTGTTTTATGCCCCTAAGAACAATAAGTACCGTATATAGCCCACATACATGTGATTATGTAGTGTGAGATGATATAAAAGTGATACCCATATGAATGATGCAGATAAAATAAAAATCATGAAAGGATCACATGGATCATACAAACTGTCAGGAAGTAGAGATTCTTGAAAGAGGTTGAATTATTGATGTGCCTAGAAAGGTAGGTAAAATATCAACCAATGATATAAGTGAAGTAGAAGGAAATAAGAGTTACTAGGAATATTTCTGTAAAGAAAGAAAAACAATTAAAATGTATTATTAAATACAAAATTCTATCAAGTAAATTTGAAGGTCTAATGGCTGTGTTAGGTGATTCAAGAATGAGGTAGCATCTCATTCAGCAGGTAGAAAGGCATTCAGAGGGATTTGACAAAATGGAAAGTTTACATAGGAAAAAGGATGTATCAGGAGAGTTATTAGCAAAAGATAAGTAAGGAGTAGCTTTAGGCTAGGAAATATTTTTTTTGGAAAAGACAAAAGCATGGCTTTTATCATGCAGATTGCCTCTTTTTCCTATGTTGGATGGTGTTGGCAAGAAAATTCCCTACTTGTTGGTTAAGGTTACGTTTCTGGTGAAGGTGGAAACTACAGCTAAGTTGGGTATTAAATTCAGGTTTGATATCATGGGCTTTTCCATAAGTGATGCCATTATGGGCCTGCGATTTTCTCTGTAACAGTTTTAACATGTAAAATCAAACAATAAAATGCACTATTGTAATAAACACCAAAAATTACATGATCATTTCAATAGATGCAGAAAAACCATCTGAAAATAGCTAAAGCCCTTTCATGATAAAAGCACTCAACAAAAAGGATCTTTCTCAAGCTGAGAAAAGGCATTATATATAATACCTGGAAAAACTCAGTTACTCATCAAAATGTCTCAAGCTATTGATTTAAATAACACATCCGGCTAAAGACAAAAGTGTTGGGGGTGAGGAGAGTCAGTTGTATGCAGTTTCCAGGAAAGGAAACAATAATCCAGTAAACAAAGGGAAGACTGATAGATTGAAATCCTCCCTTTCTCCATTGTTGAGTTTCTGTAGAGTCAGAGTCATCCTGTCCCGGCAGAGAGGCAGAGGCCCTTAGAAATGAAGATTTATAAATGTGTCTCTTTGGAAAGGGTACCTTCTACTGAGTTCTCGGAGTTGTTCCTATGTCTGCTATTTCTTAAAAATTATCAGCCTAAAATAATCCTAATGCCAAAGAGGCAAATTTGGGGGTGGTATCTTCTACTCTCCTTCAGAGCAGTTGTTTTTTTAGTACCAGCTCATCTGTTACTGATGCACTTTGGTATGTTGGGAGGTGGAATTGTCAAAAATACTGGGTAACGAGGGAATTTAGATTTCTAAGGGGGATATAAAAATGATGAGTTATAGATTCAAAACTGCAAGGTGAGCACAGTGAAGATGAGAGGAGAAATATATGAAGAAAGAAGATAGAATTATCAGTGGTCACAATGAGGAAAAGTTGTCCCAGTGGTTGGACAGAAAGCTTTAGGAATGGGAGATGGTGATTAGAGCATGGGACAGCCAGCCATAAGCCAAATATGCCAAGAAGAACTAAGAGAGCAAATTCCTTTATTTAGGGGATTATATATCCAAAGTTTTGATGTGTTTGCAGTGGCTATGCCCATTCTGGCCAACCATCTCTGTCCTTATGTGTGATTGACAGGCAAATACTTTCCCTATGTCATCCCAAATTTATGGGGCATCCATCTATCTTCCTTTGCTTGGATTCCTCCCCAGTATTTTGCAGGGATCCTATATAATCCTATGTAATAAAGAGGTGATATGCAAATTGACCCTCACACCATCGCACAAGAATGCCACCCCCATGTGGTCAAAGATGGCTGCCATAGATGGCAATCAGAAGAGGATAGTTGTGGGTGACCAGACCAGCAGGGGAGGGCCATTGGGGGCAACCAGGCTGGCAGGAGAGGGAAGTTGTGGGAAATTGGGCTGGCAGAAGAACAATTAGACATCTATCAGCCTGGCAGGGGAGTGATTTGGGGGTGATCAGGCTGGCAGGCAGGTGAGTGGCTGGAAACCAACAGTCCTGGACTGTGAAAGAGATGTCTGACTGTTGGTTTAGGCCCATTTTCATAGGAATTAGGCCTAAACCAACAGTCAGACATCCCCAGAGGGGTTCTAGATTGGTGAGAGTGCAGGCTAGGCTGAGGGACACCCTCCACCAGTGCACAAATTTCATGCGCGAGGCCCCTAGTATGCCTATAATACCTGCTCTTCCCTTTTCTCCTTTCCTATCTATACATATAAAAGCCTAAGCAACTAATTGACTGTCCAACTTGGCCAGTAGCTATGATGTATACTGACCACCAGAAGGCAGATGCTCAACACAGGACTGCCAAGCTGCAATGACTTGGCAGCTATGGTTCTCAGGTGATGCACCCAGGAACCAGAGAGAAGAGAGCCTAATTCTGGGTGCATCACCCGAGAACTGCCCTCTAGCAATCTGGGACCCCTTGGGGGATGTCAGAGAACCAATTTTGGCCAGATCCCCACAGGCCAGGCTGAGGGATCCCACCAGTGCACAAATCCATGCACTGAGCCTCTAGTTATTAATAACTACTCAAATACAACAGTATCATTAATACAGGAGGAGGAAATATAACTGCAGCAGAGTCAGAGTAAAGCCTTGTGCATAGCAACCTGAAAGCAGATTGGCTAATATAATTTCATTTGTCTTTGTATTCCTTAGCTTGCAGTAAGTGCTGCACATTAATAATATGGGTCTTCTCAGGCTGAATCTGAGAAGGCCGAGTCTGATGGGCTGAATGAAAAAGAAAATCAAATCCCCATTCACTGAAGAGTGCCAATAAAATCAACAACACTAACAGCAGTGAGGGCAACAACAGCTTATTGAAAGTCTTATGCCCCATCATTTTCACAACTTAATGTTATTCATCTGGTTTAATACAGTGTTTCTAAAAGATATTATTCTTCCTATTTGAGACTAAGGCAAAAAAAAATGTTAACAATTAGTTCAGGTTCCTCGACTACTGGCAAAACAAGTTTTTAAATGCAGTTTTATTAGAGTCAAAAACCTGTCTTCTTTTCACTATTCCAAATTATTAGTCACATAGACAGCTGTATAACTTAGACACAACTTTCTACTTTTGTGGTTATGTATGTTTGCGGGAATCTTCCCACACAAGATAAGAAAATTGGTTACTTATTTACTTTCAAATTTATTTTTTGACATATGAAGAGACAAAGACAAAAAGAGGTTGAAGCAGTGTTCATTGATATTTTATTATTGCTCTTAACAGGAAAGAGTTGGATTCTAATCTTTTATCAATATACATTGTCAGATTTGAGGAAGAGAGGTGCACTGAATGCAAGGATTTGGCCAGAGGTATGATGGCATACCTCTGGCCAAATCCTTGCCTAGGGCAAATTATCACTACAGAGCCCACTGAATAAATTTCACTTGTAAGAAATTGAGTGTATGAATAGTCTTTGCTCTAAACTTGTCATAATGCCTCGCCATCCATTTTCTTAAACCCTCTTCAGATATGCTTAATATTTAAAATGTGCTCTTTTAAGAATTGCTTCAGGGAGAAATAGCTAATAAAGGCATTAAAAAGAGATTCCTTGTGACAATGCAATTTATACTGCATGTTCTACAAAGTCAGCTATAAAATTTTAAGATGCCACCCTAAAATTCTGAACATTGTAGGCCTTACACAAGCTATGGAGAGACTAAATATTGGTTTTTCCAGGAAGATGCAGGCAAGATCTTTCTTAGATGTGGTCACAACAATCAATGCCTAAACCCAGACTCCTTATAGACTTCAGGCAATAGAAGTAGCAGGACATTGGCCCCACCTGCAGGGCTCAGAGGTTGAGTGTTGACCTATAAACCAGGAGGTCACAGTTTGATTCCTGATCAGGGTACATGCCAGGGTTGTGGGTTCAATCCCCTATAGGGGGGAGGCAGGAGGCAGCGGATCAATGATTCTGTCTCATCATTGCTGTTTCTCTCTCTCTCTCTCCCTTCCTCTCTGAAATCAATAAAAATATATTTTAAAAAAATAAATAAATAATTCCTTCACAGAAATAACTAAATGGATGTCTGATCCAAAACTGGGTACCAGGGTCTGGCAGAGGGGGCCAAAGTGACAAAGGAAACTAACCACCCATGAGGTGATGGAGCCTGGGCGGGCTAGGGTGCAGCCTTGGTCCTCAGGGCTCTTGGCAACTGAGGGGCCCCTGTTCTGCTCTCTCACCCTATCCTTCCTTTCTTCCTCTCCCCCCGCCCCCCTGCCTTGTGGTCACCCCACCCCCCACTCCCTGCCCAGGGGGATGAAGTCCAAACTCCAGGTGTGAAGGTGCCATCAGGGTCACATTTCCTCCGAGGTGTTAGGTGAGAATACTTTGCCTCTTGCAGCGTATGGTGCCCCTGGCATTACTTGGTTTATAAAATTATTTCTCAGGTTTAGAAATGGTAATTCACAGTTACATGATAATTTTGCCTAAGTCAGAGTAATTTATGTAAAGAGTGGTGTCTGCTACCTAAGAAAATCTGGTGTGTCTTTAGTGATAAGTGAGGGAAAAAAGTTTCTTTTCCCCCCATTATGTTTTTGCATTCAAAGGAATAAAACAAGTGGTAATTAGGAATAAAGTATCTAGAATGTAACTTTCAAGTTACAAGTTAAAAAAGGAGAAGTCAGGCCATGTTCAAGATGAAATTTGAATGTTGACATCCACTGACTCACGATGAAGAGCATAAACAGTAATGAGTAGTTGTATGCTAGGCTACGTAATTATATTATGAAAATTCTCTCTATTACATTTCCTGAATAGTCTTATTTATAATGATGAACTAATTATCCTTCAGCATCTAATGAACTGAACAAAATGAGCAACATTCAAAAGGCTACAGTGTTCCTGTCTCAATATATATCTTTGATCTTAGAATGTTTTCTTCTACAAGTAAGAGGGGATCTACATTACCAGGCAGTAAAGGAGATATTAAGCTTGTTAGTTCTCATTACGATGGAACATTAGTTGTTTTTTTTAATAACTTTCGTGTAATATTGTTTTTTTATTTATTCTTTCCAGAGTTTGTATGACCAGGTGTGTCTTTCTTGTAAGTGGCCAGTGACATGTTATTGGTGTTAAATCCTTTCTTACTGAGAAAAATAGACATTGCCTTTTGAGATCTTTGTGGAGTTTTAGGAGCATTCTTTTAGGGAATTAGCCCCTCTTTAAAGACTGAAGTTCTCAGTCTCCCAGCTGATGACATATGAGGTATCCAGAGCTCTCCTCAGAGTCAGCTATGGGGCTTGCCCTTGGCCTTGCCTTCCTGGGACAGTCCACATTTTATATCTTGCCTGAGCATTGAAGTTTACAGACCCCACCCTCTTGCCTTAATTCAGAGCAACTCTGAAGAAACATGCTAGCTATGAGCTCCGCATAATGCTGGCGGAGGCCTTCGTTGTGACTGCATCATAGCTCAACCTGTCTCTGGACAGTCCTGCATCTTCCCACCCTCCCACTTCCACTAACATTGAGCCTAAGACCACGTTCCCAATAAGCCATCTGCATGCCAGTGTCTGTCTCAGAGTCTGCTTCTTGGGGAAACTGACCTGTTATATTTAGTTCAGGGAAGTCAAGGAAGACTTTTTAGATGTATTCTAACTTGAGATGTATCTCTCAATAAGAGTTTGCCTAATGGCGAAGATAAAATAATGTATTCCACTGCAAAGGAACAATGTAAGAAAAGCAGAGATATGAAAGAATATGCCTTTTCAAGTAAGTTGTGGAGTTTTGTGAGAATATCAGAGAGGCAATAATACATGGCATAGCAGGTAAACATAGGGCCCAGGTTATACAGGGTCTTGGTCATCTATCAAAGAGATTTGGATATTTCTCCACAAATAACAGGGACTCATTGGTGGCTTCTATGTACAAGATGACACAATGAGAACTGTTTCCCAAAGAAAGCCAGATGTCATACAGAAGGTAGGTTAGAAAGGAGACAAAAGCAGGAGGACAACTATAATTTTGGAAGCAGAGAAGGGAGAGGGGTAGTGGGCTGGAGGTAGAAACAGCTTGGTCAGGTCCTGAAATGTCAGAAATAAGGACGAGGGAGAGACAGAGTTTCCCTGCCTGGGTCCATGCAGGCGCCTGTGGTTATAAAGGGCAGGTAGGCCATGCATCTGCCAGAGGGGGCCTGCTTGAGGCTCTGGCTGCAGGGAAGAGAGGAACTGGGAAGAGCCAGCTGGGAGCCGCTGCAGATGCCCTTTTCAGTGACTGACGTGCCGCAGAGCACAAAAAGAACTGGAACTTCCCTCCAGACAGTGGTTTAGAAGCTGTGGGCATTAAGTTTTGTTGAGAAAAAGGCTTATCTCCCAACAATAACGTCATGCCGGGATCAATAGGACATGACCTGAGATAAGGTCAGATGCTAGCTGGACCATTTGCCAGAGAGAAACAACACGTAGTGCTGCCGGAGCAAAGCAGCAAGAAGAGGCATTGATGCGCTCTGCGGGAGGACCACCGAGAAGTTAGACCTTGTCTATTTGTCTGACAGCAGGAATCCTGGAAGCAGTTATCCGCTACAGCACTCTCTTTTGTGGGACCCTGGAGCAGGCTGCGTGCTGTCATTGTGGAGGCATTCGCCTTGACAATGGACCCCACAAGCCTGTCAGCCCACTAGATGGGGAGGGTGTTCACCCTGGCTGGCTGCCCGCCAGGGATAATGAGTCATGCCGGTGCTCCACGAAGCTCCTTTTAAGTATTTCATATCAACACGAATCATACAAATCGGGGCAAAACACTGAGCATTCGAGTGAAATATTCCAGCTAATAATTAGCTGGAATATTTCACTCGAATGCTCAGTGTTTATCCTGTTTTCAAATAAGTCTTGCGAGAAAACGCTGGCATTTGGAGAGTCGAGGAATTCCTCTGTTTCAGGTTATTGAGGACGCATGTTGAAAAGACAGAATCCAAGGTCCCAGTTTACCTGCGGAATTAAGATCTAAAGCAGACTTTCTTAGCCCTAATTACATGGGGGCCTGGACAGTTCCTTGTTGTGGAACTGCACTGGTCTGTTTTATCGGATGTTTAGCAGCGTCTCTAGCCTGTACACACTAGACTAGATACTAGGAAGCAGGGTGCACATGCATACGTGTACACACACACACAATTGTAACCATCAAAATGTCTTCAGACATTACTAAGTGTTCCCTCTGGGATGCAATCACCCCGCTGAGAACCACAGGCCTGGAGAGATGGCCCAGGGATTAGTCTCCCTCCTTCACCATGGAAATGTGGAATGGTACAGCCTCGGTCATGAGTGGGGCACATGCCCAGCACTCTGCAGGCCACTCCCTTCGGTTTTCGCTTTCTCTCTAATAAATGAATGTGTGAGAACAGGGCAGAGGGAGGAAAGCATGTGTGTGTGTGTGTGTGGGGGGGGGCAGGGGTTCTCTCCCCTTCTGCCTTGTACATGTTTATCTGTTTGCATAGTCCCTAAATGTCACCCAGTGTCATCTCCATAAGTCAGTACACAAGTGATATACTTATTGAATGGCTAAGGAGAGGGCACGGCACTATCCTCTGCTACACTGAGAAAAAGAATGAATGAATGAATGAATGAGTGTACACAAAGCTGCTATGCACCGAGGATTCAGAAATGAGTAAAACACATCTCTTGGTCTCTAGCTTTACAAGGAGAGATGAATGTTAACATATAATAATGTGTTACTTCTGGCAAGAAAAATTAGCAGATAATGTCAAACCTCACTTGTGACTATTAAACTGATCTTATTAAAGGGTACTGGGTTCAGATACTTGATCAACCAGGCCACTGCTGTTTAACACTCAGATTAAGTCTCTCCCCCATTCCCTCTCTCCCCCCTCAGTAAGTAGATGTACCTTCCCTGGACATAATCAAGCCGTGATAATTGTCCCATTTAGAAGGAAAAGAGGGAGGGAATGAAGGCTGTAGCTGAGATAAAGGACAGTTACTGGAACAGTGTTTGTTTATGCATCCATTTGGGGCTTTGATCAACTGTCAAACTAATTGAAGCTGATTAATGGATCTTTATTTTTTAGTTTATTGAGTATATAAAACAGTTTTAAGCCATTGATTAGGAATTATCACTATGCATAGTGTTGTTAATGATCTTTAAAAGCATGGATATATAGTTTATCAATATAAATAACTTGCATTAAGAATTTATTTTGTTAGATACAACCAATCAACTATTTATTGAGTGCTTAAAGTGACTGGCAGTAGTTATTGTGGCAGCTGCAAGAAGAGATAAGACATAATTCTGATAATAACACTTTATAAGTTAGTTGAGAAGATAGGAAATACACACATATAAAAGACAATTAAATTTGTAGGGCATTAAATGCAAAAGGCCAAATGATCTTCTGTAGAAAAACAGAGGCAAGATTTTAATTCTGGATGGTCGCTGATGACTTACCCAGAATATGGGAAGTAAAAGGAGTGTAAAACATTCCTGGAATTCATATCATTTAGTAAGAAGGAGATAAGAACTCATCCACTGGGGAAACAGCATGGATAAAACCATGATTTCAAAATTGATCACAATGTCTAGCTAAAACAGACTATAGTCCTTGAGCTGGAATATAAGTTGTAGTGTTAGAAAGGGACATTGCAGGCAGACTTGCCTGGCAGGCTTTTGATGTATTGGGCGATATTGATATATTTTTTGTAAACTTCTTTATTGATTAAGGTGTTACATGGACAGTTTTTGATCATAGTCGCTGACTGAAGATAGTCATGTTTTAGAAAATAAATCTGTCGGCAGTGAAAATGGAGCACCCAATTGCGGTGATGTAAATATAACAAACAAACAAAACTAAGTGTAATTTAAAAAAGAAATTGATAGGTCTTAGAAACTGATGAAATAGTTTAAAAAAGAGGGGGATAAATATGGGTTGAAACTTGAGGTTTAAGACTAGGAGAGTAAGGATATTGCCACCAGAAACCAAGGAAGAACATCATGCTTAGTGAAATAAATTTGAGCACGAAATGAGTTAGGCAGCTTTAAAAACACTGAGTTATCAGTTATAGTATGTCCGATATGTTGGTGAATGGGGTTTAAAAGAGAATTCAATACTAAATACATAATTCAGGGACTCATTCATATTGGCTGACTGATAAAATCATGAAAATTGACATTATAGAAGATACGATTACTCAAAAAGGGCTCCAGATAGAACTTCAGGTATTGCTAGACCTGGAAGCATGAAAAACTATATAAAGCAGTTAGAGAATTAAAGGTAGGAAGAGGGTTACACAGCACAGCATTATAGAATGGAAGGGACTAGACAACTTCAAGGGACAGGAAGGGGTTAAGGATGTTAAATGCTGCACAGAGAGTGGGGAAAATACCTTGGAAAGCTCCTAGCACTTCTTTCTCCTATAAAGTATTCCAAGAACAGAGGAGGGAAAGGGGCTATGAATTACATGGGAATGGATTTATTAGTTAAAATAATCATGTGTCAATATTTTTAAATGAAGAAAGGCAATACTGTGACTACTAATAGAGATATCCTGACTTCCCTTTACCTTTGTATTAAACATAAAAGAGTGAGACCGAATTGTAGCAGGAACCAGAAACAGCCAAAAAGAAAAAAAAATATTGTTTCCTTTATGAAATGCTTTTTATTCTAGTGATGTCTCTTTAAAAATAAAAATCAACGAATAAATGTCCATTTAAATTGATCTTCAGTTGGACTATACTACTGGTCTGCCATATAAATTAGTGTCTCTTACATTTAACTGTTCCTCGGGGATAAGACTGAGAAACAATATTTTTGTGAAGAGTATCAAATAGCTTGCCTATATAGAAATTCTTTCTCTGTTCTTTTTATTTTTGGTAGGGTGGACAATGGCGATTGCTATAATCAGAAAGATAATAATACTAATTTGAGGCTGTGATAAAGCATATGTCTTTAGTTGCATGTTGTTATTGGAATTTAAAGACTACTTTCTTTTATAGAATATTTTTAGTTGTTATTTTGTTGGTGTTTTTATGTTTCTTTTTCTTATTAAAAATGTTTAATGTTGACGCTATTGTAGATGCCCCTCATTCCCCTCTGAACACTTCCACCCACCCTGCCCCCCGTCCTTTGGCCTTCACCACACTACTGTCCATGGGCCATGCATACATGTTCAATAGCTAATTCCCCCACCTTCTTTATCCATTCACCTATTCCTTTCCCCTCTGGCACCCATCAGTCTGTTCCATGTATTCATACTTCTGGTTCTGTTTTGATCATCAGTTAATTTTGTTCATTAGATTCCTCACATTCGTGAGGTCATGTAGTATTTGTCTTTCTTGGACTGGCTTATTTCATTTAGCATAATACTCTCCAGGACCATCCATGTTTACGCAAAAGGTAAAAGATCCTTCTTTTTTAGAGCTGTATAGTATTCCATGGTGTAATGGAATTTTATCCATAGCTTTTTTTATCCACTCATTTATTGATGGGCACTTAGGCTGTTTCCAGATCTAAGCTAGTGTATATTGTGCTGCTATGAACATAGGGGTGCATATATTGTTTCTGATTTGTTTCAGGATTTTTAGGATATATTCCCAGAAGTGAGATCACTAGATCAAAAGGTGGTTCTTTTTTTTTTTTCCTGGAGGAAAAACCATACTGTTTTCCACAGTGTCTGCACCAATCTGCACCTACACTGACTAGAGTTCTCTTGATGAAAGTTTTTTTTCTGTTTGTTGCCCTAAGGCTGCCTCTAATTCACTACACCTATTATGTTATTTTTCCTCCTCTGTGATGTAGGAATGTCAACACCTACCCTTGTTACTCCTAGTCCTGTTAGGATCAAATGAGACAAAAAAAAAATCAGTATTTGGTTAGCTATGAAACATCACACGTGTGTCATTATTATGAACTATTTCTAGACTGTGAGCATCAGGGAGCCAGAAAGGACCTATTTTGTTCCTATGAAGCTGCAGTACTTATCATAGTGTCTGACATAAACTAAGAAATCTATAACTACTTTTTCAATTTAATTACTCCCTGAGAAGTATAATCATGGAAAGGGTTGTGTATAAAAGTATCAATAAAATGCATATGGGACAAAATAAACGATTATGAAAACGAAGGCCAGCAGAGCACTCACAAGCATGCTGATCGATTCCTGCCTTTCTGACACTGTGTGAACCAGCTGACATCTGTCCTGTCCACAGAAAGCTTTCCAAAGGAGACAGCACGGTTTCTGCTGTGCTTCTCATTTCATGTCTAACAGCCTTTCCAGTTTATCCCAAATTACAGAGTGTGTATCAGTAAACCTGGAAAATACAGCCAAATGAACCGATGCCACCCACAGATTAGAGTTCATAAAAATTCAACAAAAGGCAGGAAATGAGAGACAGAAAATAGACTTAATGTGAAAATAGGGAGGTAATGCCAAACAACGTGGAAGCAAGCAATTTCAAAGTAAAGTATGCAGGGAAAAGTCTATTTTCACTGGAGTTATGGACATGCTTTATAGAGATACCCAAAGAATATTCAAATAAATCTGACTTTAGAATAAAAGTAATACTCTGTGGTACTTAAATTATTTCACTACAGCTCCTCACATAGTTACATTTATGAATAGAGATGGGTGGGTGAATGGCCAGCTGTGAAAAGGGAGATGGGACAGTCTAGCTCAGTGGTCGGCAGACTCATTAGTCAACAGAACCAAATATCAATAGTACAATGATTGACATTTCTTTTGAGAGCCGATTTTTTTTAAACTTATACTTCTTCTAATGCCACTTCTTTAAAATAGACTTGCCCAGGCCATGGTATCTTGTGGAAGAGCCACACTCAAGGGGCCAAAGAGCCACAGTTTGCCAACCACTGGTCTAGCTGATAAAACAAAAATTCACAACACAAAAACATAATGGAAGACCTGTTTCCCTTCCTGCCCAGCTCCAAAGCATCCTCAAGTAAATGTTACAGTGTTGCCATTTTTTAGTGGCTTACAGCTCAATATTGCTTTTAGCTGATTATCAAATAATGACTGCTTTGACATTAATAACTTATTGCCTGATAACACATTTTTATGTGACCCTCACTCCCACAAAATAGGTAGTACTGTGCCTATTAAAAACAGAAGTGGTGGTATGATGGGCAGTGGAATTAATCAGGAAGAGGGCATGGCTAAAGAAGAGGTGGGTAGGAAGCCTCATTCCCAACAAAGAGCATAGCCAGGCCTTATTTTCACCTCTCACATCAGCCAGTGTTCTCTTGGAAAAATACCAAAGGATGCCCTATGGTATCATTCACACCCCCTGGGTATAGAGGCCCACTGGGAGAATGAAGACCCAAATTGGGTCAGTCACAACTGTAAAATATGCTGAAACAAACAAGTCAACAGGGGAATTTTGATTTTAAAACATCAGGGAGTGCATGTGGGATGCTCAGAGATGTCCATTTCAGGGACTCTGAAGAACTAACATGCCTTCAGAAAAGAAAAACTAGTAAACTGCTTCTGAGTTCAGTCATTGAAATGTAATCAGAAATTAATGGGGGATTATGTGGAAGACTAAGAGAAATAGATTAAATCTGAAGTTTAATAAAGTCTTACACTTTATTTTCTGTAACAATGTTAAATTGAATTCAAAGTGTACTTAAATTGTGTTCATGTGTTTGGGGTGATGAATAGTACAAGAATGATCACATCATATTTCCTTCCCTCCCAAACTAGGCAACATGGGTATAATTAAAGGGGCATCAGGTAAAAGTCTTAAGTGAAGTCCAATAAAGTCTTAGTTAATTCCAAGGAATGAGACTACATCAAATCAATACATCAGAAGTTTTCCCAGGGCAAATAATGATTGACATAGATTTTGTAAATGGATAACATTTTTATACATTTAGGAGAGTGGTAGGGGCATTATCTCCAGAATTTGCTGAGGACAGAATAAATGCTCACAAAATGTACACCAAATGAATTAACCTACTTCCAACAAATCTGAGATACAGAGTTGGTAGAAGGGTACAATCTTTTATCTGTAAGATGAATAAGGCCTGAGGATCTACAAAAAACAACAACAAAACATGGTGACTATAATTGATAACACTGTATTAAATGATTAAAATTTGCTAAGAAGGTAGATTTCAAATGTTTTCAAAGCAAAGCAAAAAACAATTTATAACTAAAATTATAATTTAAAATCTTCTTACATAGAAAAATTTGGTGCCAAATAGGTTCGCTGGTGAATTCAATTAAAAATTTAAGGAAATAATAAAGATAAATTCTATGAAAACTCAAAAAATTGATAATGGAGCTATTAGGTCAGAATTGGTGATTGGTTTGAGTGATTCACAAAGCAATACACCGTTGAGTAAAATAAAGCACTAGAAATGGTGAAGCAGAGTGATGGATTAGGGGTTTAGTGGAGAACAAATGAACTACGAGCATTTGGAGGAATAGAGGGTATAGAGGTCATGGTGAGGATGAAGAAGAGGAGGGTGATGGAGTACGAGATGAAATCCTGGGGAAAGAATAATTTCAAATTTTAAGATCTTAGACCAGTTCTCAGTGATTATAGAGTCCAAATCATAATTACTAATCTAATGTATGTAGATGTCAGGGGAATGTATGAAGTTGTCTACAATACTGAAGGAACAAGGTGAAACAAATTAGTGTGCCAGTGCTAAATTAAAGTGGACTACGGAGGGCTATTCCCAGGTGTGCCCAAAGATGACAATAAAGATGGGAAGAGCCGTCTGTTTCTGGGCGAGGTCTGTAATTTACCAAGTAATTACTGTATGCCAGCCATTAGTTTTGTCTCATACCTTCATTATGACACTTTACCTTCACTATGGAGTTGTTAAATTGGTATTAACCTCAGTTTATTAGTTGCCAAGATTAATATGTTACCCAAGCTCGCTCATCTACATAGTGAGGGAGACAGAACATAAATAGATGTCTGTTACTTAAAAGCCCTATTCTCCCTAAGGTCACAAAAGAACCTGTGGGGGAATTGTAAAATTCTGGCACAGAACATTAATTTCTACTGCTTTAGGTTAAGTGTGATTATTTGTCTATCAACCCATAAACTTAATACATATAGCTCCTTAATTCATCCAATTTACTTTTTTAAAAATATATATTTTATTGATTTTTTAGAGAGAGGATTAGAGAGTTAGAAACATCGATGAGAGAGAATCATTGATCAGCTGCCTCCTGCACACCCCCTGTGGTGTGCCTGCAACCATGGTACATGCCCTTGACCAGAATCGAACCCGGGACCCTTCAATCTGCAGGCGGGCGGTCTATCCACTGAGCCAAACCGGTTTCGGCCCAATTTACTTCTTGGCTGTAGCTACCGAAAGTCAAATATTTTAAGGCATTGTAAAATTCATTACCACTGGTTACTCACACTAAACTGATAAAATAATGTGATGCATGGAAAATTAAAGAACCTAATTTAGTTTAAAAAGTTAATTTTTTTAATATTTATACTATAAAATATACTATAAAATATAATTTGTAAATCTTGTAACTTTTATAATATTCAAATTATATGCAAATAATACATTGCTAAGATGGTCAGTAGCAATTGAAGGTATAGTATTAATACAATATATTGATGAACATGAATCTTCATCACTCCATTAATCATTAATGAGTAGCCACCATTTTATTAGATTATTTTATTTTAGCCACTAGAGATTAGTGAAATATGATAATGTGAGCTAGAATTTTGAGTAATTTCAATAAATATGTAGTTTACTAAACACTACTTTATTTGGGCTAAAGAAATCCCCTCTCTTTAAGATGATGTTCCTCCAGTTTGCCATTAACAAAGAATTAACAAAGAACCTGAAAGATATTTTCCCAGGTTTATGGACTCAAGGCCAGCATGTAATGGGCTCTGGATCTCCCTGCCCAGCATGGCTTGTTCGTGGGGGAATTTACAGGCAGGGTCAGCAGATACATGAATCCCTTCCCTCACCCCCAACACCAGGTCCACCTACATCCTTTATTTTAAAAAAATATATTTTATTGACTTTTCACAGAGAGGAAGGGAGAGAGACAGAGAGCTAGAAACACTGATGTTTGATCAGCTGCCTCCTGCACACCCCCTACTGGGGATGTGCCCGCAATCAAGGTACATGCCCCTGACCGGAATCGAACCTGGGACCTCTCAGTCCACAGGCTGAGGCTCTATCCAGGATTGTTTCCTGAAGGCAGGACAAGGAACCTGGAGAGATTTGAGCTGATAGGAAGAGAGCTTGTAATCGCGCGTCCATGTTTTGCTTTGTAAAGACTACCAATGCTGAAAGATGCAGTCTAAAATAATTAATAGAGAGAAGATAAATTCCAAATATTCCTTCTTCCCAGCATTGTATCTAACTAAAAATAATTGTGAGATGTGCTGTCAGCAATACGATGCTGTCAGTCCTATTATTTCTCCGAGATGACAGCTCTATAACTCACAGTTTTCTGAAGTGGATTAATTCATTGGATGTGCATTTTGTGAGCATTTATTCTGCTCTCCGCACAGTAGAATCACGCAATGTAAGAGCTGAAAGAGGCCTTGGGAATCATCTCACGCCCCCTGCCCCTATTATTTTTCTGTAAAAATCACAGTGGGAGTGTGACAAATAAAATAGTTGCACAGCTTCTCATTTGCTGCCTTGTATTAAGTGAAAAAATAAACGTGTCAATAGTTACATTGTGGTGTAGACCACAGCCTGCAGACATTTCTAAAGCGTGGGGGGTTGTTGGACCTGAATATTCTTAACAGTCACTAACTCCTTAACCCAGCTCATCCTCCTCAAGAGAAAGCACTGGATCATCAGGCAGGAGGCCGGGCCACACCTGGTCACACCTGGTCACACCTGGCTACATGGAGAAATCTGGCAATTCAATACACGGGATCTGTCTGAGCTCAGGTTTTTCAGCTGCAGAATGAAGAAAAACAATCCTTGTACCCACAAGTTAAAGAATGCCTTATTGTACAATATGTCTAATTAAAGTGAGGAACTGAGAAAATATCAGAATACCTCTCAGCCTTTGTACATGCTAATTGATTGCTATAGGGAAATGTGTGTCACTGTTAGGAAAGGGCAATTTAAATTGCCTTCTGAAAAAATCCTTTCTGATTTTTCTATGTAGTCTGGTTTGGTTTCAACAATAGACTGAGGAAACTTTAAGTATGTGACCAATAAGTTGTGTTTTTTTTTCATTTTAGAATTTTCATTTTAGAATTTTCATATTTCTCTGTTTAGAAAAATTAAAAAAATAAAATTGCCCTGACTGATTTGGCTCAGTGGATAGAGCATCGATATGCAGACTGAAGAGTCCCAGGTTCAATTCCAGTCAAGGGCATGTACCTTGGTTGTGGGCACATCCCCAATACAGGGTGTGCATGAGGCAGCTGATCGATGTTTCTAACTATCTATCCCTCTTCCTTCCTCTCTGTAAAAAAAATCAATAAAATATATTTTAAAAAAATAAAATGTCTCTTATTCCTGAGTTAATTGACCAGAAAGATGAAACAACTCTTCCTGAAACTAATGGTCATGCCCTTAGAAAATTAAAATAGCTGAGGCAATTAGTTAAATTAGGGGGAAAATAAATGTTCAAAATGGGATAGTGAAGAAAAAAGCAATAAAAAATCTTTTATAAATGAAGAAACTTAACAGGAAGGAAGGTATGCTATTTTTGGCTATATATAAGAGAACTATACTCTGGATTCTTTTTTCTTTTAGCTCACTGAAAGATGGAGTGACTGACTCTGGTTTATGAATTGACCTGATCTTCATTTGTTGATGACATTTTAAAAGAGTCTTTGAAAATGCACACAATCAATGGTTTTGTTGTTGGCGGGGTGTCCTCTGTGTCCCCACCTGTTACTGACGGAAGTGGAACTCTTCAGGTGCCAAGGAGTAAAAATGTCCTGAGGCCTCCACAGGAGGATGAGGTATCGTGGGAAGCTTTATTTCTGTGGAATTAAACCCCTGGGTTTTCAAGGCCCCACCTCCCTCCATCCCGCAGTAGAAAAGTATTTTGTCTTCAGTGGGGCTAAGATCAATGCCAGGCCAGAGGAGTTTCCACTTCAATAGTCCAGCACCTGGTTTGCTTAACTTGTGTTCTCAGCTGTAGTCCATGGTGTGTGTGTTCTGCATAGCCCAAAACCATGTGGCTTCTAGGACTGCATGGTAGGCTAGTGCTAGTCACAGAGCAAGTGAGTGCAAGGAAGCAGGAGTGAAGCAAGAGGAAAGACAGAGAGAACTCCTTTGTCTCTGAATTATAACCAGGAGTTTAACCAATGAACTCTTTAGGATTTCACGTACTTGCAGTGACTCCACCCTCCTAGCCAATGATCTTTGTTCCCCAGGCTAGACTGACAAGCAAACACCTTCCCTACATCATCCTAACTTCACTGAACATGTGTCCATTTCCCCCTTTGTTGGATCCCTTTCCCCAGTGATTTATAGGGAATGGACCGATAGTTCCCTGTGGAGCATGAAGCTGCCCAGATAACCATGTTTATAATGTCTAGCATTCTCTTTGCCCTCTTCCTATATTAATATTAGCTAGCTAGTTAATACATATGACGCTTGAAAACAATTGAAAATTGTTTTCGATTATTTTCCCCATCACCATTTATTCCCTTTATGCCCTCTCCCACTTCCACATCCCCTGACACAATCACCACACTGCTGCGCTCGCTCTCTCTCTCTCTTTCCCTCCCTCTCTCCATATATATATATATATAATTTTTACTCAATCCCTCCATCCACTCAACACCCCACCACTACCAACTACCAACACCAGAGTTGTCTTCCTGCCATCTTTCTATGGGTCTTTATTTTGCTTTGTAATTCAGTTTGTTCATTAAATTACACACCAGTGACTTTTGCTTTGGACCTAACCATGTACTATCTCCAGATGTTAGTTAGGCATTGAACATTAAAAACTGACTCCCAAGTTGGGCTTGCATCAGACCTACCTAGTTGCCAGAGCACAGAGCCTATCCTAAAACTATGGAACCTCAGGCCTTCTCTGGGATTATTCTATTCAAATATATAAGTTAAAAATGTGTCTTGGAAATGGGATATTTTGTCCAAAAGTCAGGGTGTATTCTGAAATAAGAAGGAATGGCCTTGTTTTTTATTAGTTATTGACTTTAAAGTCACTTTCCTTCTCTGGGTTTAGTTTTCTATTCTGTAAACTCAGTATGATGAGCATCATCCCATAGCTTACAGAAAAGGAATGGAACAACAAGGGGGAAATGACAGTGGATGGCTATTCCGAACACTGTCAGATAGTGTCCCCCTGTAAAGAGGACAACTTCTGTCTGGACACCTGATTCCTTTGGCGTCTCAAATGTAAGTGCTTTTATTGTGTCTCTAACCCTATAACTGAAAGTGGGTAGTATATCTGATTCTTTCTTCAATGCAAACAAAATGCAGATGTAGTCATTTTCTTTAGAACACCCTGCCCTTAGACTTCTCTTCAAATATGAGGATCCAATTTCAAATGCAAGGTCTAAGAAGTAACTCCATTTAATTCTTGGAGCCAATACAAAGTGATAAAGAAATGGAAGTTTCCTGCTGATATGCCCCTGTAGGAAATAAATTCCTATGGAAACAGAGTTTCTCTATTGAGTCGGGGTCAAGGCCCTTCCTATATTGTCCTGGACCTCCCTTTATCATATCAGTAATCACCATGGAAATATTGCATTTATCCCTTTGTAAATCTCCTGTGTTATGAGAGCCCTGTGAGTAGGGCATTAAATATGATGAAAAAGAGATTCCAAATCAGTTGATTACTACAGCATAGCTTGTGGCTTATCTAGTGAGACAATGGGTTTGCCTAGTTGCTTTTTGCTCCCTTTTTTTCATTTCCCCATAAAAATCTCATTCAACCTCATATATTTCTCTATTCCTTCCCATATACCTATCTCTGTTGTTTCAAAGCCTAAAGATAGAGCTAATTCTCACAAGAGATGGTGACTCTTGAATTTAACCATGAAGGGTAGATGAGGGTCTCCTTTTCTGATACATCAAAATTCTCTAAAAGTAGACATTGAAAAGTAGCAGTTGAAATTATGCATTGAGTATTAATTATTTAGCTAAATTTTCCCATCAGCATTTGATTGAGGACTTTCATGTTTTGAGTAAATATATTCTGTAGGAAAACATAGCATCATGGAAAAAACACAGTCCTTATATGAAAAATAGATTTTGACCTTCAGTCTTCACCTTCTTAATATATTTCTAGAGTATTTTGCTTGCAATGCTCTTTTGTAATTGTCCATTACCCAAAGAGTCAGAAAAGAAAGATTGTAGTCTTGGGAATGTATAAAGAAGGGATTAAATTTGCATAATTAGAAAGCATCGTGTAGCTTTCCCATCAGACTATATCAAAATTCTCATTTTCCTGTCATTTTTTGTCAAGCCAGCACACTGTTACTATGCCTACCTATTGTCACCTGACTAAGTCTTCTGCTATTATCTACATCAAAGAGAATTCAACTGCTGCTGTTCAAGGAGCATGTCATTCCTTGCTCCTTATGCTGAGTGCACACAGTGACATATTTAACTAGGGAAACACCATTATGTTTGCCAAAAAGCCCTCCAGCAATGATAATGTTAGGTTAGGGGAGATGAATAGAAAGCCTAGTTACAGTCAATCACTTAGTGAACTCTTAAGTATATTTACTTAAAAGAAATGTCAACCCAAAAGGTAGGTATAATGAATAGAGCACATGCACACATGGGATAGAATAAATAATAGATACAAATGCTCAATGACAACATATGGACTCAGAGTTCTATGAAAGTTGTTGGTATGTTAAAATTTAAAGTCCATGTTGCAGTATTTCCCTTGTGAAGAAATGATAAGTGTGAGGTATTCGAAAACATTTATTTTTCATTTTATATTCTGAAATAAGAAGGAATGGCTTGGTTTTTACCATTGTTTTAAGCAATAAAGAGAGTTCAAAATGGTTCAAATGTGGCGATAAGCCCTTCAAAGATAGGTTAGCTGTCAAATTGTCTTTGTTTTCCTGAAGATTGTGACCATATCAAGTATTTTAAGAAAACCAATTAAAAAATAACATTGCTTACTAGTGGGGGATAAAAGAAGCTGGGGAAGGCACTTAGTTGGAAAAAAAAAACACAACTAAATGTGGATGGGAAAAAGACACGAGCATGTAAAATGAACTCAAAACACCTTGTACTGCTGTTTCCATGACACCTTATTCACACTCCAGCCAGTTTCAATACCTCCCTCCAATCAACATGCCCTCTAGTTCACAGGCACTGCTGTCTACTTTTTTCTCCTCTTGAGACATACAACCTTGCAAAGCCTGGCAAAATTATTTAATTTTTTTGTGCCTACATCAAAATATCCCTAAAGGAGCTGATCTCCATCACCTGGATAGATTCTGAGAAGAGAGCACTTTTGATCTACATTGCTAATGAGAGGGAAAGTGTTATTGAGAATAAGACAACAACTTTTAAAACCTTCTCTTCCCTATAGTTGAAGGCATATTAATTTCAAATTAATGAACTTTTAAAAATAAGCTGTTTCCTTTGATGTCTAAGTCGGAGGAAAACCCATGTGCTCCTACATGCATTGTGTATATGAGAGGTTTTCTTTGGACTTTATCAGTGCAGAACCAGCTTGTATGGCTAGCTAACTCAAACTCTATACAAAGAAGTGTCCAGGAATAATAGGAATTATCACAGTTATGACTGAGCAAATACCTCCATGACTGAGCAAATACCTCCATGTCCCAGGTATTGTACTCTGTAATCACTTTTGCCTGAGTGGGATCATCCTGCTCTTCTTCCCATATAAGTCAATCTTTAATTATACTCAATTTCCACTAATCCATCTCTTACAGGTTTTGGCTTTTTATTCTCATACATTTGGCCTCCGTTCCGTTCCCATTTATTATAACTGTCTCTTGTGATGAATGACAAGGGTAGTCTATTCCAGCTGAAATTTTTACTAATGGTTGATGGTTCCTTTTTTTTTAATCTGCACAGCACTATGGCCCTTCTGTTAATTCTTTAGCAAGTGTTTTCTGATAGAGAAATGATTATATCTGGGATGAGATGCCTATCAGACAGTTGTTGTTTGTAATGGGCTGGAGCCCTTCATATTCAATCAGGAAGAAGTAGGAGGGAGGTAATGGGTTTTGCTGAGTCTGTTTGTGAGGGATATATTTTGCCTCAAATTCTGGACCCCGAACTATTGGAAAGGAGAATTCAATGAATTGCTCTAAATTTCTTCTGCTGGAAGAAGAGAATGTTTGGGAACACATACTTCCCTCCCCCTGTGTGCTACATTTTTCACTCCTCCCAGCTGTCCCCAGAAATGTTGCTTGGCTCTACACAAATGTTTTACTAATTCCGGGCGGCAACATGGCAGGTGAAGAAACAGGAATTATAGGACACAGACTTAGGTTTAAATCCCAGGTCAATCCTGTCATTGACAATTTATTAACCTCTCTAAGCACCCAATTTCTCATCTATAAAAAGGAGTTTTTAATATACACTTTGCAAGGGGATTATAAAAAATATAATGAAATGACATAAGTGAAGTACATAACATAGTTTTCAGACCATAAAAGATGCTCAAAATATGTTTAGTTCCCTATTCTCACTCAATCATTTTATATGTGCTGCTTATGCTTTTTTTTTTTAATGCTTTGTTGTCATGCAACCCAAGAATATCACAGAGCGCCTTCAGTGCTCTCACTGGGCTAGGCTAGATTAATTTTGTTGATTATACACCTGGAATTCTTTTTTATACTATGTACAGATTTTAGAGTGTGCTGATGGCATGCTGTTAATGTTATGTCATAACTTTAAGCTACTGAGAGAGAGAGTTCATGGGCATGAAAGGTGATTCTTGGCAGGACAGTATCAGAAGCTATTTGGGAGCTCAAAGACTGACAGCTCCCTGAAAGGCAGCAAGTGAAGGCGTAATTCACCCATGCTTAGAATGAACACCAGTAATAAAGAACAGATACCATTGAGAAAAAAACTATCTACTAAATGTTATCCTTGTGCTTCTAAACGCAGAATGACTATGTTTACTAGGCAGAGGTGTGGGAGATGCTACCTTAGGTTTATGAGATATATAATAGTATGACAATCTGCTGCTCTCAGCCTAGTAAGAGTGTGATTTCTCTTCTTTAAACAACTCCTGAGAATTTGCTGCTATACCCTGTAGGTAGAAGAATTAGAGGCAAGCTGAGTCATTTAGATTGTAATGTAGAGAATTCATGATTCAATTGTTGGTTGGAGTGCTTTTTTCAATGGCAGCTGATGCTAAATGGAACTACTTGGTACTCTTAAGTGTCTCAGAGATGGAGAATGCACATCTTACATCACCTAATGCTCTCTCTATCTTTCTCTCTCCTTCCCTAACTCTTTTCATCTTCCCTTCTTTCTCCCCTTTCCTCAAAACAGGAGGGACAATCATTGGGTTGATGTCTATAACTAGGCAACAGTTCACATCCACTTACCACCACCACCACCACCACTTCAACAAAATGGCTAGAGCCAAAGTTCTCCCCATTTGCCCTTTGTGCCTTCATTTTTCTCTGATATGGAGAAAGAATCAGTGAGATAAGAAGTTGCTTGACCTAAGAGGAATATGTCCTGAATCCTATTCTCCAAGAGATTCCTAGAGAGAAAGACTCCAGAAAAAGATGCATCTTGACAGACAAGGCCATAGATAACCTCACAGATTTCAGAGTGATGAAGACTTTAGAATAATGAACAACATAAACTGATGAAAAAAAAAACCAGATCCAGAGGCAGGGAAACATTGATCAGACCATCAAATCTCAGAGGGAAGGTAGGGGAGGGTGGGGGTAAGGAGGAGAGATCAACGAAAGGACTTGTATGCATGTATATAAGCCTAATCAATGAACACATACAACAGGGGGATGAGGGCATGAGTGTTGGGGTGAGGGGCACATATGTAATACCTTAATCAATAAAAAAATTTAAAAAATACTTTAGAGGGCTCCTCATGACCCCAGCCTCCTACTGTTCATGCCCTCTAATCCTTTTCCTTTGAGCGAGGGCAGGAACTGTGACTTGCTTTTGACCAATTGAATTGAACAAAGGTGATGGTCCATCACTCTTGTGATAATATAAGATTGAAACACATCTTGCTAGGAGACTCTTTTCCTTGCTCCCTTTGGGGAAGCAAGAGGCCATGTTGGGAAGATCAGATAACAGTCAGCAAAACCTTTCAACACCCACAAGGAAATCAACGCTCTCCTCAACCATATGAACTTAGAACTTGTACCTGAGCCTCAAATGAAGTTGTAACCCTAGCTGACACCTTGATGGCAACCTCATGAGACTTTTAATCAGAGGGCCCAAGGAAGCTGTCTAAGACACCTGGTCTACAAAAAGGTGACATAATAAGCAGGAATTGTGGCAACACTGTTATGCAGCACTAGATAACTAACAGAGGGAACACAAATGGAAACAGGGAAACAAATCTGAGAACCAGGTAGAAAGGGATAGGTAGAAGGAACACTTCAGCTACAACTGATTATTGAGAAGTAGGTAGAACAAAAGAAATTTTCATACACTGTGATCCTTGGACAGCAGCCTCAGAAATGGAGTTTTATTAGACAGTGCTCTTGAGATCAACACCTGTGGAAGGGAGGTGGAGGAACTGGCTAGGACAGAGGGAAATGTGGAGTTGTTGTACAAAACCAATAAAGGCATCAGCCAACCCCATAAACTCTAGAACTAGCAAAACCTTTCAAAGATAACATGCACTGAACAAGTATAGCTGAGCTTTGATATTGCTGCAGTGAATAATCACTGAATATGTGCAGCCCCAGGAAAATCAGGACTGTGGGTAATGTGGCATCAACTGAAAGCTTTCTTCTGCCAGTAGTCTTGAGGAATCAAACTGTAACCTTCTGGTTCATAGATGGACGCTCAACCACTGAGACACACAAGCAGGGTTAACTGCTCGTATTGGAACAGGGATCTGGACCTGGCATCACCATATTCATTACAGATACACAGCTGCATGAACTTATGACTGAAGCACAAGCTTTATACCACCATCCCCTGTCTAAAGAGGCTCCCTCTAACTCTGACACTGCCTTGACAATGGGATGATCGCAAATTAATGATTTACACCCTGTCACCAAGTTGGAATAGAAAAATCAATCTCTAAACCAAGTTGTTATAGAAAGTTGTTAAAGCCCCTGCAAGCTTGACTGAGCTCATGGAATGAGGCTCCACAGCTGTTGCAGTAGCTATTTTATTTATACCAGGAGCACAAAAGATGGCGGTATCAGTTCCCAATAGAGGAACTGAGAGAGGGTTGCTGTGTGAGAAGGAACTGGTGGCACTCTCATAGAGATTGAGGAACACCAAATGAAGATACTCATACAAATGTGCAGGCAGGGTTAAGGTTAAGGGGACACAAGAGAGACATCTAGTATCCTGGGGCAAATGAGAACATAATGCCACTACCTTCCTTAGGCTGGTAAAGTCAGGATGAGGAAGTCATAACTGTAACTCAACAAAAAAAAGGGTTATTACAATACAGGAGTTGTGGCTTTAGACAGAAGAACATAGACAGTGCCCCCCGATAAAATACCCAAAACAAAAAAAAACTATATATTTCCCCTCCCAATCTCACATCTCCTGACAATACCTCCCATTGCCCAAAATCAACAAGAAGTCAGAGGGCAACGAGCCCAGATCATGCATCCCAATGTTGCTAATATCCCAGGTCACTGAGCATCATGAGTGGTTCTGAAGAGGTAAATTGGAGAACAAGCGCCATGGGATGGAAATTGAAGGAGAACATCTTAAGCTAAGGAAATAAGATGAATAAAGGCAGAGAAATAGGAATTTTCAGAACCCGTTCAGTAAGTAGTCTGATGCATTTGACATGTGAACACCTGGGGATGGTAGATTGAGATACAGCAGACTTGGTTCAGGAAGGAAGAAGAGGGAGGAATTGAGAGGATCCTGGTTCAGAAGCTCACATCAGGAAATCCAGCAGATTGTAACAAAATAGGACAGGACTAATTTCTGTATTATAATCAAACAGTCTTATCCCCAGTATTTACTTCTAGGAATTATGATTGGAGAAGGTGACTGGTCTGGTGATTTTCTATGTAGTAATGAATCATCTATAATAATAAAAGGGTAATATGCTAATTAGACCAGATGCCTTCCAGATGTCATTCTGGACATCCTTCCTGACCAAGCTGAGGCAGAGGGAAGCAGCCCAGGTCCAGGGTGCCTGCTGGCAGCCAGAGGAGGGAAGCTTGGGTCCTAGGTGCCAGAGGGAAGCCAGTGCTGGCAGCCAGGGAAAGGAAGCCTACCCTTGCACGAATTTTTGTGCATCTGGCCTCTAGTATAATAAGTTTGTATTGATTTGCACTTGGCCATCCCCATCAAGTTCTACACATTCTGTTACTTAATGTTTTCATCAGAGAACAAAATGCTAATCATTGGTCTGGATGACTCCGATTTTCCTTCTATGTTGAAGGATGGGAAAGGCTCCAGTAAATGGGATATGCCAGGTGCTTCCACACCATTCCCAGGTGGGAAAAGTTCTTTGTTGGGGCTAAAATTACACAGACGAGTGTTGCAGCTAATTAATTGGATGACAACCAGTACCTCAAGTCCCTCCCAGCATTATTGCTTTTCTGGCTTTTCACACCCATCGTGTCAACACACGTTTCCCCAGTCTGTTAACTCATTCCTTTGCTAGTGATCTAACATTAATTTACCAACACGTTGCTAAACCGTTCATCTTTTTTTGTTGTTGTTTTTTTGTCTTATTTGATATTTGTAATACCCCTTGGGGCCATATCCCTTTAGAATTCTATTGACATACACTTCCTCCAGTGCACAGCATGTCAAATTTTAAAATGGTTACAGTTTCCTTCTGAAACATGCCATTTCATTTTTTTATATTTTCTTCTCTTTTAAAGATAGGACATTAGTTTCGTTGACAACTATGTGGTGCCAAGCTCTCTACTGTAATGCTATGTACATCCATTTGTGAACTTGCTTCTCACATAAACCTCACGAAGAAAGTACTCTGTCACACTTATTCATACAACCATATGGTTCAAAGTGATCATGTAATATGTCCAAAATCACAGAACCAAGTTGTTTTAGAGCCAGCATTTAAACTCAGGTCTCTCTTTTCCCCTATGCCAGTGGTCAGCAAACTCATTAGTCAACAGAGACAATTATCAACAGTACAACGATTGAAATTTCTTTTGAGAGACAAATTTTTTAAACTTAAACTTCTTCTAACACCACTTCTTCAAAAATAGACTGGCCCAAGCCATGGTATTTTGTGGAAGAGCCACACTCAAGGGGCCAAAGAGCCGCATGTGGCTCGAGAGCTACGGTTTGCCGACCACTGCCCTATGCCAAACGTTGTCAAGTCCTTTACCATTCTTCTTTGCTTTTCACAGGTAGTGAATATGCCCATTCTTAGAAGAATATGGAAACACAAGTCATGAACTTTTTAGTGTGAATATATTATTAACTCTTCCAGAGTATTTACATTTCAAATGAGGTCTTAAAAAAAGAACTAAAAATCTAAGACTGCTTTTCAGGCTTTGCAATAGGCTGCAGCAGTTACTTTTGGATAAAGAAGTCTTTGGGGCATTCAAAATTTAGTTGGCAGCTCCCAATCTTCCCCCTGGAACTAATTTGTTTCATCAGTAAGAGTTGCCAGAGACTGAGCGTTTTGTTTTGCACAGCAGTGTAACACTTCACTTTCCTGAACAGGATACGACTCAGTTTTCACCATGGTCTTAACTCATTGCTGAAAAAGCGTGCTGTGGACTATCACCACCAGCAGTGGTCAAAGTCCCATCCCCTTACACACACAGTAACACACGTGACTTGGGACTTTCTATGTTACCAAAATACCAAGTTGTCTCCCTGGAACCATACGAAGTTCAAGACTAAAATTCTGATTTTTTAATACTTTTGGCCTGGTGGAAAAAAACTTGCACGACTGTAGAGATTCCTTTTTCATATCAGGCCTTCCGCCAGAAATATCCCTCATTACTATGTCAGAGGTGTCTAGATAATGTTCATCCTATCCGTTAGTTGTTGTTTTTTTTTTCCTTTCAGTTATATATTATTCAGTTCCTAATTTTTTAATTTAATTATCTCCATCGTTATTGAAATATAATTGGCATATACTATTGTATAAGTTCAAATTGGGCAATGTGATTATGTGATTTTTAATAGTTTCCAGTTATGTGATGAGATTCTAATTATCAATATTATGTTTGCAATTACTTGAGTATATTAATCGTGCAGCATTCTGAAGATGATATAAATAACTCCATATCTAACTTTCTAGGAGTCAATTTGCACTGTCTTTTCAAAAACTTTCCAGTTTACATTGAATCTGACCTTCAAATGTATGCCTGATTATTTTTGACTAAGTGGTGACTAAGCATTGTTAGAGAAATAATGAAAAGCTCTCTATAATAGTATAGTATAGTTTTGGAGAGAATTTGCTTTTATCTATGATATACAGCTAGATTAGGAAAAAGCATCTAAATCTATGAACTGATAAGATTCACAACTTAGATTCAGTCCTTTTGAAGGATGATCTTTATCTGAATCTTCCTTAAAAGTGCTCTCCTCTTTAGGAAATTACTGAATTTTGATTTTTATTCTCCTATTCCTGTGAACCCATCGAAAGTTCTACTTAGTTCTTCAGATTTAACCATCCATAGTCAGCTCAAG
Organism: Pipistrellus kuhlii; assembly: GCF_014108245.1. Classification (NCBI taxonomy): domain Eukaryota; kingdom Metazoa; phylum Chordata; class Mammalia; order Chiroptera; family Vespertilionidae; genus Pipistrellus; species Pipistrellus kuhlii. Next base: position 8,620,633 of record NW_023425438.1, read on the forward strand.
GGGAAGAGTAATACAAAATATTTAGTTTAAGTCTTGGGGCATCTTTTCTCCTCTCAATATTATCCAAACACATACATGCTATCTTGGTAGCTCTACCAATTCCTCAAACAACTTGTTTCCATCAAATCTAGCTTTTTTTTTTACTTGTTCTCAGAGGAGAAAGATCTGGCTTAGAACTCCCTGTTTTATCATTGCCTGAAGCAGAGTTCCCTGTTTTGTTTTCAATTAAAGAGAGGTCTGAGTGAAATTAACACTTTTAGTTGTATAATTATGAATATGTAATTCACTTGTGAATATGAATACTCACCCTATTCTGGGTGGTCAAACAGAAAAAAATTTCAATTCTCAGTGACCAGAGCCCAGTTTTACCTAAGTGCAAAAGAGCATTTAGGTAAAACCCAGTATTCCACTATCCTACTTCCTTCTAACAATGGGCCAGAATTACCCACAATGTAATGATAACAATATATCCCTATCCCCATTTATATATATACACACCTGTGTGCATGTGTCTGTGCATGTAACAACATGCAGCAAGTAACTGCTATCAGAGAAGTTTATAAGTAAGGGGATGCTATTATAAAATGTCTGAATAGCCCACAGCCCAAAAGCTATTCTTTAACCTATGCCAAAATAATGCATGAACTTTCAACAACTGCAAAAGTTTTCTTGGGCAATGATGTGAATCTTTCAGCAACAAATATTTTCTTGGTTCTTCAGGGCATCTGTGCACTGGAGGAAAGCCATGTCTTCATGTGCTTGTGCATTTGCAAGCCAGCAAACAGAAACAGAAATAGCTAACACAGAAAGTTAAATGGATTAAACCCTTGCCAGGAGAACTTGCCATTGAGTAGCTATCAAAGAGAATAACACTTTCTGAACTACTACAAACAAATAATAGCAACAACAAATAGTACATGTATTGAGTGCTTCCTGCAAATTGGAAATTCTAAGGGCTTATGAGCGGTACTCAAACTTTACAGTCATTCTATGAAATAACTGTTCCTTTTTTTTTCATCTTAGAAATAATAATGATGAAATTCAAAGACATCAACTCACTTGCCCAAAATCACACAGCTTATGAACTGCAGGTCTGTAAGACCCTAGGGCTATATTCCTAACTACTATGCTCTAGTCTATTTTAGTGAAGGCACCCAGCCATAAAATCACATGGCAAATCATAATACCTTAAAGAATAGAGACACGGAGCTACTTCCTCCTAACAACAGGCCAGAATTACCCACATCTTGTAGTGATCAGCATATATCCCTCTCTCTATTTATATGTGTATGCACACATCTGTGTGCGTGCATCTGCGTGTGTGTTTACCAGTGATAATGTTGATAGTCCATTTACTTGTATAAATTCAGTCAATTTCCAGGCAACAATTTTGAAGTTAAATACCATGGTGCTGTATGAAGCAGACAACTTTTTCATTTATTAATAGACAATCTCACTTGAGTGATTTAACCTTTTTCACCTAAAAGTCAGTATCCTCAGCTAAAAATATGGAGATTATACTACTTTCTCATGAATGTGATTATTAATTATGATAAACTATATACCTGGTACATTGCAGGTATTCAACATTCTAGGTGTTGTTTTACCTTAGAGAAACATGATTAAATTAGCATCCTACATATAAATTTAAAGATATCCCGACTTTATGGACTCCACTTGTCTGGTTTCCAGTCTTAGGGATAAGGAAAGTACTGCAGCTGGGTACTTATGTGAGTGGGGCAGTGGGAACAGGTTGGATTTTCACTTGAAACAATACACCTTCCGGGGGAAACACTTAAGCCAGGGTCTGGGTCTGTATGGCAAACCCAAGTTTTAACTGAGCAAATGATGGTAAGCACTTGGATCAAAGGCCCTATACGGAATTCTAAAATGATGGAAAATATAGATCAGAAGCTAAAGAATTGATGCCAGAATGTGCTGTCAACCATGGTAGCAGTGAAAGCTATTCAAAACTAAAAGCTTGATCAAAAGATACTACATGGTAGCACATACACTGAAGGTGGAATGGTACAGAGAAGATTAGTATGGTCCCTGCATGAGGATGACATGCAAATTCATGAAGCATTCCATTAAAAAAAAAAAAAAAGATACTACATGTGTTCCTATTTCTTAGGCTCCAGGGAAGTGGAATGAGGACAAGGGACAGCGTAAGGCTGGAAAACTCTAAAAACCATAGTACAGATCTTCGTGCCCACACTGGGTAAGCAGTGTAAGCACACCGCTTAATGAGTGCTGAGAAACGGTGCCAAATATTTTATAAATACATTATCAACATTATTCTGCTTTTACAAATTCAATAGTGTTGCCCGGCCTGTGTGGCTCAGTGGTTGAGCATCAATCTATGAACCAGGAGGTCTCAGTTCTATTCCTGGTCAGGACACATGCCCGGGTTGCTGGTTTAATCCTCAGTATGGGACATGCAGGAGGCAGCCAATCAATGATTCTCTTTCATCATTAATGTTTCTATCTCTCTTTCCCTCATCCTTCCTCTCTGAAAACAATAAAAATATCAATAGGTATTTTAAAATAAATAAAATAAATTCAATTGGTGCTTTGCCTGGTGATATAACACCAATCCATATCCTCTCCTGCTATCAGGAATGATATGAATAGATACCAGCTATCTATAAATAATCTGATGTTTAAATGTCTTATTTTTAGAAGAAGTTGGAAACTTAAGGTAAATGTTCTCCTTATACAGACTTAGGATGTAGGTTGAAATATTTCAAAGATCTTTGTAGCTTTGAAAATACCAAACATCTGGATCCATTGCTTATGACCTCTGCCACAGGTCCAGCACCCGGGACAGCTGTGTGCCTCAGGAACCGCGGTTCATGTTACCTGGGCATTTTGCTTTTTAGAAGCCTGCTTTGTCCAGGAATGCAAATCTAGCTGCTATTGTCTTCACCCATTTAAGTATTTTTATAAAGCATGTAGCATTATAACTAGTCATTAATAAAAAGGAATCTAAAATAAACAATATTTCCAACAACTGCAAATCTTTATTAACCTGTCTAAACATTCTATGTGAAGGTGTTTTCTCAACAATTCATTACTGAAAATAGCTTTCTGCAGGACAGACCTTCAATTCGCCCCTGGCTGGGCATCTCTGCCTCTACTCGCTAACAGCATTATGGGCTCCAGGTCTGTCCTTAGGAGCCTTAGTAAACTTCTTATTTTTAGCTGCTCCTTTTACTGTACTGTTCTCAGTCCATTTGGAATGGGCAGGCTAGGATATTCGTGGCCTAGGAAAACTTCTCAATTTCTCTGGAAATATTATCAGTATAAGCAGTTATTATGCTTCTTATTTGTCTGTTTGACTTTTTGTTTCAATTAAGATAATTTTGAAGTAGATCCAGTTATATATAGTTCAAGCTCTAGTCAATCTCCATGGTCTAGGCCCATGGTAGGCAAACTGTGGCTCTCGAGCCCACATGTGGCTTTTTGGCCCCTTGAGTGTGGCTCTCCACAAAATACCACAGCCTGGGCGAATCTGTTTTGAAGTGGTGTTAAAAGAAGTTTAAATTTAAAAAATTGGGCTCTCAAAAGAAATTTTAATGGTTGTACTGTTGATATTTGGCTCTGTTGACTAATGAGTTTGCCAACCACTGGTCTAGGCAAAGTGCAGGCAATTTTTGATATTCTATTCATAATATACCGGATCACTTCTTTGATGCCTTAGCTTTCCTGGAATCTGACAGGAAAAAGTAATGGCTGTCAAGCAAGAATGATTTTGTATAACCAATACACATAATAAAAAGAACAAGAACATAAATTAAATAGATATAATGTGATATATTATAATATATCTTGCATTTATTTTATTTTCTCTTGCTCTAAGCCCTCTACAATGAATGCCTGAACATGTCATGTGTGATTTCCATTATAATGTATTGGCACCGTTTTATAGGTGACATTTCTTTAAAAAACTGGTTTCTCTGCTTTTACTTTGTGTTCAGTTGAAATAGTAAAGAGTTGTTCCTTGATGTTTACTACCATGGAGAGTTAAGTGAAACGTGTCATAGGCGATGTGTACGATGTAGGCACAGCTGTATATCATCCCTGTGTTGTTGGGTATTCATGTTTGAGCCATTTGCATGCTTTACTAGGAACACATTTTAAAATGATGGAAACATTGAGAATATGATACATGATTCACAATACACTTCTTGCGGCCTAAACAATATTTTTCTAACAGAAAGAAAAGGTTGACTTGTGGTATTAAATAGTGTATGAATTTATTTCTAGAGTAAACCATTTTATACTTTAAATGCAACATATTGACTTACTCTTGTGTGAATGTCAAAGCGAGGGAGGGTGGGCTTCAATTTTTAATTTTCCAGATTCTAGGCTTACATTTTTGAGATGCTATGTGTATTTAATGTATTTCAGTTCATAGAATTTTTACTTATTATCCATCAATAACCTTGGAGTAACCCCAGGAAGGTGGTTTCTATGAGGTACAACGTATCACACTGTATAACAAGGAGGACATAGATGGTCATTAGTTCCCATATGGCCCTTACTCCTTTTCAGCACAAAACCAACTGTCTTCAGCAAGGTCCATTTCTGCCAATTTCCTAAAAATTCTCTCCCTGTTCCTTCGACTTCCTATTATGGACTTGCTGTTCTGGGCTGTCTTGCTAACTTTCACTTTCTCTGATTTCTACTTCTTCTATTAGTCCCTCAATGTGGGACATTATAATCCTCCCTGTCTTTGATCACATTCTTGGCTCTGTGTCTTTTCCAGCATAGAACATTCCCTGGATGTTTTATGGGGCTTCTGATGTCAGCCATGTGCTCCCAGGGTCTTACCGCCTGGACTAACATCTGGCTGGAAATAGTGATTATACAATTGACACTTAAAAATCCATGCTTTACCAAGGAAATTTGTAGGCTAAAATCAACTAGAGATCCTTGAGCAACGTTTTCATGCTCATTATATGGGCCAGGCTGGTGACCCATGCTACTTGCAGGGTGAGAATGACACATCTGGACTCCCTCTGAGAGGAGAAAAAAGACAAGCACAGCCGAAACTGGTTTGGCTCAATGGATAGAGCCTCGGCCTGTGGACTGAAAGGTCCCAGGTTTGATTCCGGTCAAGGGCATGTACATTGGTTGCAGGCACATCCCCAGTAGGGGGTGTGCAGGAGGCAGCTCGTCGATGTTTCTCGCTCTCATCGATGTTTCTAGCTCTCTATTCCTCTCCCTTACTCTCTGTAAAATATCAATAAAATATTTTTTTTAAAAAGACAAGCACAAAGAGAATGATTCCTAGTAATTGGTCGATAAAGGGATTGCCAGCAATAAATTTAGGTCTGGCACTATTGTTCCAAAAGGGAAGAACTAAGATTTAAAAATGAGGAAGGCTTAGCAGTTCATATTCAAATAGGCCTCAAAACTAGTCACACAGCAAGTGGGTGAGTGTTGGCCATTGAGGGGGTGAATCAAGGTATGGGGTGAGGAAAGCAGATTCTGCAAATGTGGGAGCCCCTTTGGGAGATGCACTTACAGGCCTCCATGGGGCATGCATAAGCTGTGTTCTTCAAGAAGCAAAGATAATCCAGACCCTAGTTGAAACTTTCCACAGGCTACACGTGACAATACTTGAGTCCCAAGTGTCCAATCAGCTCCTTATCAGTGTGCACACGCCAGTTACTTAACCTCTCTAAGTGTCAGTCCTCCTGGGTAAACGTGGATAATAGAGTTGTCTGTATGCTCATCACAGCACCATTGTGAGAGTCAAATAAACAATGAAAGTGTAGGTGCTTTGAGGTGATAAAAAAGGTTTTTAAATATAAGCCACTATTATTAGGTTAAATTATGTCATCAAGAATTCCTTTTGTAGTTTATCCTTCATTTTGGAGGTGGGGGAATGTTGAGAAGCTGACACCTGACTCTTTGCAGAATATAGCATTATCTGCTGAGCAACACAAAGACCAACATCAGAAAACACAATAATTAACTGTCCATTGACCTATGCTGGTGTAGACAGAAAATCAATAGGGCTATGCATATAAAAGGCAAGTTTCTTGCTAAAACTCCAGAGCAATAAAGAAATGCGTTGAACAATTGAAATCTTTCATGTCAGAGGAAAGGAGTAAGAGGACCTCGATGCAAAGCACTGGAAGACACAAAAAGCAAAATAATAGGCACTTTTGCTGTTGCTCACGGCCAAAGGTGAAAGTACAATGCTTTTCCTTATTTAGGGCCTGCTCCTAACCTGCCCTAAAGATTGTCATATTTTTTTATGTTCTTCAGAGCAGTTTCTGTACAATAACAGTATCCCTTAGATACTCTAACACATGACTACCAGTGAACCATACCCATACTCTTCCCAAAGAAACAGAGCAGAGCAGGCAAGACATGAAATGCTCTTTAGGCTAACACACTCTCACCAAGCCTTTCTGGTGCTGCAGAATTGTCACACCCTGTCCCCATGATGAGGGTAGGGGACAGGAGGGAATCCACTTCTATTTCAGCAGCCCATGGACTATTTTCTATTAGAAATATCCCATACTTATACTTTACATTTTTAGTTTGCAGATATGCATGAATATGTGTATGTGTGTATGCAAGTATTTTGTTGGTGTTAGAAAGCTTTAGGCAGGAGCAAGGCTCCTTCAGGCTATCTTAGGTTCCATCTGGACTTCCTGGCCTCTCCATGTAAATTAAATCCAAATTTGACAACCTCTAGGCCCAGTAAGTGTATGTTGTACCTTCTTTCTTTCTCTCTCTTTCCTCTCTCGCCTCCCCCTCCCCTCTTTCTCTTTCTCTCACCCTCTCTCCTTCCCTCCCTCCCTCTCAACAAATTATCGTCCTTAAAACAGAAGATCTGACCTACACCATCCTTGTCAGCAGCCCCATCATATCATCTCTCGCTGCTTTTATGTTATTCTGAAGCCTCTGCCATGACCTAACATATTATATTTATCTTCCTGTGGCCTGTGTTTCCTCAATACTATTTGTAATTCAGGAAGGCAGAGGTTTTCCTCCACTGTATTCCCAGCACCTTTCCAGGCATCGGCCATGTAAAAAGTGGGCAGTAAATATTGTTGAATAGCTGAATGAATAAGCTCTAAGAGCTTGTGTCTGTCACTATCATATGTTGTCCATCACTTTTGACTTTGTTTTTTAATTATTTATGTGTCCATCTTCTTTGCTATCAGAAAGTAAGCTCCTTAAGGACATATACCCAATGATTTTCAACTTTATGCCCGGTTATTCTAGGAAATTGAATGCAAATGGATTAGTTAATGTTTTAGTAAATGAGCCAACAAGATTTCTAAGTAAACCTGTATATGATGTGAAAATAGATCCAAGCATGTTTTTAGTTGTTTCTTTGTAGGAAAATGGATTGTAGAAGAATAAATTTAATTAGAGATGATAATCCATAGCTTTAAAGCACAAATATTCCACCATCAGGTGTTTTTTGTTTGTTTGTTTGTTTGTTTGTTTGTTTGTTTTTTCCATCCTGAATTTTGCCTTCTGATCCTTTTAGACTAAAAGCCCACTGAATTAAGAAGCCAGATGATGCCATCAAAACCCCATCTATGCAAGAAACAGCTGCTCTGAACTCTTTGCTCCTTGTTGTTAGGTTGTCCTGAGTATGAAGGATGGCACAAGAATGCCTTGTGTAAAAGTAAGTCTGTCTTCTCATCCTCCTCTGATATTCTAACACAACTATAGCTAAATATTTCTTCTTTAGTCTTTACTGTACTTCTCTATGCATTTTAAACTACTGGATACTCCTCTTCTCACTTTCTAATTTTTCAGTGTTGCATTACCAAAACTTTGCTGCTACCTCTGAATTGTTGAAAGGTTGGTTATTCTTCCAGTAACTTCTGTGTTCAGAAACTAAATTCCTGGATCAATTTATGTTTGTGAGTTCTGGTGGTAAGTGCTAGTGGAATTGGTGAATGAATTTATTGATTTTTCTTTAAACCACTGCTATTTCAGCAATATCTTTGGGGTTTTGTGATAAATGTCCTAAACTATTTTCCCACTCTCTGGACAAAAAGAAAAGTGTTTAATATTAACTATTCAATAGTTAACTATTCTTATGTGAATGGAAGAATTAGCCCTCTAAACATGCCATTACAAGTTGCACCTCATTGATCTTTATTTTAATGATTTTAGTTAGTTTATCTTTTTAAAAATATTTTTCAGAAATTTGGCTCAAAATAGCTAGCAGGAAAATAAGGAAAAGTACTTTTTATTTGCTAAAATGAAACTATTATATATATATATATATATATATATATATATATATATATATATTACAACTTAAGCAAGTGACAGGGGTAATGATTAAAGTGTGTGTATGTGATCCTGGATTGCAATTTAATTGAAAATTATTAAAATAATGAGGAGTTAAAGGCGGAATTATTAGCATTATGCTTTTTGTTGCAAGTAGCTCTCTTCTAATATAGGGTTGGTTTTATTACAAAAAAAGTTTTGCTAGAGACTGGCTTAATGAGAATGAACTGTCAATTTATCCAAACTATCTGCTTCCCACTAAGTTCCTCCAACCCTGGGACAGAGCCTCAAGTTCACGTTTGCTTGATAGACATAAGCCTAACAAGGAATCTGGTGAAATCAACCATGACATTTGGGTTAATACAAAGATTAACATTGAATATTTGTGCGGTGTTTCTTTGCAGAGCTAAGTGAGATTATGATAGCCCTGACTATGCTGAGTGTTATGGTCACCGAAAGGTTAATTTGCATGAAGTTTGAGGATTTGCCAGGGAAAATGTTTTTCTCCAGAGAATGAGCAGCCCAGCCATGACACTCTGATTTAATCTTTGGAGTGGATAATAAATAAATAAATAAATAAATAAATAAATACATAGTAGGGCTTTGGGATCTGTATTCCTTCAACCCAGATCTTTTGAGTTCTTACCTAAGTGAGTCAGTGTTTACATATATAAACCCAAGAAATAAACAAAGGTGGAAATTATTTGACAGAGAAGAACTACACGGAATGACTCTAATAGTGTATCACCACAGAGTTCTAGTGGGATACCACAGGATAAACTAGAAAAGTGAGCACATATAAGAATTCCCTATTGGACTGCTAGAAATAATTATGTAGACCTTGACTTCACAGAGACCCTGAGTTTGGAGCATGAACTGATATAAATGGGGACCATTAATTTAAGTCCTGAAAAGTTAAGGTTGTAGTAGAATTATAAATAAAAGTATAATTTACTGGAAGAGGTAAGCTAAAACAGACAGAAACAGTATGGGGTTATAATGTGAAGGACAAGATGTCTTGGATTCTAGAGTATGAAGCAGAAAGAGGTTCAAGGACATATACCAGGAAGGATTTATTGATCTGTGTTTCAGAGATTAGTTGGGTAGAGAGTGTTGGAGAGGCAACTTAGGCAAATTATACATCTAGAAATGATTCAAGTATGTCAGAAGGAGGCTGGCTCTAGGCAGGATAAATGGGCTATTTGAATGGAAATTGCCAAACCTGGACATGTGTATAGAGAAATATTTCCTGTTGACATATCAGAAATAATATGTGGATTTCTAGTGTTGACCATAAACAGTTCTTGAATAAATAAGTGCATAAGGTTAGTATTCAGATCTATCCACCTATCTTTCTATTTTTTTCTAAGGTACTCAGATAGCCAAGATATTGCTGTAAAGCCTTGATATACATTTACCACTGATAAAGATTTTACTTACATATACATACAAAAATGAATGTTTGATTACCATGTCACTCTTGCAAAATAATAGTAATTATGTTGTTGTGCCTGTTTTATAGAGAATTTAGATGACTTGGATCATGTCTAAGACAAATTTCTCAAGCATTATGCTTGTCCTATTAACTTGCATGGTTTCTTATTGTCAGTTCTAAAGTTAGAGCTAGATTTTTAAGGTTCATATGCTCCAAAATGCTAACTCTATTGTAAGCTCAGGGAGCCTCAGTAATGTTCACCCTAATAAGAAAAGTAAATGTTATAAAATTAAATCAGAGTTCAAAAATGCCTCTCTTCTAATTATATCAAAAGAAATGTGTAATATTCAAAAAGATATGCAAAAATATGTCCATAGCATTACTATCCAAATGCCTCTCACCTGTTTCAATAAATTGTGATATATTCACAAAATACAACAGTATATAACAGTGAGAGTGAATAAATTATAATTCATGCAACAATGTAAATTAATTTCATGAATATAATGTATACAAAGAGTATATCCATTTACATAAACTTCAAAATTGGGTAAAACTACCATATGCTCTTAAAAATAAGAATATTAGCTATCCTTAGTGATGGCAGAGTGGGTAGAGTAACCAGATAAAAAGGGCTCATTTGCCTGCCCACACCAAAGCCCAATCAAATGCAAACAGGAGTTTGCAGCAAAGAAAGTAGAGGTTTATTAGTTGAGGAAATGGTGTCAAGCCCATAGTCATAGGTAAGCTAATACTAAAATACCCCAAAGGCTTCCAAGGGATGGTTTATATAGGAGAAAAATCACTCATCAAGGTGGCTAAAGGAGTTGGGTCATAGACTCCACTGTTTAAGTGGCACCAGGGTAGGGAGTAGTTGATCTTTGTATCAGGTCTTGATGTCAGCCATGGCATTGTTTTGTCTGGTTTCGTGAAGGCATGGTCTGTTTGATCATTTCTGCTTTCTCAGACCTGAGGCTTTGTTCTTAAGACAGTTTGATGCTGACCAGGAAAGGATGTTCTAAGAGCTTAATGGTTAAGGAAGGAAGAGGACAGCAGGACAAAGAAAGGGTCATGTTAAAGAAATGGGGTTTCTACATGGTTACCATAGTGACTTGAAGGGAGTGTGAGAGCGAGGAACTTCTAGGATGCTTGTAATGCTTATTTGGTGACAGTGTATTTATTTTATGTGTCTTTGCGTGTGTGTGAAAAGAAAACTGTACATTTACAAGTGCATATGTTTTATGTATGCATATTAGGCTTTAGTAAGAGTTATAAAACATAAAAAGTTCTGATGACATTGGTAACCAGCAACTGGGCCAGCAGAAAAGTTTGGACATGTTCTGATACAACCCACAAACTGTTTCAGGGAAACCCGTGTGGACAGAGAGATGGAGAAACTAGACCCTATGAACCAAACAAGAGGTGAGACCCTGCACCAAGTTAGAAATGGAAAGCTTGGTTGGATAAAATATTATTTGTTTGATTCATAATGGAAAACACTAAAACTAACTTACACAATTAAACATCTGTCAGTGATGTTATCCAAATGAATAATTTGCCAGGGAATGCTGGACCGAAGAGCAGTGAGCACACTGATAAAAGAGTCCTGGCTTATTGAAATGCAGAAGATATGACCATCATCTTATGGATATGTACTTTCTGATCTACTTGACAAAATGACTCATTTATAAGGGACTAATTAGAAGAGGAGGGCCCTAGGAGGCTAGTCCAAGACTGTTAACCTGTGAGGTGGTCACTGATCCATGAATTTTGGTAAATGCCTCTGGTTTACTGGTTGCATTCTAGAAAATTCCAGGTGAACTAAAGAACCTTTGAAGGAAGACTAAAATAAATTATGGGATTGGAGTAAACTTCTAAGTGCTCACATTATTGATGCCATTTGTAATCGATTGAAATGGGCAAATACTTTTTGGAATTTCCTCTTCTACAAGGCAACCAGGTTATAACAAAACAAAACCACGATGAGAGGACCTCTTAGGGGAGAAAGCACTATTCGCTATGGTTTTCTTGACTATAAAGTACCATGTAAACAAAACTAACTACCCCTAGTTCAATGTCATTGCACTGATACATCACTCACACACACACACACACACCCCTCCAACAAAGCACACCAATGTAGATAGGGGAACATACATTTCACATTGCAATATTATAAATGATGCCTCAGAAATTGTGTTAAATATTTACTATCATGTTTATACCGAACATCTACATCACCTTTCATAATTTAGAAGTTGCTCAAATAGCACAGACTCTTGAAATTACATCTCCATATGCCAGCATATGATCCTGCCCAGGCTACATAAAATCCCACAACATGTATGACTTTCTCAGTGTGATGGAACCAGGCAAAGCCTTCTCACTTAGCTGTGCTAAGGAGGGTGCCAGGTAAATACAGGGTGCCCAGTTACATCTGAAGTGCAGATAAACAATTTTTAGCATGTGCTCTGTGCAATATTCTGGGCATGATTATACTAAAAATTTCAATTGAAATCAAAATGGTCATCCTGTATTTTTATTTGCTAAATCAATCACCTCAATTGATAAGGGTTCAGGAAAACCCATACCTAAGAGCTGAACCCACCAACTACATTAGGAAAGTAAGAAAGGGCAACATGAGACTTAACCAACTTTATGTCCATTCTCCACCAACTATGAGTGTAAAGGGAATGTAAAGCTAAACTCCTCCTAGGTGCATGCGATTTGGTGATTTGGTAAAACGCTTTGTCATGTACAATCATTATCTGTTGGAAAATTAGAGAGGGAGAAGAGCTGACTTGTTAATTGAGGCTTCATCTTTCCTCAGGCATAAACTGTCAAAACAGTTCAAGCACTGTCACAAATATTGTGGGGGGGAAATGAAGATAAATTTCCAATACTGCTAAACATCTGGTGACATTAGTAACTTAAAGATTAATGAGCCCTAGCTTGTTTGGCTCAGTGGATAGAGCATCAGTCTGCAGACTGAAGGGTCCTGGATTTGAATCTGGTCAAAGGCCCATGCCTGAGTTGCAGGCTTGATCCCTGGTAGGGGGCATGCAGGAGGCACAGGATCAATGATTCTCTCTCACCATTGATGTTTCTATCCCTCTCCTCTATCCTTCCACTCTTAAATCAATAAAAATATATTTTAAAAAGAGATGAATAAGAAAAAAATGAAGGTAGTTCCACTGAATGTATATGTGGGTTTTCAGAATTAAACCAAATTTCTTGGAGGCACTAAAAAATACCTGACTAATGTGCACAATAGGTTAAACAATATTTTTATCTTAGGAGGAACCAAAAGAAGTTACTGGTCCTATCAGTCCAAATGATGGATAGATCATTAAAACCTAGGAATCTATAATAAACAGAATTCTCATATATTTAATAAGTAAAAAGTGGTACCCACAATAATAATATATGTCAATCCATTATAAACCTGCCACGGCATTCCTCTATAGGGGGGTGTACTTAACAGGACAATAATGTACACCACCAAATGATGGTTTCAGCGTTATCTTTCTATTGGAGTGGGCAAAGCTCATTTCAAAACTAAAATTTCCACCTCCATTCCCTAAAGGTTAGAGTCCTTTGCCATCCACGCTAGCAGCTGTCTGGGCCTTAGAGCGAAAAGAAAACCCACAATGTATTGTAAATAGTCCCACCACTGGTTTCTCCCTTTGCCGTGAGAAGATGTTCATTATTTATGTTTAAATGGAAAACACCCAGTTAAACGGATGCATGTAAAACAAATTGGTTGGTGCTCGGGCTGTATTGTATGTGCACCAAACCAAAACTTATAAATGAAGATAATGAAACCATTTTTAAAGAGTACTGAAGGTAATTTCCAGTAATGGGATGACCTGCCAAAGAAACACACATAAAATATAGCAAAACTAGTTTTACACTAAAGAGGAACAACTTCCCAGTAGATTGTTTTTTGTTGTTGATGTTGCATAACCAAGAGCTAGTACATATACAATCGCAGGATGTTTCAGGTCATGTGAACGTTTTTATAAAACTTTGTTAAGACTTTGTAAAATTTTTCTGAGCCTTTGAGATTAAGGAAAGCCTGAGAAAATATCCTTTGCTCATTTCCTCAGCTCATATAAATTATGGTTAAATATGGTTCATCCTACTTTCTTTAAAAGAAAAGTGCTGAGACATATTTTTTGGTCATTATGCAAATGAATGCACTAAAATGTGTTTTCAGTCATTCCTGACCCACCCCCCTCGGGTGTGGGAGCCATGAGGAGTTTTTTGTCCTTTATGCTCTTTAGGATTCTTTGAATTTTGTGAAACTACGATATACTTTAAATATTAAAACATGTGTTACATGAAGAAAGAAATTATACAATGTAATTTGCATCCCAAGCCCCCCATTCATGCTCTTACACCCCCGTTGTCTGTGTCCATTGGTTAGGCATATAAGTCCTTTGGTTGATCTCTCCCCTTACCCCCACCCTCTCCTATCTTCCCTGAGGTTTGACATTCTGATCGATGTTTCTCTGTCTCTGGACCTGTTTTTGTTCATCAGTTTATGTTGCGTAGAGTTTATGTTAAAGGGAATTCGACATCCCCACTCTACCCCTTGCAACTCAATACACTAGTATCAAGATCTCATTACAAGTGCAGAGATGCCCGGAAGTTAATGAAGAATACAGTAAGCACTCTGCAGAAGGAACGTTTTTATGGCTCTTGTGCACAGAGCACTTGAGGCTAATTATGCTCAGGCCAGCCGGTGAATGAAACGTTGTCCTGAGAGGCCGTTCGTGTTTATGACCTGTGGTGATCTCTCCTTATGCAGAATTTGTGGAGCTACCTCAGAGCTAGTTCTCCTCGGCTTTTTAACTTTTGTGGCTCAGAGAGGCATCTAATACATTAATTTTAAGTTTTCACTGAACCGTGTCCCTTTGTGACCAGATCTTACAACATGCAAGGTCAGGGCAGGATGACATGAAATTTAATTTTCCAGAACTGCCCAGCATGGCTATTGGTAGAATGAAGGGAAGTCCCAGGTCTGGGACCAACCAGAGAAAGCTCAATAATTTCAAGTTCATCATCCTTCCAAGGTCACTGTTGTGGGGCCAGCAGAAGACAAGAGAGTTAGATGATTGACTTAATCCTCTCTATAAGCAATGCCTGGCTTCCTGTAACACATTCACATGCAGAATTTTGTCATTTTCCCCCTCAAACATTAATATAAACTGGCTGAAATTTTCTGTAAAGGAAATTTACATTTAAGCACATTGTGGAAACCATGCCACAGGCGCCTGATAGTCAAGACCAATTAAAGCACAGAGGCCTTGTTGTCAGTACACCAGACAGTCCAAGGCCACTCTGAGCCTAGGCTAAGATACCTTACACAGCTACAAGGCCACAGCGATCTCACGGTATGCCAAAATGACTGAATTCACTTTTTGCAACTAGCCTTCTTTGTCTCTGGAGTAATATACAGGTTACTGACCAGCTAGTGTGTGAAAGTGGTGTGCCTAACAGAGAAACAGCGGCAGTAGGCACCAAGAGCATAGCTCCTGTGTGTGTAGGAGAGGCTAGAGAGCTCAGGTGGAGCTGAGAGCTGGTATTTCTACGATGTAAGGCTAAGAGCTCATAGAGAGCTCAGATAGAGCTACCATGCTAACCAGCCAGTGTGCTGGGCAGGAGAGACAGGAGAAGCTGCTGAGCCAGAGAGCTTAGACATCATTACGATGTGAAGCAGTGAGTCTGGGGGCTGCAGGTGGCTGCTCAGATAATAGCTGTGGGCATAGAGACTAATGCTGCTTTGTGAGAAAGATGTTCACTAGCTGGTGTCTGGCTGCCTGCCTGTATGGACTTTGCTGTAAGAAACTGTTTTGTCTGATGGCTCTATGGCCACTGGCTTCTGCAGTAAAGACTCATTCTTATATACCCACATAAGAACCTTCACCCATAGCTAGAGAGCAGAGGATAAAGGAGAAACTTGAACTAGTAAGTTCCCAACAGTCAGTACGTGGGCAGGGTTTGATAAGGAGTCAGCCCTGGCGAAGTCGGGAAGAACTGAGAAGAATAAGTGGACTCAGAATAACTCAGAGCAACAGAGCTGAGCAGAGATCCTGCTATCTCTGACACACGTTAATTTTCCAAGAAAAAAAAAATGATGGTTTGAGTTTATAGCCACATGTAATGATGGTTCAAATCCTCAGAGCAACAGAGCTGAGCAGAGATCCTGCTATCTCTGACACACGTTAATTTTCCAAGAAAAAAAAAATGATGGTTTGAGTTTATAGCCACATGTAATGATGGTTCAAATCCATTTGAGTCTTAATAGAGGTCGTTGGAACTTAAAACTCTCATTTCCCTTCCTACAATGTAAATAAATCAAAGTAAATCAACTACTAAAATAAACCAAACTGTTACCCACATGCTGCGTAATCTGAACTGGACCTTTTGTTCTTGGATAACTGACCATTTTATCCTCTTTATATCTTGAAAGTTTCATCCTGCACTTTGTGTGACTTTTTCTTCCTCGTGAGAAAAAGCTTATTAAAATTAGTCCCACTACAATCTGTATATCCATCTTGAAGAAATAAATTTCACATATTAGCACAAGTAGAATATAATGCTTGCAAAAGTTTGTTGTGTTGGGGGTTATGCCCCTTGGCTTTTTAATGCTGATACTTAGAGAAATGTCTGATTGCTAACTCTCTTCAGAGGCAGTAGGGAACCTAGGCTTGGAGTTAGCCCTGTCGACCATTTCTGCCACCAAAGAGGTTATAAAAAGATTAGCATCTCCTCCCCTTGAAGCTCAAGTCAGATTACAGGCAAAACAATTTGTTCTTGCTTTCATATGGTTTTAGTTCCAGTTCTAGATCTTCTTGACAAATTGGGTAAAACACACACACAGAGTTATTAGAACAAGGTTGTAATATGTGACTATTTGGTAATGTTGACTTGAGAAGACAATAAAACAGCAATTAAAAAAAACTTTAGAAACATATCAAAATGTGTGTGTTCTTCCTAGAGTAGTAAAGAGGGGGGAAAGGCACAGCATCAAATGCTTAAGACCACTGCATCTACTTTAGGAGATGTGAGAGAGAGGAGCAAATTATATTCAGAGTAAGCAGGAGGAAGGAAATGATAACGACATTGATAACGCAAAAAGAGCATAAGTTAATGAAACAGAAAAAATAAAAATAGTAATAGAAATTAATTAGACCGAAAACCAGCTCTTTGAGAAGTTTAATAAAATTGATAAGCTTCTGAACAGACTAATTACATAAAAATATAAGAGACACAAATTACCAATATTAGAAGAAAGTGAGGGAGTACCACTATAAATTTTATAGAAGTAAGAAGACCTGTGTAAAGAAAACTACAAAACATTGCTGAAAAAAAAATTCAAGCCTTAAAGAAAAAGAGAAATCTACTTTTTCACATGTCAGAAGACTCAATATTGTTTTCTTTTTAATTCTTATTAAGGTATTACATATATGTCCTCATCCCCCCATTACTCCCACAACCTACCTCAGGCATACCCTCACCCCCCTGTTGAGTTTATAACCACATGTAATGATGGTTCAAATACATTTGGGTCTTAATAGAGGTTACACTTATATGCATGCATACAAGTCCTTTGGTTGATCTCTTCCCCGTCCCCTCCCCCTTCCCTATTGTTAAAATGCCAATTGTTCTCACATTGGTGTATAATTATCATCTCCATCAAAATCTCTTGTGCACACACACGTGTGTGTGTGTCTAAAATTGATATGGAAATGCAAAGAGCTTAGAATAAATATTGATAATTGCTTTGAAACCTGCCAGGATAGGATTGATAGCCTGTAAAAATAGAATTTTTATCATAATGTGTGGTTAAGTTTTATTTTATTAAATATATTTTTATTGATTTCAGAGAGGAAGGGAGAGGGAGAGAGAGAGATGGAAACATTAATGGTGAGAGAATCATTAATTGCCTGTCTCATGCACGCTCCACACTGGGGCTCCATCTCGAAATTCAGGCACAAGCCCTGGCCAGGAATCGAACCAGTGGCCTCTTAGTTCCTGACTCAGTGCTCCATCACTGGGCTACACTGGCAGGGCAATGTGTGGTTACATTTTAAACAGCAATAATTTGTCCCTATTCCCCTGACTTTCAGATGCAATGTAATTTATACCCTTTTCAAAAAGCCCATGCAGGTAGATTGCTAATCAAATTGAGAGTTTAGGGACAACTAACTCCTTCAAGTCTCAGTGGTCCTGGGAGTGCTCCTCTGAAATGTGCAAAGCTAATTGGCCACCAGCTGGCAAGGGCCAGAGGAACATGGGAATGGAGATTAGATGCCTGTGAACTGCCTCCACTAGAAGTGGAGGCAGAGCAGGCCTGCAGGAGATTAGAGGAAAAAGCCTCGTGTCCTCCCTACTGCATAGTATGGAGCACAAATCTCCAGTTGTTAAATTTATACTTTGGAGATGCTTTTTAAAAAAAATTTCAACAAAGCCTTTTAGCAATAAAGAGTTACTTTAAAGAATACAGACTCAGTAAAAACAGGTACGGAACTCCATTTCTCATGAAAACTGATGACCGTGTAATATGTATAAAATGTTTCTAGATATTTACTTTCCACTATAGATCCCTATGGGGGCTGTAGTAATATTATTCACCACTTGGAAGTCAGAAAAACATGCATCTATTTAAGAAGCCTCGGCATCTACTTCAAGGCTTAGTAGATGTTTACAGGGAACTGAGCCCAATGTTGACAACAGGACACATGTGGCTGCAGAAGGTGCGTTTACATCACAGTCCAGAAAGTACAAGTTTTTATATCAAATGGCTGTTCTTCAAAGTTAATGGTGTTCACTTCAATTTCAAGTTATTCTCTGGGCATTCAAAAAGTAAAGTGATGGTTTTTCATATGTTGGTTATAGTAACAAAAAACAATTTCACAATGAAATTATGCCTGCTCTGTATCAGTGTCATCAGATGCTTTGGAGAGAAAATGAATTAAATGCTAATTCATTTATGAAATAAAAACTTTGTGCATTCTTTCTCTTGCAGGTGAAACACCTGTAAATATTGCAGATGTTCTGATTTTGTTAAAAAGTTTAACCTTAAAGATAAATTAATTTTGTAATAGCACAAAAAAAATAAATATTTTGGTGAATCAGGTTGGCATGAAAAAACAATGTTTTTACCACATTGAGCAATCTTTAATGCAGAAATTTACATGAACTGATTATAGTGCTCACACAATCATGTCCACACAATTTGTGAGATTCTATCAAGCAAAAAGAAAAACTGATTGTAAGGATGCACATCCATCCTTATAATGATAAAACTATATACTTTTTGGATAAAGCAAATGTTGAATAAAACATCTGCAGCAGAAAAGTAAGCACCTTCTCTCCCTGCTTCCTGTAATCCATAAAATCTTAGGATAGAAAACACTGGAGCCTTTGAAGAAATTTTCTATGATGAACACAACTATCCTACAATGTTATAGAAAGTGTTTTGTCAAGAGTGCCTCCTATTTTAATTGAAAATTAGTCTGAAACTTTTAATAAAAGCATTCATGACTAGAACACCGAAGCCTTTGTTTGAACCTTTCAGTAATAACTGGAATTATTGAATTTTCAGAAGCTCATAAGTAGAGCAACAGTGAAATCTATTCTTATAAAATCTGGGAGGAACTAGCTCAAATAAAGTATAAGATAAAACTTTGAAATTTTATAATTTTCCTCTATGGTTTTTGACCTGTGGGAAGACTCCGAATTTATCTTCTGTGGTGAAATTGAGTAAAATTAACTTGCCTGTAATTTAGCAGCATCTAATTTTGGGATTCAAGAGAATTATAAATATAGATAATTTAGTTGACATTTTGTTATGTTGGAAAGCTATAAAGGAAAAAAACAGACAAAAGAGGGAAAACTGAAAATATGGGTGCTGAAATATTTATGCATTTCAATATAAAAAGTAGAATTAAGTCTCTTCATTTAGCAGAATTGCTCTGCAGTTACAGGGAATTTTGGTATTTCTAATGAATGCATTCTCAATAAAAATAATCAAAAACAAAAAGATAATTAAAATTAAAAACAATTCTATATCATTTTAACTTTTCAGAAGACAAAAAATTTTATAAAAAATAACATCATATTGCAAAAAATAATTTTTGGAAAATATGTGATACACTATTAGACACATAAAGCTATGAAACTAATTAAAGTATATGTAAATTTTAAGATACAAGATATAGTTTAGCAGAATAACATTTTATGTAAATTTTAAAAGATACAAGATATAGTTTAGAAGCCATTTTGATTTTGAAAAGTGGTTTTCAATAGGTTCACTTATATAACACATTTAACTTATAAATTATTTTCGAATATTGTATACTTTAAATTATTTTAGCATTCCTCTTATTCTCAAATGTATCCCAGTTTAGTTTATATGATCCCATCACAATCACGGACAATATTAACTGCTCCATACCTTGTACATATGGCCCATATCATCCACTCATTACATCTGCAAGGATATCACTATTTTATAATGAGGATTCTGAGGAGCAGGAGGTTATGACCTGAGATCACACAACTAGTTAATGGCTCAATCCAACTGATTTTTAACCCAGGCTGTTTGACATTTGTTAAGAATAGATTTCTTTCAACATTTCACTAAGATTATCTTTCAAAGACCCTTTGATATCAAAGTAATACATTGATATTCAAGATTCAAATACTTCTATAGACAATTTGGATTTAAAAACATTATGACTCAGATGAAAATGTTTTCAAAAGTGTCATACATTTTTAACTGACCTAATAAATCTCATACTTTTTTATATAAATATTAGAGGACTAGTGCACAGATTTGTGCACAGGCGGGGTTCCTTAGTCTGGCCTGCGGGGGATCAGGCTGAAACTGGCTCTCCTACATCTCCTGAGGGGTCTGAGATTGAGAGAAGGCAGTTCTCAAGTGATGCACCTGGAATCAGGCTCTCTCTTCTCTGGTTCCAGTGCATCACCCTAAAACTGCAGCTTGGCAGCTCCTATGTTGAGCACCTGCCCCATGGTGGTCATTGTGCATCATAGCTACTGATCAGATGGTCAGATGGTCACTTGGGCTTTTATAGAGAGAGATTTGGAAGAGTCAATATAGTAAAGCTCCTAGAACACCAAAGAGGACTACTAGTATAGAAAATACCATGCACTACTAGATTTTAAAATCAGTTTCTATTTTGGTAACAAAATAAGTCATTAGTTGCAATAATTATATAAGAGCTCTAAGATAAGTAAGCAAATTAAATTTAAAAATTGTAGTTTCAAAAAGTTATTAAAGAACAACCCCCAGAATGTGTAAGACCTTCCAAAGCTATCTTGCTTTATTCTTTTCTAATTCATAGTTTCTATTTTGGTTAGTCATTGCGTTGTTTTAATTAAAGGTTAAAATAACACAGACAAAATGGTCATGACTTCTCTGACTATATTCAAGTAATATAAAGTTTGAAAATTTCCCTGAGAAAATTAAAGCAATGTAGGAGTTTAGTACTATCCATGAAGAAATATGTGCCTAACTTAAATGTGTGGAACCTATGGGTTTAGGTTTCAGATCAAAATAGTAAAATAAGAATGGTCCAGGGACTCACAATATTTTTCAATTCAGTATGCATAATGTGCTCCTAAAATATCTTTAAAATAAAGATATAAGGTAAATTAACCTACAAAGGGTTAAACCCAAGATGCAGTACTATAGTAAGTGACTTTGAATTTTATATTACACCGGAGGCCCAATGCACAAAATTCGTGCAAGAGTAGGCCTTCTTTCCCCCGCTGCCAGCACTAGCTTCCCTCCTGCACCCTGGACCCGGCCTTCCCTTGCAGCCCAGGCTTTGCCTGGAAGGTTGTCCAGAAGGACATCTGGCCTAATTAGCATATTAAGCTTTTATTATTATTATTATAGATGTATTTCTCTCTTCTTAGGACATCCTCCTTTTTCTTTTAGGAATAGGAGTATAGAATTACACATAAATTGTATTAGCTACATGCCTATGAGCTTTATACTCATCTTGGTTTCCTAATTTCCATGAGTAGAATAACAATACCAAGTTTACAAGGTTATTAAAAAGATGAATACTAAGCATTGGACCCATCAATCAAGAAAGAACAGTTGTTATTTTCACTATTGTATTTGCAGGTTTCTCTAATGACACTGGCTTCATAGAATAAAGGGATTGTAGACTAATCTCTAGAAGAACATGCAACAATTTCTTCCACAGCATGTTTCCAAGTGAATAAATATTTTAAGAGAAATTGTCATGTGGAAGGAGAATGTGTATTGTTTATCTTGAGAGAGCAGAACTAGAAAGACTTAGAAAAATTTTCACCAAACATAATTCTACTTCAGCCCAAATGAAGAGTAATCTGGTGACAAGAACTGGCTATCAACGAATTGGGTTGTTAGGAAAATTGTGAGTTCCCTATCATGACTTACATTCAAGCTGAAGCTTTGAAGCTGTTTGGTATTAGGTCAGGACAGCACAAGGGATTATAGAGTTCTGTGGTCAAAAGTGATATCAGCTCTGGCCAGTGTTATTCAGTAGTACGGCATAGACCTTGCACACCGAAGGGTAGAAGGTTTAATTCCTAGTCAAGGGCATGTTCCTGGGTTGAGGTTGTACCTATGGCAGGCAATCAATCGATGTGTCTCTCTCACATTGATGTTTCTCTCTTTCTCTCTCTTCCCCTCCCTCCCTTCCACTCTCTCTAAAAATCAATAGGAAAAATATCCTCAGGTAAGGATTAAAAAATGTTTTTAAGTGATAGAAGATGACACAGATACACTTGCATTTAATTTTGGTTTTCTTTTCCTTCCTGAAATATGAGGGCAAGACCAAACTCATTGATTTAAGATCAAGATTGATTTTCCAGATTTAATTTCTTATCAAGTCCAAACAGCTTCATATCATCCTACCTAATCCTACCTAATAAAAGAGTAATATGCAAATTAACCATCACTCCTCTCCAATCTGGAACCCCGGTGGAATCGGGCCTAAACAGGCAGTCAGACATCCCACGAGGGGTCCCAGATTGGAGAGGGTGCAGGTTGGGCTGAAGGACACCTCTCCCTGCCCCCTGCATGAATTTTGTGCACCGGGCCTCTAGTAAAATAATAATTTACCCCTGCTTTTTCCCTCCACACTTTCATCCTTATAATATCACTCCTTGGATCTTCCAGGACACTCATAATGAACTGCTTAAAATTCTCCAAATTAATCAGACTATTTCATACCTTTGTGGGTTTACTGGGGGTTTTCTACCTAAATCTTCTGTGGCCTTCCTTCCATGTTCGCCTAGAAATAGCCACTTATTGAAGTCACCCAAAAGTCCCTCTTAAACATGAAGCCTTTCCTGACTCCTGATCAAGCAGAAATGAGCATGAAAGGATGGGGACAGAAACTGAACAAAATGAAAAAAACAAAGTGTGTTTGGAAAAGAAGAGAGAGGCAGGTTCTAGAGAAACATCCTGAATTAGATCATGTAGGAACAGCAGCTTGTTCTGGGACTCTGGGGCTTCAGGTGACCTGCTTCTTTTGTACCCACAGTATCGCACACCATGCCTACACATCAATTAAAGAATAGCAAGTCACTGTCAAGTTTCCTCACCCTTCCAATAGAGGTGAGGAACTTCACACATTTTTTGTTGTTGTTGTTTGGAGATTAATTTCAATTAGTTTGACTAAAGGAAAGAACTGAAGAAACACACTATTAATAGGTGAAATTATTTTGTCCCAGAAATAAATGTTCTTTTCTTTCTCCTGAATGTGAATTTGCCCTCTAATGGAGACATACTTCCTAAGAAATAGATCCTTTTTTTTAAAATTTTATCATATGTCTATC
Source organism: Pipistrellus kuhlii (assembly GCF_014108245.1). Classification (NCBI taxonomy): domain Eukaryota; kingdom Metazoa; phylum Chordata; class Mammalia; order Chiroptera; family Vespertilionidae; genus Pipistrellus; species Pipistrellus kuhlii. Next base: position 8,644,223 of record NW_023425438.1, read on the forward strand.
AAAATATGCAAAATATGCAAAGCAAGATTTATTAAAGAGAGCCATAGACCAAAACCTGGAATTGCTTGGGTGTCCAACCACTTTTAAAAAACCCCTTTATTGTCAAGTCCATTGAGAAAAGGGCTCCTTTTAATACAAGTCACTTAGACCCTGGATCCTCAGACTTTAGGAAATGAAGAAGGAGTTGGGAACTCATTCATTGTTGCTCCCTAATAGTAGCCATGAAATCCAGCTTGCACAACCCACGTCCCTTTGAGACTTGTCTCGCTTGTTAAGAGGGGAAGAATCTGTGATTTCTCACCTTGTCATCTCTACTTTTTTTTCCTCCCTCTCACACTCATGTGGTCAAAGCTATTTGAAGTTGTACTTTTTTCTTTCCATCTGGAAGTCATATACCTTGTCTTCACCTCACTATTCTAATTAACTTCAAGCTGGACTGCAAATGGAATCTAAATGTAATTTTCCCCCAAAAAAAAATTATTCCTAGAGGCTTTGGCTATAGTTAACTATTAAAAGATAACTATCATCTCATGGCACATTGTAATTTTTTTACATAGCACTTATAATAAGTATGGCTATGTGGTGATGAAACCAGGCTAATGTCCCCTTCCCCCTTTTAGAGGAGATAGCCAGGACCACACATTGTGACACTCCAGGGGGCCACCAGCCATTCATATGGTATTCCAAGTGAATGGATCTGTAATAGACAGATTGCATCCCACCAGTTAAAAAGGCAGCGAAGACTTTATTCAATTGGAAAAAACATTAAAAAGTGCTCCTCTAGAAAGAAAAGGCAGGGGAGTTTTTAACCACTAGGGTGAGCTGGTGAAAAATATTGGAGGGCATAAAGAGAGAAGGGAGGTTGGTTACTGTTATTAAGCCATCTGCCTTTGCTAACTGGCACTTATGAAAGTTAGGTTCTTACCCTGCCACTGGGTATACGGGCTGTGTCTGTCTTGGTGACTATATTTCAAAAGGATGGCTCCTATGCAACACAATGTCTGACACACAATAGATAATAAATGTTGAATTCATGAGTGAGTCCATTTATATTAGGGATGGTATAATAATACTACCACCTGATATTGCTATGAAGCCCATTTTGGATATTGCATCTAAGAACTCAGAATAAGGACTAAGACATAGCTTTCCATCAAATATAAATATTTGCATCAAAACAACCTTAAAAGTACGAGGTAGAAAGACTGAAATTTCCCGTTCTAGACTCTACCCAAAATGTTAGATTTGGTCAAATAATTGAATCCACACCCCCTCCCCTGGTAACTAACCTTTATACCACTTCACAAAAGACATTCCTTTTTGCTTAGACCACAGTTCACTTGCTAAGAACACACTACACTTACTAAGACCATTATGTTTCCCCTCAGGACCTTCCCAGAGAATTTTCCAACCAGAAAAAGCCCATCTAGAGTCCTTTAAAAAACTCTAACTCCCCATTTTTGAGCACTGATGCCTTTTTGGGGCCCAGCCCATATGGTATCCAGATGACCTAGTAAAATTTCTAATCCCTACCACTTTGGCTTTATGTGTTCCTTCTTGTGTGACCCTAATACACCCCATCCTTTCAAACAAGGGATTTGATTATAATATGAATGTTATTTTAAGTTATCTTGAAAAGATCATTCAGCAAATTTTGTTCACTAGAAAACATACATCAAATCAAAATGCATTATTAAAGCACGTGTGTAATAGCGTGGGTGCTGAATGATGGAAATCTAGATGTTTCCAGAGGAAAACCACAAAGTTGTTTTTTAATCAAACAGGTCAAAGAGCTTATTTTTAATTGAATTATAGGATTTGTAACCCAGATTGAGGGTTGAGCTACAGGCCTTATTTATCTTCCATTTAGCAAAATGTTTGATTCATTAGCTCATGAAATGTTAATTACTCATTTATTTTAAATTAGTTTGAATAAGAGCTCCCCGGGGGCTGAGAGTTGTCTAAATTCTACAGCAAATATTAAAATATGCCACGTGTACACTGCAGCGTTTCCACCACACTGCTTAGTGAAGACATGTAAAGATTCATTTTACTAATTACCATTGGCCCTGAAGGAATTTCCCCTGATGCAATAAGAAGTTGGTTTGCATGGCTAGAATCTCATTTTATAAACATTATTAAATGAGCACTCTTGGTGTTAAAGCTGCTTCCACATCCAATTCAATAGCCACTCCACCACTCCTTGTACTGTGGCCACCGATAAAGTGGCAGTCAGCAGAGTGGTTATGAGTCCACGTCCAATTCTGCCCCTCACTAGCAAGGTGACCTTGAGCAAGTATTACCCTACCTGAGACTCAGTTTCCTTGTCTCTAAATATAGATAACAACACACTAACCTCACAGGAGCATTGGAGGGGTTATAAAGACACAACCATGCCTGGAATATAACGGTTATCCACAAAATATTAGCTATTATTCTGCTAAAGAAATTCTGCTGTTGAGTAAGCCTGTCCTCCTACCTCAGTGCAGTAAGCAGTTGGATGAAGTTTGTTTAGCAAAGTCATTCTTCCTTTGGAAGATAGGCATTTTCATTAACATGTAATGGTCTGACTCTTATCAGATGAAGGGACGCTATGTTTTTCTTTGTGGTGTTTCATCATTCCTTTCTAGGGAATATTTGGTTTCTTTTTCAGAAGACATGCTTAACCTCACACACCTTGTGCCCTTCTGCTGCCCAACCACATGTTTCAGAAACCCAATCCATGTCCTCATAGCCTCACTGAATTCTCTCCTGATTACTCCACGCAAGGATACATTCTCCCTCCTATGCACTCCAGTATTTAGCCTATGCCTTAGACTGCATGTGGGTATTCATTATGACCTGGCTTAGGCCAGTATTTGCTTTGGTTTATTCTAAAGGCACATCGTGTTAAGAGCACTCACCTTACCTCTCCAACTCTCTTACAGCTCCCTCAAAAGTGGGATTGAGTGATATTGTTCTCTGAACTTCTCAACACCTGATACAGAGTTGTCTTTTGTTATAGAAATCCAGCCAAGAACCTAAAAGAAAAACAGACCCTTCCCTCCCCCACATCCCAGACTCCACCAGGGACATCTCCTATGTCTGCTTCGCACTCATTCATAAGACATCTCCTAGGGCCCTTCGCCTGGATCATTCTCTAATCTTCTGATCCAAACTGGAGAATAACTTGTGCCTGCATTGAGACCGTGTATTTTGTATGTGGTTTCTGTTTAAAATTAAGAACAGTTCATGTGGCAATGCCACTCCCCCAGCCATCCTTAGACAAGCTCCATGTTGTATTTCAGTCCTGAGGCCTCCCAATCAGAATGTGCCTCCACTCACCTGTTTTCCAATGACTCCCAGGTATCTCCTCCCCCTGGCTCTTGTTTGAGGATACCACTTCCCCAGAAGCTCAGTTATGTTCAATGCTGCTGATTTTCTAAAATCTCTGATTTGGGAGGTGATCAAAAATCCTCCTTACTCCTCGGTGCTTCTCCAGTTCATTACGCCTCTACTCTCCTGTATCATCCCCTCTCCTCTGCCCTCAGCCATCTGGCCACCCTACCCCCTTCTCCCACCTGGTCTGTTTCACTCTCTGACCTCCTAGTCACTCCGCCCAAATTAACTGAAGACCTTTGCATCTGGTTCACACTTTTTCTCTCTAACTTTTAAATACTTAAACCTAAGTGGTCATTCCTATGGAAACATTTTATTCAATGCCTGTAATATTTTTAAGATTTTTCAAAAGATATGAAATTATTTTCTATTGATCAGCACTCCATCAATTCAACAGGGAGAGGAAATAAACCACACAGTCAATACTTTAAGCCTTACTGGATGCAGGGAAATGCAGCGTTAGAATCACCTGGAAGTAGAAACAACAAACAAAAAGATTCCAGTGGCTTTCTCTCTGCCAGCTCTGTGCTGCAAGCCTTTGGTGCCCAGAGCAGAGGACAGAAGTTTAACAATTCCCCAGGAGTCAGAACACAGGAGAGCAAAGGACAGAGATGCAGCATAGAGACAATCACACTCCAAAAGAAAATGTTCAACAATAAATTATAGATTACTGAATCTGTGTCAGAACCTGGCTACAGATGGAATTGACCACAAGAAAGGAACTTGATACTATAGAGGACAAGAAGTGGCAGCCCCAAAGATGCATCGCTTCTGAAACAGAATCAGATAAGTGTTGTCTTTGGAAATGAAACAATAAAAGGAAAATAGAAAACAAGAGGGCAAAAATAAGAATCATAGAAATGAAAGAGAAACATAGTAATCTATTTAAAGATGAGATCCAACCAAAGATAACTGGAAAAAATGTTGACAAAGCAATTAATAATTATTTCATGAATATTTCATACTTTCATGAATATATTACATTATCCACTCATGAGTATTTCATTTCTTCTAGCTAAGGGTAAAGCAAGGATGAGGTTATGGGTAGAATGTATATGTATGCATATGTATGGACATATGTGTATGGGTGTTTTTATTTGCATGTATGTATATATGAATGTATGTATGTATGTATATTTATACACATGCACATATTTCCTAGTCTGTTTGCTGCAAGATACAAAAAGCAATGATACTCCAATAGAAATGAGCACACCTCTTACTAAGATCTTGGTCTCTAGTATTATTTTCCATTATAGGACCAAGGTCTTCTCACAGAGGCCATTCTCAGGGTAGGACAGGCTAAGCACAAGATAAGCATAAGCCTAATGCATCTTGTTATGACAGAAAGTTGAGAAATAATAAATTTATATACATTAATTTAATAGAAATGTAATATATATGGGGTAAGAGAAAGCACCTTATAAAGCAGATGGTAAAATGCTAAAAATAGATAAACCTAGATAGCATGCACCTTTTTTGTAAGTTTGAAATTGTTTCTAAATAAAAGTTCATATATTTAAAAAGAAACAGGCATCTTGAAATTTATCAGGAACCTCAACGTCCTACTAGTAGGAGAAGTTAATATTTTTTAAAAGTCTGAATAAGACATACAAGCTCCTATTTGACTTCATATATGCATTGTAAAATGTCTGTAGATCAACCCTGAAGGAGAAAAATAACAGACTTTATGTGCTATTTAAGGACTGGACTGATTGTAAGGATTATAAGAATGATTATAAGAAATACTAATAATTAGACATTTTGAAGATAGTTTCTCCATCAATGTCTCTTTTGCTATTCATTTTCTTCAATGCCAATGGCAAGAGCCCTCAGTCTGTGAAAAAGATGACAGGGACATAGTCAGAAAATGTCACTAACTTCTCTGACACTGGAATTGAGATTTGACCTTCTGCCCCCTCTCCCCCCCACAAAAAAACAACAAACAAACAAAAAACAGTGTTTTTCAATATCTTAACCTGAGTGATGCATAAGAAATGTCCTCGTAGGTCTTAAATGTTTTTTAAAAAATCAGTTGTGCTAAATCAGAACTCAATTCTTTCATATTTGTGTGTTTCCATCAACTTTCCTTTTAATGGTAAAATGTATTTTCTTGCAAGATACTAAATCCTTCAAAGATTCTTTATGAACTATTTTAAAATCACTCAGCATACCATGAAATCTTGACATGTGTTTTTCAGAGTTTTGTATATACAAAAAGTTTTGTGGGTTTTTTTTTATTCTCAGACCTGTATGCCACAGTGTTTCTTGCCCTAAGAACAGCAATTAGGCTCTGTCGTGTTAAAATGGCTAGAATCATGTATTAGCTGAATATGAGTTTCTCCTTGTTAGCAATCTTACTTTATGATTAATCAACTTTTATAGATTGTGGTGACTATAATTAGAAAGGACAAGCACAATGTTGTGTATACACACAGATCAAACCTGAGGGGACCTTTTATAATTCTCCTGAGTTGCTCTTTACAACTGCCTTGATGTTATTTAGTGGTTCCTCTTATCTGATGTGTTTGAACTTCAAGATAACATTGACTTAGGTGGTTCAATATATCTAATAATAACTCACTTTGGAGACACCATCAGTCTACAGAATCTTGAAGCAAGGAAAGATGTCTGCAGGCCAGTTTTAGGCCACTTATTCTTTCTGTTAAGTAGATAGGACATGCTGATATTCCCAACAATTTAAAAGATAAATCTCAAAGAGTACAGGAATTGCTTCCCTGTCCAAATCCCTCTTGCAACTGTTTCCCAGTTCACAGGCTTTAAACTGGTCATTGATAAGGAGCCAGTTGCTGATTCAGATATTTAATACAGTTGACCTTGAACAACACTAGGGTGAGATGTGCAGTTGAAAATCCTCATATACCTTTTGACTCTCCAAGAACTTAAGTTGTCCCACAGCAGGGATTGGTTCCGGGACCTCCTACAGATACCAAAATCCAAGGATGCTCAAGTCCCCTATATAAAATGGTATAGATAAATGCAGACAGTTGGCCCTCTGCATTCATGGGCTCCCAATCATGGATAGAAAATGGTACAAGTCTTTAAAAAAAAAAAAGCATATAAGTGAACTTGCACAGATAATTTTTTTGAGACTTGAATATGAGGCGCTAGGATATAGTATATTCTTGGTAATTTACACAGCCTCCTGAGCTGTTTAAACTGCTGATCATCTCAGGAAAAAAAAAAAGCAATTGGAAAACTTTCCAGATGTCATTTTAAAAATGACATTTGACAGCAGTACATGTTTTGAAGCTAAGATGTACTCATTGGCAATCAATTATAAAGTTTGTCTTCCAGACACATATTGAGAAAACTCTTTAAAACTAGCTTGTAGAATCACAAAGACAAAAGGATGGTGACGCTGATCCCATAGCCTGCCTTTAAACATGTGCATTTCTCACTGTAGGGAGGTAATTTTCTATCCTAACATTTCTCAAACTGCGTTTACAGAAATACCTATTATATTGAACAAAAAGCTGAATATAAACTTCAGCAATAAGTAATATTAAATCATTATAATGCTAGACAATACTGAACACTTAATTACCTTACACTGGAGTTCCAATTTGCATAATACCTTTTGAATATTTAAGACACAGAGAATTATTGAGGTTAAAGAGAAACCTATTCAACTCTGTTTAAATAAGAATAAACGCATTATCCTTATGTAAAGGCATCTTTGGTACAAGTTCTATATCATGTGACCATATCTGATTAAATCAACATCTTATATAGAGAGGTTCATTCTTAATAATCCTAAAGTTTCCAATGAAGTCTGAAGTCATTAAAAACCAAATCCTTCCGTACAGTAGATTCCTAATAATAATAAGCATCTCTTTTATTTTGATTTTCATAGGTGTGGCCATCAGGACCGGGCCCGATCTTATAGAAATCTTACCTCTTCCTTTGTCAGTTGGGGTGGCCATAAGAATAGAAGTCACAAGCCTCCCGCAACAATGACATAAATTGATCAATTCCTGAGCTCTGGAACCCACTACCACATTTACACTCAGGCCACAGAGCATCCTAGGAGCTGATCCCAGCCAACGACTAATTCTCAGCAGGGATACTAAGGCAGGTCCCATAATAGGAGACATGGGACTTTGACTCAAGGACTCTGAAAACTTTGCAGGAACCACAGTAGAATACACATTTGAATAGAGCATTTCTGCCACCTTTCCTTCCTTCTCTCTTACACATGGCTCAATTTGCAATGTGGTCTCAAGGCTTTTCCTGTTTTTTCTTGTTCCTTCTCCATTTCTTCTCATATAATTTCTTCCTAATGAAATCCTTGTATATTTAATCTCATCCTGGATCTCATCTGCTTCTCACAGAACCTCGACTAACAAGAATGGTGCCAGGAGCAGTTCCAGGAAACAGGCAGTAAAATGGATATTTAGGACTGGCCTGCCCACCAACTGGAAGATGAAGAGGACTCCCATCCTAGTTAGTAAGAGGTGCAGATAGCTCCTGACACAAGATGGCAGCTTACTTGTTAAAGATTTCACTGATGGTGATCTTGGAAGATGAACAGTTGGAGGGGAATTCTGTGCCAGATGCAATGATGCAGACATTTGAACATTAGGGGAACACGATAAACAAAAAGAGCCAAATTGGCTGATGACTTTAAGGTTGTACTGATGCCATACAGAAAGATAATGAGAGCCTGATGGTCTATCAATAAGACCTAATGGCTAAGTATGGGAGCTTACGTGATAGTTTACAATGTGGTTCTTGTTCCCTGCAGTGGGAGGACAGACAGTGGCACAGCAAACTGAAGACCTAATTGTTTCTGTTGCAGAACTCCAACAGTCAAGGCAATCAACTGCTCAGTCAAGGCAGTTCTATATGTGAAGGTCAGCAACCTGGTGGGAAATCCCAAGACCCAAAATATGGGATGGGAATATCTAGATAGAAACATTTGAAGATATTTGCTCCACCATATACCCTAGACTCTCTGGGCTTACAGAGGTGGACCAAACTTCTTCAGTAGAAGCTACCATTTCTGCCCTCCTGGACAATGCTAAAGAAGCCCTGCCCCCACAAAGCAATAGGTGGCTCCTGAGGAGCTGTTCCTAGCTCTATTCCAGCTTGCCAGGCTAACAACTAGGATTAAATTCCAAGCAAAACCATGCTAGGGACCCTCTAAGCTATATACTTTTTAAAAAATGCAAAAAATCTAGCCATAGGTACTAAGAGGAGCCAGAAGTGTGCTCCTGGCCTTGGATTTTGAATGTACAGTATGAAGAGGTGGGCATATCAGACTGGATCACAGGGATTCCAAAGTGAGAGCTCTTTTCAGAATTTAGTACTCAAGCAGGTAGGAAAATCTTGCCAATGGAGTGGTTCTCAGAAGCCTGGGTAAGCTGAGAGAAGTGAAATAGAAATGCTTTGCCTGCTCTGGCAGAGGTAGAGGGAGGAATAAAGAGGCTGAGGAATATGGGCAAGCTGCAGTATATATGCTAAGTAAGGCCACATGACCCAAGGAGGATTCTGTTCCAGAGGAGGACCTAAAGGACAATTCATTGACCAAGGCCATCAGGAATTCATGAGAGAGGATATTGCATCCCCAACAAAGTTCATGATAGTTACCTTATACAGGCAGGAGCCCCAAGACCTAGGATGGTAGGTCACAATGTTGGGCTCATTAACACTCATGGCAATCATGGTTCTTGCAATAACTGAGGCCAGGTAGTGGGGCAATTTCCAGAATTCATGAGTCCATAATTAGCATAAAGACCAGCAAGATCAGAGGAATAGCCACGGAGAATAACCTTCAAGGGATATAGTTTATAGCTAAATAGATAGGCATCTAATAACATGTTTAAAGTGAGTGAAGGTGATCACCCAATAAAAAGTCATGACCCCTTGTTTAGTATCCTCATAGTGACCAACACTAAAATAGTGCTCAAGTTCCTAGGAAAAAGGACCCTGTGCCACCCTGACAAGCTTATACTATGACAATCCCCAGTCTCTCCACAAAGGGGTATATTTAATGGGTGATTGTACACTGGAGAAAGGTAGAATAAACAAACATTTTGAGGACTAATGGACACAGGGTCTGAATTTACATTGATTCTGGAGACCAAAGCACTACCATTGCTCATCCTCAGAATGGGGGCTTATGTGAGACAAGTGGAGTGATGACTAAAGTCCAATTCTGTTCTATTTATGTATTTGAGACCTGAGGAAATGACAAAATGGTGAGCCTATGGGAGAAGAAGGGGACCCAGTTGAAGAGAGAGAAATTCCTCAGAGGCAAAGAGGTCCAGGGTAGACATGTGAATGGACATATGTGAGTGAGAAACAAGTGAAGATTTTTATATCACATATTAATGTCCATCAGAAAATGTCCACCATGGAACATTGGTACTGCACAGTCAGCTGAGAGGCTGGGGATACCAAGGTGAGTCAGACTGCCCAGCAGCCAAGGATGCTTATGCACAACCTTCCTTCCCTGTCCTTCACTCGGGGTCACACTTGCACTGCGATCTGAAAGCTCGTCCAGCCTTCTCAGCCTCCCTTCATATTTTGTCTAGCAGCTGCTTCGCCTAATGAAAGTTTGCATCTTTATTCCAATCTTGGGTCTGCTCTTGGAGGATCCAGTCAGATATAATCACCCTTTCTTTTCCTGATTCTAGCCTCCATAGCAAAATCTCTTTCATCTCTCCTCCTGTTAAATGCCTCTTTTTTATTATGCATGCAGATTTTCTCTGGTCCCTCGAAGCTGTCCAACAACCACCCCAATTTTGCCAGGTTTGGGGAGGCTCACCCCCAGCTTCCTGTGAAAAGGACTCCAGCAAGAATTCCACACCACGGCTGGATATCACTTTTGATTCTCTTGAAATGAAATGCCATGAATCTTTTAACAAGATTTTTGTTCACTCGTGAGCTCTTCAAATGCTCTCACATTGTTCTTGTTCTTTTCCTCCCCCCTCCTCCATCATATTTTTAACTCGTGAGATCCTGCTGGCACTTTTAAGCATTATCTCCCTATTGAAAAACAATCGCATCAGAAACATTAAATAAGACTTGTTGAGCAGCACACATTGCCTTGCTAGCTATTTAAAAACAAATCAGTGGTTAAGCATAGACCTATGAATCAGGAGGTCATGGTTCCATTCCCAATCTGGGCATAAACCTGGGTTGAGGGCTGAATCCACACTTGAGGGCCTGCCAGAGGCAGTCAATTAATAATTATCCCTTATCATTCATGTTTCTACCCCTCTCTCTCCTTTCCTCCCTGAGATCAATAAAAAATAAATAAATAAACACACACACACACACACACACACACACACACACACACACAAACAGCAGCAGGATAGCAGAAAACATAATCTACACTAATAAAAGACAGAAATGCTAATTGACCATACCTTCACTATGGTCCACGGCCCATCAGAGCAAGTATGCAAATTAACCCAACAAAGATGGCAGTTAATTTACATACACTGAGGAAGGGAGGAGTGAAGACTGAAGACAGCATAGAAGGAAGAGGGAGGGAAAGCAGAAAGCAAGGCAGTGTCAGGCAGCCATGGTGGGCGATGGCAAAGTGTGTGTGTGTGGGGGGGGGGGGGGGGGGGGAGAGGCAGAGGCAGCAGGGAAAGCCCAGGGGGAGGGAGGGGGCAGGTGGTGGTGTTGGGAGGGAAGCCTGCTGGAAGCCCTGTTCTTGTAGGAATCTTCCTGCAACGGGCCTCTAGGAGTAACAATAAGTTTGTTCTTACAGTCCTAGCTCCGTTCCCCACCCCACCCCTTTCTGTTCTCTTCAGGATCAATATTGCTTATTGCTTGATTTTTTTTTTTTGAAGCACTGTAATGTTTGTGAATGTTAGAGAAAGAGATGCAGATTAAGGTAAAAGTTCTAAAAAAAACTGCTGAATTAAAAGTTACATTCAATTCCGATTTTTAAGTAGTTCTGTTACCTCTAAACTTTCAAATGATCCTTTGTGCAAAAGACAAACCTCGTGTAAGCATCCTTCATACAAAGGGAGAACATTCCACTGAAGCTCCAGAAAGCACTGTAGTCACCAGTGACTTCAAAGTGTGCTCCTGCAGGGGAGCTAGAGCTCCATGGTAGTCAGGTGTAACACACAAATTGCTGAGGAGGAGATCTTTCCAGTCAGAGAACCCTTTGAAATACTTCATACTGGGAAAGGCTGCAAAGCTTAAAACTCCCGAGTTCACCCTGCTTCTCTATAAAATATACTGGGCTGACTCACTCGGTGCTAAAAGTGTGTTTGTTTTCATCAATGGTGACAATTAATTATGGATAACAGATGTTAGCTGTGAATCTAAAATGCCATTCAGCATTTAATTTATTGAAAAGAAGCTATTTTCCTAAAAGCTAAATTCTCTACCATGTTCTGACTTTAGATAAAATAAAAAAGTTTAGGAGAACAAAAATGTATTATGCAACTATCTGGGAGTTAGGAGTCTTCTATACTTTATAAGTATAGTGCTCTCAGGAAATCTTGAATTACTCTGACGTGTGAATGGACATATGTGAGTGAGCATCAAGTGAAGGCATGTTTAGAAGTATGTTAAATCTATGATCCAGCAAAGCTTACCTATTTATAACTTTTATTATAATAAAGCACATTTCTAAAACAGCAAATGATTTGATTCTACTTGATCTTTTCTTAGGATGCAAAACAACGTATCTTTGTGGGTTTTTTAGTAATATATATATTTTTGTTGATTTCAGAGAGGAAGGAAGGCAAGACAGAAACATCAAGGATGAGAGAGAATCATTGATTGGCTGCCTTCTGCATGCCCCCAAGTGGGAACCAAGCCCACAACTGGGGCATATGCCCTGACCTGGAATCTAACTGTGACCTCCTGGTTCATAGGTGGATGATCAACCACTGAGCCACACCAGCTGCGTAGTACCTGGATTGTTTATCTCAGGTTATGATAGGTCAGTACAGTGAGTCAAATCCTATTTCACTAGGAGGGGAAAAGAAAGACCGGCCTGTTTTGTTTAAACATGTTACATGAGTTTACTCAGTTTGGGGTTGGCTGCTAATTTACTGGTGCTATTGGCCAATGTATTTCATATCTATGCAACTCTGAGATGTAAAGACTATCACCTGCTCTACCTAGAAAGAAAAGCAAATTTCTTGGTGGGTCATGAATCTAGCTTTCTGCTCTTTGGACTTCTCTGAAAACTTTGGCAGTTGAAGATAGATTCAAAATTAAAGAATTAAAACTTCTCTCACTCGCGGGATATTAAACAAAAAGCAAGAAAAGAACAAACAAAATAAAACAAAACAACAACAAAAACACCTCATAGATACAGACAACAGAATGGTAGTTACTGGAGCGGAAGAGGGTGGGGTAGGACAGAAGGCAAATGGAGCCAAACATACGGTGATGAAAGACTAGATTTTCAGTGGTGAGCACACAATGGAGTATACAGATGTTGTACACCTGAAACTTATATAATGTTATTAGCTAATGTTACTCCAATATATTTAATTTAAAAAGAGAATTCAATAAGTTTATGAGGGGATTGTATCTGTAGTATTTCAGGCACTGAGCTTGAATTCTTGCCTTTAATAAATAATAAGTCACATTATAAGTAACAAATCTATAAAGAGGTTTCAAATATAAGAAGCAGAAGGCAGAATCTATTTCAATTTATTTTACTCCCTTGGGCCCAAAATCCTTTGTAGGAACTTTATAAATATTTAAAGCCACCAACATGTAAATGTAATAAAAGAACACGAGATGGAGAATATCAAAATCCCCCCCCCTTTAATTTGTGAGGTGGTCTCTCTTTCTTTGGTGTATTGACTGAGACAGCTTACAAAAGAAGGTTTTCTATTTACTTATTCTGGGAGTGTTAGTGATTGGCAATTGATGTACTTTTGATACCATTGTAATAACATGACTATTATTTAACAAGGAAGGAGTGAAAGAGAAGGCCAAATAGTATAGGGATGCCATTTACACAGCTCTGCCAAAAAGCTGCATTGAACATTCTCCAAGTACATGAAAGGGCTAGAAAAAGGCAGTGTAGACGCATGCCCAGTGTGGTCTCAGGGACGTGGGAAAAGGCTTGCCTGTCAGTCACACCTGGGAACAGGTAATTGGCCAGGATGGATGAGGTCACTGCAAGTGTGCGAAATCTAAATATATAACCCTGCAAACAAAGCAAGCTCTCTCTCTTGGCTGCAGGTTCCGGCCCTCGTGGGACTCCTGCTGCAGGGGCTGCTCTCCCATGTTGGGCTCCACACGTGGACGAATGGCCTTTAATCTGGCCGGAATGCTGAACCACACTTGGCTGCAACATGGAAGAGTAACTCTGGACATCAGTTCTGCTTCTGGCTCTGCTGAACTCCATCTGCCCCTCTTTCAGGACTGGCTTGGGGAAATGGGACATTGCAACCCCAGGAATATAATTCCAGGCCAATAAAATCTTCTCATCCTTCCATGGGGGCTTCTGATAAAACTTATTTCAGCAGCACCCCCAAAACTGCACAATGGAGGGTTCCCACTTGTGCATCCCTCCCTCAGACATCACTTTTAGATACTTTTACAGCCATCTATACTAATCAATACTAATAAAAAAGTAATATGCTAATTAGATCAGACTACCTTCTGGGCAAAGCCAAAGCAGCTAAGCAGTTATGAGGCTCAGGGCTCAGTCAGCTGTGAGCCCCAGTGGCTGTGAGGCCCAGGGTTCAGGCAGCCATGAGCCAAGATGGTTGCCAGGCCTCACAGCAGCCAGCAGTGGCAGGAGCAGCTGGGTGATGGCGGTTACACCTTCCCCTAATCAGCCAGGTTGCCTTCAGCAGAGGGAGGCCAGACTGCAGCTTAAGCCAGCTCCCTATGGGAAGCGGACCTAAGCCATCAGCAGAACATCCCCTGAGGCTGAAAGTTCCTGGACTGTGAGAGGGGGCAGGCCAGGCTGAAAGACACACACACACACACACACACACACACACACACACACACACACACACACCTGCAGTGCATGAAAATTCTAGTAGTTAATAAGTCTGGATTTTGCCACTTTCTGTTTTTCTCTTTGGAATTACTAATTTTATTATTATTATGCAATTTTACCAGTGAGCTTTCATGGTAAAGAATTAAAATTTGCATTCTTGGGGAAATAAAATGAGGTTAACAGATATACAGAGTATATGTGGAAGTAAGTGCCACACGATTTTAGAATTTTTAAATTACAAGATAATTTGCTGAGTCACGTCTGCCTTTTTTGAAAGAAAAGTTAGACCTGTCACTTTTCCTTCTTGATAAAATGTGCTATATCTGTAGTCTGAGAAACTCCTAGAGGTAAAGACATGCTTTCAGCAAAACTTTTGTTTAATCCTATAGATGAATGATGTTTACTTTTGATTCCACAAAAGGAAGTGTAGATGTTTTAAAGGACTACATTTAGTGTCATAAAAGTCCTTGAAAGTCAAAGTCATAGAACATAAATTTTTTTTAAAATGTATTTTTTGCCCAGCCAGTATGGCTCAGTGGTTGAGTGTTGACCTGTGAATCAGGAGGTTAGGATTTGATTCTTGACCCAATTCCCCATTGGGGCACATGCCTGAGTCACAGGCTTGACTCCCAATTGAGGTTGTGTAGGAGGCAGATGATCAATAATTCTCTCTCATCATTAATGTTACTATCTCTCTCTCCCTCTTCCTTTCTCTCTGAAATCAATTAAAAATATATTTTAAAAAACACATCTTTTTGCCCCCCCCTCCAAATTTATATGCATGTATTGCATATGTGGTGATATAAGAAACTCGGGGAAAATGTAAGTACTACAATAAATTTGAGAAGTGACTACTATTTCCAGCATTATCAAATGTTACATCTTCTGACATTTATAATATAAACTATTAAAGCTGTAGATCACATAAGCATTCCAAAACTATAATCAAAAGACAGATTTTCAATTGTCTTTTTCCATACTTGTTAACCTTTCATTTCTGATTTTTAGCAGTGAAAAATATTCCTAATATTTTTCTTGCTTTGCTTTTCCATTGGCTCTTAGTGAAGCATGATTTGGACGGGAGCCATTTTCCTACCAGACACTAACTCCCTTCTCCCGGGAAATGGGATTGTGTGAGGTTAATTGCATAATGCTGCTGCTTCCATGTGCTGTGGGAAATCTGTTCCATGTGCGGCAGGAAACTTGACTAAGCCACTCACACACATTGTGTCCCCAACTACCAGGAAATCCAAAGTAAATCATATAGGGTCATTAATCAAAAGCTAAGGAACAGATTTATCTCTTTAGATTTTCTTCCACTATTTTTTTTTAAGCTTCCAAAATTGAAATCTAGAAAGTTCTGCTCCAAAAGTGATTAGTTACATGATTTAAATCCTCATTTAAAAATAGTCTGTTCTTATGGCAAGTATTTCTGATTGGGAAGAGTTAAAATATTTGCGAGTATTATTCCTATACTTGAGCATGATCTTCATTAAGTGGAAAGAATGCTGCCAATTTTCATCATCATCTCCTTGTAACTATTTCACAATTAATTCACTATATAAGTGGTCACTAATTACACATAATTACACATGTTATGTCTTTGTCTTCTTTAACACAAATTGATATGAAGTGACAGATATGAAGTTTCTCTTGTTAGTTTATATGCATGTCACATACTTAAAATACTGAAAGGAAACCTTACATTATTCTTATCTTACACTCTGTGGAATTGAAAGTGATCTTACTTTTTGTAACACATATAATTCCTAGAATGGGGATTTAGGTCAAAGAATTTTCAAATTTTTAGGATAAAATAACAAGTACATAAATAACTAATGCAAAATAGGAAATAAGTTCTAAGAGGATCATAAAGGTTTAAAAGTAATAATGCTCAGATATGGGTCCTTAGGAAAGATTCTTCAATGAAAGTAGCATTTGAATTGGGACTTAAAGCAAGCAAAAAGTTGGGCAGGTAGATACCTATTTGAAAGGCAAAGCACATGAGAAGAATGGACTAATATTAGAAGCTGAAGTAGAAATGTACTTTCAGAGAGGACTAAATAGTAAACATATAGAATGTGGATGGAATTCATGTGCAAGAGAGCAGGAGAGTGAAAAAAAATATGGGGAGGGGCCAAAGGCAACACAGGCAACACAATGCAAACGCCTTTTACAACAAACAAACAAACACAAAGACTAAAACAAAAACAGAAGCAAGCAAACAAACACAAATGAACAAAGGAATTTAGACAAAAGCTGTCATAGAAAGAAATGAGTTCAGATTTGGATGCATATTTTCAATGTTTCTCAACAGTGTGCCTTACTTGAGTTAGCCTTGTAGTCCATAGTTAATTATGTGAACTGAATATTAAAGGATATTTTTATGGCTCACTGGGTGAACAAAGGCTTTAGACTGAGAAAGGCTGAGTCCTGAGTCGTCTTCTCTGTCCATTATACTCAGCACTTCACCTTTCTCTGACTGGGACATTTCCTAGCTGATGAACTGCAGACACAGGATGCCGTCCTTCCACAGTACAGGGGATGCTTAGGTGGCTTATGGTGGGTTATCTTGATGTAAATGGAGCCTTTGAGATTTCATACTGTGTTTTTTCACTTGAGTTCATGCACTTCAGTTCAAGTTGCCCAAGAGATTAAAAGCAGCCTAAGCTAATGACAAGTAACCCTGCAAAGACCCCTGGTTGGTTCCAAGAGTGAATTCCAACAGCACAGTCACATGTGAGGAGAAGGAATGACAGCCAATGACAACACCAGAAAATGTGCCTATGAATCTTAGACAGACAAATGTACCGTGCAGTATTCGGTGGTGCATTATTTATTGGACAGAATCTAAAGTGTAAAGAGAACTGATTGATTCTGTGCAGCCTGCCTGCTCGGGTTATATGGCTCACTCCAATTGTAGTAAGTCTTCTGAGAAAAGCACATCTTTGATAAAGGAGTCTCACCATTCTCTTTGTTAAAGTTCTTTGATTTTATTCTAATTTATTGCAGATAGTTACCAACATATTCTATTGTCATTACAACTTTGAAAAGTACTTATGTGCCCAATGACACCATCTGCTAAAGCTAAAAACAATTATCGCCAATATTATTAGGCCAAATTCTAGTTTTGCTTTTAGAATTAGATCCTAGAAAAGAAAATATAGCAATCATTTAACTTTATATTTCAGATAATTGATTTTTAATTTAGAATAAGTTCTGTAGTTGAACAACTGATTTGTTGAAAAACTGATTAACAAGAGTTAGAGAAATATATACTACTGTGACACTTTAAATAGAGTTTGTTTGGTTATGATAGCAAGTAAAACTTCAAGACCCTAGCATGTTTAATTAAAATAAAGTAATTTTTTTCAGAGCTACATTTTAACAGGCAATGCAGTATCAACAGTTATCTATAGTTATGCAGCTTCAATCACAGAATAATAGAGGTTTCAATGTCACTAAGGATAATAAGGATAATTACTCTTTCACTATTTTGAGGGGCATGTAATTAGCAACTTAAAAATTTTTTTATAGGAATATAACAGCCATAGTTTCAATAAAGCAGTAGGATTTATTGTATTGTAGTTTAAAATTGGCCTTTTTCATTGTAGTTTTAATTTAAATTCTAGTACTTTTTCAAGCAGGGTCTATTTTTTTGCCTTTTGAAGCACTTGTAAAACCCCCATTAATACTGTATCTGCAATATGCCTAAGGACCTCATGGCTTGTCTTAGAAATCTTATCTCAATGCACATGGTGACATTTCTTTTCTGAGATTCAAACCTTATCTTTGTTTCATATGTTAAAAGATAAAATGAGGCATTTAAAAATTTTTAGGCATTCATGTGAACAAATACCAATTTGAATCAGGCAGCACAGAGCAGCTGTTGTTAAGAAAGCTCCACTGAGAGGAGGGAAAGGCCAGGTTTTTATAGAGAAGACCCAGAAGCAAAGCAAGGACGTTATTTCACTGGCTATTTCTTAAGCAACACGTTTTTCAAAGTATTATTGCTCTCCATTTTCTGCACAACTTAATAAGAAAAATATGAACATTAGAGTAGTAAAACAGTCACAGGCATAGAGAGAATTCATCCAAAAAAAAACAAATAAATAAATTTATATGGTAAATACATGAAAATCTTCAACTTCAGTAGTCAAAGCAATAGTGATGTGTAGGAAATAATTAACCTCTTGGAATGGGGAGCAACTGCTGTCACATTTGCTGAGAACCTTGATGTACTCATTTGCATAGAACCATCAAATGTTAGACCACGAGGAACCTTAAAGTCACTCTAGTCTCACCCGTGTTCTACAGGACATTGTTTTGAGCTATTAACGAAAATTGTCAAGCTCTCAAATCTCAAGGTGAGTATATTATAATATACTCTAATTTCAAATAATACAAAAGACTGATATTTGTTTTTGGAAACCATGATCTTCTTTGCAAAAATAATAACCAACAGCTTTTACTTGAACAGTTCCATCTAAGGAGCTCAAAGTAATCACAGGCTTTATTTTGGCCTCACACATTTCCAAGCCATACAAATACTAGGAACTACAGGCCCGGTGCACGAAATCTGTGCACTGGGTAGGGGGAAAGGTCCCTCAGCTTGCCTTATACCCTCTTGCAGCCCAGAATCCCTCAGGGGATGCTCACCTAAGCCAGCAGTCAGACATCCCTCTTACAGTCCAGGACTCCTTGCTTCTTACTGCCCACCTGCAGCAGAGGCGAGAGAGGCTCCCGCCACCACTACTGCACTTGCCAGTCATCAGCCCAGTATCTGGCTGAGCAGCACACCCCTTCTCCCCCCAGTGGAAGCACACTGACTATCAGGGGATAGCACCTGCGTTGAGTGCTTTCCCCATGGTGGTCAGTGCACCTCCTAGCAACTGGTCATTCTGCTGGTTGTTCTGATGGTCATTGAATTTGCATATTAGGGTTTTATTATAGAGGATTATATCATTCTCTACTACCAATCATTGCTATTATTTTCTAAATTTATTATAACTTTGAATATGCCATCTAATACTGGAAATGCTTTTGACATATAACTTAGTTCCAAGTAAAGGCTAACACCTATGCTGAATAGATCTAGTGTCTAATGTAAGAACTGTTAAAAGAAGGAGTTGGAAAACTACTGCCTGCAGGCTGAATACGACCCACCATCTGTTTTTGTAGATAAAGTTTTACTGACACCAGACACACATATCCCCTTAATGTGTTGTCTCTGGCTGCTTTTATAATGCAAGGACAGGGCTGAGTAGTTAACAGAGGCCATAAGGCCCTTGAGCCTAACATGTACTCTTTACAGACACAATTTGTTAAACTCTGGTTTAAAGAATGACTTTCAGCAAGTAGCCAACATCACGGATGATTCCCGAAATAAATATGCTAATACAGAGGGAAATTCTCGTTGAGTTGAATAAATATGAGGATCACCACACTGATAAGTGTTCATAATGATTACTCTATTCATGTATTTTGTGGGAAGTTCTTATATTTTCTTTTACTAACCAAAATAGATAACACCAGCAAGTTGGCAACAATATTTATTTCTAGAAAAATATATTCCTCTTTCCTCATGATTTTCACTATAACACTGGTGATCAGTTTATAGATTATGTCTACAAAATAATATGTAGAATCCATAAATACTTGGATCCTCAATCTGGAGCCCACTATTTGCCATAGCTTTTGTTTGGGGGAAGGGAGGGAGGAGAAATGGAAAAAGAGAATGAATGGGAATATTTTTCAAGGATTCTGTTAACTTCTACATAAAATAACTTCCTATCTGTAATAAAAAAAAATAAGAAGAAGAACCAATATCTTTCATCTCTTTCTTGTGGCCACATCATAGTTAGCTAAGTAAAATCTTAAATATCATGCTTTTCTCACTATAGTCCTCCTTAAACTTCATCTAATTATATCAAGAAAGTTCAAGAAGAACTGGGGATATATTTGTATCCATCTGTTTGCTCACAGGCAATGGATGAAATCCAATAATCACAAAATTCATGATGCACAATTTTCAAATTTCAACTTTAAATCATCTAAGTCAGCATTTTAATAATATCACAGAAGTGGCAAGGAGCATGGCCAGGCTGGGCATGGACACTTAGGAAACGTATGATGCTATTTGGGCAGACAGTTGAGTCTATTTGCCATTTTGGTATTTCTTAAGGTTTGTTATAAGCCATCTCTCAAGTTGGATATGTGTTGCAGAGGACAGAAAGTCTTCCTCTAAGACAGAAAGTAGCAGTAAAATCTTGTGAATTCATAAAAGGAGTGTGAACCAGATCGTTAAGAAAAAGCTGTGTTGTTTTCTTTTTCTAAAAAATTTAAACATGAGCCACAATATCTTGGAAGATGTTAACAGACACCTTCAGATTGCACCTCCTAGAGGCATTATGTAGTCAATGAGTCCATTAATATGGAGGCTGCAGCCTGTCACCTGTGTTTGGGTGGTAAGTAAAGGAATCACGGGGTTCTTGTACTATAAGCCACTGGAGCTAACCAGACAAGGAACTGGTGCAGTAAATTTCTTTCTTTACTTGTTTTTAAAGTATGTGTGCATTGGTCATCATGGTGGTGTAACGCCCACTCTATGAAATATTTTCTGAAAAATATATGTCATGATATCCTAAACTTTTGATAAATTCCTTAAATACTACATTAAAGATTCATCTTACTACAGAAATAGCTAGTTAACTACATGAGAAAATATACTCTGCATGTGCTTTTTATAAAGAAATGTGTTGGTAGACAGCCAACTTAACTTTTTTCCACAACAAAAGTGAAATGTGTTTCTCAGGTGTCTAGATACCTACTCCTATTTTTCAAATGTGTTATAAAAATCAGGGTTTGTTGTTTTTTCTTCAAATAAGACAGTAATGTTGATAGATTTAAAGAGGCAAAGTTTACATGACAGATGTATTCTAAATTTGCATGGCACATCTAGCAAAGAACTGGTGACTATGGTACTATCCAGAGGTACTTTATATGCTTTTATCTAGAAAACTTGCATAAAATATATTAACAATTATTTTATTTTATGAAAATATATTTTGTTGAGGAAATATGCTTTCTTAATATACTGAAGATATTGTTGTGACAATAAATGCATGCTGGATTTATTTCTTTTTAATCTATTTTTATCACTAATAGTGATTTGATAAAAAGCTCCCGTAATAGATGAAAGAGGAGACACAAGCCAAGTCAAAATAGAGTTAGAGATAATGAAATTGTGGAATTGATCTTGTGCTCAGCTAGCAGTTTCAGCAAGTGCTATCAACAATGACAGGGATCTCTATGACTTATAAAATACATGTTTGCATATATCACTTATTGTTGTACATTTTAAAAAGCCTAGAAACACATAGATGTAAGTTATAGTTGCTGAGGCTTACTTTTAAAATAATAATTAGCCTCATTAATAAAATCTACAGTAGAAGCTTACCAAGCAGGTAGACATTTGAAAAGTATGAAGCTTATTATCTGTATAATATTATGAAATAAAAAGAAAATATGTTTTTCTTGCATTACGTATTATAGTTTTGTTATATATGCAGTATACAAGAATGTATGCCAGTATTGTTTGAGAATTGAATAATTGTAATTTGCCATACCAAATAAAACCATCATTTAAAAATGAAACAACTAAACTAGAACAAAGGAAGAGAAATTTGCCTGAGTTAAGTTGGTGGCTATTATTTCACATGTTTTGTTTTGTGGTTTTTTTTTTTTTTTCAGTCAGTTTTTGACTATCAGCATATCACAACTTCTTTTGCCACTTAATGTAAGTTACAAAACATTCACGCACCCACACTTCTAATAACTAGTTGGTTGGTTAGAAATTACAGAATGAAGCCCTAGCTGGTTTAACTGAGTGAATAGAGCATCAGCCTGCGGACTGAAAGGGTCTCAGGTTCAGTTCTGGTCAAGAGTATATACCTGGGTTTCAGGCTCAATTCCCAGTAGGGGACATGCAAGAGGCAGCTGATCAGATCAATGACTCTCATCTTTGATGTTTCTCTCTTTCCTTTCTTCTCTGAAGTCAATAAAAATATTTTTAAAATATACTTTTTAAAAAAGAAATCACAGAATGAACCAGATAATTTTACTACTTGCAAATGAGCAAGGTAGCAAATAACAAAATATATGGATTTGTTAAAACAAAAAGACTGGATATTTCATGTCAGTGGTCTATTAAGACAGATAATGCTAAGGAATGTCACAAGTGTAAACATCTGTGATGCTGTTGAGTTGATACATATCTACTGTAAATTGTTTGGTCTGTCATGCTGAGAATACTAGAGAATTAGAGCATTGCAGGTAGAGAGTAAACTGTGTCAATACTGTGAAATTTTCATTTTACCTGTTTGTGTAAAACTTTTCCTCCACTAAACCATTCACTCACTGCTATGGAGCTGTGAAATTGACTGATGAGATTTGCACCTCCTCTCCCTTCTCTCCCCACCTTTTTGGTGACAGTGATAATGGGCTGTGGCATAGCTGGAAATGAACAGGGAAAGCCTTGCAGCAGGAATATGAAGGAGAATGGAGGGCACAAAGTTAAGCCTATTAAGTTATCTATTTTTTTAAATTTAACAGAGAAGTTAATGTAATGAGCTTTTGCTTCATTTGGGACATCCTCAGTTTTTATTATCTGAATGTATTTCTCATATATCTGGCACACAAAAATACATCAGCATACCAGAAACAATTCTGTTGACACTTCAACTATCTGAACACAAACCATTAATTTAAGTATTTACCTGAAGAGGATGTGTTACAGGGAAAAGTTATTGATTGGTTCCAGAAATCTCCATTAAAGAACTGTCAACACACTTTCAGTTCTGGTATCAAAAGCAGAATTTCTCTAGGCTTTAACTACATTCTTTGGCAGAGCTTGGTAGCAGATGCCAAGTCAACATTTGATTCCTAAAACTGGTAAAAATAACATAGAAAAATAGTGCTTTCATTTGTCTCGATCAAATATCACTGATTTTTTTACAAAATAAAGTATAATCTTATCCAAAAGGGAAATCAAAGGACAGTAAGAAACATGTTAGATACTCGAGTTTAATTTTAAATAAAAAGAGCTTCAACAACAGGGTGCACTGATAAGAATATTTAGAACCCTACTCTCAAAGCCATCAGATATGTGTGTGAAACAGAGATCAGTCCAAGTAAGTTCTGCCAGTGAAGGCTGATGAACTCATACACAGAGCATGGATTTGGGATTGCTGAAAGCTGAGTGGCATAGGAACCCACGTTTCTAATACATAAGAGTTGAGACATGGTAAGCCTAAAGAATTTAGAAATGACATCCATGTAATCAGTAGGATTCTAGCTGGGTGCAGTATTGACTATGTGATTATTAACAAAGTAAAAGTCAGTCATTTTTTATGTGTGTGTGGTTTTTTTCTCTCCTAGACAACTGTTTTCCCAGAATTGTGTATTTTTGGGAAATGACGTTGAAAGATTTAGGTGTTACTGTTTCCACAACTAGTATTTGTTCTTGGGGTCGCTTCTTGTCTTGACCTTTTCATTCCCTGTTTAACTGATAGATTACTGCTCACCACCATTGATACTGTAATCTTTGTGATCTAGCTTATTTAATGTTTCCCTCTATCTGGTCCCAGTAGCTGCCACTGACATTATTCTGCCCAGTGTCATCTTTTTCATGATTTTTTTCTACATTTTTTCTATCATTCCCCAAGCAGTACTGCCCCACTGCCTGGTCTGAATTTATAATCAATGGCAGAATGACTACTGTTTACCAGTCTAACTAATCATAAATAGTTTATGGTATTCTACCTTCCATGCTGAGTTTTCAATAGCCACTGCTTCTTGAAAGCCAGAGAAATAAACATCTCCCTACCCTATTCTATTAGTCTTCTTGCTCATGTTAATTTACTACATGGTGGGTTACTGCATTTGTGAACTACATGAGAAGATAAATATTAGAGATGCCACAAGGTTATTAATGACTGAATCTATCTAAATTAAGTTAGTGGGGTTCAGGCTAGGACAAGAAATAGTTGAATAGTAGTTTCATTCCAGCAAAGTAAGAATGGGAAAAATGTACAACACAGAATGGGCTATGGCCCTAATATAGGACTTGGCAGAGTTAGAAAGGCTATGGGTCACCTCAAATAGCCAAGCCACAATTAATTATGGAAAGCAAATTTAGTGTCTTGATAAACTAGGGCCATCAAGCTTCAGATTCAGGAGAAATATTCAAGATGCAATGTTGGTAGTACCAAGGATACATCCAAGATAGTTGCACTGAAAATGCTCTCACCTACTTTGAAGAAAATCTTAGCTCTCTTGTCATCCCTAAAGGTGCATTTCATCTGGGTTTAGCTTGGTGTTCAGAGGGCTTCATTGTCCCATGGATATGCTGGGTCATAAATTATATATTCCATGCTGAGTTAATAAAAATTATTTCCCAAATTATATAGTCAGATTCTGAATTGAGAGTGTAGGATAATTTACTGGTAATTTTTCCTATGTTTTTCTAGCATACTTAAGTAAATTTTTTATTAAAATCTTATTCTCATGAACATGACCACATCAGGAAAAATGAGGTACAGCTTATTTAGCCATCTTGATTGGCTAACCCTAAGATATAGTAGTACATGTTTTCCTACATTACTTTTTACATCCAGCGAAGTACATGTACCTGGGAAAAAAGTTTGCCCTCCTTCATCTGGGACTTATCGTGGGGCAAAATATAACATGGACATAATAATAACTATTATTGCTATATAGATTTATTCCTATTGTTTCCCCCAATTTTATTAGTTCAGAGCAATTGATTTGGAATTAATTTTAAATAAAATTATTTTTTAAGTATTTTAATAACATAAAAGGAACCCTTTCTGGCATTGTGACCCAGCCATACTACAGGTGTTCCCAACTCTCACCCTGTTTTGAAATTCTTGAGAGTAGCAGTGACTTTAAGCATTATTATCAGAAATATGCTCTCCAAGTTATCTTAAATAAAGTAAGAAGGAGGATCCGAATATTCTACATATCAGGAGTAATTTTAAAATGACAAGATCAGGAATAGTTGACCTTAAGATCTATCATTAACTACTCTCTGGGATAGTGATTAGACATTTTACCACATGCCCACTCATTATCTGAAATACGTTATTCTTAGTTTTCCCAACACTACTTCATAGTTGGAGCCGGTGTTGATTTATTACACTTCATTGAGTATAAAGAATATTTACAAATTTATAAAGTCTATTTTCAGGAATACACTCTTACCTCTATCGAACAATGTTGTAGCAAAATATTAAGAAAGCAAGAGACATTTTCTTCCTGTTCAGATTCACATTTTTAAAGGTTAACAGCTTTGTTAAATTTACCATCCCAAAGAAATCTTTACTAAGTCTGAAGAATTGCTTGGAGCTTAGAATGCTTAGTTATGAGAATAAAAATCTCTGTTGAACAGAAATTGAATGTCAAGAGTTCCTTCCCAATAGAAGACTTTCAGAAAAACTTATGACTGAAAATGAGGGTTTTATGTGGATATAATAAAGACACTTTGAACTCAGTATTAGGAAATTTTGAGAGATTTGTTCAACCATCTACCTTGATATATACATTTAAGTATAAAAATGTAACTAATTTCCTATACTATTAAAATGAGAAATTCACAGATCATCAAACTCAATTTCTCTCTTGATTAAAAAAAAAAGTCTACTAAATTAGTAAAAGAGGGTCATTTAACCTCCTTTTGGCCACAGCTAGAGCTTTCTATTTTGGATATGAAGCTGTTTCTCACACTGCTCCCCAAACCACCCTCCCTTCTCCTGCCCATGGGAGTAACACAGTAGTGGTATTTTCTCTTCCACATGACAACCACTTAATATTAAAGGCACCTCTTATTATTCATAAAGTAATGTAACATCTCCCATAAATTGTAGAGCCTCTTGATCACTGTGCTGGAGACACCCACTAGCTGGTCAGTGTCTTTCTTTACAGCTTCTATGTCAAATTATTAACCTGAAATGATCTTATGATTAATAAAAACACCATCAGTTTTCAATTGCATTTCATTGTCATTGCCTACCTTAGCCATGGTTTCTGCTGAGCTGATTCAGGATCACCTTGACCACACTGACTGGACTGAGTGTGGTTCCACACCTATTTAATTGACTCTTCAAGTTCATGTCCCTTTAGTGACCTGTATCAAAAATATGAGAACAGCTTATTAGGCCAGTTATCTCAGTGATTCAAACAAAGACAGCAAATCTTAAGAGTGGGATACGCATACCAGTGGTTGCATACAAAATTACTTTAGATAGTATATTAGTATGTGTGATTGAAAAAAAGGATGTTAAACATGTTTGCTTATCTATGTATTAGTAAATACTAGCATATCAAACTCCATATTTTATGGAGAGTGTTTTTTTTTAAGCAGATTAAGGGGAAAAAAACAAGTTAAAGTTGGTTAAAAGAAAAATAATAATAAAGAACTGCAATAAAAACAAATGACTGGAACATATTTTGAAGCCAATTCCCTTAAGATTAGTTACTATAAAAATATATCTAATTACCCTTTCTAAAAATGTACACATTCAAATTCTATAGTTATGCATTCAATTTTTTCCTTTAAGTCACTGATAAATTGGGGAATGCAATCTACATAAAGAAAAAAAAGGAAAGTACTAATTATTGGTGCATAGTTTCCTTCAGATAAAATCCCACTCTTCACAGATCAGCTAGGATAAAGCTTCTCCAGTCTACCTAATTCCATCTCTGTGTTCCCATAGCTGTTTGTTTTCATTTCCCCTTTTTGGAGTTTCAGAATCATGTCTATTTTGTTGACTTCCCAGGAATATGTGAATATATGTACATAGTAGCTGAGGTGGAATGTTTTTATTTTTTAATTAAAGAAAAAATTGTAGCTGAAACTCTGTTGTCACTATGCAATTGCATTCTTCATACAAAGGAGATTGGTAAAGGAGAAAATAGAACTATCAAAAGACCCGGAAAGGTGATCTCTCTATGAGAAGAAATATGGAGCAACGTAAAGAGGAGGCTCAGGGCAAGACAGACATAGATCTGCAGTGCATCTCTTCCACCTACCAGCTCAGTGAACTGGAGCAAAGTATTTGTCATTCCTGACTCTCACATTTCTTGTCTATAAAATAAGGAACTGCATACAAAATGCCAGGGACAAAGGAAATTCATCCAGTAACTATCATCAACAATACTGCTGTATTACTTTTTATTTCCTAATTCAGAAAAAAATATGCTAGATTTCAAGAATAAACTTTCATATGACTGATAAAAAGCATTATTATTTTTACCAGTATTCCTTCTTAAGTAAAGAATCAAATAGAGAATAACATAGTATCAATAGAATTCACTTTATAATGAAGCTTATGAATGGTCCAAAACTTAACAAATATTTACAGAGAACACAGTGGAATTGTCATTTTATAGTTTCACAAGTTACAAGTAATTATAACCTGGATTCTTGTCAGTTTGTTGATATTGGAATCCTTTTTATTTTTATCTGAAAAGTATTTTTTAATAAGAAAAAAAAACATATTGTTTAAAAACAGTCAATACCCTGTTAAAAACATATTCTAATTAAAATTAATTAACCCAGCCAGTATGGCTCAATGGTTGTGGGCTCAGTCCCAGTGGAAGCATGCAGGAGGCAGCCTATCAATGATTCTTTCTCATCATTGATGTTTCTATTCTTCTCTCCCTCTCCCTTACTCTCTCTGAAATCAATAAAAACTCATTTTAAAAATTAGATTAATTAATTAGAGCTGTGCTAATTTTGATAGGAATTCATAGTTGCAAAGTCCTCTTTATAAGTATAATATAAAATTGGACAAATTTTTATTTTTTCCCAAATTAAATTCAAATATCCTTAGGGCATTTAGTCTAATATATTGAATGGAAATTGGTTAAATTTTGTTTTAATAATTTTCACTAATAGTGTTTACCTATATGCAATTTCAGAAATTTAAAGTCAATGAAATCATTTATACTCAAATTAATTTAGAGAGAAACAAAATATGCAGCAATGAAATTTTAATTTGTGTTTTTTGTGGGCTAATGCATGCAGAAGGTTTGATAAGAGAACCATGGGGACTAAAATATATTTTTCTTAATATACAAGCTGAACTGGAATTTCTTCTTACATTTCCTTCCACTAGCTATTGTCACTTTGGTAGACAAGTTAAGTTTAGAGTGTTTCTCTCTATAGAGTAGGAGTGTGAAATGAATGAGTAATTTCAGGGGCATGTTATATAATTAGAAAATCCTTGGTGAATCATTGACATCAGGAAAGACATTGAAAACACAGTCATGGCCCTTTAAAAACAAAAACAAATTTCATTAAATGTAAACCCTGAGAAAACCAGTGAACTTGTCGTAAAGGCAAAATAAAGAGACTGAAGTGGTCTGAAGTGATCAATATTTTACAGCCCCCCGTGCTCAGCTATCTATGATTTCTTTTAGAATTGGTGATCCTGGTGGCAGGAAATTGAAAGCAAGAGACTGCATCTAGTGTTCCTTACTGCAAGTTATTTAACAAGCAGTTGCACAACCAGAAGCCATGCTTGAGGATGGGTTATTACTCAGGCAATTCAGGTGGCTTACACAGCTGCTGAATATAAAGAGTTCAACCATGTGAAGACAAACTACTAACCCAAGTCAGACTACACCATTCTTTTGCTTAAAACCCTTCCATGCTGTCCTATCTCACTCAAAATAAAAGCCCACATCATAAGGTCACAATGAGGCTCCAGTTTGCCTCTCTGACATCACCCCCTTCTATTCCTCCCCTGCTCACTGGTTCTGCTCAGACCACTCTGGCTTTATTCTGAAAACCCACCAGGCAAGCTCATTAGGACCTTTGCATGCATCTCCCTTTTGCCCCAAATGCTCTTTTCCCAACTATCCAAGTGGCTCACTTCCTTATCTCAGGTTTCTGCTCAAATGTAACCCAATCATCTTGGCCTTTACCACCTCACTAAAAATTAAACTACCCACTGCCCTTTTCTCTTCTCCACTTGTTAAGTATTAGACACTTATCATTTCTAACACACTATAACTTTTATAATTTTAATTTGTTTATTGATTACCTCCCTCCACCAGAAGTAAAACTCTGTGGTTATAATGTGAGAATAGTTGACCAACTCAGTGACCAACTCCAGCACAGTGAAGGGCCCCTCTCTAAGGCCATTTTGGGGTTCCTGTGAGACTATAAGAAATGGTATTGGAGATACTTGATTCTTAAAAGGTTATGTTACAGAAATGGAGGTGGTAGTCACTTCCATAATGTTTTTGAGCTTATTTCATTTTAACCTGCTGGATCTCCTCTTTAGTCTCTTTTCCCCAGTTGGGAGGTTTGAGTGAAGTTTCCCCAAATGATTGCACTTTCCCCTCAGTTTCAAGATGTGATACCTCCCTTTTCAATTGATCTGGCTTAGTATTTGATCTACTTGATACCATCACAAACTATTTTTTTCTTATTGTTTCTTTATTTTCTTGACTATTAAGTCTCACACCAGCACAAGTTGGCCCAGAAGGACTTCATATACACAAAAGACCTGTGTAGAAGTGCCCTAGCTTTGTTTGGAACTAGGCAGAGCCTGATATGGGAACAAGCCCTGTGGCAGTTGAAATGCTTTTTCAACTAAATGGCGGCTCTTGAGACCTGGTAAACCTAAAAGGTTCTGACCCACAAGGACAAAGACTCCTCTTCTGGAACACTGCAAAATGTATACTTAAAAGAAGGTTCCTTATATTTTAATATACCTGAGGGACTTTAAATTTCCCTTCCTCCCTCCCTCCCTCCCTCCCTCCCTCCCTTCCTCCCTTCTTCCCTCCCTTCCTCCCTTCCTCCCTTCCTCCCTTCCTCCCTTCCTCCCTTCCTCCCTTCCTCCCTTCCTCCCTTCCTCCCTTCCTCCCTTCCTTCGTTATTTACTTATTTATAACTTTTCCCCATTGTCGGTCTCCAAGGAAACTCACTTTGAATAATTTCAGGACAATTGAGAGTGATGTCATATAGCTCCCTAAGCCTTTATACTTGAAGATCAGGTCTTTGGAAGGCATATCAGAAATTCACATAGACCAAACCCTAAGTCTTCTAAAAGATAGAATAAGGTATTTTTCTCCCAAAAGGTCCACAATAGGAGAGTTCACAGATAATTCAAAAGGTAGAGTTTAGGAAAAAGAAATAAAAGACGGGAAGAAGAAAAGAAAAAAGGAAGGGAGAAAGGATGTGAGGAAGGAAGGGAGTTCTAAAATTCTCCTGAGTGTACTTTAATATGGAAGATCTTTTATTTCTTCAGTAATTTTTTCCTCACTTTAATTTTCTTCATTATAGTGCACATAAGTATATGAAATTATCATGTACAAATATGGTACTTACTGCCTGCTTATCCTTCGTTTTCATTTTGTTATTTTTATATCTGTTTTGTCCCTCCCTTATTTTTATTCCATTTCTTTTCTCCCTTCCCTGCCCTCATCCTTCTGATCCCCATTCTCCTCTTTCAGAAGGCATGCATGTGATGGAAATAAGATGAGCACTTCTCACTTAAAGAAGTTAAAAAACAAAATGGTTCATACCATCCACTCCCTACATACTGCTCCTGAAAATTCCCTCCTTAGCACATGAAGAAGAGGAAGTGGTTTGGTCACAGTGTCACCAGCAATGGAATATCCCTGTCAGATTTTAATGAGATTCTTCAGCTCCTAACTCTCTTCTACCCTGAATGCTCCCCAGTTTGTCTCACAGACACTGCAGCCCTGCTGTGAAGACTCTCAGTTCCATCCCTGGGTCTCTCTGAAACCCAATCTGGGAGGAGGTTATTTCATGAAAATCAGCCAAGATTTCTTTTATTTCTTTTCATCAGTTGGCTCTTGGTGAAGCCCCTAATGAGAAATTTTCCAGGCTACCATTCAGTACCTATAGCTCAAGGAGGACAATTGCACTCCTTAATTAGAAGCTTTATTTCAGTTTAGATTGGAAATTTAATACAGAAAGTGTCTCAAAGTCAGAAGCAGAAAATTGGAATATGGGGATTCTCTGTCATTCACACCCTCTTTCCCAACATATGGCAGTATCTGTAGATGCCAACCCCAGTCGCTTTTAATTAAAAAATTAGATGGTAGATGTACAGAAATGTGAAGGCTTTTCTCTAAACTCTTTTACATTATTCAACCTGTCCATATGTCCACCACAGAAAAAAAGTAGTAGGAAAAAAGGGGAGTGGGGTGGGCAAAAAGCCAGGAGATAGCAAGTTCTGTTTTCATTGATTTGATATTATATTAAACCTGAATGAGCAGATTTGCATGAAGTTTGCAACCTGATAGGACCATGGTGATTTCATCTTACTAAAGTCAACACAAATTTAGAACACACTAATTTTCAATCTGTGTAATTTGCATATTGCTGGGATTATTTTCCTTTCATTGTCTGGTCAAACAAATTGTATTCATACAAAAGCCATAATATAAAGAGAACATATAAGCAGTTTATAAAACAGACAACTTTCAATCATTTTATATACTTTCAAACAATTGATGCGTTAATTATAAATCTTTTAAAACCTATTGACTGAAGTGAAATTTATAACCAGCAAGCATTTTCCTGGTATAGTTTCACATCGATTATACTACAAAATGAACACAGAGTATCTCTAATAAAATATTCTTTGAATTGAACAAAATTCACTGATTTATTCTATTCTCCCTCTTCCAGCTTACACCATTTTCTTCTGCTGGCTTTCTTCACCCCCACTCTGATTGCTCATCCTTCCTATCACCATCACTAAAACCACTTGTGAAGATCACCAATGAGCTACAAGTTACCAAGACCAAAGGCCATTCCTCACTTTACCAATCTCTCACACCATTTGACACGGCTATTTCCTCTCTCTAAAGTAATTCTTACTCTGGATTTTAGGATTATCGATCTCTCCCACCTCATTGATGCTACTTTTACACCCTTTTGCTCAGTATTTATTCCAGTTCCTATTCACACTCCTTCTGTGTGACCTTCTCAAATACACCATCTATATAGTGAACACTCCCATCTTTTTTCAAGAACTCCGCTGCCATAGATCCAACAGCCAACCTGACATCTTCATTTGAATATATATTAAGCATTTTGAAATTTATTAAACATATTAATACCTTTCCCCAAAAATCCTTTCCCTCAATCATTTTAGGAAAAAACACTACAATCTGAACAACTGTTTTAAAAATCTAGATAGGCATTATGCTTGACTGCATTTTTTACTTCAGACCCATATCTAATCCATCAGCAAATTCATTGACTCTACTTCTCCAAATCCATAAACTTATTATCATCTCCAAGACCATTAGCCTCTTCTAGTCATCCCTACTTCTCAACCAGACCAAACCATTAAATATCAAACAGGTCTTTCTTTGCATCTCTTTGGTCTATATACATAACAGCTATAGTAACTTTGTGACATTTTCTTTTAAAAATAATCTAATTACAGAAAAGTAATACATCTACAGGAATCTTTGATAGTCAACAAATAAAATGTCTATTGTAGAAGGAAGTAGGATTATCTTGCCCTCATGGAGAAGACTCATTGTGGAGTAACCATATGAAATTTAACCAGTTTCACAAAAGTAAATACCTCTGTATAAAATCAGACTCATATATGGATTCTTTCTTTGAGTACAAAAAAAACCTGAGGGTAATTTTAACCAAAAGGTATTGTCTAGGAGAGGTACACAAACTCAGAGGGAGACACATAGCAGAATGAGAAAAAAGGAAATGATGAAGTATGCCATAGGCACAGTGCATGTTCAACAACTTTTTTTGTTGTTGTTTATGATGAAGAGGCTTTCCGATGGGATCAGTGCAGTGCCTGGTGCTGGCATTTTTTCTCATTTTTCCAAAGTTGACAGAAATAAAGGAGACATCAGAAGGAAAGTTTGCATGGATTCTGTTGAGCTGAAGAGGGTAAGATGGACATCTCTTTAGAAAAATGGCAACCGCTCTGATCATCCATCTCACAAATGTGTATCATTAATCCAACGGAGTAAGTGAGAAAGAGCATGAATCAAACCAAATCTGAGGTAAAGTAGAAACAGTGCTGGGCTGGGAGTTATAGAATGTGAGGGCTAGAGAAAAATATATTCTTAATGGGTAGTGTGACCTTGAGCAAGTCTTTGAGATAAGGTAACTGGACTTGTCTCACTTCAAGGTCCTTCTAGTTTATATCATGTAGAATTTATCATTCTAATCTCACTATCGGAAAGCCAACAGAGGCTATACTGATCATGGTAGATTAGTAGAATCATCTTCACATACAAAGAAGACACATGCCTTTAGGTATATGGGGGAGTTATTTGATGGCGACATCCTCTCACAGAGTACCCTGAGTCACTGATTGATTGCAGCTCTAACGTTCCCATTTAGTTATGTGAATGTATGCTTCTCTTTTGCTTGAGGAGAAAGAGAGGTCAATTCTTCATGGTACAGCAGTTGACATAGATGTTGGAAAAATTATTATGAGCCATAAAATGTCTTAGGTATATATGTTAGATGTGAAATCCCAGAGCATAGGAGTCTCAAATTATATTTATTTAAAGAACAAAGAATGACACTTTTACAAGCACATGAGGTTATATGATAAGATTAAATGTGTAAGGTTTAAAATAAGTTTTTTTAAGAATATAGTGATGCACTATATTCAGATAAAGAAACAAATAACTTGGGCAATGCATTTTTTAGGCCATGACTTGGATGATAGGTTAAACCAAGACTTACAGCTCTGAGGTTTGTGGTGCTCCCAGAAGAATGGAAATCTTCATGGGACACATTGGGAGAAAGTACAATAAAGAAAGTATCCCAGTTTAAAAAATAATAATTCAGTGGTAGGCACATCACAGCAAAAAATGGAGTCATCTACAAAAAAACTAACTACCCTCATCATAGCCCTTGGCTAACGTGGTAAATAACACAAATTAAGGTAGTTATTCATTGACTTAGTGTCTCCTATATTCCCGGTCTTCAATTAGGCGCTTTCCATTTCCCATTTCATTTAATCATCAGGACAGATTTAGGGGTTATATAAAACTATGCCCATTTTTCAGTTGAGAAAAACTGAAGCTTAGAAAGATGAGGTAGTTTTCAATGCTGACTAAGGTGATATGAACTCAGCCTATCCAAACCCACAGCTAATGCTGTTCCAGTCAATTTAAGCTATTCAATGGCTGAAGCGTCATTTTCTGAGAATAGGTTGTATAGGAGAATCAAGTGAAGAATAGTTATGTCTAAAAAGCACAAGTATTTATAAAGAAATACTTGAAGCAAAAGTGATTTATGATGACTTAATAATGGAAACTCTGTGGTATTGGAGTACCAGATTTCAACCATTTTATCTGAAGGAGAGAGAGCACTCATGTATAAACTCTAAGTCCCCAAGTTATCAAAGAAAGTAGTTTGGAATATATTTTTGGACTTAATAAAAGCTTGGATGTATTGACTTAAAATTTCAAACACTACCCACCTCTTAAATATCCAACTTCACACATTCCATAAAAAATGCCAATTACTAATTAAAACAGACTTCCATTGTTTTCTGTTTTTCTCTAAACCAGAAAATTGGAAATAAAAAATGTTTTTGCCACCCTTGCATTTTCCTTAGTGCTTTGGCCCTTTTTTGAGTGGGAAGGCAGATTGAGAGTTTTGACGAAGTCAACAGAGGGCTCAGATGGGATGGAGAGCCCACCTCTGAGAACCACAGGGAAGGCATTTACTAGCAGGGCTTGGTTCACGGACTCCCTCACTGCTTAGTCAGGGCTTTGCTCATCCCTGTCACATACTCCTTTAAAGTTAATAGTAAACTGTTGTTTGGGTTCCCCATCTGTCAGAAGACAATAATGGTTGGCTATAAAACAGGGGAAATTAGAAAGCACTGCTACAATAAGCTGTGCAGATACAAAATATGCATGAAGCCATGTTGTCATGTGTTCGCTTCTTTAAAGAGGTAGCAACATGTACCTGGAAGTTTGTACTACATAGTCTACCTTTTATAATAACATTAGTGAAGAGCGACATTTTTGCATTTGGGAAAATACCTTTTTCTTCACTTTGTTCTACCTATATCCTCCACTAAGACTAATGATAGGTATTATATGAATGTCCTATAAGTGTACTCATTGAATAATGTGTTTCCTTGTTTTACATTAAGATGTTAATAAGCAACAACAACCCAGCCAGAGCACTGGGCTAACTCTGTCAGTCACGAGTCCAATCACAACTTAACGTCAGCCAGAAGCAACCATGTTGTTCAAAACTAGCATTTGCTTGGAGGCAGAATATGGCACTTTTTCCCAGTGCAAATTAAGATGAAAGAGACAATAAAAATAACTTCAGCTGCTTAGGAAAGTTGTCTTTTTCAAGTGTTCTACTGATGAATGTACATTTTTACACAGACGGCTCATGAGCAGGGCAGATGGATGGATGGATGGATGGATGGATGGATGGATGGGTCAGCTCACAGAGAGAGGCTTTTGCTGCTTTATGCCAATGAAGCCCAGAGCAGAACACTGCAGAGTTATTTATAAGGTCCTAAGCCTTCCTCACCAATGGCCAAGGTTAAGCTTCTATTTTCCTAATTGGGATACTTCTTGTATGTCAGTGCCATGTATATAAAATAGCATAAAAGAGAAGAATAATTGGAAATGTGTCAATTAGGTCTCTTACAATGAGAGTTTTAACATTTAAGGGAAAATAAAGCCACGGCGCTGACTATGCCCTAATTGTATAGGACATCAAAGGAAGATATGATTTCATTCCAGATATAATTCTTCAGCCAGTGTTATTTACATCCAGGCTTCCTAAGGGTGATTAAATTAAGTTTTAAGCATCTCTATCTAAATAATATAGTCAAAGCTTGCTGACTTGAATTAAATTATATTCAATTTTTGGACAGTTTAATTGGTATCAAATTTAATTATAAAGACCAGCTAAAGCTATGCTTTCTTTTGCCTTCCTAATTATGATGGAATTTTGTGTTGTTGTTTTGTTTGTTTTTTAGCAGAGTGAGGCTAT
This sequence comes from Pipistrellus kuhlii, assembly GCF_014108245.1. Classification (NCBI taxonomy): domain Eukaryota; kingdom Metazoa; phylum Chordata; class Mammalia; order Chiroptera; family Vespertilionidae; genus Pipistrellus; species Pipistrellus kuhlii. Next base: position 8,680,666 of record NW_023425438.1, read on the forward strand.
TGTCATCTCTGTTTTTCTCATACCAAAAAGGTGCTCAGTTTCAATTTATTCCTACCAGAGAATAGAATACCAGCTAATTATTATTCAGTGTGTTTAAAAATTCTATGAGGTGACTCACATGAAACAAGAAAAGAAAAGTGCCTGCTAACCATTTATTTTCTAGAGGTTCGCCTCTCCCTGATAAGTGACCTTACCCAAGGGAATGGTTATATGAAATCATTGACTTACCATATAATCTCTTTGACTTGTTTATAGATGTGTCTTTCTGTGTTAGCAACTAGAATTCCTAGTCCAACAGAATGGACTAAAGTAGGTCCTTCATCATTTGGAATAAGACAAATACAGTGTGAGGACTAGAATAGCGTAAGACATATGTTGTATATAAATGCAGTATGTTCATCCTTGCATTGATTTTATTTCCCCCACAGAACACATAAACACCTTCCATAGTTCTCAGTCAGCTAGATTATTAATGAGCCTTTACATGCTGAATGGGGACATTGGTTAGATATTGATTTTAAGGTGGAGTAAAGTTCATTGAGCACATAATTAAACACAAATTTATTTGTCATGAAGTATTATATCCCTAATATATGAACCAAAGAAGAGGATACCAAAAGAACCTTATAGAAAGTTGAATCAGTAAACATAGAAAAAAGCATTTGACACAATCCAATACCTATTGATGATAAAGCACTGTATCAGACAATATAATTCATCAATTGTAACATATGTACTACATCAATGCAAGATGATGATGATCGGGAAGTTGTGTGTGTGGGGGAGGGAGAGGAAGAAATACTATATGGGAACTTTGTACAGTCTGCTCAATTTTTCTGTAAACCTAAAACTACTCTAACAATCAATTAAGAAAAAAATAAAATAAATAATTTTGAATAATAAATAACCATGAAAATAGTCCATGAGTGGGAATTACCTCTGGGTAATATTCTAAATATTTCACTGATTCTGTCTGGGCATTGATGGGTGAGAAAGGATAGTAGCAATCAAAACCCATTCAGCTGTACTGGGATGGCAGCTGAATGTCAGCCAGTTTTGACCAGCATTCTTTTAAAAATCCACGTTTAGGCCACTTTAAAGAAAAAGTATATTTATGAAACCTGAAATGTGTATTTGTTGTTCTTTATTCGCAGCATACGTTAGGTATAATCTCCAAGCCTTACACAGTTTTGTGAAGAGCTGAACATTATTCAGTTGTCATTGTATATCATCACCCCACAAAACAACAGAATGGACCACAGTGGGTCCTTCATCATTTGGAATAACACAAAAAGTGTGAGGACTAGAACAGCATAAGACATATGTTGTATATAAATGCAGTATGTTCATTCTTGCATTGATTTTATTTCCCCCGCAGAACACATAAACACCTTCCATAGTTCTCTATCAGCTAGATTATTAATTTTTGTTTCAAATGCCAATGTAGTTTTCTCTAGTCTTACTAAAGCTTATTTTTGTTTCTGCATTTTCTCCTGGGAAGAAAAGGTATTCTGAGGTGTGTTTTTTCCCCAAGACAGCTTCCTTGACATTCTACTTGGGGAGGTGATTTTTCCTATTGATTTCTTTGATATTCATTCCTCAACTGTTGTCTACAGACACTCTTTTCTGTTTGCATTTTTCCTTTTCAGCTGCATGGAGCTCTGCAGCGTCACAGAGACACAGCAAGTCTGTTCTTGGCTACCTCGTTTTCAATTATTTTTGTTTAATCTCAGAGTCAGAGAGTCATTTTTCCATTGAAGACATTTCTCCTTATTCCATTATGTGTGTGAGAACTGATGAATGCATTTAAATGTAGTTAACACTTTTCTATCTTTCTTTCAGTAGTACTACCTCTCAGGATTCCCTGGGTCTCCTCTGTTTATGGTGCCATAGAACACTTCAGGCTTTCTCTTCCCTGCAGGCTATTCCCCTGACTGCAGATTCATAGTGAAGAATGCAGTTACAGGGGGCCCTGCAGGCATGGCCTCATATTACACTAGAGGGAAGATGAACTACATGCCCTTTGTCTCTCCCTTTCAGAAAGGGGCTGTCACCCACTTCCTACAATGATTCTGACACCAGAAATCAGAGTCATTGTCATGACCTTGACTTTCTCCCATGTCTACATGGCAGAGCTGAGTGTTGTCTGGCTGGCCTTGAATAAAGGCTGTGAAGAGATGTAGGAGGCTCCAAATGACAGTGTTCTGAAAATGAGGCCATTTTATTATTTTATTGATTAAGGTATTACCTAGGTGTCCTTATCTAAAAAGTAAAATAAAATAAAAAATAAGGGGGAAAAATGAGGCCAAGTCCTTGACAAGCAACAAGTTCAATAGGTAACCTCATTTATTTCTGAAAGGAGGCTATTTATTACTCATAAAGAAAGTTCAGGGGAATTTGAGAAACCAGAATTTTCTCTGTGTTATTTTTCTGGCTTTTCAATATGAAAATTTTCAATGAATAATTAACCTTAACTAGACGTATGCAAAAAAGAATTAGGACATACAATGCTTTTCCTAAGACTAGGCTTCTGGTCCTCATATCCAAGAGCCATTTGATGCGAAAAGAGGTGATTTTAAATTTATTGAGAAATCTTAAAACTAAAAATTAGATAAAATTAAAAATGTAAACTGATGACCATTCCAAACTTACTGAGAAATATGAGCTGCTCTGAATTAGAAAACAATAATTAAAATGAGTATGAGTGGAGAAACTTATTGAATGAAATTCAGTAAAGTATTTCAGGCTTCAATAACCATAGTGGACAGGTACAAAGTAGGGAGAACAGGTCATGTCCAGTCAGTCATCTTTCCAAAAGCTGAAATGGCTGATACCTTGCTGGCGGGGCAGACAGTCAGTAGGAATTAATATGCCATTAGAGTTAATTATAAGACTTTGACTTAACTGCTAGCTCTGCCATTTAGCACCTCTTGAGTTTCAATTTTTTCTTTCCAATAAGGTGGATATAATGGACATACCCTGTCTTTTCTTAATGAGTTTTTGTGAAGAATTTTAAAACATTTTTAAAGTATCTTATAAACTATTCAAATATGCAGAGCTGTGAATGTAGTAGTGTTTGTTGATAGGATGAATGAGAGACCAGAACAAACCTTATCTATCCGTCCACAATAATTCCTTATAGTCTGACCACAATCACATTTAGAAGAGCAGTAAATTAAGGGCTATTTCAGATCTCTTTCTGATTTAATTTCAGTTGTGTAATGATTATCCTTCAGAAAAAAAACCTTTAGGATTTTCAATTATTGCACTTTTGGTTTAGTACTCTCTACCCCTACAATAAGACAAGCATCCTCAGGCAAACCCTCAGAGCCAACTCCACAACTGCCTTTCCGATCTTGCCTTCTCAGACTCCTCTGTGCTTACTTATCTTGTGGTCAAAGTATCTGTCTGTTGTTCATAGTCCAGAGTAGCCAGAAAAAAAAAAATCATTTTCAAAGTCGCTACTAAACCATTGTCCATTCCCCAATCAGAAGTTGATGTCCTCAGCTATTGACTCTCTACAGCTGGATTCATGTCTTCTATCGAGTGTTGATGATCTTTTTATCCTGAGAACTGACTCCTTATCCCAACCAATTCCTAGTTGCACCTTCCTTGCTTCTTGCTACCATTTCCCCCCTTTACACTTATCAATAAGCCCACTAATGGTTCAAGGTTAAGGTCAAGTTTTAGCTATTCCTATGAAGCTTTCTGTCCACTTCTCCCAGGTTGACTTTCCTAACTCTGAATTCTCATAGCACTTTTTTCTGTACCAATTACTCCACACACCCCTTGCATAAAAATTTAACCATAATTATTCAGGGCAGAATTCTATGTCTTACACATTATATCTTCCAAGATGGTCTGAAAATGTGCTGTGGATAGGATTCTCTCTCTTTTTTTTTTCCTGAGTTATACAAATGAATCAGACACAAAGATATCCCAAAGCATTGTAATTCTGGCACTGATAATTTGTATGTCTTTGCTCCGATGCTCTGGTTCCATTATCCCAGAGAGAAAACTTATCACACTTCCTTTTTCTATTATGCATTTTCCCTGCTTACCCGCAAGGTGGTCTTCAGTTGCTTTTTTTGGCCCTCCTTATTGTTATAAAAAAATGTCAGCAACTGCTGGCAGGAATCGCCTGTGGAGGAGCCCACAGAAGCCAATACAGCTCCTAGTCTGCAGTTGTACAAATAGTGAGTTGCTTTCACTAATTCAACAATATTTATTCTTTGGTTGTTTTATTAAAAGAGATATCTTTCATTCTCAATTCTGTAAATCAAAACCCTTTTTCTAAAACAAAATGCCACTAAGAAAGAAAGAAAAATAAAGAATTGCAGTAGTGATGAGGTAAAGTGATAAATGCATGAAATTTCCAGCATCAGCAAGGTGAAGCTGTGGACATGACCTAGAAATGACAGAAAGCTGAATTTGTGTAATGGGGGGGGGGGGGGGGGGAGTAAGCTTAACTGATAAATTACTGTCTTGCAAACATTTTTTTAAAAATAATAAGCTTTTCCCAAACATATAAAACTCTAAGAATGGTATAGTTTTAAGTAGATTGTTTCCCTAAAGAGGCAAAAACATCAGTCACCTTTGCACCATCAGATTTCTTGGACTTCTTCGCCTGCCTCCCTAAGGCACTTGCTAGCTCAGAGCCTTGTGGGAAGCCCCATACCCTACTTGCATGATTGGAACTACAATACTCCACCTCCAGTGCTATATGTAGGCATGGTCCTGTAACAGTTCTGAGTCTCATAGTCAGCCTTCAGTATGTACTGTACCAACATGCACAACATTTTCAGTTGCATTCAGTTTAACGTTTCTGATCTTTCCCACAAGCTTTGTCTAGTCTTCCATCACCAAAGGAATTAGGCAGGGTTTTTTTTTTTGTTTTGTTTTTTTAAGTCATTGTTGACTATATCATAGTAATGAAGAAAATGGCTGCATATTCAAGAATTTTCAAAGAGCAGGAAGATCCTAAGACATTTGGCCACAATCACATGACAAGATGGAATGGATTGTCCCCAAGAATGTTCTCCCTGATGAGACACCAATGTTCATCTGCTCCACATGTACCTTATTGAGGGGTCCCTGTCATTTGCCCGGTACCTGAGGAGTTGTCACCCACTGACAAAGAGGTCAGTTAAACAGTCTCAGGAGAAAGCCTCTCACAGAAACAGTTTCCTGACGCTTGAGCTGTGAATGACTTTTTAGCTTTAGTTGCCTCATTACTATATTTTAACTACAGATGAAACATGCCATTGTTCTATTTACAATGATAATTGTAAACTGTCAATAGAAATTTACAATGACCAAATTCCATGGCTTTGACTTTTCCTCCTGTTAGTTCTTTTTTTAAAATAAAATTTTATTGACTTCAGAGAGGAAGGGAGAAGAAGAAAGAGAAACATCAATGATGAAAGAGAATCATTGATTGGCTGCCTCTTGCATGCCCCACACTGGGGATCAAGCAATCCAGGCATATACTATGACCAGGAATTGAACTCTGACCTCCCGGTTCAGAGGTCTATGCTCAACCACTGAGCAACACCAGCCAGACCCTCCTGTCAATTCTTGCAGCCAACCTTGCACTGTCACTTCTCACAGTCCTAATCGGGACTGCTGAGCTATAATGAAAGGCAACTTAGTACCAGAGGAGATAGCAACCAACTCTCCTAAATGCACAAAACAACATGTCCTTTCAAAGTTCTCCATTTGAAATTTACAATTACCAAATCATTGAAATGGGGTTGGAGAAGGCTTCAGTTCAGGTACAGAAGCTTTATTTTCAATAAGTCTAAGATTCTGAAAAGAACATATAAGTAGAACAAAGAGTATTTTGCTTAATGTATGTTAAATGTAATATTTTAAATTAGTATTGATTATAGGAATGAGAAATTCCTTTATATATATATATATATATATATATATATATATATATATATATATATATTTTTTTTTTTTTTTTTTTTTTTTCCTAATGAGCCTGTGAACAAGTAACCTAAAAGCTAATTTCTTTGCCCTGTGGAAATTGGAGATGTCATGCAGCCAAAGATGCTATAGGTTCTGAACTTCCTTTCTGCTAACACATACCCAGACACCAAATTTATAAAAATGGGGTCAGAGAAGGAGATATTCTTATCTGGGTATCTTAGCAAAGAAACTCTAGGAAACGCTTTGATGCTCTGTGAGACAGGAAGTAAATAAGATATAAAGTGGATGAAAAGAGATAGGGAGAAAAGCATCTCAGTAACCATGTAGAATTCATAAATGGCATGGAGAGTTCTCAGTGAGGCTCGAGAAGCAAATCTATGAGCATCATTGGCCCCTCCTCCTGGGGGCTTAAAATAATTAATAAATGGTTGTGATTACTATGAAATTGTCATCGCCCTGCTACCACTAATTTTGAGGCAGGAATTTATAGGTTTTTTTGTTTTGTTTTGTTTTTTGTTTTTTGTTGTTTTTTTTAACAAGAAAGTAGTAATCTATTTGAAATTCAGCTCAGGTGCTAACTTTGGCTCCCGTGTGTATAGTCAACTGCTCTGCATACAGTACCCACATGCCTGGACAGTCCACTAGGAAATACACGTGTCCTGATTCTGGAAGAACTCATATTAACTGGACAAATGGAGTCCTTTCAGATTTTGTGTTTTACTTACTAACATTGAAATTTTAACTCAAGAATTGAAAAAAAGTGAACTTTAACCAGAGGAAATAATATATTGTAGTAAAACAATGTATCAGATGATGGTTCTATTAACCTGATTCCTTATTTAGGGTATCAGTTAGTCACATGATCAAGTAAATCTATTTTATTTTTTCAAAAATATATTTGATTGATTTTTTTTACAGAGAGGAAGAGAGAGGGATAGAGAGTTAGAAACATCAATGAGAGAGAATCATTAATCAGCTGCCTCTTGCACACCCCCCACAGGGGACATGCCTGCAACCAAGGTACATGCCCTACATCGAAATCGAACCTGGGACCCTTCAGTCTGCAGGTCTATCCACTGAGCCAAACCGGTTTCAGCAGAAGGAAGCCTATTTTAATGTCAGTAAGTTTTGGTGTAGTCAAATATGTAAGTTTTGAATGAAAAAAACCTCTGATAAACCTAGGGTTAAATTCTGCTGAAAGTTCCTGGTTTCATTCACCACAATACACCACTTAGCCCTACAGTTGATGGGGCTCAGAAAGACAGATAATTAGAGATGAACAAATAAACCTAGGGGAGTGAATACTCCAGAACATTTCAATTCCATTTGCTCACAGTCAGACACGCACAACCACAAAGTTGGAATCTGTAAGAAGCTAAATGGCACTGATGAAAATAGAAAGAAAATGCACATACAGATGTTTACTTGAAAAAGGGAACAGTGGAAGACAATAATGCAGGTATCCAACTAAGTAATCATCAAGAATAAACTGCCACACCGTTAAGATTTTTCAAAGGGCAGCATGGAATGTGTCGCAAGACAATAATAGAAAGCAAGCTATATAAAGCAAAGATATTTTTCAGAATAAAGGGAAAATAATGTTCTCCAACAGCCTTTGGAAACATTTCACACAAAGCCCTGTGATTTGAGAAAAGAAAAAACAGAAAATAAGTAAGTGGCCACCAATCTCTCCCAGTCCATTTCACATTTGGACAATACAGCTTTGTGTCATGGACTGTGAAAGTATCCACCCCGTAGACATATGGGTGACTGCAATTTTAAAAAAGAAACACAACATTCTCATTTCTTTTCACTTGCTAAGTTCTTTAACATTGTATTGATTAGGGTCAACTTTATGATTTTACTTTCTCATTTATTAAAGAATTTTTATACCAACTATATTTGCATATTGATGATAATCCCACTTGAGTATATAGAATTTAGGCAAGTAAACTTTTAACTCCTGGACTCAGTTTTTAGGAGGACTTCAAAGGTTGTTGAGAGGGTCACATATAGTTATGTGTCTGGAAATAGTTAACTGCCCTAAATTGCTAATGTACAGGCAAATGTTTTTATGAGAGCTTTAAAGGTACTGTCCCAATACCGACCAGTTTCTTTTGAAGTCCTGAGACCACACATCATCAAAATGATTTCCAAAATTCTAAGTTGCCTGACTGTATTACTGTTCCCATCCTTCTTAAAAATAGTTAATAGCCTTAATTGTGAGCCTCGTTTTATGCAGATTTACGTGTTAAGGAGCCCACAATATCGCTCACTCAAACCAGAAAGTAGTCTCCATGTGGCCTCAGGTTCTTAGATGGGGGTCATCTGCCTACAAGCTACAAGGAACCACCTCATCACAGGCAAGCTGGTGTTTTTGTATGTGGGCCTGGGGTAAAAAGGAAAGTTTACTAGAAAAGTTGACTAATAAATATGGTCAACTGTCTATAAAGATTATCTAAATGTCTATGGTGCCAATCAGCAAAGGCCAATATTTTATTGTCTTCTATTTGTTGTGTTTATGTGTTTGTTCGTTCCTCCAGATTCTCAGAGAGCCATCTTCTTAATAAGACATGTGACTGAAATGCCATTCTGTACCTCAGAGTCTAGCACAGAGCAGGAGAGGCACAGGAAGAGGTTCAAGTCATGTCCATAATAATTAATGCCATTTGTCAGTGGCCATTCTATAACTAACAAACTAATCATTCCTCCTATCATCCCTCTGAAGTAGGTGTTTTTATTCTTGGCCTACAGATGAGAAAACTGAGGCTCAGAGACCTCCCATGAATAAGTGGAAGAGTAAGACCTCAAATGCTGTATACAAATCTCATGTTCTGCTCCAAAGATACTTCCAGATATTACAATGGACCAATTAAGAGAGATTTTCATCACCATGGCTCTATCCTGAATGATCTGTTGGGTGCCACTGACAATACCCGAACCCACATATACCAAACATTTCTGGGGATCCCAGATCTGGAGTAAATATGGCTGAAAGCCACACAAAGAGCAATGGTCATGCTGTTAGTCCATGATTCAGACAGCCTTCTAAATGGTCTGTGATTACTTCTTAGTATTTCCTATATTATGTCAGTCAAATGAATCTGCTCTAGGGTCTTCAGTCATTCCACACAATGGTGTAATTTGTCATCTATTCTCCAATTATAAAATCTAATATGCAAATAGACCTAACAGTGGAACAACCAAACAACCGAACTGGCCACTATGATGTGTGTTGACCACCAGGGAGCTTATGCAGAACATGCAGACAACAGAGCACAAAACGTGGTGGGCATCAGCCACGGCAGGATGGTGGAGCAGGTGAGTGGCGGCACCAAATCAAGGCAGGGTGCCGGTCACTGTCATTGGATGAGCCTCTGGTGGTTACTGAAAATTCTTTGCTCCCAGGTATCACCGTCCCACCCTGTGCTCAAACCTGCTGCTGGCACCAGAGCCGCCACTCACACCACTAAGGGCTTCTCCACCTCCCTCCCTCCCCCCTGCTCCTGAGGGGTGATCAGGGCAGCAGCCAACCCTGGCATCTGCTGATGGGAGCAGTGGTGGCAGTAGCGGGGCTGCTGGCAGAGAGGGACCAGGGGCACGGAGGACGGGCTGATACCCGTCCCTATCCCCACCGCAGCCTCATGGCCTACAGTTCCTTTTAAGGTACACAAATTTGTGAACTGGACCCCTAGTTTACTAATATATTTCTAATGCAATTAAGAATCATTTTTATATATACCAATGGCACATTTGCTGAATATTTCTAAATCTATTTACAAAAAAGGAATTTGAATTTTGTTCTTTCTTGATCATGTCTAGACAGACAATTCAAATTCTCAAGTTCTCTTGAATAGCCAATGATTTTCTGTCCTATGGCCACAGTAGGTTGATGCTTTGGTGATACTATGCTGCCCATCCATGTCCACAAAGAGAAAGACAACCTCTCTGGAAGGAATTCATTATCTTATTTTACAATCTGCATTGAACAATCCTGTCAGCCTATAAGTTTTTGACAGTTCTGCATCCTTTCCTCACCTAATTCTATTTGACAGCTGAAAGGAGATCACATTTATAGAACACCAGCATATTTTTAGATGGCATGGGGCATTTCTTTCAAACGATGATCTGTCAGATTTAATTCACAGAAAGGTAGAATGCCCTTTAGTGTTGGCAAATTCATATTCATCATCCCCTTTCTACAGACAGTTCAACAATGCAGCATCTCACAGGCGCCTAACTTTCCCATAATAAATCCTGGATCAAACCCTTCTAGAGGAATGAGTCTAGTGCAGGTGCCTTTAATCTGAGAGAAAGGTATGTAAAGAGAGAAAAACCACCGACAGCGGGAGAGTGTGAAAAGCATCCAGTAATGGAACAGAAGGTTTTGGAGGGATGTGTGTGTCACTTCAGACAATGGAAAGAAACCCTCCTAGGTTTAAACTTGATTCCACTGCTCATTGGGTCATCTTAAAACCACAGCCTCAGTTTACTCAGCTATAGTTCTATTGTAAAACTGAGGTGAGGCAGCGTTTAAACAGTGTGGCACAAAGCCCAACAGGGAGTTATACAAAAATTAGATCTCTTCACTGAGAGAACTTTCCTCAACAACTTAGATACAACATGTCCTCACTCCTCATTTCCCCAGTTATCCCCTGAGAACAGGAACACCCAAGGGCTGCTGCTGATGCTAGCAGTCTGTGAGCTGGACATGCACACTTCTTAGAAGACGCAGTCATGACTGAAATGCCACCTAGGTCCACTGTTTCGGGCCATTTCTTTTTCTAATATTAGGGCTGGATCCGAACCAGCCTCTGTGTCACAAAGCAAATTTACATGTTTTCCTAATTATGGAATTTGCATCCTGATTTTGTTTCTCAAAGGGATGTCCCTGAATCATCTTCTTGAAACACTCTCTTTCAAGTTCTCATTAAAATCTCCGTAGAAGACTTTATTATCTTCATCAGCAAGCCTGCAAGTTCTGCTGATGAACTTGGTTTTGCTTCTCTCACCTTTCCTAAGAGATGGTTTTCTTACCTTCTACTCTTACTGTCTGTGCTGAAATGAAAAAGGATGAAAGACTGAAAGACGCTCCTGCAGATATTTGTAAGTAATTATTTGGGAGTTTGTTTTCATAGCCCTTCACAGACAGCCATGGAGTCCTGAAAATGTCACTTAGATGCTGTGTTACTTTACTGGACATTAAGCTCTAGTAGCTTCATATACTTAGATATGTACTCATTGGTAGAAGAATTAGAAGGAAATCATTCATGCCATGAGTTGTTTACTGTGTCCTTCACCAATGCTATGTTACATAAGAGGCAGTGCTATCATCCCTTCATTGATACCACCCACCCCCCATCATCTAATCCACTTGGCATTCATTCAAGTACAATATCCACTTTAACATAGATTGTTTTTGTATTTCAGTGGTATCTGTGTATTAGCCATTGCTATGACAACAGCTTTGTAAACCTTTAGCCACACTAGATCTCATTAGTGTACTTACAAAAGGCTTCCATGAGGAGAATCATAATCTATATGAGAAAGCCTAAATGGTTATTATTTGATACCCTTTTATTAAATTTTTCCTCTCTAAAGAGATGTGTGTGTGTATTTTTTTTTTCCTCTGAAGATTTCATTAGTCCAGTGTTTCCACTGGAAGCAGCTTCACTTAGCAATGTTCAAAGGGTGCACAATTATTCCACTGACTTGCATGAAGTGTGTGTGTGTGTGTGTGTCTGCCGACATTCTGTCAGTCACTGTGCGCTATAGAAGCAGGCCTGCTGGTTGCCCTATTACTGTATAACCTTCTGTCACCTTTACAACACGGCAAAAATAAATAGCCATTGCTGGAAAAGAACTTCTGTGATAGTATTTAATGGTGTTTATCTGAGCATTTGCTGGTACTGTATTTCCTTTCAGTTTTTGCTAAACTAACTTGCTTTTATCTTTTTACCTTTCTTTTCACCGAGTGTAAATAAACCTCAAGGCAAACTACTGCCACGGAAGTCCATTTATCAGCAAAAAAAAAAAAAAAAAAAAAAAAAGAAAGAAAGAAAATAGTTTTAATCTTCTTTCAACTCAATTCCAAAGCAGCAATTGAACACCCATTTCATGCCAGGTGTTGAGAAATTGGGGAAACAAAATCAAATTCATTTTTAATACTTAAGGAGATAATATGGAAGGTGGGTATCTATAGATATAAAAGCCTAGAGACCATTACAGCAGAACAACAAGAATGATCTGTGGCTATGATGCACACTGGCAGCCAATCGGCCTGATCCAGGCCCCCTGCAGCCAGCCCAGCCCTCAGCTGGCCCCCAATACCCCTAAACCACTGCCTGCCTCACTGGTCCGAGTACATTTAGTGAAAGCACAAGAAAATAATTATCAGTCCCTTCTGTGCCCGACCAGAGTCTCCAGAGGGCTCTACTAATATTGCAGCCAAGGTGTGGAATTTTCCCTCCATGGGCCCACAGCCTCAGGAGACCTTCCAAGTTAGCTAAAAAGGTGATCTGGGCATTAATGGGATAGTGGTCTTTTGTTGAGGATTGTAGAGATATTGGGTGGGGATTTTGTGAAATCATGGTGCCTTGCACATTAGATGAGCTTTCAATCTCTCTTTAAAAGGGTCAGAAGAGGACTCACAGGCTGCCAGGAGCAACAGGGAAGGGTAGGAAGGGTAGGCACATTCAAAAACAGAAAAAACTTTTAAACAGACAGACATGGAGATCATATTGGGAAACTGGGCAGAGCCCTGGGAAGAACACAAACATCATTAAAGGGCCATTATCCATCGTGATATATGTTTGCAAACAACACATAACTTCATCTCATGGCACGTGAAATGCAGAACAGTTCTGTTGTGGGTTTTCCTTTTGGTCATCCTTAAAGGATAATTAGATCCAGCTGGGGGAAAGCTATAGCTTCCAGCATTAGACCCCACAGCCGGTCCTGCTCAGTGTGCTAGTTTTAAAAAATAAAATATTCCAAAAAGGACAACAAGAAGAAAGCATAAATAATGACATGGGTGTGTCAAGTCCCTAGAATGTTTATCAAAGAGCTAGGATGCTTCTATGAAGAGGAGAAAACATTTGCTAAAAACAGTGACTCAAGATGAGTCTGGAAGGACGATGGAAGAAGTTGTGAAGGAGCAAATTACAGACTTTAGATTTCAATGGCCAGCAATGGAGACTTTTATACTGAGTGAGTGAGCTAACCTAATTGGTAAAATCCTAATGGATGAAGCAAGACTAAGATTGGGTAGGATTTGGATTAGCAGTTGGAAAGGGGAACAACATTTGGAATTCAGGAAAACAACAGCACTAAGACGCAGGATAGACTTAAAACCACAGATTCATGGTGGTGAATTTAAAGAGAAGCTCTTTGGTCCCATCTCTCATTCAGAAACCTGCCTGAATGCGTGGCAGTCTCCTTTCTTTCAGTTTCCTAAATAAGAAAGAAGACAGGCTGAAACTCCTGATTCTACTTTCCATATCCACACCTGGTCAGGTATTACCTTAGGTGCCTCACTGTCGGGGAGAGTGGGGGTTTTTGAGACCACTACCTTGCCATACCCAGGAAGACTGATATGCTGTGAACCTGAGAGGTGGCTGTGGTGAGCCTGACAACTTGTTTGTTGTTTGTCTGTTTGTCTGTTTGTTTAATAGTCTTTGCCACCACTGCGGACTGCCTGTGAAGCGGTGGCTGGTGTGAGCTCTGACAGGTGCAGGGAGCAGGAGGAGGGGTGAAGGAGGAGGAAAGAATTGGAGTATCAGAAGGCACTCACCTTTGCGCCAGCCACCGTGGCCCGGAAGCAGCAGGACCGAGGCAGGAAGTGCCTGACCCACTCTCGGGATGAACGGAAGCTCAGGCTGAAGCAGGGGATTATATGGATCAAGAGCTGGGACACCTGCACTCAATGAGGCCCGGGTTGGTGCTTTCAGGAAAGGGGAGACACAGGTGGAGGTCGTAAGTCCAGAGGCACAGATGCAAGTAAAAGGCCACCCTCTGAAAAGGCCGTAAGTCAACAGAGACCCAGCCTCGAACATGATTCCCCACCAGTAGGGCTGAGGGGTGAAGAGTGGGGCCCTGCATAAAGGGCTGCAGCAGCTTCACCTGGGCAGTGAAACAGCGGCCCCAGGCACAGGTAGCTGAGGCTGGCTTCAATGCAGGGCTAGTGCCATTTCAGCCGTAACTTCTCACCAAACAGCCAAAATGTTGACTGTCTATTTTTTAAAAATTATTGTTGAATAGGTCTTGATAAAATGGTTTTCTTTCATCTGTTTATGATTTTTGTTTTTTTACTGATTTCAGAGAGAGAGGAAGAGAGAGGGAGAGACAGAAATATGAATGATGAAAAAGAATCATTGATTGGCTGACTCCTGCACACCCCCTATGGGGTATCAAGCCTGCAACCCAGGCTTGACCAGATCCCCTGACCAGAGATCAAACTGGTGACCACTTGGTTCATGGGTTGATGTTCAACCACTGAGCCACACCAGCCTGGGCTTGACTGCCTTTTTATGTTATTTAGTTTCTGTTCCAATTTTTTTTTTGCATGACAAATAAATGATTTTACATGTTTTCTTAACCCTCAGGTGTAAGGTGGCTCGTGTTAATTTAGCAACTATATCACCTGAACTTTCATATAAGTTTTCAGTAATTAAAACTAGTGGGATCTTTTGGAGAGAGATATTTAAGTTAAAATCTAAACACACCAATGCAATCTTTTCTAGAGGTGAAGGGATATTCGAAGAAAGCAAATGACCATTAATAAGTTTATGTGAACTGATGCAAACTAAGGGCTCCATATTCAACAATTGTGAGATAAGGACCTGACTGAGAGAAATAAAGGAGGACAGCAGCTAAGGAAGTTTCTATTTTGTAAGTAGCTGTGCATAAAATCAGCAGCTCCCAGGCTTGCATAAATTAGTTCTGCTATTCCCTTTCTGGATTCCCCAGAGCTGTCAGTATCCCATCGGCCCCTTGGTTTGATCTTAAATGTCACTAGAGCGTCTGCTTAGAATTATAACCTAATTACAGCATGCACGTCTGGGGATAGTTTTGTGTTGTGAATTTGTGCAAATTTAACAAATGAAACCAGATGAGTTGAAGCGAGGAGAAACCACATGAGAAACATAATGTAGCTTCAGAGATAAAATTTTTAAAAAAAGAAAAGTAAGAAAAGGAAAGAAAAGAACAACAACATGAAGCAATATTCCTAACAGTTTCTCCTTTAACATTAAGTGTTTATCAAGGTTGCACACTGCAATGATGGTGACTAATGTTGCATGGTATAACGGGAAATGATTGAGTGAGGTAGTGGTGCAGTTGCTACACATCTGAGTGTGTTCTTAGCAGCCTGGATGGTTTTAATAGGTGCTGTAATTACAGATACGAGGCTGGCGGGTTTAGCTGAAAATGGTGAAGAAAGTCATCACTGCAATGAAACACAACATAGTTAAATCTTTTTCATCTTAAGACTATTTCCCTCTAGTAATGTGCAAAGTGACTTTTCTGTTCTTCAGAAAAATGCTTTTCATATGACATTTCACCTCAACTACTCAACAGTTCCACTGGCGCTCTGCTAATTAAGGAACAAAGCACAGTGTCATCACACCGGAAAGCGAACACAAGCTCTCATGTTAGATTTCCTCTTGTCCTCGTCCTGGAAGAGTTGATGGGACCTTCTGGGAAAGTCTAATCTGTGAGAAAATATAAAATGAAGATTTACATAGTGCTTACGGACCGCCCTAATAAATGTAATTGTGGTCTTTTATCTTCAAAGGGGAAAGAAAGCTTGTTCCTTTCTTGTGGGGTGGTTTCACACTCATTTGGCAATAATCCCCTCTCCTATGACAAAGTGGCCCGGCACTGACAATTTCAATTCCTTCCAACAATACAATTTAGTGACAAAAATAGGTACAGAAAGTACGCCTCACAGTATATATCTCCTAGGCTCCTTACATGAATCTCATGATTTTCATTGCAAAGTCAGATATGAGGTCCTTGGCAAATGTTTAACATGTAAACGTGGCTTTAAAATGTCTCAAAACCACAACTTCTTAATACATATTGCATGTGTTTACCTATTTGAAAGAGACTATTGATTAAAAAATAGCCCTAAGTGGTTTGGTTCAGAAGATAGAGCATCGGTGTCTGGACTGAAGGATTCCAGGTTTGATTCCTGGTCAAGGGCATGTACCTTGGTTGCGGGCACATCCCCAGTAGTGGGGGTGCAGGAGACAGCTGATCGATGTTTCTCTCTCATCAATGTTTCTAGCTCTTTATCCCTCTCCCTTCCTCTATGTAAAAAATCAATAAAATACTTAAAAAAAAAAAAACACATGGTTTCACAACCTCTTTAAAAAAAAAGTTAAACAATGATACCATAGTATTAAAAAACTGGTCTTATTAACAGGAGAAACTCATTTTTTAAATTAAGCTATTTTAATCTTATAAAGTGATCAAAATGTTTCCCAGTAGAGGACATGCTAAATGATTGCTTTTTTTTTTTAACTGATAACAAGAACTATAGCCAGAACCTCAGAGACTATCATTTAACATTATCTCCATTTAAGCCTTATTGAGTTATCAGTATGCTTGTACATGATAGAGAGAACATGAATAAGCAGGAGAGAGGTAATTTAGATACTATATGTTTTATAGAAGCTATTTTTAAAAGTGAGTCCATTGTAAGAAATACTGAATTACTTCATGAGCACTTGATGAGAGACTACTGGTTAGACCAGCAAAATAAATGAGTTGAAAATCATTCCAACAAAGTACCTCTGGCAGAGAAAAATGACTCTTTAACTCCAAGGGTCTGCAATTAAAGTGTAGAACACCTAGCCAAAAGTACAAGCTGACCTTGAATTCTTGCGTGTGCTCTTAAAAACCTATTAGAGCTCTATAATTCATCTTTTTATTTTACCATAAATAGGTGTGTTAGCCCAGCTTCTCTGAGGAGCATGTGTCAAAACAAGATTAAACATGCAAGAGATTTATTAGAAATTTTAAAAAGGCCTGTGAAGGGAAATGGGGAAGGACCCGAGGGAGGCCAGGAAAGCTGTCAGACCAATGAGGGTCTGGAGCTTGTGAAAAAAAGTGGGGGAGGGGGCTGGGAGTATAAGTCTTAGAAAGCAGTGAAGTCCCAAAGAAGCTTGGCTAAGCCAATGGAAGCCCTTGATCCAAAGTCATCTTCGAGAGAAGTCCTTCAGTTCTCAGGAATGGGCTGCCTTATCCCTGCCCCGCTTTAGTCCTTGCCTGGGAGCAGCCCACACAGGAGGTGTAGACGCAGGCTCACTAAGAGAGTGAGACCAAAGCAGAAGATTATAAAACACATCCCTGCCACTGACATATTAGGATGACAGCAACAAGCCTTCTGTATAATAGCAGAGGATTACAGCAGAAAGAACTAAAAGGTTCAGTCTCTATGTAAGGATGAGTTTCTAGGGAAAACCAAAGACAACAAGAGAGGGGAAAACAAACAAAACAAAACAAAACAAAACAAAACAAAAAAAACTAAGGCAAATTGAAGCCTCATATATCTACAGTTACAGCCAGCATTAAAGCTAGCCAAACTCCTAGCCAAACCCTCTCACCAACAGTCTATTTATGTTCATTGCCATTACTTAGTATATCATGTCTGACTTCATTTTGTAAAAATTTTAACATATTTTTTATTGATTTTTAGAGAGGAGAAGGGAGTGGGATAGAGAAATAGGAATCTGGATGAGAGATAAAAATTGATCAGGTGTCTCCCACACGCACCTTACTGGAGATTGAGCCACAACCCAGGCATGTGCCCTAACCTGGAGCCAAACTGTGACCTCCTGGGTCATAGTCCGATGCTTAACCACTGAGGAATACCAGCTGGGCCATGCCTGGCTTTAGTAAAAATGTAGAAGCTATGTTAAAAGCCAAGAAAAATAAAACACTATTGAGAGATAAAGAAGGAGCCAAACCAGATTCAATATGGCAAGGGTTTTGGAATTATCAGATCAACAATTTTAAATGACCATAATTAATATGCTAAATTAAAAAGTCCTTTATTTTTACATATGCAAGATATGGGCCAAAAAATATGATAGTACACTGCACATAGAAAAATTGAGATGGCACTAGCTGTTTTGGCTTAGTGGATAGTGTCGACCTACAGTCTGAAGGGTCCTGGTCAAGGGTACATCCCTGGATTGTGGGCTCGATTCCCAGTAGGGTGTGCAGGAGGTAGCCAGTCAATGATTCCCTCTCATCATTGATGTTTCTACCGCTCTCTCCCTCTCTCTTCCTCTCTGAAATCAATAAAAATATATATTTTTTAATTCCTTTGATGGGTTCACCAGAAAACTGGACATAGCTGAAGAAACAGTGAGCTTAAATGTATATCAACTGAAACTTTCTGAACTGGTTTTAGTACATATTTCTAAACACTCTCCAAAATGGTTATGTCAATTCACATTTCCATCAGAGAATGTGTATGTGCAATTCTTATTTTCCCACTCAAACTTGGTATGATACTTTAAAAAGTTAAATTAAATTATTGACCACCAATATGCGTTCTATTCTTGGCAACTTCGTGTCTACAGCAAATATAGTAAAGACTAGAGGCCTGGTGCATGGAATTCATGCACTCGGGGGAGAGGGATTCCTCAGCCTGGCCTGCACCCTCTCCCGGTCTAGGAGCCCTTGGGGGATGTCTCACTGACAGCTTAGGCCAGCTCCCCTCATCAGTGGAACACCCTTAGCACTGCTGCAAAGCGGGAGAGGCTCCTGCCACTGCTGCTGTGCTCTCCAGCCATGAGCCTGGCTTCTGGCTGAGTGCACTTCCCTTGTGGGAGTGCAATGACCACCAGGGTGTAGCTACTGCGTTGAGCGTCTGCCCCCTAGTGGTCAGTGCACATCATACAGATTGACTGTTCTACCATTCAGTTGATTTGCATATTAGCCTTTTTGATATAAGTAGTTTCATTCAGATTGAGGATAAAATTAGAGTGGTATTGGATTTATTAATGTGCCCTAAGGCAGAGTATTTCAAATATTTTATTATGATTTAGAGTAAGAAATACATTTTACTGTGTAATTGAGAAAACTTACATAAACACACACACACACCACACACACACACACACACAAAAGATAAAAAAAAAAAAACCTAAATGAGAGTTAGATTTATTGGGCATGATTCACTCTGGCATTTTCTAATGTCGTCTTGCCTTCTGTAATCTTTTTCATTTTTAAAATTCTGATTGAGACTTACCTATTTTATTACCTATTGATTGAGGAAAAATAAGGACCAGAGATATAGGCCAGGAATATGAAGTCTAGAGCTAAAAATACCCAGGGTAATTTTTTCTCGCCATCCCAACTCTCAGACTGATTTCCATTTTTAGGCACTTTATCTTAGAGTCTTTAAATTAAAGAAGGGGGAGATAACCCATTTCCCTACTGTTGAGTCACATCCTTACCTTATTCTGTCTTTTTTTTTTTTTTTTTTTTTTTTTTTTTTTTTTTTTTTACATAACTTCACAACCTTCAACCTAGGCTGCTACATAACTCAATTGAATTCTTTTCATTTCTCTGGCTCTAATTCAATAGGTCTAAAACCATTATAGTACTTTGTCATTCTTTTCAATTCCACATTATCTCTTAGCAGAGGAGAGTTTTCAGATTTTAAAATTCTGAAGACCTCTTGTGGCTCAATCTATGAAATGCTGAGCTCATTATTCTTGTAAGATAAAGGAAAGAAACAATTCAGCTGGAATACAAACCCCTAAGCCTATGCAAAAAAACAAACAAACAAACAAAAAAAACCAACAACCCAAAAACCATTATATACCAGAGTAACCAAAAGAACAGACATGTATTCAGAGCTGTCACCTTGAAGAGCTCTAGGGGGCGCCATTCACACCAGAGCCTGGAGTTGCGAGTGGGCCAGGTACTGTTCTAGGCACTGAAGACACTAGAAACAAGAAAGCCAAGGCCCTGCTCTGTGGGACTTACATTCAAGTGGGAGCAGAGAGCCAGTTAATAAGTGATCAAATAGCAAAATCAGATCTCTACAGTATTTGTAAGTGTCATAAAGAAATAAAACAACAGGGCATAACAGAGTGGCTGTGAAATAACTGATTTTGAAAATGGTGTCTGGTAAAGTCTGTCTAAGGAGGTGACATTTGGGTTAAGGCATGAGAAAGGGAAGCTCTATAAAAAGTTGGGGAAATGCTTCAAAGAAGGGTCACTGACACGATTCGGGGATGGAAGAAGACCTGTCAGTATGGCTGAAGACCTCTGAGAAAGGGAAGGTGTGCAGTGAGCTGAGGCTGAGCAGGGGCTGGACCAGATCACGCAGGACTGAGAAACCCTGGTGGAGCCATGGTAAGTTCAGATTGTATTGGAAGGTTTTTAAGAGGATGCATCAAGGCAGTGCTGTGATTTGATTTATAGTTTCAAAGAGATTCCTCTAGCTGTAATGTCAAGTCCAAATATTAGGAAACAAAAGAGCCTCGGTGTAAGATACTGATGTGAGTCAGAGTTATGATCGGGAAAATAGAGGAAATGGACCGTTTTTGAAATGTTCTTTGGAAGCAAACTTTCAGAATGGTGGGATTGATAAGGGAAAGTGATGAATCAATAATGATTTACAGATTTGGGATTGGGTGGGTAACTAGATGTTGGGATCACTTACCAAGGAAGACACAACACAGGTAGGCAGGATAAGGAAGGTCATATGTGATGAGAAGAGAGAGGGGGTGTCTATGGGAACATAGTCTTGACACGAGAGGGGATGGAGGTCAGAAGAAAGAAAAGGCAGGGTCAGGGAAAGACTAGCTTTTGTTAAAAGGAGAACATTGGTTTTATAATCAAATGAAAGACAAATAAACTATACACTTACAATTTAGTTTTAGATTTTGGGGTGGTAAAAATGGGGCAATTTATGTCCATTCATATTCTTGCTGATAAAAATAAAAGAAAAAAAAAGGAATAATACACGTTTGCTTATAAAGTTGTTTATGGAAGGAAACTATAGGTAAAGGTGAACTTAGGCCTGCTTCTTACAGTATTTTCCAGATGTGAGAACACAGACAAGCCCCAACACTTACTAGTGATCAAACTTGTTTGTTGACAATTTTCTTCTGATGATCAAAAAGGTTTTATTTTCCCTTTCTACTACATTCTGTGATGGATTTACTGTAAATAACAGAGAACACAATAAGAAGATTAATTTGCTCTGGGGCTGAGAAGCTTTACAGTAAAAAGACAAACAGTACTTTTGTATAATATGTAATTATTTACTAGTTTGGGGCTATCCATTGGCACATTAGAGAGAGAGCTTGCAAGCTAAAATCAATAAAAGCAATAATTTTATCTCCTGAGGAAAGTCCCAGAAACTAGAACAGGGAAGCTGGGCTATTTGTTTTGTTATTATTATTTTTGTAATCACAGAGATGTGAATTGCTCTCATGGTTCCCTATTTCCTCTTATCTTTTTTTTCTATCTTTTATTGATTGGAGATTTTACTGTTTCTTCAGCAGATTCATATTTCCTGGATGATGGCTCCATGTCATAGAACACAAATGAACAATCACACATTGCTTCATGCCAGCAGCAGGCAGTCCTCACTCGATCTCCCTTTTCTGATCACAGCTGTCTAGCAATAAGCACTAGTCCAGAGCCGTCCACTTTATATAGCATTGCCATGGTGAATAAGAGCTTTTTATTTACTCTAACTCAGAAAGCCAGAGTTTCCGGTGCTACCAAAAGAAGGTAACCTCAAATCAGTTGCACCTTGTATGATTGTTACTGCTTCCTTCTACAGCACTTTCCCTAACACAAATTCAACTAAAAATTGTGAAATGTAATTTGATTTAGGAAAGTGCTATTTTTTTTTAATATGTTTTATTGATTTTATACAGAGAGGAAGGGAGAGAGATAGAGAGTTAGAAACATCGATGAGAGGGAGTCATCGATCAGCTGCCTCTTGCACACTCCCTACTGGGGATATGCCCGCAACCAAGATACATGCCCTTGACCGGAATCGAACCCGGGTCCCTTCAGTCCCCAAGCCGACGCTCTATCCATTGAGCCAAACCGGTTTCGGCTAGGAAAGTGCTATGATTACATTTCTGATATACATGTCTCTCACTCTTTCTGTGATAGGAAACATTTGGTAGGATTAAGGAACAGAAAGTATTTTGTACTAGGTATGATAATAGTGAATTAGGATAAGAAAAAAATGTGAAAGAATAAACAGTAATAGGAATGCACAGTTAGAAGTAAGGATAATGTGAGAGAAGGTATTGCATAATTTCTAGAAAGGATTACAAAAAGTTAGAGATTATAAACAGGAATTGAATTGAATTATTTGTACTGCTACTCTGATTAAAACACATTAGGTGGCTTTGGTTCTGAATGTGTAGATTCTGTATCTAGATGAATATCAATTAATCCACAAGTCAACCAGTGAGAACTCATTTAATCTGACCAAAGAATTGAAGTATAAAAGATATTTCCTTTATCCAAAAAGTTTAGATGAGAAATAGTAAAGTTATTTAAAGAATAGACTGGTGCCTGGCCAGTGTTGCTAAGTGGTTGACCCTTCAACCAAAAGGTCAGTTCGCATCAGAGTCAGGGCACTTGCCCAGGTTGCAGGCTTGTTTCCTAGTAGGTGGTGTGCAGGAGATAGCCAACCAATGACATTTCTCTCTCATTGATTTTTCTATCAATATAAATATATATATATATTTTTTTTTTTAAAGTGCCCTAGCTGGTTTGGCTCAGTGGATAAGAGTGTCAGCCTGCAGACTGAAGGGTCCTGGGTTTGATTCCGGTCAAGGGCACATGCCCAGGTTGCAGGCTCAATCCCCAATGGGGGGCATGCAGGAGGCAGCCGATCAATGATTTTTTCCTCATCATTGATTTCAATATCTCTCTCTCTTTCCCTTCCTCTTTGAAATCAATAGAGATACATAAAAAAAAGGCAACGGTCTCACAGGTCTGATGGGTTTTCAGTAAAAGAAAAAAATAAATAAAAGGCAATCGTGCACCTTAAAGACATAAATAACGAAATTAATTTTTATTAATCCATTTTAGATTTAATTGCACTGATCAAGCCAAGGAGGACTTATGGAATGGCTGTAAATATTTGCATTCAAGTGTTCATATTGTGAAACAAAGAAGCAATAGGGAATAGGTCCAATTGTTGATGTAAACCTTATTTCTCAAATTCTAGCAAATCTGAGTTTGCCAATGAATGGTACCTGAAAGATATATACATAGTCTTAGCTACCTACTTAATTCTCTAACAATAAGCTTATTATTTCTTAAACTAACTTGGAACTATCATGTATTCCATGTTCTTACATAAACTGACAACATCTTAAGATTGCTGTTGCACCTGTAGTTAGCACCTGGAAAATACGATGGGCACCATCACTTTCCTTCACAATTACACCATGGGTGATCCTTTTGCCAAACTAATCCTTGGGTAAGTTCAGGAGATTACCACACTAATATGCAATGATCACTCTTGAAATTCTTGAACTCATTATCCATAGGTTTTAATAGTGACATAGGAAAGCTAGCATGTCTAAAAGAATGTAGGACATTGCCTGCCATAAAAAGGCACTCAATAAACATGCAGACATGAATGAAATATTGATATGAGTGTCCACATTAAAAAAAAACTATATGTGTGCAGGCAAGGTCAAAACAAACAGATGGAAAGATGAAAAATTTTAAATTCTCATGTATTTCCTTAAAAATCTCAGTCAGGTCTTCCAGAAAATTTACAGATGAGACATGAGGAGAACAATCTTTTCACATCTGTGCTGAGTTGTAGAACCAAGTTCAATATGTGAAATGACTGGTTAAATGTATACCCTCATCCAGGCATTTTGGTCTGGCACAGAAATGGATTAAGTTTTTACTTTAGAGAAAGGAAGGAAAGATCTCTTTTCCCCTCTGAAGCTGACTCTAGTATGAATCCTGAAAGCTGGGCTCCATTGGCATGTATTTATCCCTAAACTGTTTCCATCCAATCATCATTCTGGAGCCAGCTGTGGGCAGGAAGAGAGATGAACACTGAAGAAGATAGAAGGAGTAATGTTCCTTATATTTTCACTAGAGGCCCGGTGCATGATTTGTACCCGGATGGAGTCCCTCAGGGTGGCCTGTAGGATCAGTGACTTTTCCCTGACAAAAGCACCAAGGCTAATATACTCCTTGAATCAAGTAGCAAGTTTTTAGGGTTATTTCCCAAATAGTGTATTGCTCATAATAAATTGCATTACGTATTACGATTTTCCAAATACGTATCTAAATTCATTTATAGCTTTTATTTTAAAAGCCATGGTGTGCCAGATCCTAACTTAGTACTGAGTATAAATGAACTTGTTTTGAGCTTTGAGAAACTGATTCTTAAGAGTTCATCATCAAATCTTTCATTGACTAAGAGCCTCTTTATCCCTCACACAATTATTCACCTTAACTTTTATTTTTCTAAAATGGGAAGTTTTAATCACTAAATTTTGACTTTGCTAGCTGCTATTTTATATAAATCCTCATCTCTTCTTAACCATTTTATTTCACATTCTTTGACTACCTCTCACTTGAGTTGTGTTGATTCTACAGTGTGGCAAAAAAAAAAAAAAAAAAAAAAAAAAAAAAAAAAAAAAAAAAAAAAAATCCGTTTATTAAATATTCCAAGGGAGAAGACATCACTGTTTTATACAAGTAAAAGGTAAGTTTTAATTATTTGCAGCATCTGAACAAATTCTTCAGCATTCACTCAGAATCTCATTTTGCCATGGAAAAGACTAACTTCTCTGTTTCACTAACCCAAAGTGAATATGATCCCTGCCTCTCTATCAGGTCTACAGGCTGAATGTCAGTGTTAATTTTATTATGAAGTTGGACCTCAGGATTTCCATTAAGATGACTGTGGCTGGAAAGTAAAATCTATTATTTTCCCAGTCTTCCATGAGGTGGCTGTGGCTAAGTTACGTAGGTCCAATGCCTTATAATTATGCCTCGCTTATAAGCACAGCAGAGGTGTGGTGTCTTGTACTCTTTTCCATCTCATCAGAATGGCAGAAAATTTGAGAATTTCAAAGGAAAGTTCATCTGTGAAAGCTGGGCAGAATTAAGGGGCTTAGTGTAAAACGAAACCCAAAGTTATATTACGTTAAGGTTTATTTCTTAAGTTCTGTAAAATCACCAAAAAATGCTAATTACATCTATTCAACCTTTTGATTTCTTCATGCCCTGATACTCTGAGATGGTTGCAATTTCCTTTTCTTTGGGAGAAAACGGAGAAGTAGGCACGCTCTCTCAGAGTGGGCCTATTTCTCTACATCTACAAAGCTCCCGCCAAGTCCTATATACTTCAGTATCAATATTGATTTTTAGACACTGAAGGTACATTTGTTTGGTTTGCTCCTTCTTGTAACTAGTTGTGTCTCAAGCTGCCAAAATCACTCCTCCCCTCCTCTCATCCACATGGTGCAGAGAGTTAACGAAATAAAACATTTTCTGAGCAGTAAACTACCCTCTGTGTCCTGGAGACAGATATGAAAGGCAAGTTAATCCTCCGATTTCTCATCCCCTTCCAGTCATAAAACCAGCAGGTTGTCTCTGCCTCACTGCCTCGCTGAGGAGTGGGGGGAAAGGAGCAGATACACAGAAAACAGAAACTCTGTGAATCTAAGTGAAGCTTAATATGTGTTTTGTTGTGGAAGACAGACACCAAAAATTAGTTTTGAAAGAAATGTAACAGTGTGTGACAGTGCTGGGTAGTGTGGGAGCTGGGAGGCTGGAAGAATTTGCCAGAAGGGTCAAGAAGATAGCACTAGGTACTGGCAGACTGACAAGGCTCAGTAGAGGAACAGGACAAAAAAGTAAAAAAGATGACGTTTTGGAAAAAGATTAAACTTCACAAGAGGGATTGATACGATACAGTCCCCCTATCAATTAAACCTCCATTCATTTGTTTGCTTAACAAGTCGTTGATGTCTTCTTGTATCAGGCACCGTTTTAAGTTTTAAAAACAAAAATGATATTCTTTTTAAAAACCAGCACCCTTACATGTTTGGGCCTTCCATATGAGGAAGATGAATTGGTTAGAGGGAAACCTCACAAATTTAGAGATTTGCCAGTTAGTGCCATTGCAAAACAAAGGTAGGGCTTTAGAGCAGTCCACAAAACACAGACCAAGGTCACCTGGGATCTGTGCAGCCTTTGGGAATATGCCTTTCATGAAACAGAAAGAAAGGGGAGCCACTTTGATCAGCTGCTGTTTAAAGCAGGTATTTATCTTCCTTAGTGCTAGTCACAGATCATTTGGCATTTGCATCACTGACGTCCATTTCCAAGTGGCTTTAACGAGCAATGAAAAGTTCTTGGAACCTGGCCAGAGCCATGTGGGCATTTCGAGCTGCATTGGCATAAAAGATCAGTGCATGGACTCCATGCAGCATTTCTGACAACTGGGATCCTAGAGTATCTAATTGCATCATTTTTTTCAAATCAGAGGGTGACCACTTTCAAGTGTAGACACTGTAGGGGTGGGTCTAGGTCAGCTTCTGTGAAGGTTTCCTACTGATGCCAAATATTCCCTGAGTTTGAAAACACAATTCGGCATATATATATATATTGTTATTGCAGAGCTATTATTTCTTAAGAAATGACTATTTCCAATGTGAATTGGTCCATTCTAGGCAATGAATGCGTGAAATAAATTGAAAATAATACACGTGAAATTGAAGCAAGGCCTTCGGATAAAGAAAAACACTCAGGGTAACAATTATAACTGCTCCTATTTCTTACTTCAATAAGAAACAGAATCCCATAAATCAAGAATATCTTGCTCTGTGCTTCATAGCAATGACCCTCTCATGAAAATTCATAGTTTGATAAGATTTCCTGTTGCTATTCACCTCGCTGGTTCTAAAAAGAAATAGAAATTCTACAGTGCCCCCAGAATGGATAGTAGATAATACCAACAGGATTGTAGCTCCTCAGTGATGCTGGTGTCTATGGTAAAATATGCAAGATTTTAACAGATAAGCTAAGGATATTGGGAAACATGGAGCCGGTCTAGCCTGGATTCCACAAGGTAGAACCTATTCCATCAGGTGGAAACATTGAAAATACAAGTGCCAGAATAGCCTGTGTGGAAACGCTTGTTAATATTAATGTGACCTAATGAGATGGGAGAACTACCAAAGTCCTTCAATTGTTGAGAGTCAAGGAAGTAGTTGCTGATAAAAATACCATCCATACTCCAACATTATTTAGTCAGAATTACTTCTTCCCTCTCTCAAAATAATATTTCCCCTGTGTGCATTTAATTGCAGTTCCCAATTCATCAGTAGTAATTTCAAATACAACGTATTTTGAAATAAGGCTATAAACAGATTCTGTCAAAGGAAAGAAGAGATATGTAAATTAGATTTTTGTAATACAGTAGTATAGCCAATGCACACTTTTATTTTTATTTTATATTTCTCAGAGGAAATGATCCTTGAACCAGAACTGAGAGGGGGAAGATTTTTTTAGTCTATTGATTCTCAAGCATTTTTAATCTGCAAAAGCTTTTATTAAAAAGCAATTTTAAAAAGAAATCTAGTAAAATAGAGCTTTTTTCACTGATGTGTGGCCTTCCATGATGCGACTATCTTCATTCACTCTTACCCCTCAGACCTGGCCTCTATTTCACCGACTCCTCTTCCCACTTCCAACCCATAGACATGTCCCCAAGTGTAGGATCTGATACCTCTGTTTCTTTCTTTTCAACTCTGTCTCTAAGAATGGGTTTACTTTCCTCCATCCCTAAATCTTCAGCACATCAGAACCTCAAATGTGAGAGTGTGTGTAATTTTCTTACTTTCTAGCACTACACGGTGTTCCAAGAACATCTTGAATATTTCCTATTCTAGTCCTAGAACCAGCCTAAGCTCTATAATATCAAGCAGAACGTTAAGAGCCAGAGCAATCGTGGCACTATTCCATAGTTAAATCATTTTTACCTTTCCAGCATAGTCCTCGGTTGGCAATTTACAGTTATCTTTCCCTTCAGTATTCCTCAAAAAATGTTTTTCATATAACAGGTCACCTTGTTTTCACTTTTGATTTAAGAACACATATCCAACAGCCCTTGAAAGGCCTAGTTATTCCTCTTTTCTTAGTGTATGGTTTCCTAAGTAAATAGTGTAAGACTTCTAGGAAAAAGCTGGGCAAATCATTCAAGTGTACAATTGCCTTCTTGTTGCATGGTCCATATTCATGTGTCCTGGCCTTGCCTTCAGTTGGTGATTTCTGGGTCTGAAATCAGAATCAGTTTTTAAAACTCGTCAAGAGTTAGTGACATTCTTTGTGTGTGTGTTGTTTTATTTCAAATATATTCTTATTGATTTCAGAGAGGAAGGGAAAGGGCGAGAAAGTTAGAAACATCAATGATGACAATCATTGATTGTCTGCCTCCAGCATGCCCCACACTTGAGATTGAGCCCCCAACATGGGCATTTGCCCCGACTGGTTCATAGGTTGATGCTCCACTGCTGAGCCACACTGGCCAGACAAGTGTTAGTGACTTTCTACTGGGGTAGTTGACCTCAGCCTTCTATTAAAGATTCTGCTAATAAAAACTCTATTGCTCTATTCTTTAATTCTTTAATTGCTTTATGTATATTAAGCAATATCTTCATGGGCTGCTCATCGATATTCTCCCTAGAAATGCCATTCCCTATTATCTATCGCCACAGATTCTTGGGAATGTTATTCCAACCTTTCTTCCCTGTGATAGTTATGTCCACCTTTGCTTTAGAATTTAGAAGCTGTCATCGCCTCTGCTATTATAGGGTCCTGCCATCTACTGCCATCAACTCTGCTCTATGGAGAACAGGTGCTGCTGTCTTCTTAAAACATCCTCACTCGAGGATATTTTCCCATTGGTGTAAGCGCCCCTCACCAGAGCATCATGTACTGCTTCAGTACATGAAGTGTTCTCTAGGGTCCTGCTTACTATGGAGTTAGACCATCACATACATGCTCTCTGCCCCTTTTGACTCTATTCTGTGAAAGCTCACAGTGGTATATTAAAACTGGTTCCCAAGAGCCTTGTCAGGATGTTAAGTCATGTGTCACAGGAGAATTTTTCCATTCTGAAAAACTTTCCCTTACTAGCTTCATATTCTGACTTCCTTGACTCAGCACCCTCGGATTGAGTGTCTGTAAGTTTAATCGCTGTTGGTGCCTGAATTATCCATGGCGTTTTTACTCAATCAGCATTCATTCAGCAAGTACCTAGAAGTGTGAGGACAATGCTAAACACAACTCTAATAAAAGCTAGTCAAGTAGCATCAGATCAAATTAATGTGAGAGTGCTTTGTGCCTTCAAAAGACAGTTCAGTGGTTTGCTTATGTTCAAAATTACTATTCAGATTATTACAGTCATAAATTCAGGTCCCTTTTCTATTTCAGTTTAGGACACAAATCTTATTTTCCTGTTTATAAAATTAGCAAATTACTTTCAAGGGACCTTGAGTATTCTTTGACTCTTTTCATAAATTTTATTGCTTATTTAAATATTTCAATCATATGTGTACATTTAATTAAGTGAATTTCTGATTTAAAGTGTTTTGATAGTATGATTTAGCCAGGAAAACCTTCCAGATTATAGTACTACTAGAGGCCTGATGCACCCGTCGTGCACCGGTGGGGTTTCTCGGCCTGGCCTACACCTTCTTGCAATCAGGGACCTCTAAAGGGATGTCTGATAGCTGGTTTTGGCTTAATCCCTGTAGGCCCAATCCAGACAGGAGGAAGCCTGATCCTGTGCATTGAGCATCTGTCCCTGGTTGCGCGTCATAGCAACCAGTCGACCAGTTGTTCAGTCACTCCGTCCTTTGGTCCTTTGGTTGCTTAGGCTTTTACATATACATAGATATCTCAGAGTTGTGGGCTGAATCTCCAGTAGGGGACGTGCAGAAAGTAGCCAATCAATGTTACCCTCTCCCACTGATGTTTCTTTCTCTCTCCCTCTCATTTGTTTCCTCTCTAAAAATCAATTTCCTCTCTAAAAATCAATATATATATATATATATATATATATATATATATATATATACACTTTTTTTTATTGGAAAGGGAGCTTCTCATGTCTGGCATAACCATACTTTATATGGGAGCTATCATGAGTAGCCATGTGTCCCTATAGTAAACTCTGAGGCAACTGGAAATAGCCTGTTGTTTCTTCTTTAGTTTTAGCAATTCCAATTAATTTCTACTTAATTCTCTTTTAAAAAAATGTATAAGCGTTTGTTTTGGCACCTTTATCTTATTGCCTCATGATAACCACAGAGATAATACATGTGAAAAATATTAATTGTGCTTTATAACATAAACTAAAGGCCCAGTGCACAAAATTCAAGCACAGAGGGTTGGGTGCCTCAGCCCAGCCTGCACCCTCTCCCAATCTGCGACACCTCAAAAGATTTATGACTGCCAGTGTAGGCCTGATTCCACAGAGAGGATTGGGCCTAACCTGGCATTCAGACATCCCTCACAATCTGGAACCACTGGCTCCTATAAACTCACCTGCCTACTTGCCTGATTGCCCCTAACCACTCTGCCTGCCTGCCTGAACACCCCTAACCACTCACCTGTGTGCATCATCATCCCTAACCACTCTCCTGCCTGCCTCATCAACCCTAACTAGTCTGCCTTCCTGCCTTATTGCCTCTAACTGCTTCTGCCTCGGCCCCTGCCTCTGTGGCTTCATCTGGAAGGACAAGACATCCTGAATGACATCCAGAAGATTGTTCCACTGTCCTGTCTAATGAGCATAGTACACTTTTATTATTATATTGTAGATTATTACTATAGTATAATGTGTGTGGAATTGCACATTACAGTAACATTCCATTTCAAAACCTGCTGCATTTTCAGCATCTTGAACTGATTTCTTTGAATTTTATACAGTTTCTTTTAACATTTTATGTGAACAATTAAAAGCATCTGATGAAAAGTGACTTGAACTGGAATTTATTTAATTATTTACTTAAACAGGATCTTATAACCTTACCAGCACAATGTCTGACTTGTGTGGCTGATCTCTCCCTAGTCTAGAGTTTTCATCTCCATGTTTTCCTGGAGAGTTCATACAGCTTGTGTATTATGGGTGCCACACATATTAGATTTTCAATTATAATTTCTGTAATGAATATGATTCAACCTCATTGCCCATTACCTTTTCCCAGGTGATTTTATTTTAAGATTTTTTTTGTGAGACCACCTAAGTTCTACTTTTTTTCTTAGGTGATTTCATATTTCAAATTTCGCTCTGTGCAGAAGCTATATTACAGAGCTTTATCATGAACTCCACAGGCAGTGTTCTTCCAGACACAGAGAGCTGAGAAATTTCCAAGTTCAGAGAAGTAACAGAACCATTGTAGCTCTGCAATGTAAGCAGATAGTTCAATTTGTGAGTTTTAAATTCCCATTTGTGAATAAAACTGATTTAGTTTCAGGAGAAATGATTTATGAATGTTCATGGCAAAATTATTTTCAATCACCAAAAGGTGGAACTAGCACAAATGTCCACCAGCAGGTGAACAGATAAACTAAATGTTGCATATGCAGAGTGAATTGGAATTTGGCAGTGGAAAGAAATGAATTACTGATATCATGGGCGACTTGCAAAAATGTTATGCTGAGTGAAAGAAGAAAGGTTAAAAATACAATACATACTCAATGATTCAGTTTATATAAGATACAAATTAATCTATGATGACAAAAAGCAGAAGAGTGGTTACCTGGGGCCAAAGTTGGGAGGAGGGATCAACTGCAAAGAAACATGAGGGAACTTCTGGGGGCAGTGGGAATGAAGTGATGGTTTCACAGCTGTACAGATTGACAAGAGTCACCAAATTGTACACTTCAGATGAATAAAATTATTGCATGTAAATTGTTCCTCAATTAAATTAATGAATAAAATAATATTCTTGAGTGGAAAAAGAGAAATCACATATTAAGATAACATAGTTTAATATTAGAATGATTTTCAACATTAAATGCTCACATTTATTAGTACTTCCTCAAAATGGTGAAGAACGGAAAATTTAGCTTATTGAGGAAGTTCTATTAAATGTCTCTCTCACATAGCACACACATGCGCACACACACACACACACACACACACACAGCATTTCAAAATTCAAATGCAAAGATAAGCACTTCTGCTTTCCTTTATAGTATTAACTCAGGTTCTAAAACAGGATAATAATAAATCAATTTATGAGCCAACTGGAAATATGTGAAGGTAACAAAGAATAGAAAATTTTGTTCCCCTGTTCTAAATTTCCTATTCTTGAGTGATGCATGCACCCTCTAGCCCTCACTTCCAGGCTATTTATGATAGTAACTAGAAGCCTGGTGCACAAATTCGTGCACCACTGGGGTCCCTTGGCCTGACCTGCAGGATTGGGTTGAAACCAGCTATCTGACATCTCCCAAGGGGTTGCAGATTGTGAGAGGCACAGGCTAGGCCCAGTGACCCCACTGGTGCATGATCAGGGCTTGGGAGGGATGCGGGAGGTTGGCCAGCTAAAGAGGGATTGTGGGAGGGCCCCAGGGCATGTCCAGCCCATCTTGTTCAGTCCCAATTATTCGTACCTCAGCAGCAAGCTAACCTATCAGTTAGAGAATATGCCCCCTGGTGGTCAGTGGACAACATAGTGACTGGTTGAGGGGCCTTAGCATATCATTAGCATATTACACTTTGATTGGTTGAATGGACTACCTGACACTTAACATATTAGGCTTTTATTATATAGGATTATGCTTTTGGAGGGAGCAAAGGACCCTAATTTCCCCATAGTCTTATGTACAGCCAATAGCAACCCTTCTCCATTGGCCAGAGTTTGCAATAATCCTTGCAGAATTAGTCCCACTTACTGGACTGGATGGTGTAGTAAAGTTAACATTTTGAGTGGTACCTTCTATTTCTTAGAAAATACAAAAATGAGTTACATGAAGCAACGAGAGGTTATTGTCAGGGTGCAGTACTGACTGTGGGTCACTTCCCCAGCAGGGCTCCAGGGCACCTGTAGGCTCTCTCTTGGTGGCTTTTCTAAGCTCTAGCACTCACCCACACAAACTTGGGTGGTTCTGATCAGACAGGGAGTGTCTTGTGAGGCAGAATTGATTCCAGGGCAGCGGGAACCCTCCTGCAGCTGTCCCTTTCTGTAATAAATGTTCTCTTGATTAAAATAACTAAATATCTTCTCATTAATGTATGGGTTGTTTGAATTGCCAGCCTGCTTTTATAAACCCATAAGGGGCAACTTAACTCAGTGTTCTTTCTGCCTGGAGTGCATGAATGTGTTTGTCCTGGACACCTGCATGGCTTGCTCTCTCACTCCCTTGAAGTCCTTGTTAAAATATGACCTTCTCAGCAAAACATTTCTGACCACTTATTTAAAACTGAATCTTACCAAAACATCCTCAACCCTTATGCACACAGAGACTACGCCCCTTTGCTGTTTTACCTTGTATTCATTATACCATCATATGGTAAACCGCATTTTACTCATTTATTCATTTTTGTCTCCCCTCCTTGACCCATCAACCTCCACAAGATTTCTATTTTCTGATTTCACTATAGTATTCTGATGTCTAGATGAGTATATGGAACACAGTGGGCACTAATTAACTATTGATAAATGAATTAATTAATTAATATGATACAAAGAGGAGATGAGAGGTCTAACAGACAGATTAGATTCCAAACTATTAACAGGCTGGTAGGAACAAGCAAGGAGTTTTCCTTATGTTTTGGTAGAAAATCCTCTATGAGTCTCCATGAACTGAGCATCTAGAATTCCAAACTATCACAATTATTGTTCCATGAGTTCTTGATGTATGTTTGATTTAGTATCCATGAATAATTGTATTTTACAAATGTACATTATATTTATATCTCAAAGAAGCATAAAGCCCATTTAAATCAGAGCTTTGAGAAATCCCACAATAAAATAAAATAAGAAAAAACATTATCAATAATCTGGTTTTCATTTTATAACCCACTTTACTAAATTTACTTGGCAACAATTTCTCCTTTCCCTTTGAAACATCTGTTAATACCTCACTGAGTAGTAGTATTCAGTGAAGTACAATTTACAAAATTCTGGCATATTCAAGTATTCTTTACCTCTCAGAGAAAAGAAAAACTTTATCAGTTATTTACAGACTCAGTAGGTATAATGCCAGTACAGCATTCTGAAAAACATTGCTTAAGAACTAAATTTAACCAAACAATAAGTGAGTCATAATAATGAATCAAAGGGGAGGAGGGCAAATATTTTATAGGAACAGTGTGCACTATGGATTTACATTTAAGTTTTTGTAATGAAATTATATAGGCTTAAGGCTAAGTCCATGTAATTGTTGATTAATTTCTTAAAAGTTAGTGCTATTAAAGAAAGAATTTTGAAATAGACTATATAATAAAAAATAAAATTGATGATATATAAGATGAAATTTTTAAAAATAATGACAGTTACACTTACAAGTACTGGGTAGATTTCTTCATTAAATTTTGGGACAATTAAGCTTCCACCGGCGTGAGGGAATGCAAGCATGCACACAAAATGTAATTATTGATTAATTATATGTCAAATTTAACATCAAATAAAATCACAAGATGAACAACAAAGAGATTTTAATTATTTGAGCTAAAGTCTTTCTAAGCAAAATGTCATGACCAGACTAATTTTAAAAAAAGTCACAGGTATGCCTCCATCATAGCTAAATATTGTACACAACTTTGAAAAGAGGCTTGAATTCTTTTAATTAGCTTCTATAAATTTGCCAAAATTAACCAGGTCAACAATTCTTATAATCAGCAAGTGTTTGGGGAAATAGGCACTCTCTGATATACCATCAATAGGAATGCCCTTTTCTTCCAATAATTATCAGAATCAAATCAGTCTTTCACCTCAACAACTCTACTTCTAGAATTTATCCAAAGGAAGGAACTGAAAATATGTCAAACACTATGTTTAGATTCAATAGAGACTTTCCTTTTTAATTGAGAAATTAACAATTAAAATGTGAGAGGATTTGTAACATAATTTTTAAAATATGGGCTATAGAATAAAGACCCAGTTATCCTGAATACTCAGACCTTGAATATCGAATAGTATTAATTATCTTATCTTAGTTTCTCATGTAATACACACAACACGCACGCATGCACGCACACACACACACACCCCTCAATATACTGATTCAAGGGTCTATTATGCAAATGAGTAACAAAAATGTTGCCTGACATAAAAAATGTTCATGATGCATTAAGTAAAAAACAATTTAGCTTAGTATAAATCCAACTATAATTCAGATCTCTTATCATGAAAAAATACATAATAAAGCAAACTATTTTCTCAGACAGTAAGGAGATAATAGGTCATGGGAAAGGACTAGGTACAAAAAGAGACTTTGAGTTTTTGAAATTTATGTATTCTATAATCTTTAAATATGTTTTCAACTAACAAGTATTGCTTTTATAAATCAGCAATCACAAAAATATCAAAACCAAATACTAAGCCTATTTGATGTGTCTTTATAACACATCAAGCTTTCCCCATGAAGGCAGCACATGTTATCAATGTTGTTCAATGTCTTCTCAATTCAAAACTAAAAAATAATAATAATAATAAATTCCAGCCTTGTTCTCAGTTAGGTATACCTGAAATTCATAGATCTTCACCTACTAATCCTTTTACTTTTTAAAATAAACTTCCAGTAATTTATTTTTGAATCCTAAGAATTGAATTCTCCCTCAATTAATCCTATTACAGGATTAGAGCAAATTTTAAAATTTAACTCAGGGATTGCCATTTAAGAATCATTTCTTTTTAATTCTTGTGGAATTGAAAGAGAAGTAAGACCCAAAGTTGAGATGCATAGAGCAAGCTAATCTCAAAATTAGAGGTTAACCCCAGGATTATAAATTTTAGTAGTTATGTGTGTAATCCAACTGAACAAAAGACTTAACTGCTGTTTCCGTGTTTACTTAAATAATCTCTCACTGCAGCAATTCACTGAAATTTAATTACAGCCTGGATGGTGCTTCTCCTGCCAGACCCGGAACACTAGTGTAGACTCGTCCAATGTTTATTTCACACTGGAACACAACTCCAAGAGTGTCTGGAGCAATGCTATGCATGGAGAAAGAACACCAGATTGTCCAAAAAAAGACACCTGGTGGTTTTATTACTCTACAAAGAGCAGCTCTGTAAAATCATCTTCTGGGGGTGACTTTCTAGCTAAAAGAAGAGTTCATTACCCACTTAGAAACATGAATTTATTCTGGAGTTGTACCAGTAGTTCTAGAGTTCACAGAATCAGAAATCCATTATTTTCAGAAAACCTTTTTAGATTTTTTTTTTTTTTTAGAAAAATCTTTGTCATGCTGTGAAACTTCTCATATTGACTGGTTTAGAATAGATCATAACTCAAAGCAAATAATATATTGGAAAGTACCATATATATGTATCTTTAATTTAAAAAATGCTATCTTATCCCTGAAGATATGACCTATTGTGCTTTACAACACAAAAGAAATAATCTGAAGCCACTAAATTAAGATACATTTTTAAACTCTTATAGCTCACTTTAATAAGATTTTATTAAGTAAGATTTTATTAAAGTTGCCCCTAAGCTTTCTCACTTTAATTCAATTTATATTTCAGGAGAGATGCTAACATTCAATCAAAATACTCTATATATTATTAACCCTTTTCAGATGGTGAAATATATATCAAATCCTCTTACTGTAGACACCAGTACCTCTGTAGTGCAATCCACTAGCATTTAGAACAGACTTCTGTAAGTCTTCCTTCTTCAGTACTCCCTGAGGTCTATTCTCCTAATAGCTGCGAAGTGATTTTTTAAAAATTTAATTCTCATCATGACACTCTCCTGCCCAAAATCTTCCAGTGATCCCCTTCCTCCCACCCTTCCAATTAAATAAATAATCCAAAGTCCTTTCTGATCTGGCCCAACTAACATTTTCTTCTTTTGCACTGTTTTGGAGGCATTGCCCTCCATTGTGGTCCTCAACTATATCCTTACACTCTTTTCTACAAGGAAAAGTCTACCTCAGGTATCTTTAGGACTTAACCCATCTCTTTGTTTAGATCTCTGCTTAAATATCACCTCAACAGAGCGGTGTCTTCTGAGACCCACTATCATTATCTCAGCAATCACTACAAGTCCTAGTTACTAAATCTTCTGTATGTCAAGAATTGTGCTAAGCTCTTTTAGATACACTAAAAGGACAGAACAAACCTACCTGCTCTGGTTTCAATCCTAACTCTGCCTCTGAAAGCCATGTGATCTTGCCAGGCGGGTGTGGCTCAGTGGTTGATAATCCATGAACCAGGAGGTCATGGTTAGATTCTCGTGAGGGCACATGCACAGGATATGTGTTGGTCCCCAGTGTGGAGCGTGCAGGAGGCATCCAATCAATGATTTTCTGTCATCACTGATATTCCTATCTCTCTCCCTCTCCTTTCCCCTCTGAAATCAACAGAAACATATCTTTAAAAATAAAATAAAAGCTGTGTGACCTTGTGAATGCTACTTAATCTGTGGATAACTCAGTTGCCTTGCCTATAAAACTGAAATAATGAATAGTACCTACCTCAAAAGGTTAATTTCACAGCTAAATGAGTTTATTTATATAAATATTTTTAAATGAGGCCTGATAGGTAGAAAGTGTTCGATAACTATTAGCTACTATTATCTCCAAATTTAATATAAATCTGAAAGGTCCTCATTTTTCAAGGGAGTAGATTCTGAGATGATAAACAACTTTTCAAAAGTTACTAAGTAAGTTGCAAAGCCTAGAAATGCAGCTAAGTTTCTAAAACCTTATATGTGGACCTTCGTTTCCACCCAAATCCAGTCACCTTTTCAACTGCTTAGAGAATTCTTCAATTGTGTGTTCTTCCGATTCTCAACCTCAACATAAATCTTTTAGTCTACAAACTACTATTACTAAGTTGAAGTAGAATGCAAGCTTTCTCATCCCAACAGCATACATTCTCACTTGGTCAAACTTTCCTTTACACTTTGTTACTCTGTTGGAACAGAGACATATACTGCCAGGACTTGAGGTAAAGAATAGTATATAAGTGAGAATGCTTTAAAGATTAGAAGGATAGCTCATTGCTCCTTATGTTCTTACATTTGCCAGTGTTTAAGACATATTTCCTCTGTCTGCTTTAATATAAATATAGAAGAAAATCATCACTATATCATGATTTTCTACAACTTATCAAGTTGCCCTCCATTTTCTTTAGGACATTCTGTCAAATATTTAACTGCAAGCTCTCCAGAGGTGTGAGACTTATATTTAGTATGTGTTAGGTAAACTTAGAGTGCTGGGAATACATATAAGAAAAACAGACAAAATACTTCTCCAAAAAGCTATTCTTGTTGGGGGAGACAGACACCACAGAAACAATACAACATAAATAAACAATATATTTCCTCATGATAAAATGGGTTAAGTAGGAAATGAAGAAAGTTGTGAAATTAAAGTAATAGTGGTTCATATGTAGGAGAATTGTCCTATATTCTATTTTCTCATTCCTAAAGGTCTCATTTAATAAAGACCCAATGCCCTATCTACTCTGTATAATTATGGAAACAACTCATATTTATTTGTTCTGTGAAGTTTGATACCATTTTCAGAACTTTCAGTAACCAACTGACCATAATACGAAATGGTAGAATTTGGTGGCATATACAAAGTAAACAGATATATTCTTCCTCTCCCTGCCCCTTGTTCAGTCAATGCCAGAAGGGAAGGGGTGTCATCAGAGACACAAGACCATTGACCTTTAATACTGAAAGGAAATTAAAGATGATAAGGTAGAAAGAAAGTAATTTCCTTTATGGATGCCTTAGGCTTTGTGTGTGAGTGTTCCTTTTTAAAGAACTATTTCCTAAAAACTTTGCAGAAATTCATTATACTATTGACAAGACTTGAATTAGTAATAGGACCATAACTTATTATTGAGCAATGTTTAGCAATTATGTTGAAACAACTGCCAATTAGCTTCACATAATATCATCTCAAAGAAATGATTACAGTCTCTAGTTCTTGATCTAATAATTATATATTGAATACAAATAGTGAAATTGTTCCTTATCTAATTGATAAATATTTATAAATACATTAAAAATCACAGGCATGGGTTATGTGTATATTCTGTATTTCACAGATATTTCCAATCATGACTTAAGCTGAGGAATGTATGAAAATGATTTTTTTTTTTATTTAGATAGCTATAGTTTATACTGCTTTCCTTAGACTTCAAAACCTAACCCAAGCAACTGGCTTGGGGATGTAAGTGCATGTATTATTATTCCCATTAACATATTATTCCTTTATAAAGCATCTCTTTCAAGGATCTCTAGGTGATTAATAAACATTAATTGTCAAATATTCATAGCATTCCTTTAAGATATGTACACTTGAAGTTGGACTAATTAAAATTATAATCAAACTCCCATCTTATACACACACACACACACATCACCTTACTTACTGATTTATAAAATACCTCCTCTAGGCTGTGGAAGTGGACCTTCAGGGGTGAATGATGGGAAAACAATGGCAACAAGCCACTTAGGCCAGATGATACTGGACTCATAAGAATCGGGCCCTTCTCTCCTAAATGATTTGCCTATTTGGGAATCCAAAAATAAGAGAATATGGAGGCTGAGTCCATGAAAATTTTGATTTTTGCCAAGTAAAATTACAAAAAGCGAGAAGGAAATGGAAGGAAGTAAGTCCATGGAAAATCTGCTCATCTCAACACAATTCTAACCCCAAGCTTGCATTTTCTGGGAGTTCTGTCTCCATTCTGGTTTGCATTCAAGACCCATGACATTTTTCAAAGGCTGGATCTTTAGTGTCAGACCTCTCTGAGCTGCCCTGACTTCCTCACTATGCTGGTTCATTGCAGGCTTAAGTCTCTGCTTCTGTACCCTGTGCCCAGCACACTGCTTCCCTGATCACACTATGAAGCCAGCCCCTCTGAGTTCTGGCCACCTCATTGGCATACTGCTGTAGAGAACAGCAATCAAACCAAAAATTGATTTTCAAACAAAATCAAGGAATGTGACGAAACTCCAAAGAGACTTCATCAAGATAAAAAACAACAGCAAGCCAGATAATCAATTTTAAGAATAAAAAAGAAACATCACTATAGATCAGACATAAAAGCAGAGTAATATAAACAACTCTGTTGATAAATAAAACTTTAGCTGAACTAAATTCCCAGAAGATGCTATTCATAAAACTAAGAAAGAAAAAATAGAAAAACCTATATATTCCTTTAACTATTAAAGACATTATTTATAATTTCAGGTTCATGAAGTAAGTGAACAAATAGGGCTGTCCTATACTAAATATATTTCTTTTCCCCCTAGTTTTATTTTTTTCCTTCTGTAAATAAGGAGATTACACTGTATTTTTAAAATGTATTTTATTGGTTTTAGAGAGAGGAAGGGAAAGGGAGAGATAAAAACATCAATAATGAGAGAGAATCCTTGATTGGCTATCTCCTAATGGGGATGGAGCCCACAACCCGGGCATGTGCTCTGACAGGGAATCAAGCCATGACCTCCTGTTTCATAGGTCGACCCTCAACCACTGAGCCACACTGGCCAGGGAGTTGCAGTATATTATCATTCCTCTAAGAAAACACCAGGCCTATAAAGTTTCACTAGCGAATTCTGTCAAACAAGTTAGGAAGAATTAACCCCATTGTTAAATATACTCTTTCAGAGAATAGAAAAAGTAGGCACCTTCTTCAGCTCTTTATGAGGTCATCATTATCTTTTGATACTACACCACAAAAAAAGAAAAGTGTAAGAAAAGAGAAACATAGACCAAGCTCACACATGAACACAGATGCAAAAAAAATTCTAAAAAAAAATATTAGCAAACATATTTCAATAATAAATACATCATAAAGTAGCATTTGTTTCAAAAATGCAATGTTGACTTATTAGAAAATCATGTAATCTGCCCTTTTAGCAGAGTAAAGAAGAAAAATCATATAATCTCTTAATAAAGGTTAAAAAAAAGTTTAATGAAATTTCATATTGATCCATAGCATGCATATATATATATATATATATATATATATATATATATATATATATAAGCAACCAAATGAGCTAACTTCTGGTTAGCTCTGACCACTATGGGGCAGACTCCTCAGTTGACTGATGGGTACCAGATGATGGTCTCACAGCTGGAAAGCACAGGTGTGGCAGTGCCAGCCTCTCAGATGTCCTCAGCAGCACTACTGAGCAGGGGCAGCAAGTGCAGTGGGCTGGGATGAGTGGGAGTGGTGTAGCACTGGCCAGGCTCAGGCTTGGACTCCTCGCTGGCCACCTGCCACTTCATGCACTACTAGTTACCTTAGGTTTCGACCTGATCCCCAAAGGCCAGAACTGGGGATTGAGCCAAAACCAGCAGTCCCACATCCCCCAAGGAACTCTGGATTGCAAGAGGGTGCAGACCAGACTGAGGGACCCCACCAGTGCAGGAATCCATGCCCTGGGCCTCTAGTTTAAAAATAAAATCCTAAACTTGAAAAATGGAAGGAGTATTTTAAACATCTTCTATAGGGTATTTACAAAGAGCCTATAGCAAAGATCATATTTAATGAATAGTTATTTTTTCTCTTTGAGATTAGGAACAAGGCAAGGATGTCTACACTCACCACTTAACTTGAGTGTTAGATACCACACACACACACACACACACACACACACACACACACAGACACGCACGCATATTCATGCCACCCCAAAGTAAAAATAGTAGTTGCTTTAAAGAAGGTAGAAATGTATATAAGTGAAATAGATAAGGTTGATTATGTCTATTCAAAACTGTCTATGTCAATGTAACAGTAGTACATTTGAGATCATATCAATAACTAAAGACAATAATACAGTAACCTAAGAAACCTGAATTTCAGACAAAGGGATTGAAGACAAGATAAGGGCGCCAAAGAAAAACTCGTATTCGACAGAATTTCACCAGATGTAGTAAATGCTGTGTGGCCTGTGCCTGCTGCTGGTCCTTTTGCTTGGTCTCCTTTCATGAAGGTTCCCATTCCCTATGCCTGGTGGGAAGCCCACTGGGAGGGAGGCCTTCCTAAGTGCAGGCACACATCATTGCCTCCCTTGGGGACCCAGAGAAGACATGCCACCTGGCTTCTCCTACCCTGGAAGCGCATGCAGCTGCCTCTCAACTTGTAACCTTCTCTCTCTGGAGCCAGGAGAAACTTACTTTACTCTGTAGGCCCCCGTTTCCTCAACTGTAAAATGGAGATATTAATTTTTCCAAACCCAACAGGTTGTTGTGAGCACAACAGTTGGCACATGTAAAGAACTTAGAGCATTGCTTGGCATGTAGTCAACGGTCATTAGTGCATACCTTGAGGTGGACTTACACTTTGGTCCCCAACGACAACTGTATCAGGATATAATCAGTATACTGGTTCTTTGTTCTTCAGAGATGGGATGAGTAGTGTATGCGATGGCCAATCCATGCTAAGTCAAGCCAAGCCAAAACTGATACTTTCTCATAGTCTTGTTTGCCCATAGATGAAGGAATCTCAACCCCAAAAGACTTTCCTGCTGATTGGCCATCTCATGTGCTAACATTTCCAAACATGTCCAGTGAAGAGCTGCTCAAGTCAAAGATCTCTGCTCTCTCCCTCTTCTCCCTTTCTCTCGGGTTCTCACTTGCACAGACATATGCATCTACACGAGTTTGCCAAGGAAAATTTTACGGACACCAGCTGCCTGTATTAAGAAAAGGAAATCTTCCCACAGGCTCCCCTCAAAATTTTAGACCAAGAGCTTTGCCTCAGCCTCCTCTAATTTCATTTAGAATCTCAGACTAAACGTGCTGCAGCCTAAAAAATAGTTTTTTCTTAAGGAAAATTGAGGGGTGTGTCTTCATTATAAGATGAGTCTTACAGGATACATTCAAGTGTATTGTTTTTCCCCCCAAAAGGACAGCCTGCTCCAAAAGTACATTCAAGAGTCAATCTCTTGTAAAGAGAAATGCTTCCGGCTTGGAAATAACAATAATTAAAGAAAATAAAACTTTAGTGCCAAGTTTTAGCCAGGAGTCTAACATTAGAGAGCTCAATAAGATATGCCTCAGTGTTGAAGATGAATTGTTAGATGAAAATAAATTCCCTGGTTTGGTACAAATGGAGGAAAATTGGTCGATTTACATTAATGGTTTCCATCAGGTGAATTAACTTATTTACTGAGCCTGCAGTTGTTACCTAAGTGCTCACTTCAGAAGGTTCTAGAGTAATTAAGGCAATTAAGGCAGAGCATTTTTATCGGTTCCTTGGCCCTAACATACTTTTCAGAGAACATAGTCAAATTAGAAATGATTATGTGGGCTCCCAATTAAATGCACATGCCTTTCTTGCTGTTATTTCCTACATTTTTTTTTCCAGCAAGAATTTGCCAACC
Organism: Pipistrellus kuhlii; assembly: GCF_014108245.1. NCBI lineage: Eukaryota > Metazoa > Chordata > Mammalia > Chiroptera > Vespertilionidae > Pipistrellus > Pipistrellus kuhlii. The sequence goes on from NW_023425438.1 coordinate 8,724,196, forward strand.
CTAGAAAAAAAGAAAAGAAAACTCATTATCTCTGCCAATGAATTTAAATTTTAAAAAATGAAAAAAAATCACCCATCATTATTTCACAAATGGGAAAAAGAATTTGCAAAAACTAACAAACAAAAAAGAACTTTCTTTAGTTTTCTTGCTTATACATTCTAAATTGACTCTGGGGTATATTTACTTCGAAACCGCTTTCTTCTTTTTCCTAACCTTTTTGTATTTTACCGTCACAGCATTTTGTATAGATTAATTCATGGTACTAAAAATACTTCCCCAGGTGTGGGACTTTTAAAAATGGATGATTATTCTAACACCAATGAAGTTTGTAATGAAATTGCTGAGGAAAACATTCGTTTGAATGTAAGTCACATAAATGCTATAAAAACATATAAATGGATACCGCATCTACCTAATCTCTCTTATGTGACGCATGGTCGCTGATATGGGTCTAGAAGGCTTCACTTGGCTCGCATCAGAGGCTAAACCCTGTCAGTAGAAAAATGCCATGGAGGCACCGCGAAGCCTCATTTGGCAACAATGGTGATGTGTGACAGCTTTTAATGAAATATCATATCTTTCAATTAAAATTTTATATACTGGAGGTTTACTTAAATTACACCAAATAATTTTCAAATCTAGAGCCTAGTGAGGCATCAGAGGATGAACTGTGTGCTATTTTGAAGCAATCATGTGAACCCGTCATCATTATTTTTTATCATTAAAAACCTACTTTTCCCCCAAATAATCACTGTTGAGAGGAATGAGTACCCTATACTATAACATCTATTTTTATTTGAAGTGATTTATCCATTTCTGAAGAGCCAAAAGAAAATTAAGCTTCATCAAAAGTCTTACTCATGCTTTCCAAACCAGAATTAATAGCCTGTCATTTTACTTATGCAGTTCTTTCAATTCTGTGATTATGGTACAGTGGTTTTCTGATTTGTTTCTTCCCAATGTGAGCAGCTGACTATGTGGTTAACTGAAATTTGTCTGGAAGGAACATTATCACCAGTGCATTGTGGGATGTGGTAGTCCAGAATCCTGGCCAGTGGTTCTGTTTGAGCATCAGGAAAGAAGCTAAATATTTTCAGCACCTCCGTTGTTGGTCACAATTATGAAAGTTGCAGTTATACACATTTTATGAGATTGATTAAATGCTTCAAACAATTCCCTTCGATGGAATTGGTAGATGCCAGATTATCATTATGGGACTATCAAAAAAAAAAAAAAGGAAAAGGTAATTTTAGATGAACAGAGTGTTTTTCATTTATTTTCGCTATGTGTGTACGTTTATACTTATGACAAGCTAATGGCCCTAGAAATGATCAAATTAGTAGATTTTGCATCTGCTGATGTCTGTTTTTTCTCAGTCTCATAGTTAATTTCTTTAAATGCCTCCTCATTAGGAGTTCTTAGCAGATAATATCACCATTTAATTGGGTAGGTTTTACATGACTGGCAAAATTCTTCAAAATGTGCACCATGTTACTTGATATTCAAATACTTTTGGTTACATTGGGCTGACATCATTTCACCAATAAAGAACCAAAGTTGAGAGAAGGTATATGACATATCTCAAGTGCACACTGCCTTTTTAAAAGCTGCAACTACATAGAATTTCCTCTGCCCTTGTAGGATGTCTTGCTACTCTACCATCTGGCCACCCATAATGATATTTCCTCATGAATTATGCAATTGGTCCTGAAAACAAAAGTAAAAGTAGAGAGCCATTACTCATCTTGTGTCATTTGGGCTGTTCTGTATGCCAACAGTTCCAAGTAATAGAATGAGTCACCATGGACTATTATAATTTTTTTAAATGTCAGAAATAAATGGGTTCTGCTAAACACTAGCCAGATGATGGCTAGTTGAGATACATTCACAAACATGGTTAAAGAGAAGCCAAGGCTGGAATGCTACCGATGACCCTTCTCGTTGGCTACATGTCACCAAACTCATCTCCCTAAACAGCCATCCCAGGGCCTTAATTGTTCCAACTTTAAAGAGGGGTAGATGAGGTGCTTCCTTACTCACAGAATGTGCTTTGTCCCTACTAAGAAGTAACATATATTAATGAAAATTAAATGTATTTTAACATATTTTATTTATTTGATCCTAAGAAGATCTCTGTGAAATAAGCAATGATAAAAACCACATTTGAGAAAGAGAGAGAGAGAGAGTGAGAGAGAGAGAGAGAGAGAGAGAGAGAGAGAGAGAGAGAGAGAGAGACACCACAGAGGCTCAACAAAGTGAAATAATTTTTTCAAGGTCCACAGCTAATAAGAAGGTCAGGAATCATGCAAGTATTTTTGACTCCTTTATTCAGCACTTTTTGAACCACATTTGAGAAACCAGAAAACCTAAGAACTTTCCCTGGAAACACACATGTATTTTTGCTCTAGAGATATTGCATAAATGGTTCCATGCCCCTCTCAAATGGGCACAAGGGGAATGCCAGGACCTTTTGCCTACTTTCCTTTCCCATCAATTACAATGATGATATGCAGGCTCCTTCTACAGAGAAATGCAAACGCAAGGCCAAGTGGAATAGGAAACAGACTTAGTGCTGCCTAAAAGCCTATACTATGTGAGTCCCCCTTCTTGAGGAAAATAAATACAAAATTGGATAAGAAAGCAAATATTTATTTTAAATGAATATAGAAATTTCAAACCAATTACCCATAAAAAAGAACTAACAAACTGCAATATGCAGAAAACTGACAAGTCATTATTTGCTAATTAACACAGGTTGAAAATACTGTTTTATTACATTTGTCAATAAATATATTTTGCCTCTTCAGATGACAAGGATTTTGTCAAATATTTTTCAATAAAGAATGCAGAAAAGTTAATTAAAAATAGTTAATCATCTCCTAAATAAAAAACTTGAAAGCCAAACCTCGCAAGGTACATGCATGTTGAAATATGACCTCTGACCTCCATCTTATATGAGTAGACATGTGGGTTAGAAAAGTCTTATGGGAAAACATTTCTACAGCAGGGGGCTCAGGAGCAGGGTTCAATCAAGACTTCTCTGTGTAACATCAGCCTGGGAACCCTTCTGGGTGACTAGCCAGAATGAGTCGTGTAGAACACACCACAGACATGTTGAAAAGGACCTGCCCATGCTGCCAAACCATATGGTATATGGTCACTTCTTGGCCTGAAAAAATGTGGCAGAGAGAAGGTTTTCCTAAGAGCAAAACATCCTCTGCTTTCTGCAGAAATTCTAATAACGCTTTGCCTGATTCTTCTTTTCATTCATTAACAGGACACAAACACACACACCCTTCCATGTGCCAGGCGCTATGCTAAGCACTGGAGATGTAAAGCACCATCCTGTCTACACTACCTAGAGCTCGCCTTTACCTGCTGAGTAGATGGGACATACAGGGAGTGTCTATTCCTGGATAGAGAGAAGAGGCCAGGGTGAAGAAACTGTTCCCTAGGAAATCCTGAGCAATTGTTTCTTCCGTAATTTTATGGAATTCTTGACTCTCAATTGTAGGATGAAGTCACTGGAGCATTATTTAGCTCAAGTTGTCACAAGAATTAGGATCATACAGGCACATTTCAAGGGCTGAGATTTGGCATCCCAGGTCCTTGTAATCCAAATGAACTCTCTGTGGTAACAACTGTGGCCACCACATAAAATTACTAACTCTCTATGACAGGGCTGGGGTGAGCTTACTGTATTATTTTTAAACCTGTACCATAGCAGAAAAGTTTTAAAAAGAGGCTAGCAAACCCTTCAGCAGAATTTAGATAATCACTCACAGGACAAATCACAGTTGGGGGCACAATTTCATTATTACCTGTTGTGTTTGTCACAGACACTTAATATTATAAACAAGGACCACTTTTTAAGAAACTCATTTTCTGGCAGCTAATTATCCTCCCAAAGCTATCATCTTTTGTTTGTGAAATCATAATTTATTCTTATGGAAATACAATAATGACTTCAGGTAAAAAAAAAAAAACAAAAAAATGAATAGGAGGAACAGAGGAAACTTTTAAAAATATCCTTTCATGCAAATATCTCTAGCAATAAAGTAAGAATTAAGAAAATAGAAAATGCATAATGAGCTGGTAAAATGGTGGCTAAATATACTCTTTCTAAAATTTTCTCAGCACCAGGTGTTTATTTAGAATGACTGCAAATGCTATCTCTTTTTTCCCACTTTGATTTGGGGGTACTTTCAATATTTTGCAAAATGTTTACCTTACTTAATTCTTAAATTTTACTCTTCCTATAAATATTTTTAACTTTTCTAAACTCCGGTCATTCAAATGGCTAAAATTTCTAGAGATCATCTTTATATCAGCAGCTTTCAGGAAGAATTCTATAAATTGATTTGTTATTACTTTCTAACACTGTATAGTTAAAACAGCAAAAAAATGTTAATGTAGACTATCCTACATAATAAAAGGCTAATATGCAAATGACTAAATGGTGGAATGACCGGTCACTATGATGTGTGCTGACCACCAGGGGGCAGACATTCAACACAGGAGCTGACCCTGGTGGTCAGTGCACTCCCACAGGGGGAAGCACTGTTCAGCCAGAAGCCGGGCTCATGGTGGGCTGGTGGAAGCTTCTTCTACCTTTGTGTCAATTCTAAGGATGTCCGACTGAACTTAGGCCAGTGGCTGGCAAACTCATTAGTCAACAGAGCCAAATATCAACAGTACAACAACTGAAATATTTTTTCAGAGCTGAAACCCAACTTCTGCGCATGGGCCCCGAAGCTTCAATCTCACTGTATGTGCGGGCCTGCATGTGGTATTTTGTGGGAGAGCCACACTCAAGGAGCCATAGAGCTGCATGTGGCTTTCAAGCCACAGTTTGCCAACCACTGGATTAGGCCCACTAAGCTGTCAGTTGGACATCCCCCCAGGGCTCCCAGACTGCAAGAGGGCACAGGCCAGGTTGAGGGACCTCCCCAAAAGTGCACAAATTTCATGCACTGAGCCTCTAGTTATATATAATATACTTATCTACTGATAGTGGTAGTGTACTGTGGTTAATTTATTCAATCTGAATTATTTTCCCCAAATTAATTGAGGTTATATTATCATATCTAATGGTACACTTTTAAAATTCTTATTCTTAATTAAAATTAATTGCAGTTTACTTTCAATATTATTTTGTATTAGTTTCAGGCACATGGCATATTTTTTAAATTCCATTATAATTTACATTCAATATTATTTTGTACTAGAGACCCAATGCATGAAATTCGTGCAAGGGTCTCAGCCCTCCCAGCCCAGGCTTCTTCGGAAGGTCATCCAAAGGACATCTGGAATTCGTTTGGCTGTCTGGTCTAACTAGCATATTATGCTTTTATTATTATAGATTAGTTCCCAGTTTACAGAGTATTTTTAATTTTTTTTTAATTTTTAATTTTTTTTTAATTTTTTTAATTACAGTTACCTTCAATATTATTTTGCATTAGTAAATTTTTACTTTTGACTCTAGTTTCTTAAATCGATTATGCAACTTCCTGACCCTTCCCCTTCCCAGGGTTCAGTGACACATCTCTCTCTTGGTTCTCTGATCACTCCTTGGTGTACCTTCTGCACTTCCATGCATCTTTTAACAACTAAAAGAGGGATATCCTCAGACTTCAAAGTTGAACGTCTGCTTTTATTTCTCCTCTCTCTTATTCAGGCTCCTTTGTTTACTCCACATCTGAGGGCATCAGATGCCACTGCTTGCCAGCATGCCCTGTATCAAACTCTTCTGACTTCACTTTCTAATTGCCTCTCAAGCTTATTCTTCATGGGTATCCTCCTCAGAGATAGCATCATCTCACATCCAATAAGGAGAATCTTTTTTGAAAACATATTCCCACCGAAATCGGTTTGGGCAGTGGATAGAGCGTAGGTCTGTGGACTGAAGGGTCCCAGGTTTGATTCCAGTCAAGGGCATGTACATTGGTTGCGGGCACATCCCCGGTGGGGGGTGTGCAGGAGGCAGCTGGTCTATGTTTCTCTCTCATGGATGTTTCTAGCTCTCTATCCCTTTCCCTTCCTCTCTGTAAAAAAAATCAACAAAATACATATATTAAAAAAGAAAGAAAGAAAACATACTCCCTTTCTTTACCATCTTTTTATTGTTAGTGGCCACATTCTTTTTACCTCCTAGATTAAAAACAAACAAACAAACAAACAAACAAATAAATAAATAAATAAATAAAACTTGAAGCTATCATCTTGAAATTTTCCCTTTGCCTCATCCTATGAATCCAGTTTGTCACTATATCAAAAATTCATTTAAATGTCTCGTCTATCACCTGTCCCATAATGTAATCCCTCATCATCATCAACTATACACTTCCTTGCTGATCTCCTTGCCTCATCATTACTCAAAGAAAAGTGATGGATCATCCTCTAATAGCCCATTGAGCATGCTAGTCCCTATGATATAGTTTCCTATTTTCTGCCTCCTACCTTGAACCTAATCTTTTTATCCATCTTATTGATCTAACCTGATAATATGGTTTGCAATCCAGTAGTCCCCTCTTTCCAATTACTTTGTTAATGATCTTTCTTTTAGCATCTTTGTTCATGCTGCACCTCTATCCAGTAAGACATAATTTTTATCTTGACCCATTCAAATTCTATTCCTCCTTTAAAAGCCACGAAAGTTCCCTGACTCTGAATAAGTAAGTCCACATATACTGATCTCTCTAATCTCTAACATGCTATCATGCTGGCTTTCTAAGCCACTTGGCACAGTTCTAATAAGTGGCAGAGGCTGCCTGGATGATGATTCTTGGACAGATCTCATAAGGTTACTGCACACTTGTGCATTCACCATCATTCCAGCTGTGATGGCCATCTTTGCACTTTTAAGCACTCCAATTCTTCTGATTACTCATGTGTGATCAGATTAATGGGGTGGGGGGAAAGAGAGAGAGAGAGAGAAAGAGAGAGAGAGAGAGAGAGAGAGAGAGAGAGAGAGAGAGAGAGAGAGAGAGAGGGATTAGTTTTAATTCTAGCTCAATAATCTATAGCCACATGAACTCAAGAAAGTGACTCAAACTTCCTAAATCTTCAATTCCTCACAATTAAAATTGGAGTATTAATATCAACTTTACCCCTCACACTGCACTGCCGTGGAAATTAAATAAGATAACTTATGCAGAAGAACATTGTGAAGCATTACATAATTTTATAAAATTACTAATTCATGATAACAAGATTCACGAGACACTTAGTTCTAAGCCATAAAGTTAATTTAATAATTCATAAAGAGTTATAAATATTTCTGTTGACTTCGGAGATATGTGTATTCTTGAGTTAAAACCATATTTGGATTGAAGAATCTAAGGAACTGGGTAAATAACTGTAAGATTTTTGGGATATGAATCCTCAGGACCTGAATGATCCTAAGTATTAACCTGCAATAATTCCTTCTCTTTCAGGGATCGATGGGTAAGCAGTGAAAATTAAGAATCGTGAACTCTTTTCTGCAGATATCCAACCTCACTTTGCATGAGAATTAGTGTTTGCTTTGAGAATACAGGGTGGTTTTATTTTCTGAATTTATGCATTTCTCATGCAGTGGGAAACCAATTGTTTCTTATCACTAAACATTAACTCCCAATGATAATCTGGTTTATAATGTTTTCAAGTCCCTTAGCATCATAATATCTCTAAGAATACATACTTCCTCTTTTCATTCCATTATAATTTTATTTTAAAAATGTGGAAACCCAATAGCCTGAGATCACACTCAAGCTCTCTCATACTAGTTATGTTATCTTGAGCAAGTTACTTCACACACTTTTATGCCCCAGTTTTCCCATCTGTAAAATGGGATGATAATGTATTTTCACCATAAATTTATGGAGATTGAATGAATCAATGCATTACATATGGTAAGTGCTCAATAAATTTTGCATGTTGCTTTAATACCTATTCCATCTTTCTTCATATCATAACCATTTCTTTGTATATCTCACTACTCTGCCAGACTGCAAGCATTTTCAGGATATAGGTTCTGTCTTATTTCTCTTTGTTAGCCTCTCTGAACTTCCATAATACTTTGCTCATTTACGACTCTGGGAAAATCCACATGAAAAATTATTAGTCAAGTTCCAGGGCACAAAGTTCCATGTTCTCATTTGTTCAATTTTTAAAACAGACTCAGCTCACATGTCCTATTTGTAGAACAATCGTTTATAGAGATCACTGTTACTGTGATTCTTGGAGGCAAACTGTCTATAAACTTGCTTAAGAGAAAAATGAGAGAGAAAAAAAGGCTCACCTTTCATTTTAGTTCAAGTTATTGGATTCTGGGTTCCAACACAATTCCATGTACGTAAAAATTCAATCCGGAGTGAAGATATTTACAACACGGTCAGCGAAGGCACAGGACAGATATGAAACATCACATGACCAGGTGCGCAACTCCAGCTTCCCAGAGCAGGTCATGCAGATGTATCCCGCCCTCCACAACCGAAAAGTGAGTTTCCAGAACCATTCCACTGGGCACAGACATAAAACTCGGTGTCCATGCATTTAGCTTCATGAAATATCTTGGAAGACTGAGAAGGAAAGCCCATTCTATTGAAGCTTTATGATTCTTGCATCTTTATCTTAGCACAGTGTAAGTCATCCCTGGCCTCTGAAAACAGATTTCATGTCCACAGTCCTTCAGAGAAATTTTATGCAGGTAGCCCCCCAACCAACTTCACCACCAGAACTCAAATCTGGCCTCACACACTGCTCGTAGATGGATGTGCCACAAGTGCAATACTTTCCTGATAATCCTTTCCACAGGCACTTATTTGATTCCCCACAGCTAATGAATTGAAGCTCTAATTCCTGAGGTTAACATCTAAGGGTCTGAACATTTTGCTAGGGATTACCTTTCTAACCTTATCTCTTCTACGCCCTTCAATAAACAGTTCACATTTGAACAATAAAGATTTGAACTGCATGGGTCCATACAATAAATACTATAAATATATTTTCTTTAGGATTTTCTTAATAACATTCTTTTCTGTGGGTTTGTGGGTTACTTTCTTATAAGAATGCAGTAATTAATATATATAATGCAAAATATGTGTTAGTCAATGGTCAATATTGTCAGCAATGCTTCCTGTCAACAGTAGGCCATTAGTAGCTACATTTTGGGGGGAGTTCAAAGTTATACTCAGATTTTGTACTGTGTGGGCCTTGGTGCCCCTGACTGCTGCAATGTTCGAGTGTCAATGAGTGGGACTCTCACTTCTTGATAATATAATTTTTCGGTTATTGCTTTTCTATCCCTGGGCCCTTCTTGCCTCATTTTCTCTTCTAAATGAGTCATTAGACTCCTTTCTCTCTGTCACAATCCTTGTGAAATTTTACTGATCTTGAGAAACTCTTGATTTTGTCTTTGTATTTTGCTTCTACCCTTCATAACACTACATGTTTTGGGACTATTTTTGTACTTGTAGCATAACTCCATTTCATCCATTCTATTCATTTTGTAAGTACTACATATATTACGAATATTTTATTCATTTCACAGGTGCCATATACTAAGCACTGGAGCTTCAGTGTTGAACACAAACAGACTTGGTTTCTGATCTCATGGCACTTTTACTTAGTGAGCCTGTAGACATTAATTAATAGTGACCATAATAATGAGAGAGACAAATACTTTGAGATCCCAAAATAGTAAATTTGATCTAGTCAGAAGATTAGGGAAAGCTTGCCTAAGAAAATGACAACTGAGATGATGAAATCTGAACAATGACTTCAAGTTTACTGGTTAAAGAGAGTGGGAAAGAGAGTTTCTGGCAGAGTGACCCATATTGAAGGGAATATGGTAAGAACAAGAGACTAAGAAGTCCGGGGTGCAGGAGGAGAAGAGAGGTAAATTAAGAGAACTAAATTTGGAAAGTTAGGTAGTGTCCAGGCCATGCATAGCCATCGAGGCCACTGGTTCTTAAATGTCTAAGTCTCAGGAACCCTTTTCTCTCTTACAAGTTACTGAGAACTCCAAAGAGCTTTTGCTTATATCTGCATTATATTGATTAATACTTACTATTTTATAAACTGAACCTGAGAAATTTTAAGTATTTTTATTCATTTAAAATAACAAAAATAAGTTTATTACATTTAAAATGATAATGTGATTTTTATCTATGTATAAAAGCATACGTGACCATTTTATGACCGAACAACCAAATGACTGAAAGACTGGTTGCTATGACATGCACTGACCACCATGGGGCATATGCTCAATACAGGAGCTGCCCTGGTGGTCAGTGCACTTCCACAGCAAACCTCCCACAGTCCTTCCCCCTGGCTGGGCCAATGGGGTCAAGCAGGCTAGGCTGGCCAGGCTAAGGAACCCCACCCATGCATGAATTTGTGCACTGGGCCTCTAGTATTAAAATAATTATGTATCTCAAAAGAAACAGAATTGTTGAGGAGAGTGATATCTGTTTTATGCTTTTGCATGTCCTGGTGAATTTGCCCTAATGAAAGACAACTGGATTCTTACATCAGTGTTTGTTCAATTGCAGTATCACAGGTTAGGTTGCCATAGAAAACTCCAGTCCATTGAGAGAGAATGGGGGTGAAGACATTGTAGTAATATTAAGAAAATAACTTCAACCTTGTGGTATCCCCTAAATAGATTCCCAAATGACACTTGAGAATAGCTGTTCCATATCATATTAGTAGGTTTATGTCCTTTGCTATGTGGAGAACTAATTTAACGCAGTAAGAAGAAATGTAGGTAGAAGAATACAATAGCATTTTATAATATTTTTAGTAATGCTGGAAGCGTTGACTAGAATTGCATACACTTGTAGAAAAAATGGGTAATTCAGGTACTAGTTAGGAAACTTAATGGACAACAGTTGGTAATAGATCTGATATGGAAAAAGAAAGAAATAGTTGAAAAGAAGTGGCTCTAGTTTTCTTGTTTGTACTAGTAAGTGGATAACAGCTTTTCATTGAAATAGGAAACTAAAAATGGGACAGTTTGGGGAAGCACAATCATGAGTTTAGTTTGAGCAAGTTAAGTTTGAAATATCTTTGACACCCACCTCCCCCCCCAAAAAAAATTTGCAAGTAATCTGTTGTCTGTTTGTGCCCACAGTACAGAGTAAAGTTTGGGGCAGATATATCCATATGTGAGCCGTGTGGCTGGTAAAGTTATTGGTGTGTATAGGTTTGCCCAAGTAGTCAATATGCTGCAGAAACTAAAGTGTCTGAAATAAGAATTGAACCAAAAGCTCTGGGTCACATCTCTTCTTTCCCCCATTATTTAATTCAATATATGTATTGACTCCAATGAGAGCCATGCTATGGCAAAAGCACTGCACTAGGCGCCTTAGGAAATATAAAGACATGTTCAAGAGGCTCATGATAAACAACTACAGAGAGTAAATATGCTGTAACACAAGGGAAATGTAAATGTTCCATGAGAGCCATTAAAAAAAGGAGTTCTAGGGATTTAAATGAGGATCAGTTTATATTTTGCTTTGTTTGTATTTTATTGATATGTGGTATGCATTTGCATATACCTGGCATGAATTTAGCTGTACTCAGTTTACTTCTACATAGCTAACATACAGTTGGCATGCATCTGTTCCCTCCAACAAGGGATGCCACAAATTAACTTTAGGACCATAGCCAGAGCTTGTGTATTTTCTTCCCCGAAAGGAGCACAAAGTCATCACCCTCTGAGTGTGGGGAAATGCAAGGTGGAGACAGAAACAGAGAGGCAGGGAAGCAATCCAAGCCGGGGTGGCCGGTGTGCTGCAGAAACTACACAATGGAGCATGTGAGAACAGCTGTCAGGACTGCTTCCCACAAATGCCTTCAACAGAGCCTTCAATTCTGAAATCTGTTTATTTATTTCAAATGCAGTCGCCATCCTCAAGCCTCAGTCTTGGAATCACAGCCTCCACAGAGTTCATTCTGTCTTTTATCAAATGTTTCCAGGTTGAGACCTCATTAGGGAAGCACAGGGAAGTGTGGAGCTCAGGGAAGTGAAATGCATATCACTGGGACCTTTCAATGGAAGTCCGCAGAGAGAATACCTATTAGGAAAGATGTTTCTGCGTGGGATCCCTGAAGTCCTCTGATGAACTCTGAGCGATGATAATAAGGAACAAGAGTTCAGCAAGATCCACCGAGATTCTAAATTTTAATAGGAGTCTGATTGGCATTTTCCTAGGTTATACCCTCTGGCTCAGAAAAGAAGGGAAAGTATGACAGTTAAAAAAAAAAAAAAAAAAAAAAGGCAACAGCAACCCTCCCAGGGTCCTCCATAGCTCTTGTGCCTGCAGAATTCAAAGCAGCAGAAAATGATTAGCAATTCATTTCCAGGCCAGTGAGAGAGCTAGAGGAAAAATGCCTCTAGTCATAGTGAAAAGACTAGAAAATAAACTTCAGAGAGGGAACTACAGGCAAATTGTTCTGAAAAGGCGTCCCTTGTGACATCAATATATGCAATTTGTTTATTCAAACACACCACAAAATATGGGAATAAAAATTCCAAGAGGCAGCAGGATATAAGGCAAGAATTTTAACCCTTAATGAGAATCAGAATCTCCAAGATAATTATTAAAATACAGCTTCTGATTCCATATACCTGGGTGGGGCCTGGGAGTCTGTATGTTTAACATGCTTCCAGGGGATGATGCAGGTTCTGTGGACCCATGGACCACACTGTGATTAGCAAGGATGAGGAAAATTCACCAAATCAGAAGTCAGAAAAGCTTGGATTGCCTCTCCCCTCCTCCCTCTCCCCACCTCACACACACTTCATAATCTAACCTCTCTGGGCCTCCATTACTATAGAATGAGATGTAATCATATGTCTAAAATAGAGTCTCATTGAGAAATAATACATCTGGACATACTTTAATTATAAAGCAATCTATAAATGAAATTTATTTTATCGCTACTTGAATGAAATGATATATGAAATTATCTTAAAAGAAAATCCACTGAGGGTAATAATGGTTAGTATGTAAAGGTTTCATCTGTAAGAAATGGAAATTGAATTCCTTTCTATCTTTGGAGACCACGGCTCTAAGTGTCCATGGCAGTGGTTCTCAGACCTTGCTTGCTCCCTGTTAAAAAAAAAAAAAAAAAAAAAAAAGCTTTTTTTTTTTTAAGATATCATTACATAGGCACTTCCCATCTTGCACTTCTGTTGCAAATGGTCTAGGATGACTAAGACAGAAAGTAGTATTAAAAAAAATACCTTTTTGTGTAATTCTAATACGTAGACAGTGTTGAGAACCCCTGGACCTCTGAGAGAGAGCTTATGGAGTAGAGCCAGCAGGGAAGGTCAGGGGAAGTTGACTGAGTGACTTCAGGAAGGGATAATGAGAACTGGAAGGGCATCTGTGTCTGTGCACCTGCCCCTGCAAGAAAAATGGTTTCTCCATTGAAAAGATATTCAAAAAAAAGAGGGACAGCTGGGGAAGGCGATAAAAAGGCTTATCTCACCGCTGGTTGTGAGGATCAAATGAGATCATGTCTTGTGAAGGCGCTTGAATGCCTGATAAGTGTTATAAAAATGTGTAGTGGTGTTATTACCGGATTCATCAAACAACTCAAACCTAGAAGAGAGTGAGGTGTGACTGTTGACAAGGATCCCTTTGAAACAGTCTCCTCCAGAATTCATCTCTAACACAAATTCTTGCAACTCCCAAGAAATTACAGAGGAATAGCTGTGGTATGAGCTAAGTAGAATTTCTGAATATTTGTCTGCATTGTTGTTGTTGGCCTTATAGATGATTGAGTGGCTTATTGACTAAGTAGTACCCTTGAAATTTCAGTTTTGAAACAAAAACAAGTTTTTGGCAGCTTCTTAAAAATAGAGAGAACTTTAAGTGGCTTGCAAAGAAAAAAAATTAGAGACAAGCAGATGTGTCACACAGACTTACATAACAAGCAGGTGCTGGAAATAAAAATCCAATAAGAGATACAGCCCTCACCCAAAGGAAGGATGTAATTAGGAGGTGAGCAGTATTCCCTGGCAAAAAGATCATAGCCCTTTGCCCATGGCTACCTCAGAAAACATGCAAAGATGAAATGATCTTGGATGAAACATTCCCCAGGGGTATCAGGGACTCTGAAGCATGAAAAATGTAATAGAGAAACAAACCAAGTGCAAGGGTAAATCACACTGAGGAAAAAGCAAAAAGTCAAAGATGTAAAACTACATAAATATGTGTTTATAATATTCCATGCACGATGCTTTCTGGATTGTGCAGAATATATTGTGGACAGCTGATAGCCATTGAGCGCTCACTATATGCTAAACATAGTGTTTGGTTCTTTATACTAACTCTTTGGATTCTCATAATAATAATAAGGTGATGGTAATAGTAGTAGTAGTAGTAGTAGTAGTCGTAGTAGTAGTTTTACCCTTATTTTAAAAATGGGAAAAAAAAAATTGAGGCAAAACCAAATACTTGTTCAATAGACAGCATAGGTCAGGATTTGAAACTAGGTATTTTGATCCAAAACACTATAATTTCATCAATGCATTCATGACTCTCTAAGTTCATGGGATATTCTTAGTGAAACCTGCATTAGATAGTGGAATAGAGTAGACTTGATTGGAAAGATTTGTTCTTATTAACTTTTAACGAAGTTGAACATGACATCCTCTCAGTCAGAGGATAACAAATAACAGAAAAGTCGTCTGTTTCTCACATCTAGTTCAAGCTGTACAGCCCATAAATATAGTCCTCACCACTATAAACTGTCAGAATATGAGACTGTGAAGGCCACTGCTCAAAGAACTGTCTTGTTCATCTTTGCAGCACTAGTGCCTGGCACAATAAAAGTTTGAAAAGTAATTAGTATTGAAAGGGCCATTCAGGAGTAGCTATCTAACTAAGTGAGGTTAAAGAAATTATAAACAGAGATAGGTCAAGAACAGACATTTAGATTTGCGCAAATAACCCAAAACATGATAATAGGCCCTGAGGAAGGAAGTGAGAAAACAAATTAGAAAGGAATCAAGGTCATGGTGCACATTTATATAGTTTGGCTGGCTTGTTCATGTTATCTCCAGTGTTTGTTTAGAAGGAAACAATTTAAATATATTTTTTATAATGAAAATTAAAAAAGGAAAGGAAGGGCAGGGCAGGGCAGGGCAGGGCAGGGCAGGGCAGGGCAGGGCAGGGCAGGGAAGGGAAGGGAAGGGAAGGGAAGGGAAGGGAAGGGAAGGGAAGGGAAGGGAAGGGAAGGGAAGGGAAGGGAAGGGAAGGGAAGGGAAGGGAAAGGAAGGGAAGGGAAGGGAAGGAAGAGACTAGTGTTCCATTTATATCTTTATCAATATTTACTGAGAATTTCTGCAGATCAGCTGTTTCCTTGGTTTGTGAATAAAACACTTATCAAGATGGGAAGATGGAAATTATCCCTATTCTCAAGGATACTACATAAAAAGGGGAGGTGGGGGGAAGACCAAATAAATGTAATGTAGTGCAAATTGCTATGGAGACAAGTAAAAAGGGTGCCATGAAGACAATGCAGGAAGTTAAAGAAGAGGAGTGACACTTAGAGTCTTAATAGCCCCACTAAGAAGGTGACATTGAACAGAGGTATGTATGGTAAGAAGAAAATGGCCAGGTGACAATCGGAAGCAGAGCCTTCTAGGCAAGAACAAAGCCCCTGAAGCAGGAACAAACATGGCTTTGAAGAACAGAAAAGGCCCTGCAAGGGCACACAGGACACACAGAATACAATTCAGGCAATCCTAGCAGAAAGTCCTGGAAACCAAAGAAGGTGAGACTTCAATTGCTGCTGAGAAGGTTAACACTGGGGTGGAGCTAAGGTTCCCAGTTGGGTAATAAGATATCACGAGTCTTTAAGAGCACAATTTTAGTAGAATAGTTGGGATAGGTGAGCTTCTGATTACTGGGTTCTAATAAATGAATTGGGTGATGAGAAAATTAAGACATCCAAGGGTTTTAGCAGATAAGGAGGGAAGAGAGACTGTAGGAAATTGAAATGCAAGTGAGAGAGAAAATCATCAGTGAAGATCTCAAAGGATTTAGATAACATGATTCAGGATGTGAAGAGGAGAAATTATATTTGGGAGGAGAGATGTTTTTTCTAACTACGAGTCTAAGTAGTAAAGAAAGGGAAGAGTGATAAAAATACAGTGACTGAAAAATCTGAATTGAAAGGGAGGAAATTAGCAGTAGCTCATGGCACCTAGTCTTTTGTTTCTCTCTAAAGTAGGTGGTCAAATTACTTGTTAAGAATGGAATCAGCACCTGGCCAATATTGCTGAATGATTGAGTGTCAACCTATGAATCAGGAGGTCATGGTTTGATTCCCAGACAGGCCACATTCTAGGGTTGTGGGCTCAATTCCCAGTAGGGGGTGTGCAAGAGGCAGCCAATCAATGATTCTCTCTCATCACTCATGTTTCTGTCTCTCCCTCTCCCTTCCTCTCTGAAATCGATAAAAATATATTTTTAAAAAATTTATAAAAGAATAGCAAACCCTGAGGAAGAATAATAAGCTTATTTCCAAATTTTTACATCATAATAGTCAATGGTCTAGTTTTCAACAACAACAACAAAAATAACAAAGCACACAAAGAAGCAGGGAAGTTCATTCAAAGAAAAAAAATAAACAGAAATAATTTCTGAGGAATCTCAGACATTGGATATACTAAACAGACTATAAATTAATGTCAAAAGAATCAGAGAGTTGCTTGTATCTATAAAAATGGGTCAGTATTTCAGCAAAATTTCTGGACAAGAACTTTGAATATTATTTTAGCATTAACATTGCCAATCAAGTGCTGATCTTTAAATAGGAAAAGAACAAACCTCTCTATTTGAAACAAACTTCTGGTAGTATATGCCACTGTGATAGGTTGGTACAGCTGAAAATTTTTGAATAATCTTTCAGTAATTGACATAATAAAAGTAAAGTAAGACATATAAAAATATATGGCACATGTATATATTTGAAGCATAGTTATTGAAAAAGTAGAATAGCACAACTAAGTAATAAAAATGAGCAATTGCTATACCAAAGTAGTTTGGAAAAATTCCTGACAAGGAATTTGGTGGTAATAGATCTAAGCTTTTTCACTCTGAAACTCATCATTCTTGCTTTTCACCTTGATGATGTAAAAGTCCTAAATAAATGTTGAATAAGGATGATTGTGAGGAAAATCAGAGAAGGATGTAGGTACAGAGAGAGGAGACAGAGGAGTGCTGAGAAGATAAACAAAGGTTTACTTTTCAGATGGAATCCTAGTCTTGCACAGAACAGGGGAGAGAGCACACTGCACACCAGGGAAGAACAGAGGTGGTTAATAGACAGAATGACTCACCTGATGTTGGATTTTTCTAGCAAACAGCATTTCTAGATCAGGCAACTTTTGTTATGAGTGTCAAGAGAATACAAAGACAGTGTAAATTCAGCAAAGAAAATTATTGATTCTGAGAGAATGTACAAAAATCCATTGATAATGAGCCCCAGAGCAAGGCAACCTCAAAAATATTTGGCAGCACACACTGAATGTGGCTCAGCTCCTTGGGTAGGATCATGGCTAAGACTTGTCAGGATTTTATTATTATTAGCAAATCCTCATTAATTAGGGTGACTTTATTTAATTCAAAGGTCACATTGATAAAACTCCATCATGCCTAAAAGAAGTCCGGGTACTGAGGGGCCACACCTAGTATTCAGTCGTGGCTTTGGGAGGTTTTGCACACAGCTGATATCCCATGCAGCCATGTCCAAATGTGTCACATTGCTTTCCTTGTATCTATTCTTGTTAAACCAAGGGCTTTGGGGCAAACTTCTGAATAATCACCAATTGGACTCATCAATCCACTGTGCTATGAGGAAATTATAGTGTTATGGTACTGATGAGTTTGCAATCTAATTTAGGAGTTTATCATTTGGATGGTCTCAGCTGAACATAACCTCATACTTTCATCATTTACAAAGAGTGGTCAGGTTGTGAGAAACACAATACGTGCAAATTCAAGTCACCTCCTTCCCCTTTCCATCCTTTTTTACCAACAACCGTAAGTAAAAAGAAAATGCTTTATTTTCTGCTGGATGTTTGAGGAGGTGTGTAGGAAAAGAAATCATACAAGACAGAACACTTCCACAGGGGTGTTTACCCTGTAACACAAGCAGAGCGAGCGTTCCAGGGTTTGCACTAGGACTGACTGTGCTGTCATATGTGATTCCATTGTAGAGTGCACATCAGCGCATTCCATAACTGCAGTACACCGGTGAAGAAAGCAGACACCAAGAAAAGAAGGAATGAAGGAAATGTCTATTTATTGTCTTCTAAAAATAAAGATAAGCAAGCAAGCCAGCTGCATTTGTGTGTGTGTGTGTGTGTGTTTTTTTTTTTGTTTTGTTTTTTGTTTTTTGTTTTTTACAAATATTCACTCTCCCATTCCTTTTAAATTGTCTAAATTTGACTGAAGCCAGAACATTTTAATTACCCCAAATTAGCCAATTTCTGCCAACTGTCCAAAATCTTGGGCATATAAATTGTATATAGGAAATTCGTTGTTGGAAGATGATCACTGGCACCCATTCTTGGTTTTCTAGGCTACGGGCATCGGAGACCCAGAGCTCCTCTCTCTCCCCCCAGGGGGAGGCTGCACCCAAACTCAGCCTCTCAGAGTCCCAAAGGCCCCCTGGTCAGGGCAGCTGGCTTGCCCAACGACTCCTGTGAACAGTTAGCATCTAACCCAAAATATCCAGTGCCCAGTAATCTGGTAATCTCCTCACTGACAAAACCGTTGTTGTAGGTGTCATATAAGATGATGCAATAGGTAAGATCCCTCCCCTGGAATGCCAACTGTACTAAAGAGTTGACTCAGTGGGTCTGGGATGCTCAAATCATGCATATCCCAAAGAAAAATTTAGACGTTGGCTGGCTTCTAGACGGTAACCTCTAAGCCCTTGAAATATCCTGCCTAATAAGAGTGTCTTTGTTTACCTCAGGCTTGGGTCACTCCAGATAGTCTATGCCAGTAATGTGGTTTATGGTTGGGGCCATGGGCCATGTGGAACCAACTCAACTTGACATCTGGAGGGTATAGAAACTGAGCAACTGAGGTCAGCTACATGGGTGCTCCATGATTAAATGATCAAACCTAGGATTGGGTGGGCTTCCCTGTTGACAGTACTCCTGGAAGTTTAAGCCCTGTCTGTCAGATCCCTGAGAAAGATGACCGGAAGCCTATACCTGGTATCACCCAAACTCTGCCCGGTGCGCCTTTTCTCTTTGCTAAGTTTAATCTGGATCCTTTGACTATAATAAACCTTAAGTGTGATCATAAGTGATTTTCTGAATTCTTATAGCAAATCACGGAACCTGAGGGTTGCCTTGAGAACAGGCCACACTGACCCCTATTGCATGCCAAGCAGTCTGAAGGCTCCATGTCCATGAAAGCAGCAGGGAGATTGCGGGACCTATGTCTTCTCTTCTTTACAGCCCTTGACTCTGAATCCCCCATGTCATCTGTTCCCTACTCTCCTCCAGACTACAGAATTCCCTGGTAGCAGGTGCAGAAATCATGAATTCTTATTGATTACTTCACACATTGTTAAGACATTTATGAACAACGATGAAAGAAATTTTGTGCTTTTTCTGCTTCATTATTTCAAAAGTTCAAATTTAGAAAGTTGAACCTGGAACAAAATTCACTTTGATTTCTTTTAGAATTCCAGTGTTATTGAGTTACATAAGAGATCCTTTATTTGCTCTCTGGTACCAAATTCTCACACCCACCCTTGATTAAAAATAACAGGTAAACAAAAATAATTAAGAAAGGAAAGCCATAAAGTATCATAAGTGTTAAAACAGTAAAAAAAAAAAAAAATAGGCATGTCAAATCATAAATCTTATAACATGATTAAGACATTGTCAGATTCCAAGAAGTTATCACAATCCATATGTATATTTTCTATAAAATGTCATCATTAAAAAATGTAGAAAACTCTCAACTCTCATACATAATTACACTGACTCACACACTTGTAAGATATATAGTGTGATTAATGGTACAATCCATAATGAACCTCAGCCAGCTACCTTTGTTTGTGTCCCATAGGTCATATTTTAGGAATGAAGTGGGCAACTGCTTTCAGCATAAGCCAAGGCCAAAATATGAACTCTGTGAAAATTGTCTCTGCATCCAATCTTATGTCTTTTCTTTTCCCTACTCCTTACTACCTAACCACCACTCTATCTCCGAGGTTTCCAAGCATCTGCTCATATACTTGTGCATTGCATGCATACTGAACCCGCTGTTCCCCGGGCATGGGTGGCTGCCATGTCTGGCATAGAGCTTGGTATATAGGAGTCACACAGTACTGAGCAAAGGAACAGCTCAGGAGTTTTATTTTTATATATGAAACACACACACACACCCCCACACACACGCGCGCGCGCGTTTCGGCAAGGCATTCCCTTTACAACCCATGATTCAAGACTCTCATCAAATAACTACATGTCCCATTGCCCAGTAATGACCTTTCAGGGCAGAATAAATAAGCAAAATTTGTGTCTTCTATGAGATTCTATTATTTTCGTACCTTATATATCAAAATAGACTCATTTTCTTGTCAATTAGTTTTTAAAAAGGGACTCTTGCCTTTGTCACAATTTGGGATGGGATATTTATTTAGCAAATATGAGTGCAATAGACAGCTGAGGTACCTTAATTTGCACCTCACAGAATAAAACCTATTTTTCTTTTATTGCAAGAACTGTTGTTGGTGCTTTAAATAAATCCTCCAGAAGAAATCTTTTATTCCATGATACTTTATTTATTTTTACCTTTGTGACATTTACCATATTACACAAATGTTATTCATAATAGCTTATCTCTTCAAATGGATTGTAAATTCCTGGAGGGCCTCATTTCTACATGGCCCTAGATTAGTTATCACAGTATTGAGAAAAGGGTAGTTGCTCAGTAAATATTGGTTAAGCATGCAGGTAAATAAGTTATTCCTATGGAAACCCTGCTGTGTGTGTGTGTGTGTGTGTGTGTGTGTGTGTGTGTGGTTACATATCACTGAGAATAAAGCTAAGCTATATGATATGAATAGGTTCTACCTTATGGTTTTTGTAGATAAAGCCAACCTTTATCTCAACTGCTGACTATGCCAGGTGAGCAGTTACCACTAGCAGGTATAAGCAAGATGAGCTTCTGCAAATGCTGGCATCAATTGACTGCCTCCTGCCACCGCCCTCTTAGTCACCTTGAAATCACCTTGCATTCTTGACTAATTCCCAAACCTCTGGATCATAGGCCACCATCTGGACTTCTGTCCTCCTCCAAGGACATGTCTGCATCGGGCCACTGCTCAGCTGTAAATCTGTGACAATGGCTAGAGCAAAACGTACTCCTCACAAGCACTGACGTTTTTCTCACAGCAATATTGCCAAACGTCCATCATTCCAATCATCATCCTAATTCTCCGTTTAACAATATGTCATTTGTTCATTAAGAATAAACCTTGTTAGGCGTTTGCCCAGAGAAATGTCCCTTCTCTAAATGTTTAGGAATTACCGTTTCCAAAAGGAGACATTCAAAGACAAACAAAATCACTGACTTCCGAGTGTTGGACTGGAATGTCCTCCACTGACCAGCTGGGCCCGGCCAACTGCCTGTGCCTTTCCACATGTCAGCAGGTCCCCTCATAAAAGGTTTACAGCTCAAGCCAGGCTGGCTGCAGACAGAGTTACAGAAACACAGTACAAAAAAAGTGAGGGGAAAACAGTGTGAGACCAATTAAAACAAATTGGTAATGAAAGCAACAGCTGGATGTCAACATGTTCTGCTCTGTTAATGGCATGTCAACCGGGTGATTTTTACAGGAGCCGGTGCTGTCTGAAGGGAAAGAGAGACCAGAGCTTTAATGGGATGGGGTTGGCCCGGACCTCCTCACCAGAGGCAGTCCTGCCCACTCAACTGGGAAGGCCACCTGCGCCTATGAAAACCCCAGCAAGCAGCTTTTCCCTCCTCCTCACAGTCGCTGCAGGGAATCACATCAAGTACAGAGCTCACTTGACCAATGATGCTCCAACAGAGGAGGACAGACAGTGCAGCCTGAGAGGCACTGGGTTCGAGCCCAGTGCTGTCACTAGGACCTTTGACCCTGCTTCAACACAAACAGCTCATCCGTAAAAAGAGGAATACAACACTCCTTTTTTGTCTGCCTTACAGGCATATCTCAAAAGTTTTACCACAAAAGGGACCCTTTGAAAAGAACTGAAAGAAATATTCAATTGAAAACTAAAGAAACCTACAAGCATACTATTAGTATCCAAGGCACCGGGGTTAAGTAAATAATGTACATACTTTACTGCAGTCTACAAAAATCAAGGGCAGGGAGGAAGGAAGAAAGAGAGGTCTATGTGACTCCAGAAGCAAAACTTAAGTAGTGTTAATGTAGCTGGACGTTGAGCGGGTGGGGGTGAGGATCTGGGGATAGAGAACAATGGCCATCTTCTGTATGTTTAGTGTCAATACATGTTTAACATCGCTCAAAACATTGTAAGGAAAGTCAGAAGAAAATTACAAGAAAAATATTTGCAAATAATTTTGTAGATTCAGGACAAATTTAGTTACTATATATGAGAACCTAGAAATTGCTATGGGATCTAAAAAGACAGCTTACAAAGAAGAATATGGATATAAGAAGTTGTTCAGCCAAAACCGGTTTAGCTCAGTGGATAGAGCATTGGCCTGTGACTGAAAGGTCTCAGATTCGATTCCGGTCAAGGGCATGTACCTTGATTGCATGTACCTTGGCAGCTGATCGATGTTTCTTTCTCATCGATGTTTCTAGCTCTCTATCCTTCTCCCTTCCTCTCTGTAAAAAAATCAATAAAATATATTTTAAAAAGGAAGTTCAAGTTTACAAATGTAAACAAAATGTAAATTATAATTTAAAATACCATTTTTCTTTTATTAAAATATATTTTATTGATTTTTCATAGAGAGAAAGGGAGAAGGATAGAGAGCAAGAAACATCGATGAGAGAGATACATTGACCATCTGCCTCCTGCACACCCCTGACCAGGGATGTGCCTGCAACCAATGTACATGTCCCTGATCGGAATCAAACCTGGGACCTTTCAGTCCGCAGGCCAACACTCTATCCACTGAGCCAAACTGGCTTCAGCTAAAATACCATTTTTCAATTATTATAATAGCAAAAGCTGAGAGTTCCACAACATACTTTAGCAAGACAGTGTTGAGACAAGCTCTCTTAGACAATGTGGATTTAAGTGTAAATGCATACAACCTCTATAAAAGCTCATTGGCAAATATCAATAGAACTTCCAAATTCATTTACCCTTGCCCCAGATATCCCACTTTAGAAAATTTATTCATAAATATGTTTGCATCTATTTAAAATATTTAAAGGGTTATTTATTTAAGGATTTTTTTTTTTCAAAAGACAAAAATTATACCTACCCAAGTTGTCATTTATGGGGATATAGTAAAATATTCTACAATAGAATACTATAAAACTGCAAAAAAAAAAAAAAAAAAAAAAAAAAAAAAAAGGTATGCAGAAACTCTGCCCTTGTTACTACTGCCACATAACACACTATCCCAAACTTAGTGATGTAAAATAATTACTTTATTATGTTTATGGAGTCTCTGGGTCAAGAATTCAGAAAAGGCCCTGGAGAAACAGTTTATTTCTCTTCTACCTCTTATGGGTCCTCAACTAGGAAGACTTGAAGCCTTGGAGTTACTTCCATTGCAAGATGCTGAAATACTGGGAAGGTCTGCTCACTCATAAGATGATGCTGAATGCTGGATTTTGGAACCTCAGCTGGGGCTGACGCTGCAAAACCTACACATGGGCTCTCCATGTGACTGCTTAGGCTTCCTTACAGCATGGTGTCTGGCTTGCAAGAGCAGCATCCTCAAAAGAATGCCAGGAGGAAGTTGTTTTTCCTCTTTTGTCCCGCCCTCATCTTATAGCATCACTTCCTCCATGGCCACAATCCCATGCCTGTTCAAGGAGAGGGGACTTGGAATCATCTCTTGGTAAGAACTGTCAAAGTCACATTGGAAGAACAGGTGTGATGGGAAGCTATTGTTGCTGCCATCTTTTAAAAAATACAATCTTCCTGGCTATATGGAAAGATACAAAGTTAAGTCAAAAAGCAAAATATAGAAAGGCATATAATATGCTACCTTTTTTAAAAAACAAATGGAAGAATTAAGCTTGGATAAACATTTTTTTTTAAACCTGGAAATATATATTAAGAAACTAATAAAAAAAAAATAGCTAAATTTTGTGGGGGAAGTTTGAGGGAGTTGTAGAGAAACTGGTAAAAGAAAGTAGGATAGAGAGGTATTTCACTTCTGTCATTTTTTCAAACTTGGGAATGTGCATCATTTGAAAAAATATTTTAAAATATAATGGATAAACACACTGACAAATGCACACATCTTAAACACACACATAACTCTTCTACTAGAATAATTATGTGGGTTTCTGATAATTTAAGTTTTTAAAAAATGTATTTACATATGTAAGCTTTCCCTGGTGCCCCTAAGCAAACAGCATTATTTTGGCCCAAAGAAAAATCACCTTAAAATATTCTACACACTTGGATAAAAAATAGACTTTGCTGCATTCCTGCTGTGTTTGGAGGTCAGTGATGCTCAACAGGATAAGGCTTGGAATCAATTTTTTTCATTGCATTTCATTCCTCAGGTTAAAATGTCTCTGGTCTTGGACTTTGATAATAATATCTCTCTTTGCTTCTCTCTCCCTCCTAATAAGCAATAGTTATTTAGTGTTACCCTGAGCCTAGCTATTTGCCAATCATGTCAACATAGAAATTACATATAATTTAATCATCACAATAACATTGTAATAGGAAGGAGCTATTATTTTGCCAACTCCTCAGATAAGTTTTAAAAAACCAAAATGTACACATTGTATTGTATATCGTGGAGACATACACATGTGTGAAGGTTTGTGTGGCTCCAAAACTTAATCTCAAAGTCAATTTAAGACCTCATATTCTAACAACTGGAGTTAACACTCATCTGGAAAACCCTTTAACAAACGATGAGGTCATTTAGTTCAAGGTAGCTCTAAAGAGTACTTCAACCAACCGCTTCGATTATAAAAAAGGAAATTAAGGTCAGAGAAACAAATCATGAAGCAAGCCCCACACAGCTTCCACAGTAGAATCTAACTCCCAACTTCTACTGGGGTATGCAGCAAATGTCCTTCTTCAGTAGTGACAAATTCACTTGTCACCCAATAACCCTGCCACAATTTCCTGTGACAGGTTGTGTTCAAATCTAATCCATTCCGAGATACTCTCACAATAGAGCTGCAGTGGCTGAGTGGGCGGCTAATCAGCATGACAAAGGGAGAGAAAAGGCCCACTTTCTCTTGGCTGTAAAAAGAGCTGTAATTATGCTAATGCATTTATAAAATATTATTTATAGATTGGGCAGGAGGCTGCCAACAAACCACCATGGAATTGGGATGGTCCCTGACTCGGATATGTAGATAAACACCACCTGAGCTGGGAAGGCATTTCAGATGCTCCCACTTGTCCCTGGACTTCAGCCAGGACATTAACATTTGACTTACTAAGGCTAACATTCCTCCGTGTGAAATGAAGAGTACGCTCCAGGAAGGGTACTTCATTGATGTTAAATGTCTGTTCATGCCCTCACCGTATTGGCTCAGTTGTCTGGGTGTGGACCCATGCACCCAAGGGTTGCTGGATTGACTCCTGGTCAGGGCACATGTCGGGGTTGCAGGCTCAGTTTCCAGTAGGGGGCATGCAGGAGGCAGCCGATAGATGTTTCTTTCTCTCTCTCTTTCTCTCTCCATCCCTCCCTCTTTCTTCCTCTCTAGAAATAAATAAAAATATTTAAGTAAATAAATACATATCCATTCATACACACAATAATAACTTATTGAGTGCCTTCTCTATGCCGGTCTCCCTCTCCAGGCCAGGCTTTGAGGAAGCAGAGATGAATCAAGCTCAGTCACTGGTAGCTATTAGCCACTAGCACAGTGTATGTGTGGATCAACTCACTTCCCTCGTTAATGCCAATGCCAATGTTAGCTACTTTATTGTTTCTTGATTGTCAATATTGGGTATGTGTGTTTTTTTCATCTTTATTTAGGTATAATTGAAAATGGCTTTTTTCAACCTCCCATTGTTAGCCTAATATTCTGGATATATTTTTATTTCCATACACTCATCAATGCTGTTGCTGAGGAGGGGAGGAAGGGCAAATTTCCCAAAACAAACTTTTTGCTAAAATCCCTTGTAGGGGTGTCGAACTCAATCAGAGAAGGGGCCAAAATCTAAAATGCAGCCTAAATCGCGGGCCGAATGGTTTACTGAACAGTCATAAACTGTCATTGTGATGGAAACGCAGCGGAGTGCAGTGATGACAGCGCGGTGCGGGCCACATTGCAAGGCCTGGCGGGACGGATTTGGCCCGCGAGCCTTGTGTTTGACACATGTGCCTTAGAGGAACTAGTGTTTCTCCCAGAGTCAAAACCAAGTTCCCCTGCAAAAGATAACTTACTTCAGATTGGAATTTAGGAGAGTTACAATCCTTAAAAGCACAACAAAGTCCCATGTGTTTTGTTTTGTTTTTAATATTCCTATAAATACCATTGGCTTGGAGAGAAAGTAAATAGACTTTCGTGATATCCTCCATTGCTACAATTTTCTGTCTAACACAACCACATGGGCTGAGCTGTGTAAATAATTAACCAGACCATGCTTTCTGACTTAACTAGATTCGGAAAATAGTAATTTTTCAGGCACAATTAATAAACATTTCAGGCTAGCAGTAATATGGGTGTAAAACCCAGTATCGCCATGTGTCATTTTAAAGTTCAGAATCGGAAAGGGAATCATCACCTAAAAACTAGTCAAGCGCTCACTGCCATTTCATGGTCTGCCAGGTAAATTGGTAAATGAGGAAGTGTTTAGAACGGAGAGGTCTGCTTTTGCAGCTGCTCTGGAATTGTCATTAGAGTTTGCCAATCCCAAGGCAAGAGTTGAAAACATGCCCATTGATAACTCAATGCTCAGGGAAGTAGGGGGGAAAAACTCCAAGAAAAATCTAGGTTATTCTCTCCTTGCCATAGTTGATGTCATGAGGTAAAATGAAAATGATATTTAGACTCATAATATTGGACTGTAGTTCCTCTTCAGCTACATACAAGCTGAGTGACTTGGCCACTAAATAAAGAAATGCTCAAATACTGTGTTGTACCTGTGACTAATAAAGACAAAGAAATGTCGGTGCCTACACATAGGAACATATTGCTATGGGGTGTCTCCAAGGGAGAATATATGGTTTTTAATTATCCCCAGGTAATACAGTGGTTCAGAGATCAACTACTAAAAACCTCACAAGACAGATGAGGTCTCATCATGAAATTAAAGAAACTATTCATACTTCCTGAGACTTTCTGACCACTAATTGTTTTTGAAACTCTAATGTAAAAAAAAAAAAAATGATTATGAGGTAAATATATTAACATCAATATTCCATAATAAACCTTTTTACTAATTTGAAACTTCTACTAAACTGTGTACATATTAATCTCTCCAATTTTCTCCTATAGATGAAAATGGGCTTCTAAACTGAGAAATATTTGAATCTCATTGACAGCTCTACTACTAGCTCATCAAAATAAACAGGAAGCAAGCTTAACTCTCTCACTTAGAATCTTTAGTATCATATGAATAAACATCTCATCTTTGTAAATTTTTATTTTTATCTTTTTATTTTTATTTTTATCTATTTGTAATATCTATTAACATATTTTACTTTTTATTTTTATCTATTTGTTTGTAATATCTATTAACATATAATGAATCATATATATTGATATATCTTGATAGATGTGGTAGATATATAAAGATACTAAGCTATAAAAATCAAGATAATGATTTAGAAACAGTCTCTGCCCTCATGGAGCTTACACGCTAGGATGTTAAAACTGCAGAGTAGAGAGTCCTACAGAACATAGTATAAGTGTATATTGAGTGCCTTCCATCCCCATGCCCAGAGGAATAAATCAAACTTGCCCTTCAAGACCTGCTTTAAATGCCACCTTCTCTAAGAATCCTCTCCTGATATCTGACCTTTTCTTCTTCCCAACTCCCACACAGTGCATCATTCATTTATCTATATTTTTCACTCAACATATAAACCTAAAGAACACCTACTTTGTGCACAGAATAAACACTCAAGGGAAAGTTGCTCAAAGAATGAATAAAGTAATATTTATCACCTTAGCCAGTTTGGTTCAGTGGATAGAGCATGATACCAGCCAAAGGCATGTACCTTGGTTGCAGGCTCCTCCCCAGCCCAGGCCCTAGTCAGGGGTTGTGCAGGAAGCGACCAATCAATGTCTTTCTCTCACATTGATGTTTCTCTCTGTCTTTCCCTCTCTATTCCACTCTCTATTAAAAAAATAAATAAATAAAAAACAATGAAAAAATATCCTTGGGTGAGGATTAACAACAACAACAACAAAAAAAAAAAAAAACCTAAAAAGTAATATTTATTTCTTATTTAGTAAAGACCTGAATGGATGCTAAGTGCCTGCCCTGCATTTTTTATTCCATATTAGTCTAATGTGGTAGAGATTGTTCAAAAGACTGAGGAGATAGCAGTGAATAAAACAAAGAAAGCTCCCTGAAGCTTATATTCTAGTAGGAAAGTCAGACAATAAAAAAAACAGATATGTAAAATTTAAATGACATATTAATACTTCGTGTTAAGTGCCACAAGGTTCTAAAAAGGGTAGCAAGGGAAAGGGGTGATAGTGGTAAAATTTTAGATAAGGGATGGAATTTGAGTGCAGTTCTGAGTGAGGGCAAAGAGGGGAACAAAGGACGAATCTAAGAAAAAACAGTTTAAACAGATGGGAACATACATGTAGAATAGGTGCGTGTGGCTGAAGAGAATGAATGGGAAAGAGAGAAAATAAAGCCAGAGAGAGAGTTAAGAGGGCTAAAATTCGGTGATATTTTGTAGGTCAAGTCAAGAGTCTGAAAGGAAACTAATATTCTGGACAAAAAAAAGGGCCACAAACTAAATGTGACAAGGACACAGAAGGCCTGCATGGCTACCTACAAACTCAGAGACAGAGTAACCACATAGGATGGTCTGAAGGTAAAACTTTCTAACTCAAAGGAGGTCCTAAAGCTAGTCATGTCCTAGGACAGTATTTCTCCCGAACAAAGGCCAGTCTTCACTTTAACTGAGCCCTTTAAAAAAAGTCTGTGGTCTTTTTGCATCTAGGACAACATACCTGATAACATGCCTTTGAAATTCCGAAGTGATTTCCTTTTTTCCAAAGCACAACCACCACACTCAAGCAGAGACTGCAAATCCCCTCATTGCAATTTTTATCTTGTTAATTGTTGGCTGTTAACTATCTCATACCTATGTATGTAAAAGAAGTATGTGTCTAGTCATTTTACTTTTTTATCCAATTGCAGAGGTTTTACTGCTTAGCTTTCTCCCCCCTCCTTAACCTCTCACCAATAGATTTCATGCAACCCTCTTACACCTCCACCTTTGCAATGTATAAAATAAGGTGCAAAACTGCCATTCTTTGGAGTATTTTCTCAATCTGTTCAAATTTTGCTTTCCAGCAATTGTCATCAGTTTGGCTCAAATTAAGTCAAAAAAATTCTTACAGGTTTGGATATTTCGTACATCGACAGTATGCTGCCATCTCAAAGTTAAAAAGTGTTCACATTTCTCAAATTTTAAGAAGGCAGATATAGTAGAGCACAATATAGTAAGAAGAAGGACATTATTGCATTCACACTTACACACAAACAAACAAAAACCCTGAGTAGGAACAAACATGTGGATTCCTTCCTCAGGACAATTTTTTTTCTTCAATGTTATCTTATTTTTTCCTTCACCATCCCATTCCTGCCTCTTCTACCTCCACCCCTCACCCTTCATCCCCGCAATCCCCACACTGTTCTCAGACCGAGTTATTAACACCCCTGTTCTATCAAATGAAGACAGCACTGCCTGAAAGCAGTCCTAAAAGCTAAGACGTGAGTCCTAAAACTGGCACTAGTTATATGAAATCCCTTTTGTATGAAAAGTGCCTGAAGGAAGAAAAAGTACTCCCTATGCCGGAGGCAGAAAGGAAAAGAATCTGGCTGGTACTAGATGGATAAGAATCACGTGTCTCAGGAAGAACAAACAAGTTCATCAGAAGCTGAATCCCTCAGCAAGGAGCATGCGAGGAAGGCAGGTATGAATGAACCAGCAGGATGCCTCCAGCACTGACTGGGTAACCAAGTGTCTTAGGAGGATAAACTGGCCTTATTGGCCAAAGCAGATCTATCAGACCACCAGAGCTCGATGCCCTTAAACACATGGGTATCCAGCCAACCCTTCTTGTTCTCATTTCAGGCTCTCAGGCTACCTTCTGATAACCTGGCTCACGTTTGGCGGCGGGGGATGTACTGGTGTGCTGGAAAGGTACATTTCTCTCTATAAATTGCACCATTGGCATTCTGTATTCCCTGTGTTATTCTCCTGTGGATTTGGCTGATGTGGATCAGCATGCTTAAGTCCAATAAAGCGTTGAGAAACTGACCTGTCTGTTTTCTGAATCTGTGAGACGGAGGGGCCAGAGCCGGGGCTGTGATGTGCTCAGCAGGTGTGGCCCTGCCAGGTGTGCTGGTAACTAGCCAGCCAGCCACGTTGCTTTTTAACTTCTCCACTGTCTGATTCAAAAGGGTTGCAGGGGCTTAGATGAAACAGTATTTGAAAGAGTGTAGAAAGCTATAAATTCTTTAGAGGAACACTGGAAAGTATCCACAGGATGGTGAGAGAAACAAAGGTGCACTACGGACCTTGCTCATCTGGCTATTTGCAACCACCTGTGATAGAGAAGAGAGACTTTCCAGTCTGGGAACAACGGGTGTGTTGGTTCCATGAAGAATGTAAAACTTGCAGGGGCACTCTCAGCTACTGAGAACGCACTCTTTCCTTGTTAGAGTAATTCTCTTTCAGGGATAAAAAGTCTAGATTTTTCCTTGCAAGAACATAACATTCTAATACAAAAATCTAGAACCAATTCTGAAGATGCACAAAAATCATGCAAAAGTAGGCCTTCCTTTCCCCAGCTGCCCACACGGCTTCTCTCTGGCACCCAGGACCGGGGCTTCCCTCCTCTGGCCACTGGCAGGCATCCAGGACCCAGGCTGACTTCCCTCAGGCCATATATATAATTTATGTGCCCAGAAATAAGAATAAGTACAACTATGTAATTTGTAGGGCCCTGCACAAAATAAAAATGTAGATCTCTATTTTCAGAAATCAAGAAAAAAGTGCTATAATTTTCCTTCCTTTCATGGTCTCTTCACTTGTCGTGGTGCTTTTATTTGCTATTTAATGTCATTCTACGATAAATTAATTTAAAATTTTAGCATGAATCGTATTGTCCATCTGTTTATTACATAATGACTGCTTTAAATGAAATTTGAAGGGCACTCACCTTTTATGCACAAGCATCAAAATCACATGATTTGTATTTCTCACAGGTCGTACACACATACTGGTACGTATTTCTTTCTTGTGAGATCAGAGGAAGCACCGCACAAAAATAATTCAGCTGTTTTTATTCACATCTAGTCACGTGAACATGCTGCCAACACCCCACCTTTAGCTCACTCATAAGGACAGACTGACATTTCAGCATACATGGTTGTCTAATACAAGGAAATAACATACGTAAGAAATGATAGGGTTTTGTCGAAACCAGTTTGGCTCAGCGGTAGAGCGTCGGTCTGCGGACTGAAAGGTCCCAGGTTCGATTCTGGTCAGAGGCATGTGCATTGGTTGTGGGCACATCCCCAGTAGGGGGTGTGCCAGAGGCAGCTGGTCGATGTTTTTCTCTCTCATTGATGTTTCTAGCTATCTCTCTCCCTTCTTCTCTGTAAAAATTCAATAAAATATATTAAGAAAAAGAAAAAAAATGATAGGGTTTTGGTTATCCTGTTTCTTAGACTGTCATTGCCTTCTTTCTGCCTCTGAAGAAGCTTTGGTTTTGAACCAGAATTGTGTTCTCTTGAGGCTGTCAGCACTCTCCCTCAGGCTGTCATCGATGGGCTTTCTTTGAGTCCACTGACCTCCCAGGCAATCGTACCTACTGGAGTTCTGTGCTCACAGGGCATCGCAAATCAACAGCATGTGCTCATACCATGGCAAGCAACAAAGCGGTCATGCACATTATGTGTACCTCACATGCAGGGTTACAATTATTAGGAATAATAAGAAATTATTAACATTTTTAAGAGGCCAGTGGCAGAACATTAAACCAAACATGGGATTGTTTTGAACATGTGGTTTGTGCATATAGCACAGGTCACTGGACCCTGGAGCCAGCCCTGTCAAGCACTGCTTTAAGAACACATAATTAAACTTTTCATACCAAGGGTATGAGGTTGGCACCATAATTATCTCCCATTTCTGAATGAGGAAACAGGCACAGAGAGATTAAGTAGCTTATTTGAGTGCTAATAGGAGCTAATAAGTAAGTGGCAAACTAAGTTTGAACCCAGGCTTTTAAGCATAAGAAACCATGACCTTAAGCCCATACACAGGGTTGCTTCTCCTAAAGGCATTGGTTTTAAACTCAGTCCCTAGTTTCCTCGGCTCTTCCTACACCCTACATATCTAAAAGACCATTCATATTAATCATAAAGAAATGCACAGATATCATGAGTATTTACTGTAACTGACTACAATTGGCTTCAGCAGCTCGCATGAATAGTGGTAACAGCACTGAGAACTTCCTATGGGCCAAGCAATTTCATGTGCTTACAGACGAAGACTTAGAAGTTTAGAGAAGTTATGTAATCTTCAACCTTCATCAGACTCAATGGAAGAGCCAGGATTCTGCCTCAGATAATTTGAGATCAACATTCCTAGTTTCCATATTTTGTCATAGCATTACAATGTCCCCAATGTCCATTTCAATGATGCCATGGCCGAGTGACTAGGATCGGACTTATATAGATACTAGTGTCCGGGTGCACAGATTCATGTACATTGAAATGAAATTAATTAGAAGAAATATTTTAATATCACTATTCTCTCTTTCTCTATAATAGAAGTGCCAACCAAATTCATGATAGAGAATGACAGATCCAAATACACAAGTGCAGTTGGCGCCAGCAAGAGCTTTATATGTATCGTGGATTCACGAGTCAACTTAGACTTTTATATTTTATGCTAGAAGCCTGGTGCACAAAATTTGTGCATGAGGGGGTGAGAGTTCTCAGCCCAGCTTGCACCCTCTGGCAATCTGGGACCTGCCTGCCTGCCCAATCATCCTTAACTCCTCTGCCTGCCTGCCCAATTGCCCCTCAACACTTGCCTGCCTGCCTAATCACCCCTAACTACTCTGCCTGCCTGCCTGATTGCCTTTAACTGCCTCTTCCTGGGCCCCCACCATGGCAGCTTCATCCAGAAGGTCCTTTGGCTGTCAGGTCTAATTAGTTTGCTAATATGCAAATTGTCTCTTCAGGAGTTCCAGGAGGAGATGGGAGTTTGATCACTCGCTATGATGCGTGCTGACCACTAGGGGGCGGTGCAGAACATGGCAGGTGATTTTTAAATGACCAGTGCATGTCATGGCAGCTCCTGCATTGAGCATCTGCCCCCTGGCCTTCAGTGTGCATCATAGCTATCAGTTGGACGGACACTTAGCCTTTTGTATATCTAAATCGTTTATTTCTGCCAGGTTTCTGTTCAATCTCTCAGGCTCAAAATTAGAGGTATAATTCAACTGAGAGAATAAAGTGTTTAGCATTTAAAGTGTGCACCCCAGTGCAAATTTGCCATTTTCCTTTAAGAGTTTCTTCCTCTGTTTGAAGAAAGTTCAAACAGAATTAGCCTAGAATGAAATACCGGAAACATAACAAGGCTACAAAAGTTTAGGATGCTGTCCTTGGAGGAATTGTTATCCTGAGCTAATAACTTCTAAGCAATTAGAGAAAGTAATTGGATAAGCTCTCTTATTTAAATCCAATGATGAGAGAAAGCTCGAGTCCTGGTCTTGCTTCTAATTCCTTTATCAGTACCTAATTCTTTGGACAACCTTGAGATCAGAAGAGGCAGACAGGAAACTGGAAAGCTCCCAGACCAGTCTCCAAAAACAGTTTCCTATTCAAAACCTGCTTGCAAACTAGCATTATCATAATGGAAGATCACATAATTAAATAACAAAGGCATAACCAGAACACCCTTCTCCAAAATACTACTAAATTAGGTGACATGAAAAAGAAAAGAAAGCCGAAAATAAGTTTTGGTTCAGGACATAAAATGTACCGAGGTGCTGGGGGACTATTCACGCCCAGCAGCACTGTGTAATGATGGAAGGCTTTTAAATTCCTGGCGAATTTTCAAGGCACATAAAGGAAAATTAGGGCTCTTCTTCCTAACAGATTTTTAATTATAAGAGAATTTTATTCAAATGTAGCTGGATTTTTTTTTTTTACACTCCATCGTGCATTCTGGAAGTAATTGCATATCTGTATCTTAGTTCTCCTATTGCTGTTCACCTGAGGACATTAACATATTGAAGACGTTTTAAAATAGCAAAAGACCTAAACTCATCTTTAAAAAACAGGAAATAAAAGAAAACAGAAGTACATTTTCCAGTGGGGTCATTCCATTCCCTATTCCTTTTTTGGGCCACACCACTCCTATATTTTCTGGTTTTTTAAACAGAAGATGCCTTAGCTTGAGTTCCTCCAAAGCACAGCCAGAAACAAAGGGTTAAGTGCAATCATTGAGTGAGAAGATTGATTGGGGTGTCAGGATGAGGAATAGGGGAACCGAAACAGGGAAGGAAGGAGGAGAATACAAGATTGGAGCAACCATGGATGTAAAACAGTGCTGCAGTGGAAAGGATCGAATGAGAAGTCATATGCAACATACGTTAGGACATGTGTCTGCCTGGGGAAAGAAAGAGGGGCGTTTATTCATTGGCTCTTATTCCTTAGTCAGAGCCTTCCTCCCTCTCCCCGCATCAACACAGTCATACACACATACAAACATATGCGTGCACCCATGTGAATGCCAAGTGGTCCCTGCGTTAGTCCC
This sequence comes from Pipistrellus kuhlii, assembly GCF_014108245.1. NCBI lineage: Eukaryota > Metazoa > Chordata > Mammalia > Chiroptera > Vespertilionidae > Pipistrellus > Pipistrellus kuhlii. Next base: position 8,759,376 of record NW_023425438.1, read on the forward strand.
TCATCCCTGTGAAAGAGCAGCTGTGGGTCAGAGAGACAGAGGCATGCCCTGGGCAGATGGGAGATGGGTCAGATCAAGGTGCTCCTGAGTGAGGCTGAGTGAGGTCAGTGGGGAGCAGGTCACTGCAGCCAAGCTGGGAAGCCGGAGTGAGAGGTCAGGAGGCGGGGGGGATTTGAGTGGTTCCCAAGAGGAGCCTGATAGAGGGCACATGTTCACCTCAAACCAGTCCACACTGGAGTTCTGAGCAGCTGCTTACAAGCATGTTGGTGGCAAGGATAAATTCGGCAACTGTGTAAGTAATGGTGATGTTGCAAAGGATTCACCAGCATACCTAGAAGTAGGTTTACATTTTCTCCATTCCCAAACCCCACGTCACCTGGAACCTCTCTCTGCGTCTCATAAAGTGTGAGCCTCACAGTATTCACACCAGTCCCTGTGTTCGCTGCCACTGAGTTCACTCACACCCCCTGAATGGCCAAACCTGGCCTTCTTCTCTGGGCCTGGAGCACTCCCTTCATTCCATGGCACTGGGGTGCACAGGCACCCTCTCTCCAGAGACGGATATATTTTAGACAGATATATTTTGGATATCTTCAGCTCATTACATATCTCCGCATTGACTTTCATCATCCTCACCTTCTCTGTCTTCTCTCTACAGGCACGATTTCCCCAAGATTCTGATCTTCATCCTCAAAGTTCCTTCATGATGGCATCTGCTTCCACCACAGAAGGTCCCTTTCCCCACTCCCAAGCTTCTAACCTCTCCTTCAGCTGTGCCCTCTCTGAAGCCCACCTGTAGGTTTGGAAATCCTCATCTCAGATGAAGTTGTTCTAAGTAAATGTGTCACTTTCTCTGAACCTCTCTCCTCTTGTGTTTCCTATTTCTGCTAATGACACATTCATTCTTGCAGCCTTCCAGGTCATAAAGACTGCTTATCAATAACCCCACTGCCCTTATTCTACATATTTCTCAAAAAGAAACCATTATGATTCTGTAATTCAACAGAAAATGCACCCAAATTGTAAATCCCCCAAAGTCATTCATTTCTATCTTCATTTTAAGAATTCCCAACATGATAATCTCTTTTTTAAATATATATATATATATATATTTTATTGATATCAGAGAGGGAGAAGGAGAGAGATAGAAACATCAATGATGAGAGAAAACCATTGATGGGCTGCCTCCTACACACCCCTTACTGGGGAGTAAGCCCTCAACCCAGGCAGGTGCCCTGACAGGGAATGGAACCATGAGCTCTAGGCTCATAAGTCAATGCTCAACCATTGAGCCATACCAACCAGGCAACATGGTATCGCTTGGTCTAGAAAAATTGGGGGGGAAAGTGAAAATCTGGAAGCAATGTATTTGCCAATGGCTTGGCTCAAATCCAGTTTAAAACATTTTTAATATATAAATATATATATATATATATATATATATATATATATATATATATATACACAGTCATGTAATACTGACTTTATGCACATGAATAAAAATGATCATATTGTTAATTACTTCTATTCATTTTAAATTTCCACTTTTCTTCTTGTTCCTCAGTCAACTACATAACTTCTTGCCTGCCTCTTCCCCAAGATAACAACCTGAAATGTATTATTTCATATTTTTCTCCATGCTCATGCATTCATGTATATATTCATATACTAGTATACACATGCAAAAGTATGTAAACAAACAATATCTATATGTAGTCTTTATCAATACATTACAAAAATTGGATGATACACAGTATTTTAGCTATTGCTTTTCCTGGGCAATTTCACAGAAGTCTTTCAAAGTACCCAGTATAGTTGTCACTCACTGTTCTTGGTGGTTTGGAAGTACAATAATTTATTTATCCATTTTATTATTTATGATTTTTTTCCCATACTGAATAATGTTGATGTAAAAAACTTTGTAGGTAATCATTACGGACTGAAAGTTTTCTTTATGTAAAATAGATGATCAGGAAAGGGATTACTAGCCATAAGGGTGTATGCATTTTCTTATAGATGTTGAGGGATTGCTTTCATATTTGTCTTAGCATTTTATAAGCATGCCAGTTTTCCACTCTCAGGCGGCAACAGATTTTATGTTCATCTCAGTTTTTGCCAGTCTGAAGAGAAAAGTAAAGTCTATCACTTTGATTTATCTTTTCCTGACTACTAATGTGTTAAGCATCTTTTCATGTATTTTTGACCATGCAGATTTTCACTGCTATAAATATTTACTTCCTCTGTTTTGTTGCTTTTTTATCATTTACAATTTTCTTGTCAATTTTTCAGTATTTTATATAGAACCAGAAGGCTGGTGCACAAAAATTGTGCAAGGGGGAGGTCCCTGCACCCTCTCCAATCTGGGACCCCTCAGGTAGTTGGACCTAAATGGGTTTTGATTACTGTTACTCAGTTGAGTTTATAAATGCTGAAATAACTCAGTTAGAAGCCAGATGTGGTAATGCTAATAAAAAGTGTTATCTGTGTGGCTGAAACTGGTTTGGCTCAATGGATAGAGCGTTGGTCTGCGGACTGAAGGATCCCAGGTTCCATTCCAGTCAAGGGCATGTACCTTGGTTTCAGGCACATCCCCAGTAGGGAGTGTGCAAGAGGCAACTGGTCAATGTTTCTCTCTCATTGACGTTTCTAGCTCTCTATCCCTCTCTGTGAAAAATCAATAAAATATATATATTTTTAAAAAGTGTTATCTGTGTGAATAATATTTTGAAATTGAGATATGGTGCTGAAAGCTTTGACATTTCTAAACATGGGTTATAGGCTTGACTGTTTGTTTATCTTTGCCTCAAAGCTTCTTCAGAATTGCATAGAACAAAATGCATATACAGAAATAAATGGTCATATAGTTGGCAACTTAATGAACTTAAGAGGAACCATACACTGACTGAGGGAAAACAGGTGCATATTGTGAACATTCTTAAAACACATGTTTATAAACCAAATGGTATTTTCTTTAAAACCATATAGAGACACTGAAAGACAAACATTATTTAAATAGGATAAATATACTACCCCATCATTTCAGTAATATCAGATTGGGAGTGAAATTAAGTTGGCAAAGGGAATGAGTCAGGATTGTTTGTCTATCTCTTTAAAGCATGTGATCTATAGAAAACACATTAATTTCAGGAGCTGCCTCTGGTACAGATGGAAAAGGATGAGGGATGGGAAAGCCAAGATGGGACACAGTTGGCGCACACTGCATCACCCCACAATCAATAGAAGAGAACCGTGCTCAGGAGGGCCTCCAGATAACCTGGATTCTGAATCAGCCAACCAGAGTCTAAACATCAAAACAGAGGACAGAACTGCATTAATAACAACTGAGCATTGTTACTGCACACTTCGTAGAGAAAATATTTGCTCCTGAAAGAAGAATTGAAAGAAATCATCAAAGGAATAAACTTACATTGATTTTGATGGGACCCATACTTTAACCCTAACTGTTTTAAAATACCGGCCTTGATTTCCCACCTGGTCATTCATTGCATGCGGATTCTCCCTGGGTGCCTTCCTTTCCCAACTCTGATTCTATGTCATGTTGGACACTTGCATTCAAGGATATTTTCTGAAGTCAGGATCTCCTGGAAGCCCATCCAAGGGCACGAATCTGAATGCAAGTGATTCATTAAGGAAGTGCTTTTCCAAGTAAATCTTTAAGAAAGTGGGAGAAGCAAGATAGGAAAGGGAAGGAGGTCATGTAAGCGTATGATTTCAGGTGAAGTTCCAGCATCAGTCTGATGCCAGAGAGAGCTATGGAGCATTAGAGTTTCTTTTACCTCAGGGCAAAGGATCTGTGCTTCTCTCTCCTATCCCAGTCTAGTCTGTGGCAATGGGCTGCCCTGGGACAGATACAGCAGACTCCCAGACATCTGGCATTCCCAATCTCTCTCTCTCTCTCTCTCTCTCTCTCTCTCTCTCTCTCTCTCTCTCTCTCTCTCTCTCTCTTCCTCCCTCCCTCCCTCCCTCCTTCTCTCTCTCTATATATATATCTCCCTCCCTTCTTCCCTCCCCCTTCCCCTTCCTCCCTCTCTCTCTCTCTCTCTCTCTCTCTCTCTCTCTCTCTCTCTCTCTCTCTCTCTCTCTCTCTCTCTCTCCAGGACACCCCAGGGCACTCATGTAAACATTGTAGCTGCAAGGCAATGGCAGGAAAGAGAGAGATGAAGGAAGGCTAAAGTAAACCCGATGGGATCTTTTCAGGGTCCCAGCTTTCTCCACTTATAGTGGTCACATGCAGTAAATCTGGCCTGTAGCACATCCCTTGTCCTTGGACATATAAATGCTTTTGTAATAGCCTGTGACCAAAAGCTGTCTAATCAGACAATTGAAAAGCACCATAAAAAAAGGATGTGGAGAGGTCAAACATAAATCAGGAGCTTCTGGAAGTCACTTTCCACCACAGAAAAAACATCTGCATGAAAATGGAATTAATTGAGAGGGAATCAAAAATAGACAAAGCTATGTCTGGTGACATTGTTTGAACCATTCTGTCGCCTGGATTGGCAACTAAACCAGAATTCCTCCGCTAAAGCATTATGTTAGACAGTAGAGATACAGAGGGGATACCCAAAGAAGTGATGGAAAAGAAATATAGCCATGCACTCTGATTAAATCAATACAAAATGTCTTAGAAATATAATCTAAAATTATGATGGGAGGCCAATGTGTGTAATTTAAAGGGGTATATGAAAGTTATCAAAGGGGGAAAATGAGAAACAACTTTTCTTCCAGCAACAAACAAATCCATACTTTCCAATGACAGGAGAGCAGTACCAAACTCAGGCCCCACCAGCAGAGGGAGAGTGATAGGTTTTCATTGTGATTTGCTATACCTGAGCAACATTTTTACCTAACCTCAATAATTTAAAAAAAATGCTCATCATTAATAAAAAGATGTAATACCTCAAAAGAGAAACAGAAACTGTAAAGTGGAAAAAAAAACACATTAGACTACACTTTTTACAAATAGCTCTTAACACATTATATTAGCAAATGGCAGCGAAAATATGTAACATTTACTCTGAGATTCAAAACAAAAAGAGTCTTAAAGAATACAATAGAACCAAGTTTCCTGTCTATAAAATGATAATAGTCCTACATCGTATACTCTTGGCTATAACTATTATCACCATTTATCTATTTTTAATAAACTGTCCTGAGCACAGAATCTGGCATCTAATAACTGCTAAATACATGATTCAATAAGGAAATAACTACCTTAGTGCTAAAAAAATATTTAAGAGAATAAAAAGTTTAAACAAATAGGTGAAAAGAATAAAGAGCAGGGCTCAAGACAAATGGTTAAGGATAAAACAATGCAAAGTGCTATAATTTTTAATTTAACAAATATTTTTAAGCATCTATTCTGTAACCACTGTATTAAAGGCTATTTATGACAATTATGATTTGGTTCTCTTTTAAAGCTTCTATTTATCTTCTGAAATGTTGTAACTTTTTATTCACATTTTCAACAATATTGAGCATAGTCATAAAAATTGCTTTAAAATACTTGTCAAGTTCTATCCAACAAGTTGGTCATTTTAGAGTCAGTCTCTATTGATGGTCTTTTCTCTTCAGAATGGGTCATGTTTTTCTGGTTCTCAGATGTTAAATAATTTTGGATTATGTCATGACTAGTTGTGGAAACTTTGTTCTATTGTATTCTTCTAAACACTGTTTTTGTTTGTTTGTTTTAACAGGCAATTAATTCATTTGGACTCAAGCTGTAAGCTCTGTGTTTTGTGAGATAGTTCAGATCTCATTCCAGTCATTTTGTCCTTATTTTGAAGGTACCATTCATGCATTCATGGATTGTTTAGAGTCAGTCAGGGATTTGGGCAGTATTTCTACTCAGAACTTAAAGCTTTGCTCTTCTGCTTTCTCTTTCTTGGGATTCTATTTCCATTTTCCGGCAGCTGTGGTTATCCCAAACTGTGCCTTCAAGTTCTTCAGCACAGAAAAATTATAGAATTTCCTATCTGATTTCCACCCTCTAAAAACTCTTCAAATCATTTCACAGACTAAAACTTAACAAAAGTTGAAAACTCAACATGTTTGCCCAATTCTTCTGTACTACTTCTCTACATAACATGCTTGCTTCTATTTCATTGTCCAGTGTTTCAGGTAATTTTGGGTTTCCAGTTTTACCAAAACTCATAGTTGATATCCATGGTATGGTTAAATTTGGTAGGAGTTTAATCTGTCATACAAGCAGTGGGAGTCCCCAGTATATTTATAAATTTTTTAGCTCAACTATGCCTTTGTTAGTTATATTCATATTTTTTAGCTAACAATGACTTCTAAGGTCCTTAGAGTTACTATTTTCAGATCAACACATTTGGAGACAAAAAGAAAACACTAAAGCTTAAGTACTTAGAGTAGGGGTGTCGAACTCAATCAGAGAAGGGGCCAAAATCTAAAATCCAGCCTAAATCGCGGGCCGAATGGTTTACTGAACAGTCATAAACTGTCATTGTGATGGAAACGCAGCGGAGTGCAGTGATGACAGCGCAGTGCGGGCCACATTGCAAGGCCTGGCGGGATTGATTTGCCCCCGGGCCTTGTGTTTGACACATGTGACTTAGAGGAATCATTACTAGTACATACAGAGTTGACTTGAAAGTATTTATTTGATTAAATTTAGGAGTTTTCTGACAAATGTGGAGGAGAAGTGGAATCAGGTCATTCCTCACAATCATTTTTTAATCATTTTATTCAAACAAATTTACAGTCTCCTTAGCATGAGCCACTAAGGCCACATCAAACATATCTTCTGGGTGACAAAATAAATCTAAATAGCCATTTTAGTGATCCATATCCCAAGCTGTACAGACTTCTAAACTAAGAATGGCATCGTTTGGTTTTATAGTGTCTTAAAGAGAAGTTAGGTGTAGACCTGGTCATGAATCGCAGAAAGGAAAGCATGGCTGGTTTTATTACTTCTTAAAGTTGAACAGAAAACTTAGTTAGAAGAACTTGATACAACTTTTATCTCTTCTTTCTTAACCACCACCTCACAAATAAGATTCAGATCTTTAATTTTTCTAACATCACTAATTAGAAAGTAAAAAAATCACCAAGCACCTGGGAAGGGATTTGTGAACCTTGGTGGTAGACTCTCCTTGGGGTAACTGTGCCTATAAATCCTCTTTCAGACAGTGAAAACTTTCTCTTTTGTAGATTGAAGCTTCAGAGTCACATGCCAAGCCGGGTCCAGACATCCCAGGAAGGGCAGCCTCAGACCGAGGAAGATCATTCTCCACTGACCACTGCCCTGCTGGCTGGGATAGCTCGAAGTTTCCATATGACCGCCTGGGGCATGGGAGGACTGGGAAACACAGGTGGATAGTGCCTATTCTAATAGTATTATATGGGAAAATTAGATTTTAAAGGCATCTTCTTAGGTAAGGCCGATGAGGCCTAGATCTCCATCAGGTCTCTTCCCTCCGTGTCTTCTGCAGAGATCAGGCTGATGAACTCATAGTAAAATGTGATTGTGAGTCATCAGGAATTCTTTCTCTGCCTTCCTACAAACCTTACTGTCTGCAGCACCTATCTTTATCTCGTGCCCTCACTATATATCAGATGTTTGCATGTTACATAATGTATTAAGAAATCCCCCAATAAACTCAATAAAAACGAAACAAAGAACCACGCATATTTTCATTGAATATGCATTGATTGCTAGCATCAGAAAATAAAGTTCCTGCATTAACTTCTGTATTCATGCAAAAGATACTCCACCAGGACAGAGTTATCTAAAGAAAGTGAAAGCCAAATTGTGGAGTAAGGTCTTCAGAGAACCACAGAAAAATGCATTAGACACTTGAGTGCCTTTCTATTGGGGTTATTCTAGCTTGCTGTTCACGAGCCCTTTCCCTTTCCTCCTGGGCTCACAGGCAGGCTGAATTTCTGAGAGTCCTTGTCAGTCCAGATTCCTCCATGACCACATGGAGCAGAGCCCTCCTCCCCATCACCATTTTAACTTTAAATGAAAAAATGACATGTTTCTACATTTTAAGCCACTGAGATTTTTTTTTTCCTTCCTGCTCTAGCAGCTACTCCCCTCACCTAAACCAGTGCATTTATTTACTCTCAGGCCTGGTGGGGGGACCACCACTGCTTGTCTAAGCCCCCGGGTTTCCTCAAAATGAAACCTTTATAGGACAAACCAGCCGTTCTCTTGCTGATATTAGCTGTTTCTTAAAGGATGAAACTTTTCCTGGTTATGTTATGGAAGACATTCATTTTTCTCTGTCAAAGGCAGCTTCCAGGAAGAGAGCGAGGAGGAAGAAAAAGAAGCAACCTGCCACATTTGTCACTACCTATCCACCCATCTGCTGCCTTTTATGAACAGAAGCCTGTTATGTATACACGGTGCAGACTGTAGTGCATGAGAAGATGTGCGCTAAGCATCATTCTACTGAAATATAGATTCTAGTGAAATATGGAGACTATAAGAGCACGGGACCTAGAGAGTTAACCACAGGAGAGATAACTGGAGTGGGAATGAGGCGAGGCTTCCCAGAGAGTGTCAGGAGGACCTCTGACTCCCTCTGTATAGGATGCTTTCCTGGCTTGAGGCTCTTGCACATCAACCCTTCGCCCGCTGTGGGATATTCTTCCTGTCACCTGAAAATAAGCCATTCTATCTCTACATTCTGTCTTTCCCCTTAATTCAGACCATCTTAAGCTTTCTCCTCTGTAGAAGGTGAGGGATAGACATTCATATTTCACAGGTATATTATGAGGTTACAGACATAGATGCATGAGGAAGTACCTGGCATACAAACTGACACACGATAGGCGAACGGATGTAATGTTATATCTTGATGTCAGATTTCTTCAATGTGACCACCTAATCTAGTTACCAAGTATATGTATCTTATTCCTCATCCAGTATAGGAGTTATGTTAATCTATTTGTCATATACATAAAGAAAGGTAAATATTTGAATATTAAATTTGTGCTTTTCCTAAATCTTACCCTTTTGGTTTCAAAAAAATTTTTAGCTGAATGTGACTCTATCTTTGTTCTCCCCTGTTAGGTATCTTGGCCCAGGTGAAACCTTGTTCTCACCTCCCTATGTAAAAAGTAGTGATCTTGTCAACCCTTACAGCCACAGAATAAACATTAACTTCATCATCACAGTCATCATCATCATCATCTCTTATTGACTTTTTACTATGTATTAGGCATCCTATAGGTATATAATAATGTTATTTTTTTTTTACCACATAAACCCTAAAATAGTTAGAGATATTTGCATTTTTTTTAAATGAGTGTGCTGAAACTTTCAGTGTTTGAATAATTTGACCCAAGGTCACAAAACTAGTTGGCACTAGAAGTGGAACTCAACCTATTTATCTACAAAATCTATGTTTTTCACTATATAAAATTCCTTCTCACATGAACTTTCAAACTGGTATCTTGTAACTCTTCCTATTGCCACGTTTTTTTGAGCCAGAGTCATAGTGGCTTGTGATCTACCCACTAAACTTAACAGTAGGTCACCAAATATATCATTACATCAAAAAATGTCATTAGCCCTGCTCCTGAATATAAAGTCAAGAAAAAGGCAATGTGAAAGAGAGAAATCTATTTCTGGGGATAAACAATTGACTAATTAAAAAATTAGCCTCCTACTTTTGGCTCAGCCCCCCACATACAATGCCCCAAGGACTGAGTAAAATAGATTCCCCAAGCTGCAAAGCTGAGGATCAGAAACCCATGTGCAAGCCCCTGTCAGCATGAACCTACCAACTATTGCTCCTCCAGAGAAGATGCTAGATGAGATCTAAAATGATTTTCTACCCAGGGAGGAAGGTTAGGAACATAGAATGTTCCCTAAGGTCTCCATGTCTCTCCTAACAGTTTTCTTGATTACACCATCCAAGGGTTTTCCCACCACTCCTTAAGGTTAACCACCTGTGACAGAGTATGTCTTATGCCAGGTCCGTCTAGCTTCATCCTTGGAATTTTAGAAGGGAAAACTTGTTTCTGTGTATTGATTTTGATAGCAGACTTCACACGCCTTCTGGAACATGTTGTGATCTTCTTGAGGAAAAGCAATGTAACTTTTTCACAAGTGGACTTCTGCTATCAAAATTGGCCTCTGCTGAAATACTTGAGCACACACTGTCCTAACTCACCCAATTCTGGGGAGTGGAATAATTATATGACTACTGCTCTCCAGCTGACTCATTGTGGCCAAATTTGCTGCAACTTGGACTCTAGGGAGCTTAGTCTTTCAAATAATAACTGAAGATAATCAGAGAAAAGTAGCAATAGGCAAGAGGATAATTATAAAACACTACTGCATTTCATAAAATTTCCATTAGGATAGATTATCTAGAGATTACCCTCTGGCAGAAATTTATTGAAATTACATAATAAATATAGTTCTCTTGACATTCAAAGAAATCATTAATAGAAATAGAAACATTCCTTTTCTGTTCATCTGTATCTTTCCCTGCTATCAAAGAGACAAAATTCTATAAATTGTGACTCAAACTCTTCTTCCTTATATCATGCCTTATGAATAATATTCACATGTGTATTTGAAAGGAGCTTATCATTTATTCCAGACCAATTGCTTATAATACTTCCTTATTTAAGCAGCCCATCTGTTAATATAGATTGGGTTCCTGACATTACATAATGGGGGTGAAGTGGATATAATTAAAGAGATGCAATCACCTCTCTAAAGATATTTAATATCTATGATCTCTCCCTCTCTCTCTCTCTCTCTCTGTGTGTGTGTGTGTGTGTGTGTGTGTGTGTGTGTCAAATTATAATAAAATTTGGCAGAATCAGAAATTCTATGGTCCAGAATATCTAATATTAAAGTTGAGACTATCAATTAATGTATAATATGCAAGGATTTATATTTTCAAAACATCAAAATCCTTCCCTCAATAAGTATTTGACATAAAAATACTACTCATTCTAGTTTGTGTTTGTTTGTTTTATTATTCCTCACCTGAAGATATTTTTTCCATTGATTTGGAGATGGGGGGAGGGGGATGTTTCACTCTGTCTTTCCCTCTCTCTTCTGCTCTCTCTAAAAATCAATGGAAAAATATCTTCGGGTGAGGATTAAAAAATAAATTTAAAAAAACAATTCTATGAAACATTCCAGAGGTGTTTCATTGCCAAGTAGTTCCCTCTGCCTGAAATGTCTTTCCCTCTTACCCTTCCCCGAATGGATAAATACTTTTCAAGACCCTGCTCAGGCTTCACGGGAGACAATGCTTAAACTCAGCTCCCAGAGGCTCCTTTCTGAGTCTTTCTGGTTCCTCACTGCTTCCTCAAACACAAAGTAAGTACTCAGTAATGTTTTTAACCTGCTTATACTATTCAATAGACTTTCATCTGAAAATCACTTTCTTCCAGGGAAATGCTGCAACTTGCAACACACCCCATTCCTTTTAGTCACAATATCTTAGACCCTGGAGTTTTCCACTGGGAAAGCGGGCTTAGAAACCAGATTTGTTCAAGGAAAAAAAAAATGGACCTTAAATGGTAGCTTTCAAAACTTCAGATTTTTAGAAGTTTAGTAACCTATAGCTTTTCTTAATATTTGCTTTCAGAAATGAATTCGATTCATTAATTATTAGAGATTGTCAGGCAAACTTAAAAGTATTTTCAAATTAGCTCCATAAATTTAACTGGCTTGCTCAGCGGCAGCACAGATATGATATGATGATACTATAGATAACGTAGGAGGTTTTGTTTGCACCACTTTCGTTGCTTTTCCCTAAAGTTGTTTAATTGGTATTTTTCTTTGCTCAGAAAGGACTCTGTTCTGAATTGTGACTTCCAGTGATGCTTAGTAGTTATTATAGGTTTAGTTTGTTTGTTTGACATGCTTTTCAATAAAGGTTGCTCAGTAATTAAATTCCACTTCCCTGGAATATAATCCATTGCATCTCCAAGGTTCATCATAGGTAATTACCCAGATAAGTGAAAAAAAAATAGAAAAAGAAAAGAGTAGAAAAATCAAAGCATCCAAATAAATTACATACTGGGTCATTAGTGACAGGATAGCAAAGGGATAGTTGTAACTTGACCATGAGGGACACTCTCTAAATGCAATTACAACTCTACCAGATACTGCCATTTCCTTCTCATTAGCGCACACTAGTCCTTTGTAGCGACTTGGTATAGTGTTTCATATTCAAAGCTTCCCTTTTAAAAATGCTCACTAATGAGATTCAGTAGGCTGTTATATCTCTTTACAATACTTTTCAAAACGTAGTGGTCCTGCTAATGAAGAATGATTCTTCAACTTAATATATACCATTTCCATTGCTGAAAGCAATCTTTTTTAGTTGTCCATCTCTCTCTTAGCTACAAATGTTGTGGAGAGCCTTTATAAAAAAAAAAAAAAAAAAAAAAAAAAAAAAAAAAAAAAAACTGGATAATTCATCAAATATTTCCTGAACCCTAAGCACTGTGCTAGGTATTTAGGACAAAGGAGTAAACAAGGCACAGTAGTCTTCCTCTGCCTACATGAAATTCCACCAAAGCTGTACTACCATGGTAGCCACTAGCCACACGCGACTGTAAGGTATTTGAAATATGACTTGTCCAAATTGAGATATGCCTCAAGTGAAAACACACTATATTTTGAAAACTGAAATATAAAATATCATCAATTTTTTGTTATATATTCAAATTATAATACGTTGGGCTACATAAATATACTAAAATTAATGTTAGCTGATTTTTACTTGCTCTTGTTATCATGACTACTACGACATTTAAAATCAGCCCTAGCTGGTTTGGCTCAGTGGATAGAGCATTGGCCTGAGGAGTGAAGGGTCCCAGGTTTGATTTCGGTTAAGGGTACATGCCTAGGTTGTGGGCTTGATCGCCAATAGGGGGCATGCGGGAGGCAGCCTACCAATAATTCTCTCTCATCATTGATGTTTCTATCTCTCTCCTTTTTCCCCTCTACTCTAAAATCAATTTTAAAAATATATAATAAAATTATGCAAGAGGCTGGCATTTATACCGTGAATTATATTTCTAATGTATGGTGCCTTTCTAAAATCTTCAGGGAGATAGACCATTAAATAAGTAACTTCAAGGAAAGGTAATGAGGAATTAGATAAGAAAAATATTAGAATCCATAAGTAGCAGGAGCCTTGAGTCATGGTCAGAAATTAGCATCTTTCTGGTTAGCGGATTCATATCCAGGGAGCTCCAGTATTGAATGGCTACCTTGGCTAATTCAATAGATTCTTCTTTTGCTATCTCTGACACATTGCAGGTATTATTTTAGCACTAGAGACATCGTATATCAAGTATTTTAATTCAATAACAAATACACATTCAACTCAACATGCTCTTACTCATCTGAGTAACCTCAGCACATGCCAATGTTCCTGATACATTGTGGGTGTGCATTAAAAGATGAAAAATGCTCTCCGGAGAACTTAAACCAAAGTTAACAACGTGGGATGTCTGTACGTGCAAATAATACTATCAGTCACCGCAGAGAGCTGCCTGTCCTGCCCAGGAACTGAGATATTTTGTGCTTCCCTCCCTGCAGATGTCCAGCCTGGCGGAACTGATTTTTAATGATACTATTGTCAACACCTGATGATCAACTGCTTCCTTTGCACTTGGAAACAGCCTGCCATCTGATGTGAAACATGTCAGGACGGTGGTGTGGCTGGAAGTTATGCAGCAGTCACAACTCCAGTCTCACATCCATAACAAAAATTGGACATCCCTCCTACATGGTAGACTTTCATTTCCCACTGAGGTTTGATGTATCTTTGACTGACAGACTACCAGAGGATGCATTGGCTTCCTGAATATACTTTATGTCCTTGCCTAATATCATATCTCCTTGTGTGTTGCTGAGGTGGAAAAAAATCAATCACTGCAGCTAGTCTGTTTTTCAGGAACTCCAAGTTCCTCTGGCAGAAGTTTGCTCAAAGCCTCCTTCCTCCCCCAGGCTTTGTTCTTCCTGTTTTATAAAAGGGACCATGGGCCTCTGTGAATGCTCCCATGCAGGCCCCTATAAAGCAGTGAGCAATGAAAACAGGTTCACTGTAATCATTTCAAAGTGTCTGATGGAGTCTTTCAGGGTCTACAAGTAATTTAGTTTTATTTTATTAATTAACCAATGAGGAACATTATTAACCAAAGTAACCATTTTTTTATTTTTTTATATATTTTATTGATTTTTTATAGAGAGGAAGGGAGAGGAATAGAGAGTTAGAAACATCGATGAGAGAGAAATATCAATCAGTTGCCTCCTACACACCTCCTACTGGAGATTTGTCCACAGTCAAGGTACATGCCCTTGACTGGAAGCAACCCTGGAACCTTTCAGTTCACAGGCTGAGGCTCTATCCACTGAGCCAAACCAGTTAGGGCCAAAGAAACCAATTTTAATAATATAACTCCTAAATTGGCAGAGCCTACTGGTTATTTTGTGTCAAATAAATAGTGCCTCGTTAATGATTAAATAAATCAACTAACATTTAATTATTGAGCTTTTATGTTGACCCAACACTTTGTAAATACTAAGGTGCATATAAAAGATTAAAAATGTGGTTTTTCCTTTATTGGAATTAAAGACTATGATAAATCAAATACAGAAGAGCAAATGTCATGCAATAAAATGATACTTTCTGCAATATTTGTGGTGTCAGAAATCAGAGAAGAAAGTGACCAGGGGGAAGCATCAGGAGTGAAGTCCCAAAGACTTCCTTTGCTCAGGGTGCCTCTATGGAGTTTCAATGCCTTGCTCTCCAAATTATTAATGTGTCTCATATTCAGAATTCAATATGAAAAAGCACTTTTGTGTCTTGGCAATCCTGTTATTTGACTGTTCTTCTATTAGATATCTGGATTTTAAATAAACTGCAACAAATACAAATCTAAATGACTGCTGAGCTTGCAAGGAGCTAACAAAAATCTCCAAGGTGTGGGGAAGGAAAGTTGGTTTCAGAAAATCCCTAAGCCATAGGGTGTAGGTTACCTGCAAATAAGGCATAAAGAGTTCTACTTAAATTCTGGATATTAAGTACAAGCCATAGGACAACTCAAGGTTATATCTGTGTAACCTTGTAATGAATGTGAATGTGAAGTGGCTCCTTAAGTTAGAACAGGATGTTGGTGGGGGGGGGGGGGGGGGGGGGGAAGGAGGGGGAGTCAGGCCCATGGGCCATATGAGACCCAAGAAATCATTTGTCTGATCCTACCAAGGCATTTGAGCTGAGTTAATGAAATGTTTGACCAAATACAATAGGCTGAGCTTTAAGTTGGTATGGCCCGTGAATGATGTTATAAATACCCAAATGGCCCTTGGCAGGACAAAGGTTCCCCACCTCTAGAAAAGAATAAAAAATGCCAGGCACCCAGGAGTCCTGGGCTCTTGATCATATGAAATGTGTCTTGCTGGGATCAGTATTCTATTAAGTGAGATGACAAATGGGCCATCGTCAAGGTAGAACTGTCCAGTTTCAAGTACCCTTTTAAGCAATAGCTTTTATCTTACTAGTGGTGTGATGGGCTAAAGTTCTCATTTTTCCACACATTGAAGTCATTAACCAGTCTTCAGGCTGGCCACCACTTGGCCTAGAGTACCTTATTCTCTAAGTAAGTTTGTATGAAAGAACTTTCTTGTAAAAACAACAACACCTAGGTCTGAAGTTTTCTTTGTGAAAGTACTTGAACCTATTCTATAGTTTCTTTCCTTGTTATAGACCTACCTATGTATTCTATTTCTTTATGAGCCAGTTTTTCTACATTGGATTTTTTTCTAAGAGTTTCTAATTCTTCAGCATAAAGCTGTTCATGGCATTTCATATTGTCTTTTAAATATCTTCTCGGTCTGTGGCTCTGACACTAATTTATTAGTGCTACTTATCTGTGCTTTCTCTCTTTTTTCATAACTGTTCTTACCAGAGACTTATCTACCTCACCAATCTTTATAAAAGACTGTTTGATATTTTTGTCCTTGTAATTTATTTTTTTCCATTTTATTCATTATTGCTTTAAAAAAAAAACACCTTATTTTCTTTAGATTGATGCTATATCAGACCATAAAATCCAATCCTGAACAAATGAAAAAAATATTAATATCACATAAATTACATTCTTTGACTATATTCAAATAGAGTTAAAATCAATACCAAAAAGAAAACACTGACCAATATTCACCTCAAGCCATAACCCACTCCCTCACATGTTACACATATCACAGCCATTTCCAATCATATTGGGACACTATTTACTTGCTCTGAAAAATAGAAAATAGTTAAATTCTTCAAAATTATATACAATCAAGAAGAGAACCATTTGGTATTACACAAGATATACACATGTTGTAGCCTTTAATACTGGCCTAATTTTTAGGCAAATATCTGGCATTGCACTCACTATGCTAGTAGCTGTCATAAAACAGCTGAGAAGATAACAGTAAATTTCACCGTGGTGCTTTTAAGACCAACTCCTACTGGTATTATTTAGCTTCGATATTGGTGATAATAGGTCTCAGTTCTTTCCCTGCTAGAACACAAAGGAAAGATGGAATCAAGAGTTACTTAGTCACTTGTTAGTCTCATTTCAGACCTCATAAGTTAGGGAAAGTTAGAAAGAACACAGCACTCAACTTTTTTCCATATATAATAGATAAAAGATGAGCTCAGACTTTGGAGAAAACTATAGCCATAATGCTCAATCACTCATTTTCAGTATTGCTCATTAAGATGGTCCCATGGGTGAAGGCGCTAGAATTTCAAGAGTTTGACTCATAAAAGCCTCAAATTGAATTGAAATAATAGCTTCTTTCTGTTACCCCAGATAAAACTGGATGAATCTATATAAGAAAATGTGGAGTTCATTGTTCAGTTATTTAATTACCTGAATAGTAATAATTGCTTCAAAAACAATTTAATATTCTTTAATTAAAAGTTAACCCTTTAATGTTTAATTAGATCTCCTTATTTAATATTGCCTGTGACTTGCTTATTGCTAGTCTGCTTCATATTCTCTAGAAACAGGCAACTTGGCAGAATCCTCATTCTTTAAAGATAAGTATATACACCAAAATGTTTCTATAAATTATCCTTATTTCTTAATTTTTTAATAACATGTTTATTATTTAAAAGGAAAGGGAAGACCAGATGGACACTTACCCAATGAGGTCTGAGTAAGGTGGGAAAATGCTTGCCCACAATCATACTTGAAAGTGAATAATGGCCAGAATAGGCATGGCCACTGCAAGTGCAAGAGATATATATATAGACCTGAATGTATTAAGAGGGGTGGAGTGTAGTATAAGATTGCACATAGCCCAAAGCTGTTTTTTAGGAAAACAGTTCAATTTATCTACTAATGGTTTGTCAAAGGTGCTGTCCACCATAGACCATAGACTGGAAAGCACTCACCTCTTCAAGTTAATGATGAGAACTTGAGACCCAGAGAGATGGTATGGTTTATCTAAGCTCATGAAACATATGTATAATAGTTGTATATATTACAATGACCAAAGATTCAGAAGTGGGGTAAATGTGGATCTTATTAGTTAGGTACAAACAAAAGACCTCAAGTACTGTTCACATTGAAACAGCTAAGGTTTACCCCATCTGAGTGAATATAGTACAGATTTCAGAGTCAGAGAGACCTGCACTTCTTGTAGTTAAAAGAATTCAGCAACATATTTTTAGTTGAAAATGTGGTTTGATAGTGATGGGTAAGGGGATTTAAAGACCAGATACACTGTCTTCCAAAGACCATGACATGTGGTCCAAGTTCTGTAGGAATATACTCAATATTCTTACAAAAAAGGAAGACCTTCTCTGACCTTCATATGTAAGAAGTTTGGCATCTATAACATCATTATTCCCACAAAGCTGCCCTTTCCATCTTCTACATATATTACAACAATCTGACTCCCTTGGACTGCCCATGTACAAGAAGAATATATGGATTTTATGACAAATATAATGAAAATTTACTAAATCTGAGAAAAATTCATGTTTCTTGCTATACTGTGCTTCACTAATGTTATTAGTAACCCAATCCTAAATTTAGCTTTTTAATGAGCTTTTATGGGACTTTAATGTCTATGAAAACAAAATTATGAGGCAAGGGCATATATGCTCTTAAATTGAAAAAGATCATAAGAGAAAATTTTTAAGACTCAAAGAAAATAAGAGATGCAGTCAAATTCTCAACAGGCAAAAAGTGGTTCATTATCTACAATTTAGCAAGGGAAGGGAAGAAGAAAATCAAGAACCATTATCTTTCCCACACAGAAATCATTCTATAAAACATCAAATTCTATTTTCTTTTTTAAAATATATTTTTATTGATTTCAGAGAAGAAAGGAGAAGGAGAGAAAGATAGAAACATCAATGATGAGAGATAATCATTGATTGTCTGCCTCCTACATGGTCCCTACTGGGGAATATGCCAACTTCCCAGGCTTATGCCCTTGACAGGAATCAAACCCAGAACCCTAGACCACAGATCAACAGTCTGAGCCAAACCAGCTAAGACTTAAATTCAATTTTCTTTAATAAAGTTTCTCTATATTAGTGATTAAAAGCCAATATCTGCATTTCCTATAACTATACAACTGTATGCACACAGGCCAAACCCTTTATAGTTTTTACCCTAAGATTCATCAAGTACGATACTATTTTTACAGTAGGGATGGGTGAGGAATTAATCTTGGTTTATAAAGCTAGTATCTCTGACATTTCTGAGTTGAGCCTTTGGGTAGCCAAACTACAGTCACCAGTTAAGTCACCAATCACTAAGCCAAAGTCACTTATAATCAAATGAAAGTCTCCAGTCACCAAGTCACAGCCAGTCACCAAGTCTGACCCAGCCCATCCATGTTTTCTCAGTTTGATTGACTTGACTAGAAACCAGCAAACTTATTCTGGAAAAGGCCAGATAAAAAACATTTTAGTTTCCCAACATCCCACAACCTCCCTGTTACTGAGATCTTGACATGATTCACAAATAATTCCCTTAAGTTGAAAGCAATGTTGTAAGCACTAAGAAAAATGTCTGTCATCCTGCTTTGTTATAGTCTTCTTCTCGTTAAGATACCAGGCTCCAAGGAAAATGATCCCCTAAAGGACACAGCAAGTTCTTTCTCTCTTGCTAAAATAGTATCCTTGCTTTGAAGTGAATAAGACTAAGATTGAGAAGTCCAATGGATGAAACTCAGTATTAGCCTGAAACCTAAAGATCATTCACTCCACATTCTCACCTTCCCATCCATATCAGCCCCACACATAGAAACCTGGTAACCAGACCTGTCCTGTCCTTATGCTTTATTTGACCCCACAATTTTTTAATATGATACATTTAATCATCAGAGGATTTCTTATTAAAATCCAGATCTATCATTTTTTTTAAAAATACACCTAAGTAACAAAACAAAACCAAAAAAAAAAAAAATTGGCTATGATTAAGCAGTGGCTTCCCATTTCAGTGGCACATGACTTACCTCATTGGCTGATGCTCCTCCATAGGCCAACCTGCTTCACTTACTATATCTTGAGCCAGGACTTCCATGGAAAGCATTTTACCTTGAGGTCTTGGGCAAAGAGAATATCAACATTAGCGTAAGAGTATAATCAGCATGAAAACATGACACTCTGCCTTGGTATAAGGACAGATCTCTGATTTAAGAGTGTCACCTCCCCCATCCAGAAAAGCCAATCCTGGCTCTTTAAGACTAAGAGTAGACTGGCAAATTCTGAACTCCCAAGAAACAAAGCTTCAGTCTTCAAAATTTCTCACTGACTCTCAGAGTAGGTGTGCTTTCCACAGAAGTTCCTCTTGCCCCCCTGTCTATTGATGATCTCTAAGGTGAAGCTCATAGCTAACCCCATAGATAAGGCAACTGTGTCAGGGATGTCCTCTTGCTTGGGATGATGCCAACTTGCCTCACAAGAAGACAAACCAAAACATCCCAGTATTCTACAAGGTGGGCTTTTTTGTTTTGTTTTTGTTTTTGTTTATTTGCTTTTGCTTAAGTCAAAAGTGTGACATGTGAGGAGCTCATCAAATTTGAATTGTGAGGTGTAGAGAAAAGATATGTAGAGAATTCATGGGGAAATATGTAGAGAATTCAGAGTAAAATTCAGAAGAGAATAGACAATAATGGGGACCTAGGTGTTTTAATCAACAGTTCAACTGCCATAATAAAATATCACCATAGTCTGGGTGGTTTAAACAATAAAAATTTATTTCTCTGGAGGCCAGGAAGTCCAAGATCAAGGTGCTGGCAGACCCAGTGTTTTGTAAGAGCCCACTTCCTGGATTGCAGATTGCTTTCTTTTGGTTGTTATCTTTACATGGCAGAGAGCAGAGAGGAAGCAAGCAAACTTTTCTTTTAAGGGCACTAATACCATACATGAGGGTCCCACCCTTATGTCCTAATTACCTCCCAAAAGCCTCACCATCTCCCATCATGCTTGGGTTAGGATTTCAGCATGTACATTTGAGGGGGACACAAACATTCAGTCCATAACACCATGTAACAGATCTCATTGTTATATATGGTAATTATAAACTCCCTAATAACAAATGTACATTAAGGGCATGGGGCCACATAAAATTAGGTTATTATCCCGCTGACCCAAGGGCAGCAATACTGTTGTCCCAGACAATCTTATCACTGAGAACTCATGAACATGATCTCCTGAGCCACAATTTTTAATTAATTGTGAAAATGTTTTCCTTTATGTCTTTGAGTACACTTATAGCTGCTTTAAACCCATTTTTATTTAGTTTTGGAACATTCAGGACATTTCAGAGATAGTCTGTTGGTTTTAAGTTGGTATGTCCTGAAGATTCCAGATTCTGTTTTATTCCTCTGGAAAGTGTTGCTTTGTGTGTGTGTGTGTGTGTGTGTGTGTGTGTGTGTGTGTGTGTTTATATTGTTTCAATATACAAACACACACACAGCTTGTGTGGCTGAACTTAAGTTACAAATTCTGTCTCTTGGTAAGCATCTTAAATCTCAGTTCAAATCTTTTGTCCTTAGCTGACCTATTTGAACTCTGCCCTTGGCATGCATATTTCAGGGCTCTGGCAGAGATTTGGAAAGAGTTCATATGCAAAACTTGGAGCTTTTCTTTCTAGATCTCTATCACTTTCCAAGATTCCTCTGTCACTTTCCAGCAGCAGTAATTGCCTTGAATTCTGTCTTCTAATTCTTCAGGTTAATCTCCTCAGCCATCTCCAAAATTAAATGGTGCCTAAATTCCTCATCATTCTAACAGTGATATTCTGAACACAGCATAATTTAAATGACTTCATTTAAACACAATTCTGAAGAAAATTTCTGATTAGTACAAAGCATAATGAGGTATTATTTCCCTTATCTATGACAAACTATTTTAATTTATAGTGCTCAAGATTGCAATCACATTTTACTAGCATTTGATTCTTTTTATGCTTTAGATCAGTTAAAATCATAATACTGTTTATTGGGTTTTGTTTTTCATGAAGCGGGTCCTAAATAAAGACTTACCTGTCGAAAGATCAACATAAGCTTCCTAAATTTTGCATAGATGCAATTTATTTACAAATTGACCTAAAATTCTCTCCATATAATTTTATTGTTTTTGTTATAGATACGTTTATTCATTCATATGTATTCTTTCTGCAAATATTTATTGAAACCCTCTTAGGCACTTGAGAACACGGTGGTGAAATCTCACTAACATAATTACTCTTCTTATTGGAATTTATATCCTAATTTGAAGTGTTACATTATATACAAGTAAACAAGTATAATATGAAATAATGTATCTACAAAGAAAATAAAACAGAATCATATGGTAATGAAATAAAAAGTGATAGAGGAGGTACCGTTTATATTGTGAATCAGTGGTGTCCTAGCTGAAGAAGTAGTGTTTGAGCTCCAATATGACTAATGACAAGGGCCCTACTGAAACAAGTTGAAATCTAAGTGTTGTGTTTATGATTTTTTCTTCATATCTCTGAGCCATCTGTAAATAATTCTAAATCTTTTTTTTTCTAATTACTTCCTACTTATGATAAAGCCATGTGTTAGTATAGTGAATTCCTTCCTTCTGGTCAGAATGCTCTATGGCCCCTTTCTAGGTATTTAAATCATGAAGTAATTAGTCCAATTAATTTTTGTATAATGTACTTAATGTTTCTTCATCTATACACAATTATATCATCAGAGAATTTGTTCAATAATATTGGCCACTTCTTAGAATATATTCTTCATTTTTAACAAAGCAATTTACACTAGTTTGAATTTTATCACATTCAATTTCCCTTATTTGTTTTTTTCTCTCTTCTTATTTCAAATGATAAAATATACACAAATATATATGCATGCTTATGAATGAAAGAAAATTTAAAAATACCAGTGAGTGGGAAAAAGCAAGCGTTGATCCTCGTTCCTTCCCCTAAACTACCAAGTGTTAAAAATGATCTCATCTACACTAATAAAAGGCAACATGCTAATTGGCCATCCCTTTGTAATGCTCACCAGCCAATGAAGAGTGAATATGCAAATTAACCCAACAAAGATTGCAGTCTGCACCACCCCAGCCACTCTGGGACTCTGGGCAGTATGGGAAGGCAGCAGCCCCAGCCAGAGCGAAGGTGGTGCTGGCAGCCAGGGAAAGGAAGGCCCTTTCTTGCACGAATCTTCATGCATCAGGCCTCTATTATATAATAACTGAGCAATAAATGTTAGTTGAATCATTAAATAAAATAATTACATAAATACAGGAAAATGTTCAAAAATCAAAATGCCATAGAATAAAAAATTAATTAGATAAAATCAGGTAAATAAAAGGATTTTTAGCCAACTGTCTTTTCCTGTACAAATGAAATATTTTCTACTGAGTAATGGAGACAGCATTATCATTCCCTACAAACACAATTTATAACATCAAATTCCTGGTGGGGAGACATCCATTACAGATCTCAATGATATGTTTTCTTTTATATCATAGTTCTATATCATAATAGGCATACATATTTACACATCTACCTATTAAATTTTACTTAGTTAAGTGAAATGATCCTATATAGACCAGAGATCTCTCACTAAGTCCTTAATTGTTCATTCCTAGAGAAGAAAGAGGTCAATTTTAAGAACAGAACTTCCTAAGATACTTCTTAATGCCATATCTTCTATACTAGTTTTATCACATCTTCACAAAAAAAGTATGTCTTATATCAACCCTCTTATCATTGGTTGTAGAGATAAACCAGTTAGGAAAAATAATTCCATTCTGATTTGAATTTCTGTTTACATTGAATGTCATTTGTCAATATAAATATAGCATGTATACAGTTCACCCTAAAGGAAGACTGTCTTCAATGTAATGGGAGGATTTTGTAACTACATACTCTCTTCCAAGAAATATACCCTAGGTCAGATTTTAATACAAAAAGAACATATAAGATAATTGTTTTCTAGAGAGAGAACACAGTACACTTCATAATAAATTTTAGTAAATTATAAAAGTTAAAAATGTTTGGATTTGTACATGCTAAGTTGGTTAACTTTTACTTTTTCTCTCAAAATAATACTTATCCTTATGTCTTTTTCTACCATAATATTTCAATCTTCTTAGAATATCTTATGTCTAAATTTCTTAAGCCTTTAGTATTATGGTGTCAAATTGGGCGCAGAGCTCCAATAACAGGTGTTTGATAAGTGCTGGATATCCTGGGAGGATTACAGCACTGTGCTTACATGCTGTTCTCAAAGCCCATGAATCCCAAGGTTATATTCACTTGTAAATGAAAAGAATACAAGATTTTCTACTTCTTAAAAAAATCAATGGAAATATTTCACAATCTTTTTGCTCCTTTTAAAAATATATTTTTATTAATTTCAGAGAGGAAGGTAGAAGGAAAGAGAGATAAAAACATCAATGATGAGAGAGAATCATTGATCACTGCCTCCTGCACGCCCTCTGTTGGGGATGAGCCCAAAACCCGGGAATGTGCCCGGGAATGTGCCCTAGACCAGAATGGAACCTGGGACCCTTCAGTCCATAGGCCAACACTCTATCCACTGAGTCAAACCAGGTAGGGATCTTTTTGCTTCTTTAACAGCCTGAAATAAATATTTGCTTCAACAATATTTATACGAAGCATTGTTATTTTAGAAAATGCATGTGCAAACACAAACACTCCTAGGCCAGGCAAATATATCTATAGCATAAGACATTTGCACATTGATTTTATAATACTATATTAAGGACTAATATGATATTTTGGTAAGCATATTTCAACTCGTGATAGTTACAGGAGAGGAAAAAAAACAACCCCCATTAGTCATTCTGATATATTCTGAGAAGCATATAATTTACTCACTAAAAGCAAAATGTTATTTTGGTACATATAAAATATTATATGAAAAACACTGAGGTTAAAGTCAATCATGTATGGTTAGAGGATAAAAAACAAATAAATATAATAAATGAATATAAAAGTACATCTTTTTGCCTTTTATCTCTAAGCTGGGTCTAATAAAAGATAATGATCCAGTTGAAAAAATAAAGTATTGTTTTAATAAGGCTTGATCTTTGACTTATAAGTAGCCAAATTTGACACTCTATGACCCAAAGTAGGCAGTAATTAAACAAAAGTCCTTCCTCTGTTACATGAGAATTTATTTCCCAAGAAGCCAGATAAAGGCAATACTGATTACAGTGGAAATGATTACTTCATTTGGGATGAAGGAACTATATTTAAAAAAAAAAAAAAAAAAAAAAAAAAAAAAAAGATTATTCCTGATGGGAACACTCCATGGGGACACATGACGTAGGTTTCCCTGAATGCGGTGACTGTTATGTTCAGGCATGTCTTTTTAATTGCCCCTGGAAGAAAGCCTTTAGAGATAACACAAGATATTTTGGTTCTTGTGAAACTTGAGACTTCTAGGAAAGGGGGTCTTGGCACTTATCCAATGTGAATCTCATCTTGTACCTGACCTATCGCCTGGAAAAAGACAGCTTCCGGTTGACTCCATGAAATGCTACATGGACTGCTACAAAAATCTCTTACTCTGCTCTATTAGCAAGATATGGTTCCTTTCCTATATCCTTTGTATTAGATTGGTGCCAAATATGGTCTCTGGTGGTTTGGGGAGTCTGAATGCTTATTTGAGCAACTCCTAAAACAAACAAATGAGGACATTGTACACATAAATATACTATTATAGATGTAATATGCTCAAGTCTCCAGTTTTAAATAAAGTGCCATTTAAAAGATCTGATATGACATATCTCTTTCTCTATTTATGTAACTCACCAGCAGTACCATACCAATGAAGAGTGTATGTCTTTAGGGAATAAAAATACAAAAACAAATCAGCTAAAACTGGTTTGCTTTTTGTGATCACCATGCGTCCACAATTCTAAACAGTGTCAATGGTAAAATATTCTTTCCCACTGGGAAAACTACTCTTGCTTCTATACTTTCATTTCATGCCATGAAAATGGCGTTCAACTTCCAAGGGAATTTCTAGAAATCTAATGGAAGTCAGAATCCAAGGCCGAAGGTGGGCTTTATGGATTGCCAACTGATTAGGAACCAAAAGAATGATTACTAGAGGAGTCATTTCTTCTTACAACTGCTCCCCTTTCTCCTTTCATCCCTTTGTGTGAAGGAGTTTCTAATGAGTCTAAAACAACTACCAAAGTATAATGACTTCCTCCACCACAATCACAACCACCGCCAGAACATTACAGGTGAGAGGAGTGAGAGCAGAGACCAGCCAGTGTGGCTTGGCTAGGAGTCCATGAAACAGTTTAAGAAGAAAGGACATGAAACATTTTTGAGTCTCCAAAATGTTTTGGCCTATATTTGGCACTTAATGAAAAATATCATAAGAAAATTGTACAGCCGAAACTGGTTTGGCTCAATGGATAGAACATCGGCTTGAAGACTAAAAGGTCCCGGGTTCGATACCGGTCAAGGGCATGTACCTTGGTTGTGGGCATATCCCCAGTAGGAGGTGTGCAAGAGGCAGCTTGTC
Organism: Pipistrellus kuhlii; assembly: GCF_014108245.1. NCBI lineage: Eukaryota > Metazoa > Chordata > Mammalia > Chiroptera > Vespertilionidae > Pipistrellus > Pipistrellus kuhlii. The sequence continues at coordinate 8,785,429 of NW_023425438.1, forward strand.
GATGACTCTCTCTCATCGATGTTTCTAACTCTCTATCTCTTTCCCTTCCTCTCTGTACAAAATCAATAAAATATATTAAAAGAAAAAAAGAAAATTGTACAAATACTAATTCAAAAGCAATCCAAAGCCAGCCTAGGTAGGCAAGGATAGCCATGTTGTAAAGGTAAAGTTCTGAGACCCTTACCTGAGGCATGTCCTTTGTCTGCCATTAGAGGTCTCCCTCTAATGTAGACAGGAACTCCCCTCAAGTCTAATGTAGACAAATCTAAACATAGATTATTCAGGGGAGTGAGGTCCACTTAAAAACTTTCCAAATAGGAAGGAAAAACATAGATGCTTGCAATTTAAAACAAAAACCTCTCCATGTCTACCCGTATCAATCTGACTAAGTGAACTATGACTCCTATCTTCACTATCTTTAACACCAGGCTGGTGTCTATGAAATTTAGTGGTGCTTGGTCTACATGATCTCAGATCCCTCCTTGTCTTTCAAAGTCTAAGGCCTTTTAACTCATTTGAATTGCTGGCTATAAGCAGAACCTGGAAAAATTAAGAACTCATTGGTAAATTCATCCCTATTTTTGGAAAATGAAAAATCACAAGTTATGCCATGGTTTGATACTTTTTTTTCTTTCTGTCTTTAAAATGTCTTTCCCATTGTAACTGTGTCTTCTCTAAGAGTTAGTTACTCTTCTTGATCATTGATGTTTAAAGAAGTCATTGAAATCTCTTAATTATGCCTCTGTAAGCAATATAAGTAGTTTAGAAATTCCATTTCCCTCCATTTAACTGAATCAAAAGTTACTTCCTTAATAAAGATCTCCAGTGCTACAGCAAGCAGCTTTATGAATCAGAGAAGGGTTGAAAAGAAGAATTCAAGCACTAGGACATCATCAAATTAAAATATATATAGTAATAAAGGGCTTTGTCAATAAGTGTCAGGCTAATAGAATTGCTTTAAATCTTGGATAAATTAAGGTAAGACCACACAATTTCAGATACTACAAATAATTCCCTACTGGGTGAAATCTTTTACAGACACGATCAGAGATCAATGACAAGCAGCTACTTTAAACACAATTCATTCCTTTCTCATTAAATGTTCCTCTAATGCCTTCTCATCGATGGGATAAATTCCTTTTGAGTAGGCACTCATTTTTCTTGTGTTTATTTAAAGTATAACACCTTTTATTTATTATTTTTAAAAACTTGAAGAATTTTATATTACTGAGGGAAAATATCACCTGGTCTATGTGTTTTAAAAAATAAAAGCAACCATTCAATTGAAAAACAAACAAACTTTGAAATAAAATTATATTTTAGCATGTAGTCACCTAAAAGAAAGTGACATTTTAACATGCAAAGAAAATAATATAATTATCACACATTAGTAGCAGGGCTGAAGTGTATATTATTACAGCAAAGACTATATTATATATACATATATCTTCATATATGATAGCACATTCATATTACTGTGAACTTGATGGGAAAGGGAAGGGGGAAGGGAAATTATGCATGAAAATTTATTTTAAAAATCAACGATGAAAACAAATTTTTTTTATTTAAAAAAGAAACTCTGAGATGAAACTGAATAGGTAAACTAGAGAAAAACATAGCACAGAAAACAAACTCTGAGTGAGCCCTGCCTTTACCTAAATGTTTGGTGTCCAGTATATGCCTCCTATATGTTTGGGAGACTCCGTGAAGAATGCCTGCAATATGAACAAGATAGCTAATTTTAGGGTATTTTTCATCCCTGCCCTGATGTGAATGTGCCTAGGATAGTAGAGAGGGTATGGGCTTTATAGTCAGACAAAAATGAAAACATGAGCAATCCCTAAACTTCTCAGGAATTTTGTTCTCTTTTGTTTGTTTGTTTTAGAACTAATTACATCCAGAAGGTGTCAAGGCAGGATTAACTATAATAATATTTTCAATATATCTATAAAGAGGCCAAAGCAGAGACCTAGGCAGCCACACTGGGTAAGTGGTATTAGCAACAGACATGATTTCTCTCCCATTCTGTAGACTAGAAGTCCAAAATCAAGGTGCCAGCTGGCTGCACCCCCTATGGAGGTGTTCCTTGTCTTACAGCTGAATTTCAAAATATGGATTCGATTTTAACAAGAAAAATTGAAGGAGAGATCATTAATAGGCTGGGCAAAGTAGAAAGAGAATGTTGTCATTACTGAGGAAAATAGGGTCGGAAAGAAATTAGTAGAGGGGCAGGAAGGAAAATGCCAATGGTTTGCTAGGTACTCCTACCTCAAGTATTTGCCATGCTTTCAGCATTGCCTATAATTTCAGAGGGTTAAAATGAACAAAGTGATGTTGGATTAGCTGGTGGAGGTGCCTGCGGCATAGTCAGAGATAGAATACTTGGTTTCAGGAAGACCAAGTCAAAGCTAAATACTGTGTCTGGGAAAGAAATCCTCTGAACTAATTTCTATCCTCTCTCAGATGTTGTGTATTTGTTTTTAAAATATATCTTTATTGATTTCAGAGAGGGAGAGAGGAATAGAAACATCAATAATCAGCTACCTCCTGCACACCCACACTGGGAATAAGTCCTGAGCAACAATTGAACTGTGACCTTCTCATTCTCAGATTTCAGATCCTAGAAGCTACCCAGGGTGCAGGGTGGCTCTCAGGCTTCTGGAATTGTCCTGCAACACAGTGATGTGCACTGGCTTCCAAATGGCTTAGTCTTTCTTTCTCTTAGGACTACCTATTCTCTTGAAAAAGATTCCTCCAAGCCATTCTCCAGTTCCATTACTTCCCCCTCTATTTTCCTTTCTTTCTCATTTCTTGCCCAAGACCTTTCCCCTAATTCTCCTCAATACTCTTGTACTGAGTTGATATCTCTGCAGTTGGTTGTAGACGTAAGAAAACAGTGCTATCAAAAGTGCTTAATAAGCCAAGATTGGTTTGGCTCAATGGATAGAGTGTCGGCTTGGGGACTGAAGGGTCCCGGGTTTGATTCCGGTCAAGGGCATGTGCCTTGGTTGCGGGCATATCCCCAGTAGGGGGTGTGCAAGAGGCCGCTGATCGATGACTCTCTCTCATCGATGTTTCTAACTCTCTCTCCCTTCCTCTCTGTACAAAAATCAATAAAATATATTTTTAAAAAGTGCTTAATAAAAGACCTGTAGTTGCTTCCAAATATTTACATAGGAAAAACTGCCTATTTGACTTGGTGAGGGGAAAAAAAATTATATTTACTTACCTGGGAAAATTACTTCTTCAGTGCAATCCATTCTCATGGCCTAATAAAGAATTAACAGCACACCTAGTGTGGAAATACCTCTTAAAAGCCTTCACCTGTGCCTGTAAACTCTAAATAGCTGTTTTCAAGTGTCTACTTCCTGCTGAGCTGCTTTTGTTCTTTCTGGAAGCTTCCTCATCTAATATGTCGGCAGCGTGCTTCTAATTTTCCTGAGCATACAGTCATTTCTTAGGATAGCTTCATATACCTTTTATAGGGCTTTTAAAAACCATTTGTGATGGAAAACAGAGTATTTAACAGCTTAATGCCTTTCTAAGGATTTCCAGTAATGGGGTGATCTCTTAGACATTTCCTTTTCCATTAGGGATAAGATTTTTTTTGTTTGTTTTAAGCCCAGCTTTTTCCATGGTTGTCATTCAAGCTCAACCATGGAAATCAATGATTTCATGAAGATTCATGTAGCCCCTGTTTAAATAAGAGGTTATTTAGGGCAAGGCACACTTGGGCTCTGTCATTTTGAACATCCTTTGGGCATTAGGAGGACATCAGTGTAACAATGAGTTTACTTTTTTTAGTTTCTAAAATAGTTGTATATGTGGAAACCTATAATTTTACTGCCCTACACAAAACTTTATTTTTTTTCTTTTATTTTAGATGAGTTTTGGGAGACCACAAAAGCTCCTTCATCTCCACTTTCAGAGCCTCTTTTTCATAACAATTTTCATGCATTAATAACATCAGAATCATCTTTCATCCCTTATTTTTATTCAATGATAAAAGATGGAATTTAGAGTAGCTTTTTATATTGTGTTTTCTTTTGTTTCAAAGGTGCAGTAGCTATTAAGCAAAACAAAAAAGAACTGCCTCTGCCATCATGTATTAATGTTCTTTGTGAAACGAGATAGGAAAAGTTAAGTTTCTCGTGGAAAGAATTAAAACAACAAATGCCTGCTTGCATGACTTGTGAGAGACTGACATAAAGGAAATCATTTTTCTTTTTTTATATCATAGGCTACCTTTTATTCTTAAAAATGAAATCCCAAAGTGGTTAGCAAATAGACACTTTCTTTCTTTCCATCCATAAGCCTTGGGTTAGCCTTATTCAAATCAATGCCCTTCTGAAGTAATTTAAATAGAAACGGCCACCTCACTGATCTTTCATGATCTGTGTCACTTCACAGAGGCAGTCACTTGTTCCCGATGGATGAATAAACTTTGCCGAATCTACAGTCTAAGCTGGAAAAGGCCAAAAGCAATAAATCTAGATGGCACAACTGTTTTGTAAGAGGCCAACTAAGGCTTCTGAATTTTTTATTTCTCCTAAATGAAATAAACAGGAGAGAAAATACTGCAAGATAATGACAAAGGCAATGAAGCAGGCAGGTAATGGCCCAGGCCAAGTCTGGGGTAAATCTTTATTCATTGCCATTGTCACAGGAAATGAGCCTGGTGCCTGAACTCCCTGAGCCATGTGGACCCGGCCATCTGAACAAGCCCCTTCAGGTACAAGGTCAGCGCTTAACCTGATTACACCTTTAGGCTAATTTCTTTCCGATGCGGTTATAGAAGAGGCTTTGGGGGAAACCCGGCCATTTGTTGGCCACTGATCACAGAAGATGCGCTTTGGCAGAGTTAGAAGGCGACGGGACACGGGTGTTCCAAGATTGCTTTTGCCACATGCTAAGTCTGTGACCTTGGGAAAGACAATTTAAAAAATCACACGCTGGAGTTATTTCTATGCTCTGCTAGAGATCCCAACTGTTGAATTCCACCCAAGTCGTTTGACTATCCAGGGTCCCCAATTTGTTCATGTTCAGAGTGCTCCTGAGAATCAAACAGGAAAGACTATATGAACCAGTGACTGGTAAAATATACAGGAACATACATGGCTTGGTGGGTACATTATTTTGACTGTTAACTAACAAAGATTTCACATGGGGGGGGGGAAAATTCTCTCCACCTCAATCATGCAACCAGCATAGCCCTAACTGTGTATTTAGAGACCCAATAGGGAACTCTTCACAAAGCAAATCATTTCTCCACAGCATGGCAAATGCCTCCCGACTGCTCAAGCTATTAAAATGGACATGTGTGGTATATGCCCTTGCTGTGTGACTCTGTGGCATCTCCGACCAGAGTGGGCAGAGTGTACCTCCCACCCCAGTGATACGGGGCGTGGCTATATTTTCTGATTTGGCCAGCAGAATGCTAGTGGACACGGTGGGAGCAGATGTTTAAATGTGTGTGCCATAGCTTGGCTTGCCTCCTGGACTCTGCCTTCCCACCTTCAACCATGTGATGAATGTGTCCTGGGTGTTCGGGTCTAGTAAGAATGAAAAGCCATGCAGCAGAATGCGACCTCGAGTGCAGCCTGAAACTGAGTCTCTCCATCTGACCCACAAACCACTAGGAGGAAGCCTCGGAGATATGCAGGTCATTACCCAGCAAAACTGACTCATGTACCATAATCCAGTGTCCTTTAGAGAACGAGTATACATCTTCCTTTCAGTCTCATTTATTCAATAGATTAAGAGAGCCCTGAGAAAGGAAAATGGTTGTGGAAAATAAAAGCCTCTCTCAAGAGTCTTACCTATTCTGGATATAAGGGAAGGAATTCCTTAAGTAGGTTTAAAACTGAAGCCACTGTGGTTTAGAGGAAACTAAGACAGTTATTAGAAAGCTCAGCCCTATTCATTTCCTTAACTTAAAAAATAGCACATGGTACCAACTTATATTCCCTCCTGTTGCCTAAAAGAATTTAGATAGAGGACCAGCTGCAGGATATCTATCATCATAGATATCTACAGTTTAACATGAACTAGATATGGTGGGTGGACAGGGAGAAACGTAGCAAGACTCATTCAATCATAATCCTATTGTTTCAAGGATGGCCCAACAAACAAGTTTACTAAACAGAAACTCTTTTATTTTTAAAAAATATATATATATTTTATTGATATTTTACAGAGAGGAAGAGATAGGGATAGAGAGTTAGAAACATCGTTGAGAGAGAAACATCAATTAGCTGCCTCTTGCACAACCCCTACTGATGATGTGCCCGCAACCAAGGTACATGCCCTTGACCGGAATCGAACCTGGGACCTTTCAGTCCGCAGGCCGATGCTCTGAGTCAAACCGGTTTCGGCAACAGTCACTCTTTTAGTCACTCTTCTAGCTCCTTGTAAATTGCCTTACTTTCCTTTGCTTTTGGAGTCTTAGACCCCCACACACACTTCCCTTTCCTTAGTACTGAATGACATTTGTACCTTATTTTGCTTCTCTATCCTTGGAATTTTCATGCTTAAGTGAATTCCCTGCGCACACCTGTTAAAACTTGCTTTTCTCCTGTTAAACTGCCTTTTGTTATTTGATTTAGTCCAGAAGAACTTCCTAAGGGTAGGAGGAAAGATTGTTTTTCCTCCCCAATACCTATTCTCAATTCCCCAAAAAGCAAAACAAAGCAAATCAATTCTCCCAAGTTATTATATTTAATATAAAAATAATCTATATCAAACTGCTTCCGTTCCTTTGGGGGCTCATTTTAGGTGGTAATCATCTCAAACTAATGTTAGAGAAATGAGAAAATATTGGAATTAGTAGACACATTTACATGGTCTTCTGACAATAGCCATTATTATTTTGTCACTTTTTTATAACTGTGGTTTAATAATTTACTGTCTTTGGATTGCCCGTGATAATGACAATCTGAATGTGATTCCCACATGCACCAGGTCATTTTTCCAGTCTTCTAGAATTCTTTTTTTAAACATGAAAAAGAAACAGATACATTTGTGCTAACGTTGTATCATCTTCGGCTATTTAAAACTTTGGTTGTTCACAAAATATTAGAATTAGGTAGATCTTTTGAAATGTACCTTATGGATATTTGATATTTATCCATCAGAAGATTATTTATTAATAGAGTCTGTGATCATCATCCAAATAACCTCTAAAAAAGCAAGGGGTGAGAAGATCACATCACTGCTGAACTAAACTTGTTCATAAGTAAGTTTGTTTTTTTTTAATTTAAAAACATCTCCAAGAATATTTAAAAGAATCAATGAAACATATAATAGTGGAACTTTGAAGCTGCAAGAAGCCTTACGTTAATCTCAGAAAAGAATGTGAGAGCACTAAGTAAACTGTAAAGTGCCACACAAATCTATAAAATGTGTGTTCTCCCCGTCTATGTAAAGCCCCTTATTTTACAAGTAACAGAACAGAGACTGAGAGATTTGAAAGAGTCTTCAAAAGCCTGCTCAGAGCTTTTCCAAAAATCATTAGGACTATCAACACTCACCCCAGGCAAATTCCCATTAACTCTAATCCACAATTACTGGTCAGGCCTCAGCAGTTTCGGAGCCATTCTCACTTAACTCCACAGCTGCCTCCATCAGTAAACCAGCCACGAGAATATAAGAACAGGCATGCAATAGGCGTTTTCCAAACCCCCCACGACTGCACATTTTCTCAAAAAGGAAATAAAAAGAATGCTTTAAGAAGGCTATTTTTCTTAATCTGATGGACACATTCTCTTAGGCCCTCATATATTATTTCTTTTATATCTGATAGCATTTAGCTGTTTTAAGCATATCCTAGGGTCACTCTCACTTTGCAAAGAGAAGCTGGTCAAGGACAAAAAGGAAGCAGCAAGTTTTGCCTTAAGAGCTGAAAAAAGATGATACTTGAGAAGTGAATAAAACTGTTACTATATTCCCTGGAGCAATCGTTTTCAAATGCTTCTTATTCATACATTTCATTTTTTTGTTTTTGTTTTTCAAAGAAAGGCTTTCCACAAAGCCAACGAAAATAAAGGAACAGGAGCTTCTCTGATTGAAATAGGAGTAAGAGTCCAAACAAAACTCTTACCAGTTGGGGCCCCTGACCAGGCTCCAGTGAACACAGTTTGCAGTTCATCCTGAGGCAGCGATTTTCTGCCCGTGAGCTGCAAGAATTTATAAAACACGCAGTACCTGACTATTTCGTCAGGGGCACTGACCTCTTTTCCCTTAGATTGGCAAATAAAAAAAAGTGACAACAGCCAACACAGCAATAGCTGTCTGGTGTGAATGAATCAAAATTATACCTATTTCCTTTGTCAGGTGGACAAGAAAACAATGTGTGTGTGTGTGTGTGTGTGTGTGTGTGTGTGTGTGTGCATGCGCTGCAGAATTTTAGTAATTACCGTGTTTCCCCGAAAATAAGACATCCTCCGAAAATAAGACCTACTTTTACAGATTTATTTCTGAGTGAAATATAAGGCATCCCCCGAAAATAAGGCCCCCCTAGGCTAAACATGAGAGATTTGGTCCACTGATTCTGAAAGAAATGGAGTCACAAGAAATTCACCAGGAAATTCAGGAAGTGGATTGTTATGATGATGTTCCAGAAAATGATGACATGATTGTCATTGAATAAATGAGTAAGTTCTTGATACTGTAGGATTCACAGTTTGTCGGTTTGTGTTGACAACTACCGTACTACCGTACCGTAGACAGGTAATAAATTTCCTTTATTTTCATTTAACAATAAATGTGTACCGTATTCTTCTTCATGGAAAAATAAGACTTCCCCTGAAAATAAGACCTAGCGCATTTTTGGGAGCAAAAATTAATGTAAGACACTGTCTTATTTTTGGGGAAACGGTAGTTAAATTGTGCCATGAACTGAAAATCACTGTCCTAAAGGAGGAAGCCCAAACTCCATAAAGAGGTACTTTTGGCCCAATCTAATCTAACTTCAACTTTTATTTCCAGCTCTTAGATTTAATAAAGCATGCTCAGTAATTAGGATATGACAGCAAGGTTTTCTAGTCGTGATGTAGGCAAATTAGCACATTAGAAACAAACAAAAGTAATTGAGTGCAACAGAGTGGTGGAAAGAACAGATCTGGGAACAGAAGACTTTGTTTCTAGTTTATTCTATGTGACCTAGAGTGAGTCGCTAAATTTCTGGACCTCAGTTGACCCATTTATCAAATATAAATATGGGTGATATTATACTTTTATCAGGGGGTTAGTCAAAATCACTCTTTAATATTTCTTCATGCTGCACATGACTCAATTTGACAAATATTTTTCAATGACTGGTACATGTTAGGGCACAAAAGATATAAATGATAAACAAGCAAAGTCCTTACATGAAAAAGAGAATAAAGTCTAATGAAAGGGACATAAATGCTATTATTTTGGAGGGTTTTCCCTAACAATTCACTTGTGTTGGAATTGCTCATTCTAGTAATCTGAAGTCAGAGTCTAATGCCTCGTACAAAACCTTTTTCCCGACCTTCTGAGCATACTTGGAAGAACCTGAATTTCCATACAGTATGTTGGTCTTGGTGCTATTTTGGTCTCTGACCCAGAGAACAGCATCTAACTCAGAAGAACAAATATTTGTGGTCTTAGATACTGAAGCAGTCACAAAGCCATTCCTGCAGTGGGAATGGATCAATTTAGAGCCCTCTTGTTGACTGTGCCCAGGGAATAAGGATACTAAGCAATCACAGCAATATATGTATAATCCATGGGCAGCTGATTCTTCCTCATCATTGATGTTCCTATCTCTTTTTCCCTCTCTCTTCCTCTCTAAAATCAATAAAAATATATTTTTAAAAAGAATCATGCTGATAAAGACCAGAAAGCCTGCCTGGGGAAGTGACATCTAAACAGAAACCCAAAGCATAGATGGAAGTGGTCAAATTGGGGTTAGGGAAAGGAGCAGTTGGGCAAGGGGAAGAGCCCTTAGACTAGGCAGGAGAAACAGCCTCAATGAAGATCCAGAAAGAAGTGAGAGAAGAGGAAGCATTTGGCAAGTGATAAGATAGAAGAAGAAAGCAGGGGCCAGGTTATGTAGACCGCTGTGTACCTTGTTAAAGATAGCGGGGCGATAATGATGAGAAAGGAAAGGTTTTAAGAGGGGATGATATTCAATCCGATTTGCTTTTTGTGGTTTTGTATTTACTGCTGCAGAGAGCAGGAATGAAGAGGATTGTAGGCAGTGAAGCTCTAGCTGGGATGCTGCTGTAATAATACAGGATTATACAGCGGCACTGGGGTTGGAGAAAAGACGTAAGATTCAGGGGACATGGAGGAGGTAGTATGCACAGGACTCAGCCACTGTAGGGGGTGGGGGTGATACAGGAGGAATTAAGGATGATGCTGAAGTTTCTAGCTTGAGCCACAGGGTGAATGTGGTGCCATTTGCAGTATTAGAGAATACCATGGAAACTCTATTTTTTAAAATGATAAAAAATAATGTTAGCATAGTGTGTACTATGTGAAGCCACACATTAACTCCTTCATCCTCATCAACTCAATGAGATAGTTCTTAATTTTATCTACTTTAGTACACAAGGAAACTGAGGCACAGAAAGGCTGAGTGACTTGCCCAAGTCCCACACCAGTAAGTGTTCAAGTCTGTATTTGAACAATTTGGGAATGGGGGTTGGAGGAGAAAATAATCTCAGTTTTAATCATGCTGAGTTTGAGTGACCTATGGCATTTGAACATGTAGGTTTGAAGTTCAGGGGAGATATTTATAGGATTTAGAAATAACTAAAACCATGGTAATGGACAATACAGCTCTAGGCAAAAAGATCAAGAAGAGTTTACTTCAGTTGAATAAAAAAATTGGCAATAAGCATTTTGCAGAGGTTAATGAAAGTTCCATAGTCATAAAGTTAATCAAATAAATCTTGAGCCCATGCATAAGCAGGAAATAAAAACAAGGACTCTGAAATAAGAGTTCAACCCAGAATGGCTAGGGTGTAAGCCCCTGGAGCAGTATCGTCATGTGTTCATAGAATCATCTCAAGCAATACTTGGGAAAGAAAAAGTGAATCAAAAGTCCTCTCCACACTGCAGACAGGAGAACTGACTGTTATATTAAGTCCCAGCATATTAGCAGTACTGTGTACAAATTGTAGCTTGTTCATTATGTAGTATTTTTATTTATTCACAACTAATGCACTTGGTCACTCTCAACTAATTGTTTTTTACCTCCCTAACATTCTAATTAAGAAACTCTGGTATTTTGACAGTGAGACTAATGCAGATAAGATTCTTGTCTCCAGAGTGATGAAATCCAGATTAGAAGCACCCTTCATAGAATATTGCTTAGTGCTTCCACAATGCCAATTTTATTTGCATATTCCATGCACTAATTTGTACCATTCTGTGCACTAAATAAGTTTTCAATAATTGCTCAGTAACCGCAGAAGAAGAAATATAACTGCTACTGTAGTTTAGCCAATCAGAAAACTAAGCATTTTACAGTCTTGATTTGCAAAGATTAAAATCCTTTAATTAAAGTCAAACTAATCAGCTGTATCTGCCTTCTTTTTCCATATATATTTTTGATACCTGTAAAGTCTGGTTGAATTCTCTCCCCCCTCAGAAAGTGTCATTATAAGTCAAAGTTAGATGAGGAATTGAAAAGGTGTCATGTGAAGAGAACAGAAAAGGGAAAGAAAAGCCTGGCTTTGTGTCTCTTCCATGATTCCTGCTGGACTTTGTCTCCTTGGACCCACAGCTGTCAAATGAGCTGATCCCTGGCACTTCTGAGCACAAGCACCACACAGCCCATGCAATTCCCAGAAAGGGACGATTTCTATCACCCAGGCACCACAGAGCAGAGCAAGGCAAGAGCATTCACTGAGTCCCTCCCATGATCTTCCCTCTAATCAATTTATCAGCTCATCTTTTCAGAGGGTCACATGGCACTCCCTTGCTCTGCACTAGGGATGCTGTGATGATAGGAAGGCCTTCCTCTCTGATTACAATCTGAGTTTCTCTCAGCCATTACATAAGAGGATGGGGAGGACACCTAGTCAAACTCAAATATTTGACCCTAAAATTCCTCTTTTTCTACTAGTTCACCTTTCCTCCTGGACATTTCTACTTATTCTGGGTACACAGCCACAAACAGTTTATGTCCCTAAATAGGAGTTAAAAATCAGAGAGAAGCCCTAGCCAATTTGGCTCAGTGGATAAAGCATTGGCCTACAGACTGAAGGGTCCATGGTTCAATGCCAGTCAAGGGCACATGCTTGGGTTGTGGGCTTAATTCCCAGAGTAGGGCATGCAGGGAGCAGCCAATCAATGATTTTCCCTCATAATTGAGTTTATATCTCACATTCCCTCTCTCTTCCTCTCTGAAATCAATAAAAATATATTTTAAAAAAGAATCAGAGAGAGAATAAAAATAATATTTTCAGAGTAATTCTTGTTTGTGCATTAGGTATCTTATTGTGAGGAAGTAAATTGATTTATATGAGCCCCTTGGGTTGCCATGGTGCAGGGGGCGTGGCTAAGGAGTTTCCCTGGGATGGCTGCAGAGAGAATAATCTGAGGTAAGCAGAAGGTGTGCCTCCTCCAGGCCAAGGAGCTGACCTGGCATTGCTGAGCCACAAAGAGAGACCAGTGGCCTGTTTCTCTAGGTCTGCTGCACACTCCACGAGCCCAATCACTACATGATGCTAAATTAGAAAATGGAGCAAGTCCCCGCACATTCCAATTTTTTCTTTTGTTCCCCAAGTGGCCACAGGAGGAGTAGGTCAGCAATGAGTTTCCACAAAGTATGGTACCAGGTCAGTCTATCCCTTGACAAAAATTACTATATGACACATCACATTCCAAGGGACTAAAGTGGGGAGATTGCTGAGTATAATCTGCTGAATCACTGCTTCAGGAAATCAAGGTGTTTCTCATGTGGAAAAAAATCACTAGTTATCTTCCAATTTGACTAAAAAGTATGTGAGGCTTTGAAAAGAATATTGTGAAATCCACAGAGGACCAGTTCACTATTCAGAATGTTCTTTTATTTATTACATAACATTAAAAATGTGTTACATGTTTACTAATTGGCCAACCACAATTTTTATCTTTGTTACAAATTCCTTAAAGAAAACCACTGCTTGTTGAGATGACACTTATTATTTTTAAGGCAAATGGGCTTCCCTCAGTGGCAAGATGGTGTAATGGACGTTATCCTTCCATTTATCAGGTTAGGCCTTCTCCTTTGAGAAGGAATATCCACCAAAAGTATTATTCTCTAACACTGCCCCATTTGAAATAAATGTCCTCTCAACTATGAGCTATGGTAGGACTTTGGAAAAAGAAAGACAGAGAATAACAGGGTAGGGGGGAAAAACAGGAATTACCTGAAAGATGTAGGAATAGAATCCTTGCCCCCCAAAAATGCTTTATCATTGAAAGCAGTGATTTCATTTAAGTATGGTCCCATGAGTCTGTCCCACACCACTCTGCCCTTAGAAGGGAGATAGACCTTCTCCAAGGTGCTGAATTCAAGCAGTAGAAGGAAATACCTGCTCATGTTGAAAGGCCATGTTGATTGACACACCAGAAAGAGGGCATCTCTGAGCCTGCTGCAGGATCAGTGTTTGAACTAAACACAAAGCAAGACAGAAAAATCCCTAAAGAACTCATCCACCAGAAGAACTTCCTCAAGCAATAAACCCTAGCTTCCTTTATCTCTTCCGAAATTCAGGAAAAGTAGCAAGTGAAGATGTACACACAGACCACCCAGCGAAGATTTAACTGTTCTCAGGAGGTTCAGATCCCACCTAGAAAGGCCCTATTGCTACATCCTTAAGGATAATCTCCACTAGGGCCATAATTTATAGCCCCTTTTAGTTATAAACTAAAACACCTTCAGTAAATTGTCTACCCGACAAATGACTGAGTTAAAAAATTACATCAGTGTGTCTTAAAAGTTACTTTAAAGCAAGACCCATTCAATGAGATAAAGATTCATGCCTGGATTGTCCTTTAATAAACTTTCCCTATTTCTTCATATTTATGGGGACCACGGTTACAGTGAGGGCTGACAGCTCTGGGGTTTTAACAAACTACTGCCCAATTCCTGAATAAAATGAGGTGCTCACAGTCCTCTCCCTAGTCTCAGAGTGAATTATGAATCTGCTGACCTAAACTGGTACAGCCTCCAACTAAAGAAAAAGAAAATTAAAAAGGCAGACGAACTTGGGAATAAATCAGCTGTCCCCTGAGGACACAGAACAGAGATGAAAACTCGCTGACTTCTTTGAGTTCTCCCTGTGTAACAACTAGGACAGGGAGATGAAAAGAACAAAGGCTGAGCGAGGTAATAAAAATGTCTGCTCTGAATTTTAGGCTGTCGCACCAGAAAGCAAAACTGAGATCTGAAAGTTCTCTGGTTTGATTTTTTCACCCTAAAGGTCTTGGGTGCCAGGCAAGCCCTACCTACAGAGCAATTGTTTTTAACCAGTGGTGTGCATCCCAGTCACCTTCGGATGTTTCTTAGAACTGATTTCCTGCCCCTGAATTGCTAAAGGGTCAGCTGATCTGGTGTTCAAGTGGGGCAATTTTTCAGAGATCTTTAAAGGACTTGCAGGCACTCGATTGGTTAACAACCACTGCTATGGAGGATGGTAACACTCAGGAGGACAGAGCTTCTCAAACTGTAATGTGCTTGGAAATCACCCACCTGCCACCCCCAACCTCAGGATCTCACGAACAATGCAGATTCTGACTCAGTGGGTCTGGGATGTGGCTGAGTATCTACATTTCTGACAAGCTCCCTGGTGATGTCTGTGTTGCTCATGTGGGGATGCTACTCTATGGGGCAAGTCAGTAGGTTTTATTACCCAAATTCAGAAGGCTGCTTTCAGGTGAATGGGCATGGGGTGGAGGCAGAGAGCCCAAGGTACTTATTGAAATTTAAGATTCCAGGGTCTCACCTCCAAAGCACCCAATTAGAACCAGTTAAACAGGTTCCCTGGGTAATACTTTTATATACACTAAAATCTGAGAACCACTAAAAGTTAGAGACTCATCATTAATAGATAATCAAGAGAATTAGGAGTCACATCATCATTTGATGATGAATTATATATTTAAACTCATTATTAATTTAACTCATGTGAGCCTTCTCTATTTTCCAGTTAAATTGTGACATGTAAGAGTTTGAAGAGGATATAATCACCCTGATACAAACTTTAAAAAATAAATACAAAGGAACAAATGAAATCTCAACTATCATTAAGCCTGCTTATCACTACATTGACTATGCTCTCAGCCAAAAGACTGCCCCCAGAATTCTTATTCTTTTGGGTCACTTAGCTACTCTAGTCTATTTCCCCAGCTGCTTGTCTTTTACCACATACTGTTCATATACATCTTGTCTTAGTAAAATAAATTTCTTAAACCGAAACTTTCATGTTTCACAACAGAGTTTATGTCATTTTAATGACAAATTACATGGGAATAGTTATGACTGTAGTTAAATTGTGAATTAGGGGCTTATAATAGTGATAGGCTTGGCTGTGAGTAATGGGAGACTTGGAAAATAGAGAATGAAACAAAACAGAAGATTCTCTCTCTAGTAAAAGCTGTCCACATCTGGGTAGACAGGAATTGGTATTTTTGGCTTCATACTGCTATCAAGGACCCTGTTTCTAAATTCCCTGCTTCATTTGGATTGCTCCTGTACCTTCTTCACCCAGGTCTAAGTTCTAGCCAGGAGGCAGAAAAAAGGGAGAAAAGACAAAGAGGGCATCCCCTCCTTTTCGCAATGTGTTTCTGGGGGGGGAAAAATCACCCAATACTTACGTTTAAATCTCAGTAGCTAGACCTTAGACATATGCCTGCAGTCTAACTACCAGAAATACTGGGAAATGTAAGCATCAACCTGCACACTTTGCCACCCCAACATACCAGTGTTCCTTTAATTAGGGAGTTAGGAGAGAATGGGTGTCAAGGTAGGCAACTGACAAGCTTTGCTTGAGAGTTCAAAGGAGAAAGCACCAATTCAAACCATCTGACTTGTAAAAGAGTCTATATTTACAAGTGACCTGCTCTATGGTCTGAGGGGACACTGCGAAATGTAATGCTTTGAAGAAACCTATGAGGCACAGTGTAGGGAAAGCAAGAAAATGTGTAATGGAGTTACCCTAGTCAGGGCCGCTGAGCGATGCAGCACCAGGGGACACCTTCTGCATGGTAGCACTTTCTATAGTCTGAAGAGATGCTTTGCAGTGGTCCTAACCCAGGGACCCACTTATGAGCTCATCTATGGAATTCATTTTTTTATCAACAGTGTTTAAAATTATTTAATTAGCAATTCAAATATTCTCTTTAAAAATATTCATAGCTGTGGAATGGTTATGAAACATCAGTCACCCACCAGACTAAACTGGTTTAATTACATTCATTTTCCAATGGCTGACAAAGATCAGCTGCTTTGTGGAATGGAGATGATAATTTGTGGCCAGGGGAGGTCAGTCAATCACTTTAGAGGGCCCAACCTTTGCTCTGCCCCTCAGTGGAAATGGTAAAAGGTATAACCTGGAGTCATCGGAGTCCAGAAGGAGAGAGGCATGAGGGTATTGGACAGGAGTGCAGAAGGAAAGGTCAATGGTGGAAAATTAAAGCTTAACTCAAGAATTTGCCTGAAATAATCAGGATACCAGGAATTGGTAAAATAAAAAAATTCCCCTTCAACATACAATAATCAGGTTAGTATTATAAGCAAGTAATGTGGATCCATTGTGGGTTCAGTATTTTGAAGGTTAGCATAGAGATGAGCTAGCATGTATTGTATTTGATAGAAAATGCACTGAAGGGAAAATAAAATTTTGCTTCATAGCATGTGCTGAAATTAGGGATTGCCAAATACAGGATATTTCTAAACCAATTTGCTGTTGCTGTTGTTGTTGAGGCACTATTTTACATAGACAATCATCTGTAGAAAAACAAATGTAACACAGAGGAAGACCAAAGTAGTGCTGGCTGAATCAGAGCCCTGTAGCCTTGACCTCCAGCCCCTCTCGGTCCTCAAAACAGAGGGAAGACCTTTCGAACCACCACTTTGGACCAAGAAAAAACAGTGTCTCAAAATAATGCAAGACCTCGGATTTCCTTAGTAGGAAATGTAAGCACTACCCTCACCTCTGCAATGTCCCCACAGGATCAATGTGGATCAAAGGCATGGCTGCTGCTGCTATCGGTGTTCATTTAAGAACACACAAACTATATAAAATTTGACATTTTCTAAGAATTTTCCCATACATGAATCTTGATTGACAGATCAACTCTATGAGGAAGGCAGTATAGATATTATTGTGATCATTTTATTGTTAAGAAAATTGGAGTTTGAATCATTTAAGTGACTTTTAAAAGTGACAATGCCAACTCTAGCCAGTATGGTTTCCGAATTTGATTCTCATCAAGGTTGCAGGCTGGATTTTCAGTAGGGGGTTTGCAGGAGGTAGCCAACCAATGATTCTCTCTCATCATTGATGGTTTTTTTCCCTTTCTCTCTCCCTCTCTCTTCCTCTCTGAAAAAAAAAAAAAAAAAAAAAAAAAAAAAAAATATATATATATATATATATATATATATATATATATATATGAATTTTAAAAAAGTGATAATGCCAGAAAGTGATGGAGATAGATCAAGGACTTAGAGCATCTAATTTCTCAACTCTGGCTGCATTTTATCGTCACCAGGGACACTTGGTAAAAAGAAATAAGAACCTGGGGAGCGTGTCAGTGGAAAACAAATTTTAAATATCCCAGAAACCCTCTCCCCTCCAACCAATTCTGACAGAACAAACCCAAACTCCCACAGGCACAGCTACAACAAACCTAGGAGCCTACGTGAATCCCAAAATATGAGCAGGAAAGTAGAAACATCACCAGCAGCAAATATGCACTCAAGTAACCACATCTGTATGGGAGGAAGAGCAAGAAGGCAAAAGTAGTGTCAACTGGTTCTGAAAACCAGGAGCCCTGAAGGGCACAGATACTCGCTTTGAAGGGTGAGGCCAAGCTGGAAATAACTGAGGAAATCAGGAGGGCTTCCTGGGCATGTCTAGGAATGTGGAGGTGGGGCCATTGTAACATTAAGTATGTCCCCTGGATTTTCAAATGGATAAAAGAAAAGCTCCCACACAAAGCAATGCCCCACCCTGAGGAGACCAGCAATTGAACAGGAGAGGTACAATAGAGCAAAGGAAAGAGGAAATCCTGGAGAAAGTGGGGAAGGGTACAGAGGAGTCAGACCTCAGAAACCACTCTGCTTTAAAATAAAAATCATCTAAAGCTCTGAATCGAGAAGAGCTATCAAGCTCATGCTTCCTATCTAAAATATAGGGAAAAATACTTTTCTTAAACATCTGCAAAAGAGGAGTGTGTTAAATTCCATACAAAGTTATTATTAAATAAATAAATTAGTAGCAGATTATAATACAATAGAAGCTCTCCAGAAGTATATGTCCACTAAACTCTACTCTGATAATTTCTGGGAGGGAAAAGTAAAAATATTCATAAGTGAACTGTGTTTAGTACAGCCAGTGGTGAACCTGAGGAGGGGTGGTGTAGGATTAAAGAAAACAGACAAGAGAATACACTTGGGGGAAGGTGGATCACTACACCTGGATGAAGACACAGTGACCCCACCTGTAAGCTGAATCTTTATTTTATAGTCAGATCACACAAAGCAAAACAAGGGAGTGGTCAAGATATTTACAATGTTCTTGCAAGTTTCAAATATATTTCTTTCCTGTTATTGCAATTTTCTGAACTTTATCAAGCTTTGTTTTGAAAGCACTTGCTATACCTCCTGCAGTCCACATCCCTTAGCTATCAAAGACTACAAGGTCAGACTATAAGGTCAAGCTTACATACAACCATAGCCTTTGGCTATAATTGTGCTGGGAGGGCTTTTCCCTCTATGCTGGGACTTGTATATGGCTTTGCCACAAGAGAATCATGCCCGCTCAACAGTCTGAGGCTTGATCCTGTCCAAACGCTGTAGTCACTCTCCACACATTAGAAAGTGATAGAAGCTATGAAAGAAAGGCAGAAAAGCAGAATTGGCAAATAAAAGCTATGAAGTGACAGAGGACAAGCTCAAGAATAAACATAAATAGATAGAAGAGAAAACCATTCTAGAAATGAAGTCTAAACTTGAAATCAATCAAAAGTGAATGGGCACATGGGTAATGCCTTAAGAGAAATAGTAAGTGGAAGGAGGAAAGTTTTAAAATCATAAAGAAATATGGGAAAATATTAAAAATGTTCTTGTAAAAGAGATAGGTATAGAAGGTAAGCAAAGGAGATTTAGCATCTGTTATAGGAGCCCCTGGAGAAAACTGAAGCAAAGGAAAACAACAAATACTAAAGACTGTCAATCAAGAAACCCTCCCTGAAAACTTAAAAATAAATAAAATAAAAAGACTTGAAACTTCGCATTGAAAGGGTATGTCACATATATGGGAAAATCACCACAGGACAACCATGTCAATTCTAGTGAAGTAATTTCACTTGAAAGAAAAAGAGATTCCTGTAGATATCAATCAGTAACCCTTCCCCAAATTCACTTGGAAGGAAAAGAAAATCGGGCTGCCATCTTGACCTTATGACTTTTCATCAGAAGAAAACGAAGTAACATGTGCAAGATACTTAAGGAAAAGAACGTGTGAACCACTGTGTATTATCCAACCAAACAGAACTCTAAGTAAAACAGGCACAACTGTTATTAATCTGCCAAACAAATAAGTAAACATCAACTACAACAACCCTCAAAAAAACAAAAACAAAAAAACAGAATGCTGTTTCTCTACTAAAGAAAGCTTCAGACAACCAAAATGACAAGAAAAACATCCATGTAAGATCTGTCAGTGAAAATTACACTTATATTACACATATTTTCATCTGTAGAACTAAGGAAAATTATGATTCTAATAGAAAAGGTATAATGTGTAATGGTTAGAATCTGGCTATCATAAAATGAGGGGAGATAAGAACAGGAGAATGAGCTCACTGATTGCCTTTTGGTACTAACTGGGAGTAAATAAGATATTATTTAAAGTAGATACTGGAGAGAGGGAAGAAATTACTAGTAAATTTCAAGATTTCTGATAGTAGAAAATAAATAGAAAGTAGCCAGAGAGTGAGAGGACTAAGAAAGAATTAACTATTGGTAGACACTACAACATAAATGAATCTCAAAATAATACTGAGATAAAGAAATCAGGGGGAGAAAAAAGAGTACAGAATGCATGATTCAATTAATAGAAAATTCAACTAATCTATAATAATAAAAGTGTAACATGCAAATCGACCAAACAGCTGAACAGCAGAACAACCATCCGGACAAACTTCTGAACAAAGCCGGGGCTGCAAAGGCCTACTCTTGCACAAATTTCATGCATCAGGCCTCTGGGGTATTATATAATAACAGGAACCCAATCTGTGGTTGCCTGGAGACAGAGGGGGAGGGGAAACAGGAGCGTATTGCGTAGATCACAAAGGAACAGGAAAGAGCAAAGTGCAAAGTCTTAGGGTGACAGGTTCATTCTATTAATTGTGCTAATGGGTACACAGTGTATGCATATGTCAAAATGTACTGAATTGAAAAGATAAGATAAAGGATTGTAAAATAATGAGGCATGGGTCCTTGAATAACAACAAATTGACATTTACTTTGTTCCTGTATTGAACACTGGAGCAGCTTGTGATGTGAATCAATGTATCTCTGCTCCAATCCATGTCACTTGGGGAAATGGAACCATCTGCTGATTCCCTCACTCACAGGTCGGGTGGACGATGCTGTCTGTTGGCTGAGACCATACCTGGTGCTGTTGGCCAGACACCTAAAGGTGACCTCCCTCTGGAACCTATGATTCTCGTTCCAACGGTGTGCATCCTGATAAGAAGCTGAGCAGAAGTCTTCAGGAACTTTTTGGGCCTGCCTGTCAGAAGTCCTGCAATGTGGATTCTGTTCTATTTGTTGAGGTGGACACAAAGGCATGCCCAGTTTCAGTGGAAGGAAAATAGACTCCTCCTGATGAGAAGCAGCAAGATTCTGGAAGCACACATGGGACTGGAGACACTTTTGTGGCCATCTTTGAAAAATGTGGTGTGCCAAATGGGATAAATAAATGAGTACTATAGAAATGTCATTAGAACTGAGAATTCGGCATGGAAGAATGAAAATTTGGCTATAAACATGATGAATTTAATAAAAAATAAAAAAGCAACACTGTACTCTTGAATTTTAATATATGTACATATTTCCCAGCTCTATCTATTATATTGGAAAGGCCTGGAAAATGAGCAATTCGGGAAGAGTAAGCACACCTAGGGATCAGAATTGTGTCTCTAAAATCATTTCTCTGTAAAGAAACTAAGACTTTGGAAAAATGGCTGTTTCCAAAAATGTCCAAGGTGAGCTTTGATACCAGAAAGTAAGAATGCTATCAGAGACTGATAGGATTGTGTCCAAGGGTCTCCGAATGTAAAATGAAGAGGCTGCTCTAGCTGTCAAGAAAATTTAAGCATAAACAAAGAAAACAGTTGGAAGATATTAAATGTATCAAATGTTTTTTTAATTCATGCATTCTTTTCCTTTTTTTTTTTTGGTTCATTTCTTATTTATTTATTTATTTATTTATTTATTGTCTAAAGTTTTACATATGTCTCCTTTTTCCATACTTGACACCCCCACAGCCATTCCCACCACAGACAAGCCCCCACTGCCCCAGTGTCTGTGTCCATTGGTTAATGCTAATATGCATGCATACAAGTCCTTTGATTGTTCTCTAAGCACACCCCCTCCCCTGCCATTTGTCTCTAGATCTATTCTTGCTCATCAAATTATGTTGATCATTATATTCCACATATGAGTGAGATCATGTGATATTTATCTTTCTCTGACTGGCTATTCTACTTAGCATAATGCTCTCCAGCTCCATCCATGCTGTTGCTAATGGTAAGAATTCCTTCTTTTTTACCACAGCACAGTATTGCATTGTATAGATAGATGTACCACAGTTTTTTAACCCACTCATCTGCTCATGGGCACTTAGGCTGTTTCCAAATCTTTTCTTTATGGATAAAAATCAAGTGGATACAAATTTAATCAAAATCTTATAAGAAGACACATATCCCAGTAGGATCTAAGCAATAGAATCAGAGCACTGACAATGTTGGGGACCCATTTCTTATCAGGAATTGGGAGTGATCATCTCATTCGAGTAGGCTAATGGTACTGAGGTCTGACATCTGGTTCAACTAGTGCTCCTCAACCCCAACCTCCGTGTCCCTCTGACTAATAAGCACATCCATGTGCCTCTGCTCACATAAGATAATCAAAGCCTCATTTGGAGACATAATTTTCTACCAAGGACCTGTCCAGAACTCTTTCATGGAAGTTGTCCTTCTTAAATAAAAAGTACGAACGTGTGTTATCAGCAGTTTTGTGTTTTAGGGGAGAGTGTATGTTAGTACTTTCATGGAGCCACGGGTTTGACAGGTTAGATAGGTGCCTGAGAATATTATTTCCTTGAATTCCAGTATCTGCATCTGTAAAATAGCAGTCAGATTACCTGTTCTATAGGGGTAACTAAAGGTTAAAGAGAGATAGTATGCAGTTCAGCCCGTGTGGCTCAGTGGTTGACTGTCAACCCATGCACCAAGCATTCACAGGTTCGATTCTTGGTCAGGGCACATGCCTGGGTTGTAGGTTCAATCCCCAGTAGGGGTCATTCGGGAGGCAGCCCATCTATCAATATGTTGATGTTTCTCATTGGTGTTGCTATCTCTCTCTCCCTCTCCCTTCTTCTCTCCCTAAAATCAATAAAAACATATTTTTTAAAAAGCAATATTTTGACAGTACCTTACATAGAGCAAATGCCTATTCAATGTTTATTCCAAAACTTACCCACTCCAATTAGCAGAACTGTGCTTAAAAGACATGAAAACAACTCTTGTTATCGAGTGCCTTGTTAAGCTAGATAGTATCCCTCGAAGTGTATTTCGAGAGCATCATTTTCTTAGGTTCTAGTAGGTCTACGGAGTCACTGAGGGGGAAAATTACTGTCTGTGGTCAAATGAGTTCAGGAAATGCTGGGTTAAATGCCTGTCTTCATGACTGTTTAGAATTTTTCAACAGCTAATGTAAACTGTGATCCTTCCAGGGAAGGACAAACTGTGGTAATTTCCCAGTTTTGGGCAGTGGAAACCTTTTTGTCAGGAACAGTGATTAAGCAGAAGGAACTAATATTCTGTGGAACACAGTGTAGCAAATATGGGTCCTGGGAACCAGACTGACATGAACAGTGGATAATCATTGCAGCCTCAAAGGATTAATGGTGCTTTCCCTGTATATTTTTTTGTACACGGATTACTCATGTGCACCATGAGAATGAAACACCCTCAGCAATTCACTGCAGATCCTCCTCCACCCCCAATTTGGATGACTAAAAGTAAGTTGTTCACTCTTGTAAATAATATAGAGAATAATTATAGAACCTACTACTTAACAAACATGCATGATTTCTGAAGGTGCAGGGGTCACTTCAGTTGGCATATAATTGGCTGGACAAAAAAGGAATTTGATGTTTTATACCTTTATCATACTATTTAAAAGAGGCTTGGAGTAACTTGGGGTCATGGAAATTCAAATTTTGGACACAGAGCTTCAGATACATAATAAATGGCTATTTTGAAAAGGCAACTTTGATTTAATTTAACAAATATCTGCAGCATACCTGCTATATATATATTGTGTGTGTGTGTGTGTGTGTGTGTGTGTGTGTGTATATACATAGATATAGAAATAGAGATATAGACATATATATGTAAAGTACTGGTTAGTAAACCAGTAATGGGGATAGAATGAGACATGCCTTTGAACAAAAAATCATCATGAGTCTATACTGTGAACTGATATTTAATACAAAGGCTTGTGCTGGCTCTTCAGTCACTGGCTTTGAGCTTCGGCCACATCTGGGATTTTGACGTGCTGCAGCATTTTAGTTTCAACTCTGCTTAGCAATGCCACTGCAAAACCCACTTTTGCTAGTGCTCAAATGGGCTAGAATACTAGGATACGTGTTGGTTGCCAAAGCAACTGCTCAGTGTGTGGTCCTGTAGTACAGTTCCAGAGCAGCTGTGGTCTACTTTGGAGGAAGGTGAAAGGAAGGTCACTTGGATTGGCTTTGCTTCCAATCTACATACCAAATGAGAGATATTCAAATTAGCCATGCCCAGGTGATCCCAAGTACACTCCAGAGGCCTCAGCTGTCCCAGCCTGGTAGGTAACTCTGGTCCCATGGCAGGCAGAATTTTAAGGTAGTACCCATGATGTTCACTCCATGCCCACTCCCTATATAATTGCTTTCCCTCGAATATTGGCTGTGAATGTGACCAATTTCACTCCCATGATTAGATAACATTATATAACAAAGGTGACAGGATTTTGCAAATGTAATTAAGGTTCTAAATAAATAGACATTGAGGTAACCAAAGAGGATTTCCTGGGTAGGCATGACCTGACCAGGTGAGTCCATGAAAGGGGCTGGACATCCTAAAGAAAGAGATCGGAAGTAAAAGGAATGTTCCTGCCATGAAAGAAGCTAACTGTCTTGTGGGGAAGGCCAACCAGCAGGGGTTGGCAGACTGCCTCTGGGACCTGACAATGACAGTCAGCCAAAGAGCAGGACCTTAGTGCTAGGGCAGTAGGAAACTGAATCTGCCAGCAACCAGTGAGCTTGGAAGAGGCCTTTGAGTGTCAGAAGAGGACCCGGTAGCAGCTGACACCTTGACTGTGGCCTAGTGAGCACCTAAACAAACCAGAGGACACAGCCAACCAAGCTGGATTCCTGACCCTAGAAACCATGAAGTCATAAATGGGTGTTGTTCTTACGGTGGTTGGTTACGCAGCCAGAGAAAACTAACACAGTCTCTCATCACCAACTATCTCCTCAAACATACAGAACTTATTAATTACTTTCTTCAATTACTAAGAAAGTCATCATACAGGGTTAGACCTCGTATGAGACCATCAGAGTGTGCTCCTCACACCATGCACGTCAGTGAAGAGAAATCTGAGATGCAAACATTAATGTAGTCGGTTAAGGGTCACATTTCTCACAACAGTAGGCTTTCAGTCTATGGTGTGTAAGCAAATGTCACCAATGAAGTACAAAGCAGCACACAGCGAATCCCATGTGTACTTTACACATCTCTGGTAAGTGTTTGTTTGTTTTTCCCAATGGAAAAATGACAACTCCTCCAATGGGGGTGCCCAGAACCGGGAGCTCGATTCCGTGGTGCACAAATTATTGCGGGTGTATTGGACATAATCCAACAGGAAGTCAAACGTGGGGTTACAATAATGGTATTCCGGAATTCCATACACAAGCATTCCTGGCAGTGTCCTCCTTGCCCAGGTGTTCAATGCGTTCTTGTAAACACACATGGTGTATCCATCAGGGTCCAATTATCTGAACAGAGGGGATTTAATGTAATGATGTGTTAACTGGATAAATAGCTATTAGCCAGGCAGCGGAGAGGACAAGAAGAGATTTCACAGGATAATAGGGGTACCAACTGCAATAGGCAGCTATCATCCCTTAATCAGGGAACAAAAAGAAATTACTGGAAATATTAAAACTTACAAAGGACCCTCACTGGTTTGGCTCAGTGGATGGAGCATCATCCTGGGGACTCAAGGGTCCCAGGTTCAGGTCTAGTCAAGAGCATGTGCCTTGGTTGTGGCCACATCCCCAGTGGGGGGGGGGTGTGCAGGAGGCAGCTGATTGGTGTTTCTCTTTCATCGATGTTTCTGACTCTCCCTCTTCCTTCCTCTCTGTGAAAAATCAATAAAATATATATTTTTTGAAAACTTACAAAGAAATGCTGTGAAGCCGATACTCAGACATCTGAGGAAGGACTGCTGGGGGAGAAGGGAGGACAGAGTCCAGGGGCAGAGAAAAACCCCCGTGAAACTAGGGCCCAGATTTTAAGGAGGGGACTCTGGCTCAGTGGGCCAAGGAAGCTTATTCTCCACGTACGTACTAGGAAATTTTGAACTGGATTCAGCTGCTGCTACAGGAAGGTCCTGCTGATGCTGGGGCAATACCTCCAAGCACAGCGAGCAGACAGGGAGTTTGCAGGAAACATACACAAAGAAGCAGGTTTCTACTCCCCATCAGCTTTGCAGTCTCCCTCAAGCATCTCTTATTAGCAGAGCCTAACACTGTGCCTGCCAGAGGCCAACGTGGTTTTGGAGTCCCTCCCTGTCTAGCATCACAAATACAGAAGGATAAATTTGGAACCAAGAAAAAAAAATCACTTACTAACTGACACACATGGCTTATAGATCATTTTCCCTCCCTTAGTTCCATTTCCCAGATAATTTTCCAATCCTTAAAATCCACAAGTTTACCCCAAAATGATACAAAGCTGACACAGAGCCCAGGAAGCTGCTACAACACATATGCTGCCATCATGAAAGCAACTGTCACCATGATCTGCTACCTCAAAGCTTACAGAGCATCTAGGACCTGACAGCCTTCACCTCTGCCCCAGCCTCTGTGCCTGAGCCCTCCAGACCCATAACCATGCTGTAGACCCACCAGAAATGAGGAGGCACCATCCTCTGGGTAACACTTGGTTGCCTCGTGCTCCCGCTGCCTGAGAGGGAGAATGGAGGAACTGGCCCATTTTTACTTGAGTCTCCCTCTCTCTGTCGCCAGGACTGGAATCCTGGGGGCTGGTCAAAAAATTATCAGAACCTACAATGCTGTTGAGACTTCATCTTTCGATCACACTTGTGCATTCTGACTTTTCCCCCATATGGTAAATCATATCGCATGCCTCAATACAGACAGTGCCAAGATAGACTTATGGGTAAGTCATGAGCACCTCTGAACTTAACCTTTTCCAATGAGGGCAGTACACTATCCTATAGGTAGAGTATTTGAGGAGGTAAGATAGCATCAGAGTTTAGTGCAGCTGTAGAGCCCAATGGCATGACTTCAAAGCCTGCCTCCAGGAGTGACCTTGGGTAGGTCTGTTATCCTCTCCAAGCTCGGGTTCCTCAACTATAAAATAGGCTGATGACAGTAGTGCCTGACACATAAGATCACTATGAGAATTCAGTGGGTGCTGTCGGTGGAGCCCTTATAAGAGTGGCTGTCACAGTAAGTGCTTTATAAATGAAAACTGTTCTTCTTTTGTATTTCTAAATGTCCTTGTGAAAATGTAACCAGAAATTATGTCATCATACCAGGAGAATTCTTGCCTCAGCCCCAAGGCCTCTTTCTCATCCACCTGAAATCTAAATTTGGGCACTCCTCGGGACTCTGTAAAGGGTTGCTTTCCTTTCCTCTGGCTATTTTATTCCCTACATCATCTCACCCTTTACGAAGACTATAAATCATGTATGAGCCATCAACTCCAAAATTTATTTCTGATATACAGATCATTGCTCTCATCTTTAAACTTACACATATCCCATTACCTACCCGAAATATCCATTTTGATGCCTCATAGGCATCTCAAACGTAGCATGCCCACAGCTGAATCCTTAGTAGCTTAACCCTCCTCCAATCACTTTATCCCAAGTCTTTACCTTCTTAGTAAATGGCACCTTATATAGTCCATCCAGAAGCTCAATCCAGTAAGCAGGGAGTCATCCAGGATTTATTTCTTTTCACAACATCTTATAGTGACTGTATTAATATTTTCTCATTTTTCTCTAAAATGTAACTTAATCCATTAATTTAACTTTCCAACACACCTTTATTTCTCACATAAACCAATGCTTCTACACTCTACCTTACCATGATTCTTCTTCATGAGTCAGCCAGAAGATAATTTTAAAGTGTGGATCAGATCATGAGGTTTCTGCTCTTTAACTCCCTGGTGGTTTCCCATTGCACTGGACATAAAGCGCATGTCTCCTTCCAGGTGGCTGCCAATGGATCCCTAAGATTCAACTCCTTCCTCTGCAATCGTCCTAGGCTTCTTGACCCTTTTACCCACTAAGCCCTTTCCTTGTTAGGTCCTTCATGTGTGCTGTTCTCTCCACTTAGAATGCTCTTTCCACCTTCTAGCTGGCTCACACTTATCCTGAGATCTTAGCATCAGCGTCAACTCCTTGGACAGATCTTTCCTGTCTAAAGTGGGTTCCCTCACCTACCATCTCATGCCTTTTCTATAATTCTCTTCCATGGCATCTCTTTTCCATTAAAGTATTTACAATAATATGTAAGCATTATTACTTTTATGCAGCCTTGTCTTCCCTTACAAGACTGTTCTGAATCCTATTTTCTACCACTTATACTCAGTTACTAACACAGTGCCAATCCCACAACAGATATTTTAAAATATTTTTTGAATGAATACACATAGCGATCTTTCCTATAAATGTGTTTTGGTCAAAACAACAGAATTAACCATCCAGATTAAAAATGTAAATAACAAAATTCCTTCTGAGGAAGTGGTACAGCAACACATCTAGAATTTAGTGTCATAAAATTCTTATTTCCCCACCTTCTAATTCTGGGTATGAACAGATCATTGACAAACTAAACCATGAAGTATGACATCTGGTGCTGTTTCCTATTGCCATCACCAGTAGCTACCATGTCCTGAATCCTTCTCTCGGGAACAGGCAGCTGTATCTGCTAGCTCTAATTATACCAGGTGAATTTCCAATACTTACAATAAAGGCACAAATTCTAGTTCCAGATCGATTAACAGTCACATGCTTTGCTGTTATTGTGAGAAATCATTCTAGATCCTAAAATAATCCTTCCCAATAGTCTGTGCCAAACTCACTTTCCTCTTTTATCTCAGGCCCAATATGTGACCTTCATCATTGCATTTTACTGATGTAGGTCTCCAAGTAAACAGCTTTAAAAAGGTTGGAAGTGCAGTCTTCAACGAGAAGTCTATGTATACCATACTTATTTATACTCAATCAAAGAACAAAGCAGGCTTATTGTTTTTTGTGGTGAGTGCCACCCACCTACCCCTTCTCCCCCATGCCTGATAAAACACCCTACCCGGAGGCATCTCGCCCAATAATATCCCATGATGTCTCTCCTCACCAGGACCATGTCTACAAACCTTCTATTGAAAATAAAATGCTCATAGCATTTATCCTTCCCTCTAGCTATCACTCTATCTCCCTCTTTCCCACCTAAGCTAAACATTTAGGAAAAATTGTATCAATTTTCATGCCTTCTACTCTGTTCTCAAAACACTTTCCTTCCCACACAGCACAAACTCAAATACTGATTGATATAGGGTATGTATACCCGGACCCTCATCCCACTGTAGTCAACTCTGAAGGGTCATCCCAGTATCAGGGTTCTCAGTATGTCAACTGAAGCCTTTGAGGAGTTCACATTACAGCCCAACTCCCCCCTATGACCTATCTTGCTCCAGTTTTTTCCTTCCACACTTTGTAAACCTAACCTAGGACCAGAGCCTTTAATACTATAGATATCTTTTCATTCTATCACTCTTAACATTTGAATTTTCACATGTAATTATGTGATTGATTAATGTTGTTCTGCCCCATCAAGACTTATGCTCTATAAAAACAAGAACTGCATCATTTTTTTCTCACTATTAGTTATCCAGTACCTAACAGAATGTATTTGACACACAGCATATACTTGGTGAATAACTTTGTTCTTACATTAGTATGAAAATGAATGAATGCCTGATAATTCGTCATTAGGAATTTATTTCTTTGGGTTTTGTTATTGCGTATCCTAATTAAAATGTAATTGATGCCCAGTTGGTATGGCTCAACAGTTGAGCATCAACCTATGAATCAGGTGGCTATGGTTCAATTCCTGGTCAGGGCACATGCCTGGATTGCAGGCTTCATTGCCAGTAGAGGGTGTACCAATCAATGATCCTTTCTCATCATTATGTTTCTATCTTTATCTCCTTTCTTCCTTCCTTTCTGAAATCAATAAAAATATATATTTTTGAAAATGCAGTTGACCCTTTTATTTAACTATTACATCCTAGACTAAGCACATAAAGACATCCCTGGAGAGAAAAACTTTTAAGAATGAACTTAGGTAGGATGTTTAGTTGAAGAAAATGGTTGAATGCTAATGAAATACCAAGAATGACATAATGTAGCTGAAAGGTTAAAAAAAGCCTGGCTTTTAGACTCATAGAATTTGTCATTTACTACCCAAGTGATCTGCTGTAAGAATGAAAATAATTCCAGATGGAAAACACCAGGCATAAAGTCATCTCATAACAAATACCGGTATATTCTCCATATACTTGCTCATCCTCCTCCATCTACTTTGTAACTTTTTCTCAGAAGAGTATTGCCCATGAAATTGCCCTATCTGAATAACCATAAAGGAAGAAACCCAACATGGAGATACAGTTTGGCTCCTTCAATTCTTTTGCTCATTCTTTTAAAAATCATTCCAGTTCTATTTCAGTGAGCTAGTCATTACAGAATCCTTGAGATGACTGCAATTGGATCTGGTCAAAAGCAATGAACTGAAACAAAGTATCATGACAAAACAATGCAAATCAACCAATACCTAAATCAAACAAATAGGCAGACTTCTCACCCACTGCCAGCTAATTTACTTCCTGCTACTGGATATTGATTCTACTTAGAGTGGTGGGAAATTTGTCATGCTTAGAATGCCATCTGTTCCAACTGCCAATGGTAGTCACTTTTCTCTTCCAAGGTCTGTTGGACAAGAGCTCATCCCTTATTTTTTGGCAGGCTTTTGGAAGCTTTATTCGGTTCCTAGTCAACATTGGGCAAGGAATCCAATCTATTTATTTTCATTACCTCTAAACATTGACTAATTTTATACTTTCAGTCAGAAGCCTCCCCTCAATGACAAGTACAAAAAATCAATGCAGGAAGGGAGAGTTGTGGCAGAAGTACACGAGGTTTATGGAAAATATATCAGAATTATAAACAATTCATCAACAAGGGTCAAGTATATAAGATTCCAAGAGGCTACAGAGTACGAGAAAAGGGATTACACAGTTTTTTTTAGAGGAAATAGCCAACAAAATTCTAAGACAATATGTGTCTCAGAAATTTAGACCAAGAAAGAGTCTTCCCTCCAAACTATAGAAATTCTACTTCCAGGAAAACTAGATACATGTCAAATGCTGTGACTAATACTGTAGTAAATAAATATTATTTGTCCTGATCCAGACATGAATGGGTGATGTATTTTTCAATTGTTTCCTTTCTGGTCAGGGCACATGCCTGGTTTGGGCTCAATCCCCAGTAGGGGACATGCAGGAGGCAGTTAATCAATGTTTCTACTCCCTCTCCCTCTCTCACTAAAAATCAATAAAAATATATTTTAAAAAATCATATTGTGTTGACTCTGTCTTTTGTGGTATTTGTGAGAGTAATTAATTCTAAGATGTTATCCTATCTTATCTTAAAACCCCAGGTTGTTTATGTAGGTGAGAGGAAATATCTTTTTTTTCCCCCTTTTAGGTTAAATGGATAAACAAAATGTGACATATTCATACAGATATCCCAGAATATTATTTGGCCATTAAAAGCAATAAATTACTGATTTATATACTACAATATGGATCAACTTTTAAAACATGTTAAGTGAAAGAACCTAGTTACAAAATACCATATATTATAAGATCCCATTTATATAAAATATCCAGAATAGGAAAATATATTGAAACAGAATGTTTATTAGTAGCTGCTTGAGGCTGGAGTGGATGGAGGGATTAGGAGATAATGGTCAAGAAGGAGAGGGTTTCTTTTTGGGAGGTGACTAAAGAATTCTAAAATTGGTGATAGATGTGCAACTTGTTGAATATACTGAGACCTATTAAATTATACACTTTAAATTGGTAGATTGATGATGAACTATATCTCAATAAAGATATTACACAAAAAGTCACAGTGCTAGAAATAATTCTTGCCTCTTAAGGAGGAACCCATTCTAAATAATATCCTTGCTGATATGTCCACTGTCACAATAATATCCTTGCTGATATGTCCACTGTCACTGCAATACCCTTGTAAAGAGCAAACCACGGTTCTGGTAACCACAATCAAGCCCTCACTAGGATCCCTGCCCTTGGTTTATAAGTTAGTTTGCTGAGTGGAAAGATTGGCCAGTTAGAAAATAATGAAGCTAACTGTAAGATTTGCATGTGCCCAATATCATATGCACTAGAGCGACAACTGGGCAAGTCACATGACTACCCCCATTATGAAATCAAATTAATATTGCTGAATGTAAAAATCACAATGTAAACTTATTTAATTAAATTTCCACCTCTTAAGGAGTGATGGACTAAAAGAAGGAACGTAAAGGGAATAGAACTAAAATCTGCCATGCATTGTCTCAACCAGGAAAAGCTCTGTAATTCTCAAAGAGATTGCTTCCCAAGATGAGTAGTAGACCTTCCCAATAACAGCTATGAATGATGAGGGCATCCAAAAGAACAGATGCCTCTATAATTGGATGACAGGAAATTCTCAACAATGCTGGAGATTATTTGCTATTATTTGATCTGCCATAAATCCAATTAGGCTATGCACAGAGACAGTATTTAACAACTATTTGCTAAACTGGAAAGGAAAGAGATTGTGAAACCAATTAAAAATAAGGAGGTATTTTTTGTTTACCAAAACATATTAGTTTCTTTCAAATCTAAACCAAACATTATACAATTGGAATTGGGACTACCATGTAATAATTTGAATTCTAAATACCATGTATTATCTCTTCATGGCCTCTTCCTTTTAAAAGCCTGGCCCCTTCCATGCAAGCAAAACTCCATCATTCCATTATCCCCCCCAAAAAAAAATTGTGTATCAGTTTGTTTTAAGTGCAGGCAAAATATCAACTTCTTACTGAATTTTAAAACATAATAAGGATCTACTACCTAGCTTAATAATTATATCAGTTTTGAACATTTTGCTTATGTGTAGTCAAACTGATGTGAAAATGATTGGGAAGAATCAGAATAGGAAATGAAGATAAAACTAGAAAGGGAAAAGGATTACAGAAAATAAATTTTTATATTTGAAAAGAGCTTTTAAAATTGAATTGTTGAAAGAACTATATTTGAATTTGGACAATGATTACTTTCCTAACCTCTCTCCTTGATGTTGGTGATGTTGTTTCACTCTTTTTCATTCTTTTTTCTTGACAAATTTTCCTTCATGTATTAATATGATGTAACTCTCTTGACAACCATATTCAACTAGTCACCAGTTTCTAATAATGTCTCCTTCATGGGGCCTTCTATTCATCCTCACTCTTGCCATCCTGATTCAGGCTCCAGAACTGATTTTCATCACCCTGTATATATTGGCCAGATTATTATGATCTCTGAAAGCATACTAATCTGGCCACTCATTACATATCCTATATAATAAAAGGCTAATATGCAAATTATCCCCTCTACTAGGAGTTCAATCAGCAGGCAGGCCAGCCAACCACTCATATCCCCTCCCCATGGCCAGGCTGGCCAGACCCTACTCATGAACTCATGCATGTTCCCCAACTACTTCTATAAAGCTGGGCCTTTCCTATTATTTTATCAACCATAGACCCAAGTAGGCTATGCATATAGTAAATGTTTCATAAGTAATTGTTAAATTCGAGGTGGAAGAAAATGAAATCAATTAAACTAAATCTGAAGGTGAAAATACAAATATGAAGAATGTGAAAAATCCACTGTATGGCCACCAAGACACTGCTCAGGTCCACATTTTTAAATTATATGTTTTCATTACTTAATACCTGAGTATACACTTAGCTATAGATGATACATTAAATTGGTTAGATATCAAAAGCTTATTTAATGAAACAAAACTTAGAATTGTTTGCAGTAAGCCAAGTTGCTATTTTAGAGTCAGGCAATTGAAAAATGTCAGCTGGAAAATGAATAACAGAAATTTTAGTCTTCATTGATCCAAGCTCCCTTTCCCCTAAGCAATCAAGCAATCATTTCATTAACAATTAATTGATGTTTTACTGAATTAATAACTAGAGCAAATATTAATCATATAAATTAAAATATAATGACAATATACACTGGAAGAGCTAACTGAAACTGGCATAAGAGATTGGGTAGGCATTTGTTTACTTAATTTACTTAAGTGATGGTTCAAGTGATGATTCATGACCCCACCCCATGGGCTTTGGATTCAATTGCCTGCTCTATCACTTAGTAGTTATGTGATCGTGAGCAAGTGTTGTTTTTTAACCTCAGTAAACTGATTTTAAAAATTATGTATAGTTAGTTGTGAGGATTTGAATATACTATATACATATAAATTACAGTATCTGGATCAAAGATGTTTTAAGTAAGTGATAACAATTTTTATTGAAGCCTATTTTTATTTGTGTCAGTGTTTGTTTTCCAACTTTACTTCCTTGACTATCATTTGGCCTCTCCTCAAATTGCCGTTTTGAGAAATAAACTTCTAGATAACACACTGGTCTCCTGGAGAAGTCTTTCTCCACAGTGGATATTATTACTATATAGAGGATCAGATACATTAATTCAAAATTATAATACAGACAGTTCTCAGGTTATATCAGACTCGACATAGGTTTTTTCGTGATTATGTCGCCATCTCTCATTTTTTTATAAAAAAAAAATTCCATCATTTTGACATATGAACATATGTACTTTATGGGTTTTATTATTTATTTACCCCAAGTAAATGGCAGGAATTGTTATCTCTCTTTTAAATTATTTTACTGTGTCACTTCATTACTGCTATGTGTGTATCCATGTGAGTGATGTATTATAGGTGCTTATGTAGATGGGTTCCAACTCATGGTGGAAATCTCATTCCATCGCTCTAGGAACAGATCTTCAATGTAACCTGAAGGCCTATTGTACCAAACATGGTACTATGAAGAAAAAACACATTCTTTTGGATCTTTTTTTGAGCATCATAACAGTTAAGAGAAGTAACTTGAAGGAGGAAAATGTAAAGAGAAAATTGTGTTAGATAGAGATAATTTATTCATAGAGAGAAAGGAGCAAATAGAGAGAGTAGGAGGGAGAGAAGGATAAATCACAAGAGAGGAGATAGAAGTTAAAGTACAAAATGAAGGAAATGACTGATACAATAAACTTCAAAAAAAAAAGTGATACTCAATGTCTTCTGCTACCATTCTCACTGTTGGGTCCCATTTGATTTTTTAGATATGATTCTAACCTAAATTAATTCTGTTGCTATTTCCTGTCCTTTGTCCCATAGTAGATGAGGACAGTTTACATCCTATTTGTCAATGAATGCTTTGAAATTGTCTTAGATAATACATATGTGACACCGCCTATGTTACTGCTGCCATGCTAGACATTGGAAAAACAAAGAAACAAAGGAGCTCCTAATCTAAATTGTAAACCTAAACACCACCTTTAACCTTCATAACTGTTTATAAACTGCTTTAATTCTCTTCATAAGAACTTCAGAAAAATCTCCTAGTATTTTCCAGGATTACTCTATCACCAATATGATTCCAAGACATAACAAAGAGGTGAGGGTTTTGGATGCTTTCCCATATCTTTCAGTTCTTTGTCCAACACTCTTTCTATTATTGCTGTTTTATGAAAATTTTAACAGTGAACCTCTTTCTTCTGATGAGAACTGAAGCTACAGTACAGCACAGCGCATTTGAGATACAAGTCTGGGCCCATTGCTGCATTTAGTCAAACCACATACCAGTCTTGGCATCCAACATACTTGACCTACAGATTCATTATTTAAAAAAGACATACATACTCAAAGTTTAGTGACTATTATAAGTTTTCTGAACATTTCATAGGAAAATGAAGGAGAGGATGTAGATCTCTCCTATAATTTACTAAAAATTATGAGACCACTTTCCCAAGTGGTCCTACTCCGTGGTCCTTTCTCTCACCTGTCACCATCCCCTCTTACTTCCCTTTAGCTTCCTCTCCTTTGATGCAGCAACCTGCACATGAGCAGCTCTAAAACTCACACCTCCCACAGGTCATCCTTACCACTCTATGTAACTCTCCTGGCAGGGGAGTCCAGTGCCCATTTAATCTCAGTTGCTTTACTTAGTGATTATTTGCTTACGCATACCAAAGAAAGAGCCTCAAATTTTCTTAAGCAAAAATAAAAGGTATGACCATTTTATTCCCATACAAGACTGAATCAGGAAATGGAAAACCAGGTTATAAGGTTCCTTTGCAGTTTTTCCAAGCCCTGATTTAGTGACTGCCCCATTACACTCACCCTCTGATGAAAACTTTTCTATGTTCCTCTTAGCAGGGTTAAAATGCCTCATGGTTAGCCAGATAGCAACTTGAATTTTAAGCACCCACCAGAGACTGACAACAATCCCTGTATCCTATGAGAGGAAATCTGATTGACCCAGCATATCTCAGCCAGGTAAGACTTTCAGTAAACCAAGGCCAAGTCATATAATCAATTCCATATAATCAATTCCCTCCTCAGCAGAGGGGGTACCAGGAAGGGGTCATGGATACAATGAATAAATTGGCTAAACATACACATAATTCATCATCTAAAGCCTACATTTCTAATTTGAGAGGTCAACATTTACTTCTTCAGTCAATCAATTAGGAATTCAGTCAACAAATAGAAGTTTCTGCTTTGGAGAAGCTCCATTGAGAAGAAACAAAGACCCAAACAATGTAGCTTGTGCAAAGACAATCTGTCTAGTAGAGAGTAAAGCATATATACAATTCCAATAAAATGCAGTGTTTCTCTCATGAGACTCTATTGGTGTATTCATGCAACTCCCAAAGCATTTTTTCTGACAATTTTAAATACTGTCATTGTATTTTGTTGAAAATCTAAAAATAGAATCCTATTCTAGATTATCTAGATAAATATGTAGTAACCATGTTTTACCACAGATTTTCACTTCCTAAGTCTGATTAATGTTTATGCATGAGGTGTTAAATGACCACCTAAAGTAATCCCTTTTTCTTTTAACTGTTTAATAAAGTGTTTCTTATATTAGAATTCACATATTTATTTGGGGGACTTTGAGGTTTCTGAAGTTTAAGAAGCAGTGAAATAAGTAGAAATTTGACAAAGTGTTGTCATTTATTGAGCCCCTCTTATGAACTCTGTGTGTGTAATATATATATATATATATATATATATATATATATATATATATATATATATTAATTATATAAAATTTCACTTAATCTTACAATAATCACTTAAAGTTGATATTATCATTCTCATTGTGTAGCTAAGAAAACAGAAGCCTATAAAAACTAAGCAATTTATCCAAAGATCCCAAAGGCAAAACAAGTTGGCAAAACAGTTGGAGCCATAATAGTAATCCAAGTATATCTCATACTATCTCATGTATATCCTTTCTTCTACATCTTATTGACTAAGAAGAAGTTGCATTTAAGTCCTAGATTCTATACTTTAATTTATGTAATCTAGATAGTTAAGAGGTCATTCTGGAAAAATCAGAAAAGCTTAAAAGCATGAGGTACATATAAGGGACAAAGATTATTTGAATCTGATAAATCTAGTGGGCATGAAAATAGGGTTGCCAGATTTAGCAAATAAAAACACAGAACACCTACTTAAATTTAAATTTCTGATAAACATTGCATCATTTTTATAATAAGTATTTCCCATGCAGTATTGAGGATATATTCATACTATTAAAAAAATACTTATTTTCCTGAAATTCAGATTAATTGGGTATCCTGTGTATTCTCTGGCAACCCTTCTTGAAAAGAGATAGTCAGCGGGAGGGGTAGGGAGTGGTGGAGATAAATGGAGCTGAAGGCTGTCAACTGACTAAGATTAGACTTTATTGTTGAGGCAAAGGGGAATCATTTGGGGTTTCTGAGAAAAATAGTGACATGATCAGATTTGTGTTTCTGGAAGATTAATCTAGCTGAGAAAGGCAAAACAAGTTGGACATGAAGTGTTGGAGGTAGCAATTCAGAGGGGAGATATTAGGGCCTGACTTACACTGCTGGCACGAGGATAGAGGTGCTGGATCGACTTTGAGTGACACAACAGAAAGAGCATCATCAAATTACGTCATCTCAAATTGGCTAGTGAAATGTGCCTCTGTGGAATTGTAGAACTAGCAAATACCTTTGAAAAGGGAAATACTCACCATTGTCAAAATTTCCATTTTAAAACAAACACTTAAAATGCCTCTCGAAATGTTTTCCCCACATGTGGGTGACATTTTCCCCAAAAGCTATGTAAACATCACATACTCCATCCTGAGTTCCTCCACTGAGTACATGAAGTAGTTTTTCATCATGACAGTGAACACAACGCAGACACTCAAGAGGTAAATGATGGATGAAAGACAGCTTTGAGCAGCCACTGGGAATGACACACAAAAAACTGAAGATTGCAGTACACCAAAGAGAAGCCTTACCTTTGGTTGTTTTTTATCAAGCATGCAGTTTATCTTTTGCCCCAGGACTGCAAGGTTTTCCACATAGGCATGGTGGTTTATGGTCACACGTAGGTACCCTCCAGAGATGACCTAACTCATCCATCATACCAAGTCTCCAGCTATCATATGGGGATCATCTAGATACCAAACACACTGAAAAAGAGAACAAAATGTGCAGGCAATTTTAGAAATTTTAAAAATGTATTCAGCTAATATTTATTGCATATGCACTCCCATAAATATAAAATAATGTAAAAACATAAAAGTATTTCACCTTAAAATATAGGAAAGTGCCCATCTTTGATCAATATATCATCCCATTTGCTCCCTTTTACAGCAAAACAAAAAAGTGTCTCTACTTCTCTTTCTCACCCTTCATTCTCTCTTGGATCCACTCCAACTAGGAGTGGAACAGAGGGCTAGTTGCTATTTGTTATTTGGTACAGAGGGCGAGTTGCTGTTTGTTCATTTTTTTGTTTGCAGTATATGCTCTAGAACAGGATTCAAGAAGAAAAGCAACATAAACATGTTCATGCAGGAAGATTTTTACCAGTTCTGGTTTCTTTTTTCCCAGTGGAAATGAAAATAGTAGTAATAGTAGTAGTAGTAGTAGTAGTAGTAGTAGCAGCAGCAGCTCTGAGATCCCAATGTTGAATCATTGAGGTCTTCTCTCTCCCTACCACTGCCACATCCTACTGGTTACCAACACCCACATGTATTTCGTCTATTATGATTGCCCCCTATTGACCTCAACACTTTTAATCTCTTTTGACATGTAAGAACTCCTTGGCTTTTTACATAAAGACCCTATAAAACTAATTTATTTTTTCAGGATTACCTCTGAACTTCAGTGCATAAGTAACTTAACTAAGTACTATACTACTTCCTTTCTTCTGAAATGTTTTTGCCCCTATCTCTACATGTCAAAAAGTCTCTCATTTCTTTAGAACCAATCTCCAAAACTATCTTCCCCATGAAAACTTTCCAGCTGCTCCATTTATTAAAAATACTCATTTCCTACTCTGCTTTCCTCGAACAATACTTCCTATTTTCCTAATGTCAATGACGATGTTCCACAAGTACTATATTACTTTATTAGTTATCATGAGAAAACACCAGCTGATAAGAAATTTATAAACTAGGACTATATTTTAGGGAGTTAGTGAAGTATATGGGGGTGATAAATTAAATCTGATGATTGGGTATGAGGCCCAGCTGCTGTACTTGCTAGAGCATCTCTTCAGGCCTTAATTTCTAATTCAGTAAAATGCAGATAATAACAGCCTCAAACACAAATTGAGTAACAGAGTGTTTAGCTCATGGTCGGTGCCAAAATAAAAATAAGTTCTTTTCTTTGCATCTTTAGAGTATCCTGGCCCCTAACACAAAGAATGCTCAAAATAAATATTAAATCATGGAAATATAGGTCATCATAAGGGCTGTCCTACTGGGAACTCAGTGTCAATGGAACAATCCTATTTGAATCTCCAGTACAGCAAAGTCTTTAAAGGACCAAATTTCCAAATCTGTTTCTCTGATATAGAAAACAAAATATAAATGAATGTGGTATAAATCTACTGCTCCCAATTGTGTGTGTGTGTGTGTGTGTGTGTGTGTGTGTGTGTGTAGAAAGAGAGAAAGAGACAAAGAGAGAGAAAGAAATGAGAGAAAAAAATGAGAGAAAGGTATATAGGGGAGGGGATTGCATTTTTAATCCTTAAATTCCAAAATCAAACCAGTATTTAGATTTTGTATTTATTTTTTCCTAGTTCATTTGATACTTTTCTTAATCTGTTCAGTTCAGTTCAGTTCAAGTTTTAGAAGGAAACATATCTGTTCTTTTATTTGCTCTATACTATCCTTTCTAGCTTTCTTTTAGCTTTACTTTTCCCCTTATTTTGCATTATCTCCAATCCAATGTAATTACTAATATCAAATAGAAGTTTTATGTGCTTTCATTTAAAAATCACAAGTTGCTTCAACCAAACAAATTGACCCAGTTGAACAAAAAATGAAATCCTAAAAATTGTGCATAAATTGAATTTGTTTAATTGAATGAATGAATGAATGAATATTAAATATTATTTAATATAACCCTTGAGGAATAAAT
Organism: Pipistrellus kuhlii; assembly: GCF_014108245.1. Lineage (NCBI taxonomy): Eukaryota > Metazoa > Chordata > Mammalia > Chiroptera > Vespertilionidae > Pipistrellus > Pipistrellus kuhlii. Next base: position 8,826,031 of record NW_023425438.1, read on the forward strand.
ACACTTTATTAATAACTATTTGGGCAAAATGAATAATTTCACATTAATATATCTTTTTAAATGGGGGTTTTCATATATCAGATTTGTTTCACATGGGATAAATCTGTAATCCCATTCCTATCTCCTTGATATTTGTTTCCATAATGACAATATATATATTGGCTTCTGAGAAAATAAAAACCATGTTTAATGAAACAAATAAAGGGAATAAGTCATGAGCTGCATTAATAAATTTGGCCCACAGCTTAGAAAAGGCAGCCAAATCAAGTGCCCCGTCTCATATTCATTCGGGAAAGCCTTCCCTGAACACAGAAGGGAAATATAACTCTATTAAAATCTCAGACACAGGCTGCTAACCAGTTGGATATAATATTATAGATTTTTTTTACACTTGACTTTGGAGAGGCTTTTGAATATCATTTCTTCAATACGATTTGTATAAATGAGGGATGAGTGGTTGTATTGTGATATACAAATGTATCGCTCAACCTGCTACTTTAATAGTTTGCTATGATGATGAAAAACTTACAATGACATTTCCCTCGACATAAATGCAGATCTATAAAACAGGGATTACGTTTTCAGAATCACAGAATGCTTGAACTAATGGGATCATAGAGAAGACTTAGTATGGCTTTTGCCTTTCATATTTCAGGAGGTCAAGGCCCAGAGAGCTAATGACATATCCATGATCATGCTGGTGCTTGGTGTCTATACCACGGGAACTTTAGGAGCCTGTTTCCCCCTTTATCCCACAGAAAAGGACCATTCTAGTGCATTGAAAGTTCAGATTGTACAGTTTAACCACTTCCCTATTTGTCAATGGCTAAGCTGCTTAAAAACTCTAGCCCTAAATTCTTCTGCTGACAAACTCGGTGTGTCTCTGGTTAATTAGTGCAGTTACCACTTGCCTGTCTGCTTTCTTGTATTTCAAAGGGTTCCTATTCTATTTTCTTTGTCCCTTTGCATTTACAGCTTTTTAAAAAATTGCTTTGCTATTAGAGTATTGACATCTAGGTGGCAAGGGGATTCAATCTGCTAGTTTATCCTGCCAGGGGATATGCTAACAAACCAAACACCCTAAGGGACATCAGCACTAGGAGGCAGCCTTGTCCTTCAGAAAGATGCGGACCTTTGGGGGTCAAAGAATCTGGAATCCAATCCTAGCTTTGCCATTATTAACTAGGTCATATAAGGTAGATTAAAATACCCAACTTCAGGTTTCCCTGAACATACATGTTTTGTAGGTTCTTGAGAACATTGGATGAAAGAATATCTGCAAATTACCTGGAGCTTTCTTATGTGAGTTGTGAGTCACTCATGTTAATTCCATTTTATTTCCTTGAAAGCAGATCTAGAGCTGTGTTATTCAGTAGGTAGTCCACAGGCCAGCAGCATCTGCATCACCAAGGAGCTTGTTCAAGGCCTACCCTACTCTTGTTGAATCAAGAACTATGCTTTCCAAGATCCACAAGGCATTTGTACACATGTCTTTATGCATATAAAGTCTGAGAATCCCTGCTTTAGAGGCCCGTTTTTATTAACTGACAGCTGTTGGGGCAAAATTGAACTGGGTTATGAGGAGGTATATTCGTGAAGCTCTAGAATATCCTGGGGCAGACTCAGAAGTTCTGAAGAGAAATTTATAAAAAGTCTCTTTATCACTTAAAAGCATAATATCCTTCCAGATATTCCTGTCTCCCATCAATAAATGCAATTTGATACCCTAAAGCAGCGGTCGGCAAATTGTAGCTCGAGAGCCACATGCAGCTCTTTGGCCCCTTCAGTGTGGCTCTTCCACAAAATACGATGCACCTTAATTAAGTTAATAACAATGTACCTACCTATATAGTTTAAGTTTAAAAAATTTGGTTCTCAAAAGAAATGTCAATCGTTGTACTGTTGATATTTGGCTCTGTCGACTAATGAGTTTGCTGACCACTGCCCTAAAGCATGCTGTGCATCTTGTGGCACCATGTTGAGTAGATGCAGTTTCTCGGCTCCCCTACCATGTAGACAATGGAGATGGCTCCATGCCAGGTGACTGATTCGTCCAACTATTAATAGTATTGTTTCTTGAGGAAGTCTTAGCTGTAGCATCTGCAAAATGAATTTTTAAGTCTACAAGCAGACCAGGTGTGTAACTCTTCATGCCTGAGCCCACATGCACATCATCCCAGTTCCCTGGGTCTACTGACCCTGTTTATCCCTAAAGCTGCTCCTTGCATTTCTGGGGCCTTTGATGAGGCACTCTCACTGGTTCAAGTACTTTGAGGGCTATTAGAGATATAAAATTTGGTTCAGTTGGGAAATAATGTCAGAAGAAATAGCCACACACTGTAGACAGAAGAAAATCCTACAACTCACTTTCTAAGAAATCCCTCACATTTTAGTGCTCAAGGTGCTGTTTCCATTTAGGAAATTAATTAGAACAGGGACTGATAGGTAACTTAAAGTGCACCTACTTTGTACCAATAGGCTATTAGGTCACATGGGGACAATGAGAGCATTTGGTGGCAAATGTTGAAGCCTGACTGACTGTCATGAGTGTTTCATACTTCTGCGTAATGCTCTGTATTTTCTTTGTTTAAAAACAATTTTAAAAAATGATAACATCTTGACATAAGCATATTTCAAAGTAAAAGAAATGCCATTATACTCATCAAAATACTCGAAGCACTTATTTAAAATTTGGAGTCTGTGAATTTCTTTAATTACCAGAAAGAATTTGAAATGTCAGAGTGATGACGTTAACTACTCTCCGACTATCTGACCCCAAATAGGATCCTCTCTTAATCACAGGCTTAGGTGGCAAGAAAAAAATCAGGAAGGTGATTAATATCTCCTTTTCAACCAGATAGAGATTTATAATTGCAAAACTGCTTTGAATTAATTGCCACCTGTAAATCACTGTGCCCAGGAACTCAATAAATGTTCATCAGAGCACTATCAACATTTGCTGATAGTGCTCCACCAAGTCCTCTAGAAAAGCTTTTCCTCTTAGGACCATGTTTGGCTAACCACTCATCTAGATCCTTCTAGATCTCATCAGTAATTGCTAATGTTATCTCTTTGGATGAAAGAAAAACTCTGCCAGTTGTTGTGTTGACAAGTGTATCCAGGGAGATATTTCACTGCCAAGAGGTTGGATTGGATGTGAGGAAATTTCCATTTCCATAAAAAAAAATGTAAATGATCAGAACCATCTCTCCTAAGCACAGTCCTAACCATCAACCTAGAATTTATTTGGGTGTTGTTTTAATGGGATTATTTTTTCAATAAAACTCTAGTAAAATTTTTAGGAGAAGTTTTAGTTGATAGCATTCAGGCAAAGTATCTGTCAACAAGATTTTATTTTTTGGACGTGTTTGGAAGATTTGAAAAAGTTTTTCTTTTTCCCCCACTTGGAATTCTCCAGAGAATAGCTAAAGGCTTACATATTAGGTAGTTTCTACTCCAAAAATTCATTTTATATTAAAATTGAAACTCTCAGGATTCTCTTGGGTACTAGAATATGTAAGTGTGTGAGTATGACACCACATGATTATAGATTTCATGACTGAAAGAGAACACCAGTTTAAATTAAAGGAAATTGATTGTATTTGTGTGTGTGTGTGTGTGTGTGTGTGTTTAGGAAAAGTGTAAAGAAAACTAAAAACATTGACGTTTATTGAGTTTCATGACAATAATAATATAGTACGATTTACTGAATTGAAATTCCAATCCTGGTCTGTCTCTTCACGAACTTACTACCTAAATAGTACAGTATAGGACACCCAGTTCTTTTTAGTGAGAAAATATATATGTTTTCTCTGAGAAGTAAAGTTTATTCAAGGAAGAGGAGAACGATTCTCCATAATGCATTCACCTGAATGTGCTACATTCCAGCTGCATGATCTTCATTCTTCCTCAGAACCTCACATCCCTCATTTTGAAAATGCAGAAAGTGCCTAACTCCCTCACAGGACTGCTATGCTCACATGTGAAGCACTTGCACAGCTTATATACCTAATAGACACTCACTGAATGTTCAGTCTTCCCTTGCTTTCCCTCCACAACCTCAGGCAATGAGCAGAAAATACCTACGTGGCCTGGAGATCTCCTGGGCTTTCCTCAGCCATTCACCTCATCAATGGCAATCATCACCAATTCACTCAGAAAACACACAGGAAAACACATCCTGGGACTTAAATGCCATACCTGAAAGAATTACCTATATCTTTACAAAATGAACAATGTATTTCTAGAGAAAGTAGGAAGAAAAGAAGGTAAAATTGTTCAAAGGGATGTGTAGTAAATGGACAGCCTCACAGACACACTGGAAGTTATGCTGGGAGAGAGGGAAGAACGCTTAATTTGAGAAATTTAACAAGTACAATGAGAGATATGCAACACTTCTCTTCATTAAGTACACAAACCTCAAGCCATTTGTTGACAGAAAATTTTCAGATAAACGATGGCAACTTGAGCAAAATTGAAGATGAATTGACAACTTCTAAAGCAGCCAAAGAAGTCATTTCCCTTCCGAGAAGATGAGGTGTGTCCACCAGTGCCTCTAGTATTCTGTAAATGTATTCAAAGGATGCAGCTATATTTAGCAATTTGCAAGGGTCAAAACTAAGCCTTTTATTCCAACTCACATCTGTACAGTAAGCGCCTAGCTGAGCAACAAACATTGAGAAAGGTTTACCAGACTAAAGCTGCAGAGCGCTGGGCAGCACAGCAGGTCCAAGCCAACAGCAGATTTCCAAAGGACAGTCCTGTAATGGAATTCCGAGTGGACGATCAAAGGGGTGGAACCATCAGCAAAGCATGACTACACATAACAAATCCATCAAGACCTGTGGCGTCCCTGGGAAGACAAATAGCAAGGAGCACGGAGGCTTCAATGGTATTTCAGATTATTTACTATCCCCCAGCCTCCAGCAAGCAGGGTTGAGAAACAATGCCATTCAAATTCCCATCCATTCAAGGAACACAATCAAAACACCCCTTTCCTTAGTCAGCTAAATTTCCTGTCTAATATTTATTTATTTTTAACTGAACCTCATGTGTGGCTACATAAATAAAAATACACTTGCATATGTTTTTACATATTTCTGTTACCACTTCAAGCAAAATAGGCTTGATGGATTCTTTGTGAAATCTGGAGTGTATGTTTTGAGCCACACGATTTTAAATAGAGGCAATGTTGCTTTGGGGTCCTCTGGGGGCCAGGGCAGCTAAAACAGAAGTAAAATAAGAGCCCCACAAGACTGCCAAAGGGAGTAATGAGCCATAAGTATGAAGATGCAGTAATATGTTAAGGACAGAGAAAACAACCGGTTGTTTTAAATATGAGTCCCAAATTGATCGTCACGAAGGCAGGTATGGTTTGCAGTCTAGCCCACTTCTCATCTGGGTGACTCTAAGTCGAAAAGGTCAGTTTAAAGAGCATTAGTGCTATTATTTAGTTCATTGTGATGAACACATTTTTCTTCAGCAGCTCTGGGGAGTCATTTTTGGTAAGATTCAAAGATTCAATGAATCCCACCTCCAATTCCCAGTCAGAGTAAGGGAATGTCAGCCCCCTACCTCACACTGGGGAAGGGGCTTCACAGGGAAATCGGAGTTCTTGGCAAATGTCCAGAGGCAAGCTGATTAGCCACTAATGACCAATCAGAGGAATGGTGGCTGAGTTGGGTTCAAAAGATGCACAAGCATTTCCCATGTACCAGATGTGAGCCAGGTAGAAGAGAAAGAGCCAGATTGCCATACGTCTCATCCAAGTGGAGAACAGACTTGAGCAGAGAGAAACTGTAGGCAATAATACCTGATTTTCAGTGGCTGTGGAAGGATTAAGTAACCAGCCAGAATAAAGAAATATTTGTAACTATCAAGGGAGCTACAGGTACAAGATCCCCTGTAATTAGAGGGTAATAGGGAATGTTTTCCTCCAAAAAATACATGCATATCTCATGAGGAAAAATTGGTTTTAAATTCCTGTCAGGTCTAGAGCAGTGGTCGCCAACCTTTCAGACCTCATGGACCACCAGGGGACCACAGACCACGGGTTGGCAACTGCTGGTCTAGAGGGCAAGGCCAACTTTTGATGGTGTCAGTTATGTAAAATTTCCTGGAATAGTCATGGATTCTCTAACTATTCTCATCCAAAGGCAAGGAAAGAGCTAGACCCAACAAATGTGTTAAAGGGTCAGGGGAAAAAATATACAGTTGCTTAAGGATTATACCCCAGGAGGCATGCTTGTTCAGATATGTTATCCCCCACAGACAACGATGGAATGGCACATTCACACAGACAACACAAAGTATGATTAAATAAGGTGATTTAAAAGAACAAAACAATTTAAGAAGCACTTGATATCTGAGGACTGTCCTGCTCAGGGACTTGTGAAAGCTCCCAGCTATCTAGTAAATCCTGTTTCTCTCCCTCGATCTGAGAGTTGAGACTCTACTACCAGACCCTGGTGTCCACTTCTCTTCCTCACAGCTCTCGTTTCCCATCACTCCCACATGCACATCCTTTGATGTGCCAGGAACACTATTTGCTGCTACTCTCATCACTTGTGTCTAATTTCCCCTTCTGTTATATCTAAAGAAATAGTTTGCATTATTCAAAGACACCCCTCCCCAAGGACCAGGGAAGATTACAGCTATTCGTTTTCTGTGCCTTAAGGTTCTATGTTTTCGTGGCTATTGATTTTCTTGCCCTGTCAAAGCCCAGTGGTATTCAAAACTGGCTACATATTGTAATTGCCTGAGAATGCATAAAAACAACACCTCTGGCAGGGGCCCCACCCAATAAGAGTTGAACCAAAACCTCCAGGCCTTGGTGCCAGGCAGAGGTGTTTTATTTTATTTTTGATGTTTTCCCAAGCTCCCCAAGTAATTCCAATGTGCAGCCAGGATTGATTCTATACTGGCTAATACAGAACACTGCTAAAGAAAATTTCTTATCATGAAAGAATGTATAGATTTTCTAAGCTTGAGCCCCCTCCCCCCCCCCCCAAGAAATCTTGATAGAACATCAGCTGGTGTGTAGGTTTTTAGTTTCTATGACAAATGAAAGTTGAATTAGACATGGCTGTGAATAAATTGTTGGGCCTGGGAAAAACAAAAGTGGATTAAAAGAGGGCGAGATGGTTGTGCTATAACAGTGGTTCCCAAAGCAGAATACACAGTGGTATCACTGGGCACCTCAGACATACCTATGCTGGGGTGTCAGCCCTCGAGATTGTGAGTTAATTGATTGGGTGGGCTCAGGCACCATGCAGTGTTTAAAAGCTCCCTCACTGACTTTAATGTACAGCCAGGGTTGAGAATCATTGCCCTGGATAAAACATAAGGTTAGCACTGCCTGACATTGGGTTATCAAATGAAATAAATTCTTCTATGAAGGACTATTCCTTAAAGAATAGAGAATGAATGTGGATATTATGTCAATAAATGTTGTTATCTTAGAGTAGGGACTGGAGAACCAGGGGCGGGTGGTGGCAGATGTGAATGGCACCAGGCCAAGACCCCAGCCCCGCCAGTAGATCCACACACAGAGGGCAACCAGGGCAGAGGGTTGGACTGGCCAGCAGGCAAAACGGCCAACCTCTTGGTCCCTTCCCCTGGCCAGCAGGCACCAATCACCTAATAGCAAAAGGGGAACCGAACCGGGAAACTGGGATGGGTGGCTATGGGGAGGGGGTGGGCCAGCTGCCAGCAGCCGGGGAAGATGGCCCTGATCACAGGCCAGGCCTAGGGACCATACCAGTGAACGAATTTCACGTGCCAGGCCTCTAGTAAACAAATAAGTGTTTGGAAATCCTTTTCTCTGGGACACTGAGTTTCCAAGGCCCTGTGTAGACATGACCCCCTTTCCTGCACTGATAGATTTATAACCCAATTGGTAACTAGGTGATTGCTAAATGTAATGGCTAATTGATTCATTAACCAGTTAATGTAGACAAAATGATCAAATCACTAGTTTGTTTTAGACTTAGTAACAATAAAAAGTCCATTACTGCTTTAAAAACATGGTGTGTATCAGCACCCCCACATTCAGTAACTAAATTAAATACAATTGTGTACTTCTCAGTCTGTCTCCAGCTGCCTTGGCATCTGTTTCAACTCCCTGCCTTGTCCTTCCCCCTCAACTCTTTGGATTCTTTGCATAGAGGTGGGTCTCAGCAAGGACAAATCTTGTGTTCACTTTTAGAAACTGTAACAGTGGGAGCTTGCCGAATTTCACCTTCTGGGGTGTCAGAGATGTTTGCAGCTTCTCACGTCTGCTCATCATCTCCTCTGCAGTGTCCTCACTTAGACTGCCTGCTAAGGCTTGAGAAAGTTAAGTGTTTAATCTTAGTACACAACCAAAGAGAAGAAAGCTACTTTCTATTATTTTTTTAAATATCCTAGTGATTCGATTAAAATCACAGAGGTCCAGCTCTACAAAAAGGTATTGCACTTTATTAATTTCAAATAAAAAAAAGGTCAACAAAGAGCTCAAAGAAACAACTTCCTAGCAAAGTTTAAAGCAGGGCACAGCCTAACACAGTGGTTTTTTGAAGACCTCATACCCTCTATGTTGGCCAGAGTTCAAAATTCAAGTCTGAAGGAATCAAGGCAAAATGTCTTTTGAGATGAGAAGAGAAATAAAAAGAAATCATTTGTTTAAGTCCCAGGCTGTATATCCTCCCCTCATAGATGTAGATGCATTCGTTACAAAAACAATTACATGATGTTATGCAAAGGGCCATTGTCCTATGCAAATGCCCCACCTCTGAAACTGTACATCCCAGATGACCTTGTAGTATTATCCACGAAAATTCTACTTCCAAACCTACTAATTGGTCAGACACAGGAACTTGCCAGTTTATTACTCATTCTTCAAAAATAAGATAGGAGCCGAGACCGGTTTGGCTCAATGGATAGAGTGTCGGCTTGGGGACTGAAGGGACCAGGGTTCAATTCCGGTCAAGGGCATGTACCTTGGCTGCGGGCATATCCCCAGTAGGGGGTGTGCAAGAGGCAGCTGATCGATGACTCTCATCGATGTTTCTAGCTCTCTATCTCTCTCCCTTCCTCTCTGTACAAAATCAATACAATATATTTAAAAAAAATAAGATAGGAAATATTTACATAAGGCAGTGATATTCTCAGAAGTCCTATTATAATACAACTGTCTAGGTACATAAATAATTATCAAACTATGATCATCCAAAGGTAGGCTGATATAGTCAGATCAGCTAGCCAAAACCACCTCTGTTCAAGGGTTATTTTTTTTTAAGAAAATGCAATGCTCCATTTAACTGTTTACCTCAGTTTGCACCACTGGTAAAGTGCTAACATACAAATATTCTACTTTTCTAGTTCAAAATACTTATTGACTGTCAAGTGTGAGAGCACAATTAATTATTATATAATCGCCAAATAATTAAATTACCCCAAAACAGGGCAGCTTCAAAAATGGCTGTTCTCTGGATGCCAGACAATTGGACCTTCCATACTTTCTTGTCCATTTAAGAACCCCAACTTCCATAACTGTATAGGAGGTTTCCTTTAGTGAGAAGGAATGTAGATGCAGCTCTAGAGGGGATGACTGAAGGAAGCTGATCATTGTCTCACTAATTAGAAAGATATGGAGAAGAAACCAGGAAGGCTGGTCAACAACCTTCATTGCTTTGAAAGGTCAGAGCTAGTTGGCTCACTATTTAGTGGAGACATTGTTAGCTGAAGCACTCTCCACCTCTGTTTGTCTTATGTAAATTTCTGATATTGGCATTTCCTGCCTAAAGGCTATGGGTGTATCCCATAGCCTCAATAAAAGGTATAGTAAGGCCAGAGCGCAGTGTAGTCCTCCCACTAGTGGTGGGCTCTTGCCAGGCCCGCAATATTCCCAAATTAATACTTTTCTAGTCTCTTTTTATTTGTGTACAGCCTTCTCCAGAACCCGGACCCTAAAGCAGAACCCTGAGCCACCGGCACGTGAAAGGGGTTCCCACAGGTGACTTTGCCCTGTTCCCACATCCACTGACCTATTTAGAACAAACATTTTACAAATGGAGACATGACACCCAGAGAAACTGGCGTGCTTTTCCTCCTACCCTTCTAAATTCTTCTGGCTGGTCTAATAATCACATTAACAGGAGAAAATAAGCAAATGTATTACCTATGCATACATTCGGGGATTCCATAGGAATATGAGATTGGGCAGTTGAGGTTTCCATGTCCTTCTCTAGACTAAAGAGAGGGAGGCAGGGTTCTGGGACTTCAAAGAGAAAATAGGCAACTCACAGGTAGATGAGAAAGAGCAAACTTGTGGTAAACAGATTCCTCTGGGCCACTCAGAGACAGTGGAACTCAGGCCATCCAACAAACAGACTGGTTTCTCTCTCTCTGTCCACCACACTTAGTTTATGTTATACTAAGAGGTTAGCTCCCCACCTTTACGCAGGCTTCCGGATCTGAATTTATTTAGGCAGGTAAAGGGGAGGGTCAAAGTTTCTTTCTGAGACTTTTCTTTCTTATATATATAGATACAGATATAAAGATGTATCCTTATTGGTTTAGAAAACTCATACTTCCATTTGGAGTCTTATTCAAAAAACACGTCATCACTTTTCCTCTTCTCTTTCCCCACCGTTCCCTGTGGAAAAATTCAGCTTTGTCCCCATTGGTAAGTCACCTTTCCTTTGCAGGTGGCTTTCTTAAGTTGTCAGCAGACAAAGAACAGCATTAAAGACTTGACCAGAGAACTAAGAAGGCCAGAAATACCCTAGTTGTTAAAGACTGGGATGTGAGAACTGAGAAGGAACCGATCAACTCCTCTGTGACTTCTCAGAATAAGCCCAGCCGTTGGCACCCAGACCTTACGCTGCCACTCTGGCTCAGGCACACAAAACAATTGTTTCAACTCAGTGCTTGCTACATACACTTACTCTATCCCTCCCACTCTTCCTTCTCAATTTACCAGTAAAAATTTCCTTATAATAGTACATGAAGTAGTAGGTTTCAATATACTTTGCATACACACATACCCCCCACTAAATAATGCATGCTTTAAGATTTCATTTCCTACCATTAAAAATGATATATACATATATATATATTGTATTTGTGTGTGTATCAGTCCGTTTAGCAGCAAATGAAGGTACAGGCAGAAAAGAATTACACTGGATTTCATAGAGACGTTTTAATCGAGTAGAAAGGTACACAGTAGCTGGATGCTCATTTTATTTCAGATTGCTGTATGCTGTCATTTGCTAAGATTCTAAATCAACAATGATAACTACAAGGAACCCCTGATAATAATGGCAGCATACGTTACAGGTCATCTCACTCCACACGCAGAAGCAATCTTGTAGGAGATGAAACACAATGTTGTAATTAGGAATAGATGGGTTCAATAAATATTAGGCAGCAAACAATATTATTCATTTAGCCATTTCCCTCTCAGCAGAACCTGCAATTGAGGCTCATCCTAATATCTGACCCCTGAAATTAAGATGATAAGGTATCCCCGAGAGAGAAGATGGAGGGAATTTAACAGTCAAGGCTTTCTGAAAATCGTTGGCTTTCTGCAATTGCAAGGTGATGCTCCTGCCCCTCCCCGCGTCTCAGTGATAAACAAGAAATGATAACTGGCAGAGGAACGTGGGAATGCATTTCAATGAGTCCCACTTATAATTCTATGAGTTACATTGTGTTATTTGGATAGAATCGGGCTTCAAAATGAGGTGTTCCAAATAATCCCAGCAAGCACAGATGCTAAACTACTTTGCCTATATTTCCTGGTTATTTACAACCTATTTGACCAATTTCAGCATTTCTTTTCCTTGAACTGACCAAATTGGTCAAGTTCGTCCAGGACCCAGACCATCCCCAGCTTTTTCTGTGGAGGAAGACCTCCATCCCTCCATCACAAGAAAAGAAACTTCAGCAAACTCTGTCTTTAATCAAGTCCCTCTAATTTTCTACCAGTCTCTATTTTGTCTGGAGCAGCAAAAATGGGCCAAACTAGCTCTCTGCTAGCTAATCTGGCAAACTCATGGCACAGAGATGACCACTTTCTACGGAAGCTGGAGCTTGGCCTCTGGGAAAATGGATGCTGAAGGCAGCCCAGGGGTGAGGGTAAGACTAGGTTTAGATATTCCACTGACTTGGTAGGTCCCTTATCAGTGAAAACTTGGCCTTACATGACTCTCATTGTAAAAAGTATTATTTAAATACTTTGCAGCAAATAATGATGATAGTGATGATGATGATGATGATGATGATGATGTATAGCTCCATTTTTTTTTCATTTCACCAAAACTAGGCATTGTGCATATTCCCTGAACTAGTCAAAGTCATCCAGCTTTTCAGAATTCTGCTGATAGAAAGAAGCAATTATTAAGCTGATAATCCCCAGAATTTTTTCCAAGGTTTGATTCAGGAAATTGCTTCCATCTGTGAGTGGCCAACTTATTCCCTCCTAGAAACTTCTTCTTCTAAAATACTAAAAGCATCCCTGAAGTGCTTTAAGGACTGACATCTGGCCTCAGGGTTTCTAATGCTTTTTTTAAGTTATAATTCTCCTCAGGAGGCCCTTGGGCCTGGTACGTTCTGGTGACTGGCAGGCTCACCAGTCAGCATTCCACCTGCTCAACCCCAGGCAGGTGCAAGGCAACGCTAAACTTGTTCAGCAGCCCTTCTGATCCTCTTTCTTTTAAGGCCTTGGGTGTGTGTGTGTGTTTAAAAGACATGGACGTATGGATATATGCATTTCCCCAGTGTTAGAGGAAGGAAGCAGCTAAAAACCTGGGAAATGTGGGTGAAGGCAAAGGATAGGTTCAACGAAAAAGAGTAAACCAAGGGAAGGTCGGCGTGTCCACCTGGGTTACAACTGAGTCATAAAGTGAAGCTGGACAAGGGACCAGAGATTATGAAGAAATGAAGTCAGGGTGGGGCAATGCGATCAAGGGCATGAGAGAAGGCAGACATGAAGGTAAGGAAACCTGGGTTTTAATTTCGCTCCACTCTCGTTCTTAATTTCCTTTCCATGAAATGAAGCTTTAAAATGAAATTACCTCCATCATTTAGACATTATGAATCTATGAAGGCCACACAAATAGCCAAAGCTATAAATATGGCACTGTTTAGAGACTAAAGCACAAGAAAATGAGTTGGAGTCAATTACGTGGAGAAAATATAGATAAAAACAGCACTTTGAAATCAGGCAAAAGTCTGCCTCACACAGAAAATCTCTCATATCCATCTCATGTCTGTCTCCTCTCCTCCCAGATGCTCTACTAGGCGTTGTAGAAGATCCTTTCATTCTATGAGGTTGCACCTTTGATGGAAGGAAAAGCTTTGCTTTTATATTCGATACAATTAGATAATAAGACATATATATGTTATGGTTCAGAAAACCAATAATGCAGTGGCCACAGATAATCAGTGTTAGAGGCATTCATGGGAGAGAGCCCAGGATGACAGCTTAGACCCACGTGATCTGCTCTAGGTGGATTGCCCTCCAATGATCACTCAGCAGATGCTAACTTCCAATCTTAGCAAAATCGAGCAAAATCCTAGGTTTTATCTGGCATTGTCTATTGCCAGAAGCTTAAATTCCTTTCAGGATGTTTTGCAGCCCCTGCCAACCTTAAAATACACTTATATTGATTGGATCGTAGAAAAATCTAAACCTGACAGTAGTCTCAAGTATCCTGCCTAGACAATAGCAAGATACCACTGGGCAAATACCTCAAGTCTAGGTCACCAGTGGGTCGAGGCCAGTAGAAGGCAATCATTGCCTGATTTAGAAAAACATTTATTTCCCCTTCCACAATCGATGGACAAAACGTTGAGGGTATATGCTGCTAAGACTGGGAATAAGCAGAAGCCCTGAGTTCAGATTTCAGGCAGATCAAAGGCTAAGAAGTCAGAGATGGAGCTTGGGTCCCATCGTGTGAAGATGCAGCTCTGAGAAAGGAAACTGTGAATTTCCTGCCTGGCTTTTATCCTAAGCCTGCAGTGCTGATGATGGCTGTAAGAATGGCAGAGGCCTGCGCATTAATTCTGCTCCTGACTGACTTGGAAAAGCCAGCTAGGATTTTACATTATCATGTCACTGGTGAGGGTTTCAGTTTTCTTTCCCTCCATGGTATCCCTTTCTTAGGCAAATAAGAAGTTGTGCAGTAGTTCAAATGGCAACAAAATCCTAGTGTCAGAAATACTTAGAGAACTAAAGAATTCCAACTACTTTTTAAGTCCATAATATTTCTATTAGTCCAAAGTCCCATTTGGAATCCTAGAAAATCTCTCCACGGGAAATCTAATCTTCTTTCACAAACTACCTCCTTGCAAGCTTGCCAGCCACAACATGCTAAGAGGAAATTTTTTTAAATATATTTTATTGATTTTTTTTAATATAGACAGGAAGGGAGAGGGATAGAGAGTTAGAAACATGGATGAGAGAGAGAGATTATCAGCTGCCTCCCGCACACCCCCTACTAGGAATGTACCTGCAACCAAGGTACATGCCATTGACTGGAATCGAACCTGGGACTCTTCAGTCCACAGGCTGATGCTCTATTCACTGAGCCAAACTGGTTTCAGCGCTAAGAGGAAATTTTATGAAAGAATTTGTTTCACTTAGTTTTTTAACCAAGCAATAAATTTGATATTATGGAGCCAAAACATCATGTTGATTTAAGTTAATAGTGCTTTACAATAAGCAACCCTCGGCACCATCCATAACTGCTTGGAATAAAGGCCTTTTCGTTGTGGGGTCTGCCTTCTACTGAACACCTCCTTCCCAGTAAGTCCATGACACTGCTCTCAGATGAGAATAGTGATCTCATATGGTATGTTTCCTCTTATCTGCAAGTGTGGCCATTGGCAGCCATCTGCTTTCTGTTGGCCTGGGGCGTCCTATTCATGAATTGTATGTACCTCTGCTTCTTGTTGGAGCTATTGGTCCTATGGTCTGATAGTAATTGCATATCATAGAGAGAGGTTTGTAGCTTCCTTCCTCTCCTCATCCCACCGTAAATCCTCCCACTCCTACACTCACCCAACCCTCACCCCACCCAAAATCCTCTCACTCTCACCCTCACCCAAACCAAATTCCTGGACATTGAAAATCTACAGAAAGTCTGAGAACTTCCTGTCTGACTCATAGACAAAGTCATAGACAGCATGCACCCTATTTGAAGTCAGCCAGTAGCTTTATTTCCACAGAAGATAATAGTCAACGAAGTCTCACAACTGTACTAGTGATGTCAAATGTACAATATATTCTGCAATATCTTTTCTTGAACAGCTGGCTCACCTCATTGCATATCTATACCCCTTCCACATAGCATGGCCAAGCTAATTAGAACTAACGTGGTTACCTGACTGAGGCTTATGTGAATTTGAAACTGTAATATAGAGCCTCTAGCCAGTCTGTTCTGGGTGCTTGAATGTGGAGGTCACCAATTTGCACATGACACGACTAAATAAATATGAAAAGAAATTGGTGGACACAGAGCTGAGTTGGAGAAATCACCATCAAGTTTCTGATCTTTGGATCATATTACATGCTCAATGTGGGTTACCTAGGAGGTTGTGTTCACTGCGGTCTTTAGGGTACACAGGCAAACGGGAGATTTACCCTGACACCTGCTTCCCAGATCACTGAGACAGGAAAAGGAAAGGCAGAAAATTGCACACCAGTTCTAGTTTCCACCCCGAAGTGACAATGTCACATCTGCTTACATTTCATTAGCAATACCAAGTCGCATAGCTGGAACTTCAAAGAATGTGAGAAAGTGAAATCCTACCCTGAGCCCAGAGGGAGGAAAAACTGAATATGACTTCCACATCGTCCTTATGTTCTTTTCCCTTAAAACATAAATATATAACAATGTTTTCCTGGCTTCCTGCTCTCCTGTGAAGCTATTCTTACCATGGTCACCTGTGACTGAGGTGTTGTTAAATCCAATTAACACTTTTCAGTCATTCTAGCCTCTCTCTCTCTCTCTCTCTCTCTCTCTCTCTCTCTCTCTCTCTCTCTCTCACACACACACACACACACACACACACACACATTTGCTGCTATATATTATTTCCTAACCTCATCATTTTCTTCAGGTTGGGCTTCAGTAACGCCATTGTTTCCTTCCAAACTCTTTATCCATTTCTTTTCTTCTCCTTCCCCTTCCTATTACATACGCATACCCAAGGTCTTCCTGTCGCCCACTAAAATGTACTCCTCCTTATTCTTTAGTGAATTATACCACCATTTCCCAGTCACCCAACTTGGAGTCATCCGTAGCTTTTTTCTTTCCTTCCTCTCTTACCTAATATTGTTGGCAATCAAGTTCTCACTCTGTTCTCTCACTTGGTTGATTATAACAGCCTCATTAAGTTTCTTTTTGCCACAAACACTTATTCTTGAGTTTTATTAGGGTCATCTTTCTAAATATAACTGTTTCTCCTTGCTTGAAAAACTTCAATGTTTTTTAAAGGCCTTTAGGCTAGAGTCTAAAATAATTCCACTGGTTTATAAACTCTTCAAGATCTGCCCATGATTACTCCACCAGTTTCACTTATTCCCATGTTCCTCTCCCTCTGTAAATTACCTGAATTTCCCAGGATGGCCTCTGGTGATGGCCAAGTCTTACTAGATACCTTCTTCCTATTATTTGCCTGGCTAATTCTTTTGAGATTTGGCTCACTGAGCCTACCTTCCAGGGAGTCTTCTTTGATCCTCCCAGTCTTGATCAGGATCAATTTTTCTATTATGTGTTCTTAGAAAAATTTGAATTTATCTCAATCTTAATAGTAAGTTATTGCAATTATGTTTTCTACTCAACATTTTATCTTTCTTTCCTACTATAAGTTCCATTATAAGTTCCATAAGAAAAGATCCAGTTTTACTGATTGTGTATATTCAGGGTCTCATACACTGCCTGACACATAACAGGAGCTCAATAAATACCCATTTTTTTGAGTGAATGAATTAATTAAATACTTAATTAAGTGCCATATTCTTATGAGTACTTTCTTCTGGAATGGTGCTTAAGAACACAAAGAGCAAAGAGAAAAATATATGACACATATATATGTATGTATGTGTGTGTGTGTGTGTGTATAATTTTATACACATAATATATAGGGCAGGGCAAAAGTAGGCTTACAGTTGTTCATATGGAAAATAATAAAATAATTAATAACAATACAAGAATAAACTCTGTTGCGCATACTCACAACTGTAAACCTACTTTTGCTCCACCTTGCATGTATTATGTGCCTGTATAATTACCCCACAAGGACTGGGCCAAATTACCCACCAATGATGCGCTCTCATGAATCTCTGGAAAATTCATGCTGCAATTGGTCTTCCCATGATACCTCCGTTTATTTTACCTTTGGGATTCAGTTTGAAGAACAAGTGTTTTATAGTCTTTAGAATTGTGTGTTAACTTGTTCTTACAAATAAAAAGCCTATCTTTTGGAAACCTGTGTTGGTTTCCCTGCTAATGAAAAATTCTTGCCCTCAAGGAGCTACAGCCTAGCAAGAGCTAAGTTCTCAGCTGAATGGGAGAAGCACAAGTGGAAAGAAAGAGCATTGCAGAATAGAAAAGAGCTAGAGAGATGAAGTCTGCACAGTTCAACCTGAGTCTCAGCTCTTGCCTAATATCACAGGATAAATGACCAGCATTTCCCTCTCTTTTCTGTGACATCATGTCTTCATTTGTAAATGTGTTAAGTAATAAGACAATTTAAAAAGATAAAGTGGCCGAAACCGGTTTGGCTCAGTGGATAGAGCGTAGGTCTGCGGACTGAAGGGTCCCAGGTTCGATTAAGGGTCCCATAATCTCCACGATATAGATGGAGAAATAGTGGTTCAGAGAGGTAAAGTAACTTATCAAATATCACACAACTGGTGAGTAACAGAACCAGAACTCAAACCCAGATTTGTATCACCCAAAGGCCAGGAATGCTAAATATTAGACTACACTACACTTTTAAATGGTCACATAAATGTAGTGTATAGACTCAGTTGCTCATATTTAAGCACTATGATGAAATAGAGCCCATGCTATCAGTGAAAGTTAACAATTAACCAAATTGTCTAGATCTTTCCAGTAAAATGAGTTAGTTGGATCACATTAAATTTGACATTGGGTATCAAGCACTCTGGATAGAGTATTAAAAAATGTCAGCTATCATTATTATTATTATACTGTTGCTAAATACTTTCTCCAGCAACCTTCTCCATTCTGTGACAGTTCTTCCACATATAATTTTGTCAAAAGGCTAGGGTAACACAGCAAGAGATTTATATCAGAAGACATAAATGTATGAGCTGGGCACTTATTTAGGGAGGCCCTGAATTTGAATAGTATCTAAAGAAATCCCCAGAGAAAGATTTTCATTCCAATAAATGCATTCTAGAGAATATTACTTGGACAAAAATTAATTTAAAAAGGGAATTGGTACTTTTAAAAGTATCACTGCATTGAATTTCTTCAAATTTCCTGGCTACAGAAATAATATTTTACCAGAAGAAAACTGTAAAGGTGTTGAGGGAGAAAGCTGAGGATTTGAGGTTAGATTAGATCTGAGATCTAACTCCATTTTTTTCTGACTTTGCTTAGTTGTTTCTTCTTCTTCTTCTTCTTCTTCTTCTTCTTCTTCTTCTTCTTCTTCTTCTTCTTCTTCTGCAATATTTATATAATACCCAAAACAAAAAAATTATGAGAATTAAATAAATCTAACAAATAAATACAATGAAAATAACAAATATAAACAATATAAGATTATGAGTGACACAACCTAATATTTTTTTAAAGCCATAATTATAGCTCTTCATAGCATGAAGCTGGAAAGGCCTACATAGAAAGCTCTGTATCCACTGGTGGGGTTTTTGTCTTTTTAACTGGTTATTATCCTCAACCCTAATTGCCATTTCTCTGATTCTCCTAGCTACATCCATTGATTCCTTTCTTCTTTCTTTTGTGATTCCTGGTAATCCTTCTCACTACAACTCCCCCTTCTCTTCATCTCCCACTGGGAACACACCCATGGAAAGGGTCCCTCACCTGGCCTCATGCACGGGCTCTTGGAAAGCCCTCTGCTGCCCCCATCAGTCATTGTGAGGCACTGAACACAACCTATGGAGGAAGTCCACCTTCCAATAACCATGAAGATTTGGTTTGCATTGGGTTCCAGTAAAAGGAATGGTAATCTGAACCTTACAGTGGCGGAAATAAAATAAAAAATAAAAAAAGCCTAGAATGTTTTATGAATTTTCAGATGCCAACTTGACATATTTCTTGGAATACGTTTTTAAGATAGTAACAAGGAGGGGCAGAGAGAATCCAAATTTAAGCAAACCCTTTTATTAAAAAGCAGGCAGGGCTTTTTAATAATTTTCAGAGAAAGATTCTAGAATAATATTGTGTTTTAATCCATTCAGGATGGCATAACAAAATGCCATAGCCTGAGTGGATTAAACAACCAATATTTATTGCTCATAGTTTCCAGGTTAGGAAGTCCAAGATCAGGCTGCCGGCAGATTTGATGTCTAGTGACGGCCCTGCTTCCTGGTTCCTAGACAGCCATCTTCTCACTGTGTCCTCACATGGCACATTAATTAATGAGAAGTTTACCAAATCCTTACTTTAGAAAAGAAGAATGAACTCAAATTCCACCTTAAGCATCCAGAAAAACAAGAACTAATTAAACTCAAAGTAGGAGAAAAGCAATAAAAATATCAGAGTGAAAAATC
Source organism: Pipistrellus kuhlii (assembly GCF_014108245.1). Taxonomy (NCBI): domain Eukaryota; kingdom Metazoa; phylum Chordata; class Mammalia; order Chiroptera; family Vespertilionidae; genus Pipistrellus; species Pipistrellus kuhlii. Next base: position 8,845,784 of record NW_023425438.1, read on the forward strand.
AATGAAACAGAAAAAAAAATACAATAGGAAAATGCAATTGAACCAAAAGATAATTCTTTGAAAAGATCAATTAAATTGGTAAACCTCTAATAGACAAGGTGCCCTCTACTAAGCTCTCGTCAGCAGTAAACACTTGCATGGCTTGAATACTATTACACTTATTGAGACTCATTTTGTATCTCATAATATGATTTCTATAAGTAAATGTTCACTATGCATTTGAATGTCTATGTCGTTGTTTGGTGAAGTGGCTGATATGTTATTTAAATTTTCTAAAGCCCAAATTGTTTTTAAATGCTACATTATTCCACTTATGTGATTAATCTAAAATAGCCAAACTCAAAATAGCAGAGAGTAGAATGGTGGTTGCTTAGGACTAAGGGCAGAGTCAAACCAGGAGATGTAAGTCAATGGATACAGAGTTTCAGTTATGCAAGATAAATATGTCTTAGAGACCTACTATGCAGCACAATGCCTATAGTTTAGAATAAGACATTGTATACTTAGAAGTTTTCCAAGAGGATAGAAGTTATGCTAAGTACTCTTATCACTACTAAAAAGAAAAAAGAAAGAAAACAGAGGGTGGGAGGAAACTTTTGGAGGTAATGGTTATGTTTACACATTATTGTAGTGATGGTTTCACAAGTGAATTCTTATCACCAATCTCATTATCTAAAGCTTTCTGAATGTTACTCATACCTCAAAACATGCTTTTTAAAAATAATAGGAACAGAGATAATAATTATACTGAATACATTGGTGTTACTCTTTCTCCTGTCTCAGAGAAGCATTTTTTTTTTATCTAAAAATAAAGAAATACAGAAATAAAGCTCCTCTTGCTTCTTAAAAAACAGGCATTGTGTAATGAAAAGACCATCTGGCTGGGATCAGAACACCCAGGTTATGGACCTGGTTATGTCAGTACCTCTAGTGCTTTGGAAAAATCCCTAAAACTGCTCTGCATCTCTTGCCTGATCTCTGATTTATGGAGGTTGGATTAAAGGATCTCTTTGGTGTCTTCTGGCCCTAAATTTCTAGTATTCTATGAAATACCAAAAGCTCCCCTCTGAGAGAAAAGGAAGCTAACATTTGCTGATCACCAATATATTGCAACATTTCATTTATTTTACACACACACACACACACACACACACACACACACACTAGAAACATATTGACCATATTAGTATTTCTCAGCATTGACAGAGAAATAACCTTATATCCCAGGCCCAGGATAGAAGGAGAAATACTATCTGAGATGAGGTTAGTTGCTTGTTATATGGAATTTCAGCTCCACACACCTTCAGAGCACCTGAGTTTTCCCCCCTAACCACTGATGACAACAACCAGAGGGAAAGCAGTTAACCCCTGCCCATGCTCCATCAATCCCTCTTCAATTGTTAATACTAGAAGTATTCAAGTGGCTAACAGAGGGGCACTCCCCATGTTCAACACAAAGGAATTAAGCAGAGCCACACAAAGACACCCAAAGCAAGGACTGGACCCATGAGGTCATCTCACAGAGAAGCCCTGTCTCTGAATCCCTGCCATTCCTGTCAGCTGCTGACCTCACCCAGAAGGTACAGCGGGAAAGAAATGGAGTACCCACCCATCCCATGCAGGCAGCTATGAGACTCACTGCCCCAATGCCATCGTATCTCTTGGCTAAAATTGCAAAACTCCTTTTGTCTAAATGAGAGGTATCCGGGTTGTTACTTTTGCCTTCATCAAACTCACAGAGGAAAGCAGATGCCTACGATGCCTAATGGACGAAAAGCAAGCTTAGCAGTTGAGTAGGCAGAGAAAGCTGGGTTTGAACAGGGACCTTTCCAGGGGTCCTGGGTGAGCATATTAGTGCTGGCACTTTAGATGCTGGAGATTCATTACAATAGTGACCTGAGGGCTGAGCTGTGCAGGAATCATAGAGAGCAAGACTTATGCTAAGATGCTTCAGTATTTTAATAATTAAACACAGTTGAAGTGGGTCCGACCAACTGCATCTTGCATTAAATTCTGGGATGTTTTCCCTTTTGTTATGTCCCACTGTAGCTCTGGTATAGACTGATATAATGTTGACAGTGGGGTGGAGGGCCCTCAGGAAGTGAATGTCTGCTACATACTCAGTGTGATCACCAGAGTCGTCCCTAGGAGAGATTTCATGCATAAAGACACCAGGGTATTAAACAGATAATCCCTTCAGGCAAATAGCTACTTATGAATTTGGGATGAGGGACCAGCGATCCTGCTGTCGTACCTCATTACAGAAACCCAAAGTGACATGCACATTTTGAGAGATTTTCCTCAAAAATCCATGTGGGTAGAGCTGCCAGGATGCATACAAAGCAAGCCATCGAGCCACCCCTAATTGGCGAAACACAGAAGTGAATGTGAATAGTCTTGTTGGAAAGGGACACGATTCTAATAATCTCGCATGAATTGGGGATGCCTTGCCAACTGGCCAAGCCAAATCGAGGCACATTCTCAGCCAGTTTGCATCTTGGGATGCAGTGAGATGAAAACGAAGCGATCCACCCGCATTTCAGATTTATTCAAATGCGACGCTCACATTCAGTGCTCACATTCAGACCTGCCGTGGGCTCCTTCACTTCACAGACCCGGGACTAGAGCCTGCAAACCAGAGATGGTGGGCGAACTAGTGCTGCCAGAATTAATATATTCAAAGTCAGAGCAGAACATCGGAGTCTGAGGATCTAACCTTCAAAGAATTCTACACATGCAAAAGCGTTTTGTGGAAAAGATATTTATTACAGCATTCACATGTCCAAAAATGAGAAGCATGTGTTCTAAAATGATGGTTAATGAACTATGTAATATCCGTCTCCTAGACTATTACGGAGCCTTTGAAAACATTTTCACTGAGTTCCTAATAATATTGAAATTCCATGAATAAAAACGAGATGCGGAATTGCAAATGTACACCATGACACCGAGAAAATGGAAGAACACTCATATTGAAAAGTTAAAAACAAAGCCAGGAAAGAAAAAAAAAAATAGTAAAATGCTGTAATTGTTTTCCTTTAGTTGGCTAGGACTCTGGGAGACTTTCTTTCTTTGTTCCATTTCCCTTTATTTTCTACATGTATAATAAAATGTTGTTTTTATAATAGAAAAGATTTAAAAAAAAAAACCCTTTTAATGGAGTTTTCAACCAAGTTCTGGGCTAAAAACTAATTAAACTCTACTTTCTGTGTGTAGCTTGAGCTGACCTACAAATTCCCAAGATGCCTAACACTGGGGTGAGTCCTAGGTCTACAGCTCTACCCTCGGACACCCCTCCCAACCCCAACAGCTTTGGAGAAGTAAAAGAAGCTCTAGTTGCTCTTCAAGGCACCGAAAGAATATTCAGTTGCCTGGGAGATACTCTGACCCTGCTGGTGAGCCTTGGGTTTAGAGTCTGAGCACTTTTGAAGTGCCACTGCTTGGTGATCAGACTACTTTTAAGACCAGCCAATGGCTGGGCCACACACATAGATCATCACAACAGAATTAGAGAGAAAGCTTAGTGAGCTGTGGGAATCCAAATGTACCAGCTCATGTGCCACTGCAAATCCAAATGACAGAATCTCTCAGTTGCTCTTAATTTTACACCACTGTATTATATTGACCAACCAATAAGTGCCTGGTAAACCAGATCTAATCTGGTAATTGAGCTTGCTGATAAAGAGTCTGTGTTTGAATTCACATGATGTTTCTACAATTGAAAGATTCCTACAGGACAAGAAAAAGTAGCCTAATCTGATTTCTCTCACTCTTTTTTAGCTGGGGTGGACTTGTATCTATGACAGGATACAGGGCATGAGTCGGTTTATAACAGTTGTGAATAGCAAATGCCTAGTTAAGTAAAAGAGGTGAATTTATTATAAGGTTATAAATATGTGTCATGGAACAAGAGAAGCAGCCAGGCCTTGGTAACAAACAGGAAGCATGGAAGCACAAACTAGAACTCATAGGGAACCTAGGAGGTCTTCCTCCTCATTTAGCTCTGCCTCTCTCTAGGCTTTTTCTACAATATTTTCTGGCTATAATCTCTCCATTCTCCTTAGATGGGACTCTGACTGGCTAACTGGCTGATCTTGAGTCCAGTGTCCCACTCAGTGTGGCCAATAATTGTGCAGTCACTTGGTAGAAACAAGGCTTCTGAGATTCTTGCCTCTATAATTAGGTGGCTGGCAAGAGACAGAAAGGGACAGAGACAAAACAAGAAAAGGTGTCCATGAAATGCATCATTCATGTTTTCTCATTGATATTTCAGCACAAGACTGTGCTCAAGGAGATAAAAATCAAGTTTGATAATATAGCAGGATCATGAAGAATATCCTAAAAGTCCAACAAAGGATGACTGGAGAAAAAGTGACAGAAGAAATACAGGCAGTCCTCTGGTTACAAGTATGTCATTTCATGGTTATGTTGCTATCTCCCATTTATTTATAAAAAATAATTTGTCATTTCAACATATATACATACATGTTTTATGTTTTTATGACTTATTTACCACAGGTAATGGTCAGGAATTGTTATTTTGCTTTTTAAATTGTCTTAATGTTTCACTTCATTACTTCTGTGTTCCATATGAGTGACGTAGGTGCTTATATAGGTGGATCCCGACTTATGGGGAAAATCTTGTTACATTGCACCATAGGAATGGATATCCCAAATAACCCGAGGACCTACTGTATCAGAAAGCACTAAATTTAGGGTTAAGATTAAAACAACTGTGGGATTTTGTTGACAGAAGAGAATATTATAACTCAACACTGAATAAGCAAATGTTAAGTGAGAAGGTGAGAAAAGGATGGCAGGTAATGTAAGATACATTTCTCATCCTTATAATGCTTTATATTGCCTTCTATTGTTCCATATACATTAGTCCTGACTGCCCCTCACTGAATGCAAACTTTTTCATGCCAGACAACAAGCCTTATCATTCTTCTGCATCCCAATCCACTCAGAGCAATTACCACACACCTGAATGAAAATCACTTGATTAATGCATATGTAATGGATTGTCATGTTAAAGATTCATAGCTTGGAGGGCTTATAGATTACTTGATTAACAAATTACTTGAATAATAAACATGTAATGGCTTGTCATATTATAGATTTATAATTTGAAGGTTGATGAAAGTTGACTGAATTCATCTCTAGGATACTCCATCTTTACTCCTGAACAACAATCCTTTTCCTAAACCATTTTACAGAAGGACCAGATATATCCTGGTATAATTCAGGATTCATCTACTATGAGAGGTCCTGTTTGTGCTTCAGGGGTAATGACTGGCTCTTTTGATACCGCTAGAATATGTAAATTCTAGATATCTAAATTCCACCGACTGTTGGTGGTTACAGGATTTTTTTAGTCCATTTCAACTGATAGACAGTATTGAGCACTTCCTGCATGCTTGCCCCTGAATCTGTAAGATGAAGATGTGGAAATATGAACAAAGGAGCTTACATCATAGGAGATGCAGATATGGAAGATCAGCATCTCTCTATTTTAATGGCTACAGAATATTGCAGAGATGAAGATATAACCAGTTCTGGTAGGTAGATGGCCTGAGAGGCTTCACTTGGGGAAACAGTATAAAAAGTGGGCTTTGAATTAATTCGTAGATAAAGGAAGAGATCCTCACAAACAAGAGAAAGGAATGTACAAAACCAGGAAGACCAAGAGTAACCACTCCTTCTATGTATGGTCCCAATTTACTCTCAAAAGAGTAAAGAGGTAAACCCAGAGCTCCCAATATAGAACCTACACATGTGAAAAGATTATATAAAAGCTGTTCTGTGTTTGTATAGATTTACGTTGTCCTTATGCCTATTTTTAATCAAATCCCATTTTTCTTTTAAAGTGACACCCAAATGTTAATAAGGAAGTATATATTTAGATTTTGGCAAAGCTATCAAATTGGGAGAAAATATACAGTATATGCTCTAAGAATTATGTATTTGGAATGGAAAATTTGCCAAATTCTTTTACTCAGAATAAATAAGGAAATCCGATATTTACCAAAATAAATGCAAGGCATATTATGTTTCAGTGTCTCTGAAAACATCTTAGTTTGCCTTTTTCAGCAGCAATCCAAGTTGAGAGTGTTTTCAATTACTTAAAACAGCAAGATGCTGGGAACATTTCTCAGTTGAAGTGCTAAGTGAAAACATGTTAAGATTCTTCCCAAATCCAGAAAATCACTTTAGGATTTGCACAGACAAATCCACATAATCCTCTTGATTTTTAATCTACCCAAATCAGCGCTAGAACAAGAAGTGCCTTTACTTCTGCATCTTCCATCAACAGCTAAGTCTTTCGATCAGTAATTTTTAACGATTGCCACAGAGGAACCCCCTGGGCTGCAGAAACGAATGAACACACATTCCCAGGCTCCAGAGCTGTAGTGTGAACCCTCACTCTACTGCCCAACAGCTTACTGTTTTTTTATGCCATTGTAATTAACCTAGTTATTAATAACTGGAAATGAACAAATGAAAGGCCAAATATTACGGGCATGTCATTTGGGCAGCTTCACCCGGAAGCTACAACTTTATATCCCCAGGGGACTGGACAAAAGGAAGACAGACACATGCCCAATAAAGCTGGGGTGACATGGGGAAGATTTTTGCTGTCAATCATACCTGGGGACAGAGATGGTAGGCCAGAATGGGCATGGCCATCACAAGGGCTTGAATATTTGGGATATTTAATCCCCTGAGCAAAGGAATTCACCCTCTTGTGCTTTTGGGACCCCTGGGACTCCTGTCACTTGGAGCTGGCACTCCTGCATTCTCCTGTGTGGCCCATGACCATGTGGACCCCTTACACAATAGACTGCAGCTAGCTTGATGCTGTCCTGGGCCCAGCTGTAACATAGAACTGAAACTCTAGACACTGGCTTTGCTTCTAGCTTTACTGCAACCTTAGCTAAACTTCTTCTGTGACTGGACTAAGGGAAATAGGCCTTTAGAAACACAGGGCTGTAAAGTTTATGGGAATAAAGCTTCCTACATATCTTATCCTCCCTGGAGGCCTCTGGAAATGCTTATTTCAGGAGTAACCCAAGAGCCCCACTTCCACTGATAACATGTTGAAGACTTCTCTTTATCAAAAAAAAAAAATCAATAGGATATTTTCATACTCCATGTAAATATATAAAAATGCCGTAAATATTTTAAAATGTACAATTCAGATCCAGCTGGCATGACTCAGTGGCTGAGTGTCAACCTAAGAACCAGGAGATCATAGTTCAATTCCTGGTCAGAGCATATGCCTGGGTTGTGGCCTGATCCCCAGTGTGGGGTATGCAGAAGGCAGTTGATCAATGATTCTCTCATCATTGATCTTTCTATCTCTCTCTCCCTCTCCCATCCTCTCTAAAGTATTTTTTAATGCATAATCCAAGAAGATATCCTATATCTATCTTTTGACTTCTAGTACCCTCCGACACACCTAGATCTACTCCCAGTTGTATCAGTCAATATGAGAAGCTGAACCGTAGAATGTAATGAAATTTGAAAGTTGTCATAATGGTGACTAATATAAACCAGTGCTTTCTACATAAAAAAAAAAAAAAATTACCTCATTTAGTTCTCACAACTACCTTATAAGGAAGGTACTATTATTTACTATTATTAATAATCCACTATGACAGACAAGGAACCTGAGTCTCAAAATGTTATATGTTTGCCCAAGTTTACCATTACTAGTGGAAAGCCCAGGAGGTCTTATTCCAAAGTCTATGTTCTTCACCATGTTTTAATGTTCTGCTGTCTTTCTTAGAGGTGTGATTTTTATATTTTCAATTTAAAGTGTAAATTTTAATTTTGAAGCTTTATTTTAGCCAGCAGTCTATTCAGAATATTATAGGAACAAACATTTGTCATGAGTTATGCCCTCTGCACTCCCCTGAATAAATACTGTAGTACTCATTGCCCATCATGATAAAAACAAACACATTTTATAAAGTGTATGGTATTTCATAATTCAAATGTATGATCATTCAAAAAGCACTGTAAATGAAAGAGATTAGTAACCCAGTCTCATGAATAAGAAAGAGCAAAATTGGTTGAGCAATTTTTCTAGGATCTTACAACCAACAGAAAAGGTGAAATTCTACAACACATAGGCACTGTCAAAGCCATCTCCAAATAAAAGAACCTCCTACTTCTATTGCCACATTAGCCACCATCTCAGAATACAAAAGAAGAGGATTTTTCTCCAGACACCCTTCCCCCCCTGAATTTCATGGTCTTTTCCATTTATATCTCCTGTTTGTGTCCCTGCTCTCCCACTGTCCATGAAGTAGGGTATAAACCCATTCAGTTCTAGTGCATAAAATTTGTGTGGTGCAATACAAGGAAACATCAAGAAATAGCCTTTGCTTCTCACCATCCTCTGTTTACTCAAAATGTTCCCATAAACCCATAACCTCCTTATTATGTAGAGCATATACTGCTGTGATAAAAGAAAACAATCCAATAAAAAGACAATGACATAAACAAATAATAGCTATTACTGGCAATATAGCACAGAGTAAATTATACTTTGGCTATAAGGCATTTGCTTACTTAAAATGTGTTACTGATTCTGAATTCTCCAATTCAGTGGTTTTCTAGTCAGTGGTAGAATTTAAGTACCTGAGAGGATATGCATGCTGATTCACTGGGGTTTAACAAGTAGATCTTATTGTGAAACCTCACTAGGATTTTTGGACAAGTAGGTCCCAGGCATGGTGTGAAATCTAATAGGAAGTCACACACACACACACACACACACACACACTCCATTAAAAATGAGGAAAACAAAAAATTGAACACTGACTGGGCATTTTACTATTTTAAGAAAGTATTATCTATTTATTAGAGGCCTGGTGCATGAAATTTATACACAGGTAGGGTCCCTAGGCCTGGCCCCCAATCAGGGCAGATTAGGGCCTTCTGCTGCCAGCTGGGGCCTTCCTTCATTTCCTGCCACCCCCTGGTGGTCAGCTCATGTCATAGCAAGTGATCAAACTCCCAGTCTCCCAGTTGAACTCCCAAAGGGACATTGCATATTAGCCTTTTATATATAGAGATGGTATGTAAATCTGATATAGCACTTTTGTATGACAATAGGTTGTAGGTATACTTTAAGAGAGTATTATTTAGAGATGCATATTAAAATATTAACAATTGATATAATAACTCAGATTTGCTGCAAAATTATCTCAGGGAGGAGAGGAGCCAGAAAGTTGCCAGGAAAGTGAATAATTTTTGAGACCAGTTAAATATAAGTTCATTGTATATGTATCTGTTATTAATTTCCTAACACGTAAAATAAAAAATAATAATAGACTGAGAACACTAGAGATGAAACTCACTTTACCTGCACATTTGTTAGGAATTTGTAGCTCCCTGTGTGTGAATAACCCTTTTTCTGCAATCATCACTCTAATGGACCTGACCTTATAAAAAGATAGTTGGGCTTATACAAAAGTTAGAAAAGCAGCATTCTCAAACAACAACAACAAAAAGCCTAAACAATCCTGGGAATTAAAGCCTTTCACTGTCATGGACCTGTGTTTGATGATAACCGCTTCAACACTTTCTCTTTTTCACTCTTTCCTTACTCATGTGTTCCTGGCTTTCCATCCACGCCCCATTAAAGCAGGCACCTGCAGGGGTACCCTTTCTGCTCATTCCAGTGTGCCCGTTAACCCTGTCTATTCCAGACCTCTCTATAAAGACAACCAATGGGAAAATCTTAAACCATACCCCTGTAATCATAGACTCAATACTGTAAGTCTCTGTGTGGCATCAAAACATTTTATTTATGCATCTCTCATTCAGCAGCAATATTGGCAGGCTGGAGTGCCTTAGAAAAGTAATATCAAGACGACCAGATACCCTTTTTCTCAAAGGGCAGAGAAATAGAAAGTTTACATTTCAAGGGGCATGGTAATTTATATAAGGTATTACACAGCCTGGTGATTTTAGATCCAAAGAAGCTCAGTCGCCTCTTCTGCAGCTTACGTGTGCAGGGGAGGTACCAGTGGTGTCACCTGACTATAGCAATGGGGATGCACTGTTCAGGACATTCAATGGGACAGCCACTCAAAGATCAGTCCAAGTTCACCACTTATCCTGGTCCTTCTACCTTTTGCTTCGAAGACAAAGGCGAGAGAGGTGTTTCTGTTTTGTTTTGTTTTTAAATGTGCTCTTAAAAAATTCAAAGCAAGATTTTAAACTTCTTTGACTCAATTTGCTTCATATTATCTTTAAAAGCTTTTTAAATATTGCCCTTACCTTTTTTGTCCTAGGGCTTGGCATTCTTTTCTTCAGACTGGTTTAAACAAATCAATGCTCTATTGTTTGAAATGGCTAAGTTGAATTAAGCCCTCATTAATTGTGTTGAAACTGGCAGATGTCCAGACATGAACACACGTGGCTGAGACAGTGTTTGGTAGGAGTTGCTGGTTACTGGGTGTGCCCACTCCATAGCCAGGATACTGACTAGGATGATCTGATACCATCCTCATAGCCCAGATATCTAACCAAAATAACATTTTAAAGTATTCCATTCATTAGACACTCTATAGGAGCCCTAAAAGTTTTGCTTCTGTTTTTGTTTTTGTTTTTTATGTGAACCCACAACTGGAAACCCTCTTCAATGGGATTCTGTTTTAGAGGAAGAGCCATTTCTGTGATCCATACTGAAGTAAACACTGGAATTCGACAGTGAACTGAGAGATGCTCATGTCCAGTTGCTCTGATTCTAATCCCCTGCCTTCCTTTAATTAACAATGAAAAGAAATCTGTAGTGGAATGTGTTTTTTTTTTAATCTTTGCCTTGCTTTAACATATTTTTATTCTTACTAAAGTCTTTCTACTGGTTTTCCCACTTCAATCCAGTCTGCCCTGAGATTTCCCTTCTTTAGATTTGTCTTATTTCCCTTTTGAATAAAGTATTTCTGTATCTGTAATGCTTGTATGTTTAATTTGGAGAATGAACATCTTATGGAGGCAGTTGTTTTACACGTTATAATTTTTAATCATCATACTTTAGACATAAGAAAAGTAAGGCTTGCAGACATACTATGGTATATATCTAATGATTGCTATATTCAGGATTCATAGTAAGGTCTGTTGACTCCAAAGTCACCGCTCTGCCTCACTCCTCCTACTGTAGGTGCTGGATCTTCACCAACAATATCCCCAAATGTGTGCTTCCTCCAATAAGGACTTGTTATTAATTACCCTAAAGTGGGGATAATTATATGGTTCTACTCTGAATATCTCTATGCTTTAATTAATTTAAACGATTACTATTCATCTTTTTTCCCTACAGTTCTAAGATTGTGTGTGTACGTCTGTGTGTGTGTGTGTGTGTGTGTGTGTGTGTGTTTGCCAAAGATGCAAACTCAGTAAATAACATCTTAGACCAGGTTCACAAATGCAAACACTGGGAGGAGAACTCATGTGCAGGTAATTTACTAAGGAAGTTTTTCCCAGGAGTGAACAGTAAGGGAATTGGGAAAGCAGGACAGAGAAGGTGAAAAAGCCCTGTAAAGGTGTGATTCATGTGAAGGCCCAACCTCGCTCTCACCATCAGCCTCAATCTCAGCCCGCTAAAGCCGAGAGCTCTAGTGTATAAATTACACATCACAGTTTGTTCTAACTGGAGGCAAAGGAATGAGGCTTTCATCAGTCACTGGCTAAGGGCCACTGCAGAGGGATGTAGACTCCCAAGGCCTTCTAGTTGTATGGGAACTGTCAGTGCAATTTTAGTGGCCAGAGAGCAATTCTTTATGAGAATCTTTGACACAAACCGGTAGAAGGAAGACTCCACACTACTTTTGAGGGGAAGTAAAAGGCAGTTTGGGCAGGGCACAAATAATTGCTGACAGGATTGTGAGAATCACAGCGATAGAGCTAAAAAGCCCAAAGATTGAAACTGTGTGGTTCTGACTCTGGGACTAAGAAGATGTTTACTACCATTGAGGATGGTTTGTCTCTTAAGCATATGTTAGTTTACAAATGATGCTTTATACCTACTTTCCCAGACTACACTCATTCCTTATCACACAACCTTCTTCATTTATTTTTCAGCACTTGTTGGTATCTGGAATGTATTCAGCCCTTCATTTGCTTATAGTCTGATTCTCCCCAACACTGGGATGTAAGCTCCTTAAAAACAAGGACCATGATTTTAAGTGTTCATTTCTGGACTCAATGTCTAGGACAATGCCTGTAATCTATTAGGCCTGAGATAAAGTTTGTTAAAGAAATACATACAGAATTGTTCACTCCATTCTCAAGAATATCATAGGCTGGTTGTGGAATAGAGATATACACTGAATGGCCAGATTATTATGATCTCTGAACACATAATAACCTGGCTCAGTGTGAATATATATGTGAGAAGCCCAGTGTATGAATTCGTGCATGAGTAGAGTCTGGCCAGCCTGGACAAGGGGAGGGGACCTGGGCGATTGGTTGGCTAGCCTGTCTGCTGGTCGAACTCCTCTTCGAGGGAACAATTTGCATATTAGTCTTTTATTATATAGGATATTCACTGAATGACCAATTATTCATTAAGAGATCATAATAATATGTCCACTCAGTGTACACACTGAAGTAAGACTTCTAAAGATTCATGGATCCCCATGATATTCTTATATGACACTGAAAAGCAAAGCCTTGAATGTATTTTTCCCATCAATCATTGGAATCCAACACAATGTATCCTGAACTGTATTATGAAACTTTCTACAAGATAATTCACCTACAAGCATCTTCATCTATGTACGCTAACCTTTGCCCTGTTATTATGGTGCCTCATTTATATAGATAAAAACTAAATCAATATTAGAGCAACTGTATTCAATATGCAGAATTTTTATTCATTCTGCTCTAAGGCAAGTCAAAAGCAATACTTGTGGGGGTTTTTTTCATTTAAAAAAATATACTTTATTTAAGAATATTGTTTCTACAAATTATTGTTGGGTTTGTTTTTCTAATGCCTTTATTTGGCGATTTTCCTGTTCTCAGCTTCCAGCTCAAAATCCTGGCATTTCCCTGATGTGTTTCTTTTAACTGAAAATGCCTAATCAAAATTTTAAGGATAATTAATTAATAGATTGGCTAATTGTCATGAAGAAATACTAGTGTTGTTTTCAACAGGCCAGGAGGATGTCTCCAATTATAAAAATGGAAGAAATAAAAGCAACAAGATGGTAAAATCCATAGAGGACATATTGCATCTTAGAGGAAAAGATGTAACTTCTTTTGATTTTGGTCTTTATGTCTTGCAAATGTGCTCCACATTCCAACATCCCCTGGGTCTCAGCCTCAATATTTATATGCTTGAATATTTCATTGCCCCATAAACCAAGAGGTAACTGAGTATGTTTAATCCCTGGGGGTAAAAGTGTGTTATACCAAGTAGTTTCAGGCAGCTCCCACTTCTTATTCATACTTTTATGCATTGACTCTCAGGAAGATACAAAGCTAGATTAAGGAAAAGTCTCTATCTTCTTCCTCTTGCTCCTTGTATTAGATATTAACCATATCTAATTTTTAGTTCAATGTGATTCACCTCCAACCAAAATTTCATTGATGGAAAATCAAGGATAAGGGTTTGCATTTTTGTTTTGCTTCGTGGTAATATAAATTTCAAAAAAAATTATTGGGGGAATCCTGGTACTTTAAATACCAAATTCAGATTTAAGGTTGATATTCCAAAAAAAAAAAAAAAAGAGTAGAAATAACTGACCCCTAAGCCTTAAAAAATATTATGAACAAACTTTTCAATATTTAGAAACAGTGACTATTTCTCAAGGAAGAAGATGCTCATCTCATAAAGACCAATCTCACATGGAATTCCTGATTGCAAGCCTCCCTCCAAATTTCACAGTGGGTTCTGATGCCTTAAAAATTCCCCCATCCCAGTTTCCTGGATGCTCACTATCTGGTTTCTATTTCAAAGTCCTTCACTTTATCGATATTTTCCATACACATTATGTGGAGTGCAGAATCCAGGCACCTGGCCAAAGTGAGCTCATTGATCTGATAGGTGGTCATATATTCTACAGGCCAAGCCCCATGTATCTCAGCTACTTTCCAAATTTATTCTATGGGATTCTCTATCTATCTATGTATTTGTTTTTCTATCTCTCCCCCTACCTCTCAATCTCTTTCACACAAACACTCACATAGAAGTGGTCTACAGTAAAATAAAATTGAGAGATGCAGATTTAAAACAAAATAGATCTATGTATTAGAACATTTCTCAAAGCATGTAATATGTTAATATGCAATATGAATATTAAAAAAGTGATATGAGATATGCTGTTTCCAAAATTTACTTGACCACAGATAATTTTTTCAGGAACATCCTCTAGTTCCCCAATCATTTATCTCCTACTGTGTGCTTTGTGTTGGTTTTAATAAATGTATAGCAAGATGAATAATCAGATTTCCTAAATAAGCTTATAATTCATGGAACAGATCACATTTTTGTAACTGTCCCCTCCAACTAGCCACATATGTCCATTTAAGTTTGATTAAATAAACTTATCATTAAAAATGCTAATTCCTTAGTCTCACTAGTCATATTTCAACTTCTCAATATGTATATGCATTGTGACCAGTGGCTGCCATATTGATGGTGCAGATATATATATATATAAAAGAAAAAAACATTTCCAACATTGCAGAATATTCTATTGGCCAGAACTGCTTGAGACATTACACTACTTTTATTAATTATACATTAATAAGCACAGTCACTTATTTTTACATAGTTTTCTTCCAAAGCCTACACACTTTATCAAATCTTATCCTACTACAAGTCATCCTGTTATTGTAGCTAAGAAATTTCACTCATCAGAAATTATTTCTGCATCTATTATTACTTTACTCTCTAATAGAGTGCTTCTGGATCTACCATGTTACCTGAACTCAAGAGAATTGATGGAAGTTAACAATCAGACTGTATTAGACCAACCTTACAGGGACCCTACAATCAGAGATTTCAGAGTCTAGAAAAGTCTCTAAAGATAAATCATTCCAATTCTCTCTGTTTTAAAACTTAGAAATTGAAGCTTAGAGACACATAAATGTGTCTTAGCTCATTTAGATGCTAAATGGCAATGTCCCTTATCACAGTGACTGCACACAACGCCCTGAGTATTAAATACTGTCCTTCGGGAGAAACAAGTCATGGCACAGCACACCACCTACAGACAAGTGCAGCTATTCACAGCAGGATTTTCCTGTTAATATTCCTATGCGAATGGTATGAAATGGAGCTCTTCTCCATGAGATTATTATCATTGGCATAAATTTAACTTTTACTGAAATTCAGTATGCAAATGTAAATAGTAGGCCCTGAAGAGGAATTCCCACTGTCACATCTTAGTGTGTGTGCATGTGCATGTGTGTGTGCACACAGGCCCATGCATATGTGCATATGATCAGGAATCAGAATGCAGATTTTATTCCTCAGTAGTCAGCTACATCATAATAAATATCTGACATTTTTACAGCATTTGACAGTTCCAGGGGCCTTTACATATAGGATTTCATCAATTTCACAGCATCTTATGAGGTAGGTATTTTTCAAATGTGAGAAAATTGAGATTCAGAGAGATTACAAATCATCCAGTCCCAAGTCACATGACTGCTATGCAGAAGCTAGAACTCCTATTCAGTTATGGGTTTGTTTGTTGTTTTTGTTTTGTTTTTTGGTTTTTGTGTTGTTTTGTTTTTGTTTTTGTTTTTGGTCTCTAAAACTGATGCATTTACTATCACATCAAAGCGGCCCCAACTTAAAAAAAGGCATGATAAAAATCCTTGTACATGGTTTATGGGAATCTAAGATGGTACTGCTTCTATGAAAAACAGAATGACAGCTCTTTCAAAGTTAAAAATAGAATTATCATATAATCCAGCAATTCCACTTCGGGATATATACCCAAAAGAATTGAAAGCAGGATCTTAAAGAGATATGTGTACAACCATGTTAATAGTAGCATTATTCACAATAGCTAAAACATTAAGGCAATCCAAGTATCCGTTGACAAATGAATGAATAAGCAAAATGTGGCATATCCATACAATGGAATATTATTCAGGCATAAAAGAAAATGAGCTTCTGACATATGCTACAACATGAATGAAATTTGAGGAAACTATGCCAAGCAAAATAAGCCAGTCACAGAAAAACAAATATAGTATGATTCTACTTAGATGAAGTACGTAGAGAAAATCATAGAGACAGAATGTGAAGTGGTGGTTGCCAGGGACTGGGGGAAGGAGGAAATGGATAATTATTGTTAAATGGATATAGAATTTCAGCTTTGTAGGAAGAGCTATGGAGATGGATGGTGGTAAAGGTTGCCCAGACTATGAATGTATATAATACCACTGAACTGTACAATTAAAAATAAAAATGGTAAGTTTTGTAACATGTATTTTACCATGATAAAAGAAACAGGGCTAGATTGCTTCTATTGAGCACATCATTTATACTCCTCCCAAATGTTTTTGCAACAAAATAAAGCCTGTAAAATAACCAGGTATTTAATCCATTCAGCATATCATAGGCAGCATCTCACAATGGACAGTCCTTATCATCAAATATGAGTCCACAAACTTCCTATCTACAATTAATTTTGTCATCAATGGGAGAAAATATCATAGAAGAATCCCATCTTCCATTCAGCCCACTAGAAACCCTATCATCATATCCCAGAACAACTCTGAATTAAAGGGCTGGGTGAAAGACTGTATCCCCTACCTGTAAAACTCATGGAAAGAAAGCACAGTTCTATGATAAACATGTTTTTAAAATAAACAAAATATTTGGCATGTTTGCCTCAATTTTTGGTAGAAACTGCCTTTGGGAATGAAAATGCTCTTTTATCTTGGGTAATTCTGTGTGCATATAAAATATTCTCTAGAGAACTGAAATTATATGCTCTGTTCATCAAGATTATGAAATGGATGGCCAGAAAAAATAGCAGGAGTCAGAAAGGCCTCCAGGGGCACATCTGAAAACTGAGTTGTATACATTGAAGAAGACAGAAATGCCTCTGGGTCTTGAAAATGGAACATTAACAATTATTAAGAATGTATTTTTTGTTTTTACCCCAAAGCAGATACATGTGTACAGTGTAGTTTGACATGAAATTTTAGGCTATTTGCTAACAAATTCAAGGATTAAGAAAAACATTTGTCAGCCTCTTAGGACCAGAAGAAAGGGATGAGAGATCCCTTGCATATAACAGGACTACAGGTTAAGTTGGAAAGTTTTAAAAACCACCTTCTTCACAGGTTATGAACCTTGTAGCCCAAGCCAGAAAGAGCTCCTGATTCTGCATCATGTGACTGTGTTCCCCTCATTTCCTAGGACAAGTGTAGATCTCCAAGTTATCAAAAAAGAGAAATCCCTGCTCTCACATCCAGTTTAGAGCTGGCAGGAGAGAGAGAGAGAGAGAGAGAGAGAGAGAGAGAGAGAGAGAGAGAGAGAGAGAGAGAGAGAGAGAGAGAGAGAGAGATGTCTTTGAGGGGAAAATCTAGAAAATCATAGGAAATGTTCAAATGAAAATGTCATTGCCCTCTATTAGCATGGGTTCATATAGGCTTGCATTCTAATAATAGTTTATTTGGTAGAATTTTAGTGTCTGACAGTGACTGAATGTCTGTTCTCCCAAAATTCACATGATGCAACTGAATTCCTAATATTATGGTATTTTGGAGATGGAGCCTTTGGGAAATGATGAGATGGTGAAGGCAGAACCCTCATATATGAGAGTAGTGTCCTTATAGAACAGACTCCAGAAAGCCCCTCGCCCCGTCCACCATGTGAGAACAAAGCAAATGGTAGCAGCCGCAGGCAGGAGGCTGTCATCATCTAACCTGCTGGTACCTTGACTGTAGGATCCCAGCCTCCAAAACTGTGAGAAACTAGTTTCTGTTGTCCATAAGACACCTAATTGATGATATTTTGTCACAGCACCCTGGATGGTCTAAGAAAGACAAGTAACTTCCAGATCAGTAACAATCATGTCAAAGAGAGGTTAGGAGCATGTCTCAGGAACCAGACAGTCAGGGTTTTATTTCCTGATTCAGAGATGTCTCCATCTCTTTTCCAGTTTGATAAGGCTGATGGACTTGAAGACTGGTTCTTAGAAACATCTCTGAATGTCTCCCAGCACTTTGCCCCCTTCTGATAGGCTGGATTGGGTGTGGCGTGTTGTGTTGGCAGAGTGCCCTGAATGTTGGCAGAGCTGCCATCAACATGGGTTCCTAAATGACCACAAGAAGGAGAGTCTCACTGTTCCCATGCTTACCTGCCAGAGGCTGCATTATGTGCAAGAGAAAAGTTCCTATTGTTGCAAGTCACTTTATAGGAAGGTCTACTTGTTACAGCAGTTGGCATTACCCTAACAAATACACCTATTTGCCTGCGTCACCACATCAGGGAGAATGCTTTCCAAGCGCACTAAGAGTTATGTATGCCTTTTTGGGTATTTTCCAACTCTTTATTTAAGTTTTGCAATGCCTGGAAAAGTAAAGTTTTCTTTTACCTGTAATGCATCATGGGAACAATAAAGAGTGTAAGATCAGAGCATGACTAGAATTTTATTGATGACCCAAGGCAAAATAAAACTCAGCCTGCTCTTTTGTAGCAATATTAGATCTGCTGCTCTTTCAGCAGTAAAATCCTGTTTTGTCAGCAGCTACTGAGAACAGATATGACTCAGAGGACACATAAAAGCATCCATGTAAGGTAACAAGCTATTATGTTTAGAAAATCATTTTTTGCAACTTAAGTGCATTCTAACATTTCATATTATAAGTAATCAAAATCACATTTGGGAGGCAGAATCTCAAAAACATTATGCTCCTCTATGTATACCTTAATTGCAGAAAGGGACAGAAAATAGGTATAACAGGTACGCAAGCACATGCAGAGAATCACAAAATTTCCATATTGGAGGGAATGTAAGATGGGTGAGCACACAGTTTCATTCTTCACAGAGGAAAGCAAGACTTAAAAGGACTGTGAAGTGCATATCATCCAACAGATTCTGGACTAAAATTCAGTTCTCAGAGTTTGTTTTGGTTTTCAGAGACTACTCATTTTTCAGGTAGTCAACTTCCAGTGCTTAGAACTGTCAAATCTTGTTTATTTTTATGATATTATTCTTCAACTTTTTTTCAAAAAGTGGTATCAGATCGTGATTTATTTTATAAAATTTGAGTTTACAAAAGTAACAATTCTGAGGCCTACAGCATCTGGTACATGGATGGGATTCAATGTATATTGATTGGTTGGTATATGTCTCTCAAAGTTCATGGCTTAAAATAAGGCTTTGCTGGTCTCATAGTCCAACTGTCTAGAATTCCCATTTTTTAAAAAGTTTAGAAAAGAAAGACCAGGTGAGAAAGAGCTTAGATATAGAGCATAATATTTACTCTTAAAAACATTTTTCAAGCCCTAGTCAGCGTGGTTCAGTGGATAGAGCCTCAGCCTGTTTTACCAAAAGGTCCTGGGTTCAATTCCCATCAAGGGCATGTACCTCAGTTGTAGGCTCCTCTATAGAAACCTTTTTAATAGTCTTAAGGAAGGTCATGCTACTAAGTGACAGAATCCAGCTAAAAATGGTATTTTCAATTGGGGTTTGTAAAAATTAGTATTCTATGTTATAAACCAAGTGATATCCCACAACATACAAAGAAAGCTTCTTGGTGAGAAAAAAAAAAAAAAAAGAGTTTTAACCAATAAGTCAAAGGATAAAGGACCAACCCTCAAGTGTTCTGAAAACCAATTGCAGTCATTGTGTTCATGTAATATCAAAAATAATAAATGATAAAATATCTAAAAATATTCTTTCAAGTAATTGAAATATTTTAAGGAAATTGTATTATATTATCCTATCTCAAAGGAAAAAGGATACTGGTAAGCCAAATTCTTTTCTGATTCAAATAGGATTTATGGATATTAGTCAAGGTTGTTTTACATGCTGTACATAGAGCTCTACAAAAAGCATTTCTGTCTAAGGTAGAGAATCTATCAAAATAAATCTACTCAGGCTATGACATGAGTACTTATGACACTATGTAGGCATACAGCTTGATGTTTTTTACTAAGCTAGTTGTGGAATGGTGCTATTTATGTTCTCTTTAAGTATCCTAGAGGCCTTGTACACAAATTCATGTGGGCCAGCCAGCCGAATGGAGGTGGGGAGGGGTTTGAGGAAGGGGCCAGCAAGGCAAGGGTGCACTGGTGATTGGTAAACTGGCCCCACCCCCTGGTTAAACTCCTGGTCAAGGGGACAATTTGTATATTAGCCTTTTATTATATAGGATATGGCTTGGTTTGGTTTGATTTGGTTTCTGTTTTAATATGAAAGGCATCTAGTGCTGACATCTAGTTTTGGATTGAGATAAGAAAAAATTAGGAGAGTCTTGGATATCCAGGATTAAAGTCAGAGGTATTAATGATCAAACTATAGATAGGTGGTTGTTAAGGAGCCCAGAAAAACAGCTGGAGTGGTGATGGAATCAAGATATAGACATGGAGTGGCTAGGGACTGACCTGAAAGAAGTGATTTATGGAAGGTAGAATCAGCACCCAGGAGGCCTAGTAGAGCAGGTAACAGAGAAGTTTGACAATCACTACAGCATGCAAAGAAGTAAAAAAGCTGGTCAATAAAATAAATAGTGCAGATCAAGCACAATGATTTGCATAGAACTAGAGAGCAAAATAGAAAGTAGTTTCATCAGGAAGGAACCTAGGATGACAGGTCAGAAACTCAACCCAGAGTTACACAAGAGTGAATCTCAAAAAAAAACACCAAAGCAACCACATTGCAGTAAGCCAAATGCATAAAAAATATATTAGCCAGGGCCCTAAAGAATGGAATTATTAAAATCCAACTCTGGGCCATAAATATAATCATTGAACTGATAAGTATGTGGTTTTTATGCATGTATATGCTTCACCTAGGTCTACAAATGGAAGCCTGGTTAACAGAGGAAAACTAAGCAAGTTGGTCTTAAAGCAGACCCAAGGTCTCCTAAAATATGCAACCTGCCCCAAAGGAGAATTGAGACCAGAAAAACACACCAACCCAGTGGGCCAACTGACCTATTAAGCCAAAAATGACCAATAAAGGATCAGGCCTTTTCCACCACAGAAACTGGGTGTTTCAATAAGATTTAAATGGATGTTAAGTTTTTTTTCTTATGATTTCACTATTTATAAATAGCAATAGTACTAAAAATAATATGCCATAAAACTCTGAATCAAGAACTATACCAAAGATAAGAACCATTGGCTAATGGTCTGATAGCCATATGAATGTAACTTTAAATACATAAAAGGCCATGTCAATTACTATAACTCCACCATATTATTAATAGGTACTTGTGAAATGGGATGATACTGTCCAATTTTCACCTGCAATAAAAGCAGTTAAAAGAAGATTGATTGTCTCCTGATTTCATGAAGAACTTATTTTTACAAAAGTCTCCAAATTGAAAGGAAATTAAGTATTTTTAGGCTTAGAAAAGGCAGACTGGGATCACGCACAACTCTTGAGTAGGGTCTCCACTGAAGTGCCACAGGTGGACAAGGTCATTGCCCTTAATCCTGACCTTGTTATCACTGCTTCTTCAGAGAGCTGACTTCATTGAGAACTCACACATCTTTAACTTAAACACACAAGGGACAATACGCTTAAAGTGTTTAGCTGCTTTCCCTCTCCTTTCTCATTGCCTTTCTTCCGTCCCTAAGACTTCTCTAACTAGAGTTTTCTCCAAAATTGAACCTACCCCCAAAATCAGGGCTTACTGCTGCAGTTGTGTCCAGATCTCTATTTGCTACCTGCTTAAAGACAAATATTGACCATTGTCTGGGGCGCTTCAGTTATCCCTGGCTAATCAATGCCTGGGTATTAACTGTTTCCTCCTACTCCTCTGCTCCTCCACCCATCACTAGTCAGTCACTTGATCAGCTACTTGCCGGTCTACAGGAACATCCAAAGAGCACTCACCCTGCTTCTTTTAGAGAGCAGTTCTCACTAGAATAATTTTGCTTCCATTTCTTCCAAAGTGAGTGTGCACAATCTTGGCTGTCCTAATAAGGGTAACAATATTACATGGAGCGGTTCCTAGTGTCAAGTCCAAAGCCATGGGCTATATGGAAATAAAGCAACTAAGACAACCACTTATTATTTTCGGATCTCCCTAGATATATTTATTAGGAAAACAGACTAGAAGTCTGGGAATTATTTTGTCTTTTTACAAACCATTGAACAAGCATTTCTGAGTGCACAGAGCTCATTACAGAGAAAAATAGAAACCACCTATAGCTAATGGTAAAAGTAATAAATTATGAAGTTGCTTCCCCATCATTTCCTTCAGATGAAAATTAGGAAGTTGGGCTAGGTTCCATAAGCTCTAAAAATATATGATCTATGGAGAATGCCTCCATTTAAATTGGCATGTAGTGTTAAACATCCAAAAACGTATTGACAAATAGGATGAGGACCAATACAGAATTGGTATGGCTTTAAACATGATTTTTTTAAAGGAAGGTGAAAGACAGATGCTTAATAATTGAGAAACCATAACTTAAAAGTTAAGAATTTGTGGAGTACCCATGAGGTCTAAATAATAAGGCACTTGAATCCACAAAGCAATTGTCAAATTCAAAGGTCATAACCATTTGTTTATCCGTATATTTCCAGAGTCCCGAGTGTGATAGAGGTTGTAAATGAAGGATTATAGAAATGAACTATTTATTATTATTCAGAAAATTATGTCATGAAATAAGAATTTTTTTTTAAATGTCTTTTATCATTTTAAAGTCTATGGCCATAAAGGCCCCTGGGCAATGCCAGTAGAACAAAAGGAACACATCTCCACCTCTCCCTGGTCACAATGAATGACCTCAATTTCCTGTCATTCATGTTTTCAGGAACATAGTTCTCCTTTGCAAAATGTCTTCATAAGAATGACTTGTTTTCAATATAAATACCTAATGTGTTTTTCTATCGAACTAGTTCATTATGGAATAATATACATCAATTTCATGCATAATTTGTAGCTTTATAGCTGAAACATCAAGGAGAAACATTATCATTAAATGTTGATTCATGATGCAAAAAAAGAAATCATTTTTAATTCAAGCTTAAACCCATGTTTATCAGGCCAGTGAGAACTAAACATTCTGCAGTGATATCACGCTGATTTTCTAAGGGGTCTCTTCACTCTAAACTCTCTACTCCTACCTGCTGGTTGCTGCTTACAACAGAATCTCCTGGCCTAGAAGACTGTGCCTTTCCTTATCAGAACAGAGGGGGTTAGTAAACTATAACCTGTGGGTCACATACCAGTACATCCTACTGCCTCTTCTAGTACAGCTGTTGGCCTAAGGATGGTTCCATTTGTTGGCAGAAGGGGGGGAAAAAAGAAAAATATTTTCAAGGTGTGAAAATTGCATGAAATTCAAATTTCAGTGTCCAGAAAATGAGGTGTGGAACACAACCAGACTCATTTGTTGACACATTGTCTATGGCTGCTTTCATGCTGCAATAAAGTTAAAATGTTACCACAAAAGCCTCCCTGGCTGGTGTGATTCAATTGGTTGGGCATCATCCCATGTACCTAGAGGTAGTTGGTTCAATTCCGGGTCAGGACATATGCCCAGGTTGTGGGCTGGATCTCCAGGGGGGGGGGGGGGGGGGTGTGCAGGAAACAGCTGACAGAGCAATGATTCTCTCCCATCACTGATATTTCTCTCTCTCTCTCTCTCTCTCTCTCTCTCTCTCTCTCTCTCTTCCTCTCTCTAAAATCAATAAAAATTTAATCATTAAAATTAAAAAGCATAGCCCACTAGTTATAGTTACTATCTGGCCCTTTACTGAAAACATTTGCTGACCTCTGAAAGCAAGTAACAACATCCCACCCAGCAAATGCAAATGCCTTCTGCTTCTGGTACCTAATTCAAAGTCAAATCTTAAAGATAAGGCTTTGCTTAATAGGGAAGCCCTCTACACAAATACCTCTGTTTTTCTTTCTAGGATTTTGTCCACAGTTCTTCAGATTCAGCCACTTGCTTAAAAATAGTTTCTCCATTTTCTCCTTCCTTCTTTCCCTGCAGGGAACCCGCCACCCTGATTACTCTATTCAATCCTCTTTCCTCTTCTCTGTCCACACGTCCAACCAGCTTTCTCCTAGCACTGACTGCCATGAGGACTTATTTTCTATTTGTCTGTCTCTCCCACTAGAGAGTAAACTCAGTAAGGCTGGGGCTAATCTGTATTCCGTTCACTATCTCATAGTGCTCTTTTAAAAGGATTGAGTACACTTAGCACTGAGTGTCCTAACACGTGGGAGTTACTTAACAATTACTGAATGAATGGATGAGCAAGTACGTCAAGGCTATAAGAACTAGAAAGGAAAGGTTTTTAAATTATTTTTTAAAGCACACTTCCCCATCCCTCAAAAATAGGATCTACTTTATTTGAAAACTAAGACTACAACTTAAGGGAACATTGATCAGGTACCAGACACTATGCTCTGTCCTATGGCTGCTGTAACAAATGACCTCAAAAATGAGTGGCTTAAAACAACAGAAATGTATCTTCTCACAATTCTGAAGTCCAAAATCAAGGTAACCACAGGGCCATATCCTTTCTAGAACCTCTGGGAGCTGGGTACCCTGTCTTTCCAGCTTCTGGCGGTCCTTGGCTTTCCTTGGCTGGAGGCTGCCTCACTTCAGCCTCCACTGTGTCTCCATGGGCCCTCCTCTTCCATGTGTCTGTGTCTTTTCTTTTCCTGCCTCTGATACAAACACTTGTCATTGGATTTAGGACCCAGCAGGTTCATCTAAAATGGCCTCATCTCAAGATCCTTTCCATCAGTACACTTTCAAAGACCCTTTTTACAAGCCAGGTCACAGTCACAGAGCCCAGGGTTCCTGACATGGACAACCCTTTGGGAGGCTACTACACTCAGCATCGGCACACTGGTGCACTGAGGATTTTATGGAAGCCCTCCAAGAGCCTTGACAGTTCATGCCATTTCTCAGGTAAGGAAATTCCAATAAATTGAACAGCTGAGCATTTGAAGCTCAGTCGGCAAGGATTTAAGACTATGTACTTAGCCATTATAGAATGTTACTGTCTATGGAGCAACTTTCTGAATTGTCCAGCCAATGGGGCAATATCCTAGGGCCCCAAGCTACCAGAAAATCCCTCCCCTTTTCCTTCACCTGCTTCCATCCAGAGAGAGAGGCAACTCCACGGACCCCCGTTTTCACCAGGAAACTCCCAGAGATGCTGGAGGCTCCTCTGACAGGATTAGCCGCCTTCTCAGAAATGTGGTTCGTGATTCTCTGTAAATGTTGCTGAATGTTTCAAAATGCTTGTGGCAAATTAAATCCACTGCTTACCCATCACTGGTGAGCAGTACGGATAAGAAATTCTAAAGCGAACATTTCATCTTTACCTCGCTCTAACAATCCTATAAAATCGTGGATTCCTTTTTTTGAAAGGAAATGAACATGACACTGGGCATCTCACATGGTGACAAGTCGTGGCGATACCATTGTAAATAATCCAGTTATTAATTATTAGAAGGAGCAAAGGCATGCCACCCGTGCAGCTTTTCCCAGAAGCTGCAGCTCGACACATGCTCAGTAAGTCTGGGTGACATAGGGATGGTACTTGTCTGTCAGTCACACCTGGGAATAGGTCATTGGCCAGAGGAGGTGTGGCCAATGCAGAGGGAAAATTTGAGATACATAAAAGGCGTTCCCATTCTTGCCTCTTGGTGTGTTCCGCTTGGCTCCTGGCTCACAGGGGCCCTCACACATGGCCTGCAGCCATGGACACCCCACACACAATGTAGTAACGGACTACAGCCAGCCTGCTGCTACACAGAACCCAACTCCATGACGGAACGGAAACTGGATTCTGGCTTTTCTTCTCGCTCTGCTGCACCCCCAGCTGCACCTCTTCCAGGACTGGTTAAGGGAGCTGAGACTTTGCAAACCCAAGGATCTAATTCCACGCAAATAAAGCATTCTGCCTCACCCTCCCCTGGGGGCCTCTGGAAATGCTTATTCCAAAGGGACCTCAAGAACCCCACTCCCACTACCAATGGCAAAAAGCCTCCCATGCATTTCTCTGGATAAAAACGGCAATAGAAAGGAAATCTTGTCTGGCCACTTTGAGTTAGACAGGCTGTGACCCTAAAGTGAATGTAAACTGTGTGTGTTTCTCCCTGTTCCCTTACATGGCCTGGCTCCAAACTCAAAGTTGGTTCCTTGTGAAAATCCTCCTCCTGGTAATGTGAGGTCACTCATGTCCTTCCAAAAGGAAACATGTTTTCCTTTCTGCAGCTGGGTCAGGACTGTTGTCTCTGATGCCACCCAAAGGGAAAACACAATCAAGGGACCAGAAGGGTCAAAGGTCAACCACCGGGAAACTTATGTCAGTTTTTGTGGTTCGGCTCCTTCCTACAAACAAATATCATGCTTTAATGCAGCTGCACGATAAAGGAAAACCGCTGATGTGTGGCCTTGTGGAAAAGGCAGAAGGAAAAGCAGCCCTCAGATGAGAGTCAAAATCTACCGTGCACTTGAGCGCAAAAGACCAAGCTTAGACGCTGTGCCTTTTTCCTCTGCTGCAGCTGGAGTTCAGACTGACTCCATGGGCAAGACGCTCACACTGATGGAGGCACTTCTGCTGACCTGATCGTCTCATAGTTTTTATGTCACTGCATCCTCATGGCCATCCTTGAAAGCCGGCAAAATGCCCTTGTTTTAAAGTTGAGGAAACTGCAGCTTAGAAAACCCGATTTGCCAAAGCTCTGGCCGTTAGCAGTGATGCAGCATAAGCCAAAGACATTCCCAAATGTCAAGCTAACCTATATCAGCTTTTAATTCTCTCCCTGCTCCTGCCTGACTATCTAAACAAATGCTTTTAGAAATAATGACATGCTAAGTCTTACAATCAAGTTACTATAGAGATCTGGTAAGTCTGCAGGTGACATGCTGTTTTCACTAAAGACAACCAGGATATGACATTGTCTCCTATTACGCGCCCAGCCAGCAGGCTGGCTGTCAGATGCCCACTGCTGTGATCGGTGAAGCAAGGTCGGCCACTTGATTGCTGTGAATAATTGGATTCCATTAATAATGGTTCACTCCAGGACATAGGAAAGTGGTCAAGCGTGGTAATTGTATTTTGAATTCCAGCAGATTATATCTAGGGAGCGGGAAGACTACCACTGTATGGGATTCAGGGCTTTCTTAAGTACAATGTAGATCATGGCTTCCCTAGAGGTGAAGGGGACAAGCCAAGGACTCCCTTAATAACGTGTGACCACCTCTAGAAAGAAATATGGAGGTCAAGGTTTTGCAAGATATGCCTAATACAAGGAGGCCTGACTATTGCTAAATGTCTTTGGTAGTTAACCTTCTTATCCCTTCGTTCATATTAACACTAGAGCTTTATAGGTTATAGGGGTAAAGGAGGGTCACCTTCTAAACCTGGAAGCTCAAGGGAAGTCAGGTCAATGGCTAACTAAGTAACTGGGAAATCTAGTCCAGTTCATATTCATCAGAAAGGGCCAGGCATAAATCTTTGGCTATTCAATGTGTATTAAATGTCCTCCATATAGTAAGGGCTGTAAATACTGCAGAATAATTCTATGGAACAACATTATACTCTTTTCTTTAAAGCCCTGTCAAAGAATGAAGGCTTTTAAAAAAAATCTTCCTGAACATAATAATAAAAATGAGAAACTAAAGAGATTAGGAAAAGAAACATTTTATGACCATGTTTAAAAAAAAAGGGGGGGGGGGCTTGGAGAAACTAAAAACAATTTTTAGAGGATGATAATAGACTAGGATTTGGGGAGTAAATAGACTAAAAAGCAAAAGAAAAAAATCAGAAAAATATAATAATTCAAAAGCAACAGGGCACACTTTATTTCAACACCTAATACCTACCAGATTCAGGCTTTCAAATGGAAACTGTTTCTCAAATTGGCAGCAATGTGAGCAAACAATTTTAAACTTAAGACTATCACAGCAGAGGTGTAAGTGATCCAAACACGGGTGGGAGTATGGAGTCATGATGCAACACTCCAAACAATAAATATTCAGCACTTCAATTCGTGTCAGCTTCCCCGTTATTTGGAGCTACTAGGAGAGCTGAGCAGGAGACTGAAAACAGAGCACAGGGGCACAACACTTGGACTTTTGTTCTTAAACTAATGCTTTTCACCCTCAGGGAGCACACCTTTTACACCTACACAAGGCTAGGGAAGCAAAAAAGGGAGAAAAGATCCTCATTTCAGTTGCGATACTTCCAAAACCTCAAGCATCTCTTTTTAATTCCAGGAGGCGAAGAAAATAGTTTCCTCAATTGCAAAATGGAGAATGTGAACACCACCTACTTAGAGAACTCAGTGCAAATGTGGTACAAGTCCCAGTAAAAAAAGGATAGCAGAGATGTGTGTGTGTGTGTGTGTGTGTGTGTGGACGCGCAAGTGGGCGTATATGTGCACCTGAACATGCTCACACGTCTGGGAGGGAGGTGGTGAAGGGATTCAGGGAGAGCTCAGGCTCAAATCAGGGACTGAGAGCATTTCAATGGTTTTCAAGAACAGATCAGAGATGATACAGAAATTCCTTATGCTTGAAGAGGAAGCATTAAGAGATAAAAGAGTGGAGAGTGTTTTTGTTCTCACTAATGCACTCCAGGCTTAAAAAAAATTAATAACTATAGCCCTAGCTGGTTTGGCTCAGTGGATAGAGCACTGGCCTGTGGACTGAAGGGTCCTGGGTTCCATTCTGGTCAAGGGCACATACTCGGCTGCAGGTTCTATGCCCAGTAGGGGGCAAGCAGGAGGCAGCTAACCAATGATTATCTCTCATTATTGATGTTTCTATATATCCTTCCCTCTCATTTCCTCTCTGAAATAAATAAAAATATATTTTTAAAAATTAAATTTAATAACTATAGAAAATTCATAATTTTGGGTTCTTATGATGATACTTTTATTTGTAATAAATTTGTAATTTTCAATTATCTATTGCCCTTTTTTTAGCTTATATTTAAATGATTTTTATTTCTTCCCATAAAATAAAAATGAATCTTATCCAGTGTGTGTTGCTCAGTGGTTAAGCATCGACGCATGAACCCAGAGGTCACAGTTCAATTCCAGGTGAGGGCATATGCCCAGGTTTCAGGCTTGATCCTCAGTAGCGTATGTGTAGGAGACAGCCAATCAACGATTCTCTCTCATCATTGATGTTTCTCTCTCACTCTCCCTTCCTCTCTGAAACCAATAAAAATATATTTAAAATAATTAAAATGTATCTTGAGACAGAGTAACTTACTAGTAACATTGCCCTGCCAATTGTTCAACCACTGCAAACAAACCTGCGTGTGAGGGAAAGAAAAAGTGAGAGGGGGTCAACAGTACAGAGAAGTCCATGTTTCACTAGTCTTTCCAGACACTGTGGCTATTGACTAATTACCCTAATCATGCATCTGCAGCACAGAGAAGAGTAACCCAGTTGTGCCCTATTTTAAGAAAAATAAACTGATTTTAAAAAAATCAAAATTTGTCAGAAGTATAAATAATGGTTGAACCAGAAAACCTATATATAGAAAGATTCAAGATAAAGTAATATTTTAAAAATAATGCTACCGTAGTATATTTAAAATATGACTTCATTTATAAAAGTGGGATTACTCTTTTACCAAAACCCATTATTAAAAAGTCCAAATTTATAAAGGTAGATGCATTAGGGGGCTAGTTGTTAAATTCATAAAAAGATTTCTTTAAATAGCATGCCACCTCCGTGTAATAAAAATATGATTACATTTGCCAGAAACTGATTAAATGCAAATTTAGGGAAGCACAGCTATTGTTAGAGCTAAATATGCCTGTATTTGTCTTGCTGTTTCTGTTGGTAAATGGGAAAATTTAAGATATGAATAATTAAGCAGTATTCTCAGATTAAAGTTTA
Organism: Pipistrellus kuhlii; assembly: GCF_014108245.1. NCBI lineage: Eukaryota > Metazoa > Chordata > Mammalia > Chiroptera > Vespertilionidae > Pipistrellus > Pipistrellus kuhlii. The sequence continues at coordinate 8,875,842 of NW_023425438.1, forward strand.
TAATTAAAGTCCTCCAAGTTTCTTATCTTTAAGCTATCTGATTGTCCATATTACTAGTATACAAATAAACATAAATTACTCATGCTAATGGGAGAAGCATAGAAACATGACACTAAATATTATTTAGATACAGGCAGTCCTATGGTTATGTCGGACTCAACGTACATCGTTTCAAGGTTACGTCCCATCTCCCATCTATTTATTTTTTAAAAGTTCTATCATTTCAACGTATGTACATATGTGCTTTATGTTTTTTTATTATTTATTTACCACAAGTAAAGGTCATAAATTGTTGTCTTTCTTTTAAATTTTGCTACTGTTTCACTTCATTGCTGCTGTGTATGTGTCCATGTGAGTGATGTAGGTGCTTATGTAGGTGGGTTCCAACTTACAGCAGAAATCATATTATGTCACGCCATAGAAACGGATCTCTCATGTAACCTGAGGACTTACTGTAGTTCCAAAATTATTTGATCTTAATTTGGGGCTATATTTTATTTGTTTAACAATGCAAAGACAGGCACCTAAAACCTAATTTCTATGCACATAAATTGAAGTTCAGTAATATTGAGCAGAATGTCTATGACAAGTAGAACTAGAATAGAACCCCAATGCATGCTATTATCTGAGGGGAATGCTTGAGAAAATATAACGGAAGATGACAAAAGGTAAGTCCTCTGATTTTAACTGATAAAAGCAAATGAAATAAAATATTTTAGGGCCAGGGTACATATTGGTGCTTTTCTTTTTGTAAAAAAAAAAAAAATGTGTGTAATTTATTTTAATTTATTTCAGAGAAAGGTGGGAAAAAGAGAGAGAGAGAAGGTGAGAGAGAGGGAGAGAGAGGGGGAGAGAGAGAGAGAGAAGAGAGAGAGAGAGAGAAGAGAGAGAGAGAGAGAGAGAGAGAGAGAGAGAGAGAGAGAGAGAGAGAGAAACATTGATGTAAGAGATAAATATTGCTTGGCTGCCTTCCACAGGTGCCGTAACCAGGGATTGAACCCAAAACCTTCTAGTGTAGGGGATGATGCTCCAACTAACTGAGCCTATTCTGGTTCTATTCAAACAAACAAATTTCATTTTAAAATGGAACCTCACATAGTATCTGTACCTTCAGCAAGCTTTTAATCAGCCTGGGACCGATTTTATAAGGACTACAGATGAATTCATTGGCCAACTTGCATTTCTGCCTTTGGAGGCCAAAACATGTGACAATAAACTTGTTCTGTCTAGTCTACAAGGCCTCAACTACAGGCCACCTAGGACCAGGGAATTCAGAAACTTGTGCAAGCATCATGATAATTAAAATAAAATAAAAAATAAAAATAAAAAAACTTCAAAATACCAATTCAAGAAGAGAAATGCATAATAGAAATTTCTGTGAAGACAGATTATCAGAAGCCCAGAGAACTTGAGCCTTGGGGCTATAGGGCTGATTTGACCAACAAGAAAGCAATGTAACAGATTCAAAGAGGAATATGTGGCCAGATGATTCTAAGGCAGAGAAAACACTGCACTTCATGTAAGATTCTAATCTTGACTAAGAACTTTATCTTATTAATGCACTCCCTGTCCGATAATCAAGTCTGAAAAGGCCAGGTAAAGGGGAATATATTTCTTGATGAAACAGGAGCATGGGACTAAATAACACAAGGGAATAAAATTGCCTCTAACAATCTACTTAAAGATTCCATTAATCATGCTGGTTCGTTCTGAGTGTGGATAATGGAGCTACATGTGAGTTCCACATGAATGTAGAATGATTAAAAAACAATGCTCTCAGACAATAAGTGTTAAAGCAGATTTTGCTTGTGGGAATCAGACAAGGGATCTCTGGTTAAACCAAAACACAGACTGGATATGCATACCGGGTATTCTATGAGAGGGGTCTATGGTTGGATGGAGATTTAAAAAACAAAACGGTGCTGTGAATAGGGACGGCCATGCATGTAATTTTTGTCAAGACAAATTGGCTGATTAAAGCTGTTAGATATTGTGATAATACAAAAGGAGAGCTGGTGAGAACACTCACTAAGCTCAGACGAATAATAAAACTGAAAATGAACAAAGATTATTACATCACTTCAGAAATGGAGCTAATCATAATGTTATTTGGATCTGTGGCACCTTTTATCTTAGCAGTTCAAAGCCTTTTACAGAATCACCGAATCATGACTTTTATGGTTGAAAGTGACCAAAAAGATAATCTAGCCCAAACACATATCCAGGCTCTGTCTCCTCTGCGTTTCCCATACACAGTCATACAACTGATTTGAACACTCCAGTAATCTCATTTCCTCCTGAGTACACCATTTCAAATCCATATTTTTTAAAAATCCAAAATGTTTCTACTTGTCCTGTTCTTTGCATTGAAACGTAAGCATACAGCAAAATTTCTTATGAAGCAGAGCTGTAAATTGGTGGGTAGGGCACGAGAACAAGAAAATAATACAGAATTTGGTAAAGTAGAAAATAGATAACTGGTAACTAACTTGGCAGACCTTAGAAAGTTTGGAATCTAAGTCTATTGGATATTAGAGGGTTGAGAGCCATTCTCAGCTCAGGATCCTGAAAAGGTTCAGGAATTGTAATAATTCTGAAAGTAAAATACTTGATTATAATTCTGGACTGGGGAGGGTGATGGCTCAAACTCTATGAATTAAAGCCAGACCTCCAGAATCCTTCCTCTATCCTGTACAGCTAAACAGTTGTCCCACGTAGCAGAAGATTCGAGTATTTAAAATTATACTGAGAGTCTACTGTGTGTCAAGAATTGCTTCTATGGAAGTGAACAAAACACAAAAATCTCTGCCCTCAGAGAGTTTATATTCAAAGGCAGACTGAAGAAAGAATGCCCCTTCCCACCCCCTCCTTGGTCCCCTCTAACCCGCTCCTGCCTCCTCCTCAGGCCTTCATGGTGCTATTGTCTGTATCCATGGGCAATGCATAAGGAGGTGATTCCATTTAAATGAAGACATATGGGTGAGGCCCTAATTTTTATTGATTCTAAAGAGGAGAGGTGAAGGAGAATCATTGATCAGCCTCCTTCTGGATGCCCCTCACTGGGAATCAAACCATCACCTCCTGGTTCATAGGTCCACGTTCAACCATTGAGCCATACCAGTCAGGCCATTGGTACTTTTAGTAAGAAACAACAGATCTCTCCCTCTCTCTCTCTCTCTCTCTCTCTCTCTCTCTCTCTCTCTCTCTCTCTCTCCACACACACACACACACACACACACACACATACACACACACAGACACGAAAGGTCATATGAGGACATAGCAAGAAGTTAGCCATCTGAAAGCCAAGAAGAGAAGTCTCACCAGAAACCAATGTTACTGGCACCTTGGTCTTGGACTTCTATCCTCCAAAACTGTGAGAAAATAAATTTTGTTGTTTAATTTGATACAGCAGCCCAAGATGATTAGTACAACTTCTAAGCCTATGACCTGGCACAAATTATTAAACTTACTAATCTCAAAAATCTGTAAAACCAGGAAAAGAAATCTCAGTCTGCAGGATGGTCAGAGGTATAGGGACAGTTTAATGCAGAGTTTCAAAGCAGGAACTCAGAGGTCATTATGGATCCCACTATGGTCGGCAAGCCCACACTGATTGCTGAAGATATTTTGCCTATACAAAGCCACCTGAATTCCAAACTGTGTGATTAATTTTATAGTAAATGCCATTCCCTCTGGTGAGTTGTTTCCCCTGTCTGGGCTCAGTTTCCTCATATGTGAAAAGGGGAAGTTGGCCTATATTATTTTAAAGACCCTTCTAGCTCTGAGTTTAAAGTTCTCTGAGCTGCTCTGCCTTGAAAGAGAAAGCTACTGACACAGTGTCTGTGTATACCTTCTTTGGGGATATTTCCAGAAGACATAGATCTGCATAGATTCATCTACCCTCCCCTTTACCTGCGCCCTCCCCCCGCCTGCTGTCCCCACCTTCTGATCCGTTGCTTATGTTTACAGATTAGCTATCCAGTTAGCTGTGCAATCTGGAGCAATGAAATCAGAAAGAGTTCAAATCTCCAAACATCGCCAGTACTCTAGTCACTCAGTACTACAACCTGTTCTAAAACTACACGTTGGCGGGTGATATTAGCATGGAAGTCTTGGGCTTCTGTTTATTTTGTGGTGGGGAATGTGAACTGTCAGCGCTGATAACATAGCTTTCATGGCTCAGATCATCTTCATTGCACCAGAAAACCTGTTTGGATATCATTTAGCCCTCCCCTATGTGAACTAAATGTTGAATGCATACAAGATTTATATTGTGTCGGGTCCCAATGGGCATGCAAAGAGCTTCGGTGCCTGGGAAAGGCTTACAGGGGGTTTATAGGTGCTTAGGTCGCAATCCTGAGTGCGTGACAAAAGAGAAAGGCTGGATTTGCTGTGCGTGTTCACTAAAACACCCCGAAGGATCTGTTTTTCTCTTTTTAAAAGGAGAGGGTGTTAAATGGGTATTTTATTTTTTTTCTGAAGGTTAGAACTTGCATATGAAGCATTTGGTCAGACAACCAAAAGGATTTGTGTCTCTTCTGATAAAACCCAGAATCATGTTCTTTGCCCTGTGGAAATCTCCAGTCTTCTCTTGATGTGATCTCAAGTCAAGAGTGTGACAACTTGAAAAAGCACAGTTGGTCCCTCACACGTTCCTATTGCTGAGGCTCCCAACGGCATGTCCAAAGTGGTTTCTCATATTTATTTTGTGCACTTTCCTTTGATGTGAAGAATATTTTGTCGCTCATCTTAACATAAATAAAACCCATTTTATATCACAATTATTGAAACAATACTTAACCTACTATAATCCTCGTATATTTGTCTTGTGTGTGTGTATATAGTTCAAATGTTTATTAAGAACATGCAATTTTTATTTCCTTTACAGAAAATGATAGCATTTGCACTTTCTCTTGCATGACTCTAAAGCAAGAAAAAATGATTTATTGGCATGAAAACCTCTAACTGTAGCTACACATATATCAAAGTGAGTTTTATTATAAAAAGTAGCATTGCTCATGATGTAAAACTTTAAACAATAAAAAAGTACAAAATTAAAAGTAAAACTTGCTTTATTTCTCCTCCCCATTTCTATGTCAACTCTTCAATAATAACAAATGTAAACGATTTTTGTGCATCCTTTCAATAATGTGTGCACATACCTGTATATATATATACAAATATACATGTATAAGCATTCATATGTATGTATTCATATGCATGTATGTATACATTCTACATATATCTTTATAAACTAATGTTGATAAATATGCTAGAAGATAATTTAATACACTGATCTGTGGAATTAAGTAATAAGGTCCAGACATTTTTTGGTCATGTCTGGATTTCCTCGTAGGAAAAAAAAATCAGATGAGTAGTAGAAACTATTGTTTATCTAATATATGTAATAGGTACTTGTTATATAATATTTCTTATTTGCCAGTTGAGTGCCTAGCACTAACCATACTAATAACATATATTATCTCATTGAAACCACACAATAACTCTATGAGATGGTGTTAGCCAGATTTTATAAAGAACTAAAGCTTAGTGAACTCAAATAACTTTTCCCAGATCAAACAGTCAGTGCAGGTCTGCAGAGCCAACAAATTTAATTATTATATATTTTTATTAGATTTGTGACCTTGAAAACAAGTGATAAATAAACTATACAGTCCTGGCTGCTTTGGCTCAGTGATTACAGAGTCAGCCTGTGGACTAAAGGGTCCTTCTTTAGCTTACTAAGGTACCCTCTTGAGGCTTAATCAAAGGAGGGAAAACAAAATTACCACAATATACTCTCACGGAACTGGCATGCACACAGAGGACTGAAGATTATGACGAGGCTTGATACAGAACATCACATTAGTTGCTAAGGACACTAAAAAACTCTAAGACAAAATTCACTCAAAGCCTTCCATTAGACCAGATGCATACATAAGAAATGTTGGTAAATATTTGCCTCCTTTGTTTTACAAAAATAAGTCAGCTGTCATAGTTCATTTTCATTCTGACAAGCTCTACAGACACTAATCACAAAATAGATGTTGTCTTACAATTTTTCTTTTTTTGTTATTTTTTGTTTTGTTAATCCTCACCAGAGGATATTTTTTCCATTGCTTTTCAGAAAGAATAGAGGAGAGCGAGCGAGCGAGAGAGAGAGAGAGAGAGAGAGAGAGAGAGAGAGAGATGGATGTGAGAAAGACACATTGATTGACTGGTTGCCTCCAGTCTAGCCAACCAGAGGGGTGGGGAGTGGACCCACAACCCAATAGGTGCCCATAACCAGGAATCAAACCTGAGACTCTTTGGTGTGCAGGCAGACACTCTAATTATGAGAAACACCAAGCAGGGCTGTCTTACAAGTTTTCAAAGATAACTCATAGGAAGGGCTTTGATTATCTTCCAACTTGAAGGTTTATTTTTGAAAAGGGGAAAAATAAGTTTATTTTCCCATGGAAGTTGGCAGGGTTTGCATACTTTCAATAAAACAACAAACTTGAACTTTTAAGAATTTATTTTAGGCCATAAAGATGTCTTTGATATGTATTTCTGTCACCTAGGGTGATGTGCCCTGGTATTATTAGAAAAATGCCTGGGAAAAACTAAGAGGAGGTGGTTTGCTTTTAAGAAGGAGAGAGAGAAATGAGAGGTCATTGGCCTAAATATAGACAGAAATGGCATTTGTAATATTTGAACAATCATACTATTGGCACCAGCCAAGAAGAAGGAATGTCAGCTGAAAACAAGCCTTACACTCGTATTGCACGTATCTATTGCTACCCACCCTGAACATGGAGCAAAAGTATCATAAAAAAAATAAACATTATTCATCTCGGTTCAGTATTCTTACATTTCTGGACTTCCTTTTGGAACTACAGTTTATATAACTACTCTAAAACAATTCTTTAATCAAATTCATGTGGATGGGTAGTAAGAAAGCTCCAAAAATAGCAACTGCAGAGAGGCAAAGCATGCCTCTGGAGATGGGGCTAGAGATGGTCATGGGAACTGAGGTTCTGAGGATCAGGGTAGCAAGCAGCTGGGTCCCACAGGAGGAAAAGTATCTAATTCACCTTTTCTAACTTGTACATTTCTCCTGTCATTTGAACCTCCTCCCTTCTCTTCCCCACTTCCTTCCTTTCTCTCTCTCTCTCTCTCTCTCTCTCTCTCTCTCTCTCTCTCTCTCTCCACACACACACTCCTCTCTCTTTCAGGAATCCCTTCTCTCCCGTAGCTCCAACTTCACTTTCTTGCTTTCTAGCTGGATAATTCCAAATCTAGTTGAAAACTCCTCTCCAACATACCGTATTTTTCGGACCATAAGACGCTCCGGACCATAAGACGCACCAGTTTTTAGAGAAGGGAAATGAAGAAAAAAAGATTCTGAAACAAATAGTGTCCTAAAATATTTTATGTGCATTAAAACCCAACATCACAGTCATAAACACATGTAATCAACCCTGTAAAGTAAACAGCAGCATTTAGAACCATTTTAGAGCCGGGCAAGCACACAGAGACCACACAGAGCCGGGCAAGTAAAAAGCTTTTTTTTTAAGTATATGTGTAGGCTATATTTGGACCATAAGACGCAGGGACTTTTTCTCCCCACTTCTGGGGGGAAAAAAGTGCGTCTTATGGTCCGAAAAACACGGTAAGTTCCATTTGGGAAATGTCCTGCCTTTGCAGGAAAGCATGAACCAACGTGTTTCCTCAAATATTCCTTCATAAAGTTCTCTTTTTCAAACCTCTCAAGGTGGAGTGTTGTGACTGTGGGGGGGGGGGGGGAAAAGGAGGTAGGGGGTCAGGGAGGGAAGAGGAGATATAGGGGGTAAATGGTGAAAATAATACAATAACATAAAGAGAAAAATAAAACCTTTGCAGTTGGTATTAACACCTCTATTTTCCTAATGCAGAAAAAGAGGCTTGGACTCCACTCCTTCCTTTCCCTGCTGGACTACCCTAAGCATTTCCACTGCATCTTGTTTTTGTAATAATGCAGTCAGTCGATTCGGCGGATTCAGAGAACCAAGGAAATAAGTGAAAAAGTTACCAGAAACTGATTTTCGGAATGACTTAACAAGTCAGTTCAGTCCAAATTACTAACTCAGAATCTGCATGTGGACAAATTAAAATGGCACAGAACCTGTGCTAAAAAGACAAATTGGGCCTAAGCACGTCCCACCATCTCACCAGCGCCCATCTCGTCGCATTAGCCCAGACGAGAGCTCCACTCCTGTGAGCACTGAGCACTAAGGATGCTGTCAGTCCATGTCCTTGTACAGCAGAGCATGGCGGTGGCATCGCTAATAATAAATGCAGTCAGGCAGCAGCTAATTGACAGGGGAAAGATGAATTAGAAGTTTTAGGGCATTCTGCAAACTTGGCCAGACCAATCTGAAGCAACAACAGAGTATTCAGAGATCAATAGTTTCCAATGTGTCAACTAGGATTCATCCTTTCCCTTCGGGACTTCTGGCCGCCTACTTCCAGAAGTGCCCCTTTCAGAAGTTGCCAGCACATCTAAGAATGAGACTGGCCAAGTCCTTCTGCCCTAATCAACACCTGCAGCTACCTTGGGAGACTGACAGGTGGGGCATGACCTTCCAGCTCAGGTCCCAAGCATCCAGTCTGCACAGCGCAGCCCAACATCCTGCCACTGAAATGCGGCTCGGAGAAATCACCCTCTGCAGATGCCAGGCCAGCCCCACACTGGCAGGCAGCATGTGTTTCTGTTGGCTCCGTCTCCTGTGAGGCAGGCTGCTTGTCACAGGGGGAGTGCTGGTTCTATGACAGACCCAAATGAGCTACAGGGCCCAGACCCACCCAATGCATCTGCGGCAGGCCGAGTGCCAGGGAAGACTTCTGTAGAGGAGAAATGGGAAAAGCCATGGACACATACACACACACGCACAAACACACACACACGCACAAACACACACACACACACAAACACACACACACAAAAAAAACACACACACACGCACACACGCACAAACACACACACACACACACAAACACGCGTGCGCACGCCCCTTTTTGGAACACACCCCAGCAGCCATTAAAAGCAGACCTTCTTAAACTACGAAGTTAGACAGAAACATTGCCATAATGTATTTATTTTTTAATTTATTTTTTAAATATATATTTTATTGATTTTTTACAGAGAGGAGGAGAGAGGGATAGAGAGCTAGAAACGTCGATGAGAGAGAAACATCAACCAGCTGCTTCCTGCACACTCCCCACCAGGGATGTGCCCGCAACCAATGTACATGCCCTTGACCGGAATCGAACCTGGGACCTTTCAGTCCGCAGGCAGACGCTCTACCACTGAGCCAAACCGGCTTCGGCGCCATAATGTGTTTCTTATCTTGAAAGGACTGAGAAGTGAAACAGAACATTATCACAAGAAGGTAATATGTATGCCTTTAGGAAATGGGTGCTCTCTGTCATGTCCATAAGTTACTCAGTAAGTATAGGTGTTGCCCTAGCTAGTTTTCTCAATAGCTAGAGCGGTGGCCCATGAACTGAAGGGTCCTAAGTTCCATTCTGGTCAAAGGCACATACCTGGATTGCAGGCTTGATCCCCAACCCCAGTCAGGACGAATGCGGGAGGCAACCAATCAATGTGTCTCTCTCACATCAATGTTTCTGTCCCTCCCTTCCACTCTCTCAAAAAAATCAATAGGAAAAAAAATATCCTTGGGTGAAGATTACCAAAAAAAATTTTTTTAAATAAAACTAAAAAATAATAATTATAGGCGTTACCTGATCATTTGGCAATAGATAAAATGTACCGAGTACTTAACTCTATACCTATAACTATATCAAGAGCATTTTCCCATTTAACCCTCATAAAACTGCTTTGGCCCTCTATAAATGAAGAAGCTGATGTTTGGAGGTCACATGCTAATAACAGACTTTATACAATATTGCCTCTTAAGAGTCTTCAACCTTTTAGAAAAAAAAAAAACACAAAACTAGATGTCATAAAAATACAGGAAGACTGCAACTGTAAAGAAAAAAAAAGAAATTAAACATTCAACATTACAGGGGTGTTAAGATAGTTTTAAATACAATTTCTCTGTTCTAAGAGTAATAAGAAACAAAATCCATTTGTCATCATCGTCATAATTAATGAAGGGCTACCACCTGCTGAGCGTTCTAGATAGAAGATCTCACCCATTCCCGAAACAAGCCTGTAAATTAGACATTATCTCATTCAAGTTGGTGAGACCCTCACAGCTGCCCTGGCTCAGCAGCACGAAGCCACCACCCGAAGGGCTGCAGGCGGATCTCTGTCCCTGCATTTACCACATCTTGGTGGGATTCACCGTTTGTTTGACATTTATACTCTGAATACCCTGTCAGCTCCATTACAGCAGGAACTGGGCCTTCTTTACCTCCTTCTTTCCAGACTATGGTGAGTGCCCAGTGAATGCTGTCTCTGGAGTGCATGCATTAAAGGTAGAGGAAGAGACTAAAGGAAACACAGGGTTCCATTTGGGGAGCCTCAGAATTATAAGCTGTATTCTGCTGTAATGAAAGATTTGGGGCCCTAAAACCATCTCCTCTTCCTAAATAAACTGGAGTCTTAAAATAACTTGCACAATAAAAAACTGTGTTAGAATATAATTCACTTCCGTGTCACTAGCAGGTCCCGAGGTCTGGGCACACAGTGGGGGCAAAATAAATTCTGTTTTTAAATAAAAGTCAGAAAAAGGCTAGGCTAGGGGGATGGAGAGTTTCAAACTGTTGCTATCAGCTTCACTTTCCTAGCAGAAGTGTATTTATAGCTACAAAGTTAGAGCACCTCTGAGCAAATGCTGCTACTTCCGAATACTACATCCAGCTGAGGCCCACGCTGGAGTCCCTCCTTTCCTGTCTCCAAACCACCAATCAGCACAAGCTTCTTCCACTTGCTCATCACTCAATGTTATGCTCATTAAAGGATAGACCCACTTGGAGGAAGCACTCAACAGCTCCACCATACCCCTCCTCCGGGAATAATGTTCATTTCCAAGCAGGCTCAAGTTATGACCTAAACAGTAGATAAAGATAATCTCTTTATCTGCAGCAGAAATGTTCCAAGACCCCCAATGGATGCCTGAAACTGTGAATAGTACCAAACCCTGTATGGGCTATGTTATGCTTTCTTCAGTACATACATAACTTTTCACACACACACACACACACACACACACACACACACTTATGGCTCCCCCTTGGCATATCCGAATTGGCAGCATCCTTCCTCTTGTGCTTTGGAGCCATGAAGTAAAATAAGGGTTATTTGAACATAAGTACTGTGATATGACAACAATCTACCTGATAACCGAGACGGCTACTAAGTGACTAATGGGCGGGCAGCATATACAGCGTGGATATGCTGGGCAAAGAGATGATTCACCTCCGTGGCAGGGAGGAATTGCAATGACTCTCGAGATTCCATCACGCTCCTCAGGTGCATGCAATTTAAATCATTCATTGTTTATTTCTGAAATTTTCCATTTAATATTTTCAAACTACGATTGCCCATGAAACTGCAGAAAGTAAAATCACAGATAAGGGGGGACTGCTGTACTGGTCCTCAGAATGCCTGTTATGGCCAATTTGCATTATGAAAACTGCACCTACATGAGCAATGCCTACATGTAAGTTCAGATGATCTACCACTCAACACAAAAATGCATTGTAGATTTTGTCCTTCAACCTGACACCACGTTAGAGCCATTGCGCTGGTGCTAGATCTTTGTAGGATAGAAGTAGAGAATGTGTGCCCTCTCTTAGGAGGTCAGTGAGCCTGGGCTGGAGTCTAAGTTCAGGCATGCAGTAGGTAAAAGAGAGACCCTGAGCCTCTTCCTTGTGGAAGCAGAGATATGCCAATCCCCAACAGTAGAAAGAACAAAGCTCCATCTGCTAACAATGTCTACCTACACGTACAAATGTGAGTCATGAGAGCTTGCACAGAAATCTTTCCAAGGGCTCTGTGTGAAAGAGTGGGGGTGGCAATGGTATTTCTTGATGATTGTGGGTGGCCTGAGAAATCTTGGCTCTCTCAAATTAAAGGGAATGACTTTTCAAGTTTTATGAGGTTGCCTACATTATCTATACTCTTTTTCATCTACCCAGATAAGGTGAGTTGATGACATTAGCAAAAAAAAAAAACTTTGGAATTCTTTAAATTTCCTGGATTGAAAGTCAAAATCAGCCTGGCCAGCATTGCTCAGTGGTTGAACATCCATCTATGAACTGGAGGTACATGTTCAGGTTGTGGGTTCGATTCCCAGAAAGGGGTGTGCAAGAGGAAGCCAATCAATGATTCTTTCTCATCATTAATTTTTCTCTCTCTCGCTCCCTCTCCCTTCATCTCTGAGATCAATTAAAAATATATTTAAAAAAAGAAAGAAAGAAAGTAAAAGTCAGTCTTTTTAGGCAATTATTTCTGAATCTGAAGTCTGAGGCAGCTCCCTGTCTGAATTAGAACAGGAAGGAGTTAATGGACAAGAAGTCTATTATGTGCAATCTTAACTAAGCTACGACGAAATGAGCTAATTAGTAGACCTTGTTAGAGAAACAACAGGCAGGCTTAATTTGTGCAGATAAGAGTCAATAAACAGTCTTTTGAATATAGAAGATAAATTATAATCTAATTTTGTGATGTATATAAATACCTCTACACCATTCTTATCTGAATAACAATATAAAGTATATGAAGTACAATGAGGGTCTAATTAAGTTAAAAGTGGCTCCTGTCAACCTAATTTTATAGTTTAATAACATCCTCATTAACAAATACTGATTAAAGAGGAAGAATACATGAACTTAATGAAACCTCTGAATTACAAAATATGGTTAAATCATTATGAAATCATTATAAAGAATAAGTACTTGCCAAAAATGGAGAAAAAGTTAGCAGAGTGTAAGTTGTAGATGACCTTGTGTTTAAATAAATAAGTAAGAAAAGCATATAACCTACTTTATGATATAATTTAAATGCTGCTCAAAAAGCACTTGCAAAGAGATCGTTGCCCCTCCCTCAGAAGGAGGGCTGGATATGGAACACTTGTAGATTGCCTCCTGGGTATCAGGCTCTAGCCTATAGAGTGCACACATGTCACCTAAATTAAACCTCACATATGTAATCATCTCACATGGGGTCACTCCATCATTCAACTATACCGCACAAATATTTGAGTTTTTACATGCACTGGACACCATTTGAGACATTGAAAATTCAACAGTGAATACAACAGACCAGATCTCTGCTCTCCTGGACATGTGTCAAGGGCAGATCAAAAATAAACCAGTAAGTAAATAAATAATTATATATTTTCTGTAGGCATAAGGGTCACAAAGACAATAAAGGAGTAAAATGGAATAGAAAGTGACCGGGTTTTGAGAAAAGTGGTGATGGGTTGCCTATGTCATCCAAGCTCTTTTCCACCATCATCAAATAAAATGAGTTGGTGACACTGCAAAATCTTTTAGAATTCACCAAGCACTGGATTGAAAGTCATTGTTGGTCTCTTTATGTAATGATTTTCCAGATATGGAATCTGAGGCAGTTCCCTTTCTGAATTGTAACAGGGATTAAAATTGGAACAGTAGAGAACAGGTAGAGGAGGGAAGTGGTGATCTATTAGGATTTTCAAGAAAATGCCTCTCTGTGAAAGTCATATTTGAGTTTAGGCAAGAAGATAAGGGTCTAGCCAGGACATGATGGCCTTTGAGGGGAGGGAAACTTGGCTTTTCAGACAAATACACAACTCAACAAATGCATTTTGGGTAATTTCTAGAATCACATTCTTCTGGGTTCCATGGAAGAAAAAAGTCAAATATGGCATGATCTCTGCCTTTAGGAAATTATAATTTAGTATGTCCTAGAATTATGCAATGTAATCATAACTACTTGGTACTAATCAATCTGTCATAAGATACACTGGTATTTGCTACAATACATTTCCAAGTCACAATTCTCTACTGAAATCTAAAATTTGCACTGCTGTTCTGATATATGCTGTATAAAAGTGACATTTTATTCCATATAAACTTTAGCAAAATATCACCACATAATCATGATAATAAATGATACTTTCAGAATGATATTCTTATTCCCTGTCATTTTTCACTTCATTTCCACCCCCCCAATTTTAAATTCATTACTGACATTAATTAAAGCTAAGCTACTCAGCAACTCTGGAAACATCTGTAAAATAAAATGATGCATGTGTATTTTTAGAGCACTTTTCTCTGAATAACTCCAAACTTTTAAGTGCGGTAGATCTCAGCTATGACACTAGCTAACACAACATTCATTTTTCAAAGCAAGATTGCGTTTCAGGCAGACATATAAGATGAGTTTGTATTCTTTAAGATGGGGCTAATATTACACATGAATCATTTGAAGAGAGAGAGAATGCAGAATTGCAGAAGTGAGCATTTAAAATTGAAATTATCAGATAAAATGAAAACTGCATGGTTCTTGTAACCATAACCCACCTTCGGAAATGGAACTGATGGTGGTCACTAGAGATGGAGTTTAATAGATGGAGGATAGAAATGAATAGGTCAGCATCCCAAAGAAGATTACTGCTTGATCCAACCCTGTGAGAAGCAGCAGAGACCTTTTGTTTGGAGGAGCCAATAACCTTTGCTGTACAGTAACCTCTTTAGTTTAAGTTTCCCCAGTGAAGATTGCTCTGTTGGGTATTTTTCACAAAGGCAGGGCCCTGGAATCCTTCTTCCTAGTTTAGTGTGGGTTACCCAGTAAGTAAATTTTCCATTATAAAAATATGCTTCTTCCCTGGCCGGTGGTGGGCCTTCTCCCAGGCACCAAAAGGTTGCCTAGTTCAAATTCTGGTCAGGGCACACACCCTGGTTGCAGATTAGATCCCCAATTGGGGCATGTGCAGGAGGAAGCCGACTGGTGTTTCACTCTCACCTCTTTCTCCCTCTATCTTCCTCTCTAAATATCAATTAAAAATCTAAAAACAAAAAAGTAAGCTTCTTAAAGCAGGAACAAAGTCTTAATAGAACAGCAACAAAAAAATAGTCTTAAATTGAAATTGTAAGCTTTCTAGATTTTTCCCCTGAGTGATAGACTGGCCTAGAAACTTCTAAGGCTCCTTTCCGATCAGCCATTCCAAGAATATGCATGAACACCTGCAATCTTTGTAGAGCTACATAAGTGCCATTACTATGGATATCTGTTTAAATCCAAGCTCAAATTACTTTAGAGCCTTTATTATGAATAACAATAATATAATAACGACAATGTCATTTAAATATGCAATTGTTTCCAAGCTTCAAAAGAAATCATTTGCTTTTACTGTACTCTAAAATTTTCTACTCATTTCCCAGTTCAGCTTCTGAAATGGATAACCCGTAGTTCTGTCCTCTACCTTCAGAGATGCATCTTCTGTACTCCTTGCCACGTCATTAAGAATACCACTGATCATGACCTATGTCTTCTCCATCCTCACCTTTCTATTGCATTTGATACCAGGGGCTCCTGGTCTACCCTCTCTTTACTTACAACACTCTAAGCTCATGAAGAGGGTGTTCTGGGGTGAGTTGATATTTGAGTGGGTAGACTGAGTAAAGCAGATAGCATTCTGTAATGTGGATAGCCCTCCTGCAATCGGTTAAAGATCTGAGTGGAACAAAAAGGCTGAGGAAGAGAGAACCTCTCCATGCTGACTGCTTGAGCTGAGACATAGTCTCCTCCTGCCCTTTAGCCAAAACTTGCATCATTGGCTCTCCTGATTCTCCAGCATGGGATTCCCGAGACTCCAAAATCATGGGAGCCAGTTCCTTCCTCTCTCCCCCACCCCCAACGCACGCTTTCCCACTTTCCCATTAATAAATATAAAAAATATACATATACACATTCTTCTATTGCTTCTGGTCTTGTTTCTCTAGAGAAACCTGACTACTACACTTATCTCTGCCTCAACTAAGACGCTCCTAAAGAGCAGGAACAATGGTGATTCCTGCCTTCTTTCCCGGTGTCTAGAGCTTTGCAGGCTGTGGGTGTTGTATGAATGCTGTTAACCCAATCCCCAGGGAAAGGAAGGCTAGTGGTGAAATCTCTTACTGAGAAGGTGATGTATTGGTGTAAGCAATATTGACTGTCGTGCTCATTAGAGCTCCCAGCAAGCCAGGGCATTTCCTGTGACCAAATGTTCTGAGTGGCCCTGGTCACAATGAAAAAAAAAAGAAAAGAGACAGCCTTTTTTCTCAGCAGAGGGCTGCTGAGTCGGTTTTCCTAAGGAGACTCCCTCTGTGTTTGCAATCACTTCAGTTTTTCTAAAACCAACAGAAAAATGCACAGAAGTAAAAACCAGATTTCTATGTGTCAAGTCTAAATCAAAGCAAAAAATTCGGGAGACTATGTAGATTATTCATTCAAAAAATGAAACTTCGTGTGTTTTTTTTAAGAGCAAGCATGATGAAGAAGGAGGAATCAAAGAATGGCTCATATAGCCTGTCCCCAGAAAGAACTCAAAGGGTTACAGGGCTTGACCAAAGAAAAGCAAAAAGAAGCAGGCATGTTCCTCTCTAAAGGCAGCCTTGCTGAGGCATGTAACACTTCTCCCTCCACATATATTGAAAACAGGGTTACTCAGCCACAGCCTGGGCCAATTTTTAGTCCAGTCTTCAGAATTCAAGGACAAGCCAGTGAGTCCTTTTTGAAAAGTTAGTTATATCTGGCCAGGTTAGCCCACTGAAGAGGAACTGGGCTAGATGAGAATTACCCAGCTCCTAGCACAATCAAAATTGTTATTCATGCAACTGATTCAAAACTCAGGCTGTCAAATGAGCTTCTTCGAGAGAGTCTGACCTGACCTTGGGGAAACCCTGGAGAATTTTCAATTCCCATTTCCAAAAACAATGCCATTGACCTCTGTAAACAATAAGCAACTGGGCTTCCAAGTTGAAAAAGCAACACCGAAACATCCTGGCACAAGTGCTGAACCTCTTGTTTCTCGGGAAATCAACCTAAAATCAACCTAAAATTTAAATATAACGTGTAATTGGCACAGAGTATGTTTATAGTGTAAATGTTGATTAAGTCTCTCCAAGTTCCACAGGTTCTTATCTGCAAAGCCGTAAGCTCCAGTTTCTGTGGCTCTATAAACATGCACATTCCCTCCAGGGGTTAGATTGCCTCTGTGAATATGTGTCATCAGTAAGTGAAACCAATTGCCTTTTTGTTTTTAGATTATGGAGCCATCATTTAGCCTCATTCTACACTTATGCTTCCAAGGGAGTTGACATACCTGTTTTCCATATTTTTTTTTACCACTTTACTGAAAATGAGTTAAAATCTGAGTGTTGTAGATCATCTCAAAATCAAAGGCAAAATAAAAATCCAGAGAATTAAAAAGGTTATTAACTGCTTCGTGTGAAGGGCTAAACAGTATACCATAAACCTGTCTATTACATTAAATTTACCTACTTATTTATTCCAAAAAGCAGCACAACTCTATATGCATAGATACATATAGAGTTGTGCTGCTTCAAAAACAAAATGGTTTCCCACTGGTTAGAAAGATTTAAACAACTAGTGAGTACTCGGGGTGGACATAGGCACCAAGCCATGAGAAAGAATACCAATAGGCGGCTTAGAACTCTGTTGAGAGGGTCCCTATGATATCAGAGCCTGGTTGCAAGGTGTGGCCTGATCCGACTCCAGCAGGGATAGACACAGAGCACATAGAAGAACATAGTGTCTGAGTGTGGTAACAAGCTCAATTTGAAAATATGTAGACAGCAAATAAATCTCAAGCTAAAACGTTCCTCTGGGGCTGACCAGAATAGGGGATAAATCCAAAGGTAAAGTGTTGGGGAGATTCAAAAGTGGAGATTAGCAAATAAGAGTCATAGGTGGGCCCAAAATTGCTGTGACCCCTGGGTCAGGCAAAGCACATTTTTAACAATATGAATAGCATTTGGATAGATTTATTTGGTTGGAAAGCACAGGATGAAAAACAATGTAAGCATGGATAAGAATCACAAGTATCTAAGCCTGCCATTTAAACTTCACTTAAGTATGTATTATCCTGGAGTAAAAATACATTCCTACCAAAACAAATTTGAAAACAAAGAACAAAGCTGAAGGACTCACATTTCTCAATTTCAAAACTTACTGCAATGGTACAATAATCATGACAGAATAGTACTGCATAATAATAGACATGTAGATCAATGGAATAGATCTAAGAGCCCAAGAAAAACCCTAATATTTATGGTCAATTTATTTTTTACATAAGCTCCAAGATAATTCCATGGCAGATAAAGTATTCTTTCCAACAACTTATGCAAGAACAACTGGATATTCATATGCAAAAAAAAAATTTTTTTTTTACTATTATCTCATACCATACACAAAATTCACTCATGGATCTTCACCTAAAATATAAGACCTAAAATATAAAGCTATTATTTATAAAATTGTATAACCTTGAATTAGGTCATGGTTTCTTAGATATTACATTAAAAGCCCAAGCAATAAGAGAAAAAAAAAAAGATAAAATGATAAAACGGAAAAAAAAAAACCCACAAGATACTATCAAAAAAGTTTAAACACACACACACACACACACACAAATGAGAGAAAGTATTTATTAAAGAAATTAAATATCTAATAAGGGTTATGTATATGCAGAATACGTAAAGAATCCACATAACAACAACAAAAAGACAAATCAAATATTGAAGAAACATACTTGTTCATAAATTAATAGATTCAACAAAGTTAAGGTATCAATTTTCCCCTAAGTGACCTAGAGATTTAATGTAATTCCAATCAAAATCCAACTGGAAATTTTGTAAATATAGACAAGCTGATTCTAAAGTTTAAGTATTATAGAAATGTAAAGGAATTAGAGTAATTAACTGCTGGTGGGAATGTAAAATGGGTAGCCCTTGAAAAGAAATTGTCAGTTTCAGCAAAAAGTTAAAAATGGAACTCCATTTGACCCAGTGTCCCCACTTCTAGGACTATATCCCAAGAAACCATAAACACCTATCATAAAGGATATATGCACCACTATGTTCATAGCAGCACAAATTTACAATAGCTAAGTTTTGGAAACAGCCTAAATGCCCATCAGCAGATGAGTGGATTAAAAAACATCTACACCATCTACACAATGGAATACTATACTTCTATAAGAAATAAAATAAAAAAGGAATTTTTATCATTTGAAACAGCATGAATAGAATTGGTGAGCATTATGCTAAGTGAAATAAGCCAGTTGGAGAAAGATAAATATCACATGACCTCACTCATATGTGGGATATAATGATCAACATAATTTGATGAACAAAAATAGATCCAGAGACAAATGGTAGGGGAGGTTGGGATCGGGCAGTTAGAGAGCAACCAAATGGTGTGTACGCATGTATATTAACATAACCAATGGACATAGACACTGAGGCGATGGGGGTTTGCCCAGAGTGGGAATAGTTTGCGGAGGATGGTCAACTGAGGAAAAAGGAGACACATGTAAAACTTTAGACAATTAAAAAAAAAGAGATTGTCAGTTACTTAAAAAGTTGAACATAAACTTACTATACAACCTGACAATTCCATGCCTAAGTATCTCTACCAAAGAGAAATAACATATGTCCATAAAGAAAGTTAAATGCAAATGTTCTTAGCAGCATTATACATTATAGCCCCAACTGGCAACAATCCAACTGTTCATCAAGTTCTGAATTGCTAAACAAAATGTGGAATATCCATCGAATGAATGCCACTCAGCAATAAAAGTGAACAAACTGATACACATTAGAATATGAATGAACCTTAACAGCCTTTTGCTACGTGAAAGAAACCAGATGCAAAAGAACAAATATTTTATGATTCTATTTATCTGAAATGTCCTGAAAAGGCAAACTAAGTGGTTTCCTGGGGCTGGGTGTAGCATACTATTCTTCCCTCTTTTGTTTATGCTTGAAATTAGGAAAACTGACACACACGAATAGTAGTATATCCCATGCTCATAAGTAGCCCTTTAAATAGTTAACTTGGTTACATACACTTCCAAGAATTCTCAGTTTGGGTCTGTTTTCCTAAACATTTTGGTGTTTGCAAGATAATTTACATAATATGATATTAACAGCAGCAGAAGTTCCTAAGGAAATCTTAGATTCTACTAATGGATGAATCTTGGCAGGTTCTTGCCTACAAAAGCTTGCCAACCAGGGACTGTTACTCTATTTGAGATTCTCTCACTAGGCTGAAGTTGTGGCAAACAGCTTCAGCATTTTAACACCCTCTCCTAACTAGACTAAACTCTTCCGAAGCTGTATTTTTTCTGAGAGTGAACATTTTTGGAATTTTTGCATTTAAGGTGGTCCCTATTCTTCTAGAGACAAACTAAAATAGTATAAAGGTGATGGAATTAGGATTCAGAATTGGGTTAGATCCAGTTCCAAAGCTTACCAGTTGTTTGAGATTCAGAAAAGTATTTAGTTTTTTTCTCCATCT
This sequence comes from Pipistrellus kuhlii, assembly GCF_014108245.1. Taxonomy (NCBI): domain Eukaryota; kingdom Metazoa; phylum Chordata; class Mammalia; order Chiroptera; family Vespertilionidae; genus Pipistrellus; species Pipistrellus kuhlii. Next base: position 8,896,348 of record NW_023425438.1, read on the forward strand.
AGAACATGGATAATAAATCTGATCTTGCAATACTACTATGATTACTAAAATAAATAAGGTATATACACTGAGTGCCCAGATTATTATGATCTCTGAACGCATAATAATATGGCCACTCAGTATATATATTAGAGGCCCAGTGCATGAATTTGTGCATGGTAGAGTTCTCGCCAGCCTGGCCAGGGGGAGAGGACATGGGTGGTTGACTGGCCTGTCTGCTGGTCGAACTCCTGGTCTAGGGCACTATTTGCATATTAGCCTTTTATGATATAGGATATACTCTGAGTGGCCAGATTATTATGCATTCAGAGATCATAATAATCTGGCCACTCAATGTAAAACACCTAACCTGGCACATAGTAGGTATTGAATAAATGATAGCTATCATATTATTTTTTTAATGAGAGGATATCCTATATAATAGTATATAATAAAGAGTTAATATGCTAATTACACCGAACAACAGAACGACCATCTGGATGATCTTCTGGATAAAGCTGGGTCTTCGAGGGCTGTCCAAAGCTGTAAGGGGCTGTGAGAGCCAACTGAGGCTGTGAGGGGCTGCGAGGGCCAAGCCCTCCCTTGCATGAATTTTGTGTATCAGGCCTCTAGTCTCATAACAAAATATAGTAGCTATTGTTACAATCTTAATAGAGTGTATAAGATGCCCTCATATTTCCAAATCCAACTTTACTGATGAGGATGCTCTAAGTCAAGGACAAGTGCGCCCAAATTTAGAAATGGAATCTTGTTTAGAATCTTTGTCTCCTCCTTTAATCAGATACCTTGGGTTTGGTTTCTAGCCACTTAAGCTCTTTACATTTATTTTCTCCATCTGTGAAACAGGAATAATATTAGCTTTCTCAAAAGTTTCTTGTGATGATTAAGTGAAATAAAGTACACCAAAGCCTTAGAATATAAAAATCCAATAAATGTTAATTATAGGCATTATATTTTCTTAATTCTAAGCTATACTCTCTCTAAAATTAGTGGCTTAAAATCGAAATGTATGTTAATTTTAGTAGTGTCTTTTTCCCCAGAAAGTTATTATAAATTCCCATTTATATAACTCATGTTACTTAGACTCAAGAAAATATTAAATTATGAGTTTGACTGGGTTCTATTTCCTCCACTTTAATATATCCAAAAAGTTATTAAGATCATAAGGTGAGTTGAAGTCTGGGACCATGTCTTGCTCATGTTTGTAATCCCACTATGTAAAAACTGTAGGTATGTTCAGTAAGTATATATAGAAAGACAGAAGGGAGAGAGGAAGAGAAGGAGGGAGGAAGAGAGGGAGAAATTTAAAAGTGAAAAGGTAAAGAAAGATAATACATTGGGAAAAACAAATAATCAGATATCAAAAGGAATTCAGTTCAAGTCTTAGAATCCCCACATATTGTTAAATGATATTAGATAACATATAAACCATTTTTTTAACCTTTAGACAGAAATAATGATACCTACATAGCAGGGTCACATTGAAGAATAAATGATGTGAGGACTGTGACAGGCTTACATACTCAACCATTTACTTTATATCTGCTTAAATGACTGTCTTGAAATTAGTACTGCCCAAAGATGAAACTCTTTATTCAAGTCCCTAACTCAAAAATAGCATCTCCAGCCATTTATTATTCAAAATATATCTAATATATTTACAAATGTTCTCAGCTGTGCTGTGTGTGTGTGTGTGTGTGTCCTATATAATAAAAGGCTAAAATGCAAACCGACCAAACGACAGAATGACTGGTTGCTCTGATGAGCATTGACCATCAGGGGGCAGACGCTCAATGCAGGAGCTGCCCCCTGGTGGTCAGTGTGCTCCCACAGAGGGAATGCCACTCATCCAGAAGCTGGGCTCTCAGCAGAAACCTGCCTCCACATCAGTTGGACATCCCCCTCAGGTGGACATCTCCAAGGGCTCCTGGACTGCAAGAAGGCACAGGCTTGGGCTGAGGGACACCCTCCCCCTGAGTGCACGAATTTTGTGCACTGGGCCTCAAGATTTTTTATATATATATATATATATATATATATATATATATATATATATATATATATATATATATATCTCCCCAAATCCTGGCATTTTTCACTACCTCTACTGCTATCCACATAGTCCTGACCCCATCCAACTCTTGGCTGGATTCCTGGTGTCCTCATACCAGATATCCTTTTTTATTTATATATATATATATATATATATATATATATATATATATATATATATATATATTTTATTTCAGAGAGAAAGGGAGAGGGAGGTATATAACATCAGTAATGAGAGAAAATCATTGATTGGCTGACTCCTGCATGCCCCACACTGGGGATCAAGCACACAACATGGGCAGATGTTCCAATGGGGAAAACATGACCTCCTGGTTCATAAGGTGACACTCAACCACTGAACCATGCCGGCCAGGTGCATACCAGATATCCCTCCTTCTACTCCTGCCTCTTTTCCCTTCAACTCCACAGAGCAGCAGGAGTGGTTCTTTCAAAATGATTGAATTAAAATGTAAATCAGACCCAGTAATTTCTCTGATCTAAATGTTAATTGACTTTATAACTTGATTATAATAAAACCCAAAGCTCTTAAAGAGGCCTGTTGTCCCTCCACACACACACATATGCCTCCTTGCTGTCCCTCTGTCTGCCCCTTGCCCTGTGATTCCCACGGCTAGAGTGGATAAATATTGTTGAAACCTGAAACATATAATTATGGCAGTGAAACACTCTGGTAGAAAAACAAATACAACCACAAATAGAAAATTAGGTTAATATTTATTTAGAATGAGATCAGAAATTACAGCAAATTATTGGAGAGCTCTGGAGATTACTTTGGCGTAACTGCTCACTTTCTTTGGAGACATCTTCTGCATCTTAACAAAAGTGCTTACCCAGAAATGCTTCTGATGGCAAACCAGCTTCCCCTCCGCATAAGAGCCCTTCGCAGTGCCCAGCAACTCCCATAACTCGGAGACCATACACATGGAAGTCCCAAAGCTTAAGCTTCACTTGCTTCCCAATAACTCCGTGGCTCACTCTTTCAAGTCCTGGCAGAAAAGTCACATCCCATCTCACTTAACATCTTCCCACCCTTCCTTCCATTTTCTCATGGTTCTACCACATTTTGACAGCATCTGAGATGTTATATGTTTGTTTTTTTTATTGTCTACAGCCATACTGCCCTTCAGCCCTACTAGGATATAAGCTCTAATATTAGGGAAGGGCTTATTTTGTCCCCTAGATCATTGGTGTCTAGGACAGTCTGTGACATAAAGTAGATACTCACAAAAAATAACCATTAATTGAGTAAATAAGTGAATTCATAAATGAACATTAGGTTGAAATATAATATTTCAGCTTAAACTAATTATAGGCCTGTAGTCCTTTTCTTTTTGTGGAATGGGTATCTGTCATATATGCCTACACACAAAAATGATATCTTCACAAATGTGTTTATTTCTGAGACTTTGAAATAAATTAAGCTTGACATTGTAAGCAAAATAATTGCAAATTTAATAAATCTCTTTAAGGCAGATCATCTTAGCAGTCATCTGATATCCTTTTCACACCGTAGAAGTATTGTGATTGAAACTGAAGACATTGTGGTGATTGAAACTGCACTGATTACATTTCAGTTTCTTAATAAGCTACTAAATTTAGTAAATTAGTTAATATACTTACAAAATAATTAATAAATATAATCCAGAAACCATGGTAAACTTAAATGTGATCAGTGTGGGAGGAAAAATAAAAATACTTCTTTTCAAAATCTATATCAGTTAGAAAAGAGTTCACAGCACATTTCTAAACCATAGAATAATCATAGCTTGAGCAATTGATAATACAAGAAATCAATAAATTCTTACTCATGATGCTTCCTTGTTATAATATAATAAAGCAAATTGCTGTTATAATTGTTTATCTTTATCACTTATCCCACTTCCCTGTGGATAACCCATGAATAGCTGCACACATTTAGCAGATGTGAAAAAAATAGTTGTTATTAGGGCATACTGCTGATTTGAATACTCAATGAATGCCTTCAAGATTTGGATTAGCCATAATTATCTCAGTATGCCTGTCTTGGGATTCATCAGGTTTCTGTGCTTCAAGCATCCTGATGTCCATTGTGTATAAATCCATTTGCTATTTTCTGGGAAAGCACTTCTCCGACGCCCACATATTCTTATCAAGGCCAATCTACCAGATTCCCTACAGTTCTGGACCCCCCCCCCCCAAGACTCATACATCTAAGCAATGACTACAGAAACTTTACTCATATAAACTTTCCCTTATTATAATCCATTTACACTATTAACCAGATGTCTGGTTGTTTTGAAGAGAGGGTGAGAGACTAATTGAAGACCAGAAATTTAGTTGAGAAATCTGTAAAGAAGCTCAACAATGAGGCTCATCCTGTGTTCTTTTCTCCTTCTTTCCCACAATATAGCGGTTGTTGCTGAACTGGCTCAAATTCAAAGGAGTAGGCATTCGCACTCGCAGCTCATTCAAGGTTGGATTTTTAAATGGATAACTTTCAATAGCTCAGTATTAGCATATCACTAAAGTATTTCAGGAGCACACAGACAGGACTTCTTTCCTAGTATGAAAGGCAAAATTTAACTAGATACACTGTCCACTGCATCTTGAAAATGTAAGTCACACGCTAAATTCTAATTCTAAAAACTCAATTACAAGCCAGAGCTTCGGTAAGGAGGGCATTCAAAAATAGTAATATAGATCTTAGCCTGAATCCCTCTTTGGGATTTAGCAGGGTGCATCTCTGCACTATCCTTAGCAGGGAGGATTCCAAATGCCCCTCTTGCATTCTGGATTTAGTCCTTTCTGCCTTGACTGCTCCAGTACTTTATCTGTTTTCACTGGATACACGGAAAAGGCCTCCAGACTGTCCACATGCAAATCAAAGGAAGATCTGGATTCTATATACCAAGCTTTGATCACAACTCTAAAATATAGAGGTCTCTATCTATCCTCAAAATGTCAAAATTGGATGACTGACCAAACAAACTTCCAGACATGGGATTGAAATTCTCACATCTGCCATCATATGTACTTGCTTTAAGACAGTGAACAACTATTATGGGGTGAATACAGTATTTCCCCCTCCCCAAAATTTATGTTTACCCAGCCACAATATGACCTTACGTGGAAATAGGGCCTTTGCAGATGTAATTGGTTAAGATGAGGGCAAACCGGATTAGAGTAGGCCCTAAATCCAATGACTGGTGTCTTTATAAGGGGAGAAAACACAGAGAGACTCAAAGAACGCCATGTGGAAACGGAGGCAGAGATTCGAGTCTGTAAGCCAAGGAATGCCATAGATAGCTGGTAACTACCAGAAGCAAAGGCATATTCTTCCCCAGAGTCTTGAGAGGCAGCACACCAAGCCCACACTTTGATTGCATACCTCTAGTCTCCAGAACTGGGAGAGAATGAATTTCTGTTGCGTTAAGCACCCACAGTGTGTGGTGATGTGTTATGGCAGCCCTAGGATGCTCATACAGCAACCCACACAGAAGAATCCAGAGCAGTTCCCAGGAGGAGTTTTCTTTGAAAATGGAGTATGAAAAGCAAAAATAATCCACAGGCTACATCCTCATCAAATGGAAATGGCCGTCTTCTCCCTGGAATTGTTACATTATCAACATTCCACTCTCCCCGTGGATAACCTAGATAAAATTTGAACTCAGAGCAATGCTTGTCTTCAAATAACTTTCTTATCTCTCTGACCTTATTTCATTTAAAGAAAATTGGGTTGTGCTGCTCGTTATTATTTTTCAAACGGAGATAACTCTTCATTTGTCTTCAGGTTTTGTTTTCAGCTTAAGCAACAGCCTGTGGTTGTGGGGCTGCAGTTTTGTGTGCTCACATTGTGTGCTGGGGCAGGCCTGGTGGTTGTTGCTATGGGTTGTAATTCCCTGGGTAATGCCGCAGAACGTGCCAGACAATCTAGAGTTAACCAAAGTGAAATAAACCACAGAAGGAACAATCCTCCTAAAAAAAAAAAGAAAAAAAAAAAGGAGGTGGAAAAACTTGAGGGCAATAATTAAGTCGAATTTGCAAGTTTGTTTACGTATCAATTAGACAGCGTGAAATTGAGTGCTGCTGGCCAAAGGTTACAGAATTTTTATCCAATTTGTTACTTGCTGTTGGCAGCAAACAGGAAAAAAACAAAGACAGAAATTCAGCCTGGGAGACCCTCCCTGCATATCTGCCCAGGGAAGTTTGCTCGCAGGATAATGGCCCTGTCCCAACGCTCTGCCCATCCTGTGTCAGCACCCTGAGCACAGCCACAAGCTCTGCGGGCTGTTTTAGCCACAGAAGATGGACACCACTGGTTCTGGCCTTGGCTTCTACCGGAGACAGAAAGGGGGAGAAATATGTTGTTTTTATTCATGCCAACTGTTTTTTCATGCCAGACTACTGAATGAAGCTTCCAAAGGAAAAAAGTAACAAAACAAACAAAAAAACATGAATCAAGAGTAAAAACCAACTTATGGCTAACAAGGAGTACCAGAATGCGAGAGGGTGCAGGCCAGACTGAGGGAACCTCAGCACAGGGACTCGTGTGTGTGTGTGTGTGTGTGTGTGTGTGTGTGTATGTGTGTGTGAGTGTATGTGTGTGTGAGTGTATATGTGTGTGTGAGTGTATGTGTGTGTGAGTGTATGTGTGTGTGTATGAGTGTATGTGTGTGAGTGTATGTGTGTATGTGTGTGTGAGTGAGTGTGTGTATGTGAATGTGAGTGTGTGAGAGTGTATGTGTGTGTGAGTGTATGTGTGTGTGAGTGTATGTGTGTGTGAGTGTGTGTGTGTGTGTGTATGTGTGTGAGAGTGTATGTGTGTGTATGTGTGTGTATATATATTTTTTTTTAAGTGCCAACGCTGGTCCATTCTCTGTGCTGACCTCTCACATTCCCTTTTTCTTAGTCCTTCCTAAAAACAGAGCTATGGTTTCTTGCTAAACTTCTCTTGGAGAAGGAGGGCAATAGGGGCTGGTTTTAACATAGTTAGCCATAATTCAAGGACGGTAGAAAAAAATGTGGGTTTTCTTGCTGCACATTGACAGTGATTCAGGTCTTGGGTGGGTGTTGTTTCTCAGAAGGTCTGTTTGGTAGTTTTTCAGACTCCTGCCTACTTTGCTCAGTATGGTAGATTGAATACTGGCTCCCCCCAAAATGCGCATGTCCTTATCCCCAGAACCTAAGCATGTGGTACCATACCCGGCAAAAGAGAATTTGCAGATGTGATTAAGAGTCTTAAATTGGAGAGCTTATTCTGGGTTACCCAAGGGGGCCCAATGTAATTGCAAGAGTCCTTAGGGAGGCCATTAATTACCATATCCAAAAGCCCAGTATGCAAAGACGCTCTTATCAGGAAAAATATTCCAAGGCTTAGAGGTTATCCCTCAGAAATTAATTATGGGCCAGCACTTTCTTTGGAACTTGCAGGGTTTGAACATCCCAACTCCTTTACTACACAGACCACCACCCTCGCCGTTGGCCGAGGCTGTCTGACAGCAAAATACTCCTGTTGGTATGAGCATCTACATTTAGTTTAGCATTTATATAACTGATACACCAATAGTATCCCTCCAAATATGCCTAACATTTGGAAGAGCCAGTTAAACACACACACACACACACACACACACACACACACACACACTAATATATCCTATAATGCAATTACATAAATTGCCTACCTTTTTCTATTTATTCATTTGATTACTAATTTCCCCTTTTGATCTATCACTAGTTATACCTTATGATAAACATGTAGCTAACTATTCAGTATAGAATTTAACTGATGATTAGATAAATCCAATTCTTCCTCAGGCCAGTCATTTTTCATTGGTATTATATCCTGAGAAGGATTAAAATCAATCTTCTAATACATTTGATCATCAATATCAGCATTGTCATATGAATGAGGATTGAAGGACAGAGTTGTAGTACTGGAAGGAGCCAGCTGAAAAGATAGGGCAGGTGAACAGGGAGGATGCTTGAGCCTGAAACTGTAGAAAGATGATGAAAAGTTTATATTATGATCATGCAAGTGAGCAGCTAAAATAATGTGGAGAGGAACTGAAGTAAATCATCACCATTTCTATTCTTTGCAGAGAAGATAATAATATTTAGGTGGATATTAAAATCATCAAGAATCAAGGTAGGAATAGTATTGAAAATATTGGCAAATGATCAGGATCTATTAATAATCTTGGAGAAACAAGGGTGAGCGAATTAAGTGATGGGAAAGTGAAGTGGGAGACAGCAGACAGTCGAAAGCAGGAGGGGCAATGGGTGCTACAGTATGATAGGCTAGTAAAGCAAGGGAATTTTAGTAGGGAGAAGGGTCTCACTGTGACAACAACAAAAAAATGACAGGCATACATATTCCACCCCCAGGGCCAGTGATATGAGGGCAGAGGGGGTGAAGGGGCAAGTTTCTGGGCACAGTGTGATTTTAAAAGATTATAGGTAGAATTATAAAAACAACAAATTTAAAAAAACAAAAAACAAACAAGTGCCCCAACCGGTTTGACTCAGTGGATAGAGCATCAGCCTGCAGACTGAAGGGTCAATGTAAAAGGTATCAGTTCTTATTCTAAGCCATAGAATCATTTTTTTCCCCCCCTGGACATAAAAATCTCAATACAGCTACTCAACTGAAAAGCAATCAGAGCACCAAAACACTGGGCAATCAGAAACCTAAATTGTATTCTCCACTTTGGCACTGGATTTATGTTGGACTTCCTTAGGTTTCTTTGTATATCTACATCTCACTTTATCCAACTGGGACAAAAATATATACAGCTGACAATGTCAAAACATTCAAATAAATGCCAGTGCATGATCACAAAGCATTATTAACACACCTTGCATGATGTGTTGCATTGTTGTTTTCTTTTTTATTGAATGTATTGAGGTGGCTTTGGTTAATAAAATTACATAGGTTTCAGGGGCACAATTCTATAATACATCACCTGTATATTGTACTGTGTGTCCACCACCCTAAATTTCCGTCCATCACCATTTAGCCCTCCTTTAACATTATTGCTTTCTTAAACTAATTACTATTTGGTATGCTGATCACAAAGAGCACTGTAAAGAGTTCGTTTGTACTAGCATTTCATAAACCTATCAATTACCTCCTGTTACACTCCGAGGAGGATTGGCAGCCATCGGATGAGGCAGTATAGCATGATAATTAACAATGCAGGCTATGCTGGGCTTGGTTCCTGACCCATACACGGAGAATAATGCTACTTCTTAGAATTGCGATGATTAAGTATGATTATAGGCATAAAACACTTGGCATAGTACCTGTTAGACCCAATAAAAGTTGGCTGTTTTCATTATTTTACACAACCACTATATTCTTTGATATTTTATTGGACCATTGACCTATTCCATCAGAGTCTGGATTTTGAGGGCAATAGTTATGAATTGTCTCCCCTGTACCACTTTTCCAGAAAACTGCCACTCCTCCCCAATCCATCTGTCTTCATTTCTATTCTTTGCAGAAAAGATAATAATACTATTGACGTTCAGGCTTACTGTAAGGATAGGAATAATGTACCTAAAATGTCTAGGATGTAGTAGATGCCCAATTAATGGCACTTAGTATTAGCATATCTATTAGGAAGCCCTCTAAATGCCTTGAGTAAAAAATACAAATCTGAAAATTAGGGGTTATATTTATCAATTTAATCCACCATTCTCTCAGTCCATGGAAAGGTAGGAAGAAAGGTACTAATATATTTTTTAGAGACAAATGCTTCTTCATTTTAGCCTATTAGCAAGTTAGGCCTAGCTCTTACAAAAATCCGTATTCAGGGGTTATAATGCTAGACACTTGCTGCCGATGTTCCTTGTGTTCATCAATGCAAGGTACCTGAAATCTGAGTTTTAATATCTCATAGAATTTAGCCTCAGGGAGCCAGAAATTGCTGGACCTGGTTCCCTATAAAGCACTATTGCATTCAAAGAGACTCACTGCTCTGCATTGCCTTGGCTCCCAATAAAATGAATCTTTTCAAAAACCCATTGCTCACAGAAGATTAACCACATTCTGAAGTCACCTTCCAGTTAGGTACATACCTTTACTTTTTGATACAATTTCCACATACAGATGGTACAATCATGGAAACCCCTCTACCAGGAACCGTGACCCCAGAATATGCTCCACACCGTGTCATTTTCTGGTTGAAAGTTCCTTTGAAGCAGTTTGTATGACAAAGCAAAAAGGACTTCAGATTGTGCATTAGGATACAAGGATTTGGGCCCAGCTGAACTATTAACTCATAGTGTGCCAGTATACATGTCCTTTGATGGTCCTAACCCCCAACCCAGTGCCTAATTTTCTGTTTCCAATCAAATGAAGGGGTCAGACAACCAGTGATGACAAATGGACCTCATCTCACCACACTAATCAGCTGCTGTACATGGTAATTGGTTTGTTTTTTTATATATATTTTTGTATTGATTTCAGAGAGAAAGGGAGAGGAAGAAAGAGAAATATCAATGGCCAGAGAGAATCATTGATCAGCTGCCTCCTGCACACACACACACCCCACCCTCACTGGGGATGGACCCCACAACCTGGGCATGTGTTCTGACAGGGAATTGAACCGTGACCTCCTGGTTCCTAGGTCACACTCAACCACTGAGTCATCACACCAGCAGGGCACAGTAATTGTTTTAAGAAGAGAGTGTGCATATCCCAATTTGGGGAATCATGCTTTCATCCAGTCTTTTTAAAATATTTGCCCACATTTCCCACATTTTTTATTGGATATTATATTTATAATCCCATGTACACACCAAAAACATTATTCAGAGAGACATATTCAGTTTGACTAGCAAGTGTATCCTTCAAGATACATACTGTCTCCCCTCCCACTCCCTCTTTATACACATTTATATACCTTCTGATTGTTATTTCTCAGAGAAAGCTGCTCTCTTCTAACTGTCTCCCTGAGAGGTTCACTCATATTCCTTAAAGCAATGCTCTGTTATTAATGAGACTGGGGCACACACTCACACGAGGGTTCTTAAAGAGCGAGGTCTATGTTGTGATAAAGTTGGTCTGTCCCAGAGTGCACCATTGTGGGAATGAGTATTAGAGAAGGAATGGGTGGGTTAAGGGGGTAAGTGAGTAGATGAGTGAATACTACCTTCATGTCTCTCATGGGTGGGACACTCAATCACCAGTCAATTAGATTCATTATATTTTACTCAGTATACCAAACAAAATGTCCTTTCCTGTCTCCTAAAATCCGAGTTGTACATTCAGAGAAAGCGTTCGGAAACATTGGCTACACACGGTTCATTTCGTTAGGTACTGTTACACAGCCCGTTTTCTTCACTTCTCCAAATTTACCAAAGGGGATGTGTACCTTTTATTCCTGACATCCAGACCATACAGTTTGATCTTTCCCATGATGAAGAGAGTCTGATGGCAGTGATGGATAAAGACCATATGATAATAAGGTATTTCCCACCAAAATACTGAATCTCTTGAAATTAAAATTTATTTCCATTAGCTTGACCGGTTTGGCTCAGTGGACAGAGCATCGGCCTGTAGACTGAAAGATCCCAGGTTTGATTCTGGTCAAGGGCATGTGCCTGGGTTGTGGGCACATCCCCAGTAGGAAGTGTGCAGGAGGCAGCTGATTGATGTTTCTCTCTCATCAATGTTTCTAACTCTTATCCCTCTCTCTTCCTCTCTGTAAAAAATCAATAAAATGTGTTTTTTATAAAAAAATTTTTTTAATTTATTTCCATTATATTTTCTTTCATTCTTTCTAATGTTCACTAGTTTCAATTTCTACAAGTATAATTACTTTCCGAACATACAATGAGTACTACCATTCATCAAACATAAGTAGCTTAAAGAAGCCTTAACACCCTCTTTGTGGCAATCACCCCAACGTGAGAGAAATGGCCCAGAGCAGATTATCCTGTGTGTCTTGCTCCTTTGTAGGCCTTACTTTGTTTTTAAACTGCCCAAATGTCTGTTTTCTTTTTTCTAGTCAAAAGTACATCAAAGAAGAATCAATCAAGGGGCAAAAGGGGCCAAATTTTTTCCACATTTTCCTCAGGCAAGGTTTTTAATGTTTCGTTTGCTGAAATGTTGCTTCACTATTCGCCTTTTTTGGAATTTGTTTGATTGATTTATATAGCTTCAGTAGAGCTAAAGGGTCATAACCGTGCATGTAAGAGACCCAAAAGAGATTTCCACTGAGGTATACCAGAGCTTGATTAAGGGTTGGCCAGTCAGGCAGCCAACTGGGGCACCAATCAATAAGAGGCATAAAAACATCACTGGAAATGTAATTAAATGGAGAGACTTGCATTTACCAGAAGTCTTCTCCTGGAGACTGACTATAAGTAGCTGGGGGAAAATCTGCTAAGCCACTTGGGATGGAACTTGAGACCTCCAGGTGGCACACCTCAGAAACCTAGGGATGCAGGACTTCAGATGTGTGCAGTTGGTTGTATGCTTTTGTTTTGCTAAGTGTGGCGTGAAAGTTTGGGTCACAGATGACCACAAAGGAGAGGATAAGAGCCACCACCAGAGAATCTCTTTCTCCCCCTTCCCTCAGACCTTCTCTGCCATCTCTCTAAATCACTACTGACTTCATGAAATTACCATTTCTGCAGGACATCAAATTATTGACTGACCAATGGGACTAATGTGTCCTGCTTATGGGAATATCCATGGGCAGATGGCTCTAAGCCTCAAAGGATTAGCAAACTGTAGAAGGGTGGACTAGGGAACATTATTCTTCAAGGTCTAGAGAAATGTTAAAAATGCTTCCTAGCTGCCCAAACCGGTTTGGCTCAGTGGTAGAGCATTGGTCTGTGGATTGAGGGGACCCAGGTTCGATTCTGGTCAAGGGCATGTACATTGGTTGCGGGCACATCCCCAGTAGGGGGTATGCAGGAGGCAGCTGGTTAATGTTTCTCTCTCATCGATGTTTCTAGCTCTCTATCCTTCTCCCTTCCTCTCTGTAAAAAAATCAATAAAGTACTTTTTTAGAAAAGAAAGAAAGAATGCTTCCTAGCTGTAGGAGCACACTTCCAGGAACTAGGCTATTCAAAGACCAAAAGTGACATGACCATGGGTTCTGCACAGAGCCACAGCGTGGCAGCCTCAGAACCTTTGGTTTTCATGGTGTGACCCATAGTGAACAGAGAGATGCCCCATGTGGGGCTGCCTTCTGACCCATGCATCTGAGAAGACTGAGGGTGGCCTTTTAATATTGAACAGAGACTAAGCAACTTGCACCTGGTCCCATGCATGGCATTTCCTGGCTATCTGGTCTACTGCCTCAGTAAGGTTGCTCACCATAAAGAGATAAAGCACTCTAACAGGAAACTTTGAAAGAACAGCATCTTCAACTTGGTGTTTTTTCTATTCACTGGAAATTATCAAAGCCCAAGGGACATATGAGCCTTTTAGTCTTCTGGGGATTCTTAATTCTATCCCTGGACCTGGTTAGCAATGCATTCTGATCTCATTAACTAAACCTTCAAAGAAATAACTTTGCTGATTAAAGCTTTAATGTTATAACTTCATGAAGTCTTGTTCTACACCCTCCCTCCCTGCTTTGTTCCCCTTGGCTGCCAGGAAGACCTGATCCTGATTTAATTTTCAAGTGCTGGATTAACACCCGACCTACATTTTGGCACATATATTTCTCTGCACCTGTATAGTTTATGGCTGTTCACAATAATCTATTGTAATGTCTTTACATTGTAATTTTGTAACATTACTAAAATTTCAAATTTAATATCCCCATAAAATCACAAATTGCCTGGAATGGACTAGAGAGCATAATGCTAAGCGAAATAAACCAGTTGGAGAAAGATAAATAACCACATGATCCCACTCATTTGTGGAACATAATGAACAACATGAACAAAATTAGAACCAGAGTAATAGAAGCATCAAACAGACTTTTTAACCTATGAAGGAAGAAGGGGTGTGAGAGGATAAGGGATCAACCAAAGGACTTGTATGCATGCATATGAGCAAAACCAATGGACACAAACTGGGGTGAGGCTGAGGACATGTAATAGGGGATGGGGGCAGGCGGGGAGATGTCAAATTGGGGGAAAGGAGACATATGTAATACTTTAAACAATAAATAATTTAAATGTTTAAAAAATCACAAATTTATCCTTGTTTAACCAAACCTTCCTAAGTCATCAAACATATGACTAAATTAAATTCCATGGAATAAAATCTTTGTGGTGGGGTCATTTGACATCACAAAGCAAAACACAATTTTTTAAAGTCACAGGTGAGACTATTTATTAATCCAGATCGCCATTGTCTGTGTAAATATAATGTTTGTGGAGCACTTATTTACACCAGGTTGCTGTAGACACAGAGTTGAATAATATGCCGTCTGTGTTTTCAAGAATTTGCTATCCATAAAGGCATTTATACGTGACTGTTTTCACATAGCTTATGCCTTTTGATTTGACAGACCATATAAACAGTGTAATATGAACTTACAAATAAGTATTAGCTATTTTCTTTAATTGGATTGGACTGGATTGTATTGGAATGGATGGTACAATAATTGCACCTTTTACATTTTTGTTTTAATTACTTTCCTGGCCTGTACTGAATAGAGCTCAACCACCAGTAGGTAGCAATAAATGCAGAATGTACTTCAAATTGATTAAAGATATGTAATTGCTACTTACAGGAAAGCAGAGGTCTTTGTAGCTACAAATGTCGGTAAGTGTGTAGCCACCAATCACTCATGTTATCTAAATTATGAAGCTTAGGAACAGGGTAATGTACAAGGATGGCCGAAACACTTGATCTGCTGCAAATTCAGTAAGACAGAGGTCAATCTAATAAATGTATCCAAGAATATAAGTATGGATTATTCTTCTCCCATCAAGGGTTTTATTGTCCTAGAGTCATAGCCTATTAATGTCAAACATTGTCCTATAAACAAGTAACTGGACATTGATGACTTGTATCTCTTATTTTAAAATCCATGTGTAAATATCATTCATACAAAAGTGCAAAATGTCTCCAGATATGATGACCAGAGACACGCATTGTATCAATGAAAATAATACAAAATGTCCAAAATGACCACACCGTACCTCCTCATAATACACATGTTAACTTTTTCTTTGGAAAGACCACCAAATCCAGCAATTACAATTTTGGGGGAAGACTTTCTATGTTCCTTCCCAATTGATTTAAGTAACCTTTTGACAGCATCCCTAGTAGATGGTTATCTAATGTATTCTAAAATAAGTCATGGTGGGAAGCTCAGAACTTTTAAAGTAAACTTTTATATAACTTAGCTCCCAAAATCTTTCATTCTTCTCTAATTGCAGTGAGATATTTGGAATTTAGAACCAGAAAAGTCTGGATGTGAATCTCATACTAGTGGTGTGTTCTTAGGCACAATTCTTAGCTCTGTAAGTCTGTTTTCCATTCCGTGAATGGAAATAATAATAGCACTTAATAGAATTGCTGTGAGAATTAAGTAGAGAGAGTATATAAAGCACGGAAAAATGAATGAAATTTTATGAATTTTTTTAAAAATTTTGTTGTTTAAGGTATTACAAATAGTAGTACATATGTCTCATTTTTCCCTCCCACTGACCTTCCTCTGGCCTACCCTACCACCTGGCACTTGTCCCCCAGCCCCCAGTGTCTTGTGTCTATTGACTGTGCTTATATGCATGCATATAAGTCCTTTGCTTGATCTCTTACCCCCCTAACCCTCCCCTATTATTTAATTCTTAATATCAATTCTTATTATAAAAGTGTTTGTTTGTTCTTATATTATGTGACTACTCTTGAGCATTATCTCTATTGACCACACCTTCCTTCTTGAAACTTTCTCTTGCCTTGTTTTCCAGTATATTGCTGCAGGTGAGAAAAATTTTTTCCTCTGCCCATTCAGGTTCTCAACTAGCGCTCTGTTAATCTGTCTAAAGACAGATTAACAAGAGAAGGGCATACAAATGTATTTACTCTAAGTTTAGATGACATGGGGGTCCTCTGAAGGAAATGAAGACCCAAAGATGTGGCAAAACTTTAGTGCTTACATATTAGATTGAACAAAGAGAAGCAAATGTGGAAAAGTAACTAAAGTATATGAAGAGACCACATGAAGATGAGAATAATTTTAACAAAATCTATTTGTAAAAAATTATCTCAGCCTTGACTCCCCATCTCTGGTGATATGAATGATCCTTTCCTCCTGGCATAGAAAAACCATCTTTCACATGGAAGTTACATCTCCTTGCTTTCAGGAAGAAAAAGGAGAGGTCAGTGTGTCCTTATTGCACCTGCTGGCTTTAAAGGGACTTTAGCTCAAAAATTATCCTTATGCAGAAGTGGCATATTTTAAGATGGCATAGTCTACTATCCTTCCTTGTTCTCTCGTGATTTCCCACCTATGCCCTTGAGTCTTCTATCTCTCTTTCTTTTGTCAGTTTCTTGTTCTCCACTAACCACACAAATTTCTCACACAAAAAAAATGACTATGATGGAAATAAAATATTTACATCAGCAGAAACTCTATCTCTGCTCCTGTAAGAAGTGAGGATGCTTATTTGCTGGGTCAACTCCTGTTACTTCTTTTTATATGCAGAAGCAAAATAAGGAGAAAAGAAAATAAATCTAAAGAATTGAGATAATCTAGCCCAGCCAGTGTGGCTTAGTGGTTGACTGTGGACCCATGAACCAAGAGGCCGCTGATTTGATTCCCATCAGGGCACATATCTAGGTTACAGGCTTGATCCCCATTAGAGGGTGTGCAGGAGGTAGCCAATTGATAATGTTTCTCTCTCGTTGATGTTTCTATCTCTCTATCTCCCTCCCTTCTTCTCTCTCTAAAAAACAATCAATAAAAACATTTAAAAACAAAAATAATGAATTCAGTCTAAATTGATTTATAAGAAAAATGAATGAGTCAAGGAAGGAAAAAAATGGGTGAAAGCCTTGAAGAGGTAATTCATTGACTGACAAGTGTACTGAGCTCTTTGTAACTTGAATCATTTTAATAATTAAATAAACTTCTTAGCATTTAAGAAAATATAAATCAAAACATATATTGTGTACTTATTAATATGGTATATGTATACACACATGAATGGTATGTATATGTATTGGTATATAAGATGAGAATTATTTTAACAAAATCTATTTGCCAAGTTAAAGTGAAAACATCGCTTCCCTACTCCACTAGTAGAAGCATAATTCTGAAAAGGAGTTTTAGTGATTGTATGAAGAGCCTTAACAGTCGTACTCTGCCTATGATTTCACTTCTAGAAATGTACCCAGGAAATTTATAGATAATGATATGAATAGAAAAAAATTTAGGCACCCAAGAATGAGAGATTAAGTCCTCCTGTCATGTGATATATGCATAGATAATCATTTACCTAATATGGCACTACTATAAAGGAATCTGAAGTAATATAGAAATTTATTTTCAAAATAGCATTAACTTTTTAAAAATACATTACCAGCTGGGACCGGTTTGGCTCAGTGGATAGAGCGTCGGTCTGTGGACTGAAAGGTCCCGGGTTCGATTCCGGGCAAGGGCATGTACCTTGGTTGTGGGCACATCCCTGGTGGGGGGTGTGCAAGAGGCAGCTGATCAATAATTCTCTCTCATCGATGTTTCTAACTCTCTATCTCTCTCTTCCTCTCTGTGAAAAATCAATAAAAAATATATTTAAAAATTAAAAAATTAAAAATAAATTTAAAAAATAAAAATAAAAATACATTACCAAACCATACACCCAGATATGTAAAAACTGCATATATGTGTATTCATATTTTTAAAGACCTAAAGAAATAACACAAATGTTAGCTGTAATAGGAACCAAATGAGATTTAGGGCTATTTCTTTTTTCTCTTTCTACATTTCTTTATAAGTCAATATTTATAAACACTATCTAATAAAGAGGGGATATGCTAATTGACCCTCACACTGTCACAAAGATGGTGGCACCCACAGCCAATAGGGAGGAAATATGCTAATTGGCTGTCCTGCATTCAAAGATAGTGGTGCCCACATCCACAAGATGGTGGTGCCCAGTCTCCTCAGCCCCTCAAGCCTCCCAGGGCCAGCCCAAGGCACAGGCAAGCCTCAGATGGCAGCTGCCCAGCTGCCCAGGGCTGCCTGAGGCTCAGGTAACCAGGGCCGGCCGAGGCTTGTGCTGCCAGCAGTGGTAGCAGCAGAGGTGTGATGGGGTGTTGCCTTCCCCTTATTGCCAGGTTGCCTCCCACCCCTGAGGACTCCCAGACTGTGATAGGGGTCAGGCCAGACTTAGAGACTCCCTCTTCAGTGCATGAATTTTCATGCACCAGACTTCTAGTTTATGTATAATTTTAATAGTCAGGAGTAATCATTCCTTGCAAAGAGAGCAGAGTGTCCTTTCCCCAGAACTCCTGCTTCTTCCACACCATACCTGTTAGCCCTGTGTTAACACCAGGTCCTGGACCTCTTTCCCTGTGTTGCTCCCTCTGCCTTTTGAAAGCTGAAATTGTAAAATATTAATCAGATGTGTTCTGCTTTCAGCATGATAAAATTCTGAGCAGATATCCAGAGAGTTGAATTGTGTTTTTACTGGTGCATCTTGCAGTTTTTCCAGTTTTATAATCTCAGCCACATATGTACAATTCAAAACTTCAACTTGGCTTTGTAGCCTGTGGACTATTCCCATAAGAACATCCCTCTGCTTTTCTTGCCTTCATCCTCACCCATCTCTTTCTAGGGAGCTCCACTTCTGCATATCTGACTATTCACCTGAATACCTTCTTTACTTACTTCCTTACTACCCATAATCCTATTCTCCCCCAACTATTACTGGTTTGTTCATTGGTTCAGTTACTGAACTTAAATACAGTTTTCATTAGAAGGTATTCACATGCAAGGCACAAAGAGACAAAACACACACACACACACACACACACACACACACACAACAAAACAAAAACAAACCTCTTGCCTAGTGGGAAGTTAAAGAAACAAGGAATCACAATGTTCTTGCATGATTACTTTAGTTTAAGCACCAAAGCCCTTCCCAACAAAGTCAGAAATGTAACTGAAGTCACATTTCAACTGACTTAAAAGAAAGGAGGAGTTGGAAAGGCACATGATGTCTCCAAACAATAAAGGAGAATATTTTAAACCAAGTAGATCAGAGATTGTAGTAGAAATGGAGATGGATGCCCTAGCCTGTTTGCTCAATGGTTAGAACATCAGCCCATAAAGGGTCTCATTTGATTCTGGTCAAGGGCACATATCTTGGTTGCAGGCTTCATCCCCAAACCAGGTTGGGGCATGTATGAGAGACAACCAATCCAAGTCTCTCTCTCAGATCAATGTTTCTCTCTCTGTCTCTTCCCCTCCCTTCCACTCTCTCTAAAAATCAATGGAGAAAAATATATCCTCTGATGAGGATTAACAACAACAACAAAAAAAGAGTGAGAGAGAGAGAGAAATACAAGTGGAGGTGAAGAAAGTAGAGGGAAGGAAGCCCTGGGAGATAAGATTTAATAGCTCATAAAAGGCCAGCTCATATGTCTGGTATTTTTCCATTGTCCTATTCTAAACATTAATCCCATTAAATCAAACCAGTAGTTGCTTAACTTGGCATCCTGCTCTGTGGGTATGATCTCATTTTAGGATTTCTCCTCTATTTCAGGACTTAATTTAAACCTGACTAGGTTAGCAGTTCAGCCAAATATTTGTATCATCCATCTTCAAATTTCAGAGTTATACCTTACCTTCCTAGGAAACACATAAAATGTGGGGGTTATAGATTATAGTTAAACAACCAAACCAAACTAAATCAGACACTGCAAATGTTGAATATCATCTTGCTCTATATCAAATACCTGTATCCAGGCAATAATAGAATAAGTGAAATGGATGCAACCTGGCCAGAATTCAATCACCTCTTAAGAAACCCAGAATCACGATAAATTATCTCTTGAGTTTAAATTGTGCCAAGACTTCTCAGTAAGGGTGCCTTTGCAAGAAAATTTAACTGGGTTTCGTGTTCAGAACTTTTCTCTAAATTTGATGTCACCTACAATTCCTTATTTCCCAGATCAATAGAATAGTAATAGAGACCTAGATCATTACAAAACACGACGAATTTTACTCCATTATTTTTGCTGCAGCAGTCAGAACACACCACTACACTCTCCCAATTGCAAACTTCCAGGCCCTTTACATTAAATTCTCTGCTGAGATTTTTCAGACCTTTCAGGTCGTGTGAATTTGGGCTATTAACCTCAGAAAGGCTGACTTGTAGTTAAGAACCTTTAGAAGAGTATTTTTCTTTCATCACTCAGCACTAAAATTCAATAGGTAGTGTTTTCTTGCTATGTTTGGGGCAAGGAGAATATGGGTCTATTCTACGAATTCCTCTTTTCTCTGAGGCCTATTGAACATCCATGGGTGGGTCTTTCTATGGGATTCTCTGATTTGGAAGGTTCTAGCTTTATCTTCTGTCCTCAGGGCCCCAGGAGGCTATGACAAATGAAGCTCAAGGTCACCAATTTTGACATGGCTCAGGATAAAATCTGGCTTCAGTAATTTGCTCATTTCTTTGAATTCCTCTTCCCATTTAATTTTTTATCTTATCACTTTTTTTGTTTTCCATTTAAAAGAAGCTTTTAATAATTTATCTATCCTTTTAGTTATTTTTAGAGGCAGAGTTGTTTAGGTTCTTAACCACCTTACAGCTGGAAATGGAATCCTCCATGGTCCCTTGATCTTTATATTGAGATGCATGAACCACTTTGCCTTTAATAAAGTCACACAAACATGAGCATATTCAAATAAACCAGTGGGGTAGACATCAATGTGCCTGTTTATTCTTCTCATGGGATATGCATAAAAACCCATTAGGGGTTTAATGAAATTATTTCATGCAATTGTAGTCTAAAATACAGTTTTAGATGATCACAGATGAGTTTCAACTTTTTAGCTGTATTAATGAAACAGTAAGTAAAATGCTTTGGCAGGGAATTAAATAAGTCTTCTAGTCCAAATAAATTTGAAGGGTTCTTGTATCCTTTCTCCTCCTCCTCCTCCTCCTCCTCCTCCTCCTCCTCCTCCTCCTCCTCCTCCTCCTTCTTCTTCTCCTTCTCCTTCTTCTTCTTCTTCTTTTTTTGTTAATACATTTTTATTTATTTTAGACAGGAAGGGAGAGGGAAAAAGAAATAGAAACATCAATGATGAGAGAGACTCATTGATAGGCTGCCTCCTGTACACCCACTTCTGGGGTTCGATCCCACAAGCTGGGCTTGTGCCCTGACCAGGAATTGAACCATGACTTCCTGGTCCATAGATTGATGCTCAACCATGAGCCATGCCAGCCGGGCCTTGTACCCTTTCTTCTAATTATATTTTTGAAATGACTCACATAATAAACAGAGATTTTTTTTTAAATTTTAATTGTGTATGTGAGCAATGAAATGAACAAATAAACAAGTATTGTTCCAAGCTCAGTCCTAGATTAATGTACACATTAATTGGCCATCAAAGAACAAGTCAGGTTTATATGTAGCCTCATCCACTTTCAGTAGCTTCCACAACTTCGCAGTGGGGGAGGGTAGAAGATTTTCAGGGATACATTGTAAATACCTGCCTAACTTCGGCCACTAAGTTGAATTTCCAATCCTAGGCATCAGCAGTTCGGTATTATTTGGAAAGGTAGAATTGATGTAAAAAAAATAAATGTCTACTATTTATCAAACCATGCCATTCTTTTTTTCACCAAGAGCTCAACAAGTTGTAGCATTTGCTGTCAGGAAGTACATTGAGTTTTCCAAGGACTGCTTCCTAAAGTCTGGTTATTTTATTTATAAACATTTTCCCCTGAAATTCTGGCAGCTACTGCTCTGAATAAGGTGGACTGTGAGGGTAGTCAGGTAAGTATCATAATTATAAGGACCTGAAAATTTTAGAGGGGAGCCTCAACTTGCTCTGGATAGTGGCCCAAAGCAAGACAGAGTGTTTCCTGAGCAGGTTAGAGAGGCTTAGAAAGGCCAGAAAAGAGTCATCTCAGTAAAAATGATGTGGTTCCAATCACAGGCACAGAGCAGGGCGGGTTTCCAGCACACAGGCCAGACAAACATGGCTGGATATAGCATTTGAATATTAACTGCAAAACACCTGAGCTACTTCCTAAAGAGACTATTCTTTCTACCTCATCTACTCCTCTTTGAACAAGATAGGACCATTTATTTATTTTTCAATTACAGTTAGGATAGCATAATTTTTTCGTCCTTTTTTTATGGAAAATTGTTATGTTTTAATTTAATTTGTTCCATCACTATTTATCCCCTCTATGCCTCTACCACCTCCCCTGTTTTTAATTCTTTATGTTCTGAATCTTTGCATATCTCTAGTGATCACAAAAGCCCTACTAATCACTCATCCAACTGTGTTTACACAGTGGTCCTTTCTAAAGGATCCTTCCTCCCAGCTGATATGCTAGAGGGATGCCCAGAGCCCTGTAAAAGCAGGCATCTTACATTCTAGACACCAAGTGCTACAGGTTATGAAAGGCTGGACTGATAAATATCCACTTCTCTATTTCAGTTAGAAATTAAAATATTATTATATTTATTTATTGTCTTGGAAAATAATAAACTTCCTGCAATTGCAGATATCATTTATTGCTATTTAATTTTTGACTTTCTAAGCAAAACTTGGATTTTTTTCTAAGATTTGGTCTTCTTGGAACATTATGATAGATAAGGCTTTACAGTTCTACAAATTCTTGGCTATGTCATTTTAATTAGTGTTAACCAATTTTGAAGAAAAAAGTTAGATGATAATGATTAGCCTGAAATTTGCTAGATCGTCTGTAACAAGTGTTAAAACCATTAAATGTCAATATGCCATTACAAATCCACAGGCAGACGGGAAAATAAATGTCAAATTTTTAATTATTTTTCTTCTGAGATTCAATAGTAACCACCAATGGTGGCACAGTTAACAGTCCAATCTTTTTTATAAGAAACAAATGCTTGCATTGAATCATAAAGCAAAATAAGATATAAATTTCCCTCTACTCCCCAGAGTTTATACAGGAAATCATTTCTTCCATAGAAGGGCTATAATTAAAGATTAAATTAGCATTACAAACCAATGGATGGGGAACATTGGCAAAATGGGGTGGGTGGGGGGACAGAAAGCAAGCATTTTAGAGTCAAGGGCCAACTTTCTATATTTTTCAAAGGGCTCATAAAAATAAATTTTTAAAATGTAATAGAAAATACAGAAAAATGGCCAATATGAAGAATGAATATAGAGAAAAAGAAATGAAAATAATTCTTAAACCAAAGAAAAAGATGCACAAATTCTTTCATAATGAGAAGTGCAAATTCAATGAGATATGTATCACCCACCCATCAGGATGCCAAAGTCCAACGTGTTTAATGGTGAGTGTGTAGGAAAAAGGACACTGTCAAACATGGTGATGGGACATGCTGATGTGTTCATAGCTACAACCTCTTTGGAAAGCAACTTGGCTTTATTCTCAAGCTTCTGACCCTGCTAAAAGTTTATCCTGCAGATATACTCACATTTAGATAAAACTACATAGGTTCAGTGATATTCACTGACACATTTTTAATAACTAAGTATTTGGAATAATTTAAATAGGCATCAATAAAAGACTAGTTAAATAAATTAAAGGACTTCAAAACAATGAAATAAAATGGAATCTCTAAAAAGAATTGTAGTACTTCTACATGTAGTAATATAGAGTAACAGCAAGATATACTTGTAAATTCATATAAATGTAGAATTGTGACTATGCCATCATTTGTGTCAAAAAAGAGAATATAAATTCTATGTACAGTGATTGCAAAAAAAACCAAACCTAATAATAATTTTCCTACATGGTGAGATTTAAAATGTTTATTTTCTTAATAAACATTTTTCTACATTTCCTAAAATAATCATGCAAACTGATCAAAGGAGGAGAAAAACACTTTCAATATATTCATGTGTACATTAAGAGATATTAAGGGAAAGCATTATATTTAATAGTGATTTAAGGGTGCAGAGGGAAAGTCTCTAATTTTTTTAAAGGTTCTCAGAGCTGGGAATTTTGCTCATGTAGTCATGAAAAATGGACATTATATTGATTTTCACATATGTCACATAAAATTGATAAGAACAGAGAAAAAGAAGAAAAGGTATAATCAATCTTTGGAGGCAACAGTTTGTTTTCTGTTAAGTGTCTTTTCCAAAAGCAATTACTAAGGAAGAATTGAAACCTGGCCCAAGAGAAAAACAAGTCAACAGAAGCCCTCATACACCTTCTAAATTAAAGTGACTTAAACGAGACAAGTAATTGTCTCTTCCTTTGGAAACAGAAGGTATGACAGCAGCAGTGAATTCTGTATTGTGGGGAAGGTTCATACTGAAAAAAAAAAATTCTTTACTCATTAATTTCAATCTGCAAACAATGTGAATGACCTACTGGTCAAACACTAAAATGAAAAGACATGCTATTCTGTAAATCTACTAAGCTAAAGAAATAAACACAACAAGAAAACATTCCCAATTTGGCATCATTTCTTTTTATAAGTACTATGTTCAGATTGTTTGTGTTCCTCAAAAATGTATACATTGAAATCCTAACCTCCAAGATGATGGTATTTGTAGAGGGGGGGGGGGGGGCTTTGGAAGGTGTTTAGGTCCTAATGTTAGAACCCTCATGAATGGGATTAGTTCATAAAAGAGACCTCACAGAGCTCATAGCCCCTTCCACAATATGAAGATACAACAGAAGTCCGCCAACCAAAAGAGAGCTCTCACCCAACTTTACTTGCACTTTGACCTTGGGCCTCCAGCCTCCAGAACTATGAGCAAGTACTTTCCTGTTATTTATAAGCCATCCAATCTGTGATATTGTTACACCAGCCCAAAGGGACTAACACAGTAAGTTGACCTTTTTCTTCAGGATCCCACCTGCCATCTGTAGGCTTACTTATGAGAGCAGGTTCCGAAAGGAAGGCAAGGCAGGGGCAATCCTTTTAATGGCTAGATTTCCTGATTTTACTGCTGCATGAGCAGCGAGAGAACATCAGAAGCAGCGTTTGAGATGCATGGGGTTTGGCACAGTGAGGGAGGGCTGTTAGATAAACCTAAGACTGGAAGGCAGTAGGGAGGAGTTGTCCCAAATCATATTTTGAGGAATGGTTGCTCCCCGCGATAACCTCGGCTCACATGCATGCTCACAGACAATGGAGCCCCTGTGAGGAGTGGTCAGTTTTTGTTAAGCAGGTAGAAGGCCAGCGCCCAGCTTTCCCTGGGGGAGTAGAGGATTCCCATGTCATACCCCAGATATAGTGAATCAGAATTTCCAAGATGAGGTCTGGCAACCTGTTTGTGTTTTTTTTTTTTGTTTGTTTTCGTTTTTGTTTTTTTAAGTTTCCTAGATGATTCTGAGGAATGACTTTTGTCACATTTTACTCTGAAAACGCCTATTCTTTGTTAGACCTGACGCTATTGTTTTAGACCAACTCATTGTTCTAACAGCCTAAAGCATGAGGAATCATCTGAATTTTTCACTGGCCAGTATTATATAAGTAGCTGCTAAGCAATTAAATCATTGTTATCAAAAGACAAATCTCAGTATTATATAATTTGATCATAACTAAACAAAAGAAAGGATATGTGATCCATCAAGATTTGTAAGCCCTTTTTTTCTGTCAAATATAAATTTTGAGTATCTGAGAAAATCAGGATATAATTTTGAGTCACCAAGAAAATGGATGAATAGAATCTTACAAATGGAAGCGTTCTTAAAAGTCATTTAGTCCTCCATTGCCTATAATGGCTGAACCTCAACCATAGCACTTCTGACATGTGATATATTCTAGCCTCGCACTGCCAGAAAACAGAACACGTTTAGTTAATGAAGAAAGGAGAAAATATAAACCTACAAATGAGAAACAAAATTATAAGCATTTATGTGAAAGCAATCTCAGTCACCCAGAAAATTACAAGGCTGGGGATTTGCTTGTGCTTTCCCGATGGTGATTTGACACATACATTTTCAGGCAGCCTAAACAAAAGAATCAAAGAAGAATCAAAGCATTAGACTATCCCACAGGATGGGGCTTCCTTGAAAAGCATGACCTCATACTTACGCAGAAATGGCATAATTTCTATAGAATTTACAGATCACAAACAGTTCTGAGACAATAGGCCACATTCTAATTGCACTATTGGGTATCCCTTAAAAGAGAGAGGCAGATGGGCAGGGAAGAGTCTATACTGTCCATGACAATTGAGTAGATTAAGCGTGACTTCTTTGCAGTAGTTAAAGTGACCATGGCCCCTCCCGGATAACCCCACAGGTTGGGTCAACATAACACAAGTGAACATGCATTCCCTTGCTGCCATCCCAGCATAATGGGGACAAATACTCTCAGTAGCTATTACATTTTGTTTCCTAGTCTCCAAATATCAAAAAAGGCCAAGTTCATCTAGGGAACAACTTGTCAGCTCACAACTCTACCACTTACACAGTTGCTATGCAATCTAAGCAAATACTACCAAGAAAAACAGAAGCCCGAGGGTCAGGTTTTCTTAGTTGCTTAAAGTCGACTGTATCCACGTGGGCTTTCTCTGTCCTTTCTCCACTAACATCAGATGTTGGGCAAATTACAGAACCTCTCTTTGCCTCAGGTTCCTCTTCTGGGAAACAATCATCTCCCTAAAACATGACTCACAGTGTTCCGCTCCTATGGTTAAAAATTTTAATGGCTCTGTGCTGACAGCAGAAGAGAGTTCAAAATCAGTTTCCTCTTTGACCCATTTCTAATGACTCTCCAACCCAGCTGTACTCATCGTCCCCCTGCAATGTCTTAAGCTTCCCCACCTCCATCCTTTTGCTTAGATCCCCTTCACCAACCTAAAACCCACTCCCCTCTCCATGCACATTTACCTCTACCTAGTGAGCTCCTTTGAGTTCTTTTAATCTAGATAGGGGTGTCGAACTCAATCAGAGAAGGGGCCAAAATCTAAAATCCAGCCTAAATTGCAGGCCGAATGGTTTACTGAACAGTCATATAAACTGTCACTGTGATGGAAACGCAGCGGAGTGCAGTGATGACAGCGCGGTGCGGGCCACATTGCAAGGCCTGGCGGGACGGATTTGGCCCGAGGGCCTTGTGTTTGACACATGTGATCTAGCAGAAGCCTTCTGTTTCTGAGCTCATTGTCCATGGCATTCATTGGGTCCTTGGTCATGAGCTTCCTGGTGCTGCTGCAGGTCTTTGCACGGGTCTATCTTCCCAAGGACTGTTTGCTATGGAGGGCATCTTCCCTTGGGTATAAGGTTGCCAAATAAAATACCGGATATCCAGCTAAATCAGAATTTCAGATAAACAACAGACAATTTTTTTAGTGTAAGTACTAGTGTATGCCCATGCAATATTTTAAGTAGACCCAGGGTAGAGGATTTCAGCTGCAATTGTGCTACTTAACACCCCACATGGTTTCCAGGCGATCTAGAAAAAGTTTCCGTGTGATATTTATAACATATCTTAAAAAGTTATTGTTTATCTGAAATTCAAATTAACTAGAAGTTTGATGTTTTTATTTACTAACTCTGGCAGCCCTGTTTGGGGCTCCTAGATCACTTTGAATGCCCAGCATCAGACTCCAGGATAGCGAGTCGCAACTGCCTATGCTGCTGAGTCAAGCTGCTATAATTTAATCTAGACAAATTGGAGAATAGCTATTACAGAACACATAGTCACTAGCAGTTGGCCTTGGTCCCTCCCTCTTCCAAGAGACCAAGCCCCGATCCACCTGACCTCTCCTCGTAGCTAGTGGGATAAGCAGGAATCTGACCTGGGTGGTGTTAGTCTCGGGCAGTTGAAGTGGAGTATGGAAGTTGGAAGAACTGGTTCCAATGCTGAGACTGAAGGAAACAAGTTCCAGGCCCCAGGCAAACAGAATGTCACCAACCGGGTCAAGTATAGATCTATGGCAGGAGAGTGTGTTTGACTGAGAGAATCTCACAGAACAGCTGAAGCCAAACCAACAAGAGGAAGAGGGAGTTGGAAGCAATAAGCGCATTTGAACAAAATCCCTCCCTGGAGTTCACTAAAGTCAATCTTTTATGCACTTACTGTGACTCTTCTCTGTGCCTTTCTTTACACTCATCTATGTTAGCTTTCTCCTGGGAGAATGAAATGGCAACATCTTTTCAAATTCATGTCCCGCCAGAGACAGTGGTGGGAAAAGAGATTCATGATCCTTAAAAGAACAGTACCATATTCCCAAGGCGGCACTGTGCTAAACAAGCTAAAAGTTTCCTGCAGCAGGCAAGAGAGTCAGGCACAGTCAGAAAGTCTGGGATAAATTGTGGCAGGATGGTAAGAGGTCACAAAGGGAGGAGGTAGCCACATGGGTGCTTTTCAGACCAACTTTAGACATCACCTGTCCCGTGAGATTCCTGAAATCCTTCCCAGAGCACACTGTGGTTGCTTCATCCTCAGTGGTGCCCCGATTACCTTCCTTACTAAGTGCTTTCTCTCAGATTTCACCTGAAACACAAAAGTCCTTGGCAAAAAGCCAATGGGCCCCAGACCATGTGCTGCCTGCCTGCCTGACCCTCTACAGGCAGTCAGTGTACTGGATGCTGCCTGAGAGACACACATTGAAATCCCAGCCCAACCACTGCTTCATCAGGTACCAAGAATAAGCATACTTAACCTCTCTGCACCTCAGCTTCAACATCTACAAAAAGGAAGTTATAAAACCTCCTTACATGTGGGTGCTGCCTACTGAATGAGATAATCTTTAATAATAAAAGCATAATATGCTAATTAGACCAGACAGCTGAACGACCGACCTTCTTGGCATCCTTCTGGATGAAGCCACCATGGCAGGGGCCAGAGCAGAGGCGTTTAGAGGTGACCAGGCAGGCAGGCGAGCAGATAGGGGCGATCAGGTAGGCATGTAGTGTGGTTACAGGTGATTAGACAGGCAGAGTGGTTAGAGGAAATCAAACAGGTAGGCGAGTTGTTAGGGGCGATTAGGCAGGCAGGCAGGCGAGCATCCTGGATTGCAAGAGGGACAATTTGCATTCTACGCTTTTATCGATATTATAGGATAAAGAATTGGAAGAGCCGAAACCGGTTTGGCTCAGTAAGTAGAGCATCGGCCTGCGGACTGAAAGGTTCGATTCCAGTCAAGGTCATGTACCTTGGTTGCAGGCATATCCCCAGTAGGGGGTGTGCAAGAGGCAGCTGATGGATGTTTCTCTCTATCCCTCTCTCTTCCTCTCTGCAAAGAAAGTCAATAAAATATATTTAAAAAAGAAAAAAGAACTGGGAGAAAGAGTGATCACCAAGGTAATGATATTTCCCTGATGCGACTAATCTGAGAGATGTTGCAAATATCATTGGGCACAGATAAAATACTATTAATACTACAAAAACATAAAATAAGCTTGGAAACCTAGGCAACATGTAGCTGTATGAAACTCAATGAGAAAAATGCTAATTCATCCAATTGATAAGCTTGCCATGCCCAAGAGACTGGAGGAAATAGGGATCTAATAATGATAAAAGACATCAATGAATAAGCAAGAATAGTAGATTGGGGGGGGGGGGGGTGGAAACAAAAAACTGTATTATGAACTTGGCTAGAACCACTGTTTAGCTACACGTACGAAAGTCTCTGATTCCACTGAGCAAAACCAAAACAGAACAAAATAGCACGAATCTCCTGAGCTTCTCTAAGGATGATGCACCAAGTTAGGGATTCAGAAGGTCACAGAGTTATATCTACAGTGAAGGGAATAAGTGGCAAGAAATAAAAGAAATATAATAAAGAAAATGATAATTCCCAGAAAGAGAAACACGGGCAGCTGAGTGGTTCATAAAAAATGGAAGCATTTGAAATTAGTCCATAAATAGTGAAAATGATGTGTAGCGGGGAATGCTATTTTTTTCCTGAACAGAAATTAAGAAAGAGGAGGGGTTTTTAAAAAGAGAAATGCAGTGTAATAACCTGGTAGACCCATGAAGAGTAAGACCATGAATCTAATGCCGCCTGGGGACCAAGGGCAAGTCCATGACTGTGGACCTTTAAATCAGCTGGGATCAGAGGCTGGAGACTGTCCTTCCTCCTGCTATATGGCCGTGTTGATGCAATGGACCAAAGGACCTATCAGGCCCTTCCTGAGGAAAGGCTTATTTATGGTAGGAAGAAATGGATGTTCCACTCTCAGAGGGAACATCTCTCCAAAAAGGATCAAGCAGAAATCCCGGCTTCCTACAGTTATCTCATGTCCCAAGACCCACTTTTAGCAGCAGCCCAAATCCCAAGGCCAATTCAACATAATATATGACACTTCTATTAGCAAAATGGCATGCGGCTTCGACACATTTCTTCTACTTAGGACGTTTTTGACAAAGGTCAAATGGTGTAGGAGACTTAGTGATGTGCTCCAGGACCCCAGAGTAAGGAATAGTTGCAGCACCAAAAAATGAATTAAAAGCTATTATTATGTCAAAAGATGTCAGAATTACAGAAGTTATATCTGGAAGTCTTGGAGGTATAGGGAGAAAAGGGCAGGGATTACATTACGTTTGAGAAGTGAGAAGGAGCCAGACAGGGTCTTTCTGTGGTCAGGCAGGGCAGACTTGAGTAGAAAGAGCTCAATGTAAATGTGAAAGAAAATAGAAAGACAAAGGGGAAGGAAAAAAGCAGGATATGAAGAGGGAGAAAAAATCCCTCAGCAGAATTTTCCCAAGGTCATCAACTGGGGTCTCCCAAAGACTGCAGTGAGTGGGACCCAGGGTCACCAGCCTGGAGTGGTGACACGGAGGATCCAATGATGCTCGGGTTGTCTGCAGCTAATAGAAAATTGTAAGGAAACGATAGTTATCCCCATGGGAGGGAGAAGCCTCAAAGGTTTTGCAGTAAAAATCAGGCACCCTTTGTTAAATAACTTTTCAGAAACTGCCC
The DNA here is from genome assembly GCF_014108245.1 of Pipistrellus kuhlii. Lineage (NCBI taxonomy): Eukaryota > Metazoa > Chordata > Mammalia > Chiroptera > Vespertilionidae > Pipistrellus > Pipistrellus kuhlii. Next base: position 8,927,415 of record NW_023425438.1, read on the forward strand.
GTTGAGCCCTGGTAGAGACAGAATGTCAAAATGGAAAACCAGGAAACGTGGAAACTAGGCACTATTTGAATTTAACTAGCCATAAAGATAAGTATGCTCAGAGGCACCTCATTATCAAGTGGACCGGTATTTATGAAATCAGGCTTAAACCCGTCCTAAAGGCATAAGCAGATGGCTCACCCTCCTGGTGTCTCATTCCTAAAGGCTACGTAATCACCTCTCTGTCAACCTACTTTTAAAGTCCAGAGAAAAGTTATCTGTGAATACTTACCTATGAGGACACTGTAGCCTGACTTACAGGTAATGTTATTAAATCTGCTGACACCAGAAGTGGACTGCTGCAGGGAGGGAGACTTTGAGCAGTTCTTCCTGTGGGCCGTTTGGCCTAGAAGCAGAGAAGACATGAGGTAAGAATTGTTCTCAATTCATAGACGGAGGTTAATGGTTCAGCCAGATTGTTAGGAATTTGAAAGGGTCAAGTTTCTTTCGGGGTTCAGGGAAAGGAGATTTGGAGCGATGACCAAAGAGCATATGCTGGGAAGGAGGCTTTTATATACAGTTGTTAGCCTCTTTCACCTGCTAACCCAGGCTTGGTTATCGGGTTTGTGAACAAGGCAGTCATGGAGGCAGGAATGGAAGCTATTCCTGGGTTCAACAATATGGACTTCCTCTGTGCTCTAGGGGAGGGAGAAGAGAGCAGAATGAAACAAGGTGTGAAATAAGTTTGGAAACGTAGTAGAGATCAGATCATGGCAGGCTTTGAAGCACACATTAAGGATAATGGCCTTTACCAAAAAGAGGTGGAAGGCCAAGATAGTATAATATATTAAGTGATGGGAAAGAGAGGGATAGATAACAGACTCTGGGTGCAAAATGTTTTGGAGAGAAGCAGGAGTACATACACGGAGGATAGTTAGGAGGTTCTAGTAGCCCAGGCAACAGCTGGGAAAGCCGTGACTCGGGTGCTGCAGTAAATAGATGAACAAGATGAGAGACTGGAGCAAGATTTAGAAGTTAACGTTATCAGGACTTGGAATTGATCAGGTATGGTAAGTAAGTAAGATGGGAGGGAGGCAGGAGCCCCTCACCAAGACAGGAAAACACTGAAAAGGGGCCCAAAAGAAAGGAAATTACTTTTTTGGATAGAAACCATGGCTCTATTTCTTCTAATTTACCCAACCATCTTTCTCCAAGCAGTCAACTCCAAAAAAAAAAAAAAAAAAAAAAAGAAATCAACTTTATTTTCAGTAGTCAAAAGCAGATTCAGGCTTATAGCCTCAACAATATCTGCCCACTGCTCAGGGATACCTAATCACTTAAAATAAGTAACAAATAAATAAATAAATAAATAAATAACAAGTCAAAGGCTAAATCACCACACTCCAGTTAGGAATGAAGGACACTGCTCTGCTTTCCTAGAGCTCACTCCACAAATGACCAACAGCCAGGTAGTCTGTTTTGGAGGCTAGAAATCCGAAATCAAAGTGTCAGCAGATCCATCCTCCTTCCCTTCAGAGGCTCTGATAGCGATTCCTTCCTTGTCTTCTCCAGGCTCTCTTGGCTCCTGGCCATCTTGCTACAGTAGCAAAACTCGCATCTCTGCTTCCTTCTTCATGTGGCCTTCTCCCTGTGTATCTGTGTGTCATCTTCTTTTCTGTCTCTTATAAGGACACTATCATTGGATTAGTGCCCACCCTAAACCTAGGACGATCTCAATTTATGATTCTTAATTTAATTACATCAGCAAATACCCTATCTATAATATAAAAGCCTCAGTGACTGGGAACGCTGGAATGACCAGAATGACTGGAATGACTGGTCGCTATGACACACACTGACCACCAGGGGGTCAGCTGCTCAATGCAGGAGCTGTCCCCTGGTGGTCAGTGCACTCCCAGAGCCAACCTCCCATGGCTGGCCAACCTCCAGTGGTCCCTCCCCCATTTGTCAGGCCTCTGCTGGCAGCCAGCACCCGGGAAGAAAGTGGGGCTGGGCAGGGGGAGGGACCGCAGAAGGGAAGGCCCCAGCCAGCACCGGCAGGAAGGTCCTGGCCTGCAGCTGGAAGGAAGGCCTTGGTTGGCACCCAGAAGGCCCTGATTGGCCCTCATTGCTGGCCAGGCCTATGTATCCCACCTGTGCATGAATTTCATGCACTAGTCCTCTAGTTTCCAAATAATAGTACATTCACAAGTATCAGGAATCCATGGCTCAACCTACTATAGTGATAAAATGTAAATATATTGCTTATATATACTTTACTTAGGCACACTTTGATGAGTTTCAGGTAAAACAGCATTCTCCATAGTCTGTTAGACAAACATAAGTTTCTAAAGATGCCCAAAATAAAATTTTACAAGGGTGAAATAAGTTTGGGAAACATTGAAAGCTATATGCCTTCCTCTTGATTTATCATTTCATATCTACATTAAAGTTTCTGAGAAATCCCACAGTAATGAAACATATTCAAGTTGTTTAATCCCAAATTTTCCAAACTTCATGACATGTAACCTCTTCTTTTTGGTTACATAGCACTCGTTGGCATCTGAAAAACTTGTCCAAGGATGATACTCACAGATATGATAAGTTCAAGTACAAACAGTAAAGATAAATGGTTTGGGTTTCTGAATTCTTTTAATGGGAAAGAAAAAGAAATGAAAGAAGGTCCTGAACATTGAGGGAAGGGGAATAGGGATGACTATGGGATTCAGAAGGTGGTATGATGGAGTATGTAGGCCGTATGCTGGGGAAGATACAGCAATATGAGACAGGAGGCTCAAAAAAAATCACTCAAAGAATTTGTTATTCACTTCAAACTGTGAAGACACAACACAAGCTGTGAAACAGAGGTTTGGGGTTGATTGTTTGGATTTTTTTATTTGTTGCTGTGGTTTTTTTCAGTTAAGTGAAGGCAGTACAGCTACTTTGTGATTTATAGTCACTTTGTTTTATATTTTCTCAAACATGATTTTCTTGCAAACGGGCATGTTTCCCATGGGTTTTATTAATCAAAGTGCCACAGTAACTGCATTTCTGACATGCTCAATTCTTCCTGGAGTTGCTGTTCAGAGCGGCAGCCTTTCTTCACTTAGCTTCTCAACTGCCAAATACCTTTAACGGAGTAATGCCTTCATTTATGAAAATCTGGATTCTTCATCCGAACAGGAGCTTTTGGTCAACATGAGGGGATAAGCCCCAGTTATCTGGAGATCTGGTCACCCCAACAGCCAGGCTCCAACGGGGGGCCAAGTTTCATCAGGAGCTCCTCCTGCATTGTCGCACCTGCAGGACAGGAGCCCCACCTCCTGCAGGCACCATCCTTTGTACAAGAGAGACACAGTAGATCTCTCAGCCTCTAGTATGATTTTGGTTTTGGCCGCACCAAGGCTGGGAAGAAAAATGAGCACTCTTGGCTCCTCATTCCCCAAGACCCTCACACTTCCCGTCAATAGAATGAGTCAGCAGTCAGTGGTGAGAGGTACTGGGTCCCTCCTCTATTCTTCACCCACCTCCAGATTTTAGCCTTGAGCTGCTGCTCACAAAGCTTTGTGTCCCGGCAAGCTTAGAAACACTACCCCAGAGTGTTCCAATGTAGAAGCCCTATATCATTAGGAAGACAGAGGAACATTTTACTTGTTATGAATAAACATATTGTATGGGCTATGAATTGGCCTTAAGGTATATTAGGGAAAAGAAGCCACACACAAAATCTGTGATCCACGAAATGTGATTGCTTAGGATCAGCCTAGTTTTTTAATGCTTTGCTTAATTCAAAGTTTATTTAATGAAAAATGTCAGAAATCGTACAGGTGGTACATGAATGTGAGAGGTTTTACCTGAGTGAGACTCAGGAAGTTACGTCATACTCTAAGCACCACCACAGAAGCATAGCTAGTGAGAGGGACTTCAGGGGCAGCCTCAAGAGTGGGAGCGTGTTCTCCAAACTTGTCTTGACAAATAAATTCAGCCCCGAGTTCAATCTCTGTCCATGGAGAGGCTTTTCCATCACAGACAAGTTCTTATTGAAAGAGCGCTGCCAGTGCCTTTCTTTCTTAGGGGGAAAAAAAAAGAAAATGAAAAAGCCAAATTGCCTTAAAGCAGGAGCTGATGTTGACAAATATCAGGTCTTCAGGGGGGGAAACGGCAAAAGATTTCCTGTTGGAAGTTGTACTCGTAACTTTGAGTAAGAATAACAACCCTGTGATTCAGATTCAAAAGGTATTTCCTTCTGAACACTTCTGAGTAACTTAGAAGAAGGGTTTGCAGTGCCCAGTTGTCCGCGAAAGAAGAGTACTTGCCCTTCTTCTACACATGTCTACATTTTCTTTTCCCGAGTCCAGCGCCCCTCCTGCTTTGCGTTTGTTCTGCTGATGCTCTTGCATGGATATTGCAAGGAGAGCTGGAGACTCTAGGTTATCCCAGCAGACCTCGCCATGAAAACTTATAGTTCTCTTCTCAAGCCTTCTGGATGTTACCCTTCAGAACCCTTGAGAGAGATTAAGCAAAGCCAAGTTCAAAGAGAAAAATTAGAATGTAAATGAAAGCTCCAGGGCTTCCTCATTTAGAGTTTTTCTTTTCCTTTCCTTTTTTTTTTTTTTTTTTTTTTATTAAGGTATTATATGAGTACATATCTTTAAAGAGCAGATCATCATGTTCATAAGTTCTGGGAGAAAAATAATGAAAAATATTCTACATATGTTTTATATTGTTTTTGCATCTGTCTTATTACTATAACTTTGAGTGCTTAGCAATTTTAAGATATCTTCAATAAACGTACATTTAGCCCATAAGAGCACTCATAATATATGTATTTTAAAAGCAGCATTTCGTCAGTTTATTCTGTTCATTCGATTCCACAGAGGTATGGAACAGACTGACAAATCTCAGAGAGTAAGGGAATGCGGGAGATGAAAAGAAATTAACCAAAGAACTTATATGCATATATGCATAGCCCATGGACACAGACAGTAGCGTGGTGATTGGGTGGAGGTGGAGGCTGGGTGGAAGAGGGAGAAGGAGGGTAAAATGGGGAGGGGGCATCTGTACCATTGTCAATAATTAAAAAAACAATATGTAGATATTATTTCCTCTAGAAGATGAAATTTAACCTTCTCCTCTCTTCTACAAACAAAGTATAGTCTGAGCTTAAGTGACTCACTCCTAAAGTGGAAGGAAGGGGGAAAACAGTAACTTGTGGAGACACCTGGGAGACACCACCTTAATCAAGTGATCAAGGACAACATTTCAGTAATAAGTCATGTAGATGCCCTGGACCCCTGATACAATGCCATGAAGAGAGCATTTTATCTCTGTGGTCTTCTCCCCCAAATCCATTATTCCAGCCTGATCATGAGAAAACAATAGACAAACCCAAATTGTGGGACATTCTTCAAAATACCTGACCAGTGTTCCTGAAAAGTATCAAGTTGTGAGAAAGAAGGAAAGAAACTTCCATACACCAGAGGAGACTCGGGAGACCAGGTGACCCAATAGAATGTGGTATCCCAGCCGGGATCCTGAAACAGAAAAGGATATTTGGTGGAAAAGCTTCTGAAATCTGAATGAAGTGTAGGGTTTAGTGGATAGCATTGTACCAATGTTGGTTTCTTATTATTAACAAGATGTTAACATTAGAGGAAACTAGATGAAGGGTATATGGTAATGTGCTTGGACTATCTCCTCAAGCTGTGTGTAAATCTAAAATTATTTCAAAGTAAACATTTTAAAAAATCGTTTTAAAGCAACCTTTCATAAGAAACTTGCAGTTGTATTAGACACAGAGCAGTCTTTCAGTCCTTTATGCTCTCCAGCAGGATTTTGAAATGCCTTCATGAGGTGGAGTAGTTATTGCTTGTAGTTTCAGCAAATAAGGCGTCCCTGTCTCATAATTATTACCCAGAGGTTTGATGGGCCACATGGGATTTTCTGTATTCTAACATACAAGCGGAAATCTCATTTTGAATCACCAATATATACAAATAGAAAATTTTGCGCTGTACGATACAAAAAAAAATACCTTCTTACAAAAGAAGAGACAAGGGTTGCTAGGCAACCACCTAGCACAGGCTTTGGCATTCAAGATAACAAAAAGGTGACTGTACCACCACCACCTGAAGGTTTGCTTAATTCACAGAAAGAAAACTGACAGTGAAGAGTTGAAATATAGTGAGAATCACTGCTATTCTCCCCAAAATGTATTTGAGCATGTTTTATCGATTAGGAGATGCTGATTTACAAAATGAGTAAAATAAACTTTATTTGGATTGTATCCAACGTTTAAAATTCACCTGGCATCGCTGCATACCTGTGAGTATTACCTTCTCTGCACTCAAAAGGATATCCTATATACCAGCTTACCTTTAAACTACAGGCCTGATGCACAGCATTCATGCACTGGTGCAGGGGGAAAGGGGAGGGAGGGAGTGAGAAGGGGGGATAATCTCCTCCCAGTCTGCACCCTCCTGCAGTCCGGGACCCCTCTGAGGATGTCTGCCAGCCATGATCCTGGCTTCTGGCTGAGTGATGCTCCCTACTCTGGGAGCACACTGACCACAGGGGGCAACTCTTGCAGTGAGCTTCTGCCTCCTGGTGGTCAGTGTATGTCATAGCAACTGGTCATCCCACCATTTGGTCAAGTTGCATATTAGCCTTTTATTATATAGAATAAGGTCAATGGAAGGGAAAAATGCCCCCAAGGGGGATTTTCTTTGGTGGCTTCAACTTTGTCCCCTTTAATCAGCATGTCCTAGACTCCCAGACATCCATTATCTGAGGTTGGTTTTATAGGATTAAACTGTTTCAACAACCCAATAACATCTTGTGAGAATTAGTTCAAGGGAGTTGGCATCCTATAATATTGTTGCCCCTTTAAAAAAGGCAGTTGAGAAGTAACCTCAAATGGTTAAACCTCAGACAGAGCAGCCCCTGGGTGAGGAGAACAGAGTTCAGCAGGCCTCCACCCAAGAATCTGTCAAAAGCCCAGCAGCATGGTATCAGGATTATATTCCTTTAGTGCTATGGCACAGAACCGTGTACAGATAAGTGCATAATCCAGAGGCAACCTGCCTGGGAAGGAACCTCAAATGGTTCTGACTCTAAGAGATTTCCGCTTGTATTATAAAGAAGAATACAGGTGAGAAAGGACATTTTTATATATAGGAATATTTATGTATAGGAAATCAGAACCAAACTGGAGCTGGAGGTATCTCTAAAGGCTCGGCCACAAAAGCTCATTCAGCTCCACTCCAGAGACTACTGCAATGAAGAGAGCTGCCTCACTCAAGGCACTCCCCCACCCCCACCCACCAGCAACCTCCCACACCCCCTGCTACCCTTCCTGAGCATCTGGGGCTGAGAGATAGAAAGAATAAAGACCTAGTCCTCTTGTCCCAATTCGAGACATCTCTGAATGCTCATTCCAGCTCCAGAACTCCCTGCATGGAGGCCACATCACCATTCAACTTCTCCCTCTGCCATTTCTGCTTCCTTCCCCTTCCCTCTCTTCCCCTTCCCCAGATGATGATCTTAAGAGCACCCCTGGATGTCTCCACCTCAGACTGCTTCGTGGAGCAGTTACATGAATGTAATTCCAGAGGTTGCACACATCATATCTTCAAACCAAATTATGTAGGTCATCACCAGCCAACTGAAACACTGCCCTCCTAGCTTAAGTGCCCAATCCTGGTCCAATATGTTATGACCCAGTTGCCAGAAGATGAGGTTATGTGGTAGAACACCATTTGGGGGGCAGCAGCTCTGGGATAAGGGAGCGGTTCTGAGAGGGTGACACACTCGGCCTCTCTGGTACAGTCTCCAATCAACCCCAGGCTGGATCTGTGGTTTGTCTCTTTCTTTCCACAATCTGTAGAATTTAGTCTGCATGCTATTCTCTCCTCAGCTGTCATCGCCTCCTCTGCTCCTTGGAGATCCTTGCCTACATGAGACTTTCTAGAGTGAAAACATCTACCCTTCACTTTGAGTTTGAAGGATTTACTGCTAATCATGACAGGAAAACAGAAAGGAGGTATATAAAATAGCAAACATAATTAACATGTTAAGAAAGGTTGTTAGAGATTTTTAGAAATTAACGTTTGTATATTACACTAATTAAAGACACTCTATGGTACTTCTTATAACATTTCTCAAATCCCTTCCTCCTCACATGAGTAACGACTGCATTTTGTTAAAAACGACTTTATCATTCATTGTGTTAAAAAATGGCGTGTGCTCATTATAAAAATTAAACTGATGCAGAGAAGTCTAAAGAAAAAAAGAAAAAGATGCCTAAAATCCTACTGCCCATAATTAGCATTATGTATTAGTCTAGATGCATGTCTATTCATATATCCAGAAAGGTAGACTGACTTTCATTAAAATGGAATGCATGTTATTTTAACTTTAAAACTTACTTTTAATTTTATTTAACAAAAATAAATAAAACTGAAATAAAATTGAAGTAATTGTTGTATATAAAATATTTCTCTACCATAGGAACTGTTTCCTAAATGACCACTCTTATGTCAAATGGTGATTATGAAAAGCTTCAAGATGAATTTTAACTAATGTTTCAAGTTTAGACGCTTCCGGTGGACTGACATCTGCTATAAAAACCTGAGGGAGGAAGCAGGTTACTTCACCTGCTCCCTTCTTCCTCACTCTTAACTCAGATTTTTTTCATTACCACTGCTCAGTGGCCATGCCCCATGGTGTCAGTGGAGGCCCTTTGAGTAGCATGATCAATCCACTCCTCCTCCCAGTCAGAGAGAGAACAGTAGAGGCCTACTAGGGATCTGGAACTACCACATCCACCAAGCAGAGATGAGGAGTCAAGTCCCCCTTCTCAGGTGTCAACAGAGGGTGGGCGAAGCAGCTGGGCTTTTACCCCTCCCTGGCAGCAATAAGACGGCATCTCCCTCTTCCCCTGCCAGAGCAGTATTAGAAGCTTTACATAAGATCCAGAGTCTTATACTGTAGGGAGCGGCTATAGGGTTAAGCCTCAGACTGAACTGTGGGAGGGCCAAACAAGCCCTAGCCTGGAGGGCAGAGCCCTCTTAACTTAATTAAGCTTGACCTAATATAATAGTCTTTCCTAGTTCCTGTGGAGCTAACTAATGGGCCGTGGGAGGTGCAGCAAGTGCTGCCAAAACAAGGTGAAACTCATTGTAAACATGTTGACCACTTCCCTTGTTTTGCCTTGTGTGCTCTACAAAATAAAGCTTCAGTTTGCAGGCTGGGTTTCTCTGTGTCCTCATCTAGGCACAGGGAGGTCCACCTAGGTCCTTCAATCCTTCACCGCCCCACCTCAGGTTCACCCTTCTCCATGCTGGATGCGGTTCATTGTACTATATTACCCAAAATATCTAGGCTTAAGTCAAAAATCATAGATCACAAAACAAACTAGAAAAACGTCAAACTTGGTGTTTTAAAAAATCAACAGGCCAGGACCAGTTTGGCTCAATGGATAGAGCGTCGCTTGGGGACTGAAGGGTCCCAGGTTCAATTCCAGTCAAGGGCATGTACCTAGGTTGCGGGCATATCCCCAGTAGGGGGTGTGCAAGAGGCAGCTGATCGATGTTTCTAACTCTCTATCTCCCTCCCTTCCTCTCTGTATAAAATCAATAAAATATATATTTTTTTTAAAAATCAACAGGAAGGATACAATCAAATACAACATCCATCAACAAGGAAATCAAATACATCAAAAACAAGTTCTAATCAATATTAGTAGAATTCTCCATCTAACAACAGAATACACATTCTTTTCCAGGACGCATGGAACGTATGGCAAGCTATAGCATAGTCTAGTCCTTAACCCCACTTCTTCCTAGAATCAACATCACCCCACCACACACACCCCCACACAATGGCAATGTACCTTCTCAATCAATCTCGCTTCCTTCTAACTTAGAGATGTACTACATGTTACAGCTTGAGGACATTGTAACTACCAGACCCCACAGTACGGTGGAAGAAAAGATAAAGGGGACTCAAATAAATCTCCCCCAAGGCTACAGTTCCATCCACTCTATAATTCCATGGCGTATTCAGGAAAGAGCTAGAATTAGTGGGATCTTTAATTCAAATGTAAATGACACAGACCAGAGCCATCAGGACCTCGGAGCCCACACAAAGGAAGTCTTACTCAGGTTCTCTTCCACTGCTGGGACTGAGCAAGCAAAAGAAAATCACATGACTGGTGCTTTAATTACATTTAGCCATTGCATCCCATTGTAAAGTCCAAAAATAAATAAATAAATAAATAAATAAATAAATAAATGATTCTTTCAAATGCGCATTCATTCTAGGATACCATTTAGAAAATCACCTCACCGAATGTACTAAGTAGCACCTAAACTGCCCAGAAGAGTCATTATATTTCTGTAAGTGAGCAATGTATTCTTCCTAGCCTGTTGTATCAGGTCCAAATAGAAGCAGAATATAACTTCCTGCATATTTAAAGTTGGACAGGTCAGTATTATAAAAGCCAGCTGAGTAATTTATAGGAATATTTTAATATACTAGTAATACTTCATTAAGATAAGTTAAACTGCCATTTGAAAAGTAATTTATTTTCATTATGTATATATATAGCCTTTGTCATTCCCCAAAGGCTGTGTGTGTATGTGTGTGTGTGTGTGTGTGTGTGTGTGTGTGTGAGAGAGAGAGAGAGAGAGAGAGAGAGAGAGAGAGTGTGTGTGTGTGTGTGTGTGTGTGTGTGTTGGTGTCTGAGTGGGACAGAAGTGTACCAGTCGTTACCAAACTGTTTTGTGGAATGGTTCTTTTCCTTCTTTATTTATTCTTCTTTATTTTTTTATTTTTTTTAATTTGTTCGTTTTCTCCATTTCATCTATTATATTAAGGCATCATGGAGCAAGTACGTCAGCACACTCCTTTCCTCTTCTATAAATTGCGGAAGAGTGAAAATATTCACACAGCTCCTTTGAGAGGCAAATCTGAATCATAAAATCAAGTTTTCTCCATGCTCTTACCTAACATACAATATGCGCTTGTGAGAAATGCATCCCCTGAGAGTCAGGCAACAAGAATGGGGGCATCAATTTAACCTCGGAGGTCCTCAGTTTCCCCTTATAGAATGTGAGTGTTGAGATCTTTCTCCCTCCTGGGGAACTGACATTTAAACAGATTCATGTACATGAAGTATATGGGGTTCTGTGGGGTGGGTGTGGGTGGATGCCATAAAAAGTTGTAGTCATTTATGATAACAATCTCATTGTCTTTCATCAAAGCAGATCTTCATAAACCTTAATTAGTTTCCTTAAACCCCTGCGGGTATGTCTCTTTTGCTCATTCCACAAGTGAGAATTCAGACACTGGGAAGTTAAGTGGTTTGCCCCGATCACATAACCCCTGGAATGAGAGCAAAGGGTTCCTGGTGCCCATGGCTGAATGGAGCTTTCATGTACGGTTGAGCTATGTGGCTCTGTGGCAAGGAGTCAAGGAAGTTCTTTTTAAATTTTATTTTGGACAGACTGGGGATTTTTCAATTGGAAAGAAAGAGGGAGAGGACATTGAACAGCAGGATCGAAATCATAATCCCCGTTTTTAATGGAAATATGAACTCCAGACTTTACCTTTTGCTTGCTGCCCCTGCTTGAATCGTGCCCAGGGGAAGTCGGCCTTCCTACCAGCCAGCTGGCATGGTGTGCTTTGTTTCAAATGGCTCAGCTCAACTCAAACGTGCTCCCCTTTGTACGCTCTTCCTAACAAAGGCACCATGTAAGAGAAGCTGTTGCTGGGGTGAAGCGTGGATGTTTCCTCGATGAATGGTTAAATACTGGTTAACCATTTTAACCAGCTGTAAAGAGGGGGGAAAGTACAGTGCTTTCTCTCTTCATGGTGAGACTCTTGTTTACACTGGGTGGGACTCCAGCCAGTAGCTTTCCAAGGAATGAAAATGGATGTTCTCCTAGCTGCTCTGCTGTTCTCCACACTGCCTCATACTTGTGGGAGCCGTGGGCCTTTGCACAGTTGGATGGTGTAAAAGGAGAGAATTGACACGATCAGTAAAATAACAATGACCCTCAACCCATTTTCCTCTGGCTTTATCATTTTGATGGGGGGTTATTTTTTGGGGTGGTGATGCTTATTTTCTTGATTTTATTTTCTGTCCCTTCTGCAACACAAGAGAGAAAGACGGACATGAGGTATTAAACTTTGTGAAATTTCAGAAAAAGCCACAAAATATCATTTTGGGTATTGAGAAGTAGATGGTTTATGATTGAGCCAGTAAACAGGGAAAGCTAGAGGGATCTCCCCTCAGCTTCCTTCTTTGACCTAAAATATGGAAATCTGTAACATGTTACTTTTCCAGCCAGTAATATATGCAATTGGGGCAAAATTATGCAAAGAGAAGGCCATGTACATGGTTATCACCACTCTGCGTCTCAGCAATAAGAAGCTAACTTCTGGATCAAGAAGTTGCATAAAGATGCGAGATTTCATGATGTCAGAGTTTGTTGCCAAGAAGCAACATAAAATAGTTGTCACATGTTCATACTCTGAATCATCCTAAGTGTATGCATTTAAGATTTTTCCACCTATTGCATGACAATAAACAAATTACTAACTGTATTAATCCTCTATCTTCATATCAGCATTATTCATAACAGCCAAAAATGGAAATAATCCAAATGTTCATTAATTGATGAAGAGATAGGCAAAATGTGCTGCATGCATACAATGCAATATATTTAGCCATAAAAAGAAAGGACAACCGATGCATGCTACAAAGTGGATGAACCTTGAAAACATAAGTGAAAGAAGTCAGACAGGCATATTGTTAAAATGCCACACATTGTACTATTTCATTTATGTGAAATTAGAGGCCAATTGCATGAAGATTCGTGCAAGAGTAGGCCTTCCTTCCCCTGGCTTCGCTTGAGGCCACCAGGGAGCTGCCAAGTCTCCACTCCTGGGCAGCCCAGAAGCACCAGAGCATTGCTCTTGTAGCTCCCTTTGACCCCCCACCCCCCCACTTCAAAGCAGGCATCCCGCCCCACCCAGCCACTCCATGTCTGCATATGCAAATTAACCCACCATCTTTGTTTGTTAATTTGCATACTCGCTCCTGATTGGCTGTGGGCATAGTGGAGGTATGGTCAGTTTGCATGTTTGTCTATTATTAGGTAAGATGTCCAGGATGGGTAAATCCATAGAGACAGAAAGGTTAGTGATTGCCAGGGGCTGGTATCTGGGAAGAATAGAAAGTGATTGCTACCGTAATAGGTTTAGCGTTTCCTTTGGGGGTAGGAAAATGTTCTAAAATTTGATTGTTGCATAAGCTTTTTTAAAAATTGATTTTAGAGAGGAAGGAAGAAAGAGATAGAAACATCAGTAATGAAAGAGAATCACTGATCAGCTGCTTCCTACATACCCCCAACTGGGGATCAAGCATGCAACCCAGGCATGTGTCCTTGACTGGAATCAAACCCGGAATCCTTCAGTCTGCAGGCTGATGCTAAATCCACTGAGCCAAACCAACGAGGGTGCATAAGCTTATTAATAATCTCCAAACCACGCTACATGTTAATGATCAGAAAAAAAGTTAATAGCAAGGCATAAACTTCCAACCTTCTTCTAACACAACCACCAAACTTGGCCCTGATCCAGATTAGAACTAACATCTGAGAGTATTACCATTATCACTTAAAAAATCATATCTGGATGTATTTTCTATTCATGCCATTACTATAGTAACTGAAAATTCAGGAACAACCTACATGACCAACCATAAGGGAATATATAAGGAAGTTAAACATCCAAAGAGCAGAATACTAAGTGACCACTAAATATAATTCTTTAGAAAGGTGTAATGACATGATGATTATAGTGAACACTGTGACGTGGTATGTTTGAAAGTTGCTAAGAGAGTAAATCCTAAAAGTTCTCATCACAAGGAAAATGCTTTCTGTCCTTTTCTTTTTTGTAAGTATATGAGGTGATGGATAGATGATAACGAAACGCATCATATGTTGGAACATGAGATAATCATTTTACAACATATGTAAGTCAAGTCATTATACTATGTACCTTAAACCAGTAGTAGGAAACACTTTTTTTGCCAAAGGCCATTTGGATATTTATATCATTTGTGGGTCATACAAAATTATCAACTTAAAAATTAGCCTGCTATATTTGGTCAAACATTTAATTAATTCACCCCTAATGTTTCAGCAGGGCTAGACCAAATGATTTTATGGGCCTGATACAGCCCACGGCCAGACAGATGTTCCCTGCCCCTGCCTTAAACTTACACAGTGTTGTACGGCAAATATATTTGAATGAAACTGACAGGGAAAGTGTAATGACATGATAAAATTTCAGATATAATGTTGAATAAATATAATATAACTTTGTTAAATGGATCTAGTCAGGAAGGGTTAAGGAGAATGATAGTTATGTGTGTTTATACACACATAGATTGAAAGTGATTTTATTTCCCTTAATATAATTTCTTCTAGTTTCAAAAACTTTTGCAATAAACATATATTCTTTGATAGAAAGTGAGAAAGTTATTTTTCAGGCAAATCAAGATTTTTCACACCCAACCCTTGAATGCAACGAGTATGCCAATATGCAGGCATCCTTCCTAAACCACAGCTCCATTCAGGTCCCCGAGGAAGAGATGGAAACTACACTCTTAGTACTCAAAAATATTTAACTCCTAAGTATTATGAGGCAAAAACAGACAGTGTGCCTCAGAGAGCTCCAGAAACACAACATCCAAATTAGATAAGGCCATACACTTAGAATCCATTCTTAATATCAGCAAAGCGGGAAGGAGCAAGTTCATAAAAAATGAACAAATTGATCAAATTGAACATGTAATTATTTCATCATCCTTTGCTTCTGTGGAAATCACATTTTTCCCCCCTCAGAATGTCAATCCCCTGGTCATAATGCCAAACAAATAGGTCAATTGTATTGAGCATGTGCCACCTGTCCACCAATGAGATAGATAAAGGCGGTAAATCAATATAAACATAAGGTAGAGGGAAGTACCATCACCCTCTGTGCTGGACAGGAGGCTGGGTCTGCAGTCTAGACCCTGACAGCCTCTCCTAGCATCCGGGAGGGGAATGTCTCCAGCACACATGACTTCGGGCCTGAGAGAGTGGCTTTCAGGACTTCGGAAGCAACATGAAGTTTTCTCTGTGGGAGGTCTTTTCCCATTTCTTTTAAAAACATACTCTCACACTCGACGCAACAGAGAGTGAAGCAGCTGTGTTTACAGGCTTGATTTCTGCCTCAGTGGGCAGGGGGGTGGGGTGGGGGTGGGGGGGACCCTTCAGAGTATTTAACTCCTAAGTATTACTTGGAATGAGGGAATAACCAAATAAATGAACTTATAAATGAATGAGTATATGAAGACCTTTGAGTCAGGACCCTGTGATTCACCCCAGGGGCATGTGGCCTGAGAGAAGGCAGAGATGTACAAAGCAGATGAGAAGAAAGGCTATGGGTCAGCACATGGCTATGCTGCTCAGTCCCCAACTTCTCCAGAGCCTGCGGCCTCCAGGCAAGTGTATGTGCAAGCGGATAAGGTTATCACTGAGAATTTACCTGGAGCCATCCTTGGCCAATAATTTAAATAAGAACACTGAAAATAACAACAATAACAGCAGCAGCAGTGGTAACAATGACATGTTGAAGTGATTGCCTTGTGCTAGACTCTAAGCTAAGCTCTTTGTATGAATTATCTCAACCAAGTGCCCCTACATTCCAGTTCAAAGCTGCTATGATTAGCTCATATTACAGATCAAAGCTCTGCTTTTATAAGAAGTTTTATTAGATTAATGTTTCCCATCCCTGTAACACATTAGTAGCACCGAACAGCCTTCCTTTTTTGGTTTCTACCAGCTGGTTTCCTACGTGCAGGTAAGTAAGGATGCTATTCGGTTGTTTCCTGACTCTTGGTCCGGATCTCAGTTCTGAGGCAGGAATCCGCACTGAAGGACTCAGCCAGGCCCTGGGGGTCCTCAGACACACTAGATTAAGTAACTGACTGGTAAGCAGGACTGCCTCTCATTTGCATATCCACAGGCAGCCCAGCCAATACCCAAACTACCCATCTCTCCATATATTGTTAGAGATCACAAAAGTGTAATATCATGATGTTTAGTTCTTCAAATTACCTCACTAAGACTTAAAGGTCAAATTGGAAGAGGGAAGTGCCATTAATAATTTAAATAAGAACACTGATGTCCAACAAAAAGTTCCTTCCCTAGGAACACAAACTAACTCATAGACTTTGAAAGTTAGGATAACAGGTATAGAACGTCCAGTCCAGTGGTTCTCAATTCTGACTGTACACTAACATCACCTGCAGACACTGCTAGATAATGTTAGTAAGAATAACTCCAGATCCCACGCCACAATATCTGATTCAATTGGTCCACGGTGGTGCCTGAGAATTGGTATTTTTAAAAGCTCCCTAGAGGCCTCTTTAGCCATGAGGAAGTACTGATTTAACCCAACCCCATGACTGCCCCTTGTTACCTGAGGCCATTCTGTTGGTCCTGGGGAGGGCTGAGAAGTCTCTCTTTCTCGTTTCCCTTGAATCTGCATGGAACCAGGACTATGGCTTCTTCTCAGATATATTCATGACATTCTCTTCGAAAAGTGCTAACTGAAAGACAAAGAAATATCAAAATTAAACAGGATTACGAACGCATACGCTAATATATACATGAGTATACACTGAGTCGGTGCATTAATTCCGGCTGCGCATTAAAGATGTTCTATTCCCTTGCTTCCATTATAGAGCGTGTGAAATTTTCTGCCAAAACCGAATGGGAAGGGGACGGCCCAGATGCAGGCTAAAGGGCAATGCTTCTGCCTGCACAGGCAGGCGTGCTCCCTGCGATGCATTGCAAACCACTGCAGTCAATGAGCTGGTCCTAATTGCGCGCATTCCCCAGCAGCCTCCGTGGGCTTGTATCCTGGGAGACAGAATGTGTTTCTGGCCATTCGAATCCCAGAAATCGAGGAAAATAGCCTGCCACACAGGCCAGACCAGCCAAGCAAGACTGTGGCCAGAGAAGCACGGGCTTTTGACAATAAGTGCCAGGGAGGGACAAAAAGACATGAAAGAACTTGATCATGCTTTGCCTGCAAACGCAATGCTCACAGACCCCAAAATATGACACTGTAAGTATATGTTTCAGGCCGCTGAAATAAACCTTTCCACTCGCAAGTTAGAGGAGATAAAATGCCAACAGCTGGATCCTGCATTAGCTTAGTATCTTTTGTCAGGCATATAAGAATATAAATATTTTTTTCCAGTTTCATGGGGAAAATTGTTCAAACAAATAAAAAAATATATTAAAGACAGCAGTTTTATGAAGGCCTGGGGTGGGGGGGGAGGCAGGTGTGAGCTTGAAGGGGTCAGTGTGGGAGGAAGGGGAGACATCTGTCATACTTTCAACAATAAAGATGCATTTAAAAAACATAAATAAAGACAGCAGGGTGAAAGATAAAATGCTTAATTTTCTAGTGCTTTTGAGAACACATATTTGTAAGCCCTTGAAGCCCAGCCATTTATGCAAAGTGCTCATCAAAATGTTATCTGTGTGTGAAAGGGAAGCTTGCTTATTTCTCCCATGTTAGAACCCAGTGCACTGGGCCAACACGGATTGAGTGTTTACGATGTGATTTATTGAGAACATGAGATAGTAGGGTGACCCGATGGGAAATTAATTTGTGCTTTGTTTCCTGTTGCTATGGATGCGTCTGAAAGGAAGGAATCGAGCCTCTGCACTCCTAAAGAAAGTCTTTCTCACTCTCAGGAAAGAAAAGAGCTTCGTCCGTGGTGGATCTGAGAGCAGGCACCCTGAGCCATCCTGGGCTTCCTCAAGCCCCACTGTGCAAAGGGCAGGATGAGCCTTTTCTGTTCTGGGGCAATTGAATGGGGAGAAGGGCGCATTGCTCCACTGGATAACACAGAACTGGAAATAAGAACGAGACTGGCAGATCCTGCAGCTGCTCAGGGGCGGGGCCTCGGAGGTGTCAGGCCTATGAAGGGTAGAGGGCAGACACAGGCGACCCAGCCTGGGATGCCTCCCCTGCATGCTCTCATGTGGAGTATCCGAAGATGCTGAGTGAGGACCTGGATTTGAAGACATAAAATGGCCATGCTGGGTCCACAAAGGCGGCTAGGCCCCAAGCCACAGTGTCATGGGACCAAAAGAATAGTAACCATAGGGCAATGCTGGCCTAGGAACAGGGATTTGCCCCACCCAGGAATCTGGAGGCTGTGGGACGTCTTGTCAGCATGACAGAAGCCCACAGCAATGATAGTACAAGCAAACCTGGAGACCCCTAGAAATAATCAACACTGGACTTCTCACCAATTTGGACACAGAGGGTTTAATCCCAGTTCCAATAAAGTCACTCTCTACAGTGGTAAAATTGCCCTACCTGGTTTGTCTCAGTGGCTAGCTCATAGGCCTGTGGACTAAAAGGTCCTGGGTTCATTTCCAATCAAGGGCACATTCTGGTCAAGGGCACATACCTTGGTTGCATGTTCCCAGCCCTGGTTGGGATTCATGTGGGAGGCAACCAATTGATGTGTCTCTTTCACATCAATGTTTCTCTATCTCTCCCTCTCCCTTCCACTCACTCTAAAAATCATAGAGAATTCAATGGAGAAACATCCTCAGGTGAGGATTTAAAATAAATATAAAATAGTAAAATTATTTCCTGAATATTATAAAGAAAACTGGCATCTATTATATTACACACAAGAAATTTTATTAACAAATTTGTGTCACTAAATTCACTTTATGTAATTCAATTATATTTTTTTTAGCCATAATCTAATACAGATTGTTCAGTGACAGTGCAAGAAGAAAAATGGGTGTCTGGGTGGATATCATTAAATACTCCTCTCCACATAAATCTCTACCTCTCATTGAATTAGAAAAGGATTTCCTGAGATCTTGCTAGAGACATCTGAAAGATACTTACTTTAAATTTGAATACTTTCTCTCACACACAATTTCATTAATTTATTCTTTGGACAAATGTACGTTTTAAGTTCTGTTGCATGCCAATCCTATATCTATAATTGTGTTTATTAGGTGCCAGGCTGTGCCAGGTGCTAGGGTACAATGGAGAGAAAGGTAAATATGCTTGCTATCCTTACAGAGTTTTCAGTGAAAGACTGAGAAAATGTATCTAAAAATAAAAATTAAAATGTTGTATGCACCATAATGGACAAAGTGCATGTTCTATAATAGCAAATAGCAAAACATCATCTAGTCAGACATGGGGACCTGGAGAACTGAAAAACTAGTGGAAAAAGACATAATGAGTAAGCCCAGTGACTACTGTGTATGTTATAACTTCTGGCTGTCTATTCAGAGAAGCCCCTAAATCTACAGCATAAGTGAACCTGGAGAATTATCCAATAAGATCATTCCATCTGGCAGCACATGGGTCTTAAAATCACACCCATCTCTTTTTTAATTAAAAAGAGAAGGAAAGCCGAAGCCGGTTTGGCTCAGTGGATAGAGCGTCGGTCTGCAAACTGAAAGGTCCCAGGTTCAATTCTGGTAAAGGACATGTACATTGGTTGTCGGCACATCCCTGTTACAGAAAGTAGCTAATACACAACTGAACATGATATTTTTCAGCATGAAATGAATTCAGGTGCTTTTGGGGAAATTGCATTATACTTTCAACAAAGGTGCTGGGCTCCTGCTATGGGCCAAGAACCCTGGTGGGCATAAGGGGTTCAAAGAGGAGTAATAGGAAAAAATTTCCCTCCGGGAAACCAAAAAGTTACAATATCGTGTTATACCGTAAGTTCTATTTTAGAGGAAAGGGGAGAAGGGGCTGTTTCAGCCTAGAGGAGAGAGCGTGATTCTGCCAGGCAGAAGGGAGGAAGGAATCGGGACATGGGGTGTGACATTTGACTCAGTTTTGAACGATGAGGCTGATGAAGAATAAAAACATAAAGTACATCATTTTTGTAAAATGTTACTTGACAAATTTGATTCCAAATGAAGTGAAATTGAACTTTAGGGTAGATATGCCAGCCAACTGGATTGGATATAATATTTTTCTACTTGCTGTGAGACATATACGTGAAGAAAAAAAAAAAAAGATCAATGTGGGAGTAACTGCCCCTCATTATTGATATTTTTGAATATTAATTTACTCCCAAAAGATGAATAAATGAAGGCCCTTTTTATTTTTTTTAATCTTTAATTTTTTATTGATTAATGTATTACATATGTGTCCTCATCAACCTTTCGTCTCCCTCATGGACCCCTGAAAGCCCTTTTAATATTCTAGAAAAGCACGAGCAAGTGCTTTGGAATCCTCCACATTGGCGAGGTGATAGATCTCACTGTTTTAGGGGTCTTAGAAAGATCTCTTATTAACTTTCCAAAATTTCCTAACATATTTGTGTTTTATTGAATTTCACAGAGATCTTGTTGATGAGTCATGTATGCTTTCAAGAATTAACCTTGACATTTATTAACTGATTTCTTATATTTAATGACTCATTAAGGTTCAATGAGGACAAATATAATACTAAGCAATAGACTAAGGAAGAAGTTTCTGCAAACACAGGTGGGATATCTGGAAGTGGTCCAGCAGACATACCATGGAATGGTGTGTTGCAAAAACTAATCCAGCTCATTATAATGGTACTAATTAGATCATTAGCTAATATGTCTGACCTAGTTCTCCTTTTCTACAAATAAAGAAATTTGTGGAAGTTAACAGGAGGGCAAAAGAAATCATAAGCATAATAATAATTATAGCCTGGCTGGTGTGGATCAGTGGTTGAGTATCAACCTATTGACTAGTAGGTCACACAACTCCTCCTGCTCAGGGCACATGCTCGGGTTGTGGGCTCAATATCCAGTAGGGTTGTTCAGGAAGTATCCAATCAATGATTTCCTCTTGTCTTTGATGTTTCTACCTCTCTCTTCCTCTCTCATCCTCTCTGAAATCAATAAAAATATATTTTAAAAAAGAATAATAATTATCCTATATAATAAAAGCCTAGCCCTAGCCAGTTTAGCTCATTGCATAGAGCATTGGCTTGTAGACCCAAGG
The DNA here is from genome assembly GCF_014108245.1 of Pipistrellus kuhlii. NCBI lineage: Eukaryota > Metazoa > Chordata > Mammalia > Chiroptera > Vespertilionidae > Pipistrellus > Pipistrellus kuhlii. The sequence continues at coordinate 8,948,505 of NW_023425438.1, forward strand.
GTCCCAGGTTCAATTCCAGTCAAGGGCATGTACCTCAGTTGCATGCTCCTTCCTAGCTCAGGCTCTGGTCAGGGCATGTGCAGGAAGCAACCAAAATTCATGTTTCTCTGTCTTTCCTTCTGTCTTTCACTCTCTCTAAAAATAAATGGAAAAATCCTCTGGTGAGGATTAAAAAAAAAACAAAAAAAAAACAAAACAACAACAACACACAAACAAAAAGCCTAATATGCTAAGTGTCCAATTGACCAGTTAGCCATTCAACCAAAGTGTAATAATGCTAATGATATGCTAAGGCCATTCAACTGCTTGTTATGACATGCACTGACCACCAGGGGGAAGACAGTTGACAGTTCCACCAGTCCAGAATGTGGCAGCCAAAACAAGCCAAAAGAATCAAGGAGCATATTTCTTCAAAAGATGACACTCATAAATCACTTGCTGCTTCTAAATAAAGAACTGAGAAGAGACTTGGAGAGTTCTGAGTTGAATTAATGGTGAGTATGTACATAGAACACAAATTTTTCTTTTCTAACAAAAAAAAAAAAAAAAAAAAGAAAGAAAGAAAGAAAGAAAGAAAGAAAGAAAGAAAGTAAGAAAAAACACCACAAACACATAATTATTAACTCAGGAAAACAAAAAGTTGGGAAGGAAAATACATACTGGGAACTTCACTGTAAATAGTCAAAATAATATAAGACTGAATAATTCTTTAACCTGAATTATAATGGAGGAAAGGATGAGAAAGAAGGTGAGGAAAGTGGTGAAAAAGAACCAAATTTCATCTTCCTAGCGGAAAGTCAATAAATCATTTCTAAATCTGAAAAACTGAGAACTAGAAATATGAAACTTCTATCCAGAACTCTTTGTGATATGTACCAAATGAAATAGCCAAAAATGCTTAAAGCGGTTGCCTAAGAGAAGAGAAAATGAAGGGCATGGGAAACATCTGTTTTCATAAGTCTTATAAAACCATTTGACTCAAACTGTGTGTATGTATAACTTTAATCAAAATAAAAACTGAATAAAAGACTATTATATTTCAAAAATGAAGAGCCTGGCTGGCGTGACTCAGTAGCTGAGCATTGACCTATGGCCTAGGAGATCATGGCTAGATTCACAGTCAGGGCACAGGTCCAGGTTGTAGGCTCGATCCCCAGTGTGGGGCATGCAGGAGGCAGCCCATCAAAGATTCTCTCTCATCATTGGTGTTTCTATATCTCTCTCCCTCTCCCTTCCTCTGAAATCAATAAAAATATATTTTAAATAAATAAATAAGAAATTAACAGGCTAAGGTTGAAGAGATGTGTATGAGAAAGAAAGAAACGGACTAAAATATAAATGAACCAGATCTTCAGATTTAAGTGACTAGGAGGATGGGGAAGTCCAAAGGAAAGCTTGGATTTAAAGTGAACAACAAACATAATTATTTTAAAAAACATAGTATTTATGGCAACAACTACCTCGTGACCCAATATCATGGAGAGCCACCTCTGTGCTTATAAAATGTGAAGGCTGCATTACTTTTGTGCCTTTTGGTTAAGATCAACTGTGGAACCATAAGACTTCAAGGACCCATAAAGACCATCTTGCTTCTGTTTCTTGAATTCTTTATGAATCTTCTTTAACACCAGAAAACAACATCTGGTGTTATAGAAACACCAAAGTTACAACATCTGGAACACCTAGGCAACTGAGCATTCACCATGTCCTGAGACACTCCATTTTCCCCTTAAGCTTCTCTGATCACTGAATAGGATTTCCTTTAGCAAAGCCAAATCTGTATACATGTTGGCCCCACTTCTCACCTGCAATTTCTTACTTTTTCTGTTGTTGCTTGAAGACACTGCAGACCTGTCCTGTATATTCTCAGGGCCTGTAACAACTACCCAGATGCTTTGCTGTCTGTTCTCTCTTCATTGAATCAGAGAACCCAACATTCTAATAAAGAATCTAAATATTTAAATATGAATAACAGTGGATTTACATGGAACAATGTCCATTTATTTCCAGCCAGTGACAAGGATTTGAATAAATGGCTTCCAAAGATTCCTCCCATTCTTCTGGAACAAACATAGTGCGTACTTCCTGGACTGGATCGCCATATAAGGTCCAGTGATGGGGATGAAGCAGACTGGGGGAGGGAAGTGAAGAGAAAACAGCTCTGGCTCCCAAATCTTGGCATCCACCGGTCCTTGTGACGTCAGCAGTGGTCATGAGTCCTGACTCTAAATCTGTCTCCAAGAGCTGAGATTCAAATTAGAGCCAAGTCCAGCAATGTTGTTTCCAGAAAAATTTAAATCTTCTAGCTGTGCTAAGTGACTTTTTGCCTTTACACTTGAAAATTACAACATGTTTTGGTTTGCTTCTATTGGAAAGAAAATGGTTTAGGTGATTATAGAAGAGTAACTTGTCGATTCTGCATAAATTCTACTCATGATTTTTATGCTACAATTCCAAAAATCTCTTTAATAGATAATTTATGTTCCTCTAAGATAGTTTTCTTTAGAATGATAAAAGCCCTCAAACCTCCCTGAGGGAGGGAAAATGATACTCAATGGGAGATCGAAGAGCTTAACTCTTACCAGAGGCCTATTCATCTTACATAATCAAGAGATTCTCTCCAGTAGCTCTCTGTGGGGGACTGAACAAGGTAGACAAGTGATGAAACACAAACTCTTTTCCTGGACTTCAGTTTTGTCAGTGTCAAAGGCAAAAGTTAGGAATTCCTCAGGATCTCTCACTTAAAAAATTCTGACTCTCCTGATATCCATCCTGATATCCATCCTCTCTTTGTCCCTCTTTTTTTGTCTTGTTAATCCTCACCCAAGGATATTTTTCCCATTGATTTTTAGAGAGAGTGGCAGGGAAGGGGAGAAATAGAGAAAGAGAAAACAATGATGTAAGAGAGACTCATCAATTGGTCTCCTCCGGCACTCACCCCAACCAGGGTGGGGGATTGAGCCTGCACCCCAGGGATATACCCTTAAAAAGAATCAAACCCAGGACCTTTCAGTCCATGGGGTGATGCTCTATCCACTGAGCCAAACTGGCTAAGGCCTGATATCCATTCTTTTAAGTTTAATTTTTATTTATTCATTCGTCAAATACTGATTGAGCATCTACCATGTGACAGCACTGTTCTGAGTGCAGGGGACGCAATAATGAACAAGACACAAACTGTCCTTGGAGCTTAGATTCTAGGAGTGGGGAGACAGATCAACTATAAGATCACCATTATCCCTAAGTTCTCATTGTGAGAATTAAATAATTACGTCCCATGGGAGAAGGTGCCTAGTCCAGGCCCTGACATCACTGAGGCCACACAACTCTTCATTCAAAGCAACAACTGTTTTCACCAAAAGCATTCTCCTTTTGTCCTAAAAACCCAAGCAGCCCAGATCGGAAGAAATGGGTTCTGTGGATTAATATTATCACCCTACCCTACATAAAGTAAAGGCATGCTGATTTTGAATTTCTCACCTCAGTCTCATTTCTATATGATCAGAAAGTCAGTTTATTTAAGAAACTATTTAAAACTGTTTCGACCATGTATACTAGATTCTAGTACATTTTATTTCTTTTTCCTAAGTAAGTTCAGTTTGAGGAATGAGCTAGCCGTCATTCCTCAAACTGTAAAAGAGGAACCCTGATAGCAGAATCAGAATCATAGTCAAAAAAGATCAAGCCAAAGCCGGTTTGGTTCCGTGGTAGAGTGTCGGTCTGCGGACTGTAAGGTCCCAGGTTCAATTCCAGTCAAGGGCATGTACATTGGTTGCGGGCATATCCCCGGTAGGGGGTGTGCAAGAGGCAACTGGTCGATGTTTCTCTCTCATCGATGTTTCTAGCTCTCTATCTCTCTCCCTTCCTCTCTGTAAAATATCAATAAAATATATTTTAAAAAAAAAGAAGAAGAAGAAGAAGATCGAGCCATCCAGAACGTTAGTAGCTGTATTTACTTTTATATCCCAGAAATCCCTAGCAGATAAAAAACACTCCACATTTCTTCAGAATGCATTTTGATCTGACCACCTGCAAGCTGAACTGTAGGTACAAGAATAAAATTGGACAGGGTGAAGATAGTAAATTTCTCCAATCATCACATTACAAATACCAATGCCACCAAAAAAGTTCACCTCTCCAGCACAGTATTAAAAAACAACCACTCAGATCTGATGGGGCTAAAATGTTGAGCTTTTTTTTAAAAACAAAAACAAAAAACAATCGTTTGTAAGGTTGATACTAGAAGATACAATGCTTGAATGGGAAGGAAATAGTCTACCACCTCTGTGCCTTTTGATATTTAAGTCCTGTCAAGTGGACTAGAGGCTAGAGCAAATTTTTATTTAAAAAATGACAACACAACACCAAACTATTAATAAGCCTTGGGTGTAGCCCCGCTTGGTGCAAATTATACCACTTGTCAAGACTTTTGTTTAGTCACAAATAAAAGGCTTAGTGGATCAAGGTTTTGGCCTTTCACTACAGGTTTTCTGCCAAACGGTGACCAGGAATGAATGAATTGGTATTGAGTGGGGCCTCCTGGCTCTGTAATTTAATGCTGACAATAATTAGCTAAGAAGGAGGTGTTGCAACACAAGCCCAGGGCACAGGTGTTTGTGTGATTTTACACAGCTGCAATAGATGGCACCTTCTTTTTTCACTCTTTTCATTTACTACCTCTGAAAAAGGAGAAGGTACAAGCCATAAAAGATCCTGGCTGCTTGACTGTCTGATAAATCTCTGGACAGTGAAGACCTTGGGTTTAAATTAGCTGTCAGGTTCCAGCCATCTCACTCACTGGCTCACTCGGAGTTAGCAACAGTGCAAAGATATTATAAATGGATTCATATGTCTTGATTAATGCCTTCTTTTGAACAGACTTTTGGGCATGGAGCTGTCCCATAGCAGATGCCCTGTTCTAGAGGTTAATCTTTGCATCAATGGCATATTCAAGACATCCTGCTTTTTCACAGCTCTTCTCTTTTCCCTCTGAATGTCGAGTTCTCTTTAGAGTAAATGAGAAAGAGGAGCCTGGATAGTAGAATCAGAATCTATATTGTTAGAAGCTTCCTGGGTAAATAAAGAACCATTCTTGCACATCTGACTATTTTGTGGAACAAAGGAAATTCTCTGTGTCAGTTCACATTGAAGCCTTTCCTTCTTGGTCCTTAAAAATGTTGCTTTAACAGGGAAGGTCCACACCTCCTTGACCTCTGTCTGCCTCTCATTGGGATAATTTGCTTGATGGAATGGTGCTTTTTATAAAGTAGTCCGATGTTAGGTGTTTGTGAACATCCAACTGTATAGCCAAACACTGACGTCCTGTCCCTTTCTCACCCCTGCCAGCCCTGGTGTTGCTGAAGGTCACATTGCTACCACAGGGGCAGAATGGGGAGAAATCAGGATACAAGAAGACAGAGGCCAAAAGAGCATGCTAGTACATTTTTGCTTCATCCAAAGCTTTAATTCAGGAAGGAACTATTGGTAGAAGATTTTTGTCACCTCAATTACTCACAATGAGTTGGAAGCAAATCTTCATTTCAAGTGTTTATTGACACTGTCATTTGCTCAGCTTTGGAAAGTGTTTTGTTAGCATAGATTAGATCTTTGTTTACTCTATTCCACAGAGGAGCACAAATAAATCCCTCTGATAAAACAACAATTGCCATAACCGGTTTAGCTCAGTGGATAGAGGGTTGGCCTGCAGAATGGAGGGTCCTGGGTTCGATTCTGATCAAGGGCATGTATCTTGGTTGTGGGCTTGATCCTCAGTAGAGGGCATGCAGGAGGCAGCTGATGGATGTTTCTAACTTTCTATCACTCTCCCATAAAATCAATAAAATATATATTTTTTAAAAACAACTATTTAATGATTTCACTGTCCTAGAAAATTAGCAATTCTACCTAAGATTAGTAGGTTACATTAGTCCATTTCCAACAGTAAAATAATAACAGAGCAAAAATTATGTGCAGGGGATTGGTTATGAATTCCAGTTAGTTTTTCAGGGTCTTTTAGAATCTATATACAGAACTGCATGATTTAATTTGGATTTCCAGAATATCTATTCTCTCCTGGCTTAAATAAAATAGACCCCAAAATTGAGGAATATCTAGCCATTTGGTCACTCCAAAATATTTCATATTTTTACTTTTTTTATGTTATCTTTCTTTTTCTCATATAAAAACCTGCTGTAGCCAAAACCTGTTTGGTTCAATGGGGGACTGAAGGGTCCCGGGTTCAATTCCGGTCAAAGGCATGTACCTTGGTAGCGGGCATATCCCCAGTAGGGGGTGTGCAAGAGGCAGCTGATCGATGACTCTCTCTCATCGATGTTTCTAACCATCTCTCTCCCTTCTTCTCTGTACAAAATCAATAAAATATATTTAAAACAAACAAACAAACAAAAAAACCTGCTGTAACAAAGTGGCCTCTAATTTAACCTGAGTGAAATCAATGGTAAGTTGACAAAAAAAGGTTTATGAAGATCCATCTGCTCTCTTGTGTTTCTGCCTGAGACCTAAGAAAGGAGTCCTTATCAACCAAAGGACTTGTATGCATGCATATAAGCATAACCAATGGACACAGACAGGAGAGGGTGAGGGCATATCCTGGTGGTGGGAGTGGCCCGGGAGAGGTCAATGGGGGAGAAAAAGTATTATATATATAATACTTTCAACAATAAAGAATTTAAATTTTAAAAAGAAAGAAAAGAATTTTTTATTCCTTCTGCCAGTCAAATCTGCTACTATTGAGCTATTCAAGGAAATTTTTTCCTTTTCAGTTGTACTTTATAACTCCAGATATTTTATTTGATTCTTATAGTTTTTATCTTTTTATTGATATTCTCTATGTGATGTGACATCGCTCCCATACTTGCCTTCAGTCCTGTAGACATGGCTTCCTTCAGTGTTTTGGACATATTTATAACAGCTGATTTAAAGTCTGCCTAGTAATTTATGGTGTTTTAGTAATATTTGGACTTCCTCTGGGTCAGTTTTTATTGGCTTCTTATTTTTCCCCTGTGCATGCATGGGGGGGGGGGGGGGGAAACTTTGTTTCTTTGCATGCTTTGAACTTTGAACTTATAGTCAAAAACTAAATATTTTAAACATGAGGTCCAGTGCATGAAATTCATTCATGGGGTGGGAGGGGGGTGGTATCCCTCAGCCCGGCCTGGACTGTCTCTAATCCAGGACCCCAAGGGGGATGTCCGACTGCCGGTTTAGACCCAATCTAAACCGGCAGTTGGACATCACTCTCGCAATCTGGGACTACTGGCTCATAACCGCTTGCCTGCCTGCCTTCCTGATCTCGCCCCTAACTGCTTCTCCACCAATCTGATCATTCCCCTAACTGTTTGCCCTTCCCGATCCCCCCCACCCCCCCACAATTGCTTCTACCTGGGCCCCTGACATCTTGGCTTTGTCTGGAAGGATGTTGGATATCCAGTCAATCTGATCTAATTAGCATATTACCCTTTTATTAATATAGATAATATGGCAACTCTAGAAATCATTCCACTGAAGGTTTGCTGTTGTTTCTGGTTATTTGTGTAATGGCTTTTCTGAATGAATTCTATAAAAACCTTTATTCTTTGTTACATGTGGCCACTGATGTTTACTCAGTTAGCTTTGAGTCAGCTAATAATTAAGAGAGATTTTCTTAATTATCTAGAACCAAGAAATCTCCCAGCCTTTACGAGGGGGTTATGAGTGGGTTATGCCTTCAGCAGTTTACTACATTGCCTGTTCTCCACCTTCGGCGTGAGCAGAACATCAGGTCAGGAAGAAGTGAGAGATAAGAGCCTTCTTGGGTTATTCCTAGACATGAACACAGCTTTTACCCATTTGCATGGCCTTCTGGATTCCCAAGAATATATCAGAGCTTTTCAAAACGCCTGATGAACATCTCATTACCCAGCTTTTCCTTTTAAGTTTTTTGCCAGCTTCTTGTGTGGCCCAAATATCATCACCACCTCAGGCAGCTGCAATGCTAAATAATTGCCACTGATTATTTTCAGCAAATGCCTCAGGGGTAAAAGCTGCTAGCACTGAGCCAGTCAGGTCAAATAAAGACAAAACCTCACAATGGGGTTTCCAAGGAACTGACACACAGGCTAAATAATGATGACTGTCCAAGAACTGGGGCTTCTGAAGGATCGTCAAGCCCATTCTGCCCCTTTATGGCTATAAGGCTACTGATTTTCTTGGGTATCATTATTTCAAGGCTGGTGAGAAGGAGGTAGGATTAGGCAAATTAAAACACCACAAAACTCACTGTTTGTACCAAGACTTAAATATTTTTCTTGAATAAATAAATGGTCCTCAAATTATTGCAGGCCTTTAATTTAATTTCCAGAGTTCTGGAAATGTTGATTTTCACAGTTTTTGTCAATGTTCTCATTGATTTTATAGAGGAGTGGATTTTCTTACTCCGCTATTCTAGAAGTGTTCTCCTGGATTCTATTATATTAAAAAAGCATCTGTCTCCTTCCTAATCTTAAGTTACATCACCAGACCCTCTCATATTCTCTTTGGCTTAAGAGATACCAAGTCTTGTCATCCTTTTATGATCCCTCATATCTTGGGTGTTTTATTATTATTATTTTACTAGAGTAGACAGAGGAAAAGCAATTTAAACACGGTTATTTTTTTTTATCTTTCTTATTTCTCAGCAGTGAAAAAGTAAATATTGAAAAAAAAAAGGAAAAGCTACATTTAAATAGCCTTTTATCTGCTGTAGCTTTGAGACTTGATTTTTTATGAAAATTTGCCCAAAATACAGTTTTATTTACATCACTGATTTTTCTCTCATCAGTCCAAAGGTATAATTGGATGAAACTGTATCTGATGAAAACTGAGGGGGGAAGGAATTATCGTAGGATAGAAGCCAATGACATGAAACGTGGGTACTTTACATTTTGCATCAGTTAAAAAAAATAAACGATAGCAGTCAGCCTAACCGTTTGGTGCTGCTATCTATATCTTAATCACCTCCATGTCAACATTGTTTAACTTATTGCATATGTGTATTACCTTATTTTTATGAGCTTGTATTACATGTAGTATCTCTTTCACTTGTAAAGTGTGAAACACTGTGTTTCTATGTGTGTCAGCACCACCAAGATCTGGAAAGGAGAGCCTGTCTTGACTTTATATTATTCAATAAGACTAATACAGTATGGGATGTAGACAAAGAAAGGCAGGCTGAGGTCCCTCTATCCATACTACCTTTTAAGACAGAACAAAGAACCTGGTTTTTATTATTCAGCCAAGGAAAGATGTTGTTGATCATCACTGGGGAATACGAATGAAGCAAAATAATGCTATCCTGGCATCATGAATTTTTATTTAGATGAATGCAAGAATATAGATTGCAAGAATAAATCCATGACAGTCCTATAGTTAAAGCTAGCTACATGTTACACTAAAAATATATTGGCTAAACCATGTAAAATATTTCTAATGATTGTTTATTACAATGACTCATGCAGCTTTAAAATGCCCATACAAAACACCATAAACTACCCTTTCATTCATGATTTGTTTACTACGTGTATGGCTTATTTGTCTTATAATATTAGGTCTTTTGCTTACTCACAGTTATTTCCATTCGCAGCTGATTCTTTTTTCAAATTTCACATAAAATATATGCATTGAACACTGTGAAGTGTGCAGTACTGGCTAGAAATTCCACAAAGCAAAATATAAGGTAGAGCTTCTCTCAGCAAGGAAACTAAAATGAAGTAAAGAGAAGGTAGCAGTGGTGGAAGAAAAAGTATTATTCTATGTATTAACACCCCCAAATCTTAGTATGTTCATTCAGGGCATTTGTAAGGGGGGGGGGGGGGGGGAAGGAGGGGGAAGAGTGGGAAGAAATGTTGGCATTTCCCTTCCCCAATTCTCTTCTGTCTGACTCTCAATTATATTCATTAGGAGTTAACCATTCCTGTTTACTAAAATACATGGCATCTAATTTCTTAGCTGAACTGTTGCTCTCACACTCTCAGTAAATACTTGAAAAGCCACTAAAGGACAAGAGGCCCAAAGCCCAAGGAAGGCATTGCTATAAGCCGTGGTCCAAAAACAGAGATGGCTTTCTTGTAAAATGTTGCTTGGAAGAATGGAATCTCCTTTATATGGACTTTTTGTCCTGGCATCTAAGAAAGTGAGGAAAAAAATATTTACACATAGAGAGGTAAAATCTTTAGAAAGCTATCCTATATAATAAAAGCCTAATATGCTAAGTATCCAGTCATCCAGTCAGTCATTCAGCCAATCAAAGCGTAATACATAAATGAGATGCTAAGGCCACTCAATCGCTTGCTATGATGTGCACTGACCACAGAGTGTCAGGGTAGACACTCTGACCAATAGGTTAGCTTGCTGCTGTGGTTCAGCTAATCGGAACTAAGCAAGATGGGCTGGACACAGTCTGGAGCCCTCCCACAGTCCCTCCCCAGCTGGCAAACTTCCTGCATCCCTCCTCGGCCCTAATTGTGCACCGGTGGGGTCCCTCAGCCTAGCCTTCCCCCTCTCATAATCTGGGACCCCTCAGGGGATGTCAGAGAGTCAGTTTCAGCCTGACAGTGGAGCAACCAGTGTCTATGATGAGCACTGACTACCAGGGGGCAGATGCTCAATGTAGGAGCTGCCCCCTGGTGGACAGTGTGATGCCACAGAGGGTACACTGCTCAACTCATGGCTAATGAGTGCAGTGGCAGTGACAGAAGCCTCTCCTGCCTCCAGGGTAGTGCTAAGAATGTCTAACTGCCTGCTTAGGCCTGCTTCCCACAGGGCTCCCAGACTGCAAGAAGGCGCAAGTCAGGCTGAGGAACAACCTCCCCCCACCACCACCACTCCAGCACATGAATTTCATGCACTGAGCCTCTAGTTATTTAAGTAAAATTCATTCACATGTGAAATACAAAACATTCTGTTTGTTTGTTGATATACATGATGAAACTACAACAAAGTCAATCAACACAACTCCTTCCCAATTAAACTTCTACTAACCTAACTACAGGGTAAAAAAATCTCTCAAAACTCTCCAACTGTGTAGTCAACCAAGTCTTGAATATTAGCCACACCAAGAAGAGCTTCCCAATTTTTATAAAGTATGTAGTCCTTATCCCAAGATACACCTGACTTAATATGACAATCACTTTTCATTTCTCCAGCTTCCTCAATAAACTAAGTGGTTTTACATAGATTAAAAAAAAAAAAAAAAATAGAGGCAGAAACACAATCAATCCATATTATAAGCCTTCATTTCTATTGCTTTGTCTCACCTATTTACAATATGCTATTGTGTGTTTTTTTATTGATTTATTTATATTTGTATAAGACAACCTACAATACACTTTAATTCAGGTTTTCCTGAAAACTCAATACAGTAGGTCCTCGGGTTACATAAGAGATCCATTACTATGGGGCGACGTAACTCGATTTTCGCCATAAGTTGGAACCCACTTACATAAGTACGTATGTCACTCACATGGAGCACATATAAAGCAGCAATGATGTGAAACAGTAAAAAAAAAAAAAAAAAAACAAAAACATTAAAAGAAAGATAACAATTCCTGACCTTTACTTGTGGTAAATCCTATATAATAAAGAGGTAATATGAAAATTGACCCTCACACTGTCACACAAGATGGCCACACCTATGTGGTCAAAGATGGCCACCACAAGATGGCCTGTAATGGCAGGTAGTTGTAGGTGATTAGGCCTGCAGAGGAGGGCAGTTGGGGGCAATCGGGCCTGCAAGGGAGTAGTTAGGGGATGATCAGGCTGGCAGGAAGGTGAGCAGTTGGGAACCAGCAGTCCCGGATTGTGAGAAAGATGTCTGACTGCCAGTTCAGGCCAATCCCTGGGAATGGGCCTAAACCAGTAGTCGGATATCCCCTGGGGGGTCCCAGATTGGAGAGAATACAGGCTGGACTGAGGGAAAACTCTCCCCCTCTCCCGCCCCCAAGTGCACAAATTTTGTGCATTGGGCCTCTAGTAAACAATAAAAATATAAAGCACATATGTATATATGTTGAAATGATGGAACTTTTTTATATAAATGGGAGATGGCCATGTAACCACAAAACAATGTACGTTGAGTCCAGCGTAACCCGAGGACTGCCTGTTTATGGAAACACAATAGCTCTTTTTTCCCCTAAACATGCCCTGGGAAAAATACTCGATTCTGTGAGCTGTACTGTTTATATCTCTATTTGTCAGAGCTATTTGAAAACTGCAAAAACATCCTTATACTTTCTTTGCTGCCTCTTAACATCCACCATATGATATACGTATGCCTTCCACCAAGGAACAAATCATCCCCGAGGGCATGAAGCCTTTGTTTTTATTTGCATCTGTCTAATTTGACTTATGCAGAATTCTGCCTCCTCCCACCACCACATTTTAATCTGTTTACATTACAACTCCCTATAGACTCAGCTGATAAAATCCTGCCTTGGAACTAATTATACTTGGAGATAATCCTGCTCCCCATGGATGCACTCTTGAGATGGAAACCTCAAATCCTGATGCTGACATGAGTTCAGAGCTCCTCCTTGAGGATTGTATCAGTGAATGCCGCTCCTACCTAATCACTGATCGATTTACTAGAGGAAACATAATCTAGTGGCACCTTGGTGAAGAGATTCTCAGATTTGGGAGCATACATGTGTGTCTGTTAGTATAAATTATACTGCCAAATACATGTTCACTGATGCAGTGTTTAATTGTGGATTCAACCCTGTTGTTGGTTCACTGTTTTGATGCATAAACATTCGGTGAATCACCTTTTCACATATTCTACTATAGAGCTTACTGTGGGGCTCAGAGACAATGAATATGAGGCATAGCTACTCATGAGGACCGACACCATGTTATGCTACCTTCTCTATTCTTGGGGGATTCACAAGCTTGGTCTGAAATGCCATACTAACAGCCAAGGCTTGGGGACTGCAGGAAAGGCCTGCAGTGGGGGTGCGTGGCCAGTACAGCCACACAGGGCCTCACGCTCAGAAAAGCCCTGTGCTCGGAGTTTAATGAATTGCAGTCTTTGGCTTAGAATTCCTAATAATCTTATCTTTAAATTTGTCCAATGAGACAGTGGAGCATGTGCCACGGGCTGGAGCCTTCACTGGGAAGTAGGCCTGCCTCCCGCTGCCTCTGTGGGATGGCTTCTCAGCTACCTGGTCAGTCCTGATTCTATGGTGCTGCGGGCCCCACCCAACCTCCCATCCCTACCCCACCCAGCTACCTCTGCCACCCTCCGCCCCCGTGAGGTATAGGCCTGGAGAGTGCCAGGGTGATGTGTACAAAAGCACACAGACCCCTGTATCAGTGAGGGCCATGGCGGCGGCCATCCCTTTCAAGGCTGGCACACTTATTTGGGAGAGGGCTTGGCCATGGCAAGCTTTTTACCTGCCCCTGATCCAAGTACCCAGCCCATCCCAGGGTAGTTCCCCTGGCCACTGTTGGCTAAGACAGCAATCCCATGGAAAGGGGGGAAAATTTCCCATGGAGCTCTACTGCTGACAGGAGAAGGAGCCTGGGAGCCATGGTGGCCATGGACAAGTCCCAAGCGCCTGTGAGGGTCCACGCTCATCCAACACGTATCCCAGTGCCCAGGGGACCGTGACAGTAAGTAGCAAGAAGAATGCACTATGACAGGTCAAGAGAAACTGAGGAAACACAGGAAAAGTTTTATAAAGGGGTTGGCAAAAGTAGGTTTACAGATGTGAGTACCCGAAAGTTCATTTTTGTACTATTACTTATTAATTCTTGTATTCGTTTCCATACACACAGCTGTAGACCTACTTTTGCCCACCCCATATTTTAGTACCTTCACTAAATGGCACTTTGTTCTTGCTTTTAAACAAGGCCCCATGTTTTTACCTTGCACTGGGTCCCTCACAATACGCAGCCATAAGGAATGCTTGTGTCTTCCGGAAATGCATATGTGGCAGCCCTAACCTCCACTGGGATGGGATTTGGAGAGAGGCAGCCTTTGGGAGGAAGGTGATCAGGGTTAAATTAGGTCCTGCCTTCCTGATGGGATTAGTGTTCTTGTAAGAGGAAAGAGAAAAAGACCAGGTGAGTAAACAGTGAGGAGATGATTGTCCATAAGCCAGGAAGCCTGTTCTCACAGGGAACCAAATCTGCTAGCACCTTGACCTTGGACTTCTCAGCCTCTAGTACTGTGAGGAATGAATGTCTGATCTTTTAAGCCACCTAGTCTATAATTGAAGCATCGATCTTATATAAAAACTGCTTCATCATTGATGTTTCCTTCTCTCTCTCCCTCTCCCTTCCTCTCTGAAATCAATAAAATATATTTTAAAAACCTTTTCTTTAAAAACCTTAATTCTTTCTTGAATTGTTTGTAATTATCAAAGGTTTTTGGAATGTTATAATCAGTAACATTTTTTATATAGGATGGCTCTCTAAAGGAGTTTTGGAATGTTATAATCAGCAACATCCCAAAACTCCTTTTCTTTTTCTTGTTGAATTATTTGTCTGACTGGATATAGAGAAGCTGCTACTTGTTCCCTGTCCTTCTTCAGTCTCTCTTGACCTGTCATAGTGCATTCTTCTTGCTACTTACTGTCACAGTTCCCTGGGCACTGGGATATGTGCTGGATGAGAGTGGGCCCACACAGGGGCTTGGGACTTGTCCATGGCCACAATGACTCCCAAGCTCCTTCTCCTGTCAGCACTAGAGCTCGGTGGGAAATTATGAATCTATGAAAAGAATAATTCATTACTGGCCAACCTGGAGGATGTAGTCTGTAACTCTACTCGGCAACATAGAACCACCTTTGCAGTTTTTGATAAAGTATTTCATGGGGTAGACTGTACATAAGGAAGCCATTAGTCAAACAGATATAGGTAGCTTAATTTTTTCTTGAATTGTTTGTAATTATCAATCTCTATTTGTTGTAACAGAATTGTTAGCCCTGAAGGGAGACACACTACTGGTTGAGGTTTTTTAGCCTGCATTTTCTTCTTAATACATAATTGAGAAAGACTTTATAGAAGGCATGGATTGAAGTCTGGAATATGAGGCCATGCTTCTAGCCTTATGGAAGGGATATAGCACAGAAAGTCTGGACAATGGCTTGTAAATGAAAGACTTCTTGGGTATGCAGGAAGAACAGTAAAGCGTACCTTAGGGTATGAGGGAAATAATATTGATAAATCGCTGACTGCAATGACAGCATTGATAATGAAAAGGGAAATAGGGACCCACCAAAGGATTTAAGGGATTACAATGACATAAATCCAGTAACAATCAAGATGGCCAGCATTGCATTTAGTACTGAATGAGGGGGAAAAGAAATTAATGGAGTGAGCATGATGTATGGTGTGACTCGAAGCTAATGGGGGAAGATTGAATTCTAGAAGCCACAAAGGAAAATCCGTTTCATTGGTCTACAGCCACTTTATATACTATAGCAAGCAAGGTCAGAAATGACCAGGGACAATATAGTCTAAGAGGTGAAATGAAAAGAAAAAAAAACAAAACTATCTAATCAAGACCTAGAGACTGAGCTTCTAAGAGAAACCAAGGAAGAGCTTGAGGGGGCAGGAGAAACAGATCTGCCCTGTGAGTGACAATTAGCTGAACAGAAGAGTGTTCAGGGCCCTGGCAGCAGACCTGGGCGTCCTCCACATGCAGATGAACTGATACTAAAACAGGCGCGAGCTCGCACTCAGGCATCCAGGCCCGATTCCTCCAGTGGCAAATCCTCCCGGAGAAGGGCAGACACCCCACAGCCAGAAGCTCTAACTTTCCCACAGAAGAACTGTGCAGGACGGGAGCCCTTCCCACCATCAGCCTTTCTTTGGACCCCGGGACAATCTCTCACGCTTAACGAATAACTGAACTGAAAAAGCCCTTATGGGACCAAGAAAAAAAGTGCTGTAGTGTTTGCTACCAAGAAGATTTATCCTTAATCTCCTTCTTTCCTCTCCCAACTCCCCCGAGGGCTTAAAGTTCATTTCAAATACTCTGTTTAATCTAAACTGGCATTTTTAGCAAGAAATAGAGAGAACCAAAACATACTGGGCTTATGAGTGATATAAACCTTTGCCAAGATTCAGTTAAGTAGAATTGAGCTGTAGGTAATTTGCGATAAAGCATATTTAAGGTATTAGTCATGGCTAGTAGTTACTATGTATATATGAATTGTGACTGCAGACATAATATTTACTGATGAGTCTACCAAATTCAAGTAGTTTGGATATAGTTTGGCTTTATTCTGATTTTTTTTTAAATTATTTTTAGGATATTTTATTATATTTTTCCTTTTTTTTCTTTTCTTCTGTTCTTGGTAGAAACTTACTTAATGTTCCTTAATTTCTGAAAGTTACATTAACATCAGACTAGTTCCCCAACCTCTGACTTGCTCTGGGGAGGTGAATACTAAGAAACAAGGTTCTGCCTATTTATTTCAATCCCATTTGCTACAGAAAGTAGAGTCTACTGCTCTGTACTTAAAAAGTTTATTTTTTAAATATATATTTTATTGATTTTTTTACAGAGAGGAAGGGAGAGAGATAGAGAGTTAGAAACACCGACCAGCTGCCCTGCAACCAAGGTACATACCCTTGACTGGAATCGAACCTGGGACCTTTCAGCCCGCAACCTGACTCTTTATCCACTGAGCCAAACTGGTTTCGGCTAAAAGTTTATTTTTTGATAGATTTGGAAATCCCAAATATTCTCTTATTTGAAACAGTCACCTTCTATAGATAAATGGAAGGGTAATCCTAAATTTTATTTAATGTTACCTACCCTCTAGGTCATTCAATGCCCTTAAAAAGTACAGTTTAAGGAATGAAACAATATATGTATTTTTTTTTTGGAAGAAATGCAAAGTGCAGCTTTGCCACAATGTTCCATCTAAGCACAGTTTGGAGAAGGGTCTCTAAATGTTATTGTACCATGGATCCCTTTGGTGGTCTAGTGTAAAACTTATGAACCCCTTGTCAGAATAATATTCCTACCTGAATGCATAAAGTCAAATGTAGTGGATTATAAAGGAAACTAATTATACTAAAATGTGATCATCAAAATATTTCTAAATTATTATAGCATTCACACATTTATTTCTTTACTAACAACTTAATAAGAAGAACCAGCAAAGAGTCTAATAACCACCATAACTTTGAAGTCGTGATGAACAAGAAAGACATTTCAAGATATTGAAACCACTGGAAGGTGATATGAAAATATCTGTGATTTCTGATGATTCAAAAGCACAGGTACTGATAATACGTCCATGGTTGTCGTCTACATGTGTAAATAAAACACTAAGTTTCAGGTAGATGTGATTCTTCCACTCAAAATTCCTGAACCCAATTTTGCAGCCCTGAACACATAAGGGGCCAGATTAAGATGTCCTGAGTTAAATGGATTTAATAGCTTAACGGGGGGGGGGGGGGGGGGGGGGGGGGTGTAACATTAGCTTACTCACTCAGCTATATGTCACTTAGAGAACATTTCCCGGTGTTAAAATAAGTGTAGTAACTTCAGTGCTGACATATGTAATTGCTGCTTGTAATAGAAATATATATTATCCTTTCTAGTCAAGTCTTTGAATTCTCCATATGTAATCCATTACTTTGGTGATTGGGAGTCTCTGTTGTAAGGATAGTCTGAAGTGAGTTCTATATGAATCAGGTTCATCTTGGATTACTTCCAAGGATACTTAGGTGTCAAAATGGCCTGCTTTTAAATGGCCCCAACTCCAAAGGAAATCCAGAGTATGAACTTCATGGAAAGGATTACAAAGAAGCTCCCATAAAGCTGCTTCCCTGAATCAAATCTGCTTCTAATTGAATACTGTGTAATGTTTAGACTTTCCCAGACTAGTGGTTGATTTCCTGGCAGCACTTTGTAAACACCAAATAGTCAATGAATTACCATCTACAAAGCAGGAGATTTTAAATGCATACCAAACGCAATTCCCTGCTCCTGTGCACCAAAATGGCTTTCTGAAAGGACCTCGTTTTCAAATACAGCATGTTCTGGTTCACAATTTTCCATGCATTACAAACTACCAGGAGACCACTAATGGATTACCTTACTCAGTTATTTTGCAAGGAACTTACCATAAATCTTAATGATGACAATTAACTTCCTCACTCCAAACTAAAGTTACATTATTAGTAAAGCTGGTTTAGTTTGAGTTGAAAAACAAAAGCAGTGAGCAGTTGTTTAATGGAGGAGAAAATTTCAGTGTGTTGTTCCAAGTATGATCACTTATGTAATGGTACCATCTAGTGGATTCTCATCTATAATACAGGAAACTAGTAAATTCTGTGTTCTGATTCAGGGAAAGTATTTTTTTTAAGGTGTTATTGTATATATATATATACTTCATAGATATCCTACATCCTCAACAGTAATATCTGAGCAGACATCTCCCAGAAGAATACTTAAAAGAATTAGAGAGCTTACCATGAAGTATTTTTTTATGAGACCTTCGGCAGCTAGTCTGAGGGATATAAAACAAGGATGTCATTCTTTGAGTTTTCTTAAGTTCCTATTGTCCAAACTACAGCATAGGGTATTCCCAAAGAGCAATATCCTAACTGTGATAACTTCAGGACACTTGAATGATGGTCTAATAAGGCTACAGATATATTCATGGAATGATCAGTTATTGAGCAACCAATGGGAGAGAAATGTGAATAAGATAAATGCCTTGACCTTAAGGAGATCAAAATATTATTGGAAAACCAAGTGAACAAAAACTGTAAACAAGTACAACCAAAGAGGTTTAGATAAGGTATAGAGATGCAGAGATGATAGCCCGCTAAACTTTCCAGTAGAGGGTTAAGTAAGGCCTCGCAGAGGAGTGACAGAAAACCTGGCTCAAAACTAGCAATAATACTCCTCTTTAACCCAAGTGCAGAGGCTTACTATGTGACATAGAATTGATAGAATTTAATCTTCTCTTTGAATTCATTATAAAGTACTCTATTTGTACATTGAGATGCAGGTGTGAGGAATACAGTAGTGTATAAGTCCTAATTGCTGAAAACTCACTTTTGAAACAGTTTCTAATCACCACTGATCTTTCATCATCTGCATCTGTCTCAAAAAGTCAGATTTGATATATATGGCGCAGAATCTCAAAGGTAGCATAACTTGTCTGACTTTCTGCAAAATATATCATTAAATCAAAGAACAAAACAGCCATTTCCTGAGTAACGACCATGTCCCCAGGCAACCTTCTTCACTACTGTGGCTACCAGTGTCTCCAATCTGACAGCAGTACTATAAACATCATGTATAAGTCATTCACACAGTGCACCACAAACGGTTCTTCATCACAAGCCCTCATTTGTTTTTTAATCTCCGAGATATTTAGCTTATTGAGGGGTGTAAAGAAAAAGCATTCCCAATCACAGCAGAAATGCATGGGGGATGTTCTATGTGGTCACTTGCTCCTAAAGCTCTTTAGTATTTTATCCTCAGAGGATGATGTTTCACAGAGATGACATTTGAACAAAATAGCCTCCAAATCCCCCTTAATGGATGAGTTTTAACACGACTCCATGGGCAAGAAAGACTTAGATTTTATTTTCTAAAATATATTGGCAAGAGAGGCTGACATTCTGAATAAATCTCTTCAAACAGCACTTTAGAGTCTAAATAATACCCTGCCACATAGGTTAAATTAATGAGTTAACACTGATAGGCAAGGAAATGATAGGAATATAGCTAAATAATGATAGACAGACAGACAGATAGATAGATAGATAGATAGATAGATAGACAGATAGATAGATAGATAATAGATAGATAAACAAATAGATAATCACCAGACACCAGACACCAGCAGAGCTCCCACTCAATAGGCTCTGCAATTGTTTAGCAATATTAATAGAATAGCTTTACAATCCTCAGACCAGCCTGTGCCTCCAAAATAATTCTTGTTGGAGTTCCCAAAATAATTCTTCCTCTGCTAATGTATTAGCTTATTCCCTTTAAGGGCCTGCTAAACATATGGTTATCTTTTCCAACTATTGCAATTTTTAACTTATAAAAGAGTATTGCTGCCTCACCCTCATCCTGGCCTTATTGCTAAGCTCAAAGAGGTTGGGGGCAGTTCAGAGTGTGGTCAAGTGGACATTAAGTATTTCCCACCATGTAATCACAGTCTAGTGAGGCCCACTTATGCCAGTTACGCTTTATAGAAATATATCAAATTAGCACATGTAAAAATAGTCAAATCTCCTCAAAACCTTTTAATTATTTTAAAGTCTCACCAATAAGGCCCAATATAACCAGCCTCATAGACACAGAAAACAAACATGGTTGACAGAGGTGGTTGGCAGAGGGGAGGGAGGTTTGGGGACTAGGTGAAAAAAAATGAAGGAATTGAGTAGTTCAGATTGGTAGTTACAAAACAGTTGTGGGGATGTAAGAACATCATAGGCAATATAGTCAATAATAGTATAATAACTATGTATGGTGTCAGGTGCATACAGGAAATATCCTGGAGAACACTAAAAAGCAAGCATGCTGTGAGTTTAACATGCTTGCTGTAAAGTATATGATTGTCTCACCACTCACTATGCTGTACACCTGAAACTCATACAAAATAATGCTCAACATAATCTGTAATTGAAAAATAAAATTAAAATATAAAAGAAAATGTCAGTGCTGTGTCATCAGAAGACATGTCCAATTCCAAAGCTCTCACAACTGCCAGCCCTTCTGTTACCATCAGAGCGAGCTAGCTATCTAATATTAATAACAGGAAAGGAGCCAAGGGGAGGCCAGACATTATCAGCATGGTCATCTGGGCAGCTTCACCAGGGAGCTGCAACTTCACACGCTCTAGGTCCATTCCCTGCAGATCACCATGGAGGAGGGAAATGGATGTGTGTGCAGTGAAGTCAGAGTGACAGTGGAAAGGGGCTTGCCTGTCAGTCTAACCTGGGAACCAACATCATTGACTAGGAGGGTGGACCCCAAAGCAAGCCGGTAAAAACTGGGGAATACAGAATCCTCAGACAAAGGAATTCTCTCTCTCTCTCTTGTTCCTCTTCTTCGCTCCCGCTTCCTTCCACTCACCTCAGTTCCCTCCGTAGCCATGTGGCCCTAGAAGCCGCATGACCCATGGCCATGTGGACCCCACATCCAGTGGACTACAGCTGGAGGCACAAGCTAACCCAGCCAGACGCTGGACTGGATTGTGGTTTAATAAGGAGTGGACACTCTGGACAAGGCACTGCTCTCAGCCCCGCTGAAGACAAAATGCGGCTTTTCCCATGGCAGGACGGAGGGAGGTGGGACCTTGGAGACTTAGGGGCCTAATTCCACAGAAGCAAAGCTTTCCACCATACCTCATCTTCCCATGAGGATCTCAGGAAATTCTTATTCCTGTGGCACCCCAAGCTCACTTCCACCAGTAATAGGTGGGGACACAGAGAGCACCCCACCAATAACACTTCCCCCCTGGGCAGGGGCAGTGACCCTGAGGTGTGTCCTATGAAAAGAGAATATTCATATGGAGGACACACTCTGATGGGGCTTTTAATGCACAAATATTTACTGGAAACAAAACAACACACAAGGATACTGTGCACAAAACAAGGGGCTTCTATGGAAAATAACCTCACAGGGTGATCTGATCATAAACTCCTAACTGAGCAGGTCATGATGGGTAGTCATGCCCGCAGCATGTAACCTTTTTGTGCGTGTACACCGTGACAACTATAATCAGCAATACTTCTTTTATTTTTTAATGAGTAATACTGTATTTTATTGCATACTTGAAAGTTCTCATCAAAAGAAAAGACATTTTTGTCACTGTAAACAGTGATAGGTATTTTCCCCCCCTTTTTATTGAATTTATTGGAGTGACACTGGTTAACAAAATTATACAGGTTTCAGGTGCATGATTCTACAACACACCATCTGTACACTATAGTGTGTGTTCACCACCCCAAGTCAACTCTCTCTCGCCCTCATTTACCCCCTTATAGTGTCCTCCACCTCCCTCCACCCCCAAATTCCCACTGGCAACCACCATGAGCTTTTTCCTTTTTTTGGGGGGGGGGGGGGTGTTAATCGCTCCACCCCTATCACACAGTCATGCCTCCCCTGCCTGCCTCACAGCTGCCAGCCTGCTCTCTGCTGTAAGTCTATAACTTTTTAGTAAAAGGTTTATCTTTGCCTGAAGGAAGCACCGTCCATTGTTTCTGTGCATCTAGGTTAACACACCTTAGAAATAAACTGTAACCACCCTCAGGAAAGCACATAATCTTGTAACCACCCTATAATCCAATCCCCACCTTGCTTTCTCCCACCTCCATGTATCTTCCTTACCTCCCTCCTTAATTTCAAATGCACCAATGAAGCTATAAAACGAACTCTCTGGAGCAGTTGAGATCTTGCTTCCCAGCGTGCCATCAGTTTGGCTCAAATAAACTCCTATAAATAGTCTCTCTAGGTTTGGGTGTTCTTACATCAACAATAACTTACATTGCGCCACACTTTTTCATGGTAAGTTGGTATCAGCAACTTACTCTAGGTTAATATAAATGTGATATGACATATGCTATAATTAATTTTAGACAATTTAGCTAATAACCCACATCCCTTTCTCCCACTCAAATATGATCTCAGACTATAGAAGGAGGAAAGTGACCGTAGTATAGGCACAACACTGAATCCATTCTCATTTGGCATTCATTTTAAAACAAATCATTTGCAAACTTTAGTAATTTATCAATAGAAGTTAATTTTTGTGACATACTTCACCGCTAATTGTGATACAGCTCTCTGTCAGCACTGTAGTTAGGAACCATACCTGTGGCATATAGTAGGCACTCAAGTTTTAATCTTAGTTGGTGGAAGTTATAGTCTTCCTTAAATTAAAATGAATCTTCAAACTGAGTGGATGAGAAAGGGAGAAAGGATGGAGGAAATAAGTAAACACTGTCATCAAAGCAATGGCTCAACACCCCCAGGGACTGGAAACTTCAAAGTCCTGAGGCACCCCATTATAATATTACAAACTTATTTCTTAAAGGGAGCCAAATGCTTTTCTTTTCCCCTGAAGCAACCTACCACCCAGTGGTTCCTGTTCTACTTTCTGCAGCCTCACAGAACTAATTCATTCCTGCTGATAGGTGACAGTCCTAAAAATATTTCAAAACATCACACTTTTCCCCTCCAGGCTAATCATTGCTAGTCCTTTCAAGTGTTTCTCCCACAAGGTGATGTTTCAATCTCCTTGCTATCCTGGATACTCTCCTCTGATTTTCTTGTACTTGTCTCCTTTCTTTAATGTTTCTCCTACATTGAGCATGCGCACAGGCTGGGTTGGCTTCCGTAGTCTTGACTAAGCCAACCTAAAAAAAGAGGTAAACTGAGCAAGCTTGAACTCCAGAAATTGAGTTTATTCAGGAATGGTATAGTCATCATATTGCCTATTACATCATAACTTCTATTATTATTTTTTATGGATTTGAGTGTGAGACCGAGAGAGAGAGAGAAAGAGAGAGAGATAGAAATTTGTTGTTCCAAGTATTTATACATTCATTGCTTGATTCTTGTATGTGCCCTGACCAGGGACTGAACTTGCAACCTTAGTGTATTAGGATGATGCTCTAACCAACTAAGCTACTCAGCCAGGTATTCTTTTGTTGATATTGTTAATCCTCACCTGAGAATATTTTTCCATTGATTTTTTTTTTTTAGAGAGTGGAAGGGAGAGGGGAGGGAACAGAGAAAGAGAAAAACATTGATATGTCACATTTGTTGCCTCCTGCACATGCCCCTTCCAGGGCTGGGAATTGAGTGTGCAATCGAGGTACATACATGCCCTTGACTGTAATTGAACTGTGACCCTTTTGAAGTAACTGATAGATTTAATGGGGCTACAGAGAGATTTTCTGTAGTGAGGGTCGGGCAAGGGGAGAAATACCAGGAAGTAACCATTCCATTAAGTATCTCTCAAGCTTCAGAATGATCTATTTGCATAATGGGAGGATAAATCCATGGTACTCTCAACATTCACCTTGAAAATTTTTCTGAACCCATCACTTACAAGTATAAACAACAGGCTGGCCACAACCAAAAGATCCACCATCTAGTTGTTGTCTGCTAAGTAAAGTAGAATCAAGCAAGGGTTTGAGTTGGGGAAATGAGAAAAGAGGGAGGAGAACAGACTTCCAACTACTCTCCTGCTGGTACCCTCAACTCCCTGACCACCTGACTTTTCTTTCCTTTAAGTCCTTACTTACAAGGTCAGATATATTGGGTTTGGGAACCTCATTTTTCAATAAAAAATGAAAAAATGTTTAATCTTATTCCCTTAGTGATAATAAAGGAAGGCCTTGTTTAGAATGAAGTCAGGAGGCCAGAAGGGGGAGCTCTCACCCCGGAGCAGGCAAAGTCAATCAGATCCCTCAGGAGGAATTGTGGATTACACCTCAAGAGGAAGAGACACCTTGTGAGTGGACACTGCCTTACTCCCCAAAAGGAAGAGTTCCCTCCTTGCCCAGCAACTGAGCCAATGAGAACCCATCATCACCTGGCACTTTTGGACTTTCTTTCAAAACAAGTCCTCCCTGCTTCCTCCTTTTTCTCAATAAAGTTCCTCTCCTTGATCTTTGCATGTGCTATAGTTTTGGCTGTAGTACGCTTGTCCCAAAATTCAATTCTCTGCTATTGCTGACTAAACCCATTTTGCTAGTATGATAACTGGTTGTTTCATTTGTTTGTTTGTTTGTTTGTTTAGGATAACATCTTGGAGCTTGCATTCCAGTAGATGAGCTTATGGTCCAGGTTTTCCTTCCTTTTCCTTCAAGGTTTTGAAGTAGATTACATTCCCTCTGCCGGCTTCCTTGCCTTCAATTCACCCTGCAGCCTACAGCAACCTTCCACCCCCTCCACTGCCCCCTCACAAGTAAAGACAGATAACCACCTCCTGGCTACCAAATACTCAATAAAGTTCTGAATGGCCATAATACTTTTCTGTTTTAGTGTTGTTTATTTAGCCTTGCTTCAGGATTAGATAATATTCTCCACTTTCTTTCCCTCTAGAAATTCTCACCTCACAGAGTTCCTGAAATACTTTGCTCTATTTAGAGCTTTTCAGCGCTTGATGCTTGATCCTCCTCCTTTCTCCAAACTCTAGCATCTCACCCTCTTCTGTCTTCTGCCCATAAGACTCCTCTACCACAAATTCACTTCCTTCCTTAATCATCATATTTATTCCCTTGTATGATATGGATATTGTTATGTTACTGACTTCAAAATCAGTATCATTCACTCAAGCATCTCCAAAGTCCAAATCTATTTATTTACCTGCCCACTAAATATCCAGCTAGGCATCCCACAGGCATAGATAGCCAACCTCCAAACATCGACTCTTCTACCTCTCTAAAATGCTCTTCTCCTACAATCATACCTTGTTGAAATAATGTCATCCTCAGTTATCTAAGTTGTGAAACGGGGTGGGGGAAAAGAGGGAAGGGGAGTCCTTCACAGCTGTTACCCCTTCCCTCCAATAGAGACATCAGCCAGTGAAATAGTGCAGGAAAAACTCTCCATTTTGAAGAATATGGGCCAAATGCCATCTCATATACTTTTGTTTAGCATTCTGTTAGCTGGGAGGACCTCGGTTTTTGTTTTTGGTTTTTTTGTGTTTTTATAATCCTCACCTGAGGATATTTTCTCCATTGATTTTTAGAGAGAGTGGAAGGAAGGGAGAGGAGAAAGAAACATCCATGGGAGAGAGACAGATTGATCACTTGCCTCCTGCTCACACTCTGACCTGGGCCGGGATAGCGTCTGCAACCCAGATGCATGCCCTTGACCAGGAATCGAACCCAGACCCTTGGGAACATGAGCCGACTCTCTAACCACCAACCCAAACCAGCCAGGGCTCAGAACTTCAGTTTTAACAGCTGTTAATGAAAAACACATTATATAACCATGGAATTGAATATGTAAATCAAATAAAATACATATGTTTTACAAGTTTTAAATCTTTTAACTGAGAAAAAGAATCACAGGCCAAACAGATGCTTTTCTTAAAACAGGGTTTGATTCTCTCCCATTTCTCCTGACTCTGATATAAAGATCAGCATTCTTCATCATCAGTATTAGTGGCAAAAATATAATAAGAAAGCAGGGGAGAGGGATAATTAATATTTATTTATTAAACTGTATTAAGAACAAGGCCTCCCAATTCAATGAGTTTAGTATGTTTTGAGTTGTAGTGACGCTTCAGATTGGCTTTTTTCATTACTGCTAACGCATCACCACAATCTAGACACAGGTTTGCTTTTGATGTCAACAACAAAAAAATAATAATTATTTGTCCCTTTCTTTTAGAAATATCGACACTGCCTTACATCAACTTTACTTTGTAGTCACTATCTTGACTTTCTCATCATCAACTCTTTTTTTTTTTTTAAGAAAATGATTTTATTCCTGATTTTTAGTTCTCATATACTTTATAAACACACTTGTACTCTGGTAATACCACTTTGCAGCTAGCAAAGCAGTTGAACTAACACTCATAATTCACATGGGGGGACAATTAACATCCACTAATGTTTCTCTACATAAACTATTCTTTTAATGTCACTTTTTAAAAATAATTGCAAATAAACTATATAATATATGTGGGCAAAAAAACAATTAAGTGAATCTCTGGAAATACTAAATGTATAATAAACAGTGCATATTATCAACATTTAATGCATCAGAATGATGACATCCTATAACATATTCCTTTTAAAGGATAGATTTATCAATAAAATATTACATATATTTTAATACTCTGGTATAATACTTCATATACTGCAGGAAAATTAAGTGTACTTTTAGTCATCAGCTTAATACAGGATCATTTCCCATTAGCTTTTATTAATAAAAAATCACAATTAGGTATAAATAAAACAGGCAAATTATTAATTATATGATTTGAGGTTTAGGATGAAAACTTGTAAAAATTAGTTTATATTAGTTTAATATACAGCAAAGTTACACACCATACTAAAACCAACTGTTTAATAGCTTTGCCTTGTGTGAACTGCCTGCACTGAAGAAAGAACAACATTGTAATGATGGAAGATTCAGTAAACTAAATATATTTTGGAACTTATTTTTCAAAAGGAAGAGGGAAGCCAAAACCGGTTTGGCTCAGTGGTAGAGCGTCGGTCTGCAGACTGAAAGGTCCCAGGTTCGATTCCGGTCAAGGGCATGTACATTGGTTGGGGGCACATCCCCAATAGGGGGTGTGCAAGAGGCATCTGATCGATGTTTCTCTCTCCTCGATGTTTCTAGCTCTCTGTCCCTCTCTCCTCCTCTCTGTAAAAAATCAATAAAATATATATTTTTTAAAAAAGATCAAAAGGAAGAGGGGAAAGACTTTGACAAAATTAAGGGATAATACAGATACTAATAAAGGCATTGTGAAATCAGGGAGGCGATGTGTTTGTTCTATGAAACATTATTCCCCCACCAACATACAGAAAGTTGCACTGGGTTTGTACTTATGTCTACAATCTACGTTCCCCTTATGGATTAATTAGCTACAACAAAGCACTTCACAATTGCATACCTTTTCACATTCCCCTCAACTAGAAATAACCCAAGACCTTATCTTATTCTTAAAGCCCTCAGTGCAACAACCCCTAAAAATAATCTTGATGATTTTCTTGGCTTTTCCAAAGCAACCGAACTCCTTAAAGAAGGCAAAATGCCAAGTAAGTCATACATCTATTTTCTCAACTCCAATTAACCACGTTTGAAAAGCCACTGATTTCCATAGAATAGATGACCATCATTTTCAGGAGGGTCATACAGTAGAAATGAGGTGTCTTTATTTTTTATAAAAGTTATTAAGACTGAAATTTGGTATCACGTGTCAGATAATTTCTTCACCCCAAATATAAAATCCCATGCTTATAATTTTAAAATACTCAGCTAAGTATGGTATATTGTGCAAATTTTATGTCTACCAGAAACTCAGAAGCCGACTGCATCTATGTAGTTCTCACACTTATTTTCCAGGAAACCTGCTTCAACTATTACTGACTGTTCTGGCCCTGGGCCCTTTGATGTCCTAGAAATCACTTCTTTGAAACATTCATTTCCACTGCTTTTTAAAACCTGTACCCCAAGCTCCCTCCACCCCCATCTTTACCTGATTCCATCCCACAGAGAGAAATCCCATCTGAGAACCTGCAATCAATCCTCTTTCATCAAACACACAACAAACCTTAGCAGCATCAGAACTGTCATAATCTTGTCTAGCATAAATTGACCTAACACGATAGTTTACTGATGTTGTGGAAGGAAATCTAAATAAAATCAATGTCCTCAATATCCTTTATGTATTACAGAGAGCGAGCCAAGTTTTGGTGTTTCTGTTCCAAAGGCAAAAACCATCAATCTGAAGCTACAGGCAGAGACTTAATGCAGCGGGTACATTTATACAATCAGACCCTGATATGCTGGTGAGAAATTTCACTCCCAAAGTCCAGAGTCAAAAACATGGAGATTAAAAATGGTGGCAGAGTAAGTGGATGCTGCACAAACATGCTCCCAGGTCCAAATTGGAATTCAATTATAAAAAACAGAAAAAATTACTGAATAATCCAAACTTGCTGGAGAGAATCCTGATAACCGAAGACCAAAAGTGGAGACTGCATAGAGGCTCATAGGAGGGATGGAGACACAAAAAAGCTGGCCAGGCCCCCACAGACATCAACTGAAGTTCTGGAGAGATATCTCAGCTTTTTGCCACTGCGGTTCCAGAGCGATATTTCAGCTGTGAGGGATTTCCACTGAGAATTTAGGGTTCTAATTCCCAACCTGGCCCCTTCAGGAGAGAGCACCAAAACTGAGAAGGATACCCACATAATATCTGGCTGTAAAAAGCAGCAGGGTAGCTGTCTGTCAGGGAGAGATGGCTGGAAATTAAAGCACCCTCTTAAAGGGCCAATGCATAGCATTCCCTGTGGAGCCACCCATCTTGAGCTCTGACAAAGAAACAGTAGAGTGGACTGGCACTGGGTGAGCAGAAGCCAGGATCAAGAGTTCTGGGATTAGAGTTCAGAAGGCAGACACCCTAGTTTCCTCTGCTGAGCCATTTCCTCACACCTAAGATGTAATCTTTCTCATGCAGATAATTGCTATACAGGCGGTATTGTCTGTGGGGAAGACAGCTGACCCATTCTATTGGAAAACACCTTGCCCCTTAAGAGACTGAGAATAACAATTAGCCTCCAGCCAGAAACAATTATCCCACCCTGTAAATAAATAAATAAATAAATAAATCTCTTGCCACACCTGTGGATGATTGCCTGAGGGCAGATCAAGAGGAATCCTATCAGTATGGAGCCAGAGGTGGTCTCTGGAGGCTTTGAGTCTTTGCCTGATCTAATTAGTCAGAAATAGCATTTGACACTGACCTGCACTAGAGACTGAGAGGAGTAGCAGATCTACCTAATACATAGTCACAAATCCAAACAGGCAGCCAAAATGAGGAAACAAACAAAAAAAAAAAAACAACCCACAAATGAAATAACCAGAGAATTCTCCAGAAAAAGAGATAAATGAAATGGAGATAAGAAACTTATCTGAAACAGACTTCAGAATAATGATGATAAAGGTGCTCACCAGCATGAGAAAAGATATAGTAATTATGAAAAAAGAATAGCATGAAATAAAGAATGATATAGCACAAATAAAAAATACATTGAAAGGAATACACAGCAAATTAGGGAAAGCTGAGGACTGAATCAGTAAATTAAAAGGCAGTGTTAGAAGAAATCACTCAATCAAAGAACCAAAAAGAAAACACAATTAAAAAACAGGAGGATAGCTTAAGGGAGCTGTGGGCCAACATGAAACACAACAATATTTGAATAGCAGGTGTGCCAGAAGATGCAGAAAGGGAGAGAGGAATAGAAAATGTGTTTGAAGAAATAATGGCAGAAAACTTCCCTAAATTGGTAAAGGAAAAAATCACACAAGTAT
This sequence comes from Pipistrellus kuhlii, assembly GCF_014108245.1. NCBI lineage: Eukaryota > Metazoa > Chordata > Mammalia > Chiroptera > Vespertilionidae > Pipistrellus > Pipistrellus kuhlii. The sequence goes on from NW_023425438.1 coordinate 8,978,536, forward strand.
AGTAGGCACAGAGAACCCCAAGCAAGAAGAACCCAAATAGGCCCGCACCTGGACACATCATAATTAAAATCTCAAAATTTAAAGACAAATAGAGAATCTTAAAAGCAGCAAGAGGAAAGCAAACTGTTACCTATACAGGAGTTCCCATAAGACTGACACCTAATTTCTCATCAAAAACTCTATAGGCCAGAAGGGAATGGCCTTGAATCTTGAGATCTTTTATATAATGAACTGTAATGTTCTTAATCTCCATCTGAGATTCAGGTTTTCTTTAAGGATTGTTGATCATGGACATATGGATAAAGGTTGGATTGGAGTTATCATCTATGTCAACAAAGAACTTGACAACATGGCCATTAATCACTGGAGGCAAGGTCATCAACATCGTGAGGAATCATTTCATCACATCTCTCATAGGATTTTAGAGGTCTCACCACAGTGCATTAACACCTTCACAACATGTACATTTCCAGCCAGCCTAGCAATGATTATCCTGAGTCACCCCAATATAGTCACAGGAGCCACAAGCAGCCAACAAGAATACGCGTCTGTCCCATCATGTACTCATATGTGTCCTATCTGTCCCATAATGGATGTTTCTTGATAGTCCCTTAAAATTTATGTTATTATTATGATTCACAATATAAATTTATGTCGCTATAAAAAAAAAAGCTCCTAGATTTATTGCATTTTGAGTCACGCCTGCAGTTGCCTTGGCAGGGCCAGACCAAATGATTTTGCAGGCCTTATATGGCCCGTGGGTCAGACATTCCCCACCTCTGCTTTGGCTAGTAAAAGAGTGAGAGAAGAATGAACACTCATTCTCTATTAATAAATCTTGTTCCCACCACATTCACTTATAGTGTGTGGCTGAATTTTAACATCCATATCATCTGCCCAATGACTCCTAAGTCTGGAGGGAGGAAAAGGAACCAAGTTTAGAGTTTTCTGTCTCCTCCATAAAAGTCTTCTGTCTCTTCCATATCATATCTCTTCCACAACAGGTGTGGAACTGTGGATACTCTGAGGAAGTCACTCCAACATTTCCACCAACAATCAAAATGGAGGACAAGTTCAAGACCTACCCTCCACCAGTACAAATATTTAATAGTGAAAATTATAAAAAAACACAATCATTTAAAGTCTCTTGAAATTGCTCTAAGGGCATACAGCAAATGAAGAAACATACATACTCAAAAAATCTGCTAAATGTTGACAAGCACAGGGAGAGTCTTTGGCATTAGGCCTTGACTTGCTCCCTCCTTCACCCCCCAGCTCAGCATGAGGAAAGTTACACTCTGGTTGGGTGTAGCCAAGTATGTATGGCTGTCCCCCACTTCCTAGACAGAATCTATGATATCTATATCTGGGAGCATTGCTTGCTCCCCGTGCAGAGACATGATTCTAGGTTCACCCAGCCTCGATTCATAGGGGGAAGGCCCTACCCCAAGCATAGCAGGCTGAGGATACTGGGTCACAGTCTCCCTCACCCACTCCTGGGGTTGCACTTCCGTGTCAGGAAAGGCAAACCAAGACCTTGCTACCAAGCTACATCCCCTGCCAGCACACAGCTCTTATGTTACAGAATTTAATAGGCGACTGGAAAATACACACAGGAGTATTCGGAGATACAGGGGGGAAAAAACATTTATTTCCAGATGTACTAGGACTGGGACTCGGAGGAACCTGTTTCCAAATCCTGAGCAAGCCAATATGGAGGAAGCCTTCTTTTTATACTCTTTGATTTCTTTGTCCCCCAAATTATTGGGTCGGCAAGTAAGTAATTGCGGGTTTCACACATAAATGGCTTCAGTTGAATTTTTAGGTTTGCAGACGTAGTAAAAATGTAAAACACATTTTGTTATTTGATAGTTGGCTATTCAGCTGTTAATCAGTAAAAAAAGTTTTTTGATCTGTTTTGTAGTTTTCGTTTGGCGTTCGTTGAAAAATGGAAAATCAAAAGGAACATTTTCGTCATATTTTGATTTTTTATTTCCACAAAGGGAAAAACGCATCGCAAGCTCATAAAAAGTTATGTGCTGTTTATGGTGACGAAGCCTTAAAAGAACGGCAGTGTCAAAATTGGTTTGCCAAATTTCGTTCTGGTGATTTTTCACTCAAAGATGAAAAACGCTCTGGTTGTCCAGTTGAAGTTGATGACGCCCTAATCAAAGCAATAATCAATTCGGACTGTCACAGTACAACACGTGAGATTGCAGAGAAGCTTCATGTATCACATACATGCATTGAAAATCACTTAAAACAACTTGGCTATGTTCAAAAACTCGATACATGGGTTCCTCACGAACTGAAAGAATCACAGTTAACGCAACGCATTAGCAGCTGCGATTTGCTAAAGAAACGTAATGAAAATGATCAATTTTTAAAACGACTGATAACTGGCGATGAAAAATGGGTTGTTTACAACAATATCAAGCGGAAAAGATCGTGGAGCAGGCCAGGTGAACCAACTCAAACAACATCAAAAGCTGATATTCATCAAAAGAAGGTTTTGTTATCAGTTTGGTGGGATTACAAAGGAATTGTCTACTTTGAACTCTTACCACCCAACCGAACGATCAATTCTGATGTCTACATTGAACAACTAATGAAATTAAACAATGCAGTTGAAGAAAAGCGGCCCAAATTGACAAATCGAAAAGGTGTTGTATTCCATCATGACAATGCAAGGCCACACACATCTTTGGTCACTCGGCAAAAAATTAATGGAGCTTGGTTGGGATGTTTTGCCACATCCACCATATAGTCCTGACCTTGCACCATCTGATTACTTTTTGTTTCGATCTTTACAAAACTCCTTGAATGGTAAAAATTTCAATAATGATGATGATGTCAAATCGTACCTGATTCAGTTTTTTGCTAATAAAAACCATAAGTTTTTTGAACGTGGAATTATGATGCTGCCTGAAAGATGGCAAAAGGTCATTGATCAAAATGGGCAATACATTACAGAATAAAGTTATTTAGTTCCATGAAAAAATTGTCTTTGATTTTCTTTTAAAAATCCGCAATTACTTACTTGCCGACCCAATAGGATCAGACTTCTGGACCTTTCTTGGGCTTTGCAAAAAGCCTCATGTGTTGGGATGGGGGCCGTGAGACCACACCTACGGGCCTGGCCTGGTGATAACCCCCTTCAGGGGTTGTGTGTGGTTCATGGTTTATGGCTTCTGTAAAATGGGAGTATTTAGGCAAACAGATCTTGCGAGACCAGATAATTAAGGAAGTGGTAGTGACTTAATTATAGGTTAACAAGAATGTACATTAGGGATACTGATTAGGTACATGGGATACAATTTTAATAATTAGTTTTAGCATAGTATTGATCCCCAAGCTAATCATATTAGCCTCATCACATTCTACCATGTTTTCCCTAAAATAAGACATCCTCCGAAAATAAGACCTAGCACATGGAAAAATAAGACATCCCCTGAAAATAAGACCTAGCGTAACTTTGGGAGAAAAAATTAATATAAGAAACTCTTATTTTCGGGGAAACAGGGTGAGAGTCAGGCTGCTAGGCCCCAACCACCCCCGCCCCCACCCGCCAAAAAAAAATGTCTTCTTTTCCTCATCACTTAAAGTCAGGGGTTTCACACTGAGAAGATGCAACTGCTCTTAATCCCAGCTTCGGAGCAGTGACTCTGATTTTGCCTGGCTATAGAGAGATCACAGAGAGATTAAAAGCCAAATGTCAGTGTCTATTTCTAAAGATTTTTCTCCCTGGCTCTTAATTTCCCCAGGGAAGGATCCTTCCATTTCCTCTCTGAGGTTATCCACGCGGCTCCGGTATTCTGGGATCATGGGATCAAGAGGGGGACAACGATTCAGAATGCCATCTCCGCGTGGTCTCCACACTCTGTCTCACAGAAGGTCTCAGGAGACTAAACCGTTTTCTGTGTGTGTAGAGGGTACGGGGAGGAAACTTGACAGCTTGTTCTGTATATGGATTTCCGCCAATGCCTCCCCTTCAGCTTTTCCCCACACCCCCACCTGTGCCGTGCCTGCTCTCTCTAAATTCTGATGCTTCAACCTCGTGCGAGTGAGGATTCTCCTTATCCTTACAGGGGCCACCCTCTCTCAGGGTGCCTCGGCTGCAGGCTCCTTGCTAGGGTGTCAGGTGTCGCACACGTATTCACTTTCCTGACTTTTATACTGTTTTCTGGCAGATGAAACCGCCTGGCCAGCCAAAGGCCATTCACGTCGTGCCTCTCTGCCTCTCTGCCTCGCGCTCGCTCTCTCTCTCTCTCTCTCTCTCTCTCTCTCTCTCTCTCTCTCCCTCTCTCTCTCTTTCTCTCTCTCTCTTTTACAGAGAAGAAGGGAGAGGGATAGAGAGCTAGAAACATCGATGAGAGAGAGAGACATCAATCATCAATCATCTGCCTCCTGCACACCCCCTACTGGGGATGTGCCCGCAACCAATGTATCTGCCCTTGACCGGAATCAAACCTGGGACCTTTCAGTCTGCAGGCCGACGCTCTATCCACTGAGCCAAACCGGTTTCAGCCCACGTTGTGCCTCTTGCCCTTGTCCTCTACGAAGGAGGCTGGACAGCTAGGATGCCTGCCTTCTCATCACCCCCGCACTCAGGCTGGCTGAGGGACCCTTTCTCACCTACAAGCACATGGCTCAGTGGGGCCGCAGGAGAGCTTTCTGGGGGAAACGGGCCCCGTCCTCACGCCACCCCCCTCCTTCCTTCCCGCAGCATCAGGGCTCGCGCAGGGACTCTGGGGACAGATGCCTCGCGCTGCTGTGGAACAGGATTCCAGACATCATGGTGCAAACAAAAGAACTGTAATGACTTAGAAGCCGCTGAAATCACTAAAATCCCAGAAATAGACACAAGCCGTGGAACCACACCAGAGCCCCCCATTCATGGAAATTTCCAGGTTGCAACACTCAAGGATGTGCTTGGGGGGAGTTTTATTGCATTGCTCGCCTCTCTGTCTCCATCCCCCTCAGGCCTCAGCTCTATTTTAGTGAATAAAATCTGTTGAAAAAAAGAAATACATAAATATGCACAAGCTCCTTTCTTTTTCTCAGGGTTTTCCTTTAGAAGCAGAGTAGGATATGCCACTGTGACTCCCCAAAGACTGGCTCTCAGGAGACAGTGTCTGGTCTTCCCCCTACATCTGCTTCTGAACCAGGACTCACTGTTCTAAAGTTAGTTCAACACACACCTCCATCCCCACACCCCCGGTCCCAGCACATTCATGAGAAACGGATCTTTATTAATGATTTCTTCAAAAAAGGCTGGAAGCTGGGTGTACATTGGACACCTGTCATTTAAAAATACAACCTCCATTCTTTTAAAATAAAATAATTATTTTAAAAAATATATATTTTTTATTGATTTTTTACAGAGGAAGGGAGAGGGATAGAGGGCTAGAAACATTGATGAGAGAAAAACATTGACCTACTGGGGATGTGCCCGGAATCAAACCTGAGACCCTTCAGTCCACAGGTTGTAGCTCTATCCACTGAGCCAAACCGGTTTCAGATAAAATCATTTTTAAACATCTCTGATTTAATCCCCTGTCACTATCCACACCTACTCCCATCCATGCTCCCTTCCTCACTTCAGGTACTTCCTCCAGCCTCCCTGCCACTCCAGCCCTCCTATACTTCATCTCAGCAAATATCAGCTAAGCTCTCAAAACAAAGATCCATTTTTAGGACACATCCTTCTTAGAAAGGAGTTTCTGAGAGGGCTGTAAAGAATTTTTTTTCCTGTCATATCACAGCCATACATTTTATTGTTGAATTTACGCCACTCACAGTCCCTCTGTGTTTGACTGCATTCCGCCTCTCTCTGGCATTTCAGTAATTCCTCCTTGTTTTCTTCCCCATGGTTACAGCTTCTTTTTCTTTTATTATTCCTATCTCCTTCACACTTTCCTAACATGCCTCCCCTCTTCTGTTTGCAGTAGAATGTGGGTGAGGCTGTGGTGAGGGGCCAATAGAAGAGGGGGTGATGGTGGAGGGAAGCACTGTGTTGAAGGAGGGTCATGCTGGGCGCTGGCTGGGTAGGGCACTGTCTTGGGCAGGCTCCCAAAAGGCAAAGTGGGACTGGGTTTGGGGTGTCTGTCATTTGTTGAAGGATGCACTCAGAAAAAGCAGGTAAGCCGGGGAAGGTGGAGCTGGAAAGTAAAGAGAAAGAGCAAATAAGGATGTGGTCTTGGGCAAAGACTGACTTTGGCCTGATTCACAGGGAGAGAGCTGAGGAGCAGAAATTGCACCCAAGAGTAGGTCTGCTTTGAGGCCAGGGACCAGACTTTTGAAGAACAAGCGGTCAGTCATTAGCTGTCTGTTGGCCCCCCACTGGGTATCCTTTGTGTTCACAGTGCTCCTGTAGAACAGGAATATCTGTTCTATAGGAGCACTATTTATTTCAGAGAAGAAGGGAGAGAAAGAGAGAGAACAGAAAGATCAATGATGAGAGAGAATCACCGTTTGCTGCCTCCTGCATGCCCCACACTGGGGATCAAGCCCACAACCTGAGCATGTGCCCTGACAGGGAATCAAACCATGACCTCCCGGTTCATAGATCTATACTCAACCACTGAGCCTGTCTTAAAATTCATGGGTTCAGGAGTGGTTTCTAACTCCCTTACCACTTATCTACTCTAATCATCTGAGCTGTGACTGGAATCCCACTCCTAGGAAGGCATTTCTCACCAGGTGTAGCACTGTTTCCTATTGAATCTCAATGCAGCCTCATCGCATTCTAAGATCAATAGCCCACAGAACCAAAAATTACTTGTCAGACTTGCTATAAAAGAGAAAATTAACTTTCTGTCTTATAGTAGTCAATATTACTATACCATGGTAATAATATGCTAAAACTAATTATTAAAATTGTATCCCATGTCACTCCAGGTAACACTGCAATTGCACCTGAAAAATAGAAAACATAGATATAACAACTTATTTCCAGGTTCCCCACAAGAGAAGTAAAAAAGTATAATCACTGAAAATTTCTAACTTAATGAGAAAAGGCAATTGCAAACATGTTTACAGCTCATATCCTGCCAAAGAAAATTAACTACTATGCACTTTAAAACTCTTCTTTCAGTGGGAGATTAGGTGCAATAAAGCTGAGCACATTTTGTCTCCATCACGAAATAAAATGATCATCTGTTTATCTATCATTTATTTCACACAGAGGGCTCACACCATTTACAGAGCTATGAAAAAATATAAAAATCATAAAACATACTCTACGCTTGCATAGTGTAAAGATATGTCTCTCATAAAGGTGAGCCAAATATTTACAAACTAGAGGCCTGGTGCACAAAAATTCATGCACTCAGGGGGGTTCCTCAGCCTGGCCTGTGCCCTCTTGCAGTCTGGGAGCCCCCTGGCCTCCCTCTGTGGGAGGTGACTTATGGGACAAGTTAATCATCAGAGACTATTGTAGACTACACTAGAGAAGTCTACATAACAAATAATGCTAGCATTTGCTTTTACCTTCCATTAATTTCCCCATAGATTTGACTTCCCACAATAATTTGCCAATCTAGAAACTCAAATTCCTTTTCCTTTGTCTTGTCACTTCCCTAAAAATATATTATTCTTTTAAGACGTTATATAAGACCAAGTTCTACCCACCCCTTTGAGTTACTCCATCTCAATGTTCCCATAGGAATGCACAATACATATGTGGTGGGATTGGGTTATGGATTTGATCCCCCATAGGGGCAGCCAATCAATGTTTCTCTCTCACACATTGATATATATCTCTATCCCTTCCTCTCTCTAAAACAAATCAATTTAAAATAAAAATGAAGTTTATTTTAAAAAAAATTATATTGCAGCCCCTGGCCAGGTAGCTCAGTTGCTTAGATCATCATCCTGATACACCAAAGTTGTGTGTTTGATCCCCGGTGAGGGCACATATAGGAATCAACCAATAAATGCATAAGTAAGTGGAACAATTATTGCAAAAAGTATGTCATGGAAAAATGTATAGAGGAGCTACCATAACAGTGATCGTCATGTAGGAAAGCATACTTGAGTGGAGCCAGTGTGGAACTATGGAAAGAACACAGACATGGGGAATTTGGTTTCAGCCTTGAGTCAGCACTTCACCATCTGAGTGATCTCAGGAATGTCAATTCCCTCTTCTGGGTTAATTTTCTTCCACTGAAGCAGAAAGGAGCTACACTAGACGAGCATTTGGCCATATGTTTGACTGAACATGATCCTCAAAAAATAATAAGTTGGAAACAAATTAATTAATGGTTAAATATCCTTGGGAAGCGCAAAATTTATTTATCTCTTGGAGACTCTGATCCACATTAACATTTTCAAAAGAATGTGAAATCTTATAATAAAGAAAACTTCCTAGTTTTGTTTTTTTTTCCTTCCTGCTTTATAAATCTCTTGAACCATGTGCTCTCACTATGTTTTTTCTTTAAACCTATTGACAAGTTTGGCTGTTACCTGGCTTAGTTCAAGCTTCTATAACGAAGTACTACAGACTGAGTGGCTTATAAACAACAGAAATTTATTTCTCACTAGTGCACATTGAAAGGAAATTAATTATTGATAGAAGGTGGTTGGTGGGACAGGATTGGGTGAAAAAGGCCGGACAGGTGCAGGAGCCAACCTCCCATGGTCCCTCCCCAGGTGGCCGCACCTGGGGCAGAGAAGCAGCTCAGAGAATATCTGTGAAGTGAGAGGGGTCCTTCTGGCAGGTGGGCTCGCTCGGCTGGCCTGTGGGGATAGGGCCAAAACCAGCTCTCCAACATCCCCTGAGGGGTTCTGGACTGTGAGAGATGGCTCTTGGGTGACATACCCAGGAATCGGGCTCCCTCCTCTCTGGTTGCGGAGTGCGTCACCCAAGAATCGCCATTGCCAAGTCACCGCAGCTCAGCAGTTTCTGCATTGAGCATCTGCCCCCTGGTGGTCAGTGCACATCATACCTATTGGCCAGTTGGATGGTTGGACAGCTTAGCCTTTTATATATATAGATGGTTTTGGAGCCAGAAGTCTGAAATCAGGGTGCCAGCATGGTCAGGTTTGGGGGAGATCCTTCAACTGGGTTGCAAACTGCTGTCCTCTTGTTAAGTCTTCATGTGGAAGAAAGAGGGCAAGAGACCTACCTCTCTGAGGTTTCTTTTATAAGAGCACTAATCCCATTCATGAGAGTGCTACCCTCATGACCTAATTACCTACCAAAGGCTCCACCTCCCAATACCATCACATTGGGAATTGGGATTTCAACTCATAAATTTGGAGGGGGGAAGAGAAAGGGAATTCAAATACTAAGTCTATAAAACTACCCTAAGATAATTCCTTAGATGAATACTCTAAGAGTCCAATAAGACTCCACAGAAATCATACAGTGGCCCTTGGATCAGTGCTAGACTTTAAAAAATGCACAGACTCACACCATTGCTTTCTCTGATTTCTTTCTTCAGTGCTGTGAAATAAGAAGTCATTTAATATGAGGTTATGAATGCCATTTCTGAAATAAAATTCCCATAAAACTAATGATAGATTCAAAGCACACCTTGGATCTGTGGAACCGCTTTATCTAGAACTTTTTTATAGAGCATAAGCCACATAACAGATAATTGCTTTATGCAAAAAAAAAAAATGAATGAATACACACAAAAGCACTGCTAACATGTCATTCAGTGTTCTAAAAAAGACCAGAGCCAGTCCAGACTTTCTAGGCAAATTGCAAATCTCCCTCTTTTGGTAGAAACAAACCTGAGTAAGGAAAATGTAAGATTCTTTCATAATTGTAAACTAATTTTCTAATGAATTTATGGACAAGCCTATGAGAGTTTCTACCTGTCAATGCCACAATGCAGAAAAATATGCCTCCTGAGAGACAAGGGAGAGAGAACCTGATTGAAATGCAGAATAAGAAGCATCCATCATACATCAGAGAGTGTCGAGAAGAGCTCCTGCTTATGCCTTGCACATGGTGGGAGCAGATGCTGATACTGGCTCAGGAGGGTCATCAAGTCAACATAAATATAAAACCGCTGTTATACAAGAATGGTTAGAGGCCTCGTGGTAGCAAAGAGAGAGGATCTCCCAAGCATAGCTACCAAGATAAGGCACAAGAGAAAAGTCTGAACCATAATGGTCTGCAGCTATAGGAGAAGCTGGAGACCTTGATATCCTTAGCAATAACTCCGAGTAGATCTTTCCCCCGTGGGATGTATTTACTGGTCAACTTACAGTCATTATTTCCGATTCCTCCAATTCGGATTACATGAAAAATCTAACCTGACAGTTAGCATTCTATAGAGGCTTGTCTTCCAGAAATCATCAGCATACCTGCCCCTCCCCTCCTTAAAAAAAAAAAGAAAAAAAAAAAAAGAATATCTGTTCTGTTCAGGACAACTTAAAAATAAATTACCATCTGCCACCAGCAGGAAAATCTCATTGGCCCCAGAACCAAGTGACTATTCCAAAGCCATTGTTAAGTACCTACTGCAGCAAAGCATAAAAACCAACAATCCTGACAGGCTCAGGGGCTCACAGTCATTAAAACAAAATAAAAATATTTTCCAATTCATTAGCATTTAGTCAACTCATCTTTTGTCTTTTCTAGGTCCACAGGCATGCAATGAACTGGAAAAATTATACTTTATCTAAATTTTATCTTTCAGATTAAAAACAATATTGTATATCCAGTCCTCAGTAGAGACTAGAATAAACCAATCTGGTGAGCTATCAAGTGGATAAAAACTTATCAAGCAGAAAAGAATATTGTTACTTGTTAGTGACTACAAACTTAAAAACAAAGAATAGAAAAACTGAATGCAAGAAATCAGACTTTTATCACCTAAGTTAATTGCATTGTAATTTCCTCTACCAAAGTGCCACCTGTGCCACCATCTCCCTCACCCCTACTATGCCACGAGGCACCATGGAATTGTCCAATGAGAAACACCAGTCAAGGTCAACTGAGGTAAGAATTTATTCCGCTACTGCCTGAGGTTTCACACTAAAGTGAATTCCAGTATCACAAAGCTCCTTTATTCCAGATCCATTGGGACCCTGGCTAGGTAGCTCAGTTGATTAAAGTGTCTTCCCGATACACCAAGGTTGCGGGTTTCACCTCCAGTCAAGGCACATACAAGAAGCAACCAATAAAGGTATAAATAAGTGGAACAACCAATCTCTCTATCTCTTTCTCTCTCATCAATAAATACATTCTTTTCTTTTTTTTAATATATTTTATTGATTTTGTACAGAGAGGAAGGGAGAGAGATAGAGAATTAGAAACATCGATGAGAGAGAGTCATCGATCAGCTGCCTCTTGCACACCCCCTACTGGGGATATGCCCACAACCAAGGTACATGCCCTTGACTGGAATCGAGTCCCCAAGCCGACGCTCTATCCATTGAGCCAAACCAGTCCCAGCTACATTCTTTTTTTTAAGGAGCTGTCTTTAAAAAAAAAAAAAGATCCATTGGAATGAACATATACTTGAGGTTAAAAACAATAGGGTGGGAAAGGCCTCGGGAGGGGATGGAGGTGGGACAGTGGGAGTTAATGGGGGGAAAAAGAGGACATCTGTAATACTTTTAGCAATAAAGATACATTTTTTTAAAAATCAATTAAGATCCACTTTCTAGGGAGATTAGGAGATACCTGGGTTAATTGCACTTACTTGAAATCAACTATATTTTTCTTCAAAAGGCAGGAAACTACCCTCTGTATATTTTTTAAGTTTATTATCTATGATATATACACTGAGAGGCCAGATTATAATATATATATTAGAGGCCCGGTGGATGAATTCGCGCATGGATGGGATCCAGCCAGCCTGGCCAGGGGAGGGGACATAGGCGGTTGGCCAGCCTGCCTGCTGGTCAAACTCCTGGTCAAGGGGAAAAATTTGCATATTAGCCTTTTATTATTTAGGATATACACTGAGTGGCCAGATTATTATACATTCAAAGATCATAATAATCTGGCCACTCAGTGTATATAAAATGCTAATACACAAACTGTCCCCTTGGGAATTCGAGCAGGAGACAGGGAGTTTGACCGCTTGCTATGATATGTGCTGACCACCAGGGGGTGATGCGAAATGAAGGAAGGCCCCAGCCAGCAGCTGGAAGGCCCTGATTGGCCCCAAAGGCCAGCCAGGCCTAGAGTCCCTCCCCATGCACGAATTCCATGCACCAGGCCTCTAGTGGTATATAAGCTCCCAATTCTAACCACCCTTTTGAGTTTTTATCGCTAAGAACTCCCATGTGTATTCATGTTGCATTTGTGAGTACACTGTTTTGTGTGTTTTTTTCTCTTGCTAATGCATCTTTTGTCAGTTTAATTTGCAGGCCCTAAGACATTGAGCTTGAGAGGACAGAGGAAAGATTTTTTTTCCTCCCTACATTTTTCAGACAGAAATCTAATTCATTTTGGAAAACACACAGGGATTTCTACTCAACACTATGAACATATGCATATTTTAAAACTCACCTCCTTTTGGTATGCCCTGAGATCCTTATATTTGGCAGTACATGGCTTTGAACAAGTGTTTGGAGTTTAAAATGAGGAAAAGTTTTTAAATATGGCAGCTCCTTGAGATACAACTCATCTAGAAGATTGTCTTTTTTTTTTTTTTAATAATTTACTTATTTATTTATTTAATCCTCAACTAAGAATATGTTTTACTAATTTGTGAGAGAGAGAGAGAGAGAGAGAGAGAGAGAGAGAGAGAGAGAGAGAGAGAGAGAGAGAGAGAGAGAGAGAGAGAGAGAGAGAGAGAGAGAGAGAAATTATGTGAGAGAGGAATACTGAATGCTTGCCTCCATACTTCCAATCAGGAATCGAACCCAAAATCCAGGTCTTTGCCCTGAAGAGGAACCGAATTTGCAATCTTTTGGTGTAAGGATGATGCTCTAACCAACTGAGTCAGCTTGCCAGGGTTAGGGGCAGCCTGTCTAAACTGAGCCATCATTCGAATTGTCTGTTTTTTAGTGTTGCAAGTAAAAGGCAGGCAAGCGGCCATGTCCTTGGTAAGAATGTAACTGAATGATAGGGCATAATAAAGGTCCCCACCTAAGGTGCCTTTGGATGCAATGCTCAGGACTAGAAAATGAAGATGTTGCTTAAGGAGCCCAAGCCCCCATGGGAGGAAAGATACGTGAAGCCCCATGTGACATGGGTAGATCAGTGTAGCGTAGAGAAGAGTCCTCTAGCAGGAAAAGGTGTCAAGATCCCTACAGTGGAATCACTATGGGGGAACATATACCAACACCAGGAAACCAACCACAGCCTATAGGAGGATCTATGCCAGGGAGGGCATCAGTGAAGGGAAGAATGGACAAGTGTCAATCAGGCTGTCCAACAGAGCCAAATTACAGCTTTCTCCTTGAAGCTTATTTTCGCAGGACGTGGCACTATTTTCCAAGGTCTTTGGAATCTTATAATTTCCCTTTGTTTCAATTTTGCTTCCATGGGCAGATTTATATTAGCAGGAAACAAGTTAGCAACAAAGATAAATAGTCACAAAAATCTCTTTATTGCACAGAAAAACAAGCCTCAGAGTCTAATGAAGGTTTCCAATGGTTTATCAAACTAGATTATTCGACCTTGTTGATAGCACAGAACGTTCTCTCTTCCCCTGAAGCTCCAGAGCAGAGAGGACCTCTCCTTCTCCTCCTTTTCAGCCTCTTCATTAAATAGAAACACTTGCACTCACTAGAATTCTAAGAAAAAAAACAGGCTATAGATACCAATTTACTGATAGAAATGGAGAGAGTCCTTTAACAGTGAAATAATGAGAATATAAGATTACTTTTTTGTTGTTGGTTTTGTGTGTGTGTGTGTGTGTGTGTGTGCTTTTTTTTAAAGAAATTTTAAGATTACTTTGGGAGAAATACAAATCAGAAAACCCCTAATATGTGTACATCACTTCTAAGCATTTTGAGACAGAGATCATAGGCAAAGTGAGACCTCTCCTAGAATTTTATTTAATTGATATTACCTAAGTTTTTGTGTTTGTTTCTTTTGTTTTTTACTTTCGTATGAAGGGAGAAAGTACAAGAAGAGCAAGTTGTGAATACAATTTACCTTTATTAGCTCTACGTGTTTGGATAGCGCTCTGAGCCGCTGCTTCATTCATAAAGATGAGAAAATGCATGCATTTCAGGTTTTCTGGGTGGCTTTCTCACGTCTCTCTCCTACCTTGAGGAACCCTGGCCATGTTATATCACAGCTTCCCTCCATGCATCCTTTTCACCACTGCCTCTGTGGCCACTGGCTCAGGCTTAGTGATGAAAAACTCAGCCGCAGCCTTTGTGAATTCCCAATTCCCAAAGGAGGAAATGCTTAGCCTAGCTCATCTGGTCCTGTGAGGCCACAGATGTGCGGGACATTATTCTGAAGTCACATATTCTCATCTCACACAGTCCGCTACAACTGATGAGGGGAGACACAAAGCCTTGTTTTTTTGCTGTTGGTTTGGCATCAGCAGAGAAGATTTCAATAGATGGTAAGGTGAAGAGGGCAGGCAATGATCAATAGTTGAGAGCTAACAATATTTTAAAAATTTTGATCAAAATACCTTAGCACTTAGACATTTAGAAAAAATGTTTCTAAATTTTCTTTATCATTTTCAATACTAAATAAATTCTGAGGTATCTTTCTTTTGTAACAGTGAAATAAAGGAAATTAAACTCCACAAAATCAAATGCAAAAGGAAAAGCCAAGGAGATTCAAACCATTTTGAGAATTTTAGTCACTTCAGAATACTACCGTTTGAGGTCTCAAGGACAATATGATCATGAAACAAATAAACCACCAAGAGAGTTGTTGGGATAATTTTTTAAAAATGTATATCTCAAGCCCCAAACACTACCCCCTAATTTATAAATAATAATTGGTCTCCTCTAGTAAACAGCTGGGAGAGGGGCCTGGAGTAGCTCAGGCCCGAATCTTCATTAAATATGCCAACACAGAGTGTGTACTCAGTAAATATTTGTCAAACACATTAATGAATCAATGCCTTGGCTTTATTTACTTTGGCAGAGTGAAGCAATCAGGCAGTTTTAACACTAAAATAGACCCTAATGTAGAGTTGTAAGAAAACAACAAACAAAACGCACAAAGGTTTCAATGCAAACAGCAGAGGGGGCTTGAACTAGGAAAGGGCTAGCCAAGGTGGGGAGAGGTAGCAGGCACGTGATCAAAGATGGTGCTGTGCCCTTGTTTGTTTTTTCCTGGTGTGAACGAAATGACTAAAGAATGTTACTTCTGAGGAGGAAGTAGATGCCTTGGTTCCTTAGTAAGGTGACTTCCAGAAACCTGTAGCCCAATCTCAAGGCATCT
Organism: Pipistrellus kuhlii; assembly: GCF_014108245.1. NCBI lineage: Eukaryota > Metazoa > Chordata > Mammalia > Chiroptera > Vespertilionidae > Pipistrellus > Pipistrellus kuhlii. Next base: position 8,993,867 of record NW_023425438.1, read on the forward strand.
ATACAGAGACAACCTGGGCCTTCTGGGGAGCTGGCATACATCGGGCAGTAAGTACCCCATCTAACAAATAGCAGGGAGCTCCAGAATGTTGTGTCTAATAGAATGTTCCAGATTGTCTCCGCATGTCCAAAACTCATCTCACCATCTTATTCCACTAATCTGGCCTTTTCCTCTGGTTCCCTGAAGCAAGTGGACGGCATCACCCCCCATTCAGTCACACAGAAGTCATCCCCCAATATTGCTCAGTCATCCTAGCCAAGCCATGTCAATGTTACCATGACGCTATGCAAGTCTGTCTAGGGGAAAAATAAGTGACCCCAAAGAATACTTAGGTTCTAAATGTAAAAAGAGATTAAACTCAAACTTTGTGATCTGCTAGTGTGTATTTTTCACATGAAAGGAAAATTCATGAGTATATCACTTAGCATTTTGCTTCCCCAGAGTTCTGTTATTATACTGATAAGAGTATCTTAAAATAAATTGCACCTCACAATCAAAGAAGTATTTTCACACACCAGAATAGCTTTGGATTAAAAACAATGATTACCACATAGGCCCCTAGACCCCTAAGAACAGCAGGGCCATATGGGGTCTGATGGTACCCACTAGTCAAACCTCCTGATCAGCCCAGGCAGGACCCGTGGTGGGGGACAGCCCCTGGCCAGCAGGCCTTGGGGACCTTGTGCTGAGGGCAGCTGCACAGCAGTGAATTGCACATTGCAGGCCACATGACTTGGCATCCAGACACCCTGGAACATGTCCTGGGTCCGAGACTTATAGAGATAGTGGCACCAGGCCTCTAGTAATAAAATAAATACATATATTTATTAAATAAATATGTACATACATATATCTGTATATGTTTTTATTGATTTCAGAGAGAGAAAGGTAGAGAGAGTGAGAGATAGAAACATCAATGATGAGAGAGAATCATTGATCAGCTGGCTCCCCCACACCCTTTACTGGGGGGATCTAGCCCGAAAAGCAGGCATGTGCCCTGACAGGAATTAAGCCATGACAACAACTGGCGCCAACCAGCATTTTTTTAAAAAATAAATGATCTATTGTTTAAAAACAAATGAGCAGCCCAGCTGACATGGCTCAGTGATGGAGCATCTACCTATAAACCAGGAGGTCACAGTTGGGTCGTGGTAAAGGCACATGCCTGGGTTGTGGGCTAGATCCCCAGTAGGGGGTGTTAACCTAAAAGACGTTCAAACCTGTAAAGAATTGTTGTGAGTTTATTTGAGCCAAACTGTTGACAATTGCAGGGAAGCAATATCTCAACAGAATGGGATAGTGCTCAGGAGAATGGCGGGTTTCATCTATTTTTATACATTGCAATCAAAGGAGGGACAGGGGTGGGTTACATGAGATCCATTGGTGATAGACTAGAGAGGCGGGAGAAAGCAAAACAGGGAAACCTCTGGGACTGGATACAAGTACAATGATGGACACATACCTCTGTGGGTGCAGATAACAATGAAGGAATTTGTGGTATCTGTCCTGGCGCCCAGCACATTAGGTTGCACCCCAAGGGGTCCAGAAAAAGGTAAGTCACAGGTTACCCAGACATGTCGAGGGTCTGTTATTATGATGCAAAAAGACAGATAGGCTCAGTTAAGGTAAAGGTCGACCTCGTCAGTGAAGATAATGGCCTGGGACCGTGGTCAGCAAACTGCGGCTCTCCAGCCACATGCGGCTCTTTGGCCCCTTGAGTGTGGCTCTTCCACAAAACACCACAGCCTGGGCGAGTCTATGTTGAAGAAGTGGCGTTAGAAGAAGTTTACGTTTGAAAAAGTGTGGACTCTCAAAAGAAATTCAATCGTCGTACTGTTGATATTTGATTCTGTTGACTAATGAGTTTGCCGACCATTGGCCTAGGACATAACTACCCACCATAACTGCTTTTAGTTAAAGTCTCATTTCAGACCATCCTCTGTGGTTACTTTAGGTCTCCAGATTTGCAAGGCTGCCATGCAGACCTTCCCTGAGCTTGTCAGGTCAGCACTGGCCCCTTTCATCCACAGGAACATGCGGAAACAGGCAATCAATGATTCTCTCCCATCGCTGCTGCTTCTGTCTCTCCCTCTCCCTTCCTCTCTCTGAAATCAATAAACACACACACACACACACACACACACACACACACACACACATATATATATATATATATATATATATATATATATATATATTTTTTTTTTTTTTTTAAACCAGCCTAATCATAACGGTCATATAGACAAGCTCTCCCTAGAAGAGTGGTTTACAGCCTTTATTCTGCTCCAGCCCTGTTTCGCCCACAGCACACTCCCAATCAGTAACATCTCTCCTCACACAATGCTGTGATTCTCATGGGGACTTCTGGGAGGCGGAGAGCTTGCAAAGTCTCCCCCAGGGTTCTAACTCCCCACCATAAAGGATCACTGCACAGGAGAATAAAATACAAAGTTGCTAATAACAATCTAAGTCAGCAGAGAACATATCATCCTACCAAAATAGCTGAGTTTTAAATAGGCATTGACTAAGTTCCAGGATGATCCGAGAGCTCAGAGCGTAGCTCATTGTTGTAGTTATTCGTTCCCTGTAAAGAATCGCTCTGTTCTTTCAGAAGAAAGCAGGGTCTGGTTAGGAGAAAGGGAAAACTTGCTTGTCGATCAACTAATCAACATTTTTTATGCCTATTGCCTATGCATCAATGTACTAAGCAACACGTAGAAAATGCATCATTTTGTAGCAACTGGATAGAAAAGTTAGGAACATCTTTTTAAAAAAAACATAAAATCGTAACATTAATGTTAACTTGTGAAAGACTAATATAAAACCATCGTGTGTGGTTTTAAGAAAATTGAACTGGCAGCCTTCTCAGCTCAAGGCAATCATTGCCTTGATGGACAGTAAGAGTTCAGTGCTACCAAGTAGACTGACTTATTTTTTCAAGAAAATGCAATAATATCTTTAAACTTTTAAATGAGGACTCAAAATTCTTTAAATTTATCACTTAGGCCAAATAAAACTCAACTCTTGGCCTGACATGGATACCAGTTTATTCAATCAATTCAATTAAAAAATAAAATAAAAAATTACCCTTCTATAGATTTTAGAAGTATTTTTTTTTCTTTTATTAATTGAGAGAGAGAGAAATAGAGAGAAAGATGTGAGAGAGACACATGTAGTGGTTGCCTTCCACATGCACCCGCACCAGGCCTGGGGACTGAACCTGCAATTCAGGTACATGTCCTTGACTGGGAATGGAAACCAGGACCCTTCAGTGCACAGGCCAATGCTCTAACCACTGAACCATGCCAGCCAGGGCAGAAGTAACTTTCTTAAGAATCTCAGCTGCATAAATTTTTAACTACTACATAATTAAAAATTTCCCTTATAATAATATTTAAGATTATACCTAAAAAGATGTTCCTCTGAAAATTGATACCAGTTTTCATTTCAATTTCCCCCCATATATTTTTCTCAGAAGTATAAAATATGATTTCTCTTTACTCTTTTCAAGAAGATCTGGAAAGGCTGGTCTTTAAACTAAGGTCATTCATAATTTCAAGTTGAACACCTTCTACACAGAAAATTCATCTCTTAAAGATACCTGATTGACTTGAGACAACTGTGATAGAAAATCCTTTCTTATAATGATCTGAATCAAGAACCAGGGCTCAATAATTCCCCAATCAGTGTTCTTTTCATTCTGTTAAATTTCATTTTGAATGAGGTTTTTAGATATCCTGGTTACAATATAAATACAAACAAATGCAAAACAAAATGCAGAAGATTTCTAGTAGATCCTATATAAATGATAGAAATATTTACTTTTTTCCCTTTTCTATTGAGACAATATTTACTTTTAGAAACAGTTTTGTTGCAGCAAAATGTATTATAAAATTATTTTTATTTTTTTAATTTTATATAGTCTTTCCTTCATATTTTTATTTTTATAAAATATATTTTATTGATTTTTTACAGAGAGGAAGAGAGAGGGATAGAGAGTTAGAAACATTGATGAGAGATGAGAGAGAATCATTGATCAGCTGCCTCTTGCATACCCCCACTGGGGATGTGCCTGCAACCAAGGTACATGCCCTTCACCGGAATTGAACCCGGGACCTTTCAGTCCCCAGGCCGAAGCTCTATCCACTGAGCCAAACCGGTCTCATCTCCTTCATATTTTTAAAAATTATATATTTTATTGATTTTTTTACAGAGAGGAAAGGAGAAGGATAGAGTTAGAAACATCGATGAGAGAGAACCATCGATCAGCTGCCTCATGCACATCTCCAGTAGGGGATGTGCGGGGACAACCAAGGTACATGACCTTGATGTGAATCGAGCCTGGGATCTTTCAGTCCACAAGCCAAAGCTCTATCCACCAAGCCAAACCGGTTTGGGCTAGAATTATTTTTAAATAATATATTTTAAAAATCCCTTTGTATTGGTTACCTTCCATTTAATCAAACAATTTGTATTAGAACAAATTTAGGGGACTCATCACTTGCTCATTATAGTGTTACTTTTTATGTGGAAAATCGAGTCAAGAATGAAACTTTTTCCCACCCAAACTTATTTTGCAGTAAGCATTACTTTTTATTTGGCACCTTCTACAATGCCAAGAATAAATTATTATTCCATTTTCATTATAAGGTAATCATGTACATCATATACAAGCTTACACAAATTCAAATAGCTTGATATTCCTGTCTTTTCACATCTAGCCTATAAATCCTTATTTGAATAGTCAAATAGGAAGGAATATGGATTCAGATATACCTCAAAGTCCATTTCTTATTGGTTTTACCATCTTAACTGGTCATGAAGCTACTGGGCAGGGCCTTAGTGTCATCTTAGGATGACTTGGTAAATAATATGGATCAAGGATGTAATATTATACTATGTCAAGCACACACTAGCTGCATAAGAAATGTTAATTTCTCACCCCCTCCTCCAGATGATGCAAATTCAGGAATTTAAGGTATAGGGGATATTTATCCACTAGACACAAAAACGTTTGACGATTAAACACACACACACACACACACACACACACCCTGGTGCCAATTAGAAAACTCTTTAATTAAATGCCTACCCAATGCAATAGTATACCAATTTATGCTTAAATATAATTTTCTACATATACCATCACCTTGAAAACTTTGTAATTTCATTTCTCAATCACTTCTAAACATATACCTAACCAATTACTATCAAGAAATTATAATCTACCGCGAATGGAATGTTACACCCAGGCAAATACTATCAATGGCAATTGCATGACAGAAAAGAAAAAAAGTTTATTCAAGGTCTGAAGTGCATCTATCTACTCTTTTCGTCCCGAAGTGAAGCCCTTCTCTGCCCCACCCTCCTTTAAAACGAGATTCTCAGTGTCTGAAGGTCTTAAGAAGCCAAAAGCAGGGAGTGCAACCGCTTCTGACTATGACCACGAGGAGGGAAAGTTTGCTGCTCCCTAATCCTGAGAACGGGTCTACTGCCACCACCAGGAAATCAAAACGCACGTCTATGCCGTTCCTGGCCCCGGTCTCATTCATGCCTCTGAAGCTTAAGGGTTTTCCCTTTCTCCGTGGCCCGCGGCTAAGGCTGGAACACGCTGGCAGGGTGCGGACAGCCACTCCCTGAGCTCCAAGACCGTTTCACTGACAACCCCCACCCAAAGCTAGAGACCCCCTGACACCTCCCCGGCAGGCTTCGCTCGGAGATTCACATTTGCGTAAAGGAAGTTAAGACTTGAGGCTAGAACGCTGCGCTTCATCCCCTGCCCCTCCACCCCTAATCCCACCCCGCCCGCTCCCCCAGGTGCCTGGTCCCCAGCCCGGCTGCCACGCAGCCAGTCCGCCTGCCCTTCTTTGGGCCGCCGGCTTCACGACTCAGCAACGCGCATGTGCAAAAACTCTGCCTCCTGGCCAATCGCGCAGCCGGCGGGGGCGGGGCGGTGGGCGGGGCCGCGCTCCTCGCGCACGCCCGGGGCATGCGCAGTGCCGGGCCTGAGGCGCCAGACGTCGACTTGGAAGTTCCGGGGAGGCAGCGCATGCGCTAGGGTACGCGTTGCCGGCGGAGAGGGGAGCCTCTCGGACTCGGAAATTTGAATACCACTAAGCATGGAGTGCGACCTCATGGAGACTGACATCTTGGAGTCGCTGGAAGACCTCGGGTAAGCGCGCCCGAGCACGGCGGGTCTGCCGGTCCCCACACGGCGGGTGCCCCCCGGGCACGCCTCCGGGGTCCCCCAGGCGGAGACACCTGGCTCTCCACGCCGCACCCCGCGGCGGCGCCCGGCCGGCTGGCGCGCCTCTCCTCGGGCGCCGGGACTCCCGGTGCCACGTCTACGGTCTGCCCTGCTCGGTGCGGGCCCTCCGCATGCGGCGCCCCCGGGCCCGCCCTGGGTTCCTGGCAGCCGAGTTCCCCGCGGGGTCGGTCCGTCTGGCGTGTCATTGTCTGGGCGCCGGTCCTCTCGCCAACCAGCCAACCAACCCCCCTCTGGAGTGTCTCTCCTGGCTCCCCATCCTTCCGGCTGGGCCCCCTCACTTTAGAGGTTGCCAAAGTTGACTCCCGGCTTTCCTGCTGGTCCTCCAGACGCCCCGCAGGGAGCCCCTGCGCCTTCCCCACCCCTTCGGGCTCAGAACGCCTTTGCCCAGTCATCTCCGCAGGCGCCCGGCGCCCCGAAGCCACACGTCTGCGCCGCGGCCGGCCGGCCCGTTAGCTGACCGGCCCGCTGTGCCCCTCACCTGCCACCACCTCCCTGGGAGCCACGGGCAGTTCCTTTATCCTCGGACACTCCTTGGAGCCATAGGGTCGTCTTCACTCCCCACACCCCTGCCTGTTTGCGGTGTCTATTGTCTCCCCTCCTGACAGCTAACTATACCCCTACATGGTCTTCTCTACAAGTTGGAAATTAAGGCTTCTGACCTCCCTGGGTTAACCCAGATCAGAATACTCTTATTAAAACTTGAAAACTCAGAGAGATCCTCTTGAGGTAAATGTGGTCTCAGAAACAAATCGTATGATAAAATATTTGGTTATAGGTACAGTGTCAAAATTTTTTTTTTTTTTTTACACATTTAGGTAGCTGTCTTAATAAAGATCCAGTCAAAACCTTCCCCTATGCTTTTGGATCATCACGTGGAAACCATTTTTTAAGAAGGGACAGTGGGAGGGTTTCTTCCTCAAGGCCGTCCCCTTAAGCAACTTGCTGACCTGGTAGAAATGTTTAGGAAAGGAAGCCGCAGTGCTTATCACCTTTCTTTGTTAAAGTGAAGTACCATTGTTGTTGTTGTTCTTTTTTTAATGAATATTCCGAGCTTTAGGGGCTTATTTCTTTGAATAGAGTATAAGTAAAAACAGTAAAAACGGATCAGCAAAGTGGACTGTTTGGGTAGACATCTCGAAGGAAATGCATACTCACACAGGAAGCCATTCATTCATTCACTCAGTGCACGTTTGTTGAGGAACACTTGTTCTGCGGCAGGGTTGGGCTGAGCACGGATGGGTACAGAGAAGTTCACAGGTTCCGAATATGCTGTGAGGAGGGCCCCTTTACTGCCAAAGGAAATCAAGCCCTAGAAGCTTCTAAGAAGTGGCATTAAGAGTAGGTTTGAAAGCTGTCGGATGAGAGGACAAGGTGGACCTTACGTGAATGCAGTCATTCTGCATGGGAGGAGGTCACCCAACAATGGGTGATGGACGTCTCTTCCCGTTATTGTTCTTTTACCTTCTTTTAATGTTCTTAAGGGAACTATAAAAGTAGTCATTGGAACCCAATAGTTACTTAGGATGAGTTGTAATGTAAAACGTGGGATTTTCTGAAAACTTTGCTATAAATTTTAACCATAACTACTTAGTTTGGTGGCATTCAATCATTAAAATTTAGTCTTAATTGATGGATGTGTACTTTTAAAGAATTCACTGAGAAATACTAGAATTAAATGACTGCCTTTCATCTCTGATTTGGCACACAGTAGGAATTCAGTAATTATTTGTAAAATAAGAGAGCAAAATCTAAAAGTGAAGCACAAGGAGAAGTTTCTAGGCCTAGTCTCTTTACTCCAGTGTCTAATATGTGCTTTTAAATCTAGATGCCAGAGATCTAACCTCATTTTGTGTAACACTTTTTCCATTCCATTCGGTGTATACACATATAATTGTATTTTAAAGGGGCTAAGTATTTTAATTGCTCTAACATTTCTATACCACTAAACATCAAATTATCTCAAGTGTACTTAATACATTACCTTTAATAGCAAGGATTTTATTAACATTTTCTTTACAAGAAGATAAAATAATCTTCTGTAGAAAATATATTTTAAAATTCCGTTGAGAATGACAAAATCTTTAATTATAGCTGTGTCCTAGATTGGGGTTTGTTATTACTATTGCTTTTTATGAATGTTTGAACATTAAGTAATTTTTTAAAATTACATTTGACTCAGTTGCAAAGGATTAGGTTTCACTTGTACCAATTCACCCAAACATCAACTCGCCAGCAATCATTAGATTAAACTTGACATTTCTCTGGTACTAGCAGGTCTTACTGGTCTTAACAGTCATTAAATATAGAAAAAGAAATAAATGATTAATTGGAAAGTTTTTGCTTTTAAAGAAAGTCGTTAAAACCCTAACCTAATTGATTTCTGGAAAAATAACCTAAGTTGTATTTCTAAACTAATAAAATATAGTAAAATTAGCTATCACTTATTAATCTGGTTTTAATACTCAGTTCAGTTAGAGTAAGAAAACAAATCTTTATACAGTAAGAGCTTTCTGTAAGTGTTTAGAAGTAGACATAAATATTCACCTATATTTTGAAGGGATGAAATGCAGTTATCCTTTAGCTTATTTTTCTAATGATTTGGTATAGTTCCAAGTTTTTATATTTGTAAGGTTAGAAACTGGTCATTGAGATCATTTAAGCTATCAATTATAGAAATAATACATAAACATATTGCATCTGTAATATATTAGGTGTGATTCTGTATTCTTCTGAAGTGTGATTTCTTAACTCGCCAGTTACAAGGGTCCATTGTTAGAAGATGGCGCTCTGTCTCAGGCGGTCTCTGCTGGAGCCAGCTCCCCTGAGTTTACCAAACTCTGTGCTTGGCTGGTGTCTGAATTAAGAGTGCTCTGTAAACTGGAAGAAAATGTGCAAGCAACTAACAGTAAGTAAAGATCAGTTCTAGGGGCAAAATATAACAAATAAAATTTGAGTATTGCCAATTGAACACTATCAGTGCTAAAGCTAAAATTTCAAATTCTTTGTAAATAAATAAATATATATATATATATATATATATATATATAAATTGTAAAGCAGCAGAATACTCTGCCTCTATTGTTTTTAGAGAAAAGTGATTCAGAAGTTGAAAAAATATATATATAGTCATGCATCTGTTATGGAAGGTGAAAAGACCCTATTACTAAGATACAAAAAAATGGAGAGAAATATAGTATATATGAACTTTCCATTTTTTGTAAAACTTGACTTGTGAGATCTTAAATTGGTGGTATTTTTTCTTTTGTACTACCAGATTCTAGAAGTGCGTATAGCATGTAAAGTAAATACTCTAATTAGTATATGTAGGGAGAAAGAGAACACTTTATTAAGTTTTCTTATATCACTAGCTATACCAAAATCAAATCCAACACCATCAGATTTATGGCATTGAGAGCTGTTGTTTTATATTTGCCAGTTTTGTTACGGTAATAGCAATAACAACTACTGTTTTGTTGATTCTGCAAAAGAGCTGTACAAAAGCTTAGAACCTGACACTCCACCATCTGGCTTCCCTCCTACCATAGGTAAACCTATAATATAATAGAAAAATGTCCACCTGTTAATCCACTCTTATAGAGAACTATATACTAAAGCTCATTTTCTTTTTCACAGAATTCCATTGGGAAGAGCTCACTCTTTTGTGTTTAATATATTTAATGTATACATATTAATTGCACTTAATTCTAATTAAAAAATTTTTCCCCTTCAGTGATTTTTAGAGAAAAAGGGAGAGGGATAGAGAGATAGAAAGAACGATGAGAGAGAAACATCATCAATCTGCTGCCTTCTGCATGCCTCCCTACCGGGAATCTAGCCCACAACTTGGGCATGTGCCCTGACTGGGAATCAAACCAGTGACCTCCTGGTTCATCGGTTAGCGTTCAACTGCTGAGCCATACTCAGCCAAATTCTATTTTTTTTTAAATATATTTAATTGATTTTTTACAGAGAGGAAGAGAGAGGGATAGAGAGTTAGAAACATTGATGAGAGGGAATCATCAATCAGCTGCCTCTTGCATACCCTCTACTGGGGATGTGCCTGCAACCTTGACCAGAATCGAACCTGGGACCTTTCAGTCCGCAGGCTGACGCTCTGTCCACTGAGTCAAACCAGTTTTGGCCCAAATTCTAATTTTTAAGGAGAGTATAATACAATAGTAATGATAGCAGCAGCTTACATTTATTGAGTACTTACTATGTTCTAAGTACTTTACTTATATGAACTCATTTAAACTTCAGGGCAGACCTAGGTTTATTACTCTTATACATTAAACAAGGAAACACAATGAGGTTAAAGACATCACCTGAGGTCACACAAACCAGTAAGGGGTAAAGCCAGGATTCAATCCCAGCAGTCAAATTTGGGAGCCATTACTCTTAACTTTGCCTCTTAACCTAATATTTCAGAGATTGTAAGACCTTCTGAATAAACATCTGTGCTATATGGTAACTATTTATAACCCGGATTCTCTTTGTTCATATGAAAACACTTTATAGAAGCCAATACATAAAACAGGTAAAGTGTTGCTGCTGTAGTTAAGTTGAGAAGGGAGTACTTTTAGCACAACTCTCTTCTCATCGTCCCAGCTGCCTCTGAAGGAGGGCTGTGCACCTCTGGACCTCACAGAACACAGTTTGCAAAACATCGATAATACAGTCTTCCCAGTCTATGGATGAGAAAAAGGTCTCAGGCCAAATGACTCTCCAAGTTTGTTCATTTCTGCCCCTCTCTGATATTGAATAGAGAGCCATCAAAATAGTAAAGAATAAAAGAGCATTGTTTTTCCTTGGTTCACCCAGTACACTCTATACTTTGCATAGGAATACAGAACTACAAGTCATGTTCACTACCTTCACACTTAGTCTAGAAACTAGAGATGCAATGGAAACCGTTGTACATGAGTAATAGTCACATACTTCACTTGGTGGCTCACAGTGGGAGGAAGGCAGTCAGTGCCATAGTACTTGGGTGGGTAAGGCTTCCTCAGGGAGCAAGACCACTTTGATGGATAGGTGGGACTTTGATGGATAGGTGGGACTTGATAGAGGAGAGGAGGGTAGAGAGCATATCCATCATGGGGAATAACTGAAATGAAGGCATGGGATGTGGAAATTAGATGGACCTGTGGCATTGAGACTAGCCTGGCACAAGTTGAGGAAATATTTGTGGAAGTAGCAGATAATTATAAAAAACGTAATTGGGAAGGGCAAAGCAGAGGCTGTGAAAAATCTTTAAAGACAGAAAATCTTGCCCTAGTTGGTTTGGCTCAGTGGATAGAGCGTCAGCCAGTGGATGGAAGGGTCCCCGGTACAATTCCTGTGAAGGGTACCTTTACCTTGGTTGCAGGCTCCTCCCCACCCCATACCCTGGTTGAGCTCATGCAGGAGGCAATCATTCGATGTGTTTCTCTCACATAGATGTTTCTCTGTTTTTCCCACTCTCTTTCACTCTGCCTAAAAAAATCAGTGGAAAATATCCTCCGGTAAGGATTTAAAAAAAAAAAAAAGGAAAAAATTGATTAGATGAGGTAGAGATTAGCAATTAAAGATTCTCAAATAAGGGAATAACCTAATGAAAGTATTTAAGGAAGAAAATTGTCAGTGGCGTGAGAAAGGATGAATTAGAAGAAAAAGGAACTTTCGTTAGGAAAACCTTATTAAAATTTCCATTTATATCAAATGTGTGTATGCTAATGGGAAAAACATTTTTATTAAATAAGATGATTCTAATTCTTAAAAAGGCCCGAATGAAGCTGAAGAATTCCAGCTTGAGGTGAGTGGGCTCCTAGGGGAGATGAACTGTCCGTATCCTTCGCTGACATCTGGGGATGTGACCAAGCGCCTTCTCGTTCAGAAGAACTGCCTCCTCCTGCTCAGTAAGTTCATGGCTACTAGAATGTAGCTTTTATTTTTTCTATTTATGTTTTCCAAGACTAATAAACTGGTTGTTACTGTTTTTGTTTTATTATGGATTTAGTTCAGAATACTTATTTTAAAGAAAACTTTTGATTAAATTTCCAGCTTAGAAGCTATTGGGTCTGTGTGCAGGCAGCAGAGATGTTTTGTAATTGCTACTCATTTATCGTTGTGCTTCACCTGTTGTGACCAAAGGTAGTGCTGGAGTGTTGGTCAGTGTGTGATCATTAAACCTTAGCGTTCTAGACTGGAAGCACTTTTTAAAATAGACTGGGAAAACAGTGTGGGAATGGTGAAGTTTTTTTTTTTATTATTATTATCATTAAAATATTTTGTCTTGTTGATGTTTCGTTGTGATTGGGTAATTGGTTAAGGGTGTTGGTTTTGTTTGCAAATGTAAAATTTTCTGCAATAATATTTGCTTTGTTCCTGTATTTGCTCATCATTGTGGGAAATAAATTATTATAAAAAGTTATTTCCTTCCATGTTTTGAAATACTAATTACTATTTCTCTTTTCACCCTAAAAAACAGTAAGTAGACTCACAAATTTTGCTGTCTTAAATTCTCCAATAAATTCAGTGAATAATCTTAACTCAGAATTGTTGTAGCATTCTGAAACACATTTAGATTAAGCTTTGGTTAGCTGAGTAAGTAGTACAGTTCTTACTATGACAAACACAAATAAGAGTATTTTTTAAATATTTGTCTTTACTACTGTATTATGTTTTCTAGAAAATGCTACAACTCTAATCTTGAAGGTACAGTTTTAAAAAAAAAAAGTATTCATAGCCATTATACTTAATTATTCCAGAATCATTTTTTTTTAATATGGATGGAATGTTTCATGAATTTGCATATCATCCTTGCACAGGAGCCATGCTAATCCCCGTATTCCAATTTTAGCATATATGCTGCCAAAGTGAGCACCAGAACCACTTTCTTAACTACCCCTTTGCTAAATGATTGCCACTGGGGTGATATGCCCTTAAGATTAGATACTGCTTTAGGCACTGATACTGCTGCGGTAGTTCTTGTGCATGCATGCAGTAACCTTCAAATCGTATAATTTCTATAGCTGGCTCAGCCATAGTGTGCTCAGTGATTCTTTGGCAGCGCTGCTTATCTTTACCAACGCCTAATATTTGGCACTTGGACTATGTTATCTTACATAGCAGGACAACAGCTGTGTGGAGAGGTTAGTAATAACCCTGAGTAGCTAATTCTTCCACAGTGCTCAGAGTTTTCCTTTTTAGTGTAACTCTGATAATTATGTAAACCACTTTGAATATAAATCTTTATAAAATACCTTTAACTCTTTCCTCTTCCTTAAGCAGACTGCACAGAACGTGATCATTTTGGGTCAATATTAATAGGCTGTTTTAATGTGCTAGCACCTCAAAAGCTTTTCAAGAATATGCAGCTATTTGCTCAACTGAGTCAGCCAAAGTTCTCTTTGTGTTCTTCACGCATGCACACTACTCACCTCCCTCCTCATCTTTGCTTTTGCTGTTTCCCCTTTTCTAAAATATTCCCCCAGTTTGTTTTCTTTCATGCTAATGTTTATGTACATGTACTCCTCTACTTGCTCCGTATGAATATTTGTGTCTTTCCCAAATACCAGTTGTCACATCTTAATGCTATAATTTGACTTCTTCCAGCACCCTTACCTTACTGATTTGAATCTTTTAATACATTGTGTTTCGAGGGGTAAAAAATAAACTAACCTCATTGGAATTGTTAGTAAAATAAAATAGTCTTCTAATGAGTGGCTGAAAAACTCTCCTGTGTCAGATTAAGAACTATTGTAGCCGTTCATTGGCCTTTCTGGCTGTCAGAACATTTCCCTTAGGTAAAAGAAGTCATTTCTAAGTTTCTAATAGATGAAAAAACTATTCATCTTTTTATGCATTTATTATTTATTCCTCACTAGATTGTCAGTAGAGGTAATCTTTTTTGTTTTGCATTAATAATCCAGTCAGTGCCTTTCTTAATACTTTGAACTCACCATCTACAGTTAATGCTTTTTGATGGTAATTGTATTGGGGAACTAATTTTTTGAATACCTGTGCTACGTTGTCCTAAATTTAGAGAACAAATTGATTAAATCATATAGTATATGATTTTCTAGAACAAGGGTTGGCAAACTCTTTTTTTTAAAGGTCCGGGTAATAAACATTTTCAGCTTTGTGGACCACAAGATTTCTGTCACAACTCTGACCTTCATGCTATGTAGCGTGTAAGCAGCTACAGGTGATACAGAAACAGATGAACGTGGCAGTGTTCCAGTAAAACCTTATTCATAAAAATTGATTATTTTCATGACAGTGGGGAGTTTTACTGTTTTGATCTTTCAACTCATACAGTTTGCTCTATGGAACATGTTAAGATTTGATCAAACCTATTTAGAATTACCTTTCCAGAAACTCAGGTGTGTATATTTTCTAGAATAGGAGTTGACAGCTTTTCAGAAATGATCAGCCAAAATTATTACCCTTCTACTTCTAGCATTACCCCTTGGGTCTAGGACATAAGATATTCAGGCTGATCATTCGTCTGTCCTTCTAAACTTAAGAGCCCAAAAAATGGCTTTTTCCAAATCCAACTTTCTCATATTATCAAGAGGTTTTCATGTGGTCATATTCCTGAAATCCACATGATTACTAATTGTCTTATAAAAATGTGAATGTCCTGAGGAAGGTTAAAGGAATAAGACTGAATATTTGTATCTTCACCTTAATTACCGGAAGCAGATTGCAGCCCTCATTATCCATGACTGAAATCAACACACAAGGGATGATACTGACACAAAAGGACTCTGCCAAGAAAGGATTTGAAAGTGTTTTTGTTTTCCCGGGAGGGGATGAGAATGAGGAAAGTAGGGGGAAGGGAATACTGAGAAGAAAATGGATGGAAGAAGGGGGTTTATTTTGAACAGCCAGAGCGTGACATTAGGCTGCTGGACACCATAAGAAAGGAACTCTTGGGTGTTTAGTGCCTTCCCCCTTCTCCTGTATATTAAACTTGGACTGCTTAAAAATGTTGTTTTATGCCAATTCTAAACAGACTTCCTAAGTATTGGATGACTAGAGGAACATATAATTATACTAGAGGCCCAGTGCACGACATTCATACCCTGGAGGAGAGGGGGCATCCCTCAACCCGGCCTGCGCCCTCTTGCAGTCCAGGACCACTCGGGGGCTCGCAAGGTGGCAATGGCGGGAGCCGCTCTGGCCTCTGAGGCAGTGCCAGCTTCTGGCTGAGCAGCTCTCTGCGCCCCCTGTGGGAGCACACTGACCACCAGGGGGCAGCTCCTGCATTGAGCCTCTGCCCCCTGTGTCATTAGTGATCAGTCGTTCCACCATTGGTCGATTTGCATGTTAGCCTTTTATTATATTAGGGTCACTGGTGCATGTCAGTGGTGAGAAGTTAAAAAAGTAACCTTTTGAACTGTCACTGAAAATTTGCCACCTGCCACCTTTTGCAAATTTGTCAACAGATGCCAACCCCTGTTCTGTAGGTTCCTTAATAGTAGAATGCAAGAATCCAGATTTTTAGATGTCAGCTACCTTGATCTTTTGGTTTCAAAGAAGAATCACTTATTTTTAAATTAGCCTTTAAATATATATTGGTTAAATACCTGTGCTACAGAATCAGTTTATATGCTATGTCACTTGAGGTAAAAATGGTTTTCCTTTCTTGCTTTTATCCATTCTTGCAGCTTTAAAAGTTACATATCATTAGGTCTATAGCGTTGTGACTCCAGACTTATGACTATTAACTGTAGCTGTATCTCATTTTGAAATCTTATTTTGTTTACTTCAGCATACCTCATCTCAGAACTAGAAGCTGCCAGAATGCTCTGTGTGAATACTCCTCCAAAAAAAGCTCAAGAAGGAGGCGGTAGTGAGGTCTTTCAAGAGTTGAAAGGCATATGTATTGCTCTAGGAATGTCCAAACCTCCAGCCAATATAACTATGTTCCAATTCTTCAGCGGGATTGAAAAAAAAGTAAGACCTTTAGTACCAGATTGTAGTGTATTAAAGGCATAGTCCTACATTTGTTTGAAATGAAGCAAGTTAATTTCTCCTAATGGGAACCTAATGTTCATATTATTAAGTAATTGTTGCTAAATGAGTTTTGGGTTTTAAATCCTAGAAGCTTTAAACAGAAATCAGTATTTTAGTGTATGTGTTTTTTTTTGTTGTTGTTTTGTTTTTAACATGGCATGTTTCTTTTTCAAAAAGGAAACTTGACACTTGGATTTATAAGCTTTAATAAGCTAGATATAATTAAAAAGAATTAAGTCCTTTAAAATTATTTTATAATTGAACTTTAACGCAATTAAGTTTTAAAGTCTTTATCATTAAATGTTACCACCCTCCCCATTGACTGGACAGAAAAGGATGTTAAACATTCTTGGTTTTTAATCCACTCACTTCGAGTTTTATAAAGTTTCAATTGGCAATTTAGATTTGTCTGCTAACATAATCTAGTATGTGAAAATAATTTATGCCACACATTATCAACCATGAAGAGGTTTCAAAAAATCAGTGAGTAAAAGAGAATGATATTTGTTATAGCAGAGTTACTCTCTGTATGCATGTCTGTCGGACTCTAAGAATTGGTACATTGGCATTATGGGGCAGGTGTACACCATGATGCACAAATCTGGCTGAACTCTACAGGGGAGCAGCAGTGTGTCCATAGATCCTATTTTTCTGTGAGTTCATTCCTTCCTTCAGGAAATACCCATTCAGTGCCTACTGTTGTCAGGTGCTGGCGTAGGTGCAGTGAAGGAATCGTGCTTCCATAGGCACATGAGGAGTGGGCCAGTGAGTGTCTTTATTGTGTGGGTCTTGTACATTTCAAAACATCCTCCACCTTTCCCTCTGTCAGGAATCTTCTTTTGATGGCAAGATATGATGGGACTTAGGAAGATGAGGAGGATATGTGTTACTTTTACATTTGTTTATTCATTCATTTATGTTTTTTTGTGTCAGTTAAAGGAAACATTAGCAAAAGTTCCACCTAATCATGTGGGAAAGCCTTTATTGAAGAAGTCATTGGGACCGGCCCACTGGGTGAGTAGTGATCATCTGTGGAGTGAATTTGCAAGGAATCGTCCATCTATCTTATGATATTTACGTTGACACCTACAGTGGGTGTTTTTTAAGTTATTTTTTCTAATAATGTAGTTTCCTAGATGGACATTCTTAGAATCATTTATGAATCTTAAGATTTGTGCAGCAAATAATTTTATTTGCTTAAGGTTAGAAACACATCGTAATTTGTATATATTTCATGCAGCCAATTAAAATGAATAGAAGTTCAGTACGATGCATGTTTCTAATCGCCAAATGGGTTGCCTTTAGGTCAAAACTTCATTGGGTTGAGCTTCACACATGGATTATAGGAAAGTTAAAAATAATTTTGTACTGTACATATGTTATGTTTTGAGACATTTTAGATCATTTCCTTAATTATAACTTCTATTATATTTATTGAATAACTATTTTGTGCCAAGTGCTGGGATTCATGTATGAATGAAAAAGACACAGTTTCTGCCCTTTGGGAACAAGGGTCAAGCAGATTAAAATTCTAACTTCTATTTTTTTTTTTTTTTTTTTTTGTAAGGAAAATTCTAACTTCTTAAAAAAAAATTTTTATTTATTTATTTATTTATTTATTTTTTCAGGAAAAGATAGAAGCAATTAACCAAGCCATAGCCAATGAGTATGAAGTTCGGAGAAAGCTGCTAATAAAACGTTTGGATGTTACTGTCCAGTCTTTTGGTTGGTCTGACCGAGCTAAGGTACACATTGAATAATTTAAAAGAGCAGAGTATTTATAGACTTGATCCTTAAGCATTCCTAGTACCGTTTAGATACAGTGGAGACTACAAGAGAAGTACATAGGAAACACACAGAGGAACCTTTCTTTTCAGTATTGTCCAGCAAACCCTGTATGTTATAGACCCTTCGTGAGAGAAATGGAGTGTCTGAAAATTACTAAAATAATAACTTTTAAAATTATTTTACTATACTTTAACAATTTAATTTCATTGGATTTAGAAAGACTAAATATTATGATTTATAGAATTGGAGAATAAGACTTATTTTAGCTTAAATGAGATAATCCAGTTTAAAGGTCTTGGTCATTCAACAGTAGATATTTATTAAATATCTGTTATATGATTACGAAGTGGGAATTAATGGACACGATTAATTTAACCTTAAAACCCTGAAATGGAACTAAATCGTGAATTTTTGGGCAGGTTGGTCCAAATGTTAGTATAAGATGTTCCCTTAATAGTGCATTCAATTTTTAAATTTTTAAAAATATATATTTTATTCATTTTTTTTTTACAGAGAGGAATAGAGAGCTAGAAACATCGATGAGAGAGAATTATCGATTAGCTGCCTCCTGCACACCCCCACAGGGATGCGCCCGCAACCAAGGTATATGCCCTTGACCAGAATCGAACCTGGGACCCTTCAGTCCGCAGGCCGATGCTCTATCCACTGAGCCAAAACGGTTTCAGCCATTCAATTTTTAAAAAAAATACATATTTTTATTGATTTTAGAGAGGAAGGGAGAGCAAGAGAGAGAAACAAACATCAATGATGAGAGAGAATCTTTGATTGGCCGCATCATGCACCCTCTCCTGGGGATCAAACCCGAAACCCAGGCATGTCCCCTGACCAAGAATCGAACCATGACCTCCTAGTTCATACATCAACACCCAACAGCTGATCCATGCCGGCTGGGCAATGCATTCATTTTTAAAAATGGATTTTTCTCTGAATTTTAGTGAATTGACTCAGTATTTTTATTTAGTTCTCCAATAATCTTGCTAATATATTAGTTTCACAAAAATCTTGAAACCTTAGCAAAGTCCTATTTGACTTAATTGTAGGGGTAGATATCTATTTGGTTATGGCATTTTCGTAATAGAAGGGGATCTTAGAGGTCAGTCTTAATTCCCCTTATTTTGCAACTAAAAAAGATGGCAACCTAGATAAATGGGAGACTTTGCCTAGTATTTCATAGCAAGTCAATAGTACCAGAAGTAAATTGTTCTCTTCTGTGATTGCTGTTTAAGAAATGCAAGTTCTTCCTTGAATTATCTTTGATAAAAATAATCATTTCACCCTCAGATAGTAGCTACAGTTTAAAGAAATAAATAATCTACAACTTTCAGCTAGAGAAACATAGGATGATTGATGAAAGTACACTGGGAAATTGATACCATGGTTCTAGTCTTGGCTAGTCTTGACAGTAGGCACCCTGATACTCTGAGCTTCCCTATACTCTCCTCATTTTTGACATTTTTAAGATGCTGCGTTTAATTTAGGTGATATTTGAACTATAATACACAGTGATTGTATGAAATATATTGAGGATAAGGAAGGCCTATACAAATTATTTAACTTGCACAAATCTATTTTTTCATTTAATGGAATTTATGTAGTGACATCTCATTTTGTAGAAATTATTTTAATGTGCACAGTGAACTTTTATTTAATATGAGATAAAATTTATGCTCTTATATCTCACTTTGACATTGCATTTTAAATCAGTTTTATTTGAAACATAAAACCCATTTTCTCAAAGGTATTTGTTTCCATACAGCAAACATTGATTAGAGTACTTATTTAGATACAATAGTGACTTGAAGAAAAATAAATATAAGAAATTCAGGAAACATTCCCCAAATTATGGAATGATAATTTTTTTATTCTTTTCATTATTAAATCTTTAAAAATAAAAGTCACAGATCATTTTTTTCATAACTACAACAGCTGTTTGCATTTTTAGTATATATTTTTTGCTCATGTTTAATCATGGTAAATTACCTTTTTACATTCTATTTTGTTATGTAATGTTATCCAAACATTTACCATCAATATTTGAGTACCTGCATATAACCAAAAGGCATACCAAATAATTTTGTTCTTGTGCTGACTTGATGTGTATTATAGTTGTAGCTATTGTTTCTGTAATTTAATAGATAGGAATTGTTGCTGTCTCCCAAAATTTAGGTTATTCTAATTTGCATATATTGAAAATGTTTTATATTTGTTTGAACTTAAATTCTCTTGTGTAAATTTCGTCTTTATATTTTTTACTTATCTTTTGTGGTCTTGTGTTTGAAATAAATTTAATGACTTGCCCAAGTTTTCTAATTTCCCAGTGATTTGTCTCTCTCTTTAGATCTAGCATCTTAATCATTAGTTACACTTCTACTAATGGTTAATATAGATCCTTTGTCCTTATTTATTACTTATACCAGGGGAAAGCATTAAATAGGGGGGGTCACTTTTGTAAGAAATGTATCATGTTATTGTGTTAGCATAATTAGTACAAATTAGTCACAGCTAGCATTTTTTATCTCATAATAAGCAAAGATGGGAGAATTACAAAGCAAGTATCAGACCAATGGCAGGGGTGACCTTCACAGTCCAAAATCGCCCGTCTACCCCCCTGGGTACCTCTTCTTTTTTACCCCCAAAATATACACAATCATTTCTTGCTGTACTGGAATAGAGTTCTTGACTAGGTAGAAGCAATGGTGAGCATATAACTTATCCCCTTTCCATCTACCAGACATTTTGGAAATCTTTTAACTTATAGAATATGAGTGTTTATATTCATTTTGAAAACTGACATTTTCTTTGAACATTTTCTTTCAACAGAGTCACACAGAGAAATTAGCAAAGGTTTACCAGCCGAAACGTTCAGTCTTATCTTCTAAAAGTACTATTTCTGTTGCTCACCTTTTGGCTGCAAGACAAGACCTGTCAAAGATTCTAAGGACAAGCAGTGGCTCTGTAAGAGAAAAGTCTGCCTGTGCCATCAATAAGGTGATTAGAGAGCCTTTGTCTTTCTTTCCAATGCAGGTATTTCCGTGTACAAAACAAAATGGTTTAAAATGTCGTTCCTCTCCCGCAGGTGTTGATGGGCAGGGTGCCTGACAGAGGCGGCAGACCCAATGAGATTGAGCCCCCGCCCCCGGAGATGCCGCCGTGGCAGAAAAGGCAGGATGGCCCCCAGCAGCAAGCAGGAGGCCGAGGCGGAGGGAGAGGCGGCTACGAACATTCCTCCTACGGAGGACGAGGCGGTCATGAACAAGGAGGGAGAGGTGGACGTGGTGGCTACGACCGCGGTGGCTACGACCACGGTGGCCGAGGGGGAGGAAGAGGAAATAAGCACCAAGGAGGCTGGACAGATGGAGGGAGCGGAGGAGGAGGAGGAGGTGGCTACCAAGATGGTGGCTATCGAGATTCGGGCTTCCAGCCAGGTGGCTACCATGGTGGCCACGGCGGTGGCTATCAGGGTGGCGGTTATAGTGGCTTCCAGACAACTACTTACACAGCAAGTGGATACCAGGGTGGTGGATACCAGCAGGACAATAGATACCAAGATGGCGGGCACCATGGTGATCGAGGCAGTGGGCGTGGGGGGAGAGGCGGGCGCGGAGGCCGAGGCGGGCGCGGAGGCCAGGGAGGAGGTTGGGGAGGAAGGGGGAGCCAGAATTATCACCAAGGGGGACAGTTTGAACAGCACTTCCAGCACGGAGGCTATCAGTATAATCACTCTGGATTTGGACAAGGAAGACATTACACTAGTTGAGGCTACGGGACCTACATTTTGCTAGAGCTCAAGTAATAGAAACTTAGTTTAAGAATCCTGAGTCCAGTATGGATTTTGAATGCGAGACCCCAAGTGGCAGGCAGGTTTCCTGCCTGGCACAAGCATTGTAGGTCTTCATTCAATTCTGTTGGTGGGTTGTGTTTTTTTTTAATGGACTTACATAATGCTGTTTATTTGAGAAACACGTACAACATCGCTCCTTTGTATGAAGAATTTTTTTAAAGGTAATTAACATTGCCTTTAATTGACCAGTAGACTAATTCCACAGTCAGAACATGCATACTTTTTTGAAGAAATTACTTGAATAAGTAGTTTTCAATATACAGTTTTGAAAATGAGGATTCTCCTAGATTTTTTTAGATTTACAACTAGGAAGTCTTCCTCATATTAACAACCCATTTATATGCGTTTTCCTTATACTATTCTAATGTCTATTTTTCAAGCACAGTTTCCACCCTGGTTGGCTTTTTATTTGGAGAGGTTATGCCACATTTGCTTCCTGATAGAACTTTTAGGTCAGTTCCTATTAACTGAGCTCTTCTGCAGATAGCACATTCGGTAGCCTTACCCTCTTGATGGAATATTGTACCACAAGCGGAACTCAGAAAACCTTGAACGTGGCCAAATTCCGTCAAGATTTATTAAAGCAAACTAAGTTTTGAGTCTATGGTACATGTAGGCATTTAGTGAAGTATAGCAATTCAAACTGACCTGCATTCATTCAAAACAAGTTCCTCCTTCAACCCTATTTTTACTTGAAATCTGCTAGAAGAAACAGCAAACTGAAATTTGTTTTATGCACGAGTTAATACCACTGGCTCAGCAAATACAATTTAGTTTGCTTTGGGCAGGAGACTTTTTTTTTGTAACATAAGAAATGCACTACAGAGAAAGAGGACAGATTTTTGCTTAGTGCAGGAGGCCCTTTATTATTGCTGCAGAAAACAAAAGCCTGGCTGAGCTGATGTTTTACATTCTCCTTTACTGAAAACTACATGACACTTCTTGCTGGGTTTTTGTATACTTAAAACATTGTCAAGCTGTGAAAGAAAATGGCTGGAGGTGTGCTTTGTGTGAAAGGTGAGCAATAAAGTATCTACGTTCTCTGTGGTGGTTGCGTTTTGTTTTAGCTACTTTTTAAAAGGAATTATTCTGCACAATTGCTTAAAGCTTATGAACTAAGGTCCATGTCACTGCCCTTCTCCATCCCTCCCCCTCCTCCCCCCACCCTGGAGATTCCCGAGTGTTCTCTTAAAACATAATTTGTAGTGAGAGGTAATGTTTACCCTAGAACCTTAAGTAAATCGAAAGATAGCTGTTTCCAAACCGACCTTTTACTATGTTGTTGCTAGAATATGTCATTACTCATATGTGACCACTGGGTGTAGCTGTTGCTACACAGTGTATTAGGCACAGGTAAATTATAACCCCATCTTTTAGGGATTTTGTTTTATATTCTCCATTCTTCCTAAGAACGAGGGACATTTTTCTTAAATGGATTTTTCTTAAAAATATAAATATATGCTTGTAAAAAAGTATTTCCTGTTTCTACTAAATTGGTTTTTTTAGAGCAAGGAATCAACTTGTCTTGCCATTAAAATTATTCTATTTGCTATTGAGATAAGCACATTGCTTTGATAGCTAAAACCATTTTTGAAAGTCTGCCTTGATTTTTTGTTAACTTTACCTGTTCATTAGATTTTTTTGGCTAGCTAAGTTCTGTCTGGAAAGTTGTAAGTTTTGGTCTCTGCTATTTAGTATAATTAGTAGTTGCTTGTTTGTTTTTTAACCCTTTGCACTCCGCTGTCCCCTCTCGGGGGACATCGGAATTCTAGCATATCACTCGGATGTTCCCTCTCAGGGGACATTGCAGTTTATTAGTGATTACGGGGAATTGAGTTAATTCAACGCACGTGTCCGCCGCAAAGTAGCGTCGAGTAGCTGGTAGCCAATGTCCAGAATGGTTCGGAGTGCAAAGGGTTAAATATATTTTTATTGGTTTGGGGGGGGGGGGAATCATTGGAATCAGCTGCCTTCTTCATGCCCCATACTGGGGATCAAACCTGCAACCTGGGCATGTACTGGAAACAAACCCAAGACCATTTAGTCTGCAGGCCAATGCTCCACTAGACACATGCAGGTGGCGTTTGCCGCTCTGTTGACTAATGAGTTTGCTGACCATTGCGAAAGTTTTTCCTTCAGGTTAAAGACTTTAGTCTTTAAACATTTAAAATTTTTAAATGTTTTTCCCTGAGGCAGTGGTTGGCAAACTCATTAGTCAACAGAGCAGCAAACTGAGGCTTGCCAGCCGCAGTTTGCCGACCACTGCACTAAACCAAACTGGCTAAGGCAGGAGTTTCTTATTGTCAAGGTTTCATATCTTAAAATGTTACATTTAGTATTTTCCTTAATTTTACCTAGTCTCAGAATATACCTAATGACTGTTGCATTCTTTTGAAATATAATTTCATTTTTATGGTTAATAGATTGCTCTTCAAATATGAGCATATTAGAAAGTAAAATGATACATTTATCCATGATGATTCAAAAATTTTCATTTTCTGCTTCAAACTATAATTTTTTCACGTTATGAAACCATAAAGGAATTGTCTTTTAGTTTCTTTTTGATGTAGATTTTATTCTCTAGAAATAGGATATTTCAAACCACCAGTTTTATTATATTAAAATAATAATAAAGTTACTAGATTTCTTAATAGAACAAGTATGTTGATCTTACACTCTTAACCTTGTAGTAAATAATGAATAGGGTATGTGGGAATTCTTTGGAGAAACAAAAATTAGGAGTAAATTTTTTACCTGAAATTTCAAAATATTGTCTCTCAGACAGATTGAGACAAACTTTTGTTAGTGCTTTGTTTCCTCCCTATACCAGGAACTAGAATGGGATATCAACACCATGAAAATTGTCAAAGATAAGGCAGTGTCATGTTCATTTCTTGCTCTAGATCCAAAAATCGAGCTAGTGTCCAACTAGTGGGCACAAAATAAATTCCTGCTGAGGGAAAGAAAGCATTTGAAGTCATTTCTCTAAATACTTAACTATTGTCCCACTGCCTAATTCACTTCTACATCACTAGAGGCCCAGTGCATGAAATTTGTGCACTGGGGGACTGGAAGGGGGCGGGAGGAGGTGCTTCAACCCAGCCTGCACCCTCTCGCAGTCCAAAAGCGGGCATCCTTAGAGCTGTCGCAGAGGCTGGAGAGGCTCCTGCCATCGCCGCTGTGCTGGCCAGCTGTTGGTCCAGCTCCTGGCTAAGCGGCTCCCACCCTTGGGAGCGCACTGACCTTGAGGGGGCAGCTTCTGCACTGAGCGCTCCACCGTTTGGTCGATTTGTATGTTAGCCTTTTATTATATAGGATCTTATGCTTATGTGTTTATTTTTTTAGGTTTTGCACACTACCTTTCTGGATACTTTCGCCTTTTGAAAATTTAGGTTTAGCTAAATAGAAAAATTACATTCATCACTAAAGTTATATAAAACTTTCTGGTGCTTGTCTTTTTCTCTTGTTCTTCACTAATGTGATTCTAACCACTAGAAATGTTCATTTTGTTGTTCAGCACTGCATTTCCACATTTCAAGAATCCCTGATTGGAGCAGGTATGCACGCCAGTGTTTGGACTCATTCACCTTTTAGTTGCCTGCAAAGTCACGTTGCTAAAAAGCATTGCATAAACATAACTGTTGGCATGAGAACTTACACAGTAAGTCATTCGCTGCCCACTACGGGTCAATGAAAAAGTTTGGAATTGGAGGGAGATTCTCAAAAGAAAATGAAGTGCTGCGATGACCAGTGTGTGTTATGTTACACTTTCTTCAAGAAGAAAAGCCTGCAGTTCAATAAACACTTGGGTGCCTGCTAGTCCAGGCTTTGTGGTAGGCATTTGAAGCACAAAGGTAAGTTAGGAAGTCCCTGCCTGTGGGAAATGTCCAGTGGCAGATGCAGATGCAAATGCAGAAGCTTGCAGTATACTATGGTTTTAAAAATGAAAGGTCCCAGAGTATTGGAGTGACACAGTTTTCAGTATTGCTGACATGAGGTGAGGTGGAAATTGGCAGAAGTTGGAAAGGGTGCAGATGCCAGGTAATGGAGGGTTCTACATACCTTTCTAAATTTGGTGTTACTTGGACCTAGTTTATGGACCTTGGTATGCCAAGGCATGGACGGATAATGGATTCTGTGTAAATCATTGGCTAAAGAGTAGAGAATGGACTTAAGGCAGGGGCAAACATTGGATTGAGAAACACAGAGCTTAAACTAACATAGACTAGGGATGGGGAAGGGACAATTCAGGAAATAACAAGAGTTAAGACCACCACATTTATTAATTGGCATAAGAAATTTGGTATGATTCCGGGTTCGTTTGTAATTCAGTGGCAATAACATTAATTGTAACCAAATTTAGGAGAATTGGGGGGGGGGGTAGGTGTGGAGGGACTGAATGACTACAACCTATCAAAAATTTATTTTTATCTGGCAATCAGTATCAATGCTATTTTTGAACGAGACATGTACAAGATGATGGAGATAAGATTTTCTTAGGGAAAGGTATGAAAAGTACTATCACGTCTTCTGAGCAGATTCCTTTACTCCCAGTTGTATATATTATAGCTCCCAGCACTTAAGGCTCTCATTAACACCATCTCTAAGGTCTTTGTCTCCTAAGCCCTTAGGTGCTTTAGATTCCTTTATCCCAATAGAGACCAGTTCACAGGGGCTAGAAGTCAGCTACACTAACGTGAGTCTACAGAAATCAGTTTCATTCTCACTTATTCTCAATTATCAGAAACTAATGAAAAAAGTCAAATGAAACAAGCAGAAAGTCAATCCCAACCTAAAAGATGAGGGCTATTTTAGTACATATAAATATTTTTATTTACTAGAGGCTCAGTGCATGAAATTTATGCATGGGTGGGGTCCCTAGGCCTGGCCAGCAATCATGGCCAATCAGGTTCCCCCTTCTCTCCCTTTCCCTTGCCACCCACGTCTACCACCACCCACCCCCAGTCACCCATTCCATTCTGGGGGCCTGGCCCTGATTGGGCGATCAGGGCCTGCTGGCCAGGGGGAGGGAAAGGGAGGTTGGCTGGCAGGTCCCATTGGCAATCGAGCCTGCGGGCTGGGGGCAGCTTCTGCATTGAACATCTGCCCCCTGGTAGTCAGTGTGTGTCATAGTCAACAGTCATTCTGTCACAATGGTCACTTAGGCTTTTATATATAGAGATATTTTATTGATTTCAGAGATGAAGGGAGAGAGGGAGATAGAAACAAAAATAATGAGAATCACCAAAAAGCATGTCCCACCCTGGGGATTAAGCCTGCAACCCAGGCATATGCTCTCACCAGGAATCAAATCATGACCTCCTGGTTCAAAGAACAACGCTCAACCACTGAGCCCATGCCAGCTGCGCTTAGTATCTTATTTACAATATGATGAAATATAATGGCTTTAAGTCTTGTGACACTGTTCTCTATCAATTAACTTCTTACCCAGATATTTTAGTGCATACTACAGAAAACAAAGGAACAGAGTGTTCTCCCTAGAGGAACGCACTCTATTACAAATACTAAGGATTCACTTAGAACAGCAGGACTCAGAACTTGGGTGCATGAGCTATGTGACCTTGAGCAAGTTATTTAGCCTAGCTAAACCACAACATTCCAATCTGTAAAATGGGAGTAGTAATTCCCACCTTCGAGAGTAGCTGTACAGATTAAGTGTGACGATCTGTAAAATGCCTACCACAATATATAATACATAATATGCACTCACTGTTTAGTTACTGTCAATACAGAGGTAATTACTACTCTGGAATACCGTAAACAGAATCTTAGGGAGAGGATCTGTCTTCCCTTCCTGATTCAAGTTTGGAACAAATGTTACAAAGTACATAGCATTCAGTCCATATAACTCTCAAATAGCCACACAATACGGAAGAGACGATGGTCAATAGTATGCACCCTTCTGATTTTAAATTACAGGGTTTTTTCCAAATATCAGAATCCTTTTCATTGCGCTTAGTATGTATTTGATGATACCAGCTTTAAAACTAGGCTACCAACTTACACCACACACCAGAATAAACTCAAAATGGGTAAAAGACTTAAATATAAGTCGTGAAAATGTAAAAAATCCTAAAAGAAAACATAGGCAGCAAAATTTCAGACATTTCTCATAGCAATATGTTTGCTAATACATCTCTGGGGGCAAGGGAAACAAAGGAGAAAATAAACAAATGGGACTATATCAAAATAAAAAGCTTCTGCACAGCAACAGAAACCATCAACAAAACAAACAGGGAGCCCACTGTGGGAGAACACATTTGCCAATGATACATCTGGTAAGGGGTTACAACCCAAAATATAGAATGAGCTCATACAACAACAAAAGGAACACAACCCAATTTTAAAAACAGGCAAAGGACCTAAATAGCCACTCCTCCCAAGTGGACACACAGATGGCCAAGAGACATGAAAACATGCTCAAAGTCACTGATGATCTGAGAGATGCAAATTAAAACGACAATGAGGCATCACCTTACACCTGTCAGAACGGCTCCCTTCAACAAATCAACAAATGACAAGTACTGGTGAGGATGTGCAGAAAAGGGAAACCTAGTACACTGCTGGTGAAAATGCAGACTTGTGCAGCCACTATGGAAAACAGTATGGAGTTTCTTCAAAAAATTAAATATGGACCTGCCATTTGACCCAGTGATCCCACTTCTAGGAATATAACCTAAGAAACCCAAAACACCAACCAGAAAGAATGTATGCACCCCTATGTTCATAGCAGCGCAATTTGCAATAGCTAAGATCTGGAAACAGCTCAGGTGCCTGTCAGCAGATGAACAGATAACAAAGCTGTGGGACATGGAATACTCTGCCGCTGTACAAAAGCAGGATCTCTTACCCTGTGAGACAGCACAGAGGGGCCTACAGGAATCAGTCAGTCAGAGAAATACAAGTATCACATGGTCTCACTCCTATGTGGAATCTAAAGAACAAAATAAACTGATAAACAAAATAGATCCAGAGACATAGCAACATGGAACAGACTGATGAATCTCAGAGGGCAGGAGGGGGTGGGTGAGTGGGTGGGAAGAGATTAACCGAAGAATTTATATACAAACTAGTACATGCAGAGTTCATGGACACAAACAACAGTGTGGTGAAGGTCTGGGGTAGGAAGTGGGGTAGGCTAGAAGGGGTCCATGGAGGAAAAGGGGAGATATCTGTAATACTTTGAACAATAAAGATAAATTAAAAAAATAAAATAGAAAACAAAACAAAAACACACACACACAAAGGAAAAAAACACCAAAACAAAAACACCTGCAAACAAATCTCAGATCTTCCTCCTGTGAATTGCCCAGAGTGTAACATCCTCAAGGTGCCAAACAGACACCACCAAATATTGCTTCAAGGACTCCTCCTTTAACATTTAGTCAAAGCATGCTAGCCCTTTAAATCTCCTTAAGCTTATTTCCCTTAATGGTCAAGTTGGCCTTAGGATAGTCTGAGTTCAGAGCAACCAAAAACAATGTGTCTTAGTTATACGGTGTCTTTTATTTTTTTATATTTAAAAAAATATATATTCTAAAAATGAATTTCAAAGAGGAAAGTAGAGAGAAGGAGATACAGGAACATCAGTGATGAGAGAGAGGTATTGATCAGCCACCTTCTGCACACCACTGGGGACGGAGCCCGCAACCCGGGCTTGTGCCCTGACCAGGAATCCATCAGGGACCTCCTGGTTCATAGGTCAACGCTCAGCGGCTAGCCACGCCGGCCAGGCTATATGACGCCTTTTAAATACAACCATTTTACAAAAGTTAAATCTCTTAAAGCACTTGCATAAAACTCTCAGCTCAAACGTTAAATGACATCTTTCGGATTCAGGGGTCTGTATGCAATAAGATGGCTAAAACTCATCAGCTCATGGCATGAGACACTCCAATCACAGTGGCTGCTCATTTCATTTTATGGCAAATAAACAACTTTCTTACACTTAACGATAAAATAGTTTGAATGCAGTAAAACCTCAACATAACGGACTAATTCGGGGGATGGGGGGGGGGGGTTGTCCGTTAAAGCTGAAAGTCTATCTTATAATGAAGTAGCTTTTCCCAATGCACATGTTAAAAAAACTGACAAATTAGTTGACCTCTTTTTACTGCACGTTTGTGCCATGAAAATTAAGTATGAAAAGTTCCATTTCACAGACGTTTTCTGTGGATATGACTAGTCTTAAGTTTAGGCAGAAAAGTCTAGTAAACGCGAGCACTCACCAGTCACCGCCGTCACCGGAGTGAGCAGAGGCCAGGCCCGCCGCGTGGCTGCCCGCACGTGGCAGCGCCAGCTGCACCTGTTAAGGCCGCCGCAGAAAGACATGCCACGTGGAACTGAACCAGGTACCGCTGGTTTGCGGTGTGATCACGTGCTAGTCATTAGCTGAACATCATCTACAAGCGGCGATTCTTGGCTTTCTATAGGCCCGTGGTCGGCAAGCCGCGGCTCGCGAGCCACACGCGGTTCTTTGGCCCCTTGAATGTGGCTCTTCCACAAAATACCACGGCCTGGGCAAGTCTATGTTGAAGAGGTGGCGTTAGAAGAAGTTTAAGTTTAAAAAGTGTGGCTCTCCAAAGGAATTTCAATCGTTGTGCTGTTGTTATTTGGCTCTGTGGACTAATGAGTTTGCGGACCACTGCTATAGGCTATATCGGTGTAGATATGGGATATTTATTTATGTCCGCAACATTATGACAGTGTTTTTCTTCCCAACGTATGTCCTATTTCCTAAAGTTTGTTAAGAAATAACAACAACAAGCACAGTGAATTAATAACAACAGGATAACCTGTTAATTTAATATAAGCAAATCTTGGTTAAAAGCATTTTAAAATGAATAGGGTGTTAATTTGCACATATGAATACAGACCAGAAATTTTGTCTGTTAAATCGAGGTCTGTGAAATCGAGTATTTACTGTATAAATTTTAAAGTTTATAGTGAGAAAGGCTTACAGACCACTACCTGGTAAATGTCTGGTGTATCTGAGGGACCCACATTATGTATCCACGATCGTAGACCAGCGCGATCTCTCTGCATACTGTACGCCAGCCAAACCCTTCTTACCTCATGAGTGTACAGAACATCACCTATGAAATTATCATAGCTTTAGGAAAAAGAATGAGAGCAATGGGGAAGTTCCTGGAAAGAGGACTGTATTAGGAGTTTTTAAAAAATTGGTTCTTGTCTCTGTTCTGCTAATAAATAGTTCTGTGATTTTTTTTTCCTGTTTCATGGTTAATTATTATTTTAAAAATATATATATTATTGATTTCAGAGAGGAAGAGAGAAAGAGAGGTAGAAACATCAATGATGAGAGAAAATCATTGATTGGCTGCCTCCTGCACACCCCCTATGGGGGTCAAGCCCACAGCATCAGGCATGTGTTCTTGACTGGACTCAAACCCACAGGTCAACGCTCTATCCACTGAGCCAAACCAGCTGGGCCACAGGTAATTATGAAAAGTGTGACTATGCATTTTTCTGCAGTCATTTCTTGGGAATTTGCTACGAGGAAGCATATGTCACCCTTGTTCACCTTTCCTCCATTTGTTCCTTTGTGACACAGACCCTAAGAGGCTCCAACATCTTGCCACATTTGCTCTATCTCTTTATGCAAAACGTTTTTTTGACTGAACAATTTGAAAGTTCTTCATCTCTAACTACATTTTCTAAAAATGAAGACATTCTCCTGAAAACCCTAAAATCGCTATCAACGGAAGTGAATGAGCATTCAATACATCATTTAACATAAGGTCCATATTCCCCAGATGTTCCCTGAAAACATCTACTTTATTTATTTTTGGACTCAGAGTCCAATCAAGGTTTACAACACTGCATTTGGTGGGTTGCGTTGCATTTGGTTCACGTGTTTTATCTGATCCAAATCTGTTCCTCCCCCTCCTTTTTCAAGTTTTTATGACAATTTATTTTTGAAGGGCTTACGCCAGCTGCTGTGGTCATGCTTCCCTTGTGCTCTTATATATAAACTGCAAGTCACTGGATGTGAATGCCAACGTGCTCGCCATTGACATTTTAAAGAGAAAATTAAGTAAATATTTTGGTTTGAGGTCCAAGTAGTCTCTAGACTTCAGCCGGCAGGATTTGGACACAGCTGGAGAAAGCTATTTCCTGCTGAGCCTTAAATTCCAAGTAGCTTCCTATCATCACCACTTTGAATGAATGGTTGTAAAATAAATGACGTACTTTTTATTTTATTTTATTTTTTTAAATACATTTTTATTGATTTCAGAGAGGAAGGGAGAGGGAGAGAGAGAAACATCAACGATGAGAGAATCATTAATTGGCTTCTGTATGCCTCACATTGGGGATCAAGCCCACAACTTCAGCATGAGCCCTGACTGGTAATCAAACTGTGACCTCTTGGTTCATAGATCCATGGTCAACCACTGAGACACACCGGCCAGGCATAGTTTTTAGTTTAAAAATTAGTTTTTGTTTCCTTTTTGTCTCCCTGTAGTTTTTTTTGAGAGCTAGCCTCTTAATCAGGTGTATATGTTGCTCTATTTTTCTCTAAACTCATTTACATTTTACCCATTTGGTTTCTTTATTTTGCCTACTTATTTTCAAACAGAGCAAGAATAACTGATCTTAGAAAATGGACAAAAACTAACTACACACAGTGCCAGGAATAAGAAAAACTTTGAGTATTTTTCACATATGCTTCTTTGCTTGGATAAGCCTTATTTGACACAAAGGTTAGTTGTTATTTTCTTAATATATATATTTTTTTATTTCAGAGAGGGAGAGGAAGAGAAAGGTAGAAGTATCAATGATGAGAGAGAATCATTGATTGGCTACCTCCTTCCCCCACCATGCCTGGCAAGTCCTCTGACCATGGAATCAAACCGTGACCTCCTGGTTCATAGGTTGAAGTTCAACCACTGAGCCATGCCAGTCTGGTGACACAAAATTTAGTTAAATGATGTATTTAGAGCCTCCAAAGTACACAGCCCTGTATCACATACAGTCTGAGATCTTGAAGACAATTTTAGAGTAGAACCCTGTTTAACTGAAAAATAGTATTGGCTAATTTAAAAGGTCTTTACGGTGTATTTTTACAAATATTATTTGACTTGATCTTTATAACAACTCTAAGAGGTAGCTGAGGAAGGTGGTGAAAACTCTCTTTTTCAATTAATGAAATTGAGACTCAAATAGGATCTCATGACTCTAAGGGAGAAAGATGGAATATAAATCTGGCTGTGGATTGCATACCAAAGGTATACTGTAATTGCATTTGACTGAAATTACCTCCTCAGTTGTTTAGAGCAGTGTCGCCAACCTTTCAGACCTCACGGATCACTAGTGGTACATAGACCACCAGTTGGTGAAAGCTGGTTTAGAGTTTTGTATATTTTGGCAAAACCAATATGTTTATCTTAGGAATATTATGCCCTTACTATTAATAACAGTTTAACAGTTCTCTTCTGTAGTCCTGCATTATTAAATACCAACCCCCCCTCCCCCCAACTTTTGGAGAATCTTTGTTACATAGAACAATGCATATCTAGGGACATTTGTTGCTCTAAAAAGCAACCACTCAACCTAAATTGTTCAAATACCATTAGGGCCATCCACTGGTGTAGGCAGATATAAAAATGCCTCAACCCAATTTGTATGTCCTCCAATGAAGACCCAGTTGCATCATCTAGCTGGCATACCCTCTCCTGGTGCCTAATACTATTCACTGGTAAGAGTTTTGTTTTTGTTTTCTACCTAAAAGGTGACCACAATCATCCAAACCACAAAAGGAAGGTCTGGAGGAATCTCCTTCTGCTCCAACCTTGGTTTCTCCTATTTTGTTTATTTTGCTGATTATGAGAAATTGGTAGACTGGAAACATCACAATCGCCATTGATTGTGAGTAAATGATATAATCTTAATTATCGAGTTGTTCATTATGGACTCAAATTTCTACAAATAGTATAGTGTATGTACATATTTATATACATATACACACATATAGTTTGTGCCTGTAATTGGCAAACTCATTAGTCAACAGAGCCAAATATCTACAGTACAACGATTGAAATTTCTTTTGAGAGCCAAACATTTTTAAATTTAAACAATATAGGTAGGTACATCGTTATTAACTTAATTAGGGTACTCCTAAGCTGCCCTTTGATAAAAACTTAAGGGACCAAAGAGTCACATGTAGCTCGTGAGCCACAGTTTGCCGACCACTGGATATGTACACACATATGTTTATTTTATTTTATTTTATTTTATTTTATTTTATTTTATTTTGTGTTTTTTTACTCAAAAGTAGCCCATACTGAGTGGCAAGAATATAATTACTCTGAAAAGGAAAAGAACAGTCTAACATTTATTAAGTTTCTTCCTGAATTTTCTTAAATTAAAAAACAACAACACAAGAAAGGTTGCTTATACTTAAACTGCCATATTTTTTTTTGTTTTTAATTTTGTTAGCATGTATTTCGTTGCATTTAGGAATAAGAACAGATAGCATATATACATAAAACCAACACGTGGGGGTGGCTGTTTACCTTCTGAGATGTTTCCACATGGTGAATCCTCATATTACTTGGCTTAGTCACGGCTCCTTCAACTAACAACTTCGCTTAATTTTCAATCTCTCTGCAAATCCATCTCTGCATCGCACAATTACGCCAGTTCTAGCAAATTTGGGACTGTATTTTAAGCAACCACCTTGCCTTAATGCCCACAGGCTCTCAACTTCTGAGTGTAGAGACCAAGCATTGCTTGTCTTTGCGCATCTAGCATAGGAAATGCCTAGAGCAGGTGCTCAACAAAGGTTTGCTGAGCAGAACTGGCCTCAACAACCTAATGGGAAGAGAGAAAAGAGGCAACTTTTTACTGAAGTGACTGCCTCAAATAGAAATGAATTCAACCTTACGTGGACTATTTATACACATACATTTCCAAATGGAGACCAGTGCACCTACTTCTATGGGGACAGTGTCTAACTGATCACTTGGTAGAAGGTCATGGCCCTCATCCCTAGACTCAATCCCATCTCTACCTTTGAACATCTTAAACCAAGTGCTCTCTCCTCTCATCATGTAACAAACAGGCCTACGGAGAGTTAGTTTGGGGCAAAGCTATATAAAAAGATATATAAAATATTGACGCTAAGATTGTAAATGAAATGTTGTTCATCAAAGCTGTTTTGTGATTTGCTTCTGATGATGCTCTTTTAATTATGGACGGTAATTTCTTAGGCCTCTTTTACAACGCCAAATTCTCTCTCTTAACAAATAAAATACTTAGAATTATTTTGAGTTTTTAAAAAATTGATGGTTGTTTTGTATTTCACTAAGTGGTTTGTGTTTCTTCTAAATTTTATCCCCAAAGATTTGAACTGTTTTTTTTTTTGTGTGTGTGTGGTTTTTCTTTGTGGTTCACATTTCTTAAGAGCAGTTTAAATAGAAGTCTTAATAAAGATCACTAACCCTAGTCAGGTGGGACAAGAAGAGTTAATTTTCAAATTACAAAATTCATAATTTATGGCAATTGTAAATATTAGCCTTTTTTTTTTATTAGGAGAGTTTTCATGGCTGTGTTGGAGCTTCCTAGTGATGCAGAATTGGTAAGACTTACGTGATATATAAATGTGTGACTTATTACACATCCTAATAGCAACCATGTTATTTTAAAAAAAATGTAAACAGCTTCTCCTTGCATCAGATGGTCACTTAGAAGAATCACTGCCTTCCAGGAACTGAATAGCATTCTTCTACCTCAAGAAAATATTAAGTCCTGGTCCCATCCAAAAAGCACACAAAAAAACCCTCAAGATCAACTTCTCATTAACCCCCGCCCGATCCCAAAACAAATTTTATAAAAATACTGAAATAATATTCTCACACAAAAAAAGCAAAGTCTGATAGAGAGTAAGTATCAAGTACATGCACAAAAGCTTCCATTTCACCCGTATATGATTGGCTCTAGAGAAAGATACATGAGAAGACCACCAACTACATAACACAGTCTTTGGGGCGCCTAACCAGGGGCAGGGGTGGGGAGGAAATAAATAGTTCATAGGGCAAGTCTTCTGTCCCATAGTCCAATCAGGGAGATCCCACGGTGCCACTAAGGCAGTAAACGTCCACATATCTTTTCAGGTAACTTCCTGAGGGTTGGACTGTTCTTCCGAGTTTCTCATCTTGCTCCTTCCAAATGCCAACGTGATTGCCTTCGGTGTCTTCAGCCTGAAGTCAGCCATCCTGCAAGACAAAGCAGAACCTGTTGCATGGCTGCGTCTCATTGGACAAAATAAGAGTGCTCCTAGAAGGCTGTTTATCCGAAGGACCATCCCGAGTGATCAGTCTGTACTCTCAAGATGTAGAGAGAATTAAAAGATCCTGTGTCCACCCAGCACATGAAATCGTAAAGGCGTCCACACAGAGGCTCCCATCCAATAAGGATGCTTGCCAATAAGGACACTTCTCCCTACAGGGTCCTCTACAAAGCACGGGTCCCTGCAATATTCCTTGTGGAGGTTTCCCTGTTATTTTGTCCTATCTATATATCTATCTATCTACCTGTCCATCTATCTATATATTTATCTATCGTCCTCACCCAAGGATATTTTTTCCATTGATTTTTTTTTTCCCTGAGAGAGAGAGAGAGAGAGAGAGAGAGAGAGAGAGAGAGAGAGAAAGGAAGGGAAGGAGGAAGGAGAGAGAGAAACAATATAAACAATATGAGACACATCAATTGTTTTTGCATGTACATGTCCCAACTGGGGCCAGGGATAGAGCCTGAAACCAAGTTATGTGGCCTTGACAGAATCAAACCCATGACTTTTCAGTCTGAGAGCTGATGCTCTAACCACTGAGAAAAACTGGCCAGGGCAAAGTTTCCTTTTTAGAAATTCGTAATATATATTAGCATAAGAATACTGAGAAAAATTATAAGGGAAAAAGATCTATATCTATACTGATATTTATAGGTGTATATATAGATAATCGTATTAAACTTTGTTTAGTCCACCATTTCCTAGCCTTTCTATGTTTAATTATTTTAAGTTAGCAGAAGATTATAAAAAACAAAGAAGCATTATAAAGAAAATATGCATATTCTTACTGCCAAGAGAGTAATCTTGTCTTTTTCTTGCCATCCAAAAGCCTAATGATCATTGGTGGAATGGTATCTACCACCACAGAAAATGTTCACACCCTTATATTTCAAAATGAATGCAAGTCCTAGAACTCCACGGAAGGAAAAACACAGATCATAAATCCAACTACTTTCTTTGTCTGTTTAACATTTTTACCTATTGGACTCATAAATATCATCTGAACCTAAATAATAAATGTGTAGATCATTCCTTCTAAAGTCATTCATTGGTCTTGCTTGACAGAAAAACTCTTAAATTTGAAAACTACATATTTAACCCTTGGTGCAATTTTGTTATATTTTTTCCTGCTTGCCTTTTCCCTAAACAAGGGTAAATATCTTCTTATTTTCTGCTGATTTGGGTGAGGATTAAGATTGTACACCAATACATTTTACATAAGAACATACTAACTTTTTCAATTAGCACAAATAAAATTAAGTACTAGTGGTCAGTGAACCGTCTCTATGATTTATCAGATCAGAAAATTGAAAGGGTAAGGGAACACATGAACATAAAGGTCCAATATTTAAAGAATCAAATCAAGATCTTTGTTTCTATCTCCTTATAGAGATTGAAGATTAGGAAATCTTACCCATGTATGGTAAGTGGCTGTTCTACACTCAACCCAGAGCAAGGATTAAGTAACTATGATGGTGCTAGCCAATGGAAGTGACCTCATGGCTAGTGAAACAAACACAGGTGCTCATCTGAATTCAAAGATGGTCCATGAGCGCTCTGGTTGGGCATCCTATTACTCTACCATAGAAGCTCTTTTTCTGAGATTTCAGTAACAGCCACTTTGCTCATGTCAATAGCCTCTGCAGGCTGAAGTGGTACTTCGGCTAACTAGGACAATTTTGAGCACCATCCAAAAAAATCTAACACTGACTCCTCGCTACTTTTTGGATTGCAGACTTTCTTAAGAAACTCTGCCCCAAAACTCTGCCCCAAAATGATGCATTATAATTTTACATAAAATATAATGCACTTTCATGAATTCCCCAGAGCCTTTTTTTAGACCCTAAGATCCCTTGCCCTATGATATCTTCCTCTATCACCAAGTCATGAATTTTTTTTCCTACCCACCCTTATATTCCAAGCTTGAACTATGTTAGACCATTAAAAGAAATACTATAATAGGACTGAAATATTTGCCAAGATGATTAGTAACGGGAACATTAAAAATAAAGTTGAATCCTGGCTGGTGTGACTCAGTTGCCTTAGCATCGTCCCATACACTGAGAGGTTGCTGGTTCCATACTTGGTCCCAGCAAATGCCCAGGTTTTAGGCTCTATCTCCAGCACGGGGCCTGTAGAAGGCAGCCAATCTATGCTCTTCTCTCTTCTCTTTTCCTTTCCCTTCCTCTCTAAAATCAATAAAAATGTATTTAAAATCAAAATAAATAAAGTTGGTATTGCAAATATACAAAGACAGAAAGTAAATTAGTTGGTTACCTAAGGCTGGGCTAGGCGGGAAGATGAGAAATGACCTCTAATGGGCACAGGGTTGTTTTTTTTTTAATGATATAGTAAATGTTCTAAAATTGGAATGTAGAAAAGGTTGTGAAACATTGTGAATATACTTAAAACCACTGAATTATATATTTCAAATAGGCAAATTTTATAGCATGTAAATTATGTGTCCATAAAGCTGTTTTTTTAAAGTTGGTGTTATAAGAGGCCTGGACAGTGTGGCTCAGTTGGTTGGGCATCATCCCATGCACTGAAAGGTTGCCTGTTCGATTCCTGGTCAGAGAACATGCCTGGGGTTCAGGCTTGATCCCTGGTGGGGAGTTTGCAGGAGGCAGCTGACCAATCTCACATCAATGTTTCTCTCTCTTTTGTGCGTGCAGTCTCTCTCTCTCTCTCTCTCTCTCTCCTCTCTCTCTCTCTCTCTCTCTCTCTCTCTCTCTCTCTCTCTCTCTCTCTCTCTCTCTCTCTCTCTCTCTCCCAATAAAAAATATTAAAACGAAGTTGTGTTATTAGAAAGGAAAAAAATGGCTCAGCAGGAACTTACAATAAACTTCATCTGACCGAAGCTATGTGTGGCCTCCTTATTGTCTTCAGTGACGAAGGAACTAGAGGAATTTTAATTAAAGGTTATTGGAGTTTGTCTCATCCTGAGAGACTATGTGCTTAGATCTGAAGAGTGTGGAATGTGGAGGACCACCCATAAGAATAAAGATCACTGGCTTGATCCAATAGGATCTCTGCCTAACCCAATATTCGGTTTATGAGACGGATTCAATAGGCAGACAATGGCTGCCCTCCATGACACTGCTTTGAAGGTTAGGAATACGACACCAATTTCCCCAAATCCTTTTTCTTAATACACTATGAATTGTTGACTAATAAATTTATCTAAGTCCATCTTGAACCAATTTATATTTTCAGCTTGTTCTAACAAGTTCCATATGCTTCCCAATTTGCTTTGGATGATTTGAGTGTAATTTTTGCGTGGAGGCAGAGTCCGGCTTAGAGAACTGTGAAATCCCCATGTCTCATTCTCATCATACCCTTCTCCATGAGACTGTCAAAGCCTCCTTTTATTTATTTATTAAAATATCTTTATTGATTTCAGAGAGGAAGGGAGAGGGAGAGAGAGATCAACGGTGAGAGATAATCATTGATCAGCTGTCTCCTGCAAGCCCCGCACTGGGGAATCAAGCCCTCAGCCCAAGCATGTATCCTTGACTGGAATCGAACCTGGGAACCCTTCAATCCACAGTCTAATGCTCTATCTACTGAGCCAAACCAGCCAGGTCAAATCCTCCTTTTAAAACAGGGGTAAGAGTTTCCAACTCTCCTTTATCTACCAGTCTTTCACTTCTACTGTCTCCTGATTCTAACTGGGAAGACTAAGCTGATTAGTATAGCACACTGGTATAATGACTACACACACCAGTCATGGGACATCATCTCAGTACACAGACATGGCCACCTTCACTAAGTTTTAGGACTCAACCAGTTCAGTTTTATATGTGACAAAACTGAGGTCCAAAGAGAAGAAACTATTTTGCCCAGGGTCACAAAACCAGCCAGTGGGAAAACCAAAAAGTGACATGTCTTTTCCTTTTCTTTTTTTTTCTTTCCTTTTCTTTTCTTTCCTTTTTTTTAATAGATTCTTCACAGAGAGGAAGGGAGAGGGATAGAGAATTAGAAACCGATCAGCATCAGCTGCCACCCGCACCCCCCCCTCCCCCCACCCTGGGGAACCCAAGTTCCCTTTGCCCACAACCAAGGTACATGCCCTTGACCAGAACTGAACCTGGGACCTTTCAGTTCTATCCACTGAGCCAAACCGGTCAGGGCAAAAGTGAAATGTCTTGATTCCCAACCATTCCGCTTTTGAAACTACCAGACTGTCTCCTGAACTCACTGTACCACTCATCTCAGCCCTGCCAGCTTCTCCTCTGATTTATTTGTGGTTTGACCCAGCACTGACCTCACCATCCTGTCTGGTTTCACCCATGTCTGCTTCATCCTGGTCAAGTTCAAACTCGGTGCCCCGGTCAACCACATCCACGCCAGCCTGTACCCTGGGCTTCTCATTTTCCCACTTGGCAAAGCCTTTGTCCTTCGCTGCTTTGTCATGAAACTTGGATTTCATCTTGGGGAAGGTGTGGGACCCTGAGTCTCCCCAGCCGGCCTCTGACCACACAGGCTCAGTCTGGGTGGCCTGGCTGGTGGTGGCCCGCTGCAGCCTCACGGAGATCTTGCGAGAAGAGCCTGTAACCAGCGTGATAGCTCTGCTGTCCAGGTCTTGGTGCCCAGCAGCGACGTCAGGAAACTCGAACACCTCATCCTGCACTGGAAGGGGGAAAATTATCGTGATTGTTTGGCATCTGATTGCTTAGTAGCAAACCATCCAAGTTGGTGCAAACAATTGGAGTCTGACAGGTCGGGTCCCAGAGCAACGGGCCAGAGGCAGAATGAAATTGGCTTCAGGTGAGTTGCACGTTAGACCTGAAAGCAGAGAGGAGTGAGGGCAACGCAAGGCTGTGGCCGCTGCTGCTCACCCTGAAGAATGCCTCGGTGTTTATAATGACTCTGACCGGGTTTAGACCCAGAACCCAACCGAGGTCCAGGTGAGGGAAGGGGAGCAGAGAGGAATGGTTGTAGTAAAGAGAGTAGAGGACATTACCTGGGGGCAAGGAAGGGCTTCCAGGCAGCGACCCTTGACCACTGCCCAAGGAGGGGGCCCGGGCAAATCTCCTGCAGGCCAGAACCAGGAGGTCTTTGCACTGCTTGTGACAATTGGCTCCGCAGTCTGAAAAATCCCGAAGCATCACAGGTGGTTAGTGAGAACCAAGTGCCTCTGGAGCTGACTGGGCTTCCAGGGTTGAACTCAAGCTGTTCACCCTCCTTCCCCCATCCTGGATTCTGTGTTGATGCTCAGAGCCTGACTCAGGCCCACCGGGTATGTCTAGGGGCTGGAAAAGGGCCAATGGGACTCTTGCCAGCCTGGAATTCCTATAGTTCTCTTATATTTGTTCAGCTTCTTTTCCTACAGTCCAGGGGTCCTCAAACTTTTTAAAGTGGGGGCCAGATCATGGTCCCTCAGAGAGCTGGAGGGCCGGACTATATGAACTACTAATTCCTACTGTAACACCTCGGCTGCGCTCACTGCCCAAAAAACCTGGCGGGCCGGATCAGGCTCCTCTGCGGGCCGCATGTGGCCCGCGGGCCGTAGTTT
This sequence comes from Pipistrellus kuhlii, assembly GCF_014108245.1. Classification (NCBI taxonomy): domain Eukaryota; kingdom Metazoa; phylum Chordata; class Mammalia; order Chiroptera; family Vespertilionidae; genus Pipistrellus; species Pipistrellus kuhlii. Next base: position 9,035,640 of record NW_023425438.1, read on the forward strand.
GAAGATGCCTGTCACAGATCACTGAGGTGCTGGGAGCCAACAAGCAGGGGCTAAGTTGGATGAGGAGTTCCCTTTGCCCCAAACTAAGTCACGTGAGTCTGAGGTTCTTTCCCAGGCCCTGCATTCCCCACAGAGAGGCAGAAGGGGGGCCAGAAGTAGAGTCTGTGAAATTTCCCATTAGAATGCTTTACTTTAAAAAAAAAAAAAAAGTAGAATATTAATTGCTACTTGGTGTAGAAATTTTTCTTCTACATTTCCCTTAGATTCACTGAGCAGATAGGATAATTTTAAAGAGTATATTTCTTACCATCAGAGGACCTAATGATTTCCAATACCTATTTCCCTCCAAATGGTCTTATTTCAAATGGTCTTGTAATGAATGACATCACAGAAAGATCAAGTCTTAATGACGTGTCCAGTCTATTTTAGTTTTTTTTTTTTTTTCACTCTCTGTGCCTTAAAGAGAAAATGTCATATGTACAAAGATGATGCAAGAGTTTAGCTGATATTCATCTTCATAAAAGTGTGTGTGTGTGTGTGTGTGTGTGTGTGTGAGTGTGTGTGTATCTGTCTGTCTTTTAAGGTACAAGGGACAGAAGCAGGATAAAACAGTAAGATATTGGAGTGTCTTTGCTGCTTGAAAGTAAAAATCCAAGTTAGAAAAGTAAAAATCCAAGTTAGACTAAGACACTGATACAAAGATCTAAAGGGAAGAATTTTGAGCATTAAACTGTGGCTCCCACTGAGATTCAGGAAAGCATTCTGTTCCTGCAAAATGAGGGCCCAACACTGAAAGATGACTAGGGAAAAAAGGCATCGCAAGGGATCATGAGTAATCTGAAGGCATCCTGTGATCAAGATGTCTCTTTCTGTTGTTTTGTGGTAGGCAGTTAGACAGACATGAGCAGAGCAAGGACCAGGGGCCAGGTACAGCAGCCACCAGGGTGGAAAGCCCTGGGTGCCTAGCAAAGGGCAATTATAGGATGGGACCTCGTGCCCAGGGTGACCTTTCCTTCCCTAGCACATTGAAGGTCATGTGATTTGGATCCCCTGACCTTTCCTCCCTAGAGATAACATCCTGGCCTCAGTTGCATTTCAGCTCAGTCCAAAAAAGCAGCAAAATCAGACCAGTGACGCCAAGGCTGACCTCAGGACCAGCTGTATTAAAGAAAAAGAACCCTTTGCCCTGGTGACAACCAATCAATCAAAGGAGAACCTGATTTTGAAAGGACACACCTGGAAAGCTGCTGAATATTTTACAAGATCTTCCCCTGGGATCTCCCCTAAAATCTCCACCCCTAAAACCCTTAAGATGAATGACCCAGCTTACTCTACCTTCTGGGGGCCCTGCAAAGGCTTTCTCTCCTTCCTCTTATCCCTTCCCCTCCTCTTAGTTACCTTTATCTTCCTTACTCTAAGCTCCCAGGGCCCTTCCTTTGTCTCTATAATTTGTTTCCTAAACCCATTTCTTCTATGAATTACTTCTCCTACCTTTGTGACTTTTCAAATCAGTGTTCTCTTATAGTTGGAGTCTTGTCTCTGAATTCTTTCCTAGCCAGAACTCAAGCATTGTGGTTGTTGAACCCAGGTCCAGTCCAACCCCACCAGTCTATCACTTGGTGCTGTTCAGTTTTATTATATTTTTTATATTTTATCATATTTTTCAAGAGCCAACAGTTTTATTATATTTTTCAAGAGCATGATCAGATTCTTCAAAGAACCAGTACAAAAAGCCTGCATAAAAGATTCAGCAACTTCTTAAATCAAATATCAATCATGCATAATACTCACAGGTTACAAGCAGCAAACACAGTCCTAAATGCCTAGTAATCTGCATGTGTATTTCAGTCATCACATACGTATTTATTCAGTTTTTCTATATTTTAATTAAATGAGGGAGCTATATGAATGCATTCATTGAAAGGGACAAAAGTACATTTCAAAGATTACTCTTATCAACATCTGTGATTTTCTAGGGAAAGGAATAGCTGTGTGAGAGTGGAGAGCAATGCACATGTATTGATTATGTGTGCATTTTCCTCCTGAAGGATAAAGTTCTTATAATGCAGCATTTCAGCGAGGCCTGTCCTAATTCAGAATTCTCCCCTTATTTGATGTGTGCTGATAATTATGAGCTTGATACTTTAGATGTGGGGGCTAGATGTATGCGGGCTGATAGAAGTGTGTGTTTCCTCTTCTACCAAGCTTCTAAAACCCAGTCTAGGCTCCCCCAAACTTCAGAGAGTCCTTTTCTCAGTTGCCAGTGGCCCCAAAGACCCAACTTCACCATGCCAAGAGCTTTTGTGGTTTCATCAGACAAATGTGATTCTTATCCCAAATGTCACATGTAAAAAAAAGGTTAACACAGTAACATGGATTTACCTTTGCATTTGTATCCTTGCTTGATAATGCCCCAGAGCTGTAATAAAAGACAAAGGGATGTCAGGGAATCTGAAGAAAAATCTGGAACGAAAACAAGGCCCCGAAGAAGGAAGTCCTGGGAAGCGTGATGACTAGTGGAGCACAAACAGGATGTAGCTGCCCCTGCCACCCTTCCTGTCAGATAGAAGAGCCCTCCCCCAGCCCACTCCAGCTGGGCTAATAACAGGAATTCGGCTTCCCTTTTCTGTCTGGGAGCCAAATGGGAGCAGAAATGGGAAACTGACGTTGGTGCGTTTATTGGACTTTAGCACCTGCGCTCTCAGTAGCACATTCACGGGGGAGACTTTCTGTTTTCATTTTCTGCATGCTGCTCTAGGTGCCCGCTGGAGGGAATCAGCATGTTAAGTGCCCAGCCTGTCTTGTCTCCAGACAGAAAGCATGGTGCCAGCCACTGGTGACCTAAGCAGTGCACATCCCTCTGAAGTATTTATGTTTTGCCAGGTTACCTTCTGAGTAACATTAGTACTTTGAGAGAACTCAGGAAAGGAAAGGACCTAGTATTTATTCGTGCATTCATTCTCTGCATGTGCTCCGTGTTTGGCCAGAGCCAGAGCGGAGGGATGAAGGATGCAGAAAAGGCTCAGATTCTGCCAACCACACAGGAAGTGAGATGTAGGAGCATTTTTCCCAGGCAGTTCCGGGGCATCATCCTGGTGGTGTCACCCTGGAAACTGTGAAGAACGGGCTTCCCCATGTTCCTTCCTGTGCCTGTCACAGCATTTGCACGTGGGTACCAGGGACCCCAGGAACATACAGTGCGGATGGATGAAATGGGCTGAGCTTATGTGGAGAAGCTCACTCCGAACCTTTTAATGGTTCGGTTAGGTGACTGATATCTACTTAATAGAATAATGTTGAAAGCAGCCGAGCTGGCGGCCTACTGGGGCTGATGGAGATGTCCTTCACAGTGCACTGCAGGGGAGCAATGCCCAGAGTGTAGGCATTATGGCCCTCTGCTGAGAATAAGTAGCGCCAATGTGAAGTGATGCAGAGCATTATAAAGGCTACTCCGTGCCCTCCTCCTGACAAGAAAATCCTCCTGTGGAGAATGATGATTCCTTTGAGCCTCCAAGTTATTTGGTTCTTCAGCTTACATTATTAAGAGCAAATGACTCCTGGGGCAGGGCAACTTGTTACCTTGGGGACAAGAAAGATTATTAAGACAACCGACTGGGCCCAGCCGGTGTGGCTCAGTGGTTGAACATGACCTATGAACCAGGAGCTCACAGCTCGATGTTCGATTCCCGGTCAGGGCACATGCTAGGGTTGCAGGCCCAATCCCCAGTCGGGGGTGTGCAGGAGGCAGCTGATCAGTGATTCTCTCTCATCATTGATGTTTCTACCTCTCTCTCCCTCTCCCTTCCTCTCTGAAATCAATTAAAATATAATATCCACATCCATACCCATACCCATATCCATATCCATATCCATATCCATATCCATATCCATATATACATATATGACAACTGCCTGGAAGCAAGGACTCAGGTGCCTAGGGTAACTGGACTAGGATGGGAGGAGGCAATACAGCAAAAGCAAGTGGGTGGTCAGGGCAGAGACATCATGTCAGAGCCATAAGGACCATCAAGATAATCTCATTTATTCCTTTTTTATAATAGATAAGTGTGATGATCCAGGAAATTAAATAAGTTGCAAGGTCCCATGTCTGAGAAGCTTCAGTAGTGATAAGAAATTGTTACCTCATTGAGTCCTTGGAAACAGCAATAACAATAACAATAATAATAATAATAGCGAAGGTGTATTGGAGTCTTGCTATGGGAGAAGCACCGTTTTAAGCTCTTTCTGTGTAGTAACTCATCTGATGCTCACCATCTCCCTGTGGTGTAGGAAATAATAATTTCCTCATTTTTATAGATGAGACTGAGCTACAGAGCAATGAGTTCAGTTGGCAAGGCCTCATAGCTAGAAAGCAGGGAAAGAACAATGTGTCACTTGGAAGAAAGACAGGAAGCCACAGCTCCTGGGTGCCCTGTGTGGGGAGCAAAAGCCACAAGAAAGGATACGTGTTCGGAAGCATCCTGCTATCAGGATATGACACATGATTAGCAGAGCTGCAGGAACTGCTGAAAAAGGGACAGACAAGCCCGAGTCCTCTCAGGAGGGGAAGTCAGGGTGTTGCTTGTTGCCTCCTTACTTAGCAACTAGGAGACAACACTGGGCAGGAAGAGGCTCTGGGACAAGGAGAAGGTGGCCTCAAGCAGATGAGTGTGGAGGAGTACTTCCCACGGTCCTTTGATTGGAGACCTCAGGCTGCTGTAACATTTGGGGGACTGATTGTGATGTAAGGAGCACTGGCCTGGGGGTCAGGGGACCTGGAGCTGAGTCACAGACCTGCTGCTAAGGTTCCATGTGACCTTAGGGAAGTCACTTAACTTCTCTAGACCCTGCAATAAGGGAATTAGCAAAACTCTTTCAGTTCTGGAATTCTAATTTTAAAATAAGTGTATTTTAAGCATTGTCTATTTATCTCTCTTACCCTTAAAATAGAATGTATTTCAAAAGCAGGTGGTCTAGTCACTGGTAAATGGTTCCTTACTTTCCCCTACAAAGCCTTTCAATGATATATCTAGAGTTCTATTTATTTTAAATATGTTTATATTGATTTGAGAGAGAAAAGAAGGAAAAGGGAGAAGCATCAATATGAAAGAAAAAACATCAACTGGCTGCCTCCTGTACATTCCCTACTGGGAATTGAGCCCAAAACTCTGGCATGTACCCTGACTGGGAATCAAACCAGCCACCTCTTGGAACATAGGCCAATGCTCATCTAGCCGAGTCACACCACCCAGGGCGAGAGTTCTAGCTATAAATCCCTTTGAAACCGATGGGCTTTTAAAAAATGTTTGTGAGTAAAGATCAAGTCAAATTGTAGCAATGATTAAATACATTTGAAAAAATAAAATATTAAAGTTTTAATAGCTAATTTCATTAAGTTCCAAAAGTATCAAGGGACACTGAAATATATAAAATATATATTTTCTTTGAGCTATGTGACACGCAACATGACAGGTAAGCATTAACCCCCTTTACAGAGAGGAAAACGAAGAGATGGCCAATAACTTGGTCAAGAACAAAGAGTTAATATAAGGGGCAGAGGTGAGATTCAAAGCCAGGATTCCTGACTCCAAGTGCAGAGCTTTCTACCTCATCACAGCCGCATCAAGAACCTAGCGCCAGCGAATCTGCTCTGATGAGTTGGGGAGAGGAGTGTAGATGCACCCCAGAAATACTGCTGTGCTGTTTCTACAGAACTGGTGACAGTCCTTTTCATGGAGAGACATCTAGAAGGACTGGAGAGCAGAGATAAGCTCCTGAGATTTGATAAGGGCCTTCCAACTCTCACAACTCACCAAAAGACAGACATCTCAACCTGACTTCAAGCTGAGCTGTGCCATGGCCTAACAGGTTCGCTGAGCCCCACTCTGCAATTGAGAGCTACACATGGCCTCCTCCCACCTCAGTACCTTTGAGGTCTACATCCATGCAAAAATTCCCACCAGAAGAGAGAAACACAAAAAAGAAATCTGTTATAATCAGATTTCTTTTATGATCAAGTGGTCAGGTAATGCAATTCCAGTGGTGAAGTTTACAGAAACTCTCTTTGCCTGGGGTAGGCTGAGAGGCTGGACTTGCCCTTGACCACATCAGCTGCTGTGACTAGTTGGGGCCATCTTTGAGGTAACCGCTGCTTGTTATATATCCACTGTCAGCGTGGTATAAGCTTAAACACAAAATCCTATTTTGGGGACCTCTCAAAGCTAGTTCTTCAAGAATGGGATGGGATGGGGAAAATGTAATTTAGAAGTAGCATATACTATCAGCTGTGAATTCAATATGGATCAACAGTGGGACTGGATGGCTGAATGAAGCTAACATAACTGAGCCAAGAACAATAATTGTATTCTCTTGGCTGCTGGGCCACTCTTACGTAGAGTGCCACATTTTCCATCTTATTATAACTTGGGTATCAACTAGAAGATGAAGTCTTTGTTTAATGGCAGGACCAAAGGTGATCTTAGTTGCCAAAGACTTATTAAATGTGGAGGAGAAATCTTCATTTGTTGCAGTGGTGCAGCTAGAGCACAGGATTCAGGTCAGAATTCCTGCCTTTGAGTCGGCTCTGGTGACCATCAGCTGTGCAATCCTAGGAAACCCAGGCTATCCTCTCTGGACCTCCTACCTTCACAGGCAAATAGAGAGAGTCAAATGCCCATGTCACAGCTAGTAATGAGGATTAATTACATTAATGTCTACGGAAGTATTTCAAGTGCTGGGTAAATGTTATATCCTTCCTCTCTCCAAAAAGGTCTTTTTCCTTTTTGAGTTATAAATTACTGAGCCATGTTATGATGGATTTCTAGTGACTGACACCATATGAAATAAGAACTGGGAGGAACTGGCTAAGATGAATATCCTCCTTAATTGCACTACTTATAAGCATTAGTGATGAATGCCAGGGCTCACTGGGTGGAACGTTTGCCTGGCAGGGATTCAGTAGGAGAAATTGCTCACTGGAGTTAACAGGCTCACCAGTTTTCCCTATCTTGGCTAACCCTGTAGCCCTAGAAAGAACATAACTAAACCTGCAGGTCTTGCTTTTTTTGTTTGTTTGTTTGTTTCATTTTTAATTTCAGGGAGCCACCATGTTTAACTTCTGATCCAAGGCGGTCAATGGGTACTGTTTAGTGAACCTTCTCACAATGCGGCACAAATAACCACAGACAAGAGGAACCAATGGGAGACAGACTTACAAATCCTGCACAGTGTTCGCAGAAGGTCGGCTTGAGATAGGTCATCTCCTGAAAATTATGGATAAATCCTGGTCCCATTTTACAGTGTAGTTGGGACTTTGCTCTCAGGAAGTAAGCCATCATTTCATCTTTACTAATTAGGCCATCCCTGTGAAGAGAATCAAAGAAGGGAGGGATCTTTGAATACCATATTGCAAAGTGGTTGTCACACTTTAATCATTTACTCCCCCAAACCTTTGTGGCTGAAAGCAGGTGAGGAAGGTTCACTTCTCTGTTACATCTGGAAGGGGAGAGAGCCTCTCATAGATTTGAAGTGCTGAAGGCTTTCTTAGTAAGCAGAGTGTGTGTGTGTGTGTGTGTGTGTGTGTGTGTGTGTGTGTGTCCTGTGCACCATAGCACAGAAAGTGTCCTTTATTACTAAACTAGAGGCTTGGTGCACAAAATTTGTGCACTGGAGGGGGGGGGTCCCCTCAGCCCAGCCTGCACCCTCTCCAATCTGGGACCCTTTGGGGGATGTCTGATCAGGCCTAAACCAGCAGTCGGACGTCTCTCTCACAATCCGGAACTGATGGATCCCAACCGCTCTCCTGCCTGCCTGCCTGCCTCCCTGCCTGCCTGATTGCCCCTAACTACTTCTGGTTGCCAGCCTGATCATCCCCTAACCACTCCCCTCCCAGCCTGATCCCTCTCTAGCCACTCCCCTGCCAGCCTAAATGATGCCTAGATGCTCTCTTGCAAGCCCTACTGCCCATAACTGCCCTCCCCTACCAGCCTGGTCATACCTAACTGCCTCCCCTACAGGCCCAATCGCCCCCAAGTGCTCTCCCCTGGAGGCCCGATTGTCCCCAACTGCCCTCCCCTGCTGGCCATCTAGTGGCAGCCATGTTGTGATGACATGGGGGCGGCCATCTTATGATGACATGGGCATGGACATCTTGTGGCCACATGGGGGTGGCCATCTTGTGACCACATGGGAGTGTCCATCTTGCGCAAGGGCATGATAGTCAATTTGCATATCACCTTTTTATTATATAGAATAGGAGATTCCAGAAGGACATCTCCTTTCTAGCCCTTGCCTTGCAACACAGTTGTGCAAGAATCAGAATGCAAGAAGAAGGCAGAAAACTGATCATTGGACCCACCATTCTCATATTTACTCAGTATGATACCATCCAGGCCACTGCCATTGGTAACCCTCTCTTGGAGTCATCCTCTCTCAGAGGAAGTCTTGCTCCCCCCTACCCCCTTTAGCCTCCTCAGGTTCTGCTCCCTCTCTCCACCCACTTCTCCTCTGTTTACAGATATGCTCAGGACTGCCTAAAAATATCTTTCCTCAGTCCCGATTCCATCGACTATACTTGTCTTTTCTCTCTTTCTTCTCTAATTCCAAAAGTTTTCAAAAAGAGTATTCATTAGACATTTTTTTCCATTCATTCGTTACTCCTTACTCCATATGATCAAGTTTCTAACCTTACCATTCTATTGAAACGGTCACAATGACATCCTCAAGTAGCTTTTTCTCATTCATTGAGCTTGTTCACCTGCTGGTGGCATGTGAACAGGGATGCCTGTGTTTCTCCCCCCCCCACCACCACCACTTTTCATGGCTCTTCTGCAGGACCCACTTCTTCCTTTTAGCTTCTAAAATGTGGGGAGAGGAGTCTCCGAAATCACATTCCTCGCGCCCCATCTTGGCTCTTACGCCTGGGAGTCTAACTTATACCACTGGGCTGAAGACGTCACACTCTACATCTCTAGCCTTGACTATTCCCCTGAATCTTAGTGCTACATCTTCAGCAACCTGCTAGAATCTCTTCCTGGATGGTCCACTTTCCTCTCAAAATCAACATATTTGACTGTCTAACCAAAGAAATCATGTAAGCTATAAATACTTCAAACCTTCATTTTTGGTGGGGAACAAAAGTTGTATATCTGCTACAAAGTCTCAGTTCCATCTAAAGTATTAGCAGAGAAAAATAAATAAAGACTGGGAAATGATTTTAAGTTTATGTCCTATGCATGTGCTACTCATAGAAACAAAGGGAAGAAGTGGGCAGCTTGTGGGCAACTTAACTTTTATTTTATAAAGGAAGTTTTTGTTTTTAATAATTTAATTCATTTAAAGTATTATTTGTTCTAGATATATAATAAAGATGAATTAAGTTTTTAAGACATTTATGATAAAGTACCAAGGCTTTCCTTGATATGTTGAATTACATACAGCTTTAATTTTTAAAAATTTCTTACACCAACAAAAATATCAGAGGAATTTAATATGACATAATGTGGACATATCACCAATATAAAATCCAGCATTTCATTATGGATCATTTTTAAGCTATGAATTAATCTCAGACAATTAAAAATTAATCAAATTATTAATGCCATGCTTTCTTAGCAATTATTTTTTAATCATTTTTACAATAAGCTGGGTTTTAGCCTCTACACTCATTTAATTTTTCAAGAATTATTTAAAGATAAAGAAAATTTATTTATTTATCTATTTATTTATTTATTTTAATCAAGACAACCTTTGAGCCGGAAAGGGAAAAAATGGTTGGGTGTACTCTTGGCTATCTGCAGCCATAACCTGCTCTCATGAAAACTAGAAGTAATCAAAAAGTTAAAAAAAAAAAATTTAAATCTTACTTTCTTGGTGAGTTTGAAGATTGCCTCCAGGTTCACTGATGTTAAGAACTGCACCAGGCCAGCCCTATCCCTATTTATCCTCTACTTTTTTTAATGGAGGTTTCAGGGTTCATGAACTAGCTACACAGTAGAAATAATGTGGGAAATGGAGAGCTGGGCTAACTTGCAAGTGGGCGCTTGTACTCAGCACTGACGATGTGAACTGTCCTGCGATTCCATCCAACCAGTCCTGTTCATGGTCACCAGGAGAAAATTCAGTGAAAAGTTAGACTCAGCAACGCACGAGGATGGAAGTTGTCAAGATGTAAATGAACGATTTCCTTGTTCTCTTTTGATAATAATTTTCTGCTTCAGGGAAGTTGCATTAAAATATAGCAAAATTAAGACTTACTGATCTTTGTCCAGCACACAGAAGGAATCCAAGAAGGGAAAATTGGCAGCTATACTTTCAAAGTCCTCTTGGGAGATGTACCCATCGTGGTCATGGTCATAGTTTCTAAACACAGACTACAAAGGAAAGATAAATATTTATTGAATGACCACTTACAAGTCAGGCTCTGAACTTCTTATTGGGAAAGCAATGATAACTATCATATTATTTTTTCCACCAAGGAGCTTAGAATCTCATGGGAGATTAAAAAAAAACAACAACACCAAGGGCCTTTATGGTATAACAAGATAAGTACAATGCTAATGATAAAAGCAGTGCTATGAGGTGGGAGAGATGGCCTTAAAAAAGTTTCCTGGAGAAAATAAGTCTAAATGGAGACCTCAGGGTTGTATAGGAGTGAAGTTTGGTGAATTCACAAATACCAATACCAAGACAATAGAAAATAAAGCTATAAATGTGAAACTTTTCAAAATGTAAAGTATGCTTTGAATGCAACTCCAATCAAAGTCCCAGTGGGAATCATTTTAAGTGAACAAACTAATTCTGAGGTTCAAACAGAAGTGGAGGCATTGAGAACAGTGGAGGATGAGAGAAGGAATGAGGCTGCCGCTATCTGGGTTCTGTGGTCCCCGCAGATGGTCAGTGAAGCCACAGAAACCTCCCTGGTACAGAGCAGGAGCTGCTACAGCCCAGGCTGAGACAAGGTCCAGAGAAGAGGCTGGCAGTGATGAATCAGTCCCAGAGCTGGAGGAACAAGACCTCACACAAGCCCAACTGGCGGCAGCAGCTGAAATCCATGAAGGGCCAGCCAGCAAAGCAAAACAGAGGCTAAGTGAAAAGAAGTCATGGAAGGCTGTGCCCAAAGGGGGTCTTTGAGAGATTACAGGGGCTCCTAGGGTCACTATCTAGAAATCTAAGAATATCCTCTTTGTTATCACTTATCCAGATGTCTATAAGAGCTCAGCTTCAGAGATCTACCCAGTTTTGGGGAAACCAAGATCAAGGGTTTATCTCAGCAAGGACAGCTGAGAAATTCAGAGTTCCAGATGAAACTGTCTTAAACATTTAATGAAACAGAGTCTAACTGTAGAAGAGGAGAGCAAAGAGGAAGAGGTTGATGAAATAGGTGTGGAATTTGAGGGCACAGAATTGGTCACGTCACAACAAATGTTTTCATTTTTCCTACACTGGCGTCGATACTCCTCTTTCTTCTTTCTTTCTTTTTTCTTTTTAAAATATTTTTATTGATTTCAGAGAGGAAGGAAGAGGGCAGAGAGAAATAGAAACATCAATGATGAAAGAGAATCATTGATTGGCTGCCTCCTGTGTCCTTGACCAGAACCAAACCCGGGACCCTTCAGTCCACAGGCTGACACTCTGTCCACTGAGCCAAACCGGTTAGGCTGCTACTCCTCTTTCTGTGTGGATAGCTCTGACAGAGCCCTGCCCTTTAAGTGATGCTCCTTTGCTAGATGACATCATGCTGCTGTGTCCCAGATGCCTACAGCAAGAGCAGCTATCCAACGTCCAGGATCTTTCCCTACGCTCAGGGAGCCAGTGTACGGGGGCATGTTATTGTGACCCATGTGGGTTCGGAATGAGTAGATGATCCCAAACAGCCTCTCAAGTTGCAGGGAAGTGACAGAAGTGTCAAGCGCTGGAGAAAGAAAGGAACTGAAAGTAGCTGTGAGTATTTTTGGGCACGTGAGAACAGACTGACAAGGAGGAGAAAGGGGACTTTTCTTGGAGACTCTGTCCCAAGAGGCTGATGTCAGGTTGAGCTAAGTGTCTGCTAAATTGCTCTTACCTGCACCTGCCCGGGGTGGGGGTTGGGGTGATGGTGCTGTTTTCATGGCCTCCGGTTGATTCCTGGGCAATCAAAGAATATTCTGAAAGGAGAAATGGGCCTTCTAGTGCTCACTCTTAACACTCCTTCATCCACTTACCTCAACTAACTTCCTTATGTGCTTGTTGATGACTGTGGGGTCTGGCTTTGGCACCACTCCTGATGCCCACTCCAGGGGCACCACGGGCTTGGTAGGTGTTGTAGGGGAGGTAGGCTGCTGACAGAAAACACACACATTTTTTCAACTTTATCTGAGGCCTTGAACAATTAGGACCAGGGACACTGAGAAAGACATATACATTTTGTATACTAGTAATCCCAGTAAAAATTTACTTGTGGGCAACACTTAAATATTTTGAAAACAAACATCTTTTATCAATGGAATCTAACCTGTAATGAAATACATCTTTGCATGGTGCATTCTGCTTAGCAGGAATCTAGATTCTATTCTTTTAAATGGGAAAAAATAATTGCTCTCCCAGCCCATCCAAAAATCCTATCCAAGTTCCTTAAATATTACAAAAACACCCTTAAACCTCAATATAACAATCCATACAGATTTCTATATAATACAAACTATATGAAACACCAGTATTAATCTAATTCTCTAATACTTGGTGCTAGTGGTAATTAGTAGGTGTGTGCAGTAAGTGGTTGCCAGTGGTTGGCCAAGTTTATGTTCTTATACGGCATCTCTCTTAATTATTTGTCCAATTATTAGGTCCCCTTAGCCCTCTTTTGTGAACTTTCTACACAGGTTTTTCCATATTCTTGCAAGACAGTTTCACTTAATAATGTGGTGAAGATGTTGATGATAACGCATAACATGTTTACACAACACAAAAGAAAAACACAATCCTATCGGGAGACCAGCTGTTCCATTTACATCCTCTCCACGGGACCCCACATGATGTAAATATTTTGGCTGCTGTACTCATGCAAACTTGTACTAACAGGTGTTTTGTTGTTTTTTTTATTTGATACTAAATTGGGGATAAACATTTTTGCAAGAGAAATTGAAGAGTAAATGTGCTGATTTAAGTCCCTAAGGTTGTTGTGAGGTGGATGTTGGTGGCATCCTACGGGCTACCATAGGACCAAAATTTACCTGCCCTCTGGATACAGCCACTCCCACAGACAGTCACTCACTCATCTTCCCACATTATGGCTCTTTCTAGCAAGCTTTTCATTTCATTGATCTGTTGAAGGATGAGCCCACAGTTCCCAAACTGTACAAGGCAATGTACCCTGCCTGCAGTACTGCAGAGAATTCAGAGGAGTACCCAAAGATATTTCTAACTTCCAAGGGAAAAACAGTGATACCCCGTATCTGTCAAGACACCACACAAACTACCAGCTTAAAGTAGTGCACCAGCCACCCATTAGACAGTACCACCTTGATTTCCGGTCTTGAAACAAAACGTCAACATGGAACAAGAAATAAGGTTGGCAGTTTTCAATCTGATTCCAATACTTAAGAAACTGTACCAGAACCCAAGAGGCACACACATCCATTAGTAAGTGATTGTGGTCATTTAAGAATGAAATAAAAAATATTTTAGTTCAATATATAGGTATTATTATTTTTTTCAATTGGGCACTATGCTGTTAGAACATAGATATTTGTTACATTGTTTGGACTTACTCTCTAAGTGGGACTGTTAAGTATTTTGTTCGATTTAGAGGTCGTGTGTAAAACCAGGGAAACATAGTAAAACACAAAGATCTAGTGAGGCTGGAGGAACCCACTAAGAACAACAGAAAAAGGTTCTCAGTGAAGCTGGCCGGTGAGTAGGCAAGGTTGGCCAACACAGGCAGTGAGCACATCCAAGCTACAGACTCTCAGGAACATAGTCCTGCCTGCGCCTCGCTCTCCTGTGACCAGCATGTGTCACACACTAAGCATCCAAGAGGGTAGCATCCCATTAAGAGAGACAGAAAGGGACTGAGACATGTGGTTTATAGGTTCACAGGATTTCAGTGTGTGGAAGGGGCTTTGAAAGTTTCTTCTTTTGCAAGAAGACCTTTCAGGGTTGAGGGACATGCCTCCCCAAACCGACAACAACTTGAAATCCTGAAAATAAACTTACATGGATCTAAAGAGCACAAAGCAGGCAAGCATGCTAAAATGGTTGAGCTGCCGCTGTTCCCACAAGGGGTGATGGGGAAATGATGGGCATTTCCCCATCAGTAGAAAAAGCACAGACTGGCAGACAGATGGGCATGAGGCCAAATCTCAGCTCTACTCTTTACTGAAGACCTACGCTCACCAGACTCAGTTTCCTCAAGGAGCTAATGAAATAACATGCATAGGATGCCCCACCAGGCATCCAACAACCAATAGGTAGCAGTGAAGGTACCTGGTCGTAGGTAAAGGAAGGTGTCTGAGGTGGAAATGCTGTGCCCACAGGTCAGTACAGCCAACCACACCCTGGCCAGCTTCACCCCATGAGAGCTATGGAATGAGGAAGGGGCGAACCCGTTTCTCCTCCCTCCACATTGACTTTGCCTTTCTCTCTAGCTGTCTCTTAGTTGTGGTAACTTGGGAGAGTCTGGGTCCTCACTCCTCCCTTTGTCTCTGCTGTATCTGCCCACAAGGGTAGGTTCAGTAGTGTCCCTAGGAGATGGGCCTCTGGGACTGGCGGAGTGAAGAGCTGATGGAACCGTCACCCTCACTAGTTTAAGAACAGATGCTACCAGGTCAGCTGACTCGGACTCATGTGCATGCACTCCCAGAACCAAAGAGTGGTGCTGACAGCCATTCTGCCTCTTCCAGCCTCCGGTTGCAGAATCACTGCGGGTATGAGTGGATGGACAGACTTAGGGTTGGAGTTGCTGCCACAGAGTTCAACCGGGGGAAAGAGGCGCATGAGACCTTTATTAAAAAACTGATCTCAGGATATGGGTATAAGAAGCAAACAGAAACGCTTTTTCCTTTAACATGCAAACAATCTCATCCTCATTGTGAATTTCAAATCCACCCAGGTCTTCTATTTTATCAGTGTAAAACACACCTAAGAGATACTCCACTTGCTAAAACTGATGAGAAGTGCTCATTCAGTAATGCATTTTCCTCAGTCTCATTATGTAATGTTTTGTTTTTGTTTTTTTTACTGAGTCAGCTATCATTTAAATAAGACATCATCCAATGTAATATTAAAATTCTGAGCTGAGTCAATCATTATTAGACTCAGCAAAGGTCATGGATGATGATCAGGGTATTTAAAATGTATTAAATCTAATTTTATGTTGAATGGGAATTTTTCTTAAAGCCTGGTAGGATCTTAATGATCTTTAACGTGATGGTTCACCTTTTTTTTGGTCCTAGATGTAGGTGAGATCTTAGAGGGTACACAACCCAGAGGAGATCAATAGTAACACAGAGCAATTGCAAACAATGTTCTTCTTTATTGACCTATGTAAAGAAATACTTCTCAAACTGTCAGGACTAAGCTGTGATTGCTAAAAAGGGAATAATATAGATGTTTAAGTTCTTCAATCTTTAGATCACAGAGCCCCACTGCAACAGCCAATTACTGTAAATGACAAGCTGCGGTGCTGGGCACGGATTCTCAGAGAGAAGGCAATACCTACCGATTTAGAATTTCTAGGTTCCAGCACCAGTGACAATTTATAAATATCATCTTCTGTGTGATAGAGGTCCAGTGAGAGCTACAAGAAATTAGAATGGATAAATAAATATGTTGGCTCATATTTATTTATTTACCTGCATTGCCGATATACAATATACTTTTCAAACGGAATGGTTAAGCCAATGTCTAATCATCTGAGTGAATGCAAAGCAGTATGAAGATGGCATGCAGAGGTGGAAAAGGAAATTAAAAAAGAGGGAAAATAAACCTTGTGTGGTAATCAGCATCAATTACTTTGTCTAGACTTGACAACCTAAAGGTTTTTCCTAAACATAATAAAATCGACTTTCCTATGAAATTGCCCATGCATTATTTCACATCATGAACACCCTGCTCACAAAGAATGTGCACTTCCTCCACCTTCCCCAGAACAACAGTCACTCTCCTCCCCAGGGGCTCTGCCACTTCGCCCACGAGGACCATCCCCACATCACAAACTACTGCCTTCAGAAGCCAGCCACCCCCTAGAAGAGTGAAGTGGGATGTCTGAAAGGGATTATTTTTCAAGAGGATATAAGATTACTTATTGATTACACATGATGATGGATAATACACAAGCTTCATTCCCATCTATAATTTTATCTGGTGCCATAATTCAAATTTATATTGCATGGTGTGTGCCAACAACTATTAATAACCAAATAAACTCCATGATTCTACTTGGTGAGCCCAAAAGGAATATTTTGACAGCCATACTGGCATAACAACATCTTATTGGGAAAACTGGTCTTTGCCAGGGTGATGGACTTGGGTGTCTTTCTTGTTAGGTAGACAACAAGGAAAATTTGTGTTAATGAGTGGAATCTGACACTGGATCTCTGCGGCAGGGAAGCCATCAGGAATGGTGTGGCCTCTGACAAATGGGAGGCAGCCACTACTGAGCTAGAACAAACTGTTGGCAGCCTGACAATTGCCATGTCTTCTGGTTTGTCAAAAGGAGCCAGAAATCTGGAGTTTTATATGGAATATCCCAATTTTTAAGGCCTGGCAACTAATAACAAACAAACAAAATGTTATGATTCCACGTGAGCCAAATAAAACATATCTGTCGTGGGCAGGTGCTCACCAGTTTGTAAAATCTACAATAGAAGACTCAGCTAGTCCCCAAGCCTCATGAAAGTGGCTATGCATCTAGCTTTCCCGCCTCTGTAATGAATGTCCCAGCGTGTTGCCTCACACTGTGAATGCTCCATACAAAGAAGGAAAGCAAATTGATGTCTTCCTTCTGAACTCCTTGTTATTAAGAGTTATATAGTCCACAATATTGCAATAACTATGAATGATGCCAGTTGGGTACTAGAAATATCAAGGGGACTGCTTTGTGCCCTAGCTGGTTTGGCTCAGTGGCTAGGATAGAGCGTCAGCCTGTGGACTCAAGGGTCCTGGGTTGGATTCCCGTCAAGGGCATGTAACTTGGTTGTGGGCACATCCCCAGTAGGGAGTATGCAGGAGACAGCTGATCAATGTTTCTCCCTCATCGATGTTTCTAACTCTTTATCCCTCTCCCTCTCTGTAAAAAATCAATAAAATATATTTTTAAAGGGGGAATGCTTTGTAAAGATATGATTGTCTAACCACTATTTTGTACCTGAAATACAAAATAATATCAAATGTAAAGTGTAATTGGAAAAGAAAAATAAACTAAGTTAACCATGAAAGAAAAGAAAACAAAGAGTTTCCCTAGCTGGTTGGATAGAGCGTCAGCCTGTGGACTGAAGCATCCTGGGTTCGATTCTGGTCAAAGGCACATGCCCGGGTTGCGGCTCGATCCCCAAGAGGGGGTGTGCAGAAAGCAGCCATTCAATAATTCTCTCTCATCATTGATGTCTCTCTCTCTCTCTCCCTTCCTCTCCGAAATCAATAAAAATATATTTAGAAAAAAAGAGTTAATGGGGACTTTGATGGGCATGTTCCTGTGCTCCTGACTCTGCTCTAAAGACTGGTGCTAGAGAGGAGTTGACAGCAGGACCAGACATCCAACCAGAAATCCAAATAAGCCACACACCGCACGGGGGAGATGCTCTCTGGAAAGACACAGAACATCCTTGGGTACTGTCATATCAAACGGACAGGTATCTGCATCTATGATGGAAGTACTTTGCTCTTCTCCCAATGTTTGCTCCCCACCTAGTTGCGGTGGTGTGAACTAGGCAAGCCATGAGTCTTCTTGAATCTCAGTCTCCTGATCTATAAAAAGGAATCATAAATCATAGCTCCTCCTGGCCCCCCCCCCCCCCCCAGGGCTGTGGCGAAGGTTAAACACACTAATATGTGTCCAACAGGGCTTGTTTGGAGGGCCTCACGGATGGGGACGGCAGGGTTCGGTTTCCAGTCAGTGCAGCAGCCACCGTGCTTATCAGTGGCCATGCCTGCCCTCTGGGTACCCTGCCGACTCTCTGCGTTCCCAGCTGTGATCCTGCTTGTCTTTTTGGATCTCCTAGGGCCATGGTTGGCAAACTACGGCTCTTGAGCCACATGAGGCTCTTTGATCCCTTGAGTGTGGCTCTTCCACAAAATACCACGGCCTGGGCAAGTCTATTTTGAAGAAGTGGCTTTAGAAGAAGTTTAAGTTAAAAATGTGGCTCTCAAAAGAAATTTCTATGGTTGTACTGTTGGTATTTGGCTCTGTTGACTAATGAGTTTGCCGACCACTGGCCTAGGGGCTTCACAAAGGCCCTGCACCAAGACCTGATCAACCCCCTACCCCATGTTTATATAATAATACGGGCAGCTTGTGAATGGGATTTCAAAAATATGTGCTTGTGTTGAGCTCTTTTAAGTTGGGTTGTTTCTGAAAAACATTCTGAGTCACCATTTCAGGTGGCTGCATTTATGCCCAAGCCAATGGGCAAAAGGTGGCTATGGATTCAGTCTGGACGGGAGGACCTGCATGGCTGGCACTGGACAGCTGGAACATAAGACACTTGATCACCAAACTATCCAGCTCCCCATTTTTGCAACTCTTCTTTTTTTTCTTATGAGACTGTAAAACTACAGGGACTTTCCAGCTATTTGCATAGGCTCTGGTAAAAGTATCTGACAGATCTAAAAATATTATGAAAAGCATCCGACTATTTTATGTGCCATGAAACGAGAAGCACCAGCTCTTAAAGCTCCTTGCGTGTGAATTGGGACACCAATAAAAATGTCTTCTCCAGACCTCCCCTGAGAACAGTCCGAACCCCAACAGCGGAGCGGTCCTCCTTCCTTCATGCGCCCAGGGCCATTCAGGGGCTAAAGTGACAGTGATAAAAAGTCCTGCCCTCACAGATTCTGTTCTGTAATCTACTTTTTATACGTCCATGGAGAAAGAGAGAGATTACTTAATTTTTACAGATGCAAAATAAAATAAATGCCAGCACATTACAGAGTAAATGCTTGTCAGGGGTGAGGATGGGGGTAGAGGGGAAAGAGAGAAAGGGGGGGCGGGGCATCCTTTTTTTTTTTTTTTCTTTTCTTCATAGCAAAAGGAGTTATTTCTTAGCTTTTATTTCTACAGGTCAGAGTTTTGATTTGCATCCCCAAAGTTTTTAAGTCATAAATCCTCCTATATTTCTCTAAAGGTGTGTTGTGATGTTGTGATGTTGCTCGCTGCATTTATAACTCAAAAGTAATGTCCCTACTCCACCATGGACTTTTGCCTGGATGAGAAACTGGCTTAGGCGTAGGCCTCTGCTCTGTGAGATTCTCCTCCACCTCATGGAGACAACCCAGGCAGGGACAAGTGAAACTCAGGCCGGTCTGCAGACATCACCTGTGTCTGTGGGTTTGTCATCTGTTGGAAGGTGCCAGTCTGGGCACCTATTCATGGAAACAGATTTACAAGGCAAATGGTGAATACTAGTAAACGCAGGTGCCTAGATTCTTGTGAGGTTTTCCCCCTTTCTCCAATAGAGAACGTCTGTGTGTTTACTATTTGTCACATGATCTCAACCCCAAGAGATTTGTGTTTCTGTGTGTTGGCTACTTCTGCTTTATACTAAGGGTACAGCTGGCATCGTTTTGTACACTTAGGGTTTCTCCTCTTTGGTAAATAATCATGTGCTCTAGGAACAGTTGTGGAGAAGGTCTGGGTACCACATTCTATTTTGGTGCCGCAGTTGTAGGGGATTTAGGCTCTCAGAGCTTCAGACAGAGTATTGTTTTTATTTTCCATGGCCAATTAAGGGAAACAAGTCAATTCAATATCGCAGCCAAACTTCAGATGCTACAGTGTTAGAAACCTATACAGAGAAGTTGCTTAGCCAGGATGAGAGAATTTGGTTCAGTTTTGTCCCCCTGACCAAGAGGCAGCCAATGGGAAAAGTCCTCTTCTATGCACCTGCTGTGTCTAAAGGTGCTAGGATCCAGACCCCAGCCAAAGGTGACCTAAAATATGAATGGTTGGTGAACTTCTGTCCAACCCCCATCATTAATAAGTACAGCACCTATTGAGCTCCTAAATATGCCAGGTTTTGTGAAAGGAGCCAGGGACATGTGATGTATAAGTCAGGTAAACAGGGGCCCCTGTTTACCTAACTTATACATCACTTATACATCACATGTCCTCATATTTTGGAGGAAAACAGAGAAAGCACCCGAAAAATAGGCACTTTTGGATTGGGGTTAATCACAGGGGTGGGGAGGGAAGGGGTTTTCCAAGAAAGTGCCAGGCCCGGAAGCAGAGGCAGCAGTTCATAGTGGAAAGTATACGGAGTCCACTATCCCTCAAAGGCAGCTGTGATGTGGATGGAGCTGCATGATAACAAACGGAGAGCCAGAACATGAGTCCTGAAGGGCTTCCCGTATCAGGCTGGGAACTGCATCTAGGGTTTGGGGGAGACCGGTGGTGAGGGCAGATCACAAAGGAGGTCCTTGCATTGCTCCAGGCCTCACCAAGAGCCGTGAGGATAAAGAAAAGCAGTGAGTAGGGCATAAAGAAGGAGGTGATTTATTAAGGAGTGTGATGGAGGAAAGGGAAGGGCAGAAGGCCGTGCTGGAGGGCCTAAGAATTTGAGAAACTAGAGCTGCAGGTGCAGAAATTGCGCCTTAAGTCATGTGGTTAAGGCTATGGGATCCCCACCTCTCATCTTTTGAGAGTTCTCCCTGTCTACTGACAGGAAGTTCACCCTTACCCTCTGCACCCCCGGTAAACTGCAGGGACAGTTCTCTCTTCATCCCCTGGGACATAACGGGAGGAAGAGTTCTTAGCACACACCCCAGTCCCTTGGACTCACCGTGAGCAGGTTGATCAGATCCATGTTGGGCTCTAAGTGGTGGGAGGCGTTCTGCAGGGAGACCAGTTCACTCAGGGTGACAGAGAGCTGGTGCATTTTCACAATGTTCACTTTGTTCTCCTCCGTCCAGTCTGGGAAAATGACATGGACTGCTATCAAGTCTTTCAAGTGCACACCAAGGATGGGGATTTTGAAGCCCTCGCAGTCGGCAAAGGCCTTGCGGTAATTGCAGTAATTGCCATTGGAGGAGACCAGCTCTGTCATTTCATTCCAGTTCTGGGAACAGATGGAAAAGAAGAATTTTCAGACAAGCCTTCCCATTTGCCCATCCCCAGGCCCGCAGTGTGTGGCTAGGAAATTCCTCGGCTACTGAGAGAAGTATCCATTGCACCAATGTTGATACAAGGAAATGTTAAACAGGAACAAGAAAAATGTCATAGGAGTTGGACAGCCTGTTCCATTCTGCTACAACATGCAAATAGCCCACACGTCCACCTACCTATTAGGGAAGCTGGGATGTTCAATATCATATCTATATATGTATTTTATAATGAATGAAAATATTATGGTCCACAAATACATACATGTATTATGTTATCTTTAAGTAGGTAGTATATTAAAATTTCCTAGTTATTCCAAGAAAGCTGTATTTGAGATATATTAGTTGAAGATTAATCTGGGACAGGATGGGGTAGGAAATGTCACACTGAGGTGTGAGACAGCTGTGGTTTTGAACTCTGCCACTCACAGGGTGACCTTGACCAAGTCACTTCACTTTTTAGGGCCTCAGTTCCCTTTTCTATAAGAAAGGGGAGTTCAAATAAGTAATTTTTGAACACACACGGGTGGTACCTAGCTTCTTTGAGCCTCTTTCTTATTATGTTGGATTCATATTCTTCATCAGAGAAATGTCTGCAATCATGCCAACATTAAAAACTTTTAATAAAAAATATGTCTTGCTCTTTATTTGAAATCCAGTACAAAGCTAAAGGAAAATAAAACACATAATGAGCCCTATCATACTTGGAGTGAGTGCGGTGCTTGAGGTCAGACGCCAGTGCTCTGTGGTCTACATCCTCCTGTTTATAGGGACAAGTTATTATTGATTGCCTAACAGCAACCAGACTTTCCTAACAGACTCTAATTTTGATCAGCCTACTCTTTTCCAAAGCAGCCCATGTGACTCTGAGGGAGCTGTTTTCATCCCTAGCTCCAAGGATGGGTTCTGATTTACCATGATCATAACTCCACCCCTCTGGCTTGTGATTGGTTCAGAAACACAGAGCCAATTCATACACTGCATTCCGCTGGCGGCTGTCATTGGTCTGGAAGTAGACATATGACTAGAGCTGGTCCCATATGTCTAAAGAGAAGGTCTTAAATTCCACAGGGCAAAGCTAATTCAAGAAATGTTCTCTGTCTCTGCTTTGCATGAACAAGAGAGTTTAATTTTCTGCATTGATGAAACAACAAAACCAAACAAAATAAAAACTGATACTCAGAAGAAGGCAGTACCATAGCCAGAGCTTTGATCAGACCATGCCTGAAGTCAGCGTTGCCTCTGGACTTCCAGGTATGTGAGAAGATGATCTATTTCCCTATTGTTTAAGCCATTTCAAGAGTTTTAAAAAACGTACAACTGAAAGTGTCCTTACTGATACAGCAAAGTATACTCTTACAAGGAAATCTCTTCATAAGAAGGAAATGTTCTTTTTGTTCAGTAAGGAAAAATATACCTGGCAGAGGATTTGGGAAGTCATCATTTTTTAAGAATACACTTTTACTCCTGACAAATCAGCAATAAATCTGAGGAGTTTCTAGACAAGGCCTGTGTCTCTGGCTTCCATTGCATCTTCTGCTGAATTGAATATAGTGCCATGAGTAGAGCAGGTGTTTAATGACTTCCTTTGAGGAGGGGATGATACCGTGTTTCCCCCCAAAATAAGACATCCTCTGAAAATAAGACCTAGCGCAACTTTGGGAGAAAACAATTAATATAAGACACTGTCTTATTTTCGGGGAAACAGGGTAGGAATGATTTCTGTCTTATTCGCCCTGTAGTCCCTGATTGCATCACAGTGTCTTATCACCTGGGAAGCACCAAATACATACTTGTTGAATATGTACAACTACAATATGTAATGGTATTCAAGGTACTCTTCCTCGGATACTTGCTACCACCTCCAACCCGTTTTTCAGATGGCATGTCCATCCCCTTCCCGTTTCATCCCCCATGTGTAACTCACCATTGTCTAAAAAGAAAACACTCCCCTCTCAGTGACCTTTGTTAAGAGTGTCCTACCCCTAAACAGTTTACGAATGAATGTTTTTACTCAGCATTAGCATCCAAGCCACTGTACCTTGGTAACTTCTGAAGGAAGATGAGAATGGGTCTCTTTGAGGCGTGAAATGGAACTATGACTAAGGCCTCCCACCACTGCCATCAGGGTGTTAAAGTTTTTGAGCTGAAGGAGCTTCTGCAATAAAAAATGTCAACATCAATACTTTCTAGCAATTTCTGAACTCTTCTGTGCTTTCTGAATTACAGGTGAATGCATACACAATTTGATAACAAGGGCATAGGACAAATAATTTTAAAATGAAGTGCAAATAAAATCCATTAGGAAAATATATCAAACATTGCGCATAAAAACAGTGCTTTCAGGTCATTAAAAGCAATTAAAAAGCAATTTTTTTTTTTTGCATGAGAGAAATATGAGTTGTTCATTAAACATGTATGAGTTCCCCTGACTAGTTTGGCTCAGTGGATAGAGTGTCGGCCTATGGACTCAAGAGTCTCAGGTTTGATTCTGGTCAAGGGCATGTGCCTTGGTTGCAGGTAGATCCCCAGAAGCAGGTGTGCAGGAGGCAGCTGATCAATCTTTCTCTCTCATCGATGTTTCTAATTCTCTATCCTTCTCCCTTCCTCTCTGTAAAAAAAAAAAAAAAATCAATCAAATATATTTTAAAAAACCATGTATGAGTAGTTTAATTTCCCTTTATATTATGAACCCCAAGTTTTCCCAATGACTTTTCTCAATAGAGTGCATGGACATCTAGAATGCTGCAAGAACTCCAGTCTCATGACCAAATGTACATACCTTGGCAACATTGATAAACTTTGTGATGACTTCTGCCCTTTGCTGGGGGGTTGGTTTGCTCAGAACCATCAACTGGACCCACTTAGAGATTCCATTAAATAAAGCAATAGATCTCTCCAAAGTTGGGTTATTCTCCAGGCAGCCATGGATGACGTAGCTTTGGTAATCAGTAAACTAGTAAAAGAGACTCGGAATTATAATGAAGTCTTTGCAAAATGCGAAATTAGCATGTTGTATGAAAGAGGTGAGCTATTGTTTTATTATAGCACAATGATTTCTTTCATTTCCCATTTGAGTGGCATCTTAGAAGTTTAGATACACATGTAGCTTTAACATGTTATTTGGCTGTATTTCACTCCCCAACGCAGACATACACTCATTACTAGTACACATGAGGGTGTTGGTAGGGTGAGGAAGGGGTAAGACACATTCTAGTGAAACCTAAAATTGCTGGGTCATAATATTCACCTGGGGCATTTGCTAAAATAGGGGTTTCTGGGAACACCCCAGACCCACAGGGTCATTATCTTCAGAGAAAGAACCTCAGAATCTCCATTTTTCACCCACAACTGGTGATTCCAGTGGTCAGGCAAGTTTGAGATATGATGGCATACATCAAAAAGGAGGAAATGGATATAAATATAATGATTTCAAATTTTATCAATGTTTTATTTTTCCAGGAAAAAAATAGTAATTGAAGTAAGACAGCTCTTTAGTAAAACAGACACATTTTCAGAAAATCAGCATGGATGTTGTCAAATATATACAAGCCTTCTGTCACATAAAGAGTATAGGGGGTTTCCTCTTATAGCCTGCCTGCCGGGAGTCAGTCAAAGGGCCCATCCAAGTAGGATTGCTTAGTGAAAAGAATCGGTCTTTCAGAAATTTATAATTCTAACCTCCTATTCTTCTTTGCAAGAAATAATGTAATTCATTCCCTGGCATCTTGGGAAAGAAGGAGGAGGAGTGACCGCCCCAGAGCTTGGTGAGAGAGACAAAGGCTGCTTGTAACCAACCAACCATTGTGGAAATATTATTATAACAAGTGGGCAGGGAGTAGGTAGCTAGACCACAGTCCAAAGTGAGAAAAGGGTAGAGAAGGAAAGCTATCAAGACAGACTAGGAAAGAAATGTTTAATTCAGGTTCTCCATCCCTGGAAAACAAATACTCTGATGCTGAGATTCTCCTCAAAGCCTTCAATTCCTATGTTCAACCTACACCCATCATTAGGCATTTACACAAATCCCAACCTAAATAAATATTTCTCCCCCCTAACAGGGGGCCTAACAAAATATGTTCACTGGGGAGAAGCCAGCAGACCTAAATAAATCTTGAATGGTTCTATCGGCACTGGGTGTTCAGAAAGTCATGCTTTCATCCTATGAAAGGGGACATTGAAAATACAGCAGCAGAAATATAGCTCCCGCGCCATAAAATAAAGACAGGATAATATTTATTTTCGGTGGAAAGGGATTGTTCCTGTGAATTAAGGGCACTTTTCCAATAGAACACAGTGACAGAGGCTGCCAACATGTCCGGGTATGAAAACGCGGCTCTTAGGAAAGTTGGCATGGAGGTTGTTATCCTTGGAAGAATAAATGTCAGATTTCTTACTGAGATCCTTCGAAAAGATTTATGCTCCAGAAAAGTGAGGTGCTCCGCCAACTCAATGGGCTCCAGATGGTCAAACAGCAGACAGGCTTTCCCCTTCTTGGAGATTTTTTTCCTCTGTGTGACTCTTCTCATCCAATCGTAGGACGGTCTAGAAAAGAGGAGTGAGGCTGGTCAGTGTGTCGAGAGCCCGTTTCCTTCAATGGAAGTTATTAACCTATTGACTCTGTAACTCTTGGTCTGCCTCCAGGGGCTTGTGCAAAATACACGCCCGGTCCTGGGTATTGGAAGAGAAAACCACTGACCCATCACCAGTAGGACATAAACTTCAAGTTGTTTTCCCAGACAGGGTAGATTTGCACTGATCCATCCAGAATCTCTCACTTGGTCTTTCTGGTGGCCAGAAAGGTTTGGAATATAAGGGGGAGGTCAGGACTAGGTCTGTAAATTTGGGAGTTTATCAATATATAGGGAGTGGTTTAAGGCACATGGGGATCACTAGAAGCTGGTTCTCATACTTTGGCAAGATAGGGATCATCAGGCAAGTTTGTTATAAAGAAAGAGGCCTGATTTCACTGCCAGAGATTCTGATTTACTGGGAATGAACCTGAATAATCGTCTGGATTTTTAACAACATCCCCAATGATTCCTGGGCACTCTTGAAGAAGTATTGTAGAAAAATAAAGAACACATATTTGCAAGATGAACACCCGTACTTAGGGTCATAAAATAGTTTTCTCTGTGCAAAGTGAACTGGTTGATATAAAACACTATCCTAATTAGCACCACATTCCTAGTAACAGGTAAGTAGTTCACTGCACAACTATGGTCAACATGTGTACAGCCTCAGGCTGACCTCAGAAGCACCATGGTATAGGGCTTCTCAAACTTGAATGAGCATAGGAATCACTTGGGGATCTTATTCAAGCAGAATTTCCAATTTAGCAGGTTTAGGGTGAGGCCTGAGAGTCGGCATTTCTTTTTCTTTTTTAAAAAATATATTTTATTAATTTTTTACAGAGAGGAAAAGAGAGGAATAGAGAGTTAGAAATATCAATGAGAGAGAATCATTGATCAGCTGCCTCTTGCACACCCTCTACTGGGGATGTGCCCACAACCAAAGTACATGCCCTTGACTGGAATCAAACCCGGGACCTTTCAGTCCGTAGGCTGATGCTCTATCCACTGAGCCAAACTGGTTTTGGTGTGAGAGTTGGCATTTCTATTGAGCTCCCACTTGATGCCAATACTGCCTATCCAGAGACCACACTATGAGTGGCAAGGGCGTAGGGGGGGCATTCACTACATTTAGAAAATATTGAGCATTCATACATGCCAATTGCTTTTACCTACTGCCTTATGTACTGATTAGGTGCGCATAATAACTCTATGAGAAAGGTATGAATCCCATTTTACAAATAAAGAAATGGAAGCTGGGAAAGATGAATCAGGTACAACGATGCTCACGGCAGCAAGACTTTCTCGAAGAAGCACACCTGGATTCTGAAATGGCATGAACAGAGGTCTAGTGAGGTCGTCACCAGCCCCTCCCCCAAACAGAGGACTCATCATGTTTGAAAGAAACTTGGGGCCACTCTTACATGCTGGATATGTCGATGAGACTGACATGTTTTTCATATCCTAGTTGACTGGCTACTTCTCGGAATTCTTCGGTCATGCGGATCAAACCAAGGTCCAAATTAAACTCTGCAGGAAACTTCAGAATCCAGTACCTAAAAGATATCAAATATGTTTCATGACCAGAAGATTTCAAGCTGGACCTCTGTGTAAACTATAGTATCATTTTACAGATTGCATTCAAGAGAGAATTTAGGACCACACCCCTATTAGCAACTCCTATCCCCTACCCATCACATTGAGTCTCACCCTTTCCCTTTAATCAAGAACCCAAATCCTGCCCCACCCTGAGCCCCTCTTTCTGACTCTCTCCAGAAGGAAACCCTTCTCGGCTCATGGCAAGTAGGTGGGAATGTGCATGGTGAGAGAGTAGAAAAGAAGGATTCACTTTCAGGGCTAATTTCATCCTCTACTCACATTTATCTCTGCTTGAGCCCTAGTTCCAAAGAAAGATAAATTCGACCCCCAAGAACAGAGGAGGGCCAATTTTAGCAAAATCAACCAAAGGGAATCTGAGTCCATTTCCTTGTCAAACCGGGTCTGCCTCTTGGGGGAAAGGAGTGTCAACCAGAAGCAGACACTACAAGACAATTAAACTTGTGAGTATACTTACCTCATGAAGTAGCAGATCTTTAATCGAAACTCGTCACAGCTTTCTCCACTGGCATTTCGATACGTGCACGGGTTAAAGAAAAGCTCCTGGCAATTTTTTTTCCTTTGCAGACACCCTGCAGCTTTGATCAATGTAGATGAATTCCTGATAAGAGGGCCGCACTAGGGACCTTTGGCGTATGTGGGCATTCAAATGGGAAGAGAAATGTGTTCTGATGATGTCAGCACTGAATAGTTTATTGCTCTGGGATGTCCTTTTTTAGTCGAGAACAGAAGTCACTTACAAAATTTTACCTTTCTGAGCCCTTACCAAGTGATGACTGTCAGCTATAATTATACTAATGCTACCAACTAGATATCATTTAAAACTGTTAGTATATAGAAGCACCATTTTGGGGGGGAAATTTTTTTTTGAAGTTTTATAATTAGGATTAATGCCTTATATATGTACTTTAATGTCTTTAATATTTAAAAATGACATTGGCAGGTATATTAATACACAGGGTGTGTTGCAATTTATTCTGGTCTATTTACTCACTGTCTTTAATAAATATTTACTGAACTCCTGCTGTAGGCCAGGCACTGTGAGTATGCAGAAGCTAGTGATCTAAAGGGAGGAAAATCTAAAGAAATGTCAGCTCACAGGCAGTTTCAACTGTTATACAATTGGTGCTTTCAGACATTAGGCTATACTATGTCTAAATATCCATCCTAATATGTGTGTCATTTTATTAGCAGGCATACTAATGATGAGCATGCTGTTTAGGGCACATTCTTTGGACAGTGTTTGGATCCTGAGGAGAGATGGGACCAGACTGAGACAATTCCATCCATCCTTCCCTGTGGGCTACCCTCAGTAGTGGGACTCTTAGAAACCTTGAGGCACCAGGAACCAGGATCCTGTTCACTTCCAGGGACCTCTTTTCAGGCTGAAATGTCCCCTTGTCCTCTCCATCATCCCCTTCTGCCTGGAGGCTGTGGGAAGATGGAGGGAAGAAGTGGAAAGCGGAGGAAGCTGGAAGTAAGCAGGCGGAAGCCATTCCATGGGCCCGCCCCCTCTTGGGCTCCCCTGCCCAGTAGGGCCTCTCTCTTATCTGCAGGGCCCCTGGGCATGAAGCAGGCAGAGACTATAGGAACCAATGTTAGCGATTATATGATAACATTAGACATTGGAGAATGAAATGTCCTTATAAATGTGAGACCATTTTCAGTCATTTGGTTTTTAACCATCTTTTAAGACTGCATTATGTACAACTGATGAACTGCTAGAAACCCTTCAAGAATGATATTTTTCCCCCTCTTAAGTCCGAAGGAAACCTGAAATTAACATCAGTCAACAAATTACAATAAACCTGCTAGAATGTTCTTTGTATCTTGACAGTAAGGAAAGATATAAAATCTTAGGTGGTGTTTGTGCCTGAGCCACATCATATTACTTTGGCTGGCGTTTCTGAATGTCTAAATCATATTTTCTAGGTCCAGCATTTTGCCATTCTAAAAGGGACGAATTAGATCCTGAATGAGTGCCAAATATTCATTCATTGTGCTCACAGCAGAAATGTTGAAGCAGGTTAGAGACATTCAGCCTAGAGCTCCTATTTCATTTTATATCTAGCACTATGTCCAAGTAGAGCCAAAACATCCAGATGGATAGGCAACTATCTGCTCCACCATCCAGATGTTTTGTCTAGATGTCTAAATATATTCACAAAACAGCTGGATAACTGGCTGATGGTTATTTATTCATCTTAATTTACTGGCTTTGGTTAGACACTCAATCTACATAACTACAGACCTTGATTTATGATTATACAGTAGTTGAAAAGATATATGCAGAGAAGTTTTTCTGCCAATTCAGTGGAAGATAAATACCATCGGTGCATCAGTAGAACTATTCTTGGCAAATAACTATTATCCAGCTCTCCATTGTCATCTGTTAAAAAATAAAATGAGATGAAGGGTGAGGAGGTAACAGTACTTCTATTCTCTTTTCCTAATATCAGTAGAGAAACATTAATGTCAAAAATTTCTCATAGACTTAATTATCATTTCCCTCCTACTTCTACTGGTATTTTTGTGCAAGTTAAGTAGGTAGGTTCACCCTTACTCTGGTTTAGGGCTGCCAGAATTTAGCAAGTGAAAATTCAAGACCCTGAGTTAAATCTGAAATAAAGTAAACCACAATCCTGACAGGGGAGATTAGGAATGGTATTATGAACATTGGAGATGGTATCTGAAGCAGAATTTCAGTGAAAAAGGTATGATAAATACATTCAGGTAGAAAGATGCAGAGAATGTTCCAGAATCATTATGTAGATAGTAGGGCTAAGTGTATTAGCTGTGGGCAGTAGAGGGAAGGACATGCAGAGAGCAGTGATTCTGGGGAGATAGACTGGGTCAATCAAAAGGCCTTAAGCACCAAGATATGAAGACTGAATTCTTCTCTACAGCAACCCTTGCCTCTGACTAGGAGGAAGTGATAGTATCAGAAAAGACTCATACCAAACATCTCAATGCAAGTGCTCAGCAGTTCGTCTAATGTCGCTGCTTTACCAAGTCCACTGGACCCCATGGTTAGTTAGCCTCTGTCAAAAAACTAGAGACATTTTCAGCAGCACACAGACCATCTCCATAATCATGCAGGTTGGTGATGTTTGTGCCTCGCGGTGGTCTCTATCCTTAGTTATATTCAAGGCTCTAAAGAAAGAAAAAGAAAGTTATCAGACCAGAGTTCAGACCCCATTAAAGCATCACTTTCCTACCCAGAAAGCTAATTGTTTTCATCAACGTTATCTTTCTACGGGAAATGTATTAACCTTAATGATTGCAAAATGTTTGCTAAGTTATCCCTTATGATGCTCTGAGTCTACAGAGATGTTCTCTATTAAATATCATCCCATTTTGCAGTTGGATGGAAACATTCTGGGGGAAACATTTTCTTCCCATTCTCAAGTGACAAAACAGCCAAGTATTTCATAAACATTACTTAGTTTAATATTATGAGTATATAGAGGAAGATAAATTTTAAATTGCAAATATATTTATGAGCATTATCCTCAGTGATCATATAAAGGTTAAAAATTTTATTTGCCTAAGTTCTCCAATAGTAACACTATTATATTTTTCCTTTCTTAAAATTAAAGAATTTCAGTTATAGTTGACATACAATAGAATATTAGTTTCAGGTGTACAACATAGTGATTAGACATGTATATACCTTGTGAAGTGATCATCCAGATAAGTCTGGTACCCACCTGACACCACACATAGTTACTACAATTGTATTGACTATATTCCCTTTGCTGTATTGACTATATATCCCTGGCAACTTTTACATCTTAATCCCTTTTTCACCCATTCCCCTAATCTCCCTCACATCTGGCAACCATAAAAAATGTTCTCTGGATCTATGAATTTGGTTCTGTTTTGTTTGTTTATTTTATTTATTTTTCAGACTCTTCCTATAAATGAAATCATATGGTATTTGTTTTTCTCTGTCTAACTTATTTCACTTAGCATAATGGTCTCCAGGTGTCACAAAAGGCAAAATCTCATTAGGGCTGAGCAATATTCCATCAACACTACTATTAGTAGTAGTAAAAATACAAACAATCTATTAAACACTCACATTATATACCAGGCATTATACCAAATTCTTTACATTTATTATACAACTTGAACTTTATAATATTATTGTGAGGCAGTAAATAATAATCAGTTTACAGATGAGGCCATGGGATTCACAGAGATTCAGCTAATTGCCCAAAACCACACAATTATTAAGGCCTAGAATCAGGACTCTATTATAAAATCAAGCTTTTGGGTTCCTTTTTCTCTTTTTATTATTCACCCCAGTATAGTTATCATAAACTCTCATAATTATGCGCCTACTATGGTGCAAAAATATCACCCTTCCACGCCATCTCAGAAGAAGGCTATAAACTGTTTCTGTTGCAGAGATAAGAAGAAAAATGTGGTGCTGACAGCTGTCTCAGTTTACAGCACTGTCATGGGGAACATGGGATTGGAAATAACCTCTCAGGACTGCTTATACTGAAAGGATCCCTGTTGAGGGCACTCCATCCTTTTCTTTTCAGAGTGATTACTTGATGCCAGGTCCACATAGGGCTTGGAAAAAGTCCAGATGTCATCATGATGCAAGATAGTTACTCACGTTAGACAGTTTAGTAGGTAAATGTGGCACCTGGGGAGTCAAGTTATGAACTGCTTGAAGTCAATGTCTAATTTAGTCCTGAAATATATTTATGCAACTGGTAATCATTGAATATTCAACATGTTCAAGGCCTGGGCAAGGCACTGAGGCTGATAAGAGGGACAAATCATTGTCCCTTTCCTGCTTTCAGTGGACTCATAGTCAATTTCAGTAAACACATGAGTAAATAGAGGAAAAAAAACTCTTGTCCATATGAGTGGTTGTATTAAATCAGTGGGACCACCGGAGAGGGACAGGGTCTGTGTATTGTTTTTGTATAAGAACCATATTCTTGTGTGTTGAAGGTACCACTGTAGAGCTTAAAAAGTAGGGTTATTTCACATGTGCAATGAAATATAACAGGCACGCTGAGTCAATATTCTCCCACTTTGGCTGCACAAATGATTTGAGAAAGGGGAATATTAAAGTTGCCTGGAGCCCGCCCTCTTACATTTATTAGCCAAGTTACCTTACCGGGAGGCCTTCCTGACCACCCAGTTCCAACAACACCTCTTTCTCCATGCCCAGCTCCCACCTGGCATGCTCGACCTTATTTCCTGGATTTATTTTTCTTCTTAGCACGTATCTGCATATGGCCTGTGATATATTTTACTTGTTTATTTGGGTTTTTTAAATATTTTCTCAAACACTATAAACATATTCTAGGAACTTGAGGATTTTTGTGTGTTTTTTCCCCCCTCGTGTATTCCCCAACTCCTACGCTTTTGCCTCTGAAAAAAAGCATGTGATAAATGAATGAATTAGTGAATGAATAGATGAAGAAATTGATAAAAGAAAATTATAAAAAGTTTGATTTTGAATATGTATATATTTGCTTGAATGTGTACGATAAATTCATTATTTAATTTGTTTTACAAATTTAAATCAGGTTTTAGCAAACATCAGTAGGACTCAATAGGGTTTGCCTATGTTTATAATGTGCACTTGGTAATCTCTAGCAGGATATTTGGGGCAGCACTTCTCTGATTTCCCTAACCTCTGCTAACCCCATTAAAAGTAAAGATTAGGCCGAAACCGGTTTGGCTCAGTGGATAGAGCATCGGCCTATGGACTGAGGGGTCCCAGGTTCAATTCCTGGGACCCCTCAGTCCGCAGGGCATGTACCTTGGTTGCAGGCACATCCCCAATATGAGGTGTGCAGGAGGCAGCTGATCGATGTTTCTAACTCTCTATCTCTCTCCCTTTCTCTCTGTAAAAAATCAATGAAATATATTTTAAAAAAAATAAAAAATAAACGTAAAGATTAGGTAATTCACAAGTTTGGTTATCTTTGTTTATATAAAGACATTTTTTAAATCTTATGAACTCCTGTTGCTGAATATTAGATTTATTACTTAGACCCAAACAGCCTAGATTAACTAACCTGGTTTCTCAGTTCAAATTTAAAATTATTCAGTCAAGCTGTATGAAGAAGTTGTTGAGCTTCCACAAGGGGTTAGACATAACCTGGTACCAAAATCCTGTCACCATGTTCGGAGTTATATTTGTGATCTGCAAAGAAGCCAGCCAGGAGAGCCAGGTGAGCTGGGCTATCCCATTACAATCTGTTTCTGTACTCAGCAGGCGTGTCTGTGTCCCTGCTTAGATTCTGTCGCCTGCCCATCGACCTGAGATCTTAGGTCACATATGTGGATACTATTATCTACAACTACTTTTTTCAAAAGTAAAGCTCCTTTATTGTAAAAGCGATATAGATATATCATTTAAAATAGACAATAAGAAAGGAAAGGGAAAAAAGTTATCCATTATCTCACCATCCAAAGATAACTCCTGTTTAATATCATGACATGTTTCTGTTAGTTTTTTCAGGGATATTTGTTTTGCAGAGTTTCTTGCTTAATTTACAATCGTTCACAGAAATACCTTACCCATTGGCTTCACAAGATTTCCAGGTCTGAACGAATTTTAAGGGCAGTTATCATCATTGGAAATTGCATTGGGAACGTAGTCTGTAGGAGTGGCTTATCCAATAAGTAGTAAATACTTTGGAGAACCTGATAAAAGAACAGAAATAAAATCCTCAGACAGAGTTAAATATAGAAATCCAAAGGAATTCACCTTGTGTTAAAGCATTTCCCAAAACCTTAAAAATTAGGTGTTTTTTGAGATTTCTTTTGTCTAAAATTCACCCACAAATTTAATTAAAAAAGAGAAAACATTCAAAATAGTTACTTTGTGACTTGATATTTTAAAAGTCAAGCAGTTTTTTTTTTAATCCAATCTATTAAAAACCTTAAAATGTCGCAAACCCAAAATGTATACACATAGTGTAAAATATTACTTTAGTCCAAGTGACTTCTGTTAGTGGATTACTCATTAAGAATTCCCAAACACAGACTTTGGGATGTTAGTAAACCTCTAAAACAATTTTTTCGTGCTGATCCTCAGATGCTGGCTCTAAATCACTCCTGTCTGTTTCAACATGAATGTCAGTGTTATTTTAGTCCAGGTTGTTTAGTCTCCCAGGGGTTTAAGAGTTGCTTTAATGTTGATAGTGCTTACCGGCTGCAATGGAAATGATTGCTCCCCAGCATAGACATTTTCTCACAGGTTTAGAAAGGACACAATAAACCAGAATTTCCCCAAGGATTGTATCATTTATCATTAAGCAACTGTTAGGACCTAATGCCTAAGCAACTGTTAGGGCCTAATGACCAGAACATCTGGTCGACTGGTCCCTATGATGCACACTGACCACCAGGGGTCAGATGCTCAATGCAGGAGCTGCCCCCTGGTGGTCAGTGTGCTCTCATAGCGGGAGTACCGCTCAGCCAGAAACCAGGCCCACAGCTGGAAAGCACAGCTGCAGCAATGGGAGCCTCTCCTGCCTCCCCAGTAGCACTACACA
Source organism: Pipistrellus kuhlii (assembly GCF_014108245.1). Taxonomy (NCBI): domain Eukaryota; kingdom Metazoa; phylum Chordata; class Mammalia; order Chiroptera; family Vespertilionidae; genus Pipistrellus; species Pipistrellus kuhlii. The sequence goes on from NW_023425438.1 coordinate 9,070,654, forward strand.
GTGGAGGCAGTGGTGGCAGGTGCAGCAGGGCTGGGAAGAGCAGAGCTGTGCCCCGCCCCAGCTGGGGCTCCTTGTTGGCCGCCTGCTGATTTGACATTGCTACATCCCCCGAGGGATCCTGGGTTGTGAGAGGGCACAGGCCAGGCTGAGGGACCTCACCCGTGCACAAATCCGTGCATTGGGCCTCTAGTTTCTAATCAAGAAGTTCTCACTTCAAAAGGGCAACAGAGTTCTGTTGGGTGTGATTTCCAAAGGCCATGATGTATTTGTGGGACAAAAAGAATTTCAATTAACATGACTCTTTCTTCCAAAAATCCCTTGTGAGGTTGCCTAGGACAACAAGAAGTGTGCCCCCAATTTTAGAAGTAGTGTAGAGGAGCCAATTCCATGCAACTATCAACAGATATAAATTAGTTCCTAGGTTCTTTTTAAATTTATTTTTTGTTAACCCTCACCGGAGGATATTTTCCCATTGATATTTTAGAGAGCAAGGCAGGGGTTCAGTGGGGAGGGCGGGGGAGAGGACAGAGAGAGAAAAACAGATGTGAGAGAGCTGTATTGATTGGTTGCCTCCTGCATGTGCCCCATCTGGGGCTGGGGATGAAACCTGCATCAGAGGTACATGCCTTTGACTGGGAATCAAACCTGAGACCATTTGGTGTGTGTGCCAACGCTCTATCCACTGAGCACCGCTGGCCAGGTTGAATTGGCACCTCAGGATCTTTACTCAGAATGTTTAGAGGGCTAAAAAATTGGATTTCAAGATAAAGTTAACTAAATGGTGAAAGTTTTAATTACCTCTGACTAAAATATTATTAATGCTGCTTAGAGTATTAGATTGCTTAAATGGCACCTACCATGTGGCCTGCAAAACACTGTGTGCTCAGGGAAGGTGTCTTCCTGAGCTACCTCTTCCTTTCCAATATCCAAAGGCTTTTAAGTTGAGGATTTGGTTACAGTAGAGGATTTGTGTGTAGAAGGGACAGGAAGAGAGATGGTAGGTTAGAGAAGGGAAAGGGAAATAGAAGAATAAATATCGTGACACTAGAGAATCCAGTAGTGGGGCAGGTGGGCTCATCAGCAATGGCATCCCATTCCTGAAAGTTCTCCAGCCAAAGCAAGGTAATGATTGTCAGAGATGCCGTAGACTAAATTCCCAGACAGTGTCTAGGAAGCATGCCAAAACGACAGCAAAGGTTCCTCCTAGCTCTGTGCTTGCAGAATTTATAAGGTGAAATATTATATCTAATAAGCATTCAACAAATGGTTTTAAAGTGATGTCGGCCATATTAGAACTTCCAAACATTGTCTAAAGTGTTATCTCTAGCCCAAGAAAACAAACCCTTGAAAACTCTTTTCTCCCCAATGGTAGATATTCATAAATATATAACCAAATGGAATAGTATGAACTTGGGAAGTGAGCCAAATGGTTACAGTAAAATTAAAACGCTGTAAACAGGTTGAAATGATGACTCAGAGAATAAGCTATTGTTTATAGATAGTGGAGCAATATCCCCAAAATTTAGTTAACAATTACAATATGAATAATAATGTATTTCTTATCTCTAAAAGTAATTCTTTTTCATTTTGGTCTTGGATGGGTTTCTTAAATGAGGTTTTCCTGGGTTTTTAGATTTTTTTCCCCCCTGCAAAAAGCTTTTACTAAATCAATGAGGCATTATAATCAATGTTGTTCTAGATTTTAGAAAATGAAAAAATAATAATCTCCACAAATACAACTTGCTGGTGGCATGTAATATGATAGAGATCATATTAGAAAAATTACCTTTATTATGTTAAAATCTTATAACACCCAGAAAACTAAGTATTATTCTGTTCATTTCATGGATGAGCAAACTGAGGCCTACAGAAGTTAAATTACTTGTTCATATTTGTTACTCATTTGCAAAGTCAGGTCCATCTGATTCTAAAATTTAACATTTTCCACCATCCACACACATTTTGTCATTAGTAAGGCTGACTAGATCAATTTTGGGGCATTGTCTAGAACAAATGTTTACTGTTGCCTGTGCTTGGCTTTTAAGCATTCTATCACAGGCCCTATTGTCTGCAAATGAATAACCAGCATTATTACAGCAATCTTGGCAATTCAGGGGCTCACTGGTACCAAATACAGAACAGAAGTCAATAACCAGCTCAGAGCTCATCTCACAGGACTTCCTTGCATTTTTTTTGGTTAACCAATTAAGTAACAAAGTTAGGCTGCATTTTATTTATTTTTTCTTGGTTACTGGGATTTAACCCTGGCAACCAAACTAACATATTTACAGCGATTTGACCTTAGTTCAAGAAGAGAAAGTCTTGAAGAGCTCTAGTAATAAAAACTACGGAATTCCAAAGTCCCACCAAGAAAGTATTTTCCTAGCATCTGGCTGGAGCTGGCTCATTGGATAGAGAGTTGGCCTATGGACTGAAGGGTTCCAGGTTCTATTCCAGTCAAGGGCAAGTACCTCGGTTGCAGGTTGCAGGCCCTTTACTGCCTGGCCTGACCCTGGTCAGGTCATGTGCAGGAGACAACTAATCGATGTATTTCTCTCACGTAGATATTTCTCTGTCTTTCCTTCTCTCTTCCACACTCTAAAAAAAAAAAAAAAAAAAAAAAAAAAAATCAATGGAAAAATATATTCTGGTGATTATTTTAAAAAAAGTAAAGTATAGAAACAAAATAAATGTTTTAAAGATTCTGTATTCTCATGTATATTTACACAACTTGAAGCCCACGATTTGAAGGCTTCCCTTAGTGACCTGGTCATTCTCTTTTATTTCAGATGTTTCCCTATAGCAACTGCTTCTTTCTTTCTCAAAAAGGAAAACAAATCTCAAAAGGTGGTGGCATTTCTCTTCCTCCCATTTAAGACATTAATTTCTCCTTAATCCTAAAAAGAATACATCATACATAACAACAAAAGAGAAAATATAACCGAGTAGAAAATCGCAGTAGTATCTTAGGTCCCATTTAACTTCTCTTAAGGTTCACTTTCATCATTTCTAACATGAGAGAAATAATATCACTCTGCTTTCTTCATTAGAACAAAAGAAAATCATTTGTAAAAGGATGTATGAGCATAAAGCACAATAAATAAAAGGAAGTCCTAAAATTATGAAATGTTGCAAACTCTATTTGTAGAGTGGTTATTCAGAATTTAGAATACTAGGTAGGACAAAAGTAGGTTTACAGTTGTTTGTATTGAAAGTAATACAATAACTAATGAATAATAATATAAGAACAAACTGTGTTTTGCATACTCAAACTGTAAGCCAACTTTTGCCACCCCCATGTATATTTCCCAATTAATAGAACAACTTACTGTAAACAGATTAACAGCAGATTTAGATATAGAGGGCAAGGGGCTCGGTGAGGCTCTCAAAAATGCTAAAAAGAACTTTGGGAATTCTCAAGAAGTTTAGATATTGACAGTACTCATTTTTTCATGACAAATTGGCCTTCAAAAATTGTGTAACCGCTAGAAACATGAATCCAATGGGAAGTTTTTACTCATTAGTGGATTGAGAGAGACAAAGGAAGAGAAAGAAAGATAGAGGGAGAAGAAAGCTTTTCATAAAGAGTTAAAGGGAGAAAAGGACTGGGAATATGACTTGTGTTGGTAGTTGTAAAAAAAAAAAAAAAAAAAAAAAGGAGGAATTTACTAATTGGAACTGGGTTGTTAGCAATTTAAGTAAACATGAGGTGTCTTTTCTGGCCAAACACAGAAACACCAGCTCTCTGTTGGCCATCTCTCCTATCTCTCCATCTTTCACAGCCAATAAAGTTTGCTGGTTCATTCCATCCCTCTTCAGATCACCAGAATCAAGGTCTGTCTAATTCTCCTCCCTTCACTCCCCACCCAACCCACCCCACACTTCACCAAAACCACTCTGGCGGAAACCACGCCGATGCTCAGCAGCTATGTGTCGCTCTTGACCACACTCCTGATAGAATGTTATCCTTGGATGGTTCTCCTGGAAACCTCTCTTCCCTGGCTTTCCTCCCATGCCTCTGGTTGCAGTTTCTCAGTCTCATGTTGCAGACAGTTTACTGGGGGTTCGCAGGTTCCCGTGCCTGGCTTTTCCCTCTCACTTCAAAACTCTCTATGGCACACTCATCCACAGCCACCACTTCAATTACCATCTCTATGTGGGTGATTCCAAACCAAACTGAGGCCCGCTGCATTGGGGTACTATGGAGGACAGAGTGGAGTCTGGAGATAGTCAGACTTGGGATTATGTCCTGGCTCTGCTACTACTAGTGTGTGACTCTGGGCAACTTTTGCTTAACTTCTGGGTAAGTTTTCCTATCACACCATCATGATGCTAAAGGCAATGCAAAGCAATACAAGCACTTGAAAAATGGCTTGACAGTTCCTCAAAATCTTAAATGCAGTGTTACCATAGGATCCAGCAAATTCACTCCTAGGCATATATCCAAGAAAATGGAAAACTTAAGTTCACACTAAAGCTTGTACACAAATGTTTATAGCAGTATTATTCATAATAGCCCCAAAGCAAAGACAACCCAAATGTCCATGAAGTGATGAATCCATAAACAAGATCAGATATCTATATCTATCTATCTATCTATATCTATATCTATATCTATATCTAAATATCTATCTCTATCTATATCTACATTTATATCTCTCTATCTCTCTATCTCTATCTCTATCTCTATCTCTATCTCTATCTCTATCTCTATCTCTATCTCTATCTAAAAGCCTAAACGACCAGCTGACTGGCTGACTGGCCAACTGGCAAACTGTCTGGTAGCTATGATGCACACTGACAACCAGGGGGCAGACACCCAATGCAGGAGCAGAAACCATAGGCATGGAAACATGGAACAGACTGATGAAATGTGGAATCTCATGGAATCTCAGAGGGAAGGTGTGGGGAGGGTGAGAGAGATTAACCAAAGATCTTATACACATACTAGAGGCCCAGTGAACGAATTCATGTATTGACAGGGTCCCTTGGGCTGGCCTCGAGGGATCGGGTCAACATCCGCTCTCCAATATCCCCCGAGGGGTCCCGGATTGTGAGAGGGTGAATCTGTGCACCGGCCTCCAATATCTATATAATGGAATATTGTTCAACCATAAAAAAGAATCAAATATTGACACAAATTACAACATGGATAACATTTGAAGCCATTATGCTCAGTGAAAGAAGCCAGACACAAAAGGCTATGTCATACATTACATAATTCCATTTATATAAAATATTCATAATAAGTAAATCTATAGAAACAGAAAGTAAATTAGTGGTTGCCAGGGGCCAAGGGAATTAGGGTAAAGGAGTGGCTACAGACTCAGGTTTTCTTTTGGGGGTGATAGAAGTGTTCTGGAATTTGAAGATGGTTGTACAACCCTGTGAATATACTAAAAATCTGGAACTGTACACTTTAATAAATGTATGGTATATGAATCATATCTGCTTAAAATTTTTTATCTTTTCAAAAATAGGTCCATGTCACTTATCTAAACTGCCATACTTTCTATACTTGCTTCTTTAATTCCTCAACCTGCCCCCCAATATTCTATGCCAGAAACTTGGGACTCACCCTGGATTCCTTAGCACCTTCTTTCACCATTTCTCCATATCCAAGTCTGACCATCTATCTCCCAAATGCTCCTCCTATGCCTCTACTCCTATTCCTCTCCACTGTCACTCCTGGGTTCACAACAGCTGTCATTTCTTTCCCTGGGTCCTCTGCAATGCTCATGTATAAGGCTTCAGATGAACTCTCACCTCCTGTTAATCTCTACTCTCTACTGGTGCCAAATCAGTCTTTCCAAATTATCAGATCGATCACAATTCCTATTCTTAATCCTATTGTCTCTTATCTGATTCTAAAATCCTTAGAGGGCATACAAAGTCTTTCATGAATGGCCTTTACTATCTGTGCCATTAATACCCTAACACTTCTTTATTCACCTTTGCCTCACACCACCACATGTTATTGTTGTAAAATGAACTTTCTCCTAGAGCCCATGTGATACAGAATGAATGTTTGTGTCCCTGCAAAACTCCTCTATTAAAATCCTAGTCCCTCTGCTATGGTATTGAAGAAGGAGCCTTTGGGAGCTAATTAAGGCACGATGGTGGTTTGTGGTTGAAAACTCCATGTCTATGGTATTTTGGGTACAGCAGCCTGAAGTAAGACATCATATTTTGTACTTACTGCTTCTTTGCACAACTTTACCCCTTCCCCCAGTATGTCTGCTTGGCAATCCCATACTCACATCCTCAGATACCCACTGAATTCTCCTCCTCCCTCCCACCCTTTCCAGGCAGGACATACTGACATTCGACATACTGACTTCCTTTAGTATTTGTATGGTTTGGATTACAAAGTGGTTCTGCCTCCCCAGTGGTTTCTTGAAAACCAGACCAAGTCTTTTGTCTTTTGTCACACAATACATATGTGTGTCTGATATCTTTATATGGGTATCTTTCCCCACCACCTCATTCTTCCAACGTGGTCTTCAAACTTCAAATTTGCTTGTTCTCCAAGTTTCTTCTCTGATCTTATTGTTGAATTTTTTTTTCATTTGGTTAGTGAATAAAGTTTTCTCTGTTTATATGAACATGCCCGTAATGGGATTTCAAGACATGCTCCCAAAGTTTTAGTATTACAGATTTATGGTAAAGAAAATAAAAGTACACTGCATACTTTCCTCAGTCATTTTATCTTCTACTGAGTAAATGCTTTTTTCTTCTGTGCTTACCACCAGGGCCAGAAGTACAAGTATATGCCAGACACAGATTATGATCCCGGAAGCCTTAGGACTGACAGAGGGGGCACGCATGAGCAGAATGAGGGTAAAGGGCGTTATGAAAAAGTCGTGAGAGAAATAAAATCAACTTCTGACTCACAGAACTGAGGTGTGTCTTGAAGCATGAGTGGGGCTGCACTGAGCCATGAAAAGAAGAAGCACACAACCTGCAGAGAAAATGACTCAGAAAAGGGCAGCGAGGTGTGGGAAAGCAGCAATGTCAGCAGAAGGATGAAGTCTTAAAGGAATACAAGCACATAGGTGCCCTTCTTTTACTCACCAAACACTGAGAGAGGGGAAGAGGAGGAACTGCCATGTTCTAAGCATCACAACTAAATGCTTCTGTGATGGTCTAAGTGGCACAGTCCACTGGCTCAGTGGAGGCTTCACACGTGCCACTCACTTAATGGGTTCTCTTCTGAGTGCAGCTTAATGGTAAGCACTTGGGCTCCAGAGCCGGACCACTGGGATCCAGCTAGACCCTTGCATGTTATAGCTGCATGACAAGTTATTTCATCTGTGTCTTGATATCTTTATCTCAATAGTAGCATAATAGAATCCATGCTGTAGGGTTGTTATGAGAATTAAGTGAGTTAACACAGGTAAAGTGCTCGTCAGCTGGCACATAGTATATTCTCAAGAAGTATTAGATACTCTTATTATATTTCTGGTTTAGTGAGCCGGCACTGCCCTCTACCTAAGGGATGAAATAATTGATGTTTATGTCATCTCTCTTAAACTCACAAGCCACATATATTTTATCTACATATATCCATAGTGCAAAAGAAAGGAAAGAAGGAAGGGAGAGAGGGATGGGGAGGGAGAGAGATAGGGAGGGAGAAAGAGAGAAAGGAAAAAGAGGGGAAAGGAAGACAGCACAGGCTAAAAATTTGAGCTATAAATGAGAACTAGCTTAAATCCCATTTCTATTAACTGTATGTTAGATTTATGATTTCTTAAATAAAGATTCTGTAGTCAGTTTCATACTCTGTAGTATTATTATTTCAGGAGGATAAAACGAGTTCTTGACACATACAACTCAGACTATTCAATTCTATTTTTATTGGTAATGTCCATCTTTTTTTTTTTATCACAAGTACTTAAGGGGATACAAACACACATACTAGTAAATGCCCCCAAAGAGGAGTCAGAAGATTTCAGTAGCTACATATAGAAATGTCAGTGGTATCTCATGTGTACCAATCAGTCATGAGTGGTGTCTAAGTCTTGACAATGGCATTCATTCTTCTGCAGAATGGAAATAAATGCATGTCGGGTAATTAATATCCCTGAAGACAGTTCTTGAGAGTGGATAATTCAGAAAAACATTTCCAAGAAAAGTTTTGCTGCTGGATCTACCAATCACAATAAGGATGTTGCAAAGTTGAAATAGTAAGTGAAACCAAGCTGGGCACTAAAATTAGAACAAGAGCTCCTCGGCTTCTGTGGTAATTTGTGGGGATTTCACAAATCTGCATGTGCACACAGTTTTAAACCCTTGCCAACCTTTCTCTCACCACAACAGCTCATCCTCAGTGACTCCTTTCCAACACACTTCTAATTTCTAGTCCAGGAAACAGAGCATGCATTTATTTACTCCACTACCTTAGCACTCTTGAACTATTAATTGCACAAAGCCTGAATGTATTCACCCCACATTTAGGTAAAAAGATACTTCCTCACTACTAAATGCAACACAAATTATTTGTTGCATTTTTAAAACAAAAATGCAAATGCAGATGATTAAACCTCTCACTAAGAGCTCCAAAGTAATATAGTAGTAATTAATACTTGATTTGAGAGATAAAGGCAAAAAGACACCATAAAAACAAGTGAATAAAAAATCTGAGGAACAGAATAAACTGGTGAATATAATAGAATCAGGGGCAAAGAAAGGGAGTGGATTGATAATTATCAGGGGGAAAGGGGTGTGGGGGGTGCAGGAAGAGACTGGATTAACATCGTACCTATGGATGAGGACAATGGGAGGGGGGTAAGGGCAGAGGGTTGGGGCAGGAACCGGGTGGAAGGGAGCTATTGGGGGGGTGGGGGGAGGAGAAACAATTGTAATAATCTGAGCAATAAAGATTTATTTAAAAACAACAACAACAACACAGCAGTGACTGTGGAAAAGTACTGAACTATCTAAAGCAGTATCTAGACTAAAAATTAAGGAATGCTCAAGATCCAGAATGCATTGCTTTCATGCATCTAAAACAACGTGAAGGAATTCCAGGTTATGTTAGAATGTTTTTGTTTTCCAGGTATTATAGTTTATTTTCCAAAATTTAATTTTGCTTTTATTTTTTAGAGAGGGAGAAGAAGGGAGACAGAGAGAGAGAGAAAGAAAGACAAACATCCATCTATTGTTCCACTTATTTATGCATTCATTGGTTGATTCTTGCACATGCTCTGATCTGGGGATCAAACCTTGGTTGTATGGGAATGATGCTCTAACTAACTGAGCTACGTGGTCAGGCCTCTAATTTTGCTGTTAAATATGGGAGTTTTTACTTTGATAATGGGTTGTCTATAAAGTGCCAAACATCTATTTTATAAAAACTAGAAAACATCTTATGTCATCTAGATGTATCCAAAGCTCCCTATCTTGGCTATAATATGGAGCAATCTGAATCATTCCAGTGAGATTTTTTTTTCACATTTTAAATTCTTTATTGTTTAAAGTATTACATGAATCTCCTTTCCCCCAATGACCTCTCCCCCGTCAACCCCTCTCCCTTACACAAGCCCTCACCCTTCAATTGTCTGTGTCCCTTGGTTTTGCTCATATGCATGCATACAAATCCTTTGGCTGATCCCTTACCCTCTCACTCCCAACTTCCCTCATAGGTTTTACAGTCTGCTCAATGCTTCTATGTCTCTGGTTCTATATGTTCTTGCCTCCCATGCCAAATATTAATTGGGCATAATGGCTTGGGTCGATCTCTGGGTTCTCTGTTCTGTTCCATTGGTCTATATGTCTGTTTCTTGTTCCAGTGAGTTTTTAATTGAGGATCATGTTCACAGCAAGATGACTGTATAGACAGCATATGCCTGGCATCAGCAATATCTCACATAGATATGGATGTGAGTCCTAACACAAAATCATGCTTTCCACAATAACCCAAGAACTCTGGCTCTGATGCTACATCATTTAGATATAACAGGATAGACAGTGGTTATTTAATCATTCTAAGTATTGTTCTCAAGTGCCCTTTGCTTTTTACATTTTTCTCTCTGAGAAAGCCTATTTAAAGACATATAAATAATAAACCACAGGTCTTCATTTTTTCTCTCCAAACTGAAGATGGAGCAAGTTGACAAGTTCTTTCTTACTCAACATCCACAGGTTATAAAATGGTGACCTTTTGGCTAAGGCACAGGCCTATGGGTGTAATTTTTTATTAGGCTTGCACAGAATTAGCTCTCACAAAGTTTCAAAAGTTTTAAAGTAGTTGCAAAAATACTTTGAATAAAGTATTCAAATCTAGTCTTTCACATGAAAAATCCAGTTTTCTAGATTCTTGCTGAAAAATCAGATGTGCATGTTCTAGAGCTGCATCCCAGTAAGGCAGCTGAAGTGTAGGAGCAACTACTTCCCTGTTCCCTAAAATCCCCACTACCTGCTATCATCCCCCAAACTGAGACCAAGTGTCATTGCCATTTATCACCCCACTATGTGCCCTTTCTTTTTTAGAAGATTTAAGAGGAAAGTGAAATATTTCTTGTCCCAGATAGAGAACTCTTTTTGTCCCTAATCCACTTCACTTGTTACGGTGTCTTGTTGGCCCTGCAGACATCTGCACCTGTGAACCCCGACCTCAGACTTATCAGGCTGCTTGCTAACATCACATGCTACGCAAAAGCTAAGAAGGACTCTTCAATGTGCCAATCTTCAGAATGTTACTCTTGTCTGATTGGGTAAGGAAGAATCCCAAGACAGCTACTATGCCTTCTGGCATATATTCACTGAAACAGTAGGTTTGAATTGCAACACAAACTTCAACTCTTGCCCAAACAAGAAAGCAAATTTGGGGATTTCTGTAGCATTTGTCAATCATTGGTTAGGCTAACACATTATTTATTTTCATTTATAATATGATTAAACTGTCTAGGTTACTTCCAAGTTTTTCAATTTCCCCTGTTTTTTGTTGTTGTTTTTTTCCTCACCTGAGGATATTTTTCCATTGATTTTTAGGGAGTGGAAAACAGAAGGAAAGACAGAAAGAAATCAATGTGAGAGAAACACATCGATTGGTTGCCTCTTGCATGTGCCCTGACAGGGGCCCAGGCTGAGGAGAAACCTGAAATCAAGTTATATGCCCTTGACTGGAATTGAACCCGGGACCCTTTGATCCTCAGGCCAACGTTCTATCCACTGAACCAAACCAGCTAGGGGTGTGTTTTTCTTTTACAAAAAAAAAATCTTGTAAAATAGGTGTTCACTAATGATTCCCAAAGAGCATAGGACATGGCGCCAATACTCTCACAAGACTTTAATTTCTACATTCTGGAAAGTTTAAGGGAAAATAGAATGTACACTGGGCAATCTATTAAAAAAAAATAGTATATACCTACTCATTCTTGTAGGCAAATGCATTTTCAGTTTCTACACTACCATATCTAGTTTCACTCTCTCTCTCCCACTTCCTCTCTCTGCTGCTTTGGATTTGTTTACTACAATTAGTAACAGCTTACTCCTTCACGTCACACTCGAGTAAATCACAGGCAGTCATAACTGTGGACTTTCCAGGATGGTTTCCAGCACTTAAATAATGGACCACTTGGATAATTGATGACTCTACAAGTTGAGTTGGTATTCTTCCTTTACTGTTGTTTATTATGCCAAAGGGAAAAACTAGACACCAGGGGAGCATTTCTTACTGGGCAGGACATTTGCAAGGATGGTCTCTAAACATCTGGCTTTATTAGCTCACTCATTCAAGTTTTCTGATCGTGTGTTGTTTTTTGTCTCTTCAGAGAAATTGTAGTTCTACCAGATAAAGAGATTGTGGTACAGGGGAGAAGCCCCATTTCCAAGGGGACATTTCATTTACCAGCTTACCTCATTTTATAAAGAGCACCATGGCCAAAAGCATAACATCATTCGCCCAAGTTTAAACAGTGAGCTAATGGAAGAAAGGGAAGTATTCCATCACCATGGGCTTCCAGACTCACACTGAGGTCCCTGGGCCATAAAGAGTCCATGTGTCAGAAGGCTGATTTCGAACTAAAGCATCTGCTTTAAAAAGTGTGAGTTTTCGGTATAAAACCAAGATGGCGACATGGGTAAAAGCCTGTACTTGCTGCCTCCCACAAGCACATCAAAATTACAACTAAAATACAGAACAACTATCACCCAGAACCACAGGAAAACTGGCTGAGTGGAAGAACTATAACCAGAGAGGTAAAGAAGAAAGACTGGTAGGAGGTGCAGAGGTGTAGAACAGGCTGATCTGGCACCCACAGTGCCGCTTTTTTAAGCTTTTTTAATTGAGAGGGAGATTGCTTCTGTGGGAGGCTGCCCGGAAAAGAGAGGGGTCCCAACCCCACACCAGACACCTAGCCCAGGCTTCCAGAGATGGGGAAAGAAGTCCCTAAAGGCAGTAGAAACCATAAGAACTAAGGGCAATAAGAACTAGGGGCAGTAAAAACCAGTATGGATTGGGGCTGAGTGACACAGGCCACTGGAGACCCAGATGCTCCTCTTAAAAAGCTGACACCTCGAACTGAACTTACAAGTTCCCAATTGCTCTGAGCTCCAGTGCTGGGCGAGGCTTGAGGGGACCCAGACACATACGGGGAGGAAATGGACTGTCTGGCATCAGGGCAAGAACTTTGGGCAGTTTTCTCCTGATGGAGGTGCTTGCAGGGATCATTGTTCCTGTGCTGGGACCTCCCTGCTTGCAGGGCTGAGTGGCAGCCATTTCTGTTTGTTCTGCCCTGGTGATTCCCTGAGACCCCACCCCACCCAATTTATAACACCACCCAAGCTGTGCACAGTGGCTTTGCATATGAATAGACTGTCCTTACTCAGGCGAAAACCTGTCAAATAGGCAGCAGATGGGTCAGGGAGCTGCAAACCTATCAATAAAAGGTCCAAACCTGATACAAAGAGGAGGAATCTGCAGATCTCTGTAGTTCCTGCTAGGTCGCTCCAGGCAGTGGCTGACTTTGCACCTCTCTAGAGACCCAAGAGCCAGTGTACCCAGTGGTCAATGTGAAACCATACCAGATTACAACTCTACACATCCATAAGCAACACACTCAAGGGGCATACTCAGTGAGCACCAAAGCCCCACTGAAGCAAGTCCTGCTCCATAAGGGTGTCTCCTGCACAGCAGCTCTCCCATTGTAGTCATAGCTGGTCCCCACAGCCAATTGGCCTGCAGGTCAATTCCTCACAGTGAAACCAACAGCAATCAAAGATCAACTACAATAAGACTGTACACACAAGCCCACAAAGGGGTGCACCAAGAGTGTCCACCTAAGGTGATTGGGGAGGCTGAGCCACTGATCCTATATAGGACACCTACTACACAAGGCCACGCTATCTACTCAAGGAGATTTAGCAGCTACCTATTACATAGAAACAAACAAAGCGAAGCAGCCAAAATGTGGAGACAAAGAAACAAGTTACAAATGAAAAAAAAAAAAAAAAATAGAAGAAAACAAACTACTGGATATAGAGTTCAAAACCACAGTTATAAGATTACTCAAGAATCTTCTAGAAACCTCTGAGGAACTTAATGAGATCTTCAAGGATCTTAGTGAGAATGTGGAAAGGAAAAAAATAAATAAATAAAAATAAAATATATATATATATATACAGGGACTCAGCAGTAGACTAGAGGACCCCAAGAATCAAGTCAACGATTTGAAATATAAAGAAACAAAAAACACCCAATCAGAAAAGCAAAAAGCAAAAAGAATACAGAAAGCTGAAGACAACTTCAAGTGAACCAACATCTGAATTATGGGGGTCCCAGAAGAAGAGAGAGAGCAAGATGTTGAAAACCTATTGGAAGAAATAATGACAGAAAACTTCCCCCACCTGGTGAAAGAAATAGACTTACAAGTCCCGGAAGCATAGAGATCCCTAAACAAAAGGAATCCAAAGAGGACCACACCAAGACACATCATCATTAAAATTCCAAAAGCAAAAGACAAAGAGAGAATATTAAAAGAAGCAAGAGAAAAGCAGATAGTTTCCTATAAAGGAGCACCCATAGGACTTTCAGCTGATTTCTCAACAGAAACCATGCAGGCCAGATGGGAATGGCAAGAAATATTCGAGGTGATGAATAGCAAGAACCTACAGCCAAAAATACTCTACCCAGCAAAGCTATCACTCAGAATCGAAGGCCAGATAAAGAGCTTCACAAATAAAAAAAAAGCTAAAGGAGTTCATCATCGCCAAACCAGAATTATATGAACTGCTGAAGGGGGTTCTTTAGGAAGAGGAAGAAGATAAAGATAAAAATTTTGAGCAACAAATATGTAACTATCAACAAGTGAATCTAAAACCCAAAGGAATTAAAAAATCTGATGAACAATATTAACTGGTGAATATAATAGAATCAGAGGTATGGAAGGGGAGTGAACTGACGATTCTCGGGGGGGGGGGGGGGGAAGGGAGTGGGGGGTGTGGGAAGAGATTGAACATAAACTGTGCACATATGGAAGAGGACAATGGGGGGTCTGGAAAGGGCAGAGGGTGGAGTGGGAACCTGGTGGTGGGGAGCAATGGAGGGAGGGAAAAAGAGGAACATTTGTAATAATCTGAACAATAAAGATTTATTTAAAAAATAATAATAAATAAAACATAAAATGCTTAAAATAAAAAATAAAACACTCAGTATATTACAAAGTCAAAGAGAGAGAGAGAGAGAGAGAGAGAGAGAGAGAGAGAGAGAGAGAGAGAGAGAGAGAGAATTTGCCTCTTTGACTTTGCAAAAATGATTCCAATCTAATCACCTCCCTTTGTTAAAATAGCTCTTGTTTTTGATGGTCTAAAATGACATTGGAGGTTTCAGTAAGCAGCTAAAATTCCTGGTTGCTGGGCATCTGAAGCAGTCTGGTTACCTTGAGATGGGCAAAGGCGTGTGGTGAAGGTGAGCTTGAGCAGGTGAAGCCTTGGAACTCACAATGGCTCTGGGCCCAAAGAGTGGGCTCTCTGCCTCTGAGGTTTGGGCCCTAAACTCTGTCTGTTCCTCTACTCCTGTCACATGGAACCCTAGATATTTTGTTAGTTACCTCCAGCCACTCAAACTTTGGCTTTTCTTTTTAAATATTCCAGAAAAAACCTCACACGCTCCCTTCCCCAATCTAAACTTGCTCCTTCAGCACTAATAGGCTTTGAGCCTCTGCCTTGGTCTCCCAGTTTTGGGACTGAACAGGTTGCAAGTTAGAGCTCCCATTGTCTTTGTCTTCAAATTCCACCTACAACTGATAGCAAGCAACAGCTTTCTAAAAGAGGGATAAGGAGAGGGTAAGTAGGATTTTAAAGAGCAAATACTTCCCACATTCCTAGCGGTTTGCTTAGGGCTTGGGTAGCTCCAATCTGAACATCAGGGAGAGATTTCTCTACTTTACATAATGGGATTATTGTCTTCAGGATGATACCCCTTATTAAGCACTTGAGGAAAACTCAAGGAGCCCTCTGGGTGCAGACGGGCTACCTTCCCAGGGTCTCAAAAGGTCTGAAAAACCACTACTCAAATGCACAAAGACTGGTTGCCCCAGAATTTTTCAAAAGAAGACAAAGGGAAATCAGTATTTCCTGAGATTCTACCATCATTTTTATACCTTAAAAAATATGGACTTGCCCAATGCAAAAGGTCAGAAAAAAACACCATCCCCTGTTTTCCACTATCAGCTTTTTTTAAGTCACAAAAATTTTGAGATACCAAGGGCCCATGAGCACCCCCAAACTGAATATTCAATTTAAAATTATAAGAGTTTCCTTTTTGCAGAGGTATCTATGACTTCGTCAAGACCTAAAGGTGCTACCCTTTACTCCTCCCCTTGGAGTCGCCTCCTTTGCCATTTTGTTCACCTATTACCCTTCAGTAACTTGGCCAAACACCATCAGCTGGGACCATTTTTCTATGTGGTGCACCAGCTTCATATGACACTTCCCATGAGGCAAGGTAGCAGAGAAGAGGGCTCTGGGGCTGCATAAACAGTTATATAATTCTATCCACTTCACAAAAACACTGTCATATGGTGTTATTCAAATGGTGGTATTCAAAATACCATTGAAGATGACTGATATCTTGCTGGCTCACAAAACATAAGAGTTCAGACACTGGTGCAGTGCACTCCTTACACTAAAGGACTTGATTGTACATGTAAGCTCTGCGCCATCTTGAACGGGGCTTGTATGTCTTGAATGTTTTCCTTCAAAGAAGATTAGAGGGTAATTGCCTAACTTCATCCTATTAAATAATTCTATATAAGAGTTAATAGTATTATTTCTATGTTACCAATGAACAACTTGGAATGCAAAGAAATTTAGTATATTTTTCAATTCGTTAATCAACCAATAAGAATTTATTAAATATGATCTTTTTTTTTCTTGTGTTTTTCCAGGTGATGTTTAAATGTTAACTTTTAAACTAATTAAAGTTATGATTCTAACAAAAGGACCCAATTCTGATCTTGGCTGGGGGAAAAAGTGTCTCTTTTAGGCTCGGTATCAAAATAGTCCTTTATTGACTCAACAAATATTGACTGAGCACACACTTCTACTGTCCAAACATTTTGCCAGGGCCCAGGTATCCAGGAGTGAATGAAACAGACCTGGTCCCTGTCCAGGGGAGTATACAGCTTAGTGAAGAAAACCAGTATCAAATACGTAGACAGACAAATCAATGTATAATTACAAAAGCTAAGAATGAAAACCCACACAGCATTCTAGGACAGAGAATGACACTAGAGATTATTTTAGTTTAGTAGTAGGAAAGGTCTCTTTGAAGAGTTGAAATTTGGAGATTAATTTAGTGAAAGATGTAAGGAAATTAAAAGCTTGAAAAACTGGCTGGATCATAATGCCATATACTGAGTTAGAGAATATTAGCAGGATGGTGGGTTGGTTATACAAAAGAAATCTAGAATTGTGCTTAAGATGTGTAAAGATTGAAATTCCTGTGAAACTCCTCTGTACAGGTCTCAAGATGTGGTTATTTATTTAAATATGGAGCTCCAAGAAAAGATCTGAGATATAATTTAAAATCAGGAGTTATCTCCATGTGAATAGCATTGAAAGCCATAGGAATGGTTCAGATAGCTTGGGGGAAAAGGATAAAGCTAAAGGACAAGATAACCCATCTTAAGCCTTGGAAATTCCAACATCTAGAGGTCAGCGAGAGGAGATGAAGCAGCAAAGCTTCTTGAGTAGTGGTCAAAGATGCAGAAGGAAAAAAAGCATGTTGTGCCGTGAGGTCAATAGCACATACTCATGGGAGATGAAACCATCAACTGCAATGAATGCTGCAAAGAGGTCAAATAAGAGAAGGATGGAAAGCTACCTGCTGTTAAACTTTTTGCTACAAGGAGATCACAGGTAATCCTGACAAGAGCAGTTCAATGGAGCAGCAGGCAGAAGCCAGGCTGGGGTGAGTTAAAGAGTAAGTAGAACAACATGGAGGCAATGAAACAAAGACATCATGAGTAGAATGTAAGTTTAATGTGTTTGTGTAGGATTGAAGTAAAGAGCAGTTGGTAGAGGATGTGGGCATTAAGGGGTATTTTTATGGCGAGAGTTGCTGGAACATACCTGGACACTAATGGGGATTATCTCATAGAGAGGAAGAAGTTAAAGACTCGGGAGGAGGAGGACATAATAAAAACGAAAGGATGGGTACCAGATGTAACAAAAAATAAATAAAGAAGATGAAAATGGTTGTAAATGCAGATAGTCTACATAATTATAGTAGTAAGATAGGATGAAAGAGAATAATGTAAATAAGAGACACAGAATCACCAGGTTGGCAGAGGAGTTTACCTAACCCATCTGCTTCTGATACCTGCAGTTCTCCTTTTTCAGTTTTTGAAGAGACAAGAAGAAAGAGAGAAATGAGCTCTCAAGTCCCAGAGGGAGACGTCCCAGGATGAACAATTCCCTGACTAAGGAACTAATGATCCTTTTCCCAGCTCAGATAAACAAATGTGGCCCTAATTCCTTTGAGTACTTTTCTGCAAGTTAAATTTCTGCCTTCCTGCCTGCCAATATTTGATGCTCTTGGGCACCCAAGAGTGCTATCAACTTGTGTTGTGAACCACTCAGCTTAGCTTTTTGTGAACCTTATTCCGAACCTTGTTCTCAAGGACTAGTCACTTTACATCTCATTTTTGCCCTGGTGTCAATGCAGCAGTATTTCATTAAGTGTGCTAGGTCATCACTACTTAGTGTCCAACAGTGGTTTCAAGAAGAAACGGCACATGTAAATCATCTAAAGTGTTTTGAATGCATATTCGAGTGAGATTTGTAACTGATTCACATGAGTCAGGGTTTCTTGACCTCAGTACTACTGATGTTTCAGATGGGTCATTCTTTGTTGTGAAAGGGGGGAAGGGTCCATCCATGCTGTGCATTGTAGGATGTTTAGCATCATCTTGACCTCTACCCACTAGATGCCAGTAGCACTCTGCCCCCACTCCCAGTAGTACAGCCCAAAATGTCTCCAGATAGTGTCCTCTGGAGGGTAAAAGTGCCTTCAGTGGAGAACCACTGATAGAGACTGATGTCATAACATCATACTGGAACTGAAAATGCCAAGCAAACACCTAATTTAAAAAAAAATTAACATCAGAATATCTACTTTTTGTATAGGCAAATGCCTGACAGATTGACTGAATATTTCAGTTTGTAGAATTTCCAAATCTGAGGATTAAAACTCAAAACAATTTCCCAAACATACTATTAGCCTCTCTTCCACAAACTTGTGAGATAGTATTCCAAATGGCTGCAGAATTTTATGCATGACATATTTTTCACTTATCCTTGTAGCTGAGAAAAGATAAAACCTCAATTCTTACATCACTGGCTTAAGTCAAACACAGTTTCTGCAGCTTCCAGAGAGAGGATGAAAGCAGTAGTTCTTCTAAAACACAGAGAATTAAAATAGCAGGAGATATGTCCCCCCTGGCCCCGCTTCAAGGTCTGCTAGGTCCTTTTATCTATTAGTAATTGGGGCCCCAAGAAAAGACTTATGAAGTCAGGATGACTGCTCCACTCGATGCCACTATTAAGTCACTTCTCATAAAAACTGAATATAACTTACAGCCAACTGTCACTGCTGGTTAATCAGCCAGGTCCTACAGCCCTGCTCCTTTTTATGAGTCCTCATGTGAGATGGAATGATGATCTTTGAGTGTTGCCAGAGGCTTCGCTTTGCAAGAACACGCTGCCCAAGGTGCAGAGCATCACCACAGACAGAACACCGTGACAATGGGAACAAGTGAGTGTTTTCTGGGTGGGGGCTGAAAGGAGACTGTAGGATGCCGTCATGACCCAACAGAGTCCTGGGACGCTTCTTTGTCCTACAGCATTCTCCTGATGGAAATCGCCATGTACCAGGCATGCCATAATGTCCACGGCTGGACAGGGACAGCAGAATCTGGACTCCTCACCATGGCTGCCCTTTGCATAGTGAGCATCAGTCTGTAGCATAAGCAGAACGAGAGACAGTATGGTTGGAATAGAAAAGATGAGCACTCTGTTTCCAGGCAAAGGAGGACCAGAACCCTGGCTTCCCTACTCACTGGCTTGAGACTCAACCTGCTCAGAAATGTAGTTATCACTTCTGCATCCACAATGTCCACGTCTGGGAGCTGGGAAAGTAAACATCAGTTTCTCTCCTCTCCCAGGGGCAGGCTCCGTTGAAATGCTTACCCCGGAAGGAAAATAGAGACAGGCTCGTCTTAGCATCAGAGTGGCTGGGAACAGAAAGGGATGAGAAAGCTCCAGTGCCACCCTTGCAGCGCTGTCCTTGCCATAAAAAAGAAGGATCTCTAAAGCATCCTGTCAACTCATGTGATTTTGAATGGCAGGCATTCAAGATATGGATGAAACACTTTCTACTTTTAAAAAGCAGAACTGAAGTAGAGCTGAATCCCAAGTCAGTCAAATTGAACTTATGACATGACTTTTCCAGAACCAAATATGGAAATTAGACTCAGTTCTTCTATTTTAAAACTGTTTTAAATTCTTAAGTGGTTTCTGAGCTCCAAAATCTCCATTAACCTGAGATTTGAGAACACTCATCCTTGACAGTCACAGGGCACGCTGTTAGAATGGCTGGAAAAGGACACGTGTTCTTTCCAGGTCCCTGACTCCAGGTGTGAGGAGTTTGGAAAACCAGGATGGTCGGTTTTACAGTGTGTAAATTCTAAATAAATAAATAAATAAATAAATAAATAAATAAATAAAATCCCTAAATCCCTACTGCTATCTCCTCAAAGTGAACTTATGTAAAAGACCCCAAACAAAACAAACAAACAAAAAAACCCAACACCTCAGCTCAGCCATTTTGAATTGTTGAATGAAAGGAAAATTATTACTTTATCAAAACTTAAGTCCTAACCAGTTTGGCTCAGTGGATAGAGAGTCAGCCTTCAGATCAAGGGTCCCAGGTTCAATTCCAGTCAAGGGCATGTATAATACCTTAGTTGCGGGCACATCCCCAGTAGGGAGTGTGCAGGAGGCGCTGATCGATGTTTCTCTCTCATCAATGTTTCTAAGTCTCTATCCCTCTCCCTTCCTCCCTATAAAAAAATCAATAAAATATATTTCTTAAAAAAACTTAATAGAAGCAAAACTCAGTGACCATTCTTTATTTCTTTCCTTCTTTCTTTCTTTTTAATATGAAGTCTGATTCCATGGCAGCTTCATGAGTTCACTGCCTTCCTTTTAGCCAGTTCATCCATTGCTAAGATTTCAGTACAGATACCTTCCGGGGGTGAGCAATGCAGTTACTAGTTTGCAAATTTTTCTTCATGAATTTGTGTGCCATCCTTGCATAGGGACCATGATAATCTCTGTATGGTTCCAGTTTTAATATATATGCTGCTGAAGCAAGCACTTGCCTGCAATTTCTGAATGAAGCAGCAGCTAAGTAGTTACTAAGATAAATTTCTGAAATTCACTATGTGGACTACACTGTTTCTGTGTTATTTCCCCCCTTACTAGTTCTTTCTCAAAGACTGTACCTAAAGTATATTCAAAGATGACATGCTGAATACACTTATAATACTAAAGCAAACCAATAGCATAATGATCCATTTTGTGGGCTTGGGATAGGTCCACCTAAACAATAGTAAGTTAAGTATAAGGCTAGGGAAGCAGATGACAAATAGGGAAGCCTCTCAAAAACAATCTGATCACTGAGAAACTTAAAAGATGTTGGGACATCAGTCATTCATATACTTAGCTCCATTATCCACTTATAATAGAGGCATCAAAGCCTATATGACTTCAAATTCTACACTTTTATCTAGGAACCTTTAAGCCACCATTTGATTTTCTTTTCTTTTTTGGAAATTTTCTTTTCCCTTTTGTTCTCTTGAAAGGTGCAGATTATTACAGCATCACCAAAGAAAAAGGTTCTTTGAGTCAGTTCATGAATTAAATGTCTTTCAGGATTCTTTACATTCAAAGAAGACTAGCTTTCACATTCATACTCCCAAAAGAAAGCTACTTTAGAAAGACATACTGTAATAGCCGCTATTATCATAAAGCTGTTCACTTGCTTCCACTCCTCCCTCCCCCACCCTGCCCCACCTCTAAGCCCTGGCCATGACATGGTGCACTGTAAAATCACCTGCATCCCACAGTCATTTTTACGACCTTGTCAACATACTGACAATGCTTTCCACAATGAACCAGACTGCCACAACAGAAAGTTGACTGGTAGTGCAGATTCTCAAGTATGTTAGTATGTTATGTCCATTGTGGGCAGATAACTTTGCAGAGGGAAATGGTCACAGTGGCCATGGTTCCCATGGGCATAAGGGCACGTAACCAGGCAGAACTTCCAAGAACGCTGATGGTTTTGTTGGGTAAGAGGAGCTCTGGACGTCAGATTTATTTCTTCTTCTTCTTCTTTTTGTATTTAAGAAAACAACCAGATTTCTTTCAAACCTGAACATTACATAATGCCATAGTTGGTATGACTCCAACTTAACCACATTGGGGAAGAAAATGACCACTAAGTTCCTTTAAAAAATTACCCTAAGCAAATACTATTGCGTCTGTAACTAAGCTGACCCTGTTTCTGAAGCCAAGTATTCAGAGGCTTGGAAATATGATCAGTGACATGGGTGAAGCCACATATCATGAAATCAGCCATTCACTTAGCTTTTGTCCAGCATAAGATAATACAAATTATAGCACTTTTGATCACAGGGACAATGTCATAGGTATCATTCAGACCGGGAGATGGGGGGCTGAGCAGAGCTGTGCCAGTGTCTGGTTCCATAACCATGGACAAGTCACTCACTTTCTCTCATTCTCAGGTTTCTCACTATAAACAATAGTGATTTTGGCCTGTCTTTTTCATAGGATTTTAGCAACTGCAAAAATAATGCCTCACACCAGAAAATTTCCATAAAATGTAGGAATTTGTCTGCCCAATACCATGGATGGGCTCAAGGAAGATCAGAGCACAGTGAACCTACACACCCAGATTCCAGAGGTACTACTGTGATTGTCTAAAACAGCAAATAAAACCAGGCTTCCAAATCCATCCTATAAAATAAAGAGGTAAATGTACAAATTGACCCTTACTCAGTCACGCCATCACAAGATGGCTGCACCCACAGCAGAGAAGGGGTTGCTGTAACAAGCAACCAGCAGGGACCTGAGGCTGTGTGGCACTGGGCTGGGGCAGGGGACCTGAGGCTGCACCCTCACTTGGTGGGGCTTGACAGGGAACTTAAAACCATACTCCCTGGCATCAGGTCAGGGGACCTGAGGCTGTGCCCCTGCACCAACCTGGGGTACCTTAGGCTGCACCTTCTGCCCCGGTGCCAGACTAGGGGACCTGAGGCTGCACTCTCTGCCCAGTGGGGCTTGACAGGGGTGGGGCTGGCTAGGTCTGGTTCTCACCCAATGGGATTGGGACCAGCCAGGTCTGGGTCTCATATGATTTTGAGGTATACATGGGTGGGCGGGGCCTTGACTCTGGGTCCTGCAGCATGCCCCATACTCTGACAGGAGGAAGATTTTCATATACAGTTTACTAATTTTTTTTCCATCTCTGATACTTCTATTACAGAAAAATGAAAAATAGCAATATTAAAACATTTCCTCGAATTAATTCACTTTTAATGTGCACGAATTTTGTGCACTGGGCCACTAGTATGTATGTATGTGTGTATATATATTTATATATGCCTAATATTCAAAGTGTCCCCTCAGGAGTTCCACTGATTGGGAGTTCAATCGCCCACTATGACATGCCTTGACCACCAGGGGGTGGTGTGGAACAAAGGGAGGCCCTAGCCGGCAGCCTGCAACTGCTAGGGACCCTACCCATGCATGAATTTCATGCACTGGGCCGCTAGTAGAACAATAGAAAATTGAAATGCAAAACCTAAATACCTCCAAGAACTGGATATGAGCAATTCATATAAAAGGAAAGAGGGACCCCACCCCAGGGAGTTAACTGTTTGGGAGCAGGTTCTTTGGAACACGCAATCTGGCCAAAACAAAGAAACAAAGTAAGCCCCACATCAGGAAGCTTGTTTCCTTCTCCTAAAAGCTCCTAGGAAAATAATCACAATTTTGATTCAAGTAAGCTCTGAAGTATGACTTGTGAACTCTTCCATGGTTTTGAGTCCACCTTATCTGTCTCCATATTAACACCCACTGAACTGTGCCAGTTGCTACAGAAATAAGCGCTACCCAGCAAGGATTGGAGGTAATTTCCAGTGGTTTTGGTTTAGCAGGCTCTATTGCTGATCAGACTCTTGGGTTCTTAGTTTTAGAAATACCAGGCAGGTGCGAAGCGGGTTAAAAATTCCCCTTTCTTGCTATTAATACCCTGATCTTCAAAATGTGTCATCTTGCCATAACAGCCTTGAGAAAACCTTCGTAACTTTCTCACTGACATCCATGAATGGTCTGCTTACTTCATCCTCCTCCTGATTAACCGAAGGGCCCTCTGCTATCGATACTTATGGATTACGAGGGCTCCTCTTCAGCGCCAGCCCTAACCTGAACATCTCACCACACGGAGGACTGTAGAGAGCCCAATGCCATTTTGTGAAGGGTTCAAGAAGTAGGTTTCTTAAAGGATTCTGGCTGACGACTCAGAAAAGCCTGGGGTTCGTGACTCACCAGTGAGAGGGCCTCTTTGGCTATGCAGCGGGCAGAGGGGTGAAGCTCGGCAAAGGCAGGTGTAGGCAGCATCCCAGGCCGCAGAGAGACGCACACCTGTCCTCCCTCCCCTGCCACAGCCAGTCCCCTGGCCCACAGCCCCCCTCAGAGCTCTGAACAAAGCCAAGGAGCAAACAGGGGGAAGGGGTGCGTTACTTCTGGTCATAAACAACAACAAACCTCTGTGGACAACCAACCCTCCAGGTTGAGTCGCTAGAAACAGGTCTGATCATCGTTTTATCACCACGAAGCAGGCTGTTTGGGGTGGGGCCTGGGTGGAGTGGCAGTCCTCCAGAGGAAGGAGTGAGAGGAAAAAAAACGGAGGAAAGGGCCAGATAGGCCGTGAGAGTGGTGTGCTCGGGGCAGGAACACAGTTCTGTTGCTGTTCTTACCAACGGGAGGCTCTTTGCCGAACAGCTGTCAGAGAAAACACGGCCAGTCATTGACTACAGAGCGCCGGCGTGGGCTGTCAGCAGGGGAAACCTCACCCTTCCTGCCATGGAGAGTTCAAACGGGGCCTCGCACACATGTGTGCCTAACTGTATCACACCGAACTAGTCGCATTTGCATCTCGTCATGGGATTTTACATGTAAATATGTGCGATTAGCATATTCATCCCACTGGTAGTTTTTAAGGTGTACAGGTTCAAATTCAGCCTCGTGGCTAAGGGGGGGTGGGGGGGATCTCTGAGCTCCAGTGTCTTCAACTCTAAAACTGGAATGATAGTGGAGATCACACCGGCTTACTGGGTGGGTTATGTAAAAATGGACATGACTGCTTAGCACGTCCTCTGGCATGGGGAGTGCACAATAATGTAAGTTAATGTTATCAGCGATCTTGTGATGTTGGAGAAGTAGTAGCAGAAGCTGTGAGCTCTCTTCTCTGGCTCTGCTGCTAACTGGTACTGTGACCCAGATACGATTTCCTCATCTTCCTAAGAAGGCAGGGGGAGGGGAAGGGCGGGGGAGGGTGGGTGGGAGGTAATCAACCAAAGACTTTGAATGTATAGATGTATAATTGCATAACCTATGGGCACAGACAATGAGGTGGTAAAAGCCTGTGGGGGGGGGGGAGGGGCAGCCAGACAAGGGGAGGGACAGACTGGAGAGGGTTAATGGGGGGAAAAAGAGGGACATATGTAATACTTTCAATAATAAAGATTTTTTTTAAAAATAGATAATAAATAAATAAATAAATAAATAAATAAATAAAGGCATTCGATTGTACCTTCTAAGATTCCTATCCAGACCTAACTAAACATCTTGGACTGGATAGACTATCTCCATGTAAAACAATTATTTTTATTATTTTCTTACTAGAGGCCTGGTGCATGAATTTGTGCACCAGTGGGGTCCCTCGGGGTGGCCTGTAGGGATTGGGCCCCAGCTTGTGCCCCCAGCCTCACAGGCCCACAGCCCCACCTGGCACCCTACCATGGCCTGGTGCTGGCCCCTCACCTGTGGGGCGATCGATCAGGGCCAGGCCCCTTGCCCAGCTCCCTCAGTGCCTGGGAGTTGGGTGGCATCCCCCCTCCCCTCCCGCCACTATCTGCTGGGTAATCAGGGGTGGAAATCTGGCCCCCACTCACACCAACCTTAGCCTGGCACCACCTGCTCACCTGCTTCACCATCCTGCCTCGATCCTGCTCTCATCAGAGCCCATCGGGGCCGGCAGCGCCTCCACTGCTGCCCGCCACCAGCACCACATCGCCAATGCCCGTCATGTTCTGCACCACCCCATGGTGGTCAGTGCACATCATAGCGAGCAATTGAACTCCCGGGGGGACAATTTGCATATCAGGCTTTTATTATATAAGAGGGTCATTTTGAAAGTCAAGGGATCCCCGCTTTATTTTTTTTTTTAAATATCTGCAGGCTTTCAAACATTCAGCACTTGAATAATTCCAAGGATACCACCCCCATTGCCTCTGTGGGTGGCTGTCATACTCCAGAGACCCAATCTCACTGGACAGTTCCTGTCCCGCTGTCAGCCTGGGGGGAAAGGGAAACAGTCCCAGCACCCGCTGAGCAGCCACGCCTGCAGTCAGACGGGGAAGCCACGGGCCACATGGGCACAGGCTGACCCAGGGACCTCACACACATGGCACAAAGAGGAACAGAGAAGTTGGGAACATTTGTTCTCATCAGACACGCTAAGCTTTGTGGATTCTTCCACACGTTAAGGAAAAGAGGGAGAGAGTAGACAGAGGAGCCTCCTTTTCCTACGGGGAACCTGAACCTGCTTCCTTCCCAGATCCCTGGCCGGTGCGGGACGCAAGACCAGCTGTGCAGGAGTAAACGGCGCAGAAGCAGCACGCTGCAGGTCATTTTCGATCCATTCTCTCATGCAACACGGGGAGGGGGACAGAAACTGCAAGAAAATCAACCCAAGCACCCATGACAGGCCATCCGTCACCTGGGGGAACACAGCAGGGTGCCCCGGGCTTGCCACAGGTCAAATGACTATTTGGTGATGGTTCACTTGAAAACAACCCCCCTCCGGCCCCCTCCTCAGCATCCAGTCATTCCAGAAAAAGGAACTTGTTGGGTTATCTCCCCACAGCACTCTGATTCAGAGGCTGGTCACTTCCAGAAGTTTACGTCCATTCCAGGGTCTGCCCTCTCCCTTTTCCCTTTTCCTTTCCTCTTAAGGATGCTTTTGTAAAACTGATTTCAGAGAGAGGAAGGGAGAAGGCAAGCACGAGAGAGAGAGAGAGAGAGAGAGAGAGAGAGAGAGAGAGAGAGAGAGAGAGAGAAAGACATCAATGATCAATGATGAGAGAGAATCATCCATCTGCTGCCTCCTGTACGCCCCCTACTGTGGATCGAGCACGCAACCCAGGCATGTGCTCTGACTGGGAATCGAACCGTGACCTCCTGGTCCTTGGGTTGACACTCAACCACTGAGCCACACTGGCTGGGCTTAAGCATTCCTTTGGAGTCCACCAGGAAAGGACAGAAGTCCCCGCACAGCAGCTCTGTGCCAGGAAGGGGCTGCTGGGCCGCTCTCCCCAAAGTGAGCTCCCATGTTGCCCAGGGATCCAGCCAAAGAGCTGGTCCCCTCAGAGCTGATCATCGGCGTCAGGCCACAGGGTTACAATCTGGGGCATCAACAAGGAAGCAAGACTCTGAGCATCACGAACACATGGATGCTCGCTTGTCTGAAACAGGGAAGATCGGAGGCAGCCAAACATTCCAGCTTGAAAAGTCAGGCAAGTGAATTAGCTGCTGGAAGCAGAACGCACGCCTGCAATCTAAATCTGACTTCTAACCTAAACCTACAGGCCAAGCGGACAGTTTTCTGTATTGCAGATTGTTATCCGTAGTGAAACGAGACGGTCTTCAAAACTGACATACGACTGATCGTCTTCATGTCAAATGTACGATAAACAAACAAGCCATTTCTCAAAACACTCTCTCTCAAGTTCCAAAGGGAACACCGATTAACATCAAATCTCCACACACTTCAAAAGCTCCTCTCGTTCGTGACCTGAGACTTGGCTTTGAACCTAAGCACCACAGACCATAAAAACCCCGGACCGCGGGAAGGACACGTTCTGTCTTCTAGACAGGAGCTGCGCAAGGTGCCTGCCCCGTTCATCCTCACAATTAGCAAACAACGCAGCTGAAGAGAACAGGTTCTTCAAAACAGGTTTCAAAAATGAAAATTCCTCTTCATCACAGGTACAAATAGAACGCCAGAGGGAAACAAAAATCAAAATGAAGAGCTGCCAGGGGCTTCACACACACACACACACACACACACACACACACACACACACACGCAAGCACGTGCACACACATACACACACACACACGCACGCATGCACACACGCTCTCCCGTTACTTACTGGGCGGTCTGCGCGGTGTGCACCCCGCCTGTCCGGCTGCCAAGTGCCGCAGCGTGGAGCAGCTGTTTCCTCCAGGCTGGGGCTCTGTGTCTTAACCAGTCACATGAGCCTCCTGATAAACACGGCCGCGGTGCCAGGAGGTCAGAAACCCAACATCATTCTTCTCCTAATTCGCAAACCGCCCGCCCCCCCCCTGGAGCCCGCGCTGGCTCGGCCCTCTCATTAGCAGGCAGAGCAGCCTGCTCCACGGCTCCACGGGGTGTTTGCTTCCAGCCACCGCCCCGCACAGCTGATAAGTCACGCTGGAGGGCAGGCCGGGCGAGTGGAAAGTTGATGTGTTTGTGTGTCTGTGAAGGGCAGGAGGGAGGGGGAGGGGGAGGGGGGTGGGGTGGGAGGCTGGCAGTCCCTATGCGATCTCCTCTCACTCAAGTTTTCCCTGGGGCTCTGGACTGGCAAGAAGGCACCGCAGGTGGGAGCTGCTCTCCCCTTCCCCTGGGGGCCTCAGTCTGTCCCTCCATGCTTTCCTTCTCTCAGCATCCCAGGCTCCGGTCTGGTGGGAGAGGCCCAGGATAGAGTGGACTGTTCTGAGGAAGGCAGATGAGCAGGGTGAGATGGCTGAGGCTGGATTTCAACACCACCAGGGCTGCTGTGCCCAGTGGGCCAATGGGTGAGGGGTTGATGCCAGTGCATCTACAGAGCTGATGGAAGTGGCTTCCGGTCCCTTAAAACAAACTTCCACACAGTGATCTTGTTGGGTTGCATCAACATTTGGGGATATGGCCGAGCCCACGAGATGATCCCCACCCCCACCCCCCCAGGAATGAGAGTGAAAAGAGAAATTATCATGAAATTTACAAAGCACAGGGCAGTTGTGCTAGGGAGCTGGGCCTACCACCCATCCATCAGGGCCTTCATTGAATTCCTACTTCCCGCCTCTGCTCATGTTCCCATCCCGCCCCCTCTCCAGGGAAAGCCCTTGGACCCTGACTTTGGATGGTACCTGACTTTGGACTTCTTGGTAACAGTAAAGAGTGACACTTCCACGGTCTGCGGACTGGAAGGTCCCAGGTTCGATTCTGGTCAAAGGGCATGTATTGTACATTGGTTGTGGGCACATCCCCAGTAAGGAGCATGCAGGAGGTCTATGTTTCTCTCTCATAGATGTTTCTAGCTCTCTCTCACTCTTCCTCTCTGTGAAAAATCAATAAAATATATTAAAAAAAGAAAAAGAATAAAAAAAAAAAAAGAGAGTGACACTTCCCAAATGATCAGTGCACTGGGCAACGTGAACATCTGAGAAGTTCGCCAAAGGTTAAAATGCCCCGGGGGATTTCTGAGCCCTAAGGAGCCTGGTAAACTGTCACCCTGGATTTTTTAATAAATGAGATCTTAATAACAGCGCCTGTGTGGGTAATTTTTCATAGAATTATTTACAGCCTGAATCAAACCAGAAGTTTCCCTCCATACAAAGGATAGAGTGTTTTTTTCCCTGCAAAATAACAGAAAAAGATCTTCGGACTAGCCATTCTTTCAGGGGACTAACTTGTCAACATGTGAGAGCAGAGCCCAATGTGCAAATGGAGAATTTTTTTGCAAGTTTCATAACAGATCCCTTTGTAAGGATTCAAAGTGAGCAATAGCAATAAACAATGAATATTAAAATACAGTGGGCTAAAATAAATATCGCCACCGTCGACATTTCTCCTTGTGTGTTGATGTGAGCAATCGTGATTCAGAAACAGAAAACGAGGCCTACGGAAGATCTGAAATACTCTTTTGCTTTATACATGCTTTGTATTTACACAGCAGAAGCCTTTCCGACCTTATGGCATCCATCCATCGCCTTATTTTCAACTGACTGTGTTAATTATTCCCGCAATCCATTCCACACCACATGGCCAGAGACTTCTTAAAGGCCTCGGATAACCCAGACAAAACAACAGCCCGGGAGACATCCTCCTGGAGACTCTCTCATTCCATTAGCAAGGCGGGAGGGTGGGATCCTGGTCTCCCCACACACCCCCCACACACACACACTTCAAGCCAAACTGTAACACAGACCGAGACCCTGGCCCCTCCCATGGGTTGCTCAATGACACCCTCTTCCAGCCTTGCACAATACTGGGGAGACCCCACTTCCCTGCCCTGCCTGCCTACAGGTACCAATCACTTGCTTTGACTCAAAAAGAGGGGCTCTCCTCCTGTCAGAGGCCACCCACCCCTGGGCTTGTCTCCCCTGTGACGCCCACCCGCTCAGGACCCTTCCTCCAACAATGCCTTTTCCTCGTCCACTCACCCTCCTCACAATCTAAACAGGCTCGGATTGTTTTATGTCCTGAAAGCTATTTTTCCCCTCTTTTGCCCCTATACTGACTGCCCTCACCCACTCATTCCCTTCACACCTGTGCTTCTGGAGAATCTCCTTGTCTCCATCATCTCCCATCCCAGGTAAGACTCGCCCTGCTTACGTTCTAGCATCTTCTTCACACTTCACTGGAAATGCTTTCTCAAGGCCAACAAAGACCAAGGTTAACGGACTCTTTTTTGGCCTTTATCTTCCTCGTCCTCTTGGCTGCACTTGGCCCACCGGACCAAGGACTCCTTAAAATGTTCTCTGTGGCAGAAACCGGTTTGGCTCAGTGGATAGAGCCTTGGGCTGCGGACTGAAAGGTCCCAGATTTGATTCTGGTCAAGGTCATGTACCTTGGTTTTGGGCACATCCCCGGTAGGGGGTGTGCAAAAGGCAGCTGATGGACGATTCTCTTTCATTGATGTTTCTAACTCTCTGTCCCTCTCTCTTCCTCTCTGTAAAAAATCAATAAAATATATTTAAAAAAATAATAATGAAAATAAAAAAATTCTTTTAAAAAAATGTTCTCTGTGGCTTCTTAAAATGTACTCCTACCTCCTTCGCTTCCTATGTGGACTTTTCTTCTTCCCGCCCTTTAAATGTGAAAATCCCCTTTCTTCTTTCTGTTCTCTGACATCTCTCATATGTCTTATTACCAAATGACGAGGGTGGTTTCCTAATGGGTCGCCTTGCCTCCAAAACCTACCTCTGCCCTCAACTTAACTGTTGTTGTTTTTTGAATGCACTTTCGTACTGAAAGTCTCTGGGGGCCATGGTGGTATCTGAACCAGCTTTGTATGCCCAGAACCTGTGACAGGCTCATGGAATGCCTCTTTTGTACATTCCATGGCTGTTGCATTTCTTACTCTATGGTTAGGTCTTCATGTGTCTATGTTCCATCTAGATTTTGACAGTCTTAGAGAAAGTTTATGACTTTACTCATTTTGAAAGTTTACTCATTTTATAGCCCGCCATGTCTAATACAGTGCCTGCCATAAAGGAAACAGATAGCTGAAACAATGCTGAATGAAAAAAGGAATCATTGAAGAGAAGGATCTTCTGTCTATTCCTTTAAGAAAAGATATGTTTGCAAACACTGATTTCATGTTAGGCCACTGAAATATCTCCCCATAAAAGAAATTATGGCCTCATTCTATGACCACACTGTAACAAAACTATAAAATAGCCCTGACCGGTTTGGCTCAGTGGATAGAGTGTTGGCCTATGGACTGAAGGGTCCCAGGTTCAGTTCCAGTCAAGGGCATGTATCCTGGTTGTGGCACATCTCCAGAAGGGGGTATGCAGGAGGCAACTGATCAGTGTTTCTAACTGTCTCTCCCTCTCCCTTCCTCTCTGTAAAAAATCAATAAAATATATATATTTTTTAAAAAACTATAAAATAATTACAAAAGTAAAAGTTGAAAAAGAGCCAAGCTCTTGGAAAAATTTTATAAGTTTTCTTTTAAAAAATCATTGATTGGAGAAGAAATAAAAAAGGAAATTACAGGATGCTTAGAAGTTTTTAATAATGAGAACACCACATACCAAATATTGTGAGCAGAGCCTAAAGAGTTAGTTAGAGGCATACTGCCCCCAAGAAAATGCTGAAAAACAACAGATCAATAATCATGGAAAAATGTAAAAGTTATTAAGAAATTGTTTCCATGAAATGTTCTTAGTCCAAATTACTTGCACAATCAAGTTCTCTCTGATTTTCAAGCCACAGAAAATTTCCAAACTATATAAAATGTTCAAGTGGACAAAAGTAACAAGAGCTAACATAATACCTATGACTTAAAACAAACTGATAAAGCATAATAAAGGAAACCACAGACTAACCTCATGCATAAACATGGTTTACCTTACAGAGGTAAAAAGATATCAGTGTTAAGGAATGCATTAGCATAATGACATAAGTCAACTGAAAAAAGATTTTGAATTAGCACAATAAGTAATCTTGAAATGTCTTTTGATGAAATTCAATATTATTTTTTTAATTAATAAAATGGAGTTAGAATTTTTCTTAGCATGCTGAAGTTACCTGTATCAAACCAAACACAACATCAGAAACAAGAAAAGAATGCTCACTGTCACTACCATTTAGCACTGTTCTGGGCATTTGAATCATTACAACCAGACAAGAAAAAGAAACTAAAGAAGGATTATGAGAAAGTAGGACACAAAGTCATCCAACTTGTACATGTTACAGTCATTTACTTAATAGAATCAACTTTTCTTTATTGTTGTTTATCCTCACCAAAGGATATTTTTTTCATTGAATTTTTAGAGAGTGTGGGAGGGAGGAAGGGAGGAGGAGAGGAGAAGGAAGAAGGAGAGAGAGAGTAAAAGAGAGAAAGATTGATGTGAGAGAGACACAACAATTGGTTGCTTCCCATCCCCACCCTACCCACAACAGGGGACAGGAATTGAAAGCACAACCCAGGAATGTGCCCTTCACTCTGGATGCGGGGTCCTGTGCTCTAACAACTGAGTAATACTGGCCAGGGCAATAGAATCAACTTTTTAAAAATGTTTGACATAATTAGCAATGTCAGTGAGGTAAAGACACAAAATAAACACACGAAAATCATAATTTCCATATAACAGCCAAAAAACTGTTTTAGAATATAATGAAAAAAAATCTCATTTAAAGTAGCAACAATAACAAAGTTTCTAGGAATAAAAAGTTTATATTTTAAAAGTATATAAAACTCTATGAGAAAATAGGATAGATTTCAATAAATTGAGTTATACAAGTTTCCAGGACTGAAAGACTCAACATTGTAAAAATGTCAGTTCTCTCCTATTTAATTTCTAAATATAATTTAATTTTGGTTGAAATGCCAAGAGTTGTTTTTAAACAGGATAAAAAAAGAAACCCTGAAGTTTATTTGAAAGACTTTAAAAAACCAAATTTAAATATTGAATCTGAAAAATTTTCTAAATAAAATTTTAGAGAACAATAAGGAGAGGGAACAAGGTATTAAATAGGCTAAACCCATCAAAAATTAAAAGTTTGATTCTAGTTCCAAAAGAGGCAGAGCCATGGAACAGAACAGAAAGCCCAGAACACAAGATCTACATTAAAATGTTTACTTCTTAAATATGGTATTTAAACCTAGTGGGGCAATGAATTATTCAATAACTAGTCCAATAGTTAATGACTATGAAAAATAAAGATGCAATTATACCTCAGACCATATACAAAGTATATGGCTAGTGAGCTAAAGAGTTAAAGGGGAAAATACAACCACAGGCAGAGTTGAAGAAAATCAGGTGATTATTTTTATAATCTTAAAATTTTAAATCATAATTAAATACTTATATCATGAAAATTATTTTAATGATGATCACCAAAGCAGAAACTATAAATAATTTTTTTAAATATTTAAATGAATAAAATGTACAATTTATGTATGTAAAAAAATAACCCAACTATAACCAAAATTGCCACAAGTGATAAAATTAGATTTAAAAAGGAAATCTATTCGATAAAGAGTTAATACTTTTACCATACAAATAGCACTTATAATTAACAACTGAGCAATAGTTTTACCATACAAATAGCACTTATAATTCCCATTATTGGCCAGAGGCTTGGAAAATGGCACCTTCATACTCTGCTAGCAGGACTGTAAATTGGTACAACATTTAAGAAAGACAATATTGTAATACTAGAGGCCTGGTGCATGAAATTCGTGCAAGAAAGGGGTCCCTCAGCCCAGCCTGCATCCTCTCAGAATCTGGGACCCCTCAGGGGATGTCCGAATGCCTGTTTAGGTCCTCAACAAGCAGTCGGACATCCCTCTCACAATCCGAGACCACTGGCTCCTAACTGTTCGCCTGCCTGCCTGCCTGCCTGACCATCCCTAACCACTCTGCCTGCCTGCTTTATCACCCCTAACCACTTGCCTGCCTGACTGATAGACTCTAACTGCCCCCGACTTAGCCCCCACTGCTTTAGCTTTGTCCGGAAGGTCATCTGGAATGATGTCTGGAAGGTCGTTCGGCTGTCTGACCTAATTAGCATATTTCACTCTTATTACTATAGATGTTGCAAAACTTCTTAAAATATGTGTACCCTTGAGTTCTGGAGTTTTTCTTCTAGAAATATACCCCAAGAAAATACATGTGAAAGTGGAATTTCACGTGTACAAGGATGTTTCTCACAGCATTGTTTATACTAGGTAGAACTTAGAAACAATCCAGGTGAAAGTAGGCTTTTCTATTTGTGTGTTAATAGACAATTCAGTCAAACAGACAGAGCCTATGGTGACCCTCAAAATGCACTACCAACATAAAAGAAGCATTACATTGCTTATTCCCAAATTAATTTATACAAGGGGCCAGGAGTGGGGAGGAAAGTACGAGTAAGGCTTTCCGTATTCTGGAAAGCTTGGCTTTAACTCCATGAAAAACTGGGCATATAGACAAAAAGCCTTTTGTGAGCCTCAAGTCCAAGCCACCGTGTTTGAGTTGAATAATTAGGACACATTCATAAGAGGTAGCACTTTGCAATCATTATAAAATAATGTTTGAACCATACTAACACAGAAAAATATTCAGCATAGATTAAGTGAAAAACACAAGTTACAAAACAGTTAATCAGTATGACCTCATTTGTCTAAGAAAATATGTCGACATTTGTAACAGTCTAAGACATTATATATCAAATTTTAATAGTGGTCATCTTTGGGAATTGGGGGTCACATACAGGTTTTCCCTTGTTTATGCAGACCAGCTTTTATCCTGTTTCCATGATAAATGTGTATCAGTTATTCCTTTTTAACTGAGATCTTTTTTATGTAAGGAAAGAGATACTAGACCTACCATCATACCTCAATACCTTAATCATCTACACAAAGTGGAATAAGACATTGGTGAGAAATGTGGTAAAGAAAAAAGGACTCAGAGCTGAAAGGCCTGACCATTCATTAACAAGGCCAGATACTTCCCCTAGACTGACGCAGTTTTCTAATGTCCTGGTCCTGGAACCAATATTTGATAGTAAGTCACCGAAAGTGATGGAACCCACAGGTTCAAAGGATGCAGGAAGAGGGGGTAAGCAGGGTCTTGCTTGAGCACCTGGATTCAGTTTCTCAGAGACGTTCTGATGGACCTTTGTGCCTATTTGAGGCGTTTCCTTCAGGAAAGATTCCCAAATAATATCTATCCATCCCATGTACACACGTCAGGCAGCATGAACCTCCCCTGCCTGCTGAGGCCTCCTGAAGCCACCCATCCATGCATCCACCTGGTTCCAACCGCCAGCCATGCTGCTCCAAGTTGGCGACACGCCACCTGCTGGTCAATGTCAGGTACTAACTGCATTATCACATTGCCACACACCCCGCTTCCTTTTCTAGGAGGACCTTTCAAACACAACACTACTCTCTCTTAAATGCCAGTCACAACCAGTTATCATAAGAACTCTGCTAGCGACAAGCCCGTAACAAATAGAAAAAATGGTGAAATAACCCGAGAATAGAGTGTTTAATCCCTAAAGACCTTGAACAAAGCAAATCATTGTCAATACCTGAAAAAGCAGTGTCTGTGTTTGATGTACTTTGCATTTTGGGATTTGCCAAAGTAGGTGACAAAAATCTCTGCTCTCAAAGTTGATAATCCCTCTGGGAGAAAAGCCATACGTAAGGAAAAATAATTACTTATCATAACAATTAGTACCTATTAATATTGTAATGTACTATGTTAATGTTATTCATATTATATAACAAGCTAACATCTGTGCACAATGCTCATTTAATTCTCACAGCAATGCTCTAAGGAGATACTATTCTTACCCCCAGATGACCTTCGTGAGATGAACTAGCCTGCTCACAACCAGTAAACATCAGAGGAAGAGAGGAATATGAATGTAAACCTAGGTCTGCCTGACCCCAAATCTTGCACAGTTTCTCCCCCCCCCCCCCCCCGGTCCCCAAATGATTTGGTAGCCACAGGAGCTTTCTTAGACTGGCTCACTCTTTTTAAAAAAAATTTTTTTTATTGATTTTTTACAGAGAGGAAGGGAGATAGTTAGAAATATCGATGAGAGAGTCATCAATCAGCTGCCTCTTGCGCGTCCCCTACTGGGATGTGCCCGCAACCAAGGTACATGCCCTTGACCGGAATCGAACCCGGGACCCTTCAGTCTGTAGGCTGACGCTCTATCTACTGAGCCAAACCGGTTTTGGCTGGCTCACTCTTTGTTAATTGAGCCTGCTTACCCTCAAGCACAACAGCCAAGTCAATGGCTAGCGTTTTGGGGTCTAAACCATTGATAGGACAACAGTCATTTCCTGTCACTACCCATTGCAAACGCGTGGTGTTTCAGCCAGTGACACCTGTGAAGTGGTGGTGGCACAGTCTGGTAGACAGAGGGGCGTTTATACCATTATTTCGGTGGATAATGCCTTCTATGGGTTAGATGTACGTTGAGTTCCAAATAACTGATATACAAACAAGTGAAGCTTTGCAGCATAAGCCATTTATAACCTGGAGACGGGCTGTATGAGAATAAACAGGAGAGGGAATAAGGAAGACAGCCTCTACCAGAGGCGGCCTCCATGGGTGAAGCTCTCAAATATCTGGACAAATCTGTCCCGATTAAAGATAGACTTCCGCGTTAAGTCTCTTTTCTTCTGTTTTCTATCTCTTCTCTTTTCTTTCTTCCTTTTTGTAAAATTTCATTTACTTTTACAAGCACTCCGAACCATTCTGGACATTGGCTACCAGCTACTCGACGCTACTTTGCAAAACGTGTGTTGAGTTAACTCAATTCCCCGTAATCACTAATAAACTGCAATGTCCCCTGAGAGGGGACATCTGAGTGATATGCTAGAATTCCGATGTCCCCTGAGAGGGGACAGCGGAGTGCAAAGGGTTTAAAAAACACATTACAGCCCTAGCCAGTTTTGGCTCAGTGGATAGAGCGTCAGCCTGTGGACTGAAGGGTCCTGGGTTCGGTTCTGGTCAAGGGCATATACCTGGCTCCATTGTAGGCTCTATCCCCAGAAGGGGCCATGCAGGAGGCAGCCAATCAATGATGTTCCTTTCTCATCAATGTTTCTATCTCTCTATCCCTCAGCCTTCGTTTCTTTCTAAAAATAAATACAAACATTAAAAAAATAATAAAAATAAAACACATATATTAGTATAGTTGCATTTACTTAATCTAATTCATTTCAATTCACCTTTATGGCAGCATTTTTTCCTTTTGTGATCATCTTTTTAGATTAGGCTGGATTTCTAGTGAAAGCTTCATTCGGTAAAACGTGAGAAGGAACATTTAGTATTCATGGTACAAAACATCTTTAACATAATTGCTTACATAATAACCTTTTCCCCTAATAGTTTTATTTCAAAACCTTGATTTGACAGCAATTTTTATGACTCTGGGAGGATCTCAGCCCTGGGAACCACAGGCTGGTGGTAAAGTTAATCTGAATCTAAATCTTCTAGCATGCTATGCTGTTCCAGAACTCTTAGTTCTTTAAAAGACTTGCTTGGGGAGAAAAAAGTCCCCGTGGCTGCCCCTATGCCTTTTTCTGAGAATCATTTAGTTAATTAGAAGATAACAGAAGAACAGTTTTCAGGTTAAGATTTCCTTTCTATTCAAATTTCAGCAGCATCACCCTTTCAAAGCTGAAAGACAAAGCTGATTCAGGGATAAATGAGGCAAAGAAAATACTTAATTTTTTTTTCCTCAAAAAGTGTGATCGCTAAATATGTGAACTGGGGTACAGTTGGGTCTTCATAGGAATAGCAGGAAAAGCACAGTTAGAAACTCTAAATCCTCTTTTTCTCCTAGGCAAACTATAGGCCCGCCCTTCTCCCATCCTCCACTGCTGCTTCAATCTCACTCAGCACTGGCCTGGGAGTCTCCTAAACTGTCCTGGGTTCACACACAGTCCCCCGGCCTTGGTTGGAAGATGATGCTCCTTGTATACTTTTTGAATGAATGAATGAATGAATGAATGAATGAATGAATAATGAATGCATTTTTACACTGTATTAGAAAATATTCATATTACTTTGAGACCAAATCCATCTGCTCAAAATTGTGCATAATTCTCTCTGCGAACTTAACCATCCTGCTCTTCACTTTCCCACCTTATCCCAAACCAGCAAGCGGACTGCCAGTCCTGTGTTCCACTCCTTACTGCCAGCTGCTTCCCGCAGTTTTAATCCAACCATCACCGTCTCCAGGTCATGAACCTGGGAGGCCTGAGTCTCTGAGCTCATTGCATTTCCTTTCCTGAGGCATCACTGCCTTTATCAACAGACATCATTACGTCATTAAACATCTTAGCTGACACTGTATTTGTTCAGCCTTTTGGCCAGTCTTGGGATTACATAGATTCATGTATACAAAGCCTTCAGATAAGGTGGGGACTTCCTGGGACCACAGAGGCAACCACTAGCAGAGTGGGACTTTGCCTGAGGAAGGAGAGTCTGGCATTCTTGCAGCGGGATTCATCTGATTTGCACTGCACAGGGAGGGAGGTAAACAAACAATAACAACAACAAAACACTTTTGAAAGCACATTTTAAAACATGGTAGGGGAATTTCCAATTTTTTTTTCATGTTTTAATTAAAAAGTAGTGTTTGTTCTCAGGGCTCATCTTTGTGATTGTCTTCTTTTTAGTAAAAGGCTGTAGAGATCCAGTTAAGCTAAAACTCTCAAATGGAAGGCCTCGTGGAGGGAATGAGTCAGGACTAAGAGCTGGGTGCTGTTCCCTTAATATAAAAATAGGAGGTCAGAAACTCAACTGGGCTTCTCGGCAGGTGGAGTTAAAAACATGCGGTAAGAAGTCAATCTGGGGAACATGGGCTCCAACAGCTGGAAATTGCCAACCTAACTGGTGAGGCTTCGATTGGTATTTAAATGCCGAGACATTTAAAAATATATATATTTTATTGATTTTTTTACAGAGAGAAAGAGAGAGGGATAGAGAGTTAGAAACATCTATGATAAAGAAACATCGATCAGCTGCCTCTTGCACACCCCCTACTGGGGATGTGCCCACAATCAAGATACATGCCCTTGACCGGAATGAAACCTGGGACCTTTCAGTCTGCAGGCCGACACTCTATCCACTGAGCCAAATGGGTTTCAGCCGATACATTATTTTTAAACATATATCCTACTGGTCAGAATAATTACATTATTTTACTGAAGAATGGTTTTGCTTCCTATTTCAAAATAAGAAAAGCAGGACATCTGTGTGTTTTCTTTTTTACTTTGTAAGATACTTACATTGAAAAAGCAATAATGCACATTCTAGCAAGTCAAACAATACAGGGAGATACAGAGAGAGAAAAAATGTAAGCCCTCTTTTCCATGCATTCCCCTCTTGCTGAGATAATACACACCTCTGAGAAATGTATCTCATTATATTTTCCCATTTTAAAAAGTAATCCCATTTTAAAAAGTAATCTATAATTAGATTTCCCCGCTTAACAATGTATCATGGCGACACATACTGGTTCCAAGGTCAGGAATATAGATTTAATTTATCCTTTGTAATAGCTGTAGTAATTACATTCAAGACGATCCTTGTTTTGCATCTATAGAGTTGCACTAAACATCCTTACACAAGTAGCTTTAGTTTCTAGTGCTCTCATATCCACAGAATAGATCCCTAAAATGGAAGCTATTAGAACCACAAAGTGATTCATTTTACTACACTTTCTCAGTTATTTTCCCAAAACTAGACTGAGGGCAACACAAGGGGTGATGGCCTTAAAAAGACTGATAAATGTCCATTTAGGGGATCAAGGTTATGAGAGGCACTAAAAATTCATTTCAGAATCACATCCCACGAGGTATATTCACCAAATTGCTTTACATCTTGCTTGCTTTTTATATGAAATAATATTTTTCAGACCCAAGGCATTGTAAGCCACACGGATTAAAATGTGTTCAAGTTAAAAGTGGAACTATCTCCCCCCAGCTAATCCTTATGATCTGCACACACCAAAAATTCCACACACTCTAAAGGCCGTCCCAGTTGCAGATTCCATTGTTAATTCATTTAAAAAAAATATGCATGAGCCCATGTGAACCGTTATGTTATGAGAACAAAATGGTCATGATGCACGAAGAATATTTTATTGCACCATCAAAGCACACAATGGTGCTGGTGCAGAGAAGGGTCGGCCCCAATCTCACTTGTTTCTGCCTGTTTCTGGACTGTGGACTTCGTAACCAAAGAGCCCTCTCTTCCACATGCCATGTCAGGAAAGCAAGAATGGGGGCCACAGTCCAAACCCCGGGAGAAAGAGCCCTCCCCCCCCCCCCTCCCCTGGTGTCTACAGCCACACTCCTGGCTTGGAGTGTTTACCTAAAATCACCTCTTCTAAATTATGTTCTCACCATGTCCTTTGGTTTGAAACTTTAGAGTGAGAGGCCAGACTTTTAACATATATATTCCACATATATATTCTATACTTTTAACATATATATTCCACATTAGCTAATAGGGCTGAACCAGCCAACACACTCCAAGACACAAATGACAGAGCACAGGGTTCCCTGCCTGAAGAAAAAAAAAATAAGTTATGCCCACCAGACACTCAAGGAAATTTGTCCCCATTATCAAAGCCTTCTTTGTCTTAGAAGGCCACCCGTTGCCGGATGGCGAGAAATATGTGCAACCCTGCATGCGTTAAAAGTGGCAGTCAACCAACCCAAATCCAACTTGGATTATTCAAGAACACATTTGTTAAGTAAAATAAACAGTCCAAGGTTGGACCCAACTTACGGGTCCAGGTGGTCTGTGTCTTTTCCTTCAGAACAAAAATGTGGGCAAGCAATTTCCAGCTGCCTAGGATAGTGTCCGTGGGTTTCACAACCTCCCAGGGCGCGTACAAGCAACTGCTAAAAATAGCCCCAGCTCTCATGTCAACGGCCTCAGTGTGAGGGCCAGGGGAAAACATACACTGCCTGAAATGAGTCCCCTGAATTCTGATTCCATAGGACGACTCTGAGCTGAAAACCCCAGGCATGCTCCTGACAGTTCCAACATTGATCGCCTTTTTCTTTTCTAATCGTCTCCTGAACTGGGAGGAGAGGCAGCGTGGTGAGTGGGTATGGATGTTGGCACGTGGAGAACCGGGAAATCAGGATTCTCATTCCATCATTGGTCACTTACAAGTTAAGTCCCTGAAGCCTGCAAGTGTAAATCCCCTAATCATAAAATGGAATGATAATGCCAACTCAATGGGTGGCTGTTTGGGTTGGAAATAATGCACTGCATTTCAGGGTGCTATCCTATAAAAATATTCAACGAGTGCAAAAAGATGGATGCAGGACAAGTTCAAGGTGTCACTTGTAGCAACAACAAAAAGGGAAGCACCCTAAAAATAAGGGGAGATGGATGAAAAGAATTGCATTGCATTACTTCAATGCTACATGCATCGTACAGTCATGAAAAAGGGGAAACAGGGAGATGACTTGGATGGAATAAGAAAGCAAGCTGCAATAATTATTGTTTTAAGCAAAACAATAAAAAAAACCCTACTATGTATTTATCTCCATTCTTATTACAATCATGGATGTTTCAAATGCATAGAAAATATCTGCCATCTGTTCAGGGCATTAATCAGCTCGCTACAGACATATCCCTACTCTGAAGACCAAGGGTGGCAAGGGTTACAAGCCTTCTCTCTT
Organism: Pipistrellus kuhlii; assembly: GCF_014108245.1. Taxonomy (NCBI): domain Eukaryota; kingdom Metazoa; phylum Chordata; class Mammalia; order Chiroptera; family Vespertilionidae; genus Pipistrellus; species Pipistrellus kuhlii. Next base: position 9,112,707 of record NW_023425438.1, read on the forward strand.
TTACCTCCCATTACAGTATTGAGTACATTCACTTACAATAAGCCTGTCTTGTTTTTATAGTTAAAAATTAAGGACAGTAAAGAAAGCAATGAGGAAATAATTAGCACACTATTCAGTGGGTTTTGATGAAGGGTTATCATAGTTACTTCTGTCCAGAAGCTAGAGAACTTAAATAAAACAAGTTTGCAGAAAACTAGCCAACATTTGTAACATGCAACCATGTATGTGCCTGTGTGAACTGGAGCGGTCTTTTTTTAAGCTATTATTTATTATCTTGATTGTGGTGATGGCTTCATAGGTGCATCCGTATGTCAAGACATCAAACTGTGTGTATATATTTTTAAAATATATTTTATTGACTTCAGAGATGAAGGGAGAGGGAGAGAGAGATAGAAACATCAATGATGAAAGAACATCATTGATGGGCTACCTCCTGCTTGCCCTCACTGGGGATCAAGTCTGAAAACCTTGCATGTGTCCTAACCAGGAATTGAACCATGACCTCCTGGCTCATAGGTCAATGCTCAAGCACTGAGCCATGCTGGCTGGACCCAATTGTATACTTTTAATATGTGCCATTTACTATGTGTGAACTGTATCTCGAGAAAATTGTTTTTAAAAAAAGTGGAGCTAAATATTTCAACAGTAATAGCATGAAAGATGGGAAAATGAGATCAGAATTAAAGGTTTCTAAGGTCTTTATATTATTCAGATGTCAATAGGAAGATATTAATAATAGGTGTTGTTAAATCAAATACATATTCAAGGTGTAGTTGCTAAAAAAAAAAAAAAAATAGATTACATAACTTCCAAAACACTTGAGGGGGGAAAGTGGAATAAGAAAAACTTGAAAAACTGAAAAGAAAGCAGGAGAGAAGAGAAAAAGAATGACAACAGGAAATACACTTGACATCATTAATACTTCAATAACAATAATCCGTGCAGACTGAACTCACCACGACAATGCAAAGACTATCATTAAGTTGTGGGAGTAAAAGGGGCCACATACTAAACCTGACCAATTCAGAGGAGACCCGCCTGGTGGCCTCACAAACGCAGAGACCAAAAGTAACCACACAGGGTGGTCTGCATGGAAGTCCCTAACTACAAGCGGGTTGTGGTGGGAGACAGTCCTAGCCCTTGACAAGGTCAATCTTTGCCATATGCGAGCCTGTCTGTTGTCTGTTCGCACTGAAGATAACATACCTGTGAATGTCAGAGGGATTCTTTTTATCCAGACCCCTCAGGGTCAACTTCCTGGCACCAGCGTGAGGCCACAGGGCCCCTCCCTGTTACCCTGGTGCCCCCTCCTCTCTCCATTTCGCTTAGTATCCAATCTCAGAGATTTCTCTGCTCTGCTCCTCCCCACCCCGTTCATCTGCCATCACGGGAGGTCAGGTGACCTTACATCTCTTCCTTTTGTTCTAAGGCAGTGGTCAGCAAACTCATTTGTCCACAGAGCCAAATACCAATAGTACACCGATTTAAATTTCTCTTGAGGGCCAAATTTTTTAAACTTAAACTTCTTCTAACACCACTTCTTCAAAATAGACTCGCCTAGGCCGTGGTATTTTGTGGAAGAGCCACACTCCCAGGGGCCAAAGAGCTGCATGTGGCTCGAGGACCACTGTTCTAATATATAAAACAGGCTTCGAAACCACCCTTCTCCATTCTCCAGAGCATTTTCTCGCTCCATTGAGATTTTGCTTCCTGACAATTGTCATCAGTTTGGCTCAAATATCCACAGGTTTGGACATTTCTTACTTTGACAAAATAATAAGTACATGGATCCATGTTCAGTGAGTTCAGCTCCACAGGTGCAGAGTGTGTGTGTGTGTGTACATGCGCCTGAACATATAAAAAGATCAGACATCTTCCCCCGAATCAACCTCTTTGAACTGCTTTTCTGAAGCCTTGAAATTAACTGAAAGTTCTTTATACCAAAAATAACAAAGGGAACAGACTTGGTGGGGAGGGGGGAGAGGGAGGGAAGTGGAAGGGAGACGAAAAGAGAACCGGCAAAGAGAACTAACTGGTCCCCATCATAACCTCAGCAGTGTGGTAAATGGACCTCATGTGGAGGTGTCCGACAGATGCCCGTTGGCCACAGAGGAGATAGAGGCTTCCCTGCCGACAGGGAGGCCCTCAGGGCAGGGGGGCTCCGGTCTGTCCCCACCGCCCAGCCCTTCCCCCAGGAGAGCTCTAAAGGGATAGAGGCCTGCCCTGCAGGTGGGGCTGGAGCTTCTGAGAAATGGGAGCTCACCCTGCCCAGGCCACACTGGACAACGCACCCGTTCCCCAGTGGGATCTGCAGGTCTGCAGGGATGGTTCTCATCAAGCTTATCTGGAAAACCGATGGAAACTTCTGCCCAGAAGTTCATGCCTTAGTCATTTTCCAAAAGGAGGCCATGTGGCTCTTCCCGGCCTCTGCTGACCGTGCACGGATGGGGTCCGTGTGCAGGAAATTGTACGAAAGACCCTGGAAGACTGAGCCGTCACACATGCATGGCCTGTAAACAGCATCTCCCCAGGCCCCTCCCAGCCCATTATCTCTTGCTTGTGATCCCGGCCTGACCACTGGGGTGCTAACGTAGAAATTGCATCAGAGGAAGGATCAAAAGGCCAGCTCTGCCTCCAACCAGCCCAAGAGTAGTGAGCCCATCACATTCCCACTGTGAGTCCCCCTTAATAACTAACAATAAAGTGGGAATGGCAACATTTGCCTCATGGGGAAAAGTACTTTAGAAAGCCATTGCGTATTGTAGAAATGCACTTCTTATATTTATCTGTGGATAGACAATTGGGAACACTGAAGCACTCGAAAGGGTTTATTATTATTATTATTATCATTATCAATACTTACACAAGAATATATTTTGTCCAATGATTTTTAGAGACAATGGGAGAGAAGGAGAGAAGGAGGGAGGGAGAGGAAAACATTGGTGTGAGAGAGACACATAGATTGGTTGCTTTCTACTTGCACCATAATCAGGGCCAGTAGATCTTTTGGTGCCCAGGCAAACACTCCAACTACTGAGCTATACCGGCCAGGGCTAAAGAGATTAAAAAAAAAAAAAAAATTTAAAAAAAGCACAAAATATGGCTCAAGGAATTCAGTTGCTGAGAGAAGAAATTCCTGGAAAATTAACTATAGAGGCAATATAAGCTGAATGAATGAAAGAAATTTTACCAAACATCATGTGATTAAATATATTAGAGGGGGCAGCTGTACAGATAGGTAAATGAGGTTGTAATTTTTCATGGCAAAGAAGAAACAGGGATGTTTGGGGCGGGGAAGCCCTAAAAGCTAAAGAAATCGAAAGTCGAGAATACTGAAGAAGGAGGGGTTAATTGATGGGAAGGATGGGAGTGGTTTCAGATACAGGTCCAGCCAGGAGAAATTCCAGGAAGGTGATTCAGAAGAGGAAAGTCAGAGGAATACATTATTTTCTTGGCCTAGGCTCTCGTTCCTCCAGCTACATTCATACCTCAACTCACCTATATGTCTCTGAATTCCCTTGCTGATTACTGAAACTAACCATTACCCTACTCAATCTGGATTTCTTAACCTTGCCTGAAGGCCAGTTAGTGCTTGACCTCGCCACCCCCTCCTCCTTTACTAGTGATTAGAAAAAGCAATGGCAGCAAATTCAGGATCCAATAAGGAATGGCACTCATGAAGCTGTAAATACTGGCTTAGAAAGCACACTCTATGCAAAGGCCAGCTGTACACCCCTCCCTTCAGCCCCCCTCCCCACTTCCTCCAACCTCCCCCCACTTCCTCCCCTTCTCTCCACTCCCTCCAACCTCCCCAGGCTCCAGGGGGGAACCTGAGCCAGGGGTTTCCAACCCTTTTCATCCTTATGGCACCCATAAACCAATTACTAAAATTCTGTGGCACACCAAAAAATATATTTTTTGCCAATATGACCAAAAATATATAAGGATGATTTTGATTCATTCACACCAGACAGCTATTGTAGTGCTGTTATCGTTTCTCTATTTGACTGTCTAAATGAAAAGAAGCCTCAGGTCCTGCATGTGTCACACATCCTTGGGGCTCTCAGGTTGAAAATCGCTGATGTGTAGCATGACCAGTCTAATTAGCATATCATGCTTTTATTATTATAGATTATGATTTCATAAAGAATTATTTAACAAAATACATAGTGGATACGCTATAACAACTTTATTGTTAAGTATATGGTATTTTAGGTATACATTCCAACCACTATTTATGACTTAGTTTCTATGGAAAAAATGAAAAGTGAATTCAGGGGGCTAATAACATTCTTAAAAACAAGTTTTTGGAGCATGACCAATGTGTAAATCATGCAATGCATGGCCATTATTTATATTTTAAATGTCTTTAACTTTCAGTTTGATTTTATAATTTTTCTGACTAACTTCATAACGGAACCCTGATGGAATAAGAAACGAACCTAAATAGGATCGTTTCAGTTGGCTGCAACTCACTGCCGGCCCCTCAGGGGTCTTTGGTCCAGGTCTCTGCCATGAGCAGGGCCATAAGAATCTTCCCGTCCTTTAGTTGTATCCACTCCCACCAGTTCTATTTTTGTAGCTCCATATTTAGCACACAGAGCTATCTTTATCCTCCAGCTGACTGCCATGAGAGTCCCCAGGGCAGAGTAGTTACACAAGATTATTGAGGCATATTTCCGACCCTTCCAAAAGACAATGCAGAATGCAGAAAAAGACATCAGCAAGCAGTCACATTGTTAGAAGTGTGTGTGTGAGAGAATTGCTAAAGGTTTCTTTCTTTGTAATAGTTTTTGTGTATTGGTAAGAGCACAATGTCTATATTGCTTCCTGGAAGTTAATTTTAGCCTGGGTAATGTAATCTATTTCTATGCCTACATTCTCTTGAAAATGTCATAAAGTTTCTTACAATCATGTAGTTCTGATCTCAAAATTGGGCGTCTTTTTAAACTCCCATTATTCTTATAAAAATCCATAGTTATGCACCTAAATAAGCAACTGGATTGTTCTAACAGGATGAGACTCAAAAACTGCCAATCCTTTGCTTGCAATTATTGCTTTTCAATTATTCAGCTTAGCTTGATGCCCGTGAGAATGGCCAGCTGAATGTATCATAACGGAGAGGACTCTGAGTCCTGAACAGATAGGAGAATCTCACAGCCTGGTCTTCAAATGCTGTTTATGTAACAGGCAGCACCGTAGCTCTTCTGTTTAGATTTGAACCATCCAACACAATACCCACTGAGCAACTGAAGCTATTGAGCGCATGAAATGAGGCTTGTGCGAGCTGAGATATCTAGTCATCGCAAAACACACACTGCATTTCAGGGACTTGCTGCTGGAGAAACAACACAAACTATCTCAATTCTCTTTTACCTTGATTACATGTAAAAATGACAATGCTTCAGATATGTTTGGCTAAGTAAATTCTATTCTTAAAATTAATTTTACCTCTTCTCTTTAATTTTTTTAATGTGACCGCTGGAAAATGTAACATGACATCAGGTGACTCCCACACGTGGCTTTCCTTATATTTCTACTGGCCAGCTCTGGTCTGGAGGCTTCCATGATACAGAGCATGACCAGTGAGTGGTCCTTAGGACCGGAAGTCAGAGCTGATGCAGGATTTTACTCCAAGTCAGACTCATGAGAAGAGAATATGTCTTAGAATAAAGGTGGAAGTAGCCCCTGTTTGGCTAATTCTCCCACCTAAAGAGGTTTAGTGGCCCCCAGCAGGACAGGTCAATGTCTTGGACACACATCAGAGGGAAATGTCACCCAGTGTATGTAATATTGGGCTTCCTTAGCGCTTTCCTAGTTGATGGCACAGCCCTCATCTCCATCTCCATCCTTATTAACCTTGCTCATGGCACAGCATGGACACTGGAGTGAATCATGGATTCACTTCTTATGAGTTTTTGTTGCTTGTTCCCTATTCCGTTGCTGCTAAAATGAAGACTAGAAATCATTTTGCAGGGAACAGAAAAGGGAATTTTTTTAAAGCTTAATGAAAAAAAATCAAACTTTGAAGACTCTATGTATGGCCAAAATATGGCTAGTGATTATTAGAGAAGCATTATTACTGGGCACAAGCATGGGGGAGAGGGGGTCATATGAATCCTGAATATTAATGTACATCAAAAATTCAGTACCAGATCCCTGAGGTGGGCTTACCAGATTACTGAATTAAAAACATATTGGGAGGGCATTGCTGCCAGCAAAGAATTGGGTAACTGTTGATAAAAACAACGGTGATTGCAGGAGTCTGCCGAGAACAGAACAATGCCATCTTTGTAAGGCGCTGGGACTGCTGCAGGAGCCTGGCTCCCCTGCATTTTCCAGGCTGATATTTGCTGACCGTCCTTTCTCCCCATAATTGTTTTCTGCCATTCATTTCCTCCAATTGTCAATTATTACTAAAACAATTACAAAAGAGAAAAAAAAGAGTGTGTGCCTTTGTTTCCTGTCGCCTAATGAATGCAGTGAAGTCATAGGCCAGGCGAGCGCATCATCATTTTTTCCATTGCCATGAATTACGCTGTCACAAACAGGATACAGCCCTCGACCAGGGCAAAGAGGCCGTGAGGGGGGCTGACGGAGCAGAAACGTGACTGGCAGCCATGACAGCCAGAAATTAGAGCACTGGGACTTAGCTCTCCACCTTTAAAAAACCAACTGGTTTTTGTTCCTGACAATAAAAGGAGACAAAGTGAAAAATAAAGATCATCATTACCCCTACTGACCAGAGGTTCCTATTGTTAACATTTCATTGTGTGAATGTTTAGTTCTTAACTCTTTTTCGTATGTACATATATAATGTTTAAGACAACATGTGACACCATGAATATAATGTTTGCCTTTTCTTTTTCATTTAACGTTTATCATGAATAGTTTCCAATGCCATTAACAACTTTAATAAACTTTAAAGGGCATATAAAATTCCATATCATGAAATATTATTTAGCAATTTCCCTATTTTGTATATTTGTCTGTTACAAATAGGAAAACAGTCTTTTGCGTACATTTTTGTCTCAATCTATGAATATTTCCTTAGGATACATTCTTAAACAATATCCATTTATTACAAAAACACATGTGATGTATTTTTAAGTATTTAGAATAAAAGGTCTAGGACATTTTCCTAACAATGAAGACGCATGTGTGCGTTAAAAGTTTGAAAACAAAATTTGATATATGTGCCTTCCCAACAAGATAAACAAGTGAAATATTTTTCCTAGAAAATGTTCCATGTGCACTTAAAAAAAAACAGATATTCTACTGTTTTGGGATGAAATGCTCCAAAAATATCAGTTACATCCATCTGGTCTAGTTTGTCATTTGAGGCTACAGTTTCCTTGTTGATTTTCTGTCTGGAAGATCTATCCATTGACATCAATGAGGTGTTAACATCCCCTACTGTGACCATAGTACTGTCAATCTCTCCCTTTATGTCCAGCAAGATTTGCTTTATATATGTAGGTGCTCCTAGGTTGGGTGCAGAAATGCCTACAAGGGCTGGATCCTCTTGCTGGATTGCTTCCTTTATCATTATTCAATGTCCTTCTTTGTCTCTTACAGTAGCCTTTGTTTTAAAGTGTATTTTGTCAGAAGTATTGCTATCCCAGCTTTTAAAATTTTTTCATTTGCATGAAATGTCTTTTTCCATCCCTTACAGTCTGTGTGTGCCTTTTGTACTAAGGTAGGTCTCTTGTAGACAGCATATACATGGGTCTTGTTTTCTCATCCATTCAACTGGATGTCTTTTGATTGGAGCATTTAAGCCATTTACATTAAAAGTGATTATTGATAGGTATATATTGATTGCCATTTAATTCTTTTTATCACCCAAGCAAGGTGCTCCAGGAATGTCCCTTGCATGGGTGATGTGAGCCTTCCTGTTATAGTTGAGATTGGATTGCTGTTGCCCCCCTGTAAATAGGGTCAACTTTAGATGGCCTGCCTATGGAAATGGCCCAGACCATCATGTGCCAGCTACTGTGTGAATGCTGACCACACAAAGCAAATTTTGCCTTTGCAGGGGCAATGTGTGGCTTCTGGAGCTCAGTGGGTTCTGCTCTGATGTGGTCTACAGCCTGCCACTGGGTCTGTAGATTCTGGGGCCTCTTGGGAGGGACTCCAGTGCAGGTCAATGCCAGATGCTGCCTGTGACTGGCCCCAGACAACCTATTTGGAGCTAGAAAGCAATCCACCGTTTGTGGCTGCCTCAGCCAGATCTGGGTGTGCATGTGAAGGGCAAAGCCACATACCAAGGCCAGTACCAACTCCAGGGCAGGTCAGCAAAAGGCCCAAGGCACCCTGAGACCTGCCTCTGCCTGTTAGGCTCAGTTGCGTCAGGTCAGTTCTCAGTGAGTCAGGAGATGGGGGGAGTGGTGTTCACCAGACTGATAGGGATTCACACTCAGTGCCAGTGCTGAGTCTGAGGCCACTCAGCCAAAATCTCAGGGGACACCAAGGTAGCTGCCACCCACGGGTGCCTGCCAACCTCTGCAGTGGGAAGGGGGTCTCAAGGAGTTGTCCAAGTGAGATCAGCCCTTTTCACCTCACACATCCACCCTTCCTACTAGTCTCCAGGTGGCTTCTTCTGTAAATCTTTGCTTATAAGACTTCTCTTCAGTTGGTTATTCAGGTTGATCGTTCTATATTTTAGCTGTAAGTCAAGTTTGTTCCTGGGAGGAGGTGGGTGTACCTTCCACCTACTCCATGGCCATCTTGGATCTCAACAAGTAAAATACTTTCAATGACTACAAAGTTCAAGATAAACCCCAAACTGACTTGTGCAAAAATGTCCTCTGGATGAGCCACCTGTTAAGGGTGTGTGTAATTCCACGAAGTCTTTCACCAGAATCTCCCAGCACAACTAGGCTCCAAATCATTGAAGAGCCCGCAGATGATTCTGCAGTGATTCTGTGAATTCTTGCTTTCCTAAGGGATTCGCATCTAGTGGCTGGCTGTGCAGTCCCTGGGCTGGGCTGAGCATCATTACCTCATACTGCCACTAGAGGGCAGCCAGGGACAGAGAGAGGAGTTTGAACACTCTTCTTGGTCATGTTTTCTCTTCCTCATGATCTTTATTTCACCAGATAAACGAGGAGATATCGAAAATGAGATGCCGAGGGAAAAAACAATCTAGGTAATAAATAAATAAGAAAATCTCTGTATGTAAATTATTCCCTTTTCCCAAGGAGATTCATCAAAAGGTGCAGAATTCCAAGGGTTGCCACAATTAGGCACTGAGGACTAGTCATCTAGTTAGGAACTGGGTGTCAGGATGAGCAATGGGGATGCTTAGATCTATGCAGGAGAAAGTGAACCCAGAGCTGATCCTCAATGTTCCCTGTGGGTGTTAGCAGGAGCTTTGACCTCATACATACCTGGGCTCCACTTTCTGTCTGTCTCTCCCTCACTAGATAATCTTGGACAAGTTACAGAACCTCTCTGAGCCTCTGTTTTCTCATCTATAAGGTGTGGCTAGCAAGGGAACCTGCTCATAGGTGGTAGTGAGCATCACATAATAAAATGGCTACCAAAGGCTTGGCACACAGTAAACGTTCAGTCAATGTTTACCACTGTCATTATTTCTGGTCCTCAACTCCCTCCTAAGCTGTTTCCCATTCCCATCTGTCCACTTATTATTTCTACCTAATTATCCCATCATCACCTCCAACTTAACATGTCTGGAACCTCATCTCCCTTCCCAACTCCCTGGCCTGCTGCTGTCTCTTTGATTGACTATTTCTTCTAATAGACATAAAACGTACCATCCTCTCTTGCACTTCCTCTCCTTCGATAACCATATTCAATTAGTTTACAAAAGAAGTCAATGTGCTCTCTAACGTGTCTCCATCTGGTTTCTTTCTCTCTGATGTCACCAGTACTCAGGCCTTGGAGGCCTGCTCTCTCTACCCCCCGGGTTCTGTCACAAATGGGCAAATCTTATTGATGTCATTTCCCTTTTCACAGAGGCTCCTCAGGGTCTTTGAATTAGATTCCAAACTGCTTGGTCTGGCACTGCCATCCCATCACAGTCTGACCCCACCCGCTCCAGATGCTCCTCTCTTCCTCCACATGCTCATTGTCTCTGCTCCTGTTGAGCTGGTTGACGCACCATTCCCTGGAATGGTTGCCAGGCTCAGGAAATAAAAAACAGACACCCAATTAGATCTGAACCAGATAAACAACAAATAATACTTTGTGTAAGTATGTCCGTGCAATGGGCTTCATACACACCTATGCAATAGGACAGACTTGCACAAAAAAAAAAAAAAAAAAGAAAGTACTTCTTTATCTGGAAAAAAAATCACATCTAAATGGGAATTCTATATTTCCCCTGGCAACCCAAGTACATTCCTCTTTTTGCCCATGCACACAGCTCCATTCTTGTCTTGGCTATTCTTACGTCTTCTTGTACCCATCAGATCTCCTCCTGCCCTTCCAGGCCCAGCTCAACCTCAGACCTCCATGAAACCTGCCTGGATCAAGCCTTTCTTATCTGGTACTCCTTCTCTACCTCATTCACGTGGTTCCATATATAGGATGCCTTGTGCTCTCTATTAATTCTCTTTTTCCAAGTAAACTTGCTAAGTTTACCACAGGCAGAGATTGTACTACAAGGAGGAGGATTAAATAAACATGGTTTGGTTGTATGGTGCTGCTTCCGAGCTGTGATATAGAATGTGAAGGACTGAGAGCACAGGAGAAAAACCTCCAGAGGCCACTAATCTGCATTTAAGCTGCTTCTAGGCACGAAAATCAATATGTGACTCCCTCTCCCCACACAGATATGGCTGCCTGATCTAGGCATGTTTCTCCTTATACCCCACTCCAACACACCAGACAAATTGTGGATTCATTTGCTAACATATAAATTTCTCACCATTTCACACTATCCCCTCACACTTACATTTAAATGTGAGGACGAGGGTGGCTATACTATGTAACCTGTAAGCACATAGTGATCATAGCAGTAATGCTGGAAACCAGGAAATACATTTATATTTAATTGATAGAGAAGCTAAAAAAATATTGGCAGTTTTTCCCCAAATGACCAAAATATATTAATAATAAAATATTAATAATAACATAAAATATTCTTAGGAGTTTCAAACTATATCAAGAGACCTGTGAAATCATTCAGTAATTCCCAAGAAATCTATTTAAATAATTAGCATTTCAGGAATCCTATCTAATAAAAGAGTAGTATGCAAATTGTCCATGCCTCAGCTATGCCCACAAGCCATGCCCACCAGCCAATCAGGAGTGAAGATGCAAATAAACCCAACCAAGATAGCTACAGCCCTGGAGAGAGCAGGAGGGAGGCTTGGGTTTCCCCTGCAATGGAGGAAGCTAAGCTTTCCACCTGCCCTGGCCTCCGCTTAACCCTACCAGACTGCTGTACTGATTTTTCGGTAATTTCAGAATCTGCTGCTATACTGCTGTACCTAATTTGCTTAGACCTATTTTCTACAATGTCTCCAAGTTCCATCTTATTCTAACCACTTGTTTGCATGTAACTAAAATTTTTCTATATGCTCAGGATTTTTTCTCTTTAATGCTCAGGAGCCTAGGTATAGGGACAGTTAGGTTCAGGGCCTTAGGTCTGATAGTGTTAAGGCTACAAAATTTCAATTATAGAAGATAAATAAATCCCAACAAAAACGGTTGCTGCCAGGAGCAAGCTGGAGGCTTGGCTCCACTCGAGGCTACAAAGTTTTAATTATAGAAGATAAATAAATCCCAGATCCCAGGGCTTCCACTTGGGTTGCCAGGGGTGGGGGGGCCAGCCTGAAAACCACCACAGGCTCCTAGCCCAGGCCACCCCATGCCCCAAGGGAACCCCCACCCTGATCTGGGACACCCTTCAGGGAAAACCTGCTGGCTCCCACTCATGCACCAGGTCTCTATCCTTTCTAATCCTATCTAATAAAAGAATAATATGCAAACTAACCATCACTCCAACACACAAGATGGCTGCCCCCATGTGATCAAAGATGACTGACCCTATATGAACACAAGATGGCCACCCCAAGATGATCAGCACAGGAGGACAGTTGGGAGAAATCAGGCCTGCAGGGGAAGACAGTTAGGGGCAAACAGGCTAGCAGGGGAACAATTAGGCATCAATTAAGCTGGCAGGGGAGTAGTTAGGGGGTGAGAAAGCTGGCAGGCAGAAGCAGTTAGGGACAATCAGGAAGGAAGGCAGGCAAGCGAGCAGTTGGGAGCCAGCAGTCCCAGGTTGTGAAAGGGATGTCCGACTGCCCCTTTAGGCCCGATCCTACTGGGATCGGGCCTAAAGGGGCAGTCGGACATCCCTCAAAGGGTCCCAGATTGTGCAGGGTGCAGGCTGGGCTGAGGAACCCACACCCCTCCACCCCCCACACATGAATTTTGTGCACCGGGCCTCTAGTATATTTATAAGTAGCTATGAACATCCAGAAAACAATCACCAACAACATTTCTAAAAGTGAAAAAATATAATCTTAGAATAAAACGTATATCATAATTTTATATACTTATATCTTCAATAGCGTTTAAAACATTTTAATTCTCATAATGTCAACACACAAATGTGCCCCGCAAGAAAGTTGCTTTGAAACAGTAAGTGAAGGGACTTCAATGTTAACAGGGTCACTGTAAGCAAGGACTCTAACCCACACAGAGTGGCAATTAATTAGGTTCCCTTTTTCACTTTGCGGAAATAATAAAATGAATTCAGAATTGACTTTGCAGCACCAGAGTGCCCTGGAAATAAATGCTAAGACTTTGTTCTATTTGATTCTTCAGATTCATCGTATCTGTCCAGGTTCATTTTATTTCCCTCAGTTTTTAACAACCTAAGTTCAACTCAAAAATACTGCCCTTTCTATTCAAGAATACCATCCTTTGCCACAGTTTCCATGGGATGAAATATCATTTTCTAATCAGGATAAAAAAGAACTCTTCAGTTCCCCCATGGAAAGAGAAAGCCAGAGAAATCCACACGAAGAGAGAGGAAGCCTTGGCTCCTGCGCCAGTTGCAATCGGGCTGGCTCAGCTTTCTTGGCTTCCAGCTTTGCTATCTCCTTGCGACAGATTCTAAACAGACCAACCTCAAACTGGGAAAAGCCAAACAACAGCAACCTACTTCCTTCTGCTCTTTCCAACTGACCACCAGAACCTTATCCCGCTGTTTGACAATGAGGTAAGATTCATCCAGTTCTCCAGGGCACACAGGCAGATACCATCAGCAGTGGATGCAAATACGGTGCATCCTTTAAACAAACGCACTTGTTTGATGTCAAGGAATGTTGCAAGAATGTGGAATGTCCCTAGGAGCTTTCCAAGCTTTTGTGGTGATGTGAACTGTTCTTGGATTTCATCCATCCCCTCATGACCTTCCCCCTTCCAGACCCAGTGGCGTTTTTCTGGTCCCTCAGAAAACAAATGCCACCGAATGAAGGTTTTGAAATAATAACTTAAATGGCAATAACTATTGCGAGCAAATTCTATCTCTGGACCTGTTCAGTGCTGTGTTTTGTGTTTCTAGAAGGTTCGCCTTTGTCTGAACATGATGTCCAGGAGAAAAAAAGCTTTGTATATACAAACAGACTAACTTTGTCTACACTTAATTTTACATAAAATTAAATTTAGGTAAAATGACTCGTCTAACATGGACCGTTTATGCCTGATGGCCCAGTACATATGTTCCAAACCAGTATTGATCAAAGAAATGATGCATGGGTTATTAAACAGTATTTTAAGAAAGATAGAAAAGCAGGCAAATATCCAGAAATTATTTTTCAAAAACGACCTTTACTGAAATTCCTTATACTATTCAGTATCACCCTGGTGATAATGAAATGAAGGAAACCTTAGTGCAGACAAAGTTGTCTTAAGGAAACAACCACTTTGAAAAACATGTATTATTATTAACAATGGCAGATTTCTTAACTGAGCTGATTTCTACCTTGTTTCAGAGATACAAGCAAAGCGCGGTGAAAAGTTGCATCCGGATCTGCCCTCAGGTCATATACACAGTCTGTAGCTGCTATCCCAGTTCATGATACACATGTAGACACATCCATGAGCAGTCTTAAAACCGACGCTTACCTTACCTCTCCGACGTGGGATCATTTCCAGTTCATCTCTATCGAATCGCCTTTTGCTCTCCACTTCACCACCCCTAGCAATTCTCTCCCACGTGTCTAAGCTCCTAGAGACTCCTGTTCTCTCTTCCAAAAGGCTGTCATTATCTCCATTGCCCAAATTCAGTTCAAAAATAGGGAAAGGGGGGAAAAAAACAATTTGTAAGCTGTTTACGCCTAAGCCTAACAACTAACAAGGACAGAAGCTGCTAAGCTTTGAGCTCAATGAATTAAAGGTTGTTTGGCTAAATGGCAGGCACACTTCCTCCTATTCTTTCTGAACGTTTTCCTGCCTCCAGAGGAGCTGGTTCCTTTCCTGAGCTATAAATAGATGGGTCGCAAGAGTAGGGAGGAAAGAAGAAGGCAGGAAATGCATCTGATTTCACAAAGCAGTGCTAGAGGTGTGTGTGTGTGTGTGTGTGTGTGTGTGTGTGTGTGTGTGTGTTTCAAGTGAACACCCATACGCAAGCTAAGGAAAATTCAGCTTTGGTGTGTGCGCCATTCTCAAAATTTTCTTTAATTACTTTGAGCCTCGGTATCCCTATGAATTGTTGTTTACCATGAGCAAAGCTTAGGTTTGGAGAGGTATGATTTTCCATGTAAAATGCCATGAACAAGCTTATATCTGTTCCTTCTTCCCCGCAGCAATGCCATATAAGTTGAATTTCCTCGGGGGAAGTTGAACAACTGGTGATACCCTGTTTGTTTCTTTTCCTCCAAGAGGAGAAGTACTTTTTTGAGGCAAAGTCCAACAAAAGAAAGACGTCATCAGGTGAACAGGAAAACCAGAGCTTTTGCTTAAAAGAAATCATGAGCTTGAATTTATAACCCGGCCATTCATCTTCACTAAAACTAAAAGATTGTCCACAGTCTTGCTACTCAATGTTGTTTAACTTCTCATAATCGCCACACACAGAAATAAAAAAATTAGATATCATTCCTCACATTTAAAATTGGCAGATTAACATTTTGGATATTGTTGATACCATTGAAATGAAGAGAAATAAGCATTTATATTGTAGGAGATGGAAGTGTAAACTGGCATTAGCTATCTTGGAGGTTAATTCCTCTCTCAAAACGTTAAGTGCACATACTCTAACAAGAGGCCTTAACACGGTTGATTCTGCAAAGAGTCAGGGGTGCAGGTCTGGGGTGGAGGCATAGTTTAGGTTGTGATTGTAAGGTTTGAGGCGCAGGAAACTGACCACCAAGGAGTTTTAAAGTAAAGTTTATTCCCCAGTAATGAGCGGGACTCATTACAGAGGTAGAGAAATCAGAATTGAAGGAGTTGGGAGAGGGGATGGACCCAGCTGGGCTGCCACCTGGATATGGAGGATCAGCAGCATGTGGCTGGTCTGGGGGTCTTTTTAAGGGGAGGAACAGGAGAGGGTTGGACCCAGGGCAGAACAGTAAGGGGTGGGCTACAGGACACTTTGGCAGGTGCTGATTGATGGCTCAATGTCTTGGAGATGTCTCTGTGACAGATGCCAGTAATGTCATAACTCCACCCACCAGTTGGGAGGAGGGAGAACCTTATAGTGATATGCAGACTTTGTGCTCTTTAATTTTTACACTGCGTGTGCATTAAAACATTAATTTTCATGACAGAACCTGTAAAAAATGTTATTACTTCATGTGGTTCTATTAAAGATCTATTTATTACATGTCTATGGATCATCCTACACTCAGTGCTTATCAACAAGCTGCTCTTTACATTGGGGCAATACTTTGGGAAGCAACAGCTAGAGATTTTCTTGGGAGGAAGGGCTGCTTTAAGTGCTATTCACCCACCAGTAGCATCTCTAGCACTTTGATCAGAATCTCTGGTGAGGGGCCCAGCAATGTGGGTTTTAACTCCAGGTGATTCTGTTGCTCACTAAGTTGTAAGAAGCCCTGGACTATGGAATTGTTTTGCTTATTCCGTATTTAGAGTCCACCTTCTAAAAGGGATTTGAGACGACTGACTTTTTTTTTTTTTTTTTTTTTTTTTAATGTAAGAATAAGGAAAAGTTTTGAGTGCTTTCTAGGCTGGTGAGTTTTTACACATACGGTGAAGAAGACACACTCATTTCACAATGACTTTGGAGAAGCAACCTCAGACAAGGCAAAAACAGTGGAAAGAACAAGGGGAGAAGATTTCATAAGCCTAACCAATAGACAGACAACAGCGGGGCGAGGGCATGAGTAGGGGTTTGGGCGGGGGGGACAATGGGGAGATAAGGACACATATGTAATATTATACCTTAATCAATAAAGAAAAAAAGTTAAAAGGAAAAACAAACAAACACAAACAGAGAAGATTTAAGGGTGAGAAAAAGGAGCTCTCACTTTGGGGTAGTCATGATATAAATGGATAAACTCAAAGCCAACTTTACCAATATATGTAAGTATATTTGAAAATTACAAGTTGCCTGAAATAAGGCTGACCCAAGGAAATCATGAAGAAATTAAATTAAAAGTCTCTGAAGGAAAACAAAAGGTCTCACTCCCTATTCTTGCTTAGTAATTTGTTGTTTTCTGACCCAGCCATTTCTTGTCCATCTGTAACCGTCATGCAAAGCCCTGTGTTTCAGAAATAATAGGCTCACAATGAGCTCAGAGCTGGGGAGGGACTCTCTACATCCCAGGCACCAATGAGGAGAAAAACATTTCTGAGAGAGAGAGAGAGAGAAAGAGAGAGAGAGAGAGAGAGAGAGAGAGAGAGAGAGAGAGAGAGAGAGAGAGAGAGAGAGATGACCCCCTTGCAACAGCAGAAAGGAAGAGGGAAGTCCATGACCATCAGGATATAACAACTGCAGATTCTGAGTGGCCAAAAGGTACATGACTGACATTGGCTGCCAATGGGGTGATATTTCTCTGGGAGCAGACCATGCTCTTGTGTGAGAAGGAGGAACACGTCTAAGAAACTCCCAGGCTTTTCATTGTTCTCTGGAAACATTCCTTCTCCTTTGTGGGGAAATACCTCACTCCTCAAGAAGGACAACTGCACAAGCTCCCTCTATAGCCCATGGGTGGAACTGAAGCACTATAACATCTATGAAAACAGAAAGGCTCTGCACTCTTATCTAAAGCTACTGACAGACTCTCCCAAAAGGCACTAAGGGAAAAGGTCAAAGGCTTTGTGAGGAAAGGTACTATGCGGCTTTCTTTAACTATTTTGGTTCTGTAAGTGGAGGGAAATAGATTTTAAAAATTGCAGTCACCTACAAAGAATTGCAATGTACCTATACAATATAGAGGAAACCCAAGCAGAAGTCCTCAGCGCGCACACACACACACACACACACACACACACACACACACACACTTCTGTATGTTAATGCTCTAATGAACTGAATGCAATGTAGGTATCTAAACCTGTATGCCTTGTAGGTATTTTTAATAATACTTTATCTTTGCTCACAAAATGCAGGTCTAGGTGATAGTCTAGAGTCTCTAGACCTTGGTAAAGTTTAGTAGGAAAAATCTAGCCAGACTGCCTTCACTGTGCTGGACTTTGGTCTCTTTTGGCATTCTGTCACTTTCCCATGCACCTAAAATAAAACAGCACGAGTTTCCATACAATCACAGGGAAGAAAGTCTTGAGACTCTCACATAATATATGTCCAGAGCTTTTTCAATTTTGTCAAGACTTAAAGGACATTTTAATTGGTGCTGTGGTAAAAGTTTTGTCTATTGATTTTGAAGCATGAGCACCCTTATTTTGCTGTTCCTGCCAGTTGTGTGTTCCTTTGGGAAAGCCCTTGGACTCCACCATAAGGTGGGCTGTGAGGCTAATCACTGTTGGAGGCAGGAGGAAGTAAATCCATCACTGGGAGGAAAATCTGCAGAAAACAGATCATTACAGGGACGATGCGTGGCACACTTCTGAAGCAGATGGAGGTTATTAGGGTCTCCAAGAGTGCAGTGCCAACATTACCTTATTTTGCACAACATTTAGACAGAAGGAGGAAAGGCAGCATGGGAAGGAGCGTGGTAGTGAAACTGATTTACCCATCACAGAGTAAAATATATTGCTTTGGCAGCCACTCTGGTCTAATAAAGGCCAAGTGGTAGGTTGGTTGCTGATTTAATAGTCCACACAGCTTCCTTGCTTAAAAAAAAAAAAAGCAAGAGATTAGTCTGAATTCACATAATCCCCTGAACTGTATAATTATGCAATGAATGTAGACAGTTTAAACTGTGTTTACATTGATATTGTCAAGGTGAACACAATCACAAGCTTTAGAACTCTAACATCAATTATTGGGTGCAATTCACCTCAACTAAATGCAACAACATTAAAATGATTGAGTCTTCTGGTCATATTCACTATGACCAGGAGACTCTTTCTTTCCCTAGTGGGCAAGTGCCATGTTGTGAGCTGCCACTGGAAAGGACCACGTGGCAAGGAGCCAAGGGTAGCCTCCTTCCAACAGCCACCAAGAAACTGAGGCCCTCAATCCAACAGCGTGCAAGGGGCTGGATGCTGCCAACAACCACGTGAACTTGCAAGCAGCTCCTTCCGCAGTCGAGCTTCAGATGAAACAAAAGCCCCAGCAGATACCTGGAATCTTCCCAACCCAGGTACTAGAAGCTTTCCAGATGATCCCAGCCTCAACCAACACCTGACAACAGTTTCATCAAAGGCCCCAACCCAGAATGCCCAGCCAAGCAGCTTCCTACTTCCTGATCCACTGAAGCCATGAGAAACAACCAATGCTTGTTGCTGCTCTCTGGGTCCCAGGTTTGATTCTGGCCAAGGGCACATGGCTGGGTTGCGGGCTCGATCCCCAGTAGGGGGCATGTAGGAGTCAGCTAAGCAATGATTCTCTCTCATCATTGATGTGTTTTTTTTTTCTCTCTTTCTCCCTCTCTTTTCCTCTCTAAAATCAATAAAATATATTTAAAAAATAAAGCACCAGTTGTTAAAATTTCCCTTCCAGAAAATGAAGAAAACAACCCATTGGTGACAGTGGTTTAGTGATTCAGAGCACTGGCCTCTAAGAACACAGTCTTCCTGTGCTCATATCCTGGCTCTTTCTGCTTTCTGTGTGCTCTTGGGTGAGTTATTCAACTTCTCTGAGTCTCAGTATTGTCCATGTGTTAAAGGGAATAACAATGATATTAATAATAGGATCTGCATAACAGAGTTGACAAGATGAAGTGGGCTCATTGCCATAAAGCATGAGGACAATGCTTACTTGGGTGAATGCTCACTAAATCTTATAATAATTATTACTCAACCACGTAGCTTTCAACCGAGAACACGCTTTCTCAGCTGCAACATGTAACTTCAGCCAGAAATGTTGGAAGCATGAGCATCGGGTCACAAGGCAACCACTTGAGAGGGAATGACATCGTAAACCTCAAACCAACTTGGAAAAACAGCTCCAAGGTCATGCGCAGTTGAAAGTGGTCGAGCGGTGTGGTCTTTATGGGCAAAAGCCTGCACGTGTGCACATATTTATGCGCAAAATCCACAATGTAAAACAGCAAGGTGTTTGATAAGCCACACGTGGAATTCAATTCTGAGAGTCCTTATTCATGTAACCTGTGCATACTATATGTAGGCACGATCTTGTATATTCCTGAACCAAGAAGTAAAATCTAGAAATAGCTCAATAAGCAAGTAGGGGCTGGCCAGTGTCACAACACGTGGGAAACAGGAGCCAATATCATGACCAGCCACATTACTTGATTGTAGGTGATGACAACAAGGAGGGAAAACACAACAGGCTCCAAAATGGAAAGAGCCAAATCCATTTTTAACCCAGTATTTATTGATTTGTGTTACCCTTACTACAGCAGAGCACAGCAAAACTTTGTAAGGAAACGCACCCAAGTGTCAACGGCTGTAACATTAGAGGTGGATCAGTTCTGGTGTCATCCTTCTTACCCACCCTGCAGCCACCTGCAGCAGTGACCAGCGGCTATCACCCATCACCCACCACCCACCACCCACCACCCCACCTACAGTGGGTGACCAGCGGCCACCACCCACCACCCCACCTACAGTGGGTGACCAGCGGCCACCACCCACCACCCCACCTACAGCGGGTGACCAGCGGCCGCTAACCCACCTGCAGCAGGTCACAAGCAGCCTCCACCCACTGCCCTCTCTCTGCAGAGCGATCCCATCAGTAAATGAGGGAATTGCCAACCACTTTTGTGAGCTGGTGTCTCTGTCCTTGGCTGCCACCCTCCCCCACCCCACCCCGGGCTGGCCAAGGCTGGCTTGCTCTCAGGAGCCCACCTGCACATCACCTGCGGGACCATTTGTCCTTTTCCGAGGTGGCTAAGAGCTGGCAGCGGCTCGTTCCCTCTCAGCATCCTGCTGCGCCTCGCATG
Source organism: Pipistrellus kuhlii (assembly GCF_014108245.1). Lineage (NCBI taxonomy): Eukaryota > Metazoa > Chordata > Mammalia > Chiroptera > Vespertilionidae > Pipistrellus > Pipistrellus kuhlii. The sequence continues at coordinate 9,133,178 of NW_023425438.1, forward strand.
CCCGCAGATGACCGCCCACAGGCACCTTGCTGTCTGCAGAGGGCGCTGGGACTGTCAGGGGCTCCTGCAGCCACATTTCATTCCCGAGGCACTGCCTGGTCGTCAGCTGCCTGTGCAGGCCTGCCCCAGCGGCTGCACCACAGGGCTCCCGCCCCTTCCGGGGAGAAAGGGCGATGATTGGCAGTGAAGCAGCCCCTCTCAGGGAGAAACTGGGCACACCTGAGCGTGTGGTGGACTATCTGGGCTTTCGCTTTCTCTAACTCCATTTCCATCTCCATCTCCATCTCCAGCAGCTGCTCAGCTAGGGCCTCCGGGCCCCAGGCCTGGGCCCAGGACTTGAGGGAGGCTGGCAACTGGTGGAAAGAGCGCCCAGGGCTCCCTAAACTGTGATAACCTGGGACCTGGTCAGGCTTCTCCAGGAACTGCCTTCCCAGCTAAAGGACAGGCTGGACCTGGTCTTTAGTCACCTGACTGATGGCATGTGTGAGTGGAGGATACTCATGCACAAGCAAGCACACACACACACTGGCACATGCTCACTTAAATGCAAGCACACTCCTGAGCAGACCTGCCTGGAGACGGTCCTCCCCAGCTGCCTGGCACCGGTGCCCCGCCACTGCCCACACTGGTGGAAACCGGCCTTCCTCCTCTCCCCCCAGGTCCTGGAACTCCCCCAGGCCAAAAGAGCCTCAGTCAGTCACGCTGCCTTTTTCACCCTGGACACCGTTTTCTCCATGGAAAGTAGGCAGGAAGCACTAGCTTCCCTCAGCGCAGCCACCCAGCCCAGAAATCTGGTGTCACCCAGAACCTTCTCTTCCTTCTTCTGCTGGCTTCCCAATCTGGGGCAACTCAGCGAATAAGATGAAGCTGTGTGTTTGTGCGTGTGTGTGTGTGTGTGTGTGTGTGTGTGTGTGTGTGTGTGTAGAGGGAAGGGGGGAGAAAATCAGTAAATGGTAACTGCAAAATACTTTTAAAATTTTTTTATTCAAGTGTGTCTCCTAGAAGAGGGCTGGGAACAATTGAGAAATCCGGCAGCTGGTGATTAGGAACGTGGGGAGGGAATTCTGAACACCGGTGCTGATCTGAGGGAGGAGTTTGAGAACAAAGACCCCAAGACCTGTTGACTCATGCTGCTCCATTACAAAACACACAAGGGCCCTGGCAGGACTACAGACTGAGCCATCCTGCCACTTTGGTCCCATGAGGGGCTGAGCAATAACTGGAGCAAAGGGAAGGTGTGTTATTGGATTGTCTTGTTTTTGTCTTAAAGAGGAAAGTTTCTTAATATTTATACTAACATCTTAAAGGTGTAGGGGCATGCAAACTTGAATAGGTAGCAACCCTATTGGGTGATAGAATCAGACTCAGAAGATCTTGACAGGCTGGAGTTAAGGGAGGTAAAATTAATCCGAGCAAAGGCAAAATTCTGCCCCGAGGCCCAAAACACCCCTTGTACCAGTTCAGACTGGGGAGACACGGCTTAGTGGGAGCCCATACTCTTCAATCTTGTTATCCGTTTTGTATCAGTTGGAGCTTGCTAATTGCTCAGTGTTTTTAGGGTATCCCTCCAAGAAAGAAGTGCAGAGGGGGTGACAATGCTGCCTCAGTCATTCGATTGCTCCTAGCAAGACTTCAGGCGTTTCTATGAATGTGTACCCAGTAAGCAGATTCAGATAGTATCTCATCTTAATTAGGCTAGCACTCATACCGAAAACAAAAAAGGGCTTTGAAAGATATCTGCACAAAAGTAGCAAGTGAAAGACAGATAATAGCAAAATAAACCTAAAGAAAATGGCAGATAAACTTTTCTACTCTGACCACACTCTCCATCAGCCACATTATGAGCTGATGATATCAGTAGACCCACAAGCAATAGTCCCTCCAGATCGACACTTATCAAGAATATTTACATCTGCTGCCATTAGTGATAACATTCACCTAGTTGGCTAGCCTATTGTGTCTTGAGATATTAAGTAGTAATAAACAAAGTCCCGTAGTTAGCAAGGCATTTAAAAGCTAAGCATCAGAACAGGAAGACAAACTCCAGTGGTTTCTCAGAGATACTTAGAGCTATGTGGAATAAATCTTGTTCTTAACAAATCTCACAAAACTTACTGACAATTACTTAGGACCTTCTTTTGAGGTTTCTCCCTTTACCATTAAGGACAAAAGCCACAGGTCTCTGGTCCTTTCTGCAATAATAAAAACTATCTATATAAAAATGCTTGGAATATTTGTAACACAAAGACTAACAAACTAAGAGGCATTCCTTTTTCAGCACATGCTTTTGGGAAGTCACATAGAAAACATTGCTGAAGATGTGAAGAAACAAACATTAGGAAAGATTACTCAGCATTGGTCATGCATTTGGGTGAAAGTACAAATTTTGTAATAAGTCTCAGCTTACAATACTGAGTAATACAGTAATACAGGAACATTCTTGAAGAACTGCTGGGGGGTTTTGTGAGTCATTAAAAAATCCTACTGAAAAATCCTAAAATACTAAAGAGTATCCCAAAGATAAATGCTTTCATAAGTAGACAAAAATATGTTTATGAGAAAACAGTTTTGAAGTATAACCACTGAATTCAAAAGAATAAAAGGTATTTTTGCAGAAACCTAAAAGGAAGGATTTCAGGAAACCTTGGCAGGATATTTATCCCCGTGGTGCTAATCCAATATTTCATAAATGCAACAAAGAAACCGATGCTGGAAGTGCACACTGTACTACTTGATGTCACTGATGTGGATAGTTTTGTTTTTTTTTTTGTTTTTTTAATATTTCAACAGCAGAACTTTATAAGATTGTAAAGGGATGGAGGGTCTGTTGAGCTTGCAGCTAACCCATTTTCTTCTTCTACCCAATATGGCTTCCTTATCTTCCCTTCTCCTTCCTAGACATTGTTCTAAAGAACTCGCCCTAATTTAATACCTGTGTGCTACCCTACATCTCAGAATTGGCTTCCCGGGAAACCCAATTTGCAACAATGGCTGGAGTGGACCAAGAAAATAGATGCTCATATGGGTTTCCGAAGCTGCCACCCACCCACCAGCTAGCAGTGAGGATGCTGATCATCAGAACGAGGAGATCTGCTGCTACATGGACAGAGAAGAATGTGGTGACTTCCTGGTGATCCCCTCAGTTCCCTCTTAACGTTCCCTTGCTCATCTTAAGGATATGAACAAACACAACAGTCATGCTTAAGAAGGGCATGGAGACCAAGAGCTCAGAGACCTCAGGAATGAAGACTGGATCATGCCAATAGGTAAGCCATTTACCCAGTAGATTGTGAATATCAATTGTAGTTAAATGCTTACAGCTGGTGTTGTAATTTATCCTACTAACCTTTTCCCTTTCTGCCAGGAAAAGAGGTACCACAGGATCTTGGAGGAACTCTTCCCAGAATTTACATGGAGAAGTGGGTCTGAGTAATAGAAATGGTGGATCATAGTGGAAGCTGTGATGTGCCACTCTGACCCCTTTAAGACTGAAGGACTTATTCCTCCAGTTATTGAAGGAGCTATTGGAGGACATTCCTCAGAAATTACCGTTGGCTGGAAAGTTCTACCTTGCACAAAGTCATGCCTCCTTCCCCAGGACAGCTTAGATCTAACAACTGTTCAGTGTATAATATAACCCTTATTTTATCTCAAGATAGTATTAAAAGGCCATCACAGCTTCAAGGTCCACCAAGGGTTGGCCTAGTCTTTGTCGAGACAACACCACAGCCCCATTTCTTCCTCTGTCCAATACTGGCTGCTTCCTTATCTTCCCTTCCACAGTGTTGATCCTGCTACAGCTCCCTGTAAAAGCTCCTGTACACCAATCCCCATCCCAGAGACTGCTTCCAGAAAACCCATACTTTTACATGAACATTACTGGGACACCTGAAAAAATCTGAATATAAACTCTTGATCAAATACTAGAATTATATCAGTGTTACTTTTCCTGATTTTTTTTTTTTTTTACCATATATTGTGTTAATATAAGAGAGTATACTTGTTTTTAGGAAACACACACTGAAGTGAGTAGGGATAAAAGCACACCTAATCTGGTATGATTTAGAAAAAAATGTTCATGGATAGGTGGAGGATCAGAGAGAGAAAGAAGAAAATAGGGCAAAATGTAAACAATTGGTAAATATGGGTAAAAGGCACGGGAGAATTATTTCTATTTTTCTTGAAACTTTCAAGTTTGAATCAAAATAAGAAATTACAAAAATAAAACCACCAGACTCCATCCCATTTTCAGTGATTCTGATTCAGTTACTCAATTACCAGCATCAGTGTTTTTCTTTTCGACTCCCCAGATTTGACAACCATTGATATTATGGGAAAGGTCAACATTAAACAAGCAATTTCAATATAGTTTGATGAGTGTTAGGAGAGAGGAAATACCAAGTACTAACAGGAAGCACACAAAGAGGGCCCACCCTAGTTAACTGGGTCCAAGAAGGTGTCCTTGAGAAAGTGTCAGTTCAGTTGACATCTGAAGGAGCACTCAGACCCAGGAGTATTGATGGGAGGAACAAGGGAAGTATTCCAAGCAAAAAGACATTGTGGGGAAGTCCCAAAGGAAGCAAGAGCGAGTTACAGTCATGGAATTAAAAGAAGTTTATTGTCACTGGGTGACTGTTGACTTGGGTATAGATAGCAAGGGGAAACGTGGCATGAGATAAACCTGAGGAGGTAAAGCAGGGAACATATTGAAATCTATCTGGAAGACAATGGAAAGCCACTGAATGCTTTTACACTGGGGAATGACTTGACCAGGCTTATACTTTTGAAACATCACTCTGGCTACTCAATGGAGCATGGATTGGAGGGGGGGCAAAAATAGGAACAAAAAGACCAGTTAGAAAAGGTTGTAGCAATAGGAAGGTGACTTGGACCAGAGAAGTCAAAATGAGAAAGATGAGATGTGGAGGGAATACATTGATATTTAGGATGTAGAATCAATAATATTTGCTATTGGTTGGCTGTGGGAGATGTTGAGGAGGAAGGAAGGGTGACCTTCAGATTCTGGGTTGGATAACTAGAGGAGGCAGGGAACATCTAAGCTCCATGGAAGCAGGAAACTTGTCTAAACTGGATACTCTTATATTCCCAATGCTTAACCTTAATCTGCAGGTGTTCAATAAATATTGGTTGAATAAATGAATGAGTAACCTTGAAGTTGAGATAATGAGTTCACTTTTGAATATGGGGAATTTGGAGTGCCTGTGAATCTTCTTTTGAGAGTCCACACTGGAAAAGTGTAACCTTTCATTCAATTAGGAAAGTAACCAATGAAAAGTGTTCTAATTTTTGAGACCATTCTTCTCCCTAGTAGATAAAAGTCTAAAGTCCCTCTGAGACCTTGTGTAATCAATATCTCCTCACTTTGGACCTAATTTGATTTTAAAATGACTGAGTATTGACCTTAACTAAGGGGGAAATTGCCTAGCTTTTGTGGTCACCCAAATTTCTTTATCCTAGAAATTATATGACTATAATACATATAATTGTCTTTTCTTTCTCATCATTTTTTGAACTTTAGTTTAACATGTCATATGTATGTCACATTAAGGTATTCTGGTAAAAGTTAACTCTAAAAGCATGGCATTTTAAAGTAAACAAGAAGGACTAACTAATAAGCAAGGGGGGGGGCATCGAAGAAGGAAATTCAAGGATTTTTACTGCCATCCAGTGGTGGTGCTCTCAGACAAACATGGTACAAAGCTCACAGTTAATCTCTGTTTTCCATAGCAAAATCCCAAATGCCATTCATTCAAGTGTAGGGATTAACCTGCAATGCTAGCCTGCCATGAAAATTGTATTACGTTTTCCCATATTTAAGACGGTAACTTTAATGGGCCCTTTTGTGGTCCTGAAGAAGATCACAGACTTCCTTACCAACCAGTTTACTTTAAGAAGGAATGTACTCAGTGGGGGAAGAATCTGGCTCAATAAAGCCCTGGTCTTGATGACTCAAAAAACTCCTGCCCTGGTCTTCCTAGTCCACCCCATATACACACCTTCATGGAGAATGATCTTCACTGATTCACCTTTTGGTACCTACTAGACATTTCCAAGTTATGTTTTAATCTGTGCTGTTATTATAAATGTGAGCTCCTATAATACATTGACTATTTAGAGCCCATGGCCATAAAAAAGGGAATTGGCTAAACCCCAATTCATTTAGTTTAGTTTAATTAAGCAAGAGCCTTTGCCAACCCACTGGAGAAAAGAACGAGAGGGGGGGGGTGGAGGGAGGGATAGAAGGGAGGGAGAAAGAGGAGAGGAAAGGAGAGGAGAGGAGGGGAGGGGAGGGGAGGGAAGAGGGGAAGGAAGAGGGAAGGAAGGGGAGGGGAGGAGAGGGGAAGGAAGAGGGAGAGGAAGGGGAAGGGAGAGAGCAAGGGAGAGAGAGAGAGAGGGGTGGGGGGGAGGGAGAGATTGAGATTGTTATCACAAGATTTAGGGAAAAAAAAAGAAAAAAAATGGCCAAACATAGCATATAAATTTTATATAAAGTACTTTCTGGACTTGAACACCATCCAGTTTATATGAAACTCATAAACGTGTTATTATAATATTTCCTACTTGAAAAACATTCATATAATGTTCTCTATGCACTAATAATGTGGCCCGTTAACCACGGTTTGACCTTTCTGTGCTGTAAATTCAAGCCCACCCACCAGCTTGTCCAAAGCCATCATCTCTGGCAGTGATGTCATCCCTTGACACTAAAAATTAACACGACCCAGATCTCTGTGTCCTTTCCCCTGCAGGTTTGCAGTCCACGGCGGAGGTGCTGATGGATGGGGTTCAGGAGACCACAGGGTTTTGCTCGTGCCCACTGGCTTGGGCTCCTGGCTTCCAGGGTCTGGCCACGACCAAAAACAACACTTCCCGAGAACGCTGTGCAAGCTCCACTTATATAATTCATAAGGGTGTGAAGGCCAAAATATGCAGTTGGCATCCAATAAAAGATATATATTGTATTTACTGGCAGATAAGACATGCCAGTTTTATAAGGAAATCTGGGAATGGGGGGGGGAGGAGGAGGGAAATGTGAAGGAAAAAGTTGAAATAGTTTTCATCTTGCTTGTTTTAAAGAGATTTTTTTTAAAAGTAGTTCTGTAGATGCAGTATACTATATACAGGAGTTCAGATGAAAAATCATTGGTTATGGCTATGAGACAATATTCTCCTAACTTTTAATGGTATAAAACAATCTAGTTAAAAGGGAATATATTAGTATTGGGTACTGAGTAAGTTACAGAACAAAAATTTACTGGTTAATGAAATCCCATATACATGGAACGCTATATAAATAGCTTTCAATATGATCTCCCATCAAATCCTGGAAACCAAAAGTAAATCATAACGTGAAATAAATTTCAATACATTTGTATAAAAACTAATACAAATAACTAGTGAAACAGAATAAGGAGTTGGTACAAACTTGGCACAAAGCATTCAGCAAGAAACTAAATATGAAAGAATATTTATTTCACACTCCTACACGGAGTAAAAATAAATATCCCACTGAATATTAGTGCACAGGGAAAAAAAACCTGTTTACTAATAAATACATTCTTTTTAAATATATTTTATTGATTTTTTTACAGAGATGAAGAAAGAGGAATAGAGAGTTAGAAACACTGATGAGAGAGAATCATCGATTAGCTGCCTCTTGCACACTCCCTACTGGGGATGTGCCCACAATCAAGGTACATGCCTTTGACTGGAATAGAACCCGGAACCCTTCAGTCTGCAGGCTGATGCTCTATCTACTGAGCCAAACCAGTTTTGGCAATAAATTCATTCTTACATAAAATATTGGACCTTCAGATTATAGCGACGTCTCCATGGGCTGAGAGAGAGACAGCATCCATGGTGCTTGGATGTTTGGTGTTGCTGTGCGCTGCCACTAGGGGATTCATTACTGCTATTGCCTTCTGGCTTTCTACTCTTCAGTCTCTTACCCTCTATCCACATCCTCAGGCTTTCCACCTTCAGTATAGGTACAGTGGGGTTGAGGTAGATGCATGCTGTCAGAGCAAATGATACAGCTCCGTGCTTCCTAGATGCCTGGACACTGCATTCCTCTGTCTATGCCTCTGAACTGGATGTTTCCTAGACCAGTGGTCGGCAAACTGAGGCTCGCAAGCCACATGCAACTCTTTGCTCCTTGAGTTTTGTTTTTGTTTTTGTTTTTTTGTTTTTGTTTTAGCAAAGGCCAGCTTAGGAGTACCCTAATTAAGTTAATAACAATGTATCTACCCATATAGTTTGAGTTTAAAAAATTTGACTTTCAAAAGAAATTTCAATCATTGTACTGTTGATATTTGGCTCTGTTGACTAATGGGTTTGCCGACCACTGTCCTTAGGAAATACAATATACTCCTGGTTTTAATTCTGCACCAAGGTATGCCCTGGGAGTTACAGGCTATTTGAGAGAAGCCAAGTTACAATAACCAGTAATTGACCAACTTAGTTGCCTGCTTGAAGGGGAACATAATGAAAGGTTTTAATACCTTAATCAATGGAAATTTTATATAATCTTAGATGACCTTTGGGTACTCCTCCCACAGAGGCCAGTTTGGGCATGTTTCAGACTTGGAGGTTTATTCTTTTTTCCTTTTCATTTTCCAAAGGAATTTATTTGGGCAGACTGTGGGTCAGGGAGGCCCTTCAGCTAAAAGAAGGGAAAATCAAATAATTAGACAATTTTTGACATAGTAGGGACCTTAGAGTTCACTTTACTGCTGACAAAACAGTGACAAGAGATAATAGACTTTTTTGATGTCTTACAGTAAAGCATGCCATGAAGAGCCAGAAGCTAGGACCCAGGTGGTGGCTCTGAGATGCCCAGTCCAGTGCTCTTTATGTAGGACCAGCTGCACATTCTGTGACAAAAAGGGACAGGTTAATGACTGTGTTGCTTTTTCTTTCTTCCTAGTAAAATTTAAGAACCATACCATTCTAATGATTTCATCTGTTCCCTGGGGCTTCTACCCTACCCCCAACTCCCACCCCACTGGCAAGCTAGGAATGACTAGTTCCTCCTCATTTCTACAACACTGAGCTCTAGTTTCCCCTGGACCTCTTACCTCATTGCAGTGTGATCAGTTGGGCTCACACTGGTTCTTCTGAGCTAGATGTGGTCAAATGCCAGACGTCCTTCATCTCCATGGTCCCAGCATCAAGCACCATGCCTGGTACAAGTAAGTTCATACTGGACAGCTCACATCTAGCACCTCTCCATCATCGCAGGAAGTTCTAATGAACCAGCACTGGTCCTGAGCAGTCATGAAGAGAGAAGGCTGAGAAAGCTCTGAGGACAAGGGAAGCAGTGATTTCTTCAAGGAGCGGGGTTCTGCCCCCAGTGATGGCCATCCTGCTCTCTCAAAGACAGGGGGAAGCTGGTTAGAGGCACCTCACATTCCCGTGGTGACTACCCATGTTTTATCCTAAATTAGGGAGCTCTTTTCCCTGAGCAGTGTCTCCTGTTTTTACAGACTGTGATTTTCTTTTCCTTATTCCATTTTTGCTCATAGTTGTGACTGGCTATCACTTTGATATTGAGCTGTGACAGCCATCTTTATTTTCTTCTTACCAAAGATTTGAACAGTAAATCATAGGTGCTTTAGTCTATACTTAAATCATTCTCATTTGAATGTTGAAGGGAGTATTAGGATCATACATAGTCTTTAAAAAAAAAATAAAAATATATATATATATATTTAATTGACTTCAGAGAGGAAGGGAGAGAGATAGAAACATCATTGGTGAGAGAAAATCATTGATTGGCTACCTCCTACATGTCCCTTACTGGGGAGGATTGAGCCCGTAACCTGGGCATATGCCTTTGGCCAGAATTGAACCTGGGACCCTTTATTCCGCAGGCCGATGCTCTATCCACTGAGCAAAACTGGCTAGGGCATAGAATAATAGTCTTTTTATCACTGAAAGTTACTAGAATAATTCCTTAATTCATAGTTATGGTTTGTCCTCACAAGCAGGCACACAGAGAATTGGCATGCTTGGTAACTGTTTTCTTGAACTGTTGACCCAAATAAAATGTTCATAAACCTCATTTCTTAAGCATAACAGATGTGTAATTTCTGCCAATATTGGGTCATTAAGATTTACCAGGAGAATTCAAGTACATTTTAGAGTCAGTCCTTTGTATGTGAGAATACTACAGCTAAATTATAGTATTCTTTTGAACCTATAAACATTTTTTAGAGAAATATGAATGATGTAATTGTGCAAACCTTTGATATATTTAATTAGGGTTTGGTTTGCTGGCTTTGTACCTCGTGCTCCTCTCAGCTCCTCTGGCAGATATCAACCTGTAACTTCAAATTGCATAGGCTTACAGCAGCTCATTTTTGGAGCAATGTTTGATGATTAGGACAAAAGAATAGAATGTTATTGGTTACTGGTACTTGAAGTCCAGAGACCTGTTCTGTGGAGGGATGGAGAAAGAGACCTGACTCTCACTTAAGCAGCTGGAAATACATGAATTAGCATGATTGGTTATGCATAATGAGTATAATGAATGACGGGAATACACTGTACTATGTGTTTGTCTCTTTATGCCACAGAACTCCAAACCCATGGAGGACAACTGTGCTTTAAAAGTAACTCCTAAAAGCAACTAAAAGAATCCTATGTGTCTTCTTATGATCTTTCCTCAGTGTGTGTCCTACTCTGTTCCTGTAAGGACCCAGTCACACTGTGTTAGGGCCCACCCCAATGACCGCCTTACACCATATTTACCTCTTTAAAGACCCTCTCTCCAAATACAGTCACATACAAATACTGTATGGTTAGGGCATCAACACATGCATTTTGAGGGGACACCGTCCAGCCCTTTAGGCATCTAACACATTTAATAGTTAGCCTGCCAACAACTCTACATTAACAGGGAACCTCTGCTAAAAATAAAGGTGGGGGAAAGGGGATACAATTTGTACACGTATACTCATTGACAATTACTCTCAGGTAGATTTTTTTTTCTAAAAAAAAATGGTGATTTATTTTGCTTTAACATACAATGGTAAATATGCTTGGATCATCAAGTTTTCAAAAAATTTTCGCCAGGCATACTTCACACATTACAATTCTTTCATGTGAGTTCATTGGTTCTTCCATTCCAATGTACAAGAGGGATCCACCTGACACCTACTAGCAGCTTGGCTAAGAATGGACATCAGAATCAGACAATACATTGCAAGTAGAAAGTACTTTTCTCCAAAGGTGTATAAAAGTGTGGAAACAACATCGCTGCCTGCTCCACAGGACAGACAAGCTGAATTCAAAAATGCTCCCAACTAGGAATCACAGGACCCTGTGTCACAATACTTACACAACAATTTCACAACATCTCACCAACAACTTGTGCACTTGAGATTAAAAAAAAAAAAATCTGAAGGAAAAGAAAAACAGTAGCCAAGGAACTGCACAACCAAAAAAAAAAAAAATTATATAAAATATTTCCACCGCTATTTAAATGCCAAATTTAATCAAGCAATAGTAAAAAACAAAAACAAAAACAAAAACAAAAAAACACAAGACAACATAATAATACAACCTTCTGTTTAAAATAACAGCAAGCTCTGCTCCGCCTCTTTTTTCCACTGAATTTTACATATGAACAGACTATATATACTGGTTTGTTCAGAGAAATGTCCATTTGGTCTGTCGCACCGGTCGGGCTCACACCGAATCCTTTCCTTGTCTTCTGAGGATACACGATACCCCGTTGCTCCCGTGTTTCCAGCACTCTGGGTTTAGGTGCAATGTCTCAAGTATAATACATTTCTCTCTTTTCCTTTACACAGTGCAGAGTATATGGGCTTAGGGTATGCAGATTTCCTTTCACTCCAGGTCACTGTCCTTTTCCAAATTCAAGGCGGTATTCAACGGGGTGCAGTAGTTGGGCTTGTCGGAAGGCACATAGCCGGGTAGACACACGCATTTGTAGGAGCCTTCCGTGTTGATGCACTTGGCATTCTTGCAGAGAGACATCCGGTTGTTCAGCTCGTCGCATTCGTTCACGTCTGCAATAGGCCAAACCACACAGGTGACCAGCTCTGAGAGGACACGGAACCCACAGCCTATCCAAGGCATCGAGGCGACCGGCCTGCACACAGCCTGGCTGTTCTCCTTCCCTTCCCCCACCCTGAGGCGTTCCCATTCATGGCTGCTTCCATCCCATGAACACGGTAAATCAGACTTTCTAGATCTTGCAAAAGTAGAATATTGGGAGAATTTTAGAATTCCTTTCCCTGTGATTTAACACTACATGACCAATTAGTAAAACCTCAAGAAGGCTGGGAATGCTACCCCACTGGTGAATTCTTTTCCACAGGTAGAGAACAGAGGGATGTGTCAGGAGGAACACAGTTAAAGAGCAAACCAGTGAGCCGACAGCCTTCTGAGCAGCCCCTCTAAGGCTGACGTTACCTTCTTGGGTTTCTTCCCACAGGAAAGAAAGGCTCGTATGCACTTGCAGCGCCTGTACTAATCCCAGGGTCCCCGCTTTCCAGACCCACCACAGATGGAGACTGACCAACAGGGAAAGGGACACTACGGGAGGGAGAAGAACGACAAAAAATAGAAGAAAACTTTACGTCCAGGGCCTTTTAGGAGAGAGGCCAAAGGGCCCTGGAACACAGTGTGGGAGTTCATTTGAGGTCACATGGAGCAGGAGGAGTGTGAGCTTACTGCGCTTTTAAAAATAAGAGGGGAGGCAACGAGAGCATTTTAGGAGGAACTTTTCCCAAATGATTAACATGGAAGTTGTGTTTTATTCAGACATCTACATTCCCTTATGCTTGGGTCAAGTATTCAGGGAAAACATTGCTGGCTGCACAGTCAAAAGCTATATTTAAGAGTCAAAGTCAAGGAATGGTTCTAGGTGAGGAATTCTACAGGAGTTCTTACATAAGATATCAACTCTATTTTTAAACATATACTAGAGGCCCGGTGCATGAAATTTGTGCACAGGGAGTGGGTGGAGGTGTGTGTCCCTCAGCCCAGCCTGTATCCTCTCCAATCTGGGACATCCCTCTCACAATCCAGGGCTGCGGGCTCCCAACCACTCACCTGCCTGCCTGATTGCCCCTAGCCACTTCTGCCTACCAGCCTGATCACCCCCTAACCACTCCCCTGCCAGCCTGATCAATGCCTAACTGCTCCCCTGCTGGCCCGATTTCCCCTAACTACCCTTCCCTGCTGGCCCAGTCACCCCCAATTGTCCTCCCCTGCAGGCCTGGTCACCCTCAACTCCCCTCCCCTGACGGCTATCTTGGAGTGATGATCAATTTGCATATCACATTTATTAGATAGGATATTTTCATTGATTTCAGAGAGGAACAGAGAGGGAGACAGAAACATCAATTAGAGAGGAACATCAATCGGCTACCTCCTGCATGCTCCTTACTGGGGATCTAGCTCGTAACTCCAGGCATATGTCCTGGCCGGGAATCGAACTCTGACCTCCTCGTTCATAGGTCGATGACGCTCAACTACTGAGCTTGCCAGCCGGGCTCACCTCAATTTCTTAAACATTGTGGTAGACTATACAGAACAGAAATATGTCCATTTTAACCTTTTGTAAGTGGCTAGTCCAGTGGCACTAAGTATATTCGTGTCGTCGTGCAACCACCACCGCCTTCCATCGTTAAGACGTTTCTCATTTTCCTAAACCGAAGCTCTTAAATGTACCTGTCTTAAATGTACCTGAGGGCATGCGGTCTGACCACGGGAGATGTCAGGAAAGGAATGATTTCCCACAAGGCACCCTTCTTACCGACACAGGTCATCTTGGCCATGTCCAAGTGGTAGCCGTCAAAGCAGTCGCAGGTGTACCCCTCCTGCACCCGCACACAGCGGCCGTTCTCGCAGCCGTTGAGGATGCCGCACTCCTCGGCCTGCAGCTCCTCGAAGCTGTTTAAGAAGCCTGGCAACGACAGGCAGGCGCCGCGTTAGACATGCTCCGCCTCTTACGCCGCGTCTGAAGCCTAGATGGTTCTGCTTTCGGCTCACCAGACAGACATATTGCAGACACTTTAACGTTAGCATTACAATGCAAGCAAATACTGCATATAACGGCAACACACTAGGAAGCATAAAATATTAAAAATGTTGGATATTTTTGTACACATCAGCCCCACCTCTTGGACTCTGAATGCGCCAGCAAGTGTGCTTTTTGGTTTTGCCCTGAATTATGTAAAGTTTTTACCCAAAGTTCCAAATTCCCTGAGGGTTTTTTTTTTTTTTTTTTTTTTTTTTTTTACAGAGAGGAAGAGAAAGGGATAGAGAGTTAGAAACATCAAGGAGAGAGAATCATCAATCAGCTGCCTCTTGTACAACCCCACTGGGGATGTGCCCGCAACCAAGGTACATGCCTTCACCGGAATGGAACCTGAGACCTTTCAGTCCGTAGACCGACGCTCTATCCACTGAGCCAAACCGGTTTCGGCCAAGTTCCCTGAGTTTTCACTAGCAAAGGTCAGGACATCTTTCAGTGTGGAACCAAGAGTGAACTTATCAGAGTTCAGGAGACGTTTGTTTAGAAAACCCAGGAGAGCTGGAGGGGCGCTTCTGCTGCTTAGAGTTCCCGGAGAGGGAGGGACAGGCCCCTGGGCCTGTCGCTCTGTTTGTTTGCTCTGGCTTGGGAACGAGCCCCACAAAAGGGTTTTTGGGGATCAGAGGACAAAGGCAGTAAAAGGGACTCAAAACATCCTGATAAATGAGAGAAGAACATCGTGCCTGTGTCTACTGAACCCAAAGTCCTTTTGTGCTGACACAAAGATGCTCTTGTGGAGTTCAGATAGCTTTAACGGGACTCAGGGCTGCAGTGTAATAACACAGAAACGTCTACCCTGGCAGCGAAAGTGCTTCACTCTCTTTCTAGAGAAGGAAGCTGTGAATGTAAAAGACTCAAGCACACTGTGGGTGTGGCCCCTCGTCCCCTCCCCACCTTCCAGACCTCACCAAGTATTAGCTTTAAGAAAAATCAAAATGATGCCAAAACCGGTTTGGCTCAGTGGATAGAGCGTTGGCTGCAGACTCAAGGGTCCCAGGTTCAATTCCGGTCAAGGGCATGTACCTTGGTTGAGGACACATCCCCAGTGAGGGGTGTGCAGAAAGAGACTGATGTTTCAAACTCTATCCCTCTCCCTTCCTCTCTGTAAAGAAATCAATGATAAAATATATTTTAGAAAGAAAGAAAGAAAGATCAAAATGAGGAGAAGGGTGCTGGGGGGCTGGGTTTTGTGACAAAGGGGAAGGGATTCAGTAACACAAATGGGTAGTTACAGAGATGTAGATGACAGCACAGGGAATACAGGCAATAATATCCTGATAATTAGGTATGGGGCCAGAGGGTTACTTGAAACGGCAGAGGGGACTGCTCTGTAAAGCACATGATTTTCAAACCTCTTTGCTGTACATCTGAAACTAATACAGAATAATATTGTAAACTGTAGTTGAAAAAAAAAATGTAGGGAAAAAAAAATCAAACTCTTAGGCCTTTGAAGTATGTAATTCTCCAGTGGAACTGTAGGGGGCAGCAAACTATCACTGCTTATATAGGGCTCTAGGTCTAACTTGGTGACCTAAAGAATTTAGTAATATATCCAGGACAGGTCCTTTTTACAAAATTTTAAAGGGGAAAAAAATATTACAAGTCGTCAGGAATACGTCAGCAGATTCCCCCTAGCCAGTTTGAGAAATACCGACTTAAGAAAATAAAACCAAATTCCAGGTATTGCAGCAAAATCATTTTGACTTTAAAACTAGTAAAATCATTTTTTATTCTAGAAATTAAGACAAGAAATGAAATTTGAAGCTCCTACACAGACATCAAGTAGACTCCACAAAATATTTCCATAGGACTCTAAGATGGGGTCAGTACAGCGCCGTCCCTGCTGCCTATTTTATAAATAAAGTTTTATTGGAACACAGCCCCCCCCCCCCCCCCCCCCCTCACACCTGTCTGCTTTCATGAGAACAACACTTCACTATCTGGTCCTCATAAGAAAAAAGTTGATTTCTGCTCTAGGAGATTCCAGCTTTATTAGCTATTGCTCTCACTAAAGGCACCATCCGCCATCAGTAATATTTAAAAATATCTAGAAAGCAGGAGATGGCGAATTGTAAAGGTGATAAGAATCCTTAGCCTCCCCTCTAGGTTACCACCTACCCAATACCGTCATTTCTCCAGGAGGGCCACTGAGCCCTTGCTCCTGGTCTGAGACAGAGGAGCTATTTCTTGAACCTGTTCGAAATCTAAAGGCCATTTTGTCATCAAAGCTGGAGGTCCTGGGACTACATCTCAACTCCCTATGTTGCTAAATAGGAAATGGATGTGATACCAACTTGTTCCCCTTTTAAGGTTTGTACTGAATGAAAAAAAAAAAGTGTTTTAAGGCAATGTGAGCATTAAAAAAGAAGGTACATTAGCCAGAACATTTCAACATGGAACTTCCTGAAATCTAAATTATGTTGCGATCCAGGCTACACACATAAACTATGGGGCTGTTGTCAGAGCTGATCTGGTATTTTGGATTTATGGGCCAGGTAAGCTGGCTTTATTTCAACCTTAATATTTCTTCCCCCTTTCTTTTCCTCTCTGTCTCTTTTTAAGGTAAATGTTTATGGGCCTATAATGTAAGCACAGAGAAATGTAGAAATCCTACGTGCACAGTCTTATAGCTGCCAGTGCATCTAGGCACATTTCATGAGGTCGTGCATGCCTGTGCGTTGTTGATTACAGGAAATCTCAGGTGTCAGAAGTCAGGGCAGTGGCTGCCCTTGCAGGGAGTGGGCTAGGAAAGGGCACCAGGACCTCTGGATACAGGCATGTTCTAAACCTGGATGGGAGTTACACAGATGTGTCAATGCTGTGTTCATGTAAATTCTGTATTGATTGATTGATTGATTGATTTTAAAGAGAGGCAGGGAGGGAGGGGGGGAGGACAGAGGAAAAGAGAGACAGGCATCAATTTGCTGTTCCACTTATGTATGCATTCATTGGTTGATTCTTGTATGTACCCTGACCAGGAATGGAACCCGCACCCCTGGCATATGGGATGTTGCTTTACAAACTCTGTACCCGGCCAGGGCTGTTCATGTAAATGTTAGAGCACCCTAATTCTACTGGATGAACAATATACTACAACCTTCAAAAAACAAGAAGAAGGGAGGAAAGAAAGGAGAAAGGGAAGTAGAGAGAGGGGAAAGAGAAAAGAGAAGGAAAGGGGAAGGGAAGGGAGAGAAAAAAAAACTCTTCAACTGAGAACTGAAGCAGATCCAAGTGCAATCACAGGCGTGCATTGCCCCTCAGGGACTCGGTCATGGCTAGGCTGATGCGCAGGTGTCAGGGCCCAAAGAAAGGAAAAGCTTCATTGTATTTTGTGAGTCAGCAGCCTCTCCAAGTCCCAACTCACTCCCCACTCACCCCCCCCCCCACCCCGTCCTGAAAATCTGGTGCAGAGTACATCCCTGCAGGGAGGGCCCCTCAGTGGGAAGGGGCCAGGCAGCTGGGACCTGCGTTTCCCTATTCCCATTCGTGAAGTTATTATCTACTAATCTATTATCCTATTATCTACTAATATTTCCTTTTGGACCGTCCGGCTTCTCGGACTTTGGATACTGAGTCTCCACGGGAAAGCTCTGGTTTCCCCGGGGAAACATGCAGCTGGTGTGGCTTCCTCACCCAGGCCGCTGGGCTGCACATGGTAAAGCAGTCACTTTCTCAATGAGAGCAGGGTATTCACACCCTACCTCCACAAGAAAACAAATGCAGGAAAAGCTGGCACAGATCCTAGCTTACTTAACACATCCCCTCACAAGTGGATTCTAAAAATTAATTTCTCACCAGGAGAGCAATGCTTTTGATCCTCCCACTCTAGAGTAGGGGTGTCGAACTCAATCAGAGAAGGGGCCAAAATCTAAAATCCAGCCTAAATCGCGGGCCGAATGGTTTACTGAACAGTCATAAACTGTCATTGTGATGGAAACGCAGCGGAGTGCAGTGATGACAGCGCGGTGCGGGCCACATTGCAAGGCCTGGCGGGACGAATTTGGCCCACGGGCCTTGTGTTTGACACATGTGCTCTAGAGATACTTCTAAGAGCAGCTCACCTTGGTCATTTCCATGGTGACAAAAGCTACAATCCTGACTGGGGGTTCAAGGAAATCCTCACTAGACCACCACTTAATGGGTACAAAATGATTGTCATGCAAATGTAATAAGGTAATTTGCTTCACATATAGTGATGGCAGCATCCCCACCAGAGAGACCAAGGTCTGATCCAACAGCTCTCACAGTTGGATACAAAGGGGTTAGCCCAGGGGCCATGACACCCCAGTTTCTGATGCGGAGGTCTAGCGCAGCCTGAGGATCTGCATTTCTAACAAGTTCCCAGGACTACATTTTGCAAACCCTTGGCTAATCCTGAACCACAAGTTAGTGTCAAAGTCACCGGAAACGTCTGCTTACGGTCCTGAATGAAGTAGGGGTTGGCTTCTGGAGCATACTGTTCACTGAAGTCCACCAAGGCGTCCCGGCCGTACGGCTGCCGGCGTCCTGTGACCGGGATGTTACACAGCTGGGCGTAGTCATCTAAGAAAGAAACAACAAGGGATGCCTTCAGTGTTTGCTCGCATCTGGATGCATCTACTGCCAGCTTAGAGGCCTGGGAATCTGCGAGGGCAGTGGCCACCGCAGGCCCATGTCCCGTCCACACCGCTGGGCCAGGAAGTGTCTCAGTGTTCTTCATGAGAGCTCTGTCCATCCACATACACTGAGTGTCCATCCACATACACTGGGTGTCCATCCACATACACTGGGTGTCCATCCACCTATACTGGGTGTCCATCCACATACACTGGGTGTCCATTCACATACACTGGGTGTCCATCTACCTACACTGGGTGTCCATCCACCTACACTGGGTGTCCATCCACCTACACTGGGTGTCCATCCACATACACTTGGTGTCCATCCACATACACTGGGTGTCCATCCACATACACTGGGTATCCATCTACATTCAATGAATGTCCATCCACATACACTGAATGTCCATCCACATACAATGAATGTCCATCTACATACAATGAGTGTCCATCCATATACACTGAGTGTCCATCCACATACAATGAATGTCCATCTACATACAATGAGTATCCATCCACATACTCTGATTGTCCATCCACATACAATGAATGTCCATCTACATACAATGAGTATCCATCCACATACTCTGATTGTTTATCCACATACAATGAATGTCCATCTACATACGAGTTTCTGTCCACAGACATTGTCTGTCCACATACAATGAGTGTCCGTCCACATACACTGGGTGTCCATCCACATACACTGGGTGTCCATCTACATACAATGAATGTCCATCCACATACAATGAATGTCCATCCACATACACTGAATGTCCACCCACATACAATGATTGTCCATTCATATACACTGAGTGTCCATCCACATACAATGAGTATCCATCTACATACGAGTGTCTGTTCATATACACTGAGTGTCAATCCACATACATTGGGTGTCTACCCACATACAATGAGTGTCCATCCACATACAATGAGTGTCTGTCCATATACACTGAGTGCCAGTCCACATACATTGGGTGTCCACTCACATACATTGAGTATCCGTCCACATACAATGAGTGTCCATACACATAAAATGACTCTCCGTTCACATGCAATGACTGTCCATCCACATACAATGAGTGCTGCAGAAGGTAATTAAGATTCTAACTTGAACTCTAAATAACAAATAATAGCTGAGCAGTTGGTAGAATGTATCCCAAGAGACTAAGAAACTGAGAAAAAGGGCCATCTGAGAGCGATGCAGGCCTGTCGGGAGAATGGCTGATCTGAGCCCATCAGGTGAACACTTGATAGGTATAAAGTGTTCATTCTCCAGTCAGGTTTCACTCATGAGAGAGAGGACATTTTTCTCTGGTGATCCAGAAATCAGAGTAGCAAGGAAAGATGATATGAAGTACCATATAAATTTAGTAGTTATTATTATTACTCTACACTCAATACAGATAGTATTACATTATGATGTCATCATCATCATCGTCACCATAGTGTAGTAAAGGTAACAGTAGGAATAATAGCTAACAGATGGATAGTGCTTGCTCTTTGCCAGGTACTGTTCTTAATACATATTTCATTAAACTCTAATTCATTAATTCACTCACACCACCCTATGAAGAGGTACTATCATCACCCCCATTTCACAGATGAGGAAACAAAAGCACAGAATGGTTCAATGACAGCTAATATGTGATGACGCCTGACTGGAACTCAGTAATGAAGCTCTGGCTGCACTCCTATTCTGCCTCTCCCACAACGACCTCAGCTCATCTCTAACTCCTGCCTTTTCTCCTTCGGCACCCCAGATAGACTCCTCTGTGGTTACTATTCTTGTGACCTCAGTTCCAAGCTGGGTCAGCCCTATGGCCGTCTGACTTCTAAACTCTCCTTTAGTCCTCCTCACAGGACCCACCCAGCGCACAAGATCTAGGATCCCCATTAGCTGGGGTGACTGAGCTTCCAGTGCATTTCATGCTCCAGCCTGCATTTGGGAGCAGAGTTGTGCAGGAGGTGTAGCAATGAAGGCTTCAGAGGGAACCTTCATGTCTTCATGTTCTGAATACATATTTTACAGGATTCACCTAGAAGACAATGAAAATTCTGGGGCTTCTCATACCCCAAGAGCACTGCCAGAGCTATGAGATGCAGGCTAGCAGACTCCAGGGCTGGGTGAACATGCTTAGGGAAGGAGGAACAAGGCAACAGCCACTTGACTGAACCACAGGTGGGGAGAGCTGTCCTCTATTTTCTTGCCTCTGTAACAAAACTAAACAAATACACTAAGGCAATAGCGTGAACACTCAAGGCTGTCTTTCATCCCTCAACTTAAAGGAGTCAAATATGTGTGTATGTGTGTGTGTGTGTGTGTGTGTGTGTGTGTGTGGTGTGCAAGCATAAGTACACAAACACACACACATATATGCACACTCAATTGTCTTCTATAATTGCACCAAGGAAGTGTAAGGCCATCTGGGTAGGGAGGATTATGGTTGCCCCTTCCTAAAATTCTCCTCCCACAGAGCATTCCAGGAACAACATACAGATTCCAGACCGCCCAATATTTTTGCATGAAAGCATTTCATGAGAAATATTCATTTCATTAAGGAAAGAGCTGATCCTGGAAGAAGATTCTTGACTCAACAAAACCCAACTTCAAACAAGGAGAACACACATGGCCGTCAGTTCTGCTTTGAGTTTGAGAAAGAAGAATGAAGGATCTCCCTGCCAGAGCAAGATTGCTGAGATGTTTATAAGTTTCAAGAGCTGAGGTCATTGTCTCTCAAGACTTTCTCTATACATTTGTTGGACATCTGAAAGGGAGACTTGTTCCATATTTTATATCCAAGCAACAGTTGTGATCAAGAATAGATATTACAAGTAAATTAATCCATGTTCTTATTTTGTAAAACTAAATCCAGACACAGCTGAGCAAGCTCTTCTGACATGTGGCTCTCAGGGGAGCCTCACTGAGACTTGAGGTCCTGGGGCTGCGGACTGACAAAGCCAGGGCCATCCCAGAGCTGTCTGACCTTCTGGCCATGGCCTTGGCCCAGACCATACCTCCTCCACTAAGACATGAGCTGATGGCCACCCTCCAGGCTGTCACCGTCTAGCAAATGGAAGGGACATAATGTGAGAGGAGTGAGGAGAAGGAACAGATTTCTGTTCTGGTGAAGTGCTGATGGGCAGCTTACTGGAAATGCTAGTACTTGACTTGAAACTAAGAAATAAAATTTGCTTAACAGAAGATATTTTGGGTTGATTTTAAAAAGCTTACCCAAAAGCATCAAGAAAGGGGACTGTAAGCTGGGTTTGGGGGCCCACAAGTGGCTCCTAGGAAGACTTCTAGCCCAACAGGGGCTGACAGGGGACAGAAGAGAGACGGGGATGGCACCTCTGGGACTTGAGGCATCTTCTTCATCCTCCCCTCTTCCTGGCCATTCATTTTTCTTTTAAGATTCTAGAACTTACTGTCCTCTGCTGCTTTACTTGTGTCTAATATATTAACATTCCAATCTTCAAGACAGTTTTGGTCAGTTATCAAAACATGATTTGTGCATTAAGTGTTCTCTCTGTTGTATCTGAAGACGTGCTTGTTTGAGGGGACTAAGCTCTCAGTGCATTTCCAGGACATGCAATGTTGAGTAATTGTTTATCTGGGAGCATGGATGAGTCCACACTAACCCATCCATGTCACCTCTCCAGGCCCGCACTTCTGTTCTCATCTCGGCCAGGGTCAAGGGTGAAGTGAGGATGGGGTAATGAAAAGAATGTGAGCTTTAGAGGCAGAAGCTTGAGCTCAAGTCCTGATTATACCATTTATCATTCAGCTCAGCAATTTTGGGCAAACCTCAGTTTTCCTTTATGTCACATGTAGATAATAATTCCTGCTTGTCTACCTTTGTGTTATTGACATATAAACATGAGATAACATTACGGAATGGTTTATAAATTTTGGAACACCAAGAAACTGGAGGGTGCAATTTTTTTTCTCATAGGTAAAATCACCAAGTTCCTACTAAACAATAAGAAGGATTTTCAAAGACAGCATCCGAATGATTGATGCAAACTGCAGTGTCAGTAAAACTTAATGGTAGTTGTCTTTGGGCAAAGGATTGTGCAGTAAATTACGGGCAATGAAAGCAGTTTCTGTATGACTTTAGATATTGTTGAAAGGCTATTTGGAGTTTCCTAATAGATGGAAGAAATTTTTAATTAAGCAAACAGAGAATAAAGCCTTCATCTCAGATATAAGGCTTACTTGTTGACAGCCTAGCAAATATTATCACTTGGTTGAACAGTGATCAAGTATGAACAATGGCATGGTTTCACATTAGATATATGGAACTCAAAGTACAGGGGGAAAACTGGTGTTCGACAATTCTTTGTGTATGCCTGAATCGATCAGAAATGTGTGGAGGTGAGAATAGGTTTCTCAACCATCTTCCCAGGGAACCACTATCACAGGACTTTCTAATGAGTCTCGGGCACGGCACCAGCTTCCGGATCTGGGCACATGCATATTTCTAGCACATCTGAGCCTCTGGGCAAACCCCAGCCACAGCCAGAATCCATCCTAGCGTGGAGATGTTTGGTCTGGTTATATCTAGGGTTGGTCAGGGCTACAGGTCAGCTTGGGGACACAGTGAATTGTGGTTGGTTGAGGGCATGGAGCCCGGGATAGTGGATACCTGAACTATTTGCACAACTTCCCATGACAGCTCCTGAGAACCTCACAGCTGTCACGTCATCCAGCTTAACGTGTGCGCACAAACACATATATTCCATCCCTGGAGTCTTTTTTTCCCCCCCCCTCAAAAATGTTTCCCTTTACTTAAGGCCATCAACAAGGAAGCACCTTGTCACCCAGGGCTTGGTATAAACAAACAGCTTTGCTTAGCAGGCGGGGCTTGTACTCTGTGGGAGGCAAACACTACTCTAGCCACAGGAGAGTGTAAAAGGAACAGGAAATGGAAATATTCACACCTCCAAGCCCCCATGCCACTGCCGCCTCCCCACCCCCCAAGCACAAATGCTAAGCTCTTGATCAAAGCTATGAAAGACACACATGGGATGGTGTGGGACACGTCACTAAGTGGTCTAAACGAGACCCAGGCCATTGATCACACTCATTTCCCCCGGCCTGGCAGATTCATAGAACAGATGGTGCTCTGATTTTAATTTTAAATTGAAGAGAAAAAAGTTCAAAAATGACCCCCTGGAGCCAGTGGGTCTGGGGCCCCTGCCGTCGGCGGCAATGGGAAGCACATTACTGGGTCCTGGCAGGGCCCCGCCACTGCTGATGACAGACACATCTGCAGGGCTGGGCTCACAGGCACATGTCACCATGCCACTCTGGCATGTGGGGAAACTGGGAGGAGAAGCCTGCGCTCTGCCTGGGGCTGATTGAGTTCAGCTGCTCGCAGAAATAACGCAAAGGCTGCATTCTGCTCCCCACACAGCGGGGCTGGACCCCGAACGCTGGAATTGCATCATTTCCCAGCACAGGAGAAACAAGGACCGATTCTTATGCTTTAGAGAAACGGGTCTAATGTGGATCAAATCCCTAGACCAAGCGTTTTTCTTACAGGTTCCCATATGTATTATTAATGGATGATGGTGTTTGGAAAATACACACACACACACACACACACACACACACACACACACAACCAGGAAATGAAGGAATGAGACAGGGAGAACAAAATGAGTATTTACCCCAATACATGCTGAGCCAGCAGTATTAACAGGCGCATATATATATATGTATGTATGTATGTATGTATGTATATATATTTGGACTGAAATAAGCAAAACCTACAAAATTAGAAAAATGTTGACCGTTTCTAGAACATTCCATTCAGGACATCTGTTTGGGTGTCTGTCCACTTAGGCTCCTTCTCAGAGGACGCATTCTTACTCTCAGTCACCGGTGGACATACAAGAATCCAGTTGCCCTGATATGAAACTTACTGAGTTGTGAGAGGAAATTGGGCATGTTAAAAAGAGAAAGGACCCAGAGTAAAAATCTTGGGTTCTAGCCTTGTTTCTCCTCCACATCTTAGTTCCTTGGGTTGGACACAGTGTTTGGTCAGCTGAACTGCATTATCGTCTTTTGCTTTAATGACATCCAATGATGGAGCGAGAATACTATGGGCAGTGTGGGGTTTGGGAAGAGAGAAGGGCTGTCAGGACAGGTCACTGTGACACGGGCAATAGCTTATCGGTAAAAACTAAGTCAGCCAAGAAGAGCTGGGAAGGTTCCCTCCACCGTGCGAGTGACCGTACAGCAAGCATGTCAAACTCACGGCGTGGCCCACCTGCCACGAGTTTGACATGCTTGGTCTACAGGGAGGAGGCCAACCAAGTGAAGAGGAGGAGAGACAGTCACTCAGAGAGACACAAGTATAGACAATAGTCCTCCCTTATCTGGGGCCTGACGTTCCGTGGTTTCAGTTGCCCGCGGTCAACCATGGTCTGAAAATGTGAAAAGGAAACTTCTAGAAAGAAACAGTTTGTAAGTTTTAAATCGCACATGGTTCTGAGTAGTGGGATGACCTCTCGTGCCATCCTGCCCTGTCCCGCCTGGGACGTGGATCGTCTCTTGTCCAGTGTATCCACGTTACACGTGCTGCCTGCCCTTAGTTCCTTAGCAGCAGCGGCCATGGCTATCAGATTGACTGTTGGGCTCTTGCAGTGTTTGTATTCAAGTCACCCTTATTTTGCCTAATAATGGCCCCTACGCACAAGAGCAGTGATCCTGGCAACTTCGATGTGTTTAGAAGCACCTAAAGGGCTCCCATTAAGTGAAAAGGTGAGTACACCATAATAAGATGTGTTAAGAGAGAGACCACAGTACCTTTCTTTACACTGTGTATTGTTAGTAATTGTCCTATTCTATTAGTTATTGTTAACTTCTTACTGCGCCTGACAAATTAAACCTCCTTATACGCAGAGGAAAAAACAGAATATACAGGGTTCGGTACTACCCTGTTTCCCTGAAAATAAGACAGTGTCTTATATTAATTTTTTTCTCCCAAAGTTGCGCTAGGTCTTATTTTCAGGGAATGTCTTATCTTTCCATGCGCTAGGTCTTATTTTTGGAGGATGTCTTATTTTCGGGGAAACACGGTATCTGTGGTTTCAGGCATCCACTGGGGGTCTAGGAATGTATCTCCCATGAATAAGGGGGTACTACTGAACAACAAATAAGAAAGCATTAGGGGCCGAAACCGGTTTGGCTCAGTGGACAGAGCGTCAGTCTGTGGACTGAAAGGTCCAAGGTTCAATTCTGGTCAAGGGCATGTGCATTGCCTGTGGGCACATCCCGATAGGGACTATGCAGAAGGCAGCTGGTCGATGTTTCTCTCTCATCGATGTTTCTAGCTCTCTATCCTCTCTGTAAAATATTAAAAAAAAAAAAAAAAAAAAAAAAAAAAAAAAAAGCATTAGGGGAACAAAAGTACCACACAGACACTGGCTAAAGAATAGTCGGAAAAAGGAAGGTCAGCTAACCTGTCCCATGAAGCTTCTTTGTGTGAGATGCTGTGCACTTTTACACACACCTTGTCATTTAAATCTCAGAACAGCCCCGTGAAATGACTGTAATTTAGCTCCTTTGTTTCCAATAAGAAAATTAGGTTTCTAGTGTAAGTCCTAGTTTAGGTGAGGGATTTTAAAAAATATATATATTTTTACTGATTTCAGAGAGGAAGTAAAAGATAGAAACATCAATGATGAGAAAGAATCAATGACCAGCTGCCTCCTGCACACCCACTACTGGGAATGGAGCCCGGACCGGGAATCGAAGCTGTGACCTCCTAGTTCATAGACTGATGCTCAACCATTGAGCCACACTGACCGGGCTAGGTGAGGAATTTGAACCTAAATTGGTCTGTGTGCAAAACCATGTTCTTTCTACTCCCCAGCTGCCCTTCTGAACCCTAAGGAAATTATTAAATCCACTGCCCAGACCTTAAGCATCAGGTAAGTAGTTTGTTCAGCAATAAGCATCTGTGACTACAATTCCAGGGAGAGGAATAACCATGATTGCTGATGAGCATAGCCCCACTAGGGGCAGCTCTATCACTAGGATTTATTTTATTGAATTTGCTCCATTTATTAGGTGAAAGAGATCAAATTGCTTAATGTTCAATTAAATTGTACTTTTTGAGAAGAGGGAAGTAATGAAGTCTCCCGTCTTGGCAAGGTTTACCTTCTGCGGGGCTCCTGTAAATGTGGAGGGTTCTAAGGAAACTCCTGGCTCTCACACCAACCAAGTCCCCCCACCCGACCTTCTTCACCCAACGCTGCCCCCTCCAAGGTCAGTCACTCCCAGAGTTTCCCACCAGGCTGCTAAGCATTTAGCCAGGCTCTGACCGAAAGGACAGAGCATTGGGTCTGAATGCCACAATGTGAAGGCTCACTTCGCTTTCTAAAATCTGCGTTCAAAATTTGCACACTTGGACTAGTATTAACTTATGCCACACATGAAAAGCCCTGCCCACCGCTGTGTATCTCCCCTCGTCCCTGCCCTTCTTCCTCCGGCCGTTTCACAAATGAAGGAATGTAACGCTGATCTAAAATGACAAAGCTCTACGTGCAATTCCTCAGGAATTTCAGTTTTCAGTAACCCTTTTCGAGTAAGAAAAGTATTTTCACCCCTTTTGGAGGGAAGCTTTCTAAATAAGTAAACATCTTTTCAATAAGGAACGATATAAATTGCTTAGTTGCCATCCCATATGGCATCCGATTCGATCGAGTTCCAGGGATACCAAGAACCCTGTCCCCAAGGAACTGGACCACCAACCACTGAGACAGACTGTGTGTGCAGAGCACACGTTCTGTGTGCAGGCAGGGTTGCCACTCCACACAGGCCTTTCATATGTGTCCGGTTTGATTTTTAAAAATATATATTTTATTGATTTTCCACAGACAGGAAAAAAGAGGGATAGAGAGCTAGAAACGTCTATGAGAGAGAAACAGAGACCAGCTGCCTCCTGCACAGCCCCCACTGGGGATGTGCCAGCAACCAAGGTACATGCCCTTGACCAGAATCGAACCTGGGACCTTTCAGTCCACAGGCCAACGCTCTATCCACTGAGCCAAACCGGTTTCAGCGAGTTTGATTTTTTTTTATTCTCCACTATACTGTATGAACTGCTACACTTTCTTTAATCATATTATTCAGGATCCAGGATCCAAATGACAAAGGCTTTCATGCTCAGAGAGTATTCTCTGCCATAACCTCACAAGAGAGCTCCCAGCTTTGGCTGTGGACAACCGGAGTGACCTGTCCAGGGCAATCGGCAGAAGCAGAGCCAAGGCAGACGAACGCCCGGGACTGCCCAGACCGGCGGCGGCCACCATGCACTGTGCCTCGCGTGCACGCTGTTCCAGAGTTATTATTAACATTTTTTGGAAATCTATTTCTTGGAAAAGCCTTCAAACCGTGACTGCTGAAAGGCCTGTTGCAGCCACTGCCCAGTTACACTATTGGTTCAAATTTAGTTCAAGAGTCAAATACCTGTCTTCCTTCACACCCCCTCACACCTCCAAGGGGATTCTGAATCCTCTGATGCTGAGATCTTTGGGACATGGAAGCCCCAGGGGCCACACATGGATGTGGAAGAAATCACGAGCTCAATCGCTCAGACCCCAAGTTCTGTCACTTTTATGGGACCTCATGAAAACACTGGGGGTAGATTAGCTGATAGGAAGTGTCATAGCTAATAATACATAAATAAAGGCATCGCTTCCATATTTAAATGTGACAATAGCTAGGAATAAACTATTCTAATTTAGAAATACAACATGATTGTATGGCATGCGATTTCACACAATTAAATTATAAATAATGAAATGAAGGAAAAAGTGTGTAATTAATTTAAAACTGAAAACAGGTTAATTATAAATAATTTAGATTGCATTTCAGTCATGGTGCTTACTCTTAGCTGTACCTTGCATATAACGACTTAATAAACATGTCGTTCTTTGCCTTGTTTAAAAACTAAAATTAGACACAATGCTGTATTACAGTCTATAGACTTGTCTCCTTTAAAAGTAGCTATATTTCCACTATATGGATACACCAAAAATCATCAGCCAACTCCCTATGTAATTTCAAAATTTTATTATGCTATAATGATTATTTTTTCTTCCAAGCAGTCAAGTACAAAACCAATCTGTATTCCCAGAACTAGAAGTTTTTTTAGTCCAATGTATAATAGTACCTATACTAGCAGATCTTCAAAGTGTTCTCTTGGCAAAAAAAGGACCCACATCTCTGCATCCTGATTAATACTGAATACTGGTGTTTTACAAGTTTTCAAACATGTGCAATTTCTTTTGTGGCACTTCAAAAATTGCTTAGTTTCCTTGGAGATTTTTTCGCCCCAAAACCATTCTCACCTTTCTATGCCTCACTTGCATCAAGAATACTTAAGGTTAAAACACCTGTGATACAGTACGTTAAACTACCAATAGGTGGCACTCTGCCAGCTTCCTAAGTGTCCCATAAAGAAAATTTAACTTCAAAGCTTTAGATCAAGACTTTCTCAGGTGATTATGTTCCATTTACTTACACTAAATCTAATTATTTTAATTATTTACTTAAAAGAAGTGTAATTATTTTAACAAGAACCACGGTACTGGGATCCCTGGGTACTTTAGAAGTGTTTAAATCTGTCAAATTCTCTCTCATTTATAGGTCAATAGGGTTTTATTTCCATGAGATAATGGCATCTGACCTATCTTGCAGGAAATTTTAATTTTGTACTTTCAAGAGCATCAGTAAAAACTTTAAAAACTCATTTTACATAATTATTGGCTTGCCCTGGCCGGGTGACCTGTGGGACCAGAAGTGTGCACGCCTGCTCCGGGGCCAAAGCGTCACTGGACGCTGCACTTGATGCTCAAAGCCGATGACAAGGGCTGCGATTTCCCCCTCCATTTCTGCAGCACCGTCTCCACCAGGAACAGCTTGTTCCCCCAAGCAGCGCTGGGCTCCTAGGGAAAGTGGAAGGTCCGGCACCTGGCAGGCTCGGACCCTGCCAGGGCTCACAGTCACACACGGACAATGTGGCCCTTTCTCAACCATTGGGATATGCGGGAGCAGCATATGTAAGAGGCTCAGGGATGGAAATGATGAGCAGAGCAGTTTTAAAACACACGTTCTTTGCTCCCTCTTTCTGAAAAAGTGGCAACGGCACTCTCATCGCTTTTGATACAGTCACGTTGGATGCTGTTAGATGTCTCTAGAACCTGGCGAGTGTGGACTGAGGCCCAGCAACAGCCACTCCCCCCCACCCCCCACCACCCTGGCAGAAAGAACACTGCGGTAAGGGCTCACCTGAGTCCTTCATGGGGCACAGGGCGCACTGCATGCCCCAGGCCTCGCCATACAGGCAGCAGCACTCTGTGTAAGTCGTCTGCTTGCCCACCAGGGGCCGGCTGCACACGTAGTCCTCGCTCAGGTGCTCCCAGCACAGGTCTTGGTAGACGTCAGTCTCTTCAATTTGTTCTGAAAGGGAAGGTGTGGATCTGTGACAATGGCACCACGGCTCCTGTTTCACAAACACGGTGGTGGAAGCCGGCGAGGCTCAAAGTTTCATGCCCATTGCTAAGAGTGACTTCCAAATAAAACTCTGAAGCCAGCCTGGTCTCTCCATGAAGCAAACCTCTGTCATCTCCACCTGGGTGTCATCCCATCAGCTGAATTCAACCTGCCCCCTCCTGTTCCAACCATGTCCTTCCCAGGATAGAATTGTTACATAAAACTTTCCACTATCTTGCCCTGGCTGGTTTGGCTTGGTGGATAGAGCGTTGGCCTGTGGAATGAAGGGTCCCAGGTTCGATTCCTGTCAAGGGCATGTACCTTGGTTGCGGGCACATCCCCATTAGGGGGTTTGCAGGAGGCAGCTGATGGATGCTTCTCTCTAGTCGGATGTTTCTCTCTCTCTTTCTTTCTCTCTCTCTTTCTCTCCCTCCCTCCCCTCCCTCCCTCCCTCTCTCTCTCTCTTCCTTCCTCTCTGTAAAAATATCAATGAAATATATTTAGAAAAAAAAACACAACTCTCCACTATCTTACCTGTACTTCCTATTCCCAATGGTCTTCTCCTTCCTTCAATCTTTGCGTTGTCATGTTTACTTCTTTGTCCAATCCTACCAATTCTCTCTATATAATATTTCTCTTCAGATGGTATAAATATTTCATCTTTTACATAATATTTTTTTAGATTCATGCTTTCTCACCCATGTCATCTGCCAAAGCCTTGGACTAGGGCCTCTTCATCCCAGAGTCCTCCATTCTAACCTTTTGACCTTTCGACTGATTTCATCCAGAGTCGCCCCCTGTTGTGATGATGGACTGACCCATCACACCGGATGTGGGGATGGACGGACCAATCACACCAGTTGTCAGTGGGCACATGAGCTCCTCAGGGAGGAACAGGGATTGCTATCCATGGACATCCACGCTCTCTGCCTCCTTGTTGAACTCTACCCTCTGTTCTGCCCAGCTTCCCCTATGTCCTCCGGTACAACCTGGGAAACAAACGTAACATATTTTCCGGCGTATAAGACGAGCCCCCTAATTTTACAGTTAAAACATAGGTTTAGGCCTATATTCGCTGTATAAGACTACCCCCCACTTCCGAGGCAACACCAGTTCTTTTTTTAATAGACCGCCTCTCTGACTCTGGCCAATCTGAGCAGGCTTTTTTTCGTTTCAAAAGTCGTCTTATACACCGGAAAATACGGTATCTCCCCCTGAACTTATCAATACATCCTCCTCAGCCCCCCTTGAAGGTTCAGTGTGACCAACCCTCAGGCACAAACAGCCTTGTGTCTGTACCGCCACTCCAATACTGTTGTCCATTGTATGAGTATGTCCAGGGTATCAAGTCTTCTACATACTGATAATATGCATTTTATGATTTCTCCTAACATTTCATTTGAATTATTTAAAAGATACCCATAGAATCAATTTTTGCTCTTTTCCAATAGCTTACACTTTAGTTAGAAAACCACAGAAATTTGTTCGGACACAGGCCTGCATCCCCCATCCAAACTTACCGTGTGACTCAGATGGTCGGACACATCTCTTTTCTGAGGCATCCAGGACCATTGGGTGGGTACAGAAGCAGTTGTAAGAGCCTTCTGTGTTAATGCACTGGCCATCGATGCAACTGTTGGGGTCTTGACATTCATCCATATCTGAAAGGGAAAGAAATCATGAAAGAAAACCAGTTTTCAGTTGTGTCTCATACACTTGTCCAGATTCCAGGGGATGTGTCCAGATTCCAGGGGATGCCACAATTTCACTCACTACATACACATCACTATCCAAAACAGTCTGACTATAAAACCGTGATGTTGAGCTCTAACTGGTTCAAAACCGGTTTGGCTCAGTGGATAGAGCATCGGTCTGCAGACTCAAAGGTCCCAGGTTCAATTCCGGTCAAGGGCATGTACCTTGGTTGCGGGCACATCCCTGGTAGTGAATGTACAAGAGGCAGCTGATCAATGTTTCTAACTCTCTATCCCTCTCCCTTCCTCTCTGTAAAAAAAAAAAAAAAAAAAAAAAAAATCAATAAAATATTTTTAAAATAAAAAATAAATAAAACCATGACGTTGTGTTGACCTGGGAAATAATGTTGCCCTGATGCTGATGACATTCCATAAGGAAAAAACCATTTAGGAACAGAAAATGCATAGACATTTAAGATAAAATGCCTCTTTAGGATCTTGTACAGTTACTTCCTTTGGCTATGTTTTCCCGCCTAGTGTATGGTTTTCTGCTTAAGCATTACAGTCAGGGGTCGGCATTTTAGAACAGGATGAATGATGAAGCAGGAGGTTCCCCAGACCAAAAAGAACACTCCACTCAAACCAGCGACCTGAATTATAATTCCACACCGAATATTAACTTTTCGTTTGCAATCCAGTCCAATAGTAGGAACTTTTTGTTTTCTTAAACCTTGCTCACAAAAAAGATCCATAAAACATTTGCACATCTTCGCAACACATAGTTTAGATGCAAAGAAACTGGTTTCGGCCTCCCCAGTATGATTTTTTTTTTCTTCCCCATCTGTGTATTTTCACAGCACCCTCTACTCTCTTAAAACTCACCGAAGCACTGCAATTTGACAGGATCGTAGTATGTCCCTTGCTTGCAGTAGCATTCATACCCAGGCTGCGTGTTCAAGCAGAAGCCATTTTTGCAGATTTCGTGTCCAAAGAGCAGGCATTCATCCGCATCTGTGGAGCAGGGGAGGGTGCGGGGGTGGAAAATGGAGCAACAAAGAGAGGAGCCAGCTTGGTCATTCAGTCAAGAAGAAGTGTCTAACCAGTCCTGTTCTGTACCCGAAGCTACCCTGTGTTCTAGTAAAAAGCCTGCTCAGATTGGCCAGAGTCAGAGAGGCAGTCTATTAAAAAAAGAACTGGTGTTGCCTCGGAAGTGGGGGGTAGTCTTATACAGCGAATATAGGCCTAAACCTATGTTTTAACTGTAAAATTAGGGGGGTCGTCTTATACGCCGGAAAATACGGTACTCTCAGAAAGTGTTACTTATTATACTTTTATTGCTATTATTATTACCATCAGTTCTCACATTTTAGAGCTCATATCCTCTAGGCCTCATTTTAAAGACTGGAGATTCCAGCACTGGCTAGTGTGGCCCATACATCAAGGGGTCTCAGGTTCGATTCTCAGTCAAGGGCATGCACCTAGGTTGCAGGTTCTATCCCCGGCCCAATCAGGGCAAGTGTTGAAGGCAACCAGTGAATGTGCCTCTCTCACATCCATCTCTCTCCCTCTCCCTCTCCCTCTCCCTCTCCCTCTCCCTCTCCCTCTCCCTCTCCCTTTCCTCCATTCTCTCTGGAAAAAACAAAAACAATCGTCCTCCCCCCAAAACACACACACACACACACACACACACACACACACACACACAACAAAACATTAAAAAACTGGAGATTCCATAGATAGATTGCTCCAAGTTATACAGCTGGAAAATGGCAAAACCAAGTCCAAAATATAGGGCTATTTAGATCTGCACCTAATATTCTTTCAACCATTTCCAGTGCTGCTAAAGATAGGAGAGGAGGAATTTATTTTTCTATAAAAGAGGGGATGACTTTGTGGTGAAATCAGGGCTTCATCTCATAATATTAAGTGAGATTTAACTACATCCGGGCAAAAACATATGTAATATTTGTGAACTTGAAAAACCATTGAATACATATCACCAACCAAGATTTGTTATTTAATGGGACTAAATCATAGATGTATTTAAAAAACACAGATGGAATTTCTTACCCAGCTACTGAATTATACCAAATTATTAAAACACGATTTTTCCAAAAAGATGAACAATAAAAAAATGTTTTCCATCCACTTAGCAGTTTTCAATATTAAATTTTACAGAAAAAAAAGTCACTTTGTCTATAAAAGGACTTAATATCTCTATCATGGAAATGTCAAGAGAATGGTTAGTGAGGAAATACTCATACATGTGGTTTAAATTTCACCCAAATAAAAAGGCTGCATATTTATTTTAGAATTATAGGCTAATAACACTGAATATATAAAACACATCTACTTTTGCTTTCTTCTTTTCCATTCCTTATTACGAATCTGTGGCCATAAGTAAAAGGCCCTAACAATAGTAGGATGAGTTCTAAAGAAGCAAGAATGCTAGCTTTATTGATGATCATTAAAGACCAATCATTAAAGAGCAACATGATGACAAATATATAGTCTTAACACAGGTTTCTAATATGCTTCTGGAATAAAAGAATAAATTTATTAAGTACAGAATTCTGTGTTAGGTACTTGGACATATATTATCTCATGTAGTCCTCATGATACTTATTTTAAAATATATTTTTTATTGATCTTAGAGAGGAAGCGAGAGGGAGGAAGAGATAGAAACATCAATGATGAGAGAGAATCATTGATTGGCTGCCTTCTGCATGCCCATGACGGGAGACCGAGCCTGAACCCCAGGCCTGTGCTCTCACCAGGAATCAAACCATGACCTCCTGGTTCAGAGGTTGACACTCAACCACTGAGACACACCAGCTGCCGGGCAACAACTTTTGAGACATCATCCCTGTCCCAGAGTTGGGAACTCCACCCAGAGTCCACAGGGGTCCCTTCCTGGGGCCGAATAAAAACTTGGTCATTAGCCGAAACCTATCCACTGGTTTGGCTCAGTGGATAGAGCGACGGCTTGGGGACTGAGGGGACCCGGGTTCGATTCCGGTCAAGGGCATGTACCTTAGTTGCGGGCATATCCCCAGTAGAGGGTGTGTAGGGGGCAGCTGATCGATGACTCTCTCTCATCGATGTTTCTAACTATCTCCCTTCCTCTCTGTACAAAATCAGTAAAATATATTTTAAAAAAAGAACAAAACAACAAAAAAAAACTTTGTCATCAGTTTCCTGGGCTCAAACGGACTCTAATGCTGTCTACCCTGGCCACGCTTTTATTTGAGTGTCTGATATGCACACACATTGTCAATTCATTTTTGCTCGATTCTGACCTTTATAGTCCTTGTCACCAGCTTCATACGAGGATTCTCCAGCGGGGACAAAACCTTTCCCTCTGGGACACATTTCAGTGAATTCGGCTGATTTCAGGAGAGACAAAGGAAAAAAGTTGAAAGAGAAAAGCATCAACAACTTCCATTAATGTGTATTTTATCTTATGATTTTTTTTCATTGTTGACAGTATTACAGCTGTCCCTCATTCCCTCCCTTTAGCCTCTTCCCCCCAAACCCCATCCCACCCCAGACTCAGTAACTTTAAGACACATTTTAACATCCTCTTCAGGCAAATAAATTCAGTACAATCTCAAAAATTATGCATTAGGTGCAAATAAAACCAATGACTTCAGAGGTGTACCTATAATTATTTGTATAAAACCTTCCTAGTTCGCCCATATTTTACCTACTCATGTTGCACTTGGGGTTATGACTGACTTCTCCATGACTGTGGTCTCTAGAATTTTAAAGTTTTAACAGGAATCCATCAAGCGAAACCTTAGCTTAAACGTGCAATTGCTCGTTATGGGTCAGGCTATGTTGTTGTTATAAAAAAAAAAAAAAAGAAAAAAGAAAAAAAAAAGATTGGTTTCCATTTTAAAAAATGGGGTAACATGGAATTCTCTTCCTGCCAACTATAATACTGAACCTCCCTGTAGCTGTAAATTCGGTGATGGAAAGAACTTCAGGAATGCACACTGAGGTGGTTTTTTCCAGCTCTGAGTGAGACGCACTCTAAGGTAGCCTCACTTGAATTCCAGTCGGGCAGCTACCAGTGAATGCCAGCGTCTCAGAGCCCCAGTTCTCATTCAAAGCAGAAGGAGAACCCTCGGCCGCCCCACGACAAATGCTTACCTGTCCCCAAGACCGGGCAGGGGAAGATCTCACAGTTGTCGCCCCACCCAGCCCCGGAGGTGCAGCAGCACTCTTGCTTGGTTACATTGGGGGCCAGCACGTTGTCGCAGAGGCTGGCGTCGTTGAGGTTGTAGTAGCATTCCTTCTTCTCTTCTCTGCTTGGCTCTACTTCCACGTCTGCACACAAAGGAAAAGGAGTGTTGACTGGACACATCGGATCTGTCGCTCTCACAACAGAGCAGAAGCCATGGTGACAACAAAGACCGGGAGGGATGATCAGAGTGTTTAGTGGACGGACAGCCACTTCCGACGTTTGGGCCGGATTCTCCCACGGCAAGATGCACATGCACTTGGATCCCAAATTTCGGTGGATTTCTAACCCTCCCTAACAGTGCCAATCTGTCAAAACCATTTCCTTTTACGTTGACCAATGGCTTTATTCTGGTGCGTTTGGCTGTGAGTGAAGTTTCCATACTTGCCTTCTTGCCAAACATAGGCCCATTCTTTACTGAGCTGTAACACCTACTTAAATCAGTGAAAATTTTCCCCAACACTGATGGGAGATGTAGGGCCACACATCATATTTAACCCTTAGATGGTACTTTGAATCAACCACGCCCCCGATCTTTTCTGAATAGAACAAAGCAGAAGATGGTAACTAGAAAACAACAACAACAATAAAATAAAATAAAAAAACTATTGCAAAAACCCAGAATTTATAAAATAACCTTTCATAACTGAAAATCTATTAAAATCGCTGCAAATACAAGGCTTTGAATGAAATAGTGTGTCAGATAAGCCCCAAGGTAAATTTCAGGGCTGGGAGTCTAGTCCCTCCTTGCTCTACTGTGTCCTAGAGGGAAATGCATTCTAACAGACTTAGCTTAACCGCCTGTGATAAGGACAAAGTGATGTGGTAGGACACACGTGATAAGAACGTTAACCCGCCTGTTTTTAGATAATACCAGACATGATTTCATCCCATCGGATTTGAAGTCTATGAATAAATGTGTCCTCTTAAGAAATTATCAATATTTTGTGACTGGACTTGGCAAGTAATCTAATCTCTCCCCTGAAGTTCAAATTACTGTCTATGGTCCAATTAAAATTTGTTCCACTTTTATTTTATAATATATCAGATAAGAAACTGACTACCACCATCACAACTACTTAGATTAATTCTAATGATTTATTTTTTCACAAGAATGCTGCCGTTTACAGGGCCTTGGACCCAAACAAACTATAGGGACAAAGGGAAAACATTTGCCAGTGAGGAAAATACTTTTTTATAAATATACTTTTTTATTGATTTCAGAGAGGAAGGGAGAGGGAGAGAGAGAGAGAAACATCAATGATGAGATAGAATCACTGATTGGCTGCCTCCTGCACGCCCCTTAATGGAGGTTGTGCTTGCAACCCAGGCATGTACCCTGACGGGGAATTGAACCGTGACCTCCTGGTTCACAGGCAGATGCTCAACCACTGATCCACACCAGCTGGGCAAGGAGGATAAGATTTTAATGTCAACATTTACCCTTCTTTTTTGAAGTTATTAGATAATGATATTAGAAAAATGTAAGAAATTATTTTCACAATAGCTTCCTGTATATTTCTTTTGGCAGCATCAGACAGACCTGGAACTTGATTAATATACCTAATAGCAAAGGTGCTTTTAGAATGTTAAGTTAATAAATTTCTCAGAAAAGATACTGCCCTTTTTTTTCCTCTTCTGCATTAAAATACAAGCAAGGCAGCAAACAAGCCTTGACCACAGAGCATCCACGGGGACGGAAGAGATCCCTCGTATGCTTGAGTCTGGTTCGTCCTCCGGTCGTTCTGTCTTTGACAGATTTCAGCTTGGACTCTGAGTTAGTGTTAATAGCTAATGACAAATTCAAACGTAGACTAAGAGTCCAGAAAAAAAAAAAAAAAAGATTGAAATGCTGATTCCTCAGAAGCAGCTTGTGAAGTGGTTTTGAATCATTTCCTCCTGTGTGAAGTTGGAATAAACCTGCCACATCCCTCATCTCCTCGAGCTTTCCACGTGCGCAGAGGACGGCAACAAGCCTGGCCCACGCCAATGCACGGGCCACCGCCAGTTCCTTCTCCTCGGGAGGGGCCCCGAGCTCTCACACTCGGAGTCACTGGGGGAAACTAAGGGTAGGTATTTTAAATGATTCTTAAGTCAATCCTGAACTCCATGGAACATTTCATATAAGCTTTCCCCCAACACCTGTGAATAAACTGACACCCTATTACTATTAACAACTCAGCTCAATTATTTTATATAGTTGGCCTAAAAAAATGCAGCTAGCTATTAATGAACCTATTTAGAAATATCACTCAAGTCAGGAACACAAGTAGTGCTGCCAGTCAAGTTTACAGTTTATCCTAAAAGAGGGCTCAAGGACTGATTTTTTCCCACTAGTGTACAAAGTTGTAGGTATGTCATGGTGTTTATTACAAAACTAGAGGCCCAGTGCACGAATTCGTGCATTGGTGGGGTCCCTTGGCATGGCTGGTGATCAGGCCGATCAGGGCCGTCACGCCCAGTACAAGGGGAGGGACTGTGGCAGTTAGCCAGCTATGGGAGGTTAGCGCACTCACCACCAGGGGGAAGCTCCTGTGTCGAGTGTCTGACCCCTGGTGGTCAGTGTGCATCACAGCAACTGGTGGACTGATCCGTCTGCTGGTCATCAAAGTGGCTTAGGCTTGCCGAAACCAGTTTGGCTCAATGGATAGAGCGTTGGCTTGGGGACTGAAGGGCCCCGGGTTCGATTCCGGTCAAGGGCATGTACCTTGGTTGCGGGCATATCCCCAGTAGGGGGTGTGCAAGAGGCAGCTGATCGATGACTCTCTCTCATTGATGTTTCTAACTCTCTATCTCTCTCCCTTCCTCTCTGTACAAAAATCAATAAAATATATTTCAAAAAAACAAAAAAACAAAGTGGCTTAGGCTTTTATATATATAGAAGAACTACTGTGCAGTTGTCAATGGAGACTGCCAGATTCAGAGGTGATCAGAAACCACAGGCTTCTGAGTCAAAGCATGTCAAAAATTACATCTATAGTAAACACTGCTTTCGACAATGTTCATTAGACCCACAGCATAGGGATAAAAAAGTCAAATGGTCTTTGTTCTTCCTTCCTTGATGAAAGGAAACTCACAGGTTAGTGCCTGGAGAAACAATCAATAATATCACTGTATTATTCTGGCTTTATACTAGTTGTTTCAAGTTTTGCTCTGATTTTTCTTTCCAAGCAGTCTGGAAGCCTGATGTTTATACAGCTGAACTGGAGGTCTGGTCAGGCCCTCATCCGTGTTTGGGAGGCGAAGCGAATTCTCTTTCAAAAACTGATCCACCAAGGTCATTCTGTCCCCTATCTTCCTAATCTTTGTGGTCCATAATGACCTTCCTAAAGCTTGTTTCCACTGGGGGAACACTGATCAGTAAATAAACAGAGTTTAGAAATGCTTCTACTGGAAAATGATTTTAAAAGATCAATGGTTATAGGAAGTGCCAAGCATTAAAAAGATTTTTTTTAATACAGTGTGAATAAAATTAGCCATATTACATGTGTTATGCCATGAACTTCCACAAAATATATTACTTCTCCAGTCTTCTCAGACTTGATTTCTCAATTTGTATCTAGAAGTTGGCTTCACGTCTGTATATAAAAAATCTTTTGTGTATTTTAATCCTGGAGGTATGACTGGTGGTAAGAAACTGAGCTTCTGGACCTTCTCCCTGCGTGTTTTTTGGGAAGAAACTTTTGTAGAGTCACTCCATGGGACAGATGGTGCAGAATGGAGCATCCTCACCTTTCCGAAGAAAAACTGAGCGTGGGTCCAAGGTCCCAAGCTTCACGTTTCCCTAGACTTCTTCCGAGAAGCCCAGCTTCTTAGCTTCTCACTGGCATGAGTTTGTTTTGCTTTGCCTTTTTTCTTTTTTCTCTCTGAGACAAAGCAGAAAGGGCAGCAGACAATCCGTGCAGGTGTGGAGTTCAGCCTCAATGCTAAGGGCATAGGCAGGTACCCTTGCTCCGAGTGGGAAGGAGCAGGTTGCAACTGTAGGTGCTGCCTCTGGAGCCCCTGGAAACTTCTGGAAACTCCTCTTGGTTCATCAGACAGAAGAGGGTGTGGTCATTCACGTACAGGATTGTTTCCTTCTTCAGTCTTCCCCCCAGAATATCTAATTTTAGCTTTGCTGTTGGGGTGAGGAAATTGGGAACATTTTTTTTTTTTTTTTTTTTTGGTGGAAGTGGATTCGAGGATCTAAAAGGACCCATCTTTGCTTTCACGTTCCATTGGCAATGTGCTCTGAAGGCCTCCCTGAACTGGTCCTCTCAGAGCCGCTGGGGCAGGCAGGACCACAACAGTGACCAAAGAGCAATGTCACAAATATGTGAGAGCACACAGTGTCCCCAGATGATTGCACCTGCCTACAGTTCTGAAACGCAGTTCTGCGATGGGGTAATCGTGTTCGTAAGCTACTTTCAACAGACTTGGGAAGCTTTATTCTTTTTTATTTTTTAAATCACCACAGGCACTGATGTTTTCTACCAACTCGTGTTTTTACAAGAAAAGGAATTCTAGTGTAATATTCCGAGGAAGAGTAACAGAGAACTTGGCAATACATGCCTTTCTTTATTCCTCCCTCCTAGTTTTCTTATTCAAGGACTTGGAAAATGAAAGTGTGTGTGTGTGTGAAGTGGAATTCAGGAGAAGCCATGGGTGCGTTTCAGACAACAAGTGCAGCCGATGGAATGGACTGGACACGAAGAGGTGCAAAGAAAAGGAAGTCTGCAGAAAGGTGGTAAAATATATAAAAGAAGTCAAAATAAAGGTTAGAGAGGCAAAACACAAGAGAAAAAATACTTTGAGAAAAAAATTTCTCCACACAGCTCCCATCTTTAAAGAGGTCAGTCAGGTAGGGAGTCAGCCCATGACAGCGTTGGGAGAATGAGACCTGGGCACCTAAGCCACACGGTAGAAGGGTGGGCTGAGCAAGGCATTCATGGAAGGCTCCCTGGAGAAGATGATGGTTGAGCCAAGTTCTTGAAAAATACATTAAAAAAAAAAATTGGCCAGCAAATAAGGTGTGATAGGAAGAAGAGTAAAAATACAACTGCACCGGGTGTGGGTGGACCAGCGTAAGGGGTGCCTGGTTTGCAGAAGGAGTAACACTGTGGGTGTGAGAACCTGGGTGATGGGGCAGGAATGCATTGACAGGTGAGCAGGTGATGGCCGTGTTTCCGACTTAGGGGTGGGGTGGAAGACAGCGCCAAACTCTCTTGGAGAACTCAGGACCTCACATTCCCAAAGCCTCACCCTAAATTCTTGCTAGAGGGAGTGGAGGATGTTTTGTTTTTGTTTTTCTGGTGAAAGGGTCAGAAGAGGAAGGGAGAACTAAGCCTAGAATAGGAATGCATGGGGGAGAAGAGGAAGTCTGTGATTTATGGAGATGTTACTGAAAACTGGAATTGTGAGGGTAAGACAAGTGGGCAGCGGTGGGTGAAAGAGACTCCTGAAAGCTGAATAAAGCATGGTGGAGAAAGAAAATGGGGGAGACACACCATCCTGGTGGGAACAGGAAGCACCTGTGGGGATGGAGAAATGAGCAGACGTCACAGCAACACAAGTCTCGTGCGCATCGCAAGGGCCGGGACAGAGGATCTCGAGCATAAAGCCACGCTGGAAGAGACTTGTGAAATGTCTGCAAGCATTTAGAAATGTACAAACCAGCCCGGCTAGTGTGGCCCAGTGGTTGGGTGTCAACCTGTGAACTAGGAGATTCCAGTTGGATTCCCGGTCAGGGCACATGTCAGGATTGTAAGGCTCAATCCCCTTGTGGGGTGTGCAGGAGGCAACCAGGCGATGATTCTCTCTCATCATGAATGTTTCTATCTCTCTCCCTCTCCCTTCCTCTCTGAAATCAATAAAAAACATATTATTATTATTATTATTATTATTATTATTTTAAAGTATATTTTTATTGATTTTCTCACTATCCTCTTTGAGAAGAAACCTGACCCAACTTAAACACACACACACAAAAACAAAAACAATAAAAGAAAACACACACACACACACACACACACACACACACAAAAAAAAAATCACATTTTCTTCAGCATTACCTACATTTATGGTATAGATTCACTATAAATACACATGAAGTCCTCTGGCGTTTCATGGCATTTTACAGTGTTTGCATTCCAAACAATGTGGTCTCACTGTCTTTAATTTTTTTTCCTACCAAAGGTTTTTTTTCCAATCAGACATTATTTTGAAAAAACTCTCTTAACGTTAATTGATTTCACAGGTTAACTAAACGCATTAGAAAAATAATCCTGCTCTGCCAAATATAACAGTGGCATGGTAGTATGCGGTTTCCTGCCTTGAAAAGATATGTGCAAACACAGAACCTGCAGTGGACCTCGAGAGGAAGAGAGAAACCAGAATGCCGTTTGGGTTCAGCTGTAAGAACCATGAGGACTGACTTTGCCCGCGTCCCCTGACAGCAGGGAAATAAATGCTCCTTTTTCTTTTGTGCCGCCTGCAATGTAACCAAAGCGCCTGGAGGAATGTCCGCCCTGTAAAGAAGTGTGAATAGATAATTCCTCATTGAAATGTGGGCCCTTTATAACTTTGATAAAAGGAATAGTTATTCCAAAACCGGTTTGGCTCAGTGGATAGTGCGTCGGCCTGCAGACTGAAGGGTCCCAGGTTCGATTCCGGTCAAGGGCATGTACCTTGGTTGCAGGTACATCCCCAGTAGCGGGTGTGCAGGAAGCAGCTGATTGGTGTCTCTCTCTCATTTATGTTTCTAACTCTCTATCCCTCTCCCTTCTTCTCTGTAAAAAAACCAATTATATATATATATATATATATATATATATATATATATATATATATTTATATATATATACATATACATATATATATATATATGTATGTATGTATTTTTTTTAAAGGAATAGTTATTTTATGCAACTAGCTGGGAATGAAATGGTGGGGCATACAAGGGACACATTTTCCAATGTGGAGGGGCAATTTCATTCAACAGGTGCAAAGTGTCGCCATAGGTCAGGCACTGCGCTAGCAGTGAGCTGGGTTACAGGGGCTGCAAAGAGAAATAAGACAGAGGGAAAGCAGCCATGTTGCCTGCTAATAGATTTGGACCTCACGCCATAAGCATCGGGAAGCAGTTGAAAGTGTAAAGAAGGGTTGAAAACCAGATGTATGTTCCGAAAATGTAAAGTGTTAGTGGAGAGAGGCAAGATGAGACGTCAGCAGGCACCTGCTGTGGTCCTCCAGGGAAGAGATGCTGAAGGTCTGGCTGGGCACAGTGGTAACAGAGGAGCAGAGAGAGATCTGAAGGATACAACTGAGGTAGAAGTGGTAGGATGTTAGGATGGCTTGGATGGAAGGGGAGAAAAATCAAATCTGACTTTAGGATTTCCAGGATTTTTGTTGGTTGTTTTTATGTTAATCCATTGATATTTTCAAAGAGAGTGGAAGTGTGAAAGGGAGGGGGAGAGACAGAGAGAAACTTTGATGTGAAAGAGACACATCAATTGGTTGCCTCCCACACATGCCCCAACTGGGGCCAGGGATCCAGCCTACAACTGAGATGCGTGCCTTTGACCAGAACTGAACTTGTGATCTTTCAGGAGACGTGGGCCTAGAGGCGGAAATGTGGGGTCTGGCTTGCTATGCGAGAATAAGCTCTCAAATGAGCAGAGAAAATGGATATTTAAGGCAACGCTGCAATGCATGTTGTGAAGAACACTTATTTCATAATGCAAATATATTCATGCGAGTTTCTGTTCTATAACTTCTGATATTGTTTGTTTGCATTTCTGTTTTTAAAATACGTTTCTACTGATTTCTAGAGAGGAAGGGACAGGGGGAGAGAGGAATATCCATGGGCTGCCTCCTGAACATCATCCACTAGGGATTGAGCCCCAGCCCTGCATGTGGCCCAACCAGGAATCGAACCTGTGACCTCTCCTGGCATGGGATGATGCTCACCCAGTTGAGCCACACCGGCCAAGGCTATTTGCAGTTCTTAACGGTGAGAAAGAATCATTGTTTTATCATGCAAAGGATCACTCCAATTTATATGTCTTACACTTTCTGATCTTGTTTATGTGCCTTTCTTAAATACCTAAATCGATTATAATAGGTATCTTTTTTGCATTCTTCTCGTTATACCTTCTGTTTAAAAAAATAAATAAATAAAATCCAGTCCCT
Organism: Pipistrellus kuhlii; assembly: GCF_014108245.1. Taxonomy (NCBI): domain Eukaryota; kingdom Metazoa; phylum Chordata; class Mammalia; order Chiroptera; family Vespertilionidae; genus Pipistrellus; species Pipistrellus kuhlii. The sequence continues at coordinate 9,177,489 of NW_023425438.1, forward strand.
ACCACAGCATCCCTTTTATGCACTAATCAAGGCAGAGAACAGCATTTTGTAGGTGAGGCTTGAAGGCTACAGTTGCCAAGCCTAAATGTTTACTGCTTCCTTGAGAGTGTCCGAGGACATAAAGTTTTTATGGAGCAATTATCGCAGGCACCAAGGAAATACAAGCACCGGGCTGTATTTCATGCCCATACTCTCTTGTATGTGATGAGTGGTCTGGTCTGGACATTTCTTAGTTGTGTCTGTTTCACCCAATGCATGGCCACGTAAATTAGTGGCCAAAGGCCCAGGCAGTGAAAAACGTTAGACCAGAGCTAACAAAGAGGGCAGGTAAAAGCCAGGAAGTAGTTTAGGAATAAAAATCCTAAGACATTCAAGTTCAAAGGCACCTTGAAGGTCCACCTAGGACAAAGCCCTGCTGGAAGGGGGTGCTTTCTGCCAGTGGGTGTCCCACCTGTTCTAGGGCAACGATTGTCAACCTTTTCCATCTCATGGCACATCTAATAAATTACTAAAATTGTGAGGCACATGGAAAAATAAATTATATGTTTTGCTGATCTTATAAAAAAACAAAGGTATAATTTTGCTTCATTTATACTAGACGGCTATTGTTGTGCGGGCTGTTGTCATTTTTTTATCTGACAATCTAAGGGAAAAGAGGCCACTGCCCCTGACTAAGTCAGGTATTGCGTGTTTTAACAATTCTTGTGGCATACCAGAAAAATCGCTGCTCTAGGGCAGTGCTCGGCAAACTGTGGCTTGTGAGCCACATGCTGCTCTTTGGCCCCTTGAGTGTGGCTCTTCCACAAAATACCACCTGTGGGCGCGTGCTTACAGTGCGATTGTAACTTCGTGGCCCATGCGCAGAAGTCGGTTTTCGGCCTGGGTGAGTCTATTTTGAAAAAGTGGCATAGCACACTCAAGAGGCCAAAGAGCCGCATGTGGCTCACGAGTCCAGTTTGCCAACCACTGCTCTAGGGCAACACCCTCAATCTCATGAGACAGGTATTTGACAGCTATCTAATTTCTGGAAAGTTCTTCTGCATCCTGACCTGAAATCTGCCTTCCTGACACCCATCCCTTAGGCCCCGTTCTTGCCCTCGGTGTGAAACCACTTGAGATTATTATGCTACTGCTCATCTTTGGACTGTTATAGATTAAATGGCAACTTTTATCTTCCCTTTCTTAAACACTTTCATGAAGGATGAGGTCTGTTAGCCTATTCATGTATATAATAAAGTTCATCTGAATCCTTGTTTAAAAACTTAGACCTGGCACAAAATGCTTTGTTTTATGTAACGGCAGACTCTCTGGCTGCAGTGGAATACAACTCTTAAGTGGCCTCCATTTAACCCACTTGTTGGATTAGCCCATGTCCTCTGGTGCCCTGGGAAACATCCTGGTGAATGCTCACAGCGGGCAGAATGCTCACGGCCAGGCATTCTTGGGCAGGTTCTCATACCTTCTGATTTTTTTTAAAATATATTTCATTGATTTTTTTACAGAGAGGAAGAGAGAGGAATAGAGAGCTGGAAACATCGATGAGAGAGAACCATCGATCAGCTGCCTCCTGCACACCCCGTCGGGGATGTGCCCGCAACGAAGGTACATGCCCCCGACCGGAATTGAACCTGAGACCCTTCAGTCCACAGGCCGACGCTCTATCCACTGAGCCAAACCGGTTTCGGCATACCTTCTGATCTTACACGCTGACCAGGATGTCGACCAAGTCTCAGCCACATTTGTCTCAAACATTCTGTGCCAGTATGTTGATTACTGTAGTTCCATAATCAAATAGTATATAAACCAATAAAATACAAATGTGAGTAGAGGAGTTTCCTAGAACATGTTCAAGTTTTAGAAAGACTACAGGTTTGTTCAAAGAATGCTATCAAATGGATATGGAAAAAGCAACTGCAAAAAAAATTGAGAAAAACCGCAACAATCTAGAGGAATGTTCCACTCATTTACTTCTGCAATGGCCTTTACATTCTCACTCCCTTTAATGTTGGCAGTGGAGATAATGTATCACAGGTATGGCTCATACAAGACAAGTCAGGCAGAACTCTTTTAACGGTGAAGTTCTACTCAAAAGAAGACCTTGACCCTTCCTCAAAGATTGATGAATGAATGTATTGTACATTTGCATGCTTTATGTTGAATTTTAAATATTTAAAATGTCTTATCCTTTTTATGATTTCCAGCTTAGTCACCTTTTTCAAACAAGTGATCAATTATGTGCTCTAAAGTCAGAGAGAAGGTTCCCACTAGAGTTTATAGCTGACCTGTCTTTCGGGACACTTAAAATGTCCATATAATCAAGTTTTCCAAGACCTATACAAATTGAGGTCTGGTAGATGTCAGAGATGCCAGGAACTATAGGAATTAGTAAGACTCACCAGTTACTGTTTATTTAGATTATCTATAACTAGAGGCCCAATGCACAAAGATTCATTCAAGAACAGGCCTTTCCCTTGGCTGCTCGCACTGACTTCTCTCTGGTCATAGCTGCCTTTCTGCCTTCCTACACTGGTGGGGCGGTGTGGAATGCCTGCATCGTCGAAATGGTGACGATGCAAGCGTCCCGCCCCATCCTTGGCTGCTCAGTGCCTGTATATGCAAATTAACCGTCATCATTGTTGAGTTAATTTGCATACTCGCTCCTGATTGGCTGGCGGACATCATGAAGGTACAGTCAATTTGCATCTTACTCTTTTATTAGTGTAGATAATAAAAGGGTAATATGCTAATTAGACCAACATCTGGAAGGATGCCATTCCAGATGTCCTTACTGATGAAGCCAGGCCGGAGGGAAGCAGCTGAGTCCCGGGTGCCTGCTGGTGGCAGGAGGAGGGAAGCCCAGGTCCCGGGTTCACAGGAAAGCCAGTGCCAGCAGCCAGGGAGAAGGAAGGCCTATGCTTGCAGGAATTTTTGTGCACCGGGCCTCTAGTACTGATATAAACCAATGAAACAACTGGGTATGTAGAGGATTTAGCAGAAGCCATAGAACTATGCAGAAAATATACAAGAAACCCATAAATAAAAGGGTTAGATATAAGGTTAAGGTAAAAGTATGTATTTATTGGCAGACAAGCTTTATGAAGCTGCATATTCAAAATAATGTTCTTTGAAAAAGCAGAGAAGAACTTTCCAAAAAGGGAGTTAGTCAACGAGAGAGAAAGGAGACTCAGGGAGGGAAAGGGCAAAGGAACTTGGTAACAGCTAAACAAAAAACAGCAGGTGAGGAACAAGGCTTACAAAAAGAGTCATGTAAAGTTTTAAGAAGTAGTTGTCTGTGAACTAGTCTGGTTCACCAAATGGTTCTGATGGAGAACAATCCCACTGTTCCAACTCTTAAAAAAACACGAGCAAGCTTCCGGATCCCAGACATATCTAATTGAAGCTATGTGAACTGAATGAAGCATGTCTTGACATTACTAGGACATTCTAGCAAGAAAAAATATTTGGAGTTAAGAGGCACACCATTTCAGAAGACTCATCAAAGGATGAGAAATAGACATCCCTGAAGGGTTTGCATTATAGCTTACTATTTGATTACTTTACTTTATACAGTATTTTGCCATTGATGAAGGGCTACTATATATTTTTATTTAAAAAATTACCAAAACCCTATGAGGTAAATATAACCTTCCTGTTTCATTGGTGAGAAAATCAGAACTCATAGATGTTATATGACAAACCCAAGCTCACACAGCTGGAAAGTTGGTGGCAGACCAGAGTCCCCTGGTCATTTCAATTTACAGTCTTACAAAGAGTTTGGAAAATAAATGGAAAAAGTAAACATTTCATGAATACCAACAATCATTTTATGTATTCTCCCCTCCCCTCCTCTGTAGACTGTGATAACTGGAATATCTTATTTTTTCACTTCGCATTGTATCACATGCATTTATCATGGCTACCTGACCTTCAAATAATTCATTTAACGACTACACCAACATTATGACATGCGAATCATTTCAGTCAAAAATATAATGGGTGAGGTGTTACTCCATAAAACCAAAGACCAATAAGAAGAAGACAGTTACTTAATCCATCCCATTATTGGCCAGCCAGGTTTTCGGTGTGCTGTTTTGTGTTTGTCTTTGCTGTGAAGACGCAAAGTCTTTCTCTACAGCTCACGTGCTACAGTCCCTGAATAGAGAGCAGCCCCTTCTTCCAGAAACACTGTTCCCCTTCACAATGTCTGCTCATTTAAACCTGCACTCCCCACTTCTTGTAAGCAATCCCTGAAAAGTAACGTGTGTGGATGAAAACCTGTACTTGGATATTTCCCTCATTACTTGCAAAGACAATTATTTTACCCAGAACACGTGCACCCTATGATGGAACAGGGAAAGCTTGCTTATAAAAGTGTATAAAACCAACTGAGATTGAGCAAGAAAGCAAAAGGGTCCCTGCATCATTTTAGCTGGCTCTCCAAGGACCACTCAGTCCTTTGCTTTTCTTAAAACACAGCCCCGCTATGGAGACATGGCACAAACTACAAGGGCGATCTGGAAGTTGATGAATCTATCTGGAAAAGCATCGTTTCTCCTTTGCAATGACTGCCATTGACCACAGCCCAGATGAAATTCTAAATGAATGCAAACACAGCCACTCCCATAGGCCAAATTCTGGGAAAGCACCTCAAGAATTCCAAGAGGGATCTTTGTAGGTCCTGAGGGGCTTATAATTTGCTCCTAATTTAGAGAAATGTCAGGATACACATCTCCGAGGACCAGGAGAGAAGGGTTATGCCAGTGGTAGGCAAACTCATTAGTCAACAGAGCCAAATAGCAACAGTACCAATGATTGAAATTTCTTTTGGGAGCCCGATTTTTTAAACTTAAACTATATAGGTAGGTATACTGTTATTAACTGAATTAGGGTACTCCTAAGCTGGCTTCTGCTAAAAACGCAAGGGGCCAAAGAGCCGCAGTTAGCCGACCACTGGGTTATGCAACACAGTGAGATGAGGCATGTGAGACCCCACAAGCTCTCTTGGAGTTTAAACAATTCCCAGTAAATGTTCTCATCATGTTGGATCCCGCACCCTAACTCATGGCACTTCTAGCTAGGAAAGCACTGGAGGGACCACCTAGTCCTCACCCCCTCTCCTAAATCCACTGACAAGGGGCTGGGTAAGAGCACAGAAGCTTCCAGGGACAGTGTGTGCCAGAACACGTGGTTACTACTTACCTCACTGCAGAGTGTTTGGCCCAAACCTAGGCACGTTCCGATCCCTGGAGAGGAGCCCTGCACCCCTCTGCAGGGGCCCCGTGACTTACCCCCGGGGGCCCGGGAGCGGCACTGCCCGGTCATGGGGCTGTACTCCTGGTTCTCGTCCGCGCACACACACAGGAAGGAGCCTTCCACGTTTTCACAGAAGGCTTCGCCACACACGCCACTGAGCAGCTCACACTCGTTCACATCTGGAAAAGGGAGCACAGACCAAGTCAGATGGGGGCCTCACCCCTTGGCCTGACCAGCTGTGTAAGGCGAGTGGGCACTGGCTCAAAACCAGGACCCCCAGCGAGCAGTGGAGCTCTGCTGCCCCTCAAGGTAGGGCTGTGCCATTGGTTTGTATGAATGAGCCATGAACATGCACAGTGAAGTTTACATATTCCAACTCTGGCTTTAAGGAACATCCCAGAACTGTACTGCAAGCATCCGGGGCACCTCTGACGCTTTAGTTTTCTCCTCCCTAACTTACTGACTTAAGGAGGTCTTCCAAACCCACACTCTTCCTCTCAGCCCCTACTTCAAGGAAAATCATCTTCCCTGGCACTCTGAAAACCACACACTCCTTTAAATTCAGTTTTTAGCCAAAACCAGTTTGGCTCAGTGAATAGAGTCGGCCTGCGGATTGAAGGGTCCCAGGTTCAATTCCAGTCAAGGGCATGTACCTTGGTTTTGTGGGCACATCTCCAGGAGGGGGTGTGCAGGAGGCAGCTGATTGATGTTTTTCTCTCTCATCGACGTTTCTAGCTCTCTATCTCTCTCCTTCCTCTCTGTACAAAATCAATAAAATATAAATAAATAAGTGTGTGTGTGTGTGTGTGTGTGTGTGTGTGTGTATATATATATATATATATATATATATATATATATATAATTTTTTTTTTACGAAGAGGGATAGATTTATTTATTTTTTTTAATTGCCGAAACTGGTTTGGCTCAGTGGTAGAGCGTCAGTCTGCGGACTGAAGGGTCCCAGGTTCAATTCCGGTCAGGGGAATGTACATTGGTTGCGGGCACATCCCCAGTGGGGGGTGTGCAAGAGGCAGCTGGTTGATGTTTCTCTCTCATCGACGTTTCTAGCTCTCTATCTCTCCCCCTTCCTCTCTGTACAAAATCAATAAAATATAAATAAATAAATAAATAAATAATATAAAAAATAAATTCATTCATTTTTTAAAAATGGTTTTAAATCCACTTACATGTCTGAAAATCATTTCCTAGCAGCCAAGACATCCATTCTTAAACAACCAGCAGTCAGGTTGTGGAAAGACCCCATAAGTATTCACTGAGTCCCATGAATCACTCCCATACAACACACTGGTTCCATCCCTCCTCACTGGTTTCACCCTGCCTTGGAAAATCCTGTTGGTGTCCACAGCCCAGGAATCTACCGGTGAGTATGTGTGATTCAACGTTATGCAAGTGCACAGCCAAAAGAAGCCTGAGGCGGTGTTGAACCTGGCCCAATCCTACCCCTCACCTTTACTCCTCCTAAGGAATGTTGTGAATGAAGGCCCCTGGCTGACCCCGGACATGCTCATGCGCTGTACGCCTTCCACCTGTGCAGCATTGGCTCTCAGGAGGCCGCGTACACAAAGTTAAACATTTGAGCAATTAGCCAAATCCCTCAGAAAATGGATCCTCTTTCACCTGCTATGCTCAGTTAGTTGAACATAAAGTTTATGTATCTTGACTTATTTGAATAATGACTCAGTTTTCCATCTCACTGGGTATATAAACAGGCAAAAACCCCAACGAGCTGCGTTTTGCTAGTTAAAAGATATTGCAGCATAAAGTAAAGCAACGAGTTAGCATGTTTAATCAACCTAGACAGTCATAAATTAGACCAGAAAAACTGACTTCAGAAATCTGCCAATTCACATTGATCTGTTTTAGGTAAATGTCCAATGGAACTTTGGACTTTCCAACTGGTATTATGTACAAGGCTACTGAAATCTCCCCACCAGGTTGCATTCATTCAACCCCAAAATATTTCCTAGTTGACTTCTAGGGGCCCAGGCATTGGGAGGGGAGGGGAGGGTGGAAATGAGTCAGGCGACCCAACTCCTGACTTCACGAAGCTTATGGTCAAATCAGGGAAGTTACTCAGAGAAGCATGCAGGCCGTGGTACATGCCAAGCACAAACAGTACAGCGCGCTAGGAAAGCACAAGACAGTGGGCCTTTGGTGCAGGGGTGGGCCCAGGAAGTGGTGGGAAGGGAGTCTACCTGAAGGATGAGAGGTGATGATAAGGGGTGGAGGTGGAGGGAGGCAGTCAGGGTCCGAGTAGAAGAAATAGCATGGCCAAATGTTGGTATCAATGCTGATTCATCCCTTAAGTCCTACAGAACACCCGCGGGGTGAGTTGCACAGAATAGGTGCTCCGTTAATATTTTTGAAGGAATGCATACACAGACAATAAGACACATATTAAGTTCCCCAAAATGATTTCTTTACGAAGGGAATTCATCTGGCTGCCTAGAAATGGACACGCACCTGGGGTTTGAGGGCTGTGTGAAGTGAGTGGCTTGAGACTCCACTAAGGGACAGTTAAACAATCCTTACTGAGCACCCATGACAGGCCAAACCTGAGGTCCAGTCGGGGGAGAGAGAATTTTCTCAAACTTGGCACTCACTTTCTTAGAGAAGGCTGCTGCAGGCAGCACACACGTGATTAAATTATTTCCCCCAAAAGGGTGTCAGTTCTGCCACAGAATTTGCTCAAGTATTCTGGAGGCAGAAGGAGGGTCACAGTTCAGTTTGAGAGGGAGAGGTGGGACAGGGGTGGGGTCTGGGAGAAGAAGGCATCTCACCTCTAGCTCTGGCAACGAGTGGAGTGAGTGCAGGCTCTGGGAAGGGGAGGGGGGGAGGACATTCCCAACAGAGTGAGCAAACAGCAGCCAAGGAATGGTGCAAGCGAAGCAGCTTTACGTGGCTGGAGCGTAAAAGGTGAGGGGAAACAAGGTGAGGCTGAGAAGGTAAGTGGGGGTCAGGTCACATGACCTGCTTAGTCATAATATTTAGTGAGTGTCAGGTGACTTTCATTGCTCCTATTTCAGTGCAATGGAGACTAAAGCAGCAACCTGAAGCAGCGATGATGACAGTGTTACCTCAAAAGTGGTTATTAGTCAAGTGATTTTTTTCATTAAATTTCCAGATCCCTAGGTTTTGTCTTCCCAGTCAGATCTGGATGGGACCTGAATGAATGCTTTCCTTGCAAATGTGCCACAGAATGAACAGAGCTCTTTTTCTTAATTAGGAAGAATCAAGAAAAAAGCCTGGCTATCTGGGAAGTTTTAAATGGAAGAACCTTCCTTCTCTTTCCCATCGAATTGCTCTGTTATAAATGTGCTTCGTAATGAATTTGATCTAAAGACATCGCAGCTGGTCAGAAAATGAAATGCAACACCCCCTCTTCTCATGGGCATGTGCTGGGCCACATCCTAGGACACCTGATGACACTCAGGATTCCCTCGCCACGTTCATCAGAGGAGCGAAGAAACGCAGTTGCACAATCCGATGCATCGCTCCTGGGTGTCTTTCCCGGAAACTGAATCTCCTGCCAACGCCTCTCCTTCCAGGCACCGCCTGGCCTGAGGAGGTGCCCAGTGAAGACAGACAAGCTCTGCCCGACACCAGGCTGTTTCCTGTGCAGGAGGGGCTGGAGAGCTCTGCACACGCAGCTAAGAGTTTCCCCAAATGTTCCCTCTGCTATCTGTCTAAACTCAAAGTTACACATCTACACTTCTTCCTGTCCCTAACCATTCCAGAAGCCAGAGGACCTTCTCGTACATCCCCACGTGGTGTGACAATATCAAATCGCGATTACTGCTTGTCTCAATTTTGATTCCTATATTTCCAGTAGGACATGATCTCACTCATCTAGGGGAAATGGTGAACAACATAGTCTGATGAACAATAACAGACCCAGAGATAAGGAGCCAGACTGTTGGACCTCAAAGGGAGGGTGGGGATAAAAGGGAGAGATCAACCAAATTACTTATGTGCACACATATGAGCCTAACCAGTGGTCAAGGACAATAGGGGAGTGGGGGCATGAATGGGGGGGTAGGGGATTGGAATGAGGGGGTTGAGAACAAATATGTGATACCTTCATCAATGAAGCAATTAAAAAAATTATATAAAAAAATTGTGATGAAATTCTATCTGATTACCTTGCTGACAGTCTCTCCTGTTGTTGAAGGCTTTGGTTGCTTTTCCATGCAGAGATAAGGAAACGTGTTGGAGGGGAAATAAGCTAGACACTCACCCACACAGCCTTGCCCCTCCTGCGGGGCCTGAAAGCCCTGGTAACAGAGGCAGCGGAAGGAGCCGGCCGTGTTGTCACAGAACCCGTGCCTGTCACACACAGTGTTGTTTACACACTCATCAATATCTGCAAAAAAGACACAAAACACAGACTGACAGACACCAGGCAGGGATGGGAGACACAGGTGCTTCCACGCACGCCCCGGTTAGTAGGAGATGATCATGGTCACACAGAATGAACTTTAGAAAACATTTTACACAGCAATAAAATGTTTTGATGGAAATGTCTTAGTAGACAAAACACTGGGTTCTGGGAGAAAACATTTACTTTTTCTCAGGAAATGTTTTCAAATGGAAACGACGGCTGTGATGGTCTCGCTCAGTTATTATCTCAATGCTTTTTAAATTATTTTGAAGAACACACACTCTCTCTCTATAGGGGACATATGGAGAGGTACTGCCACCTGTTTTGATTGTGATAAATACTAAACCATTCTATTTGCAGAGTTGGGGGCTGAAATAAGCAGTGGTTTGCCGAAACCGGTTTGGCTCAGTGGTAGAGGGTTGGTCTGTGGACTGAAAGGTCCCAGGTTCGACTCTGGTCAAGGGCATGTACCTTGGTTGCGGGCACATCCCCGGTAGGGGGTGTACAAGAGGCAGATGTTTCTCTCTCATCAACGTTTATAGCTCTCTATCTCTCTCCCTTCCTCTCTGTAAAAAAAAAAAAAAAAAAAAAAAAAAAAAAAAAAAAAAAAAAAAAAATTAAAAATAAAAAAAAAAAAAAAACATTGATTAAAAACAAAAAGAAGAAGAAGAAGAAGCAGTGGTCTGCCTGGGCAATGGTTGCTCAACTCCATGGATGACCTTGATCCAGTCTAACCAGTATTCCCAAGAAGGGAGAGAGAAGAAGGAGGGGGAGAAGGAGGAGAAGGAGAAAGCAGAGGGGAAGAAGAGAGGAGAGAGGGGAAGGGAGGAGGAAGAGGGAAGAAGAGCAGAAAAAAGGGAGTGGGAAGGGACAGAGAATCTGATGAGTTCAGCAGTGTAGCTACCAGACCCAGTTATTCACAAGGAGAGATTTCCTGTCACCAAGTCATAGCCACTCAAGGTCCTCAATGTCAATGCCTTTCCACCTGGCCAGCCAGAGGCCAGACTTGTAAATCCTTTTTGTTCTGTACCAACTTTGTGACGGACAGTGGTCCTGGGCCTCCTCCACGCCCCCATTAATAAAAATGTTCTCATAAAAGTGATGACTGGATGAAAAAGTCACAAAAGGACTTTCAGATATAGTTCTTCTTTATCTTCCTCTCAAGTTTCCCTGCCATTTTTTCATTTCTGTCCTGTTTACTGTGCACTTCCTTCTGTCCTGTCCAACTCTGGACCTCACAGTCCCAAAATACAGCTTTTTGGAGAAATAATTAAGAAAGTGCAAGGACTGTATCCAAATCTGGTAGAAAGTGCTTTTATGTTCAAATAATGAAATGAGAAAACAAATGATTAAAAAAAAAAAAAAAAAAAAGGATGGGTTAAATTGCACTTGACAGAATTTGGTTTTTGAGAGTTAATGTTAATAAAATCGAGCTTTTCTTATTTTAATTTTTTAAGCTAAGTCCAAGAAATTTTCTAAGGAAAAATTCAGTGCTATTCAGCATCTGTGTCACTTCCCTTCCTGATGTTCCAACACTGGCACCATCAAGTTCAGAGACTGTCTCACTTTTTGAATTGCAAAATATGAGTGACTGTATCAAGCGTTTTCTCAATTTTCCCAACTCAAAGAAGACATTCAAGGCTAGGGCCTTCCTCCCAGCCCCACCCTTTCTCCTGGAGTCCAACCTGCTCAGCATCTCCCACTATACACCCCCCACCCCCACCCCCATTCCCTTCCCTTGGTTAGTAGGAGAAGCTGGCCATGATGTCACCCACTGTGCTTTTCCATTCTTTCTACCACTGTAATATGTCTACAAAAATAAACCCCACAAAACTATCTGTAATCACCGCCTTTATTTCCTAATAGAGCTTATCAGTTAATAAAATAATAGCAATGATACTAATAACAATAATATGGGTGTGTTTCTAGATCACTGTGATGATTAAAGGTAACACACATAAAATGTTACTTTTAGAACATTGCCTGGCATGTAGCATAGGAAGCATCTAATATGTGTCAGTTGTTGTTATTATTATTATTATTATTATTATTACTATTCCTCTTAGTCCTTAATGACCCACTTCATGACATACTCTCTCTCTCTCTCTCAAAACCTTCAGAAAAACACCCGACAGACCCATCATTAAATCCCATGATCATTTGACAACCAGTCACCATCACCTTTGACCTACATGTCTGGTCAAGACCTCCTTTACTCTCTCTTTTCATAACCGGACAGACCATTTTTCTCATTCTACCTGTAACCACTATGGCTAGCCCTCACCTGGCACAGCCTGAATGAAGGTGGCCACTCTCCACCCTTTCTGCACCCTCTCAACTGCAAAAACCAAGGTCCTCAGAATGAATCCCAACTCCTTGTCTCCAGCCAGGATCCTTCATATTCGAAGTCATCCATTTACCAATTTGATCTTCTGTTGTAACGTCAAACTTATCAAGTCTGAAACCTACTAAACTACACTGTCTTCCTCCTAAACTGTACTTCTTGACCTTAGTGAGAAATCTTGCATCTCTTAGCCTTCTCCCTTTTTTATTTTGCCTTTATCAAACACAAAGAAGACACTCCATAAGTTTGTTCTGATAGATTTTCAATGCCAGCATGAGGCTGGGATTACAGCTATTTACGGATCACAACCATGAGAGGAGTAACCGCACGTGTCATCAAATCACAACACAGGCCACTGCTAATTTTAGACTTCCTGAGATGGACTTTTGTCAGAAGATCACACTACACGCTGAACTATAGGACATAAGGGCTGGAAAGAAAACTCAGAAATGCGTCCATTACCACTTTTATACTGATTTCCCAGCCTTCCTCCAGGGTCAACTTCGATCCGTTAGAGTCATTTATATAATAACTATTGGACACGCCCATAGTAAATGAACTTATTGCCACTCCGGCCTCCCATCTCCTCCATTTCTCCTATATTCCCTTCAGCAGAGAATCCAACCAGTCCCGTAACCAGAAACCTTAGTCACCCTTCTCTTGCTCTTCCTCCCCATCCCTCCCGTCACACCCTTTTATCTAACTTTCCTGATGCTCATACTTCTAATAGTTTTTTATTTTTTTTAATCTCCAGTCTTGCCTCCCTCCCTCTAATCCATTCTCTACCAAACAGCAGCCCTGTCGGTGACATTCTCTTGCTCAGAGTGTTCAGTGTCTCCTCTTGGCTGGAGGATACCAAGCATCTCTTCTGCAGAGCACAGAGAGCCCTTCATCACCCGGCTCCTGGCTGCCAGCCTGGCCACCGTTCTCAGCCAGCCTCCTTCCCAATACACGTTCCATCCCCACCAGCACTCCATCCCCATGTTCTTCAATTTCTCGCTGACTTGGTGGACGCACACACTTTCCTCCACCAGAAACTCCCCTGCTACCTGCTTTGCTCAAACCTTCTCCTGGCTTTTCAGGAGTCGATCCAGGGGCCACTTCTTAGGTGGCACCTTAAATAGCCCCTCCTCTCTGTCCCCAGAGCATGCTGTGCCATGCTCTGCTTATCAGGGCTACTTTTCAGGGTGGGTAACCTCACCAGCAGCTTATTCCCCTCCAAAAATGAGGTGGTGGATGGCAAAGAAGCAGTGCTAGAAACCTGGTGGCTTTTCAGACAGATTCTTTAAATAAAAGCTCTTGCCTTCCTTTTTATTAATTCCATGCTGTATTAGCAGACGGTGCTTTCTTGTTGCTGATCGCCAGCTCAGGAACTGAGTGACCGACCTTAAGGTGAAGAAGTCCTGAGACAGTTATGGATTACTGGGCGTCGTGCAGTCTTAGACTTACTGTAACAGTGATTAACAAAGTTTAGATGAGCAATATTTTGGATTTAAGTGAATAGGAAAAAATAATGTAGCATGCCTGCTGGAGACTCACTCTTCAACAACTAATATTTTATAAAAGTGATAGACTGTCATTCTCAGCAGTTTCATGTTTTCAACAATGAGGTGAGGTAATAGCTTTAATAAGAAGACATTTGTTTCACTTCTCTGACTAATGATCTGTATTAAAAAAACACGCGATCTCATGAGATTTTTCTTTGATGTGAGCTCTCTCAGATATTTTTCCATTGTTAGTTCTGTCTATAAAGAGACTTAGAAGAACTGCTACAGTTAAGATAAACTCTATAAACATAAGCAAAATGTTAAGACTTACGATTATATAAAAATGAAAGCCCTATCAAAATTCAGGTTTCAGAAATGGGCCCGTGAAAGCCATCTGTTTTGGCTGAAGTTGACTTCTGAATATGAAACTCAATTTTGAAAGATCCAGCTATCACAGCTTGTCTTTTCACTTCATGAAGAGTGAGTCTATGACATTACCAATTTTGCTGAGGCCTCTATAAGAACCCTGCATGGAATTATCACCAGTCATACTGCCCACGTCAGTGAGTGATGAAGAAGTGATTATCCGGCTATCTCTGGGCTGGCAACCCAAATGAATTAGGTACACCGCTGTAAGAACTGCTGACTCCTCATGCAAGATTTTGCTATTAATACATGACTGAACAAAGCAGATACAAATATTCCTGCTTCAATGGAAATGAATTCAATAAAGAATTACTCAGACCAAGGATAGTGGATCACTGATGTGAATTCTCCAATAACTACATTACATAAATGCCAGAAAGGAAAACAGAACCGAGTCCTTTCTGGGCATCTGGCATTAGCAGGAGCTCATTTTAAAGGAGCAGTGTTGTGAGTGACCTTCAGGCCCACACTTTGAGGGACTGACCTATTTGGTAGATCCATTTTTCCTCATCCAGATGCTCTTTATTTAGTATCTTTTCTCAGTGGATGAAAAGCTCTTCAAAACCTCTTATATTATTTTAAAATATATATTTTTAATTGATTTTGAAGAGAAGAAAGGAGAGGGATATAGAGAGATAAAAACACCTCTTTCTGGGGATAGAGCCCACAACTTGGGCACGTGCCCTCACCAAGCACTGAAACATGACCTCCAGGGCCATGGGTTGATGCTCAACCACTGAGCCACACCAGCCAGGCCAAAACCTGCTGACTGTTCTCAGGGATTCTCCACAGAAAGCAGAACTCTAACCATTTTCTCTCAATTCTCAAGTAAAGACTTAGGGCTAGACACTTGGTGTCACCCTCTTGCTTAAGTAAGGTGAACTACGAAAAAGGGTAAAAGTACGCAGAGGCGGCATGGTTTTCTACAAGAGACTGGGGTCAAGTAAAGCTTACTCAGCAAAAAAGTACAACTACGTTCAAAGGCTGCGACAATGAAATATACAACAAAACCCAATAATTCCATTAAATTCTCAGATATACAGAGAAGAATGTGTATGGGGAGAAAGGAGTATTTGTGTACCCTCCCCTTCCCCCCCCACCCGAACCGCCCCCCCCCCCCCCCCACCAGTTAAATGATTTGGTTCTCCTTCTCTCAGTTGCATTCCTCAGTTTGTTTGCTTTTTGGGTTTTTTTGTTTTGTTTGTTTTCAAGAAAAAGGTGCTTCTCTTTTGTACTTTTCTAGCTTGTCCACCTCTCTTAATTTTCTTATTCTGAGCAAGACATATCTACCTGTTGGAGGAAGCAGCTCACTGCTGAGTCTCCTGTCTGCTTCCCGGGAACTCTAGAGAGGGGGGTGATGGAACCGAGCCCCATTGTTGGTAAGTGGATCATTCACAGAAAAATCACCACAGTTCTTGCCTGGCTAGGAGGAAGAAGCCTTCCTGTCATCAAAACATTTTCAGATGAATGGTAGGGTTCATCTCAACTGGAGGGGACTTGGAAGATTACTGGGTTTGGAACCCTTCATCTTAAGAACCAGAACACCGAGGCCTAGAGAGGCCTTGCCTCAAGATTATGCAACCAGTTAGTGGCAGAGCTGGCAACACTACAGGGCTCAGTGTAGGAACAATCTCCAGAATCCGAGTTTGTAGCTCCATCCATCACGTCTTGCCTCCTATGAGGGCGATAGGTCAGACCGAGAGGGTGAATGAAACTAGCCAAACAGTGAGCCCAACAAGTGTGCTGGCGTTTGTTCACGACAGAGATGGGAATCAGAGAGCACACTCCTTGGTGTATCGCTTATTGACTTGCAGTTTAAATCAAGTACCCCTATGGGGTCTTGAAAAAAGGCCTCGTCTTCAAGTATCATCCTACTAGAATGGAAATATCCGAGGTATGGTTGTGCTGAAGATGACATTTTCCTAGGAGACCTACAGAAGGAAGAAAGGCCCATTGGGCAAGAAGGGTGTAGAAGCCGCAGGGGGTCCCAGGACCAAGTGAGCACTGGCGTTCTCTGGATCTCTTCACGAAAAGGAAAGGATCCATCACTTTAGCCCAGGGCCCTCTAGACCAACCGGAACTGGTTACCCATTTAGTGCCAGAACCTTAGGGAAATAAGAGCCAAAGAAAAGGGTCTTATGTTGGAAGGGAGCAGGATTCTTGCTTCAGGAAAAAATGCCACCCTCGTGCTCCTTACTGCAAGGAACGGAAGCAGACGGGAGACAGACGGTCCCAGCTAAGAAGCGGGACTGAACAATGTTAGACCAGCTGAATGGCTGCCCAGAGGAATTCTTAAATGGCATGGCTGCGGGCCCGAGGGAGATTAAGGCCTCTCTCCCAGCAGAGGAGGAGAAGCCAGGATTAAATGGGAGATGAGCGCGAGGCCTAAAGGAGAAAATACAATTTAGCCAATAGGAAATGAAAAACTGGATTTGGAGATGGTCCAGACAATACAATAGGATATGGAAAGAGCCTTTAAAAAACAGTCCACTGAGGTCTGGCAACACCGGGCAGGCTGAAGACTATGACCCTAATGTGTTATGGAAAATAACACCATTCTGGGGAATGGGACGAGCCAGGAGGCAGAAAATGCCGATGTCTCTGTGCAGAGTGTTACTGCCATGCGCCTGACAGAGAAGGTAGGGAACCCTGGGGACCTCAATGGTCACATATTTTGAAAGCCTGCAACCTAAGATAAGCAATAGAGAGGATAGAGGTAAGAAAGTTATTTCAAGTCCAACTTTCTAGCACATAAATTCTAGAACAGTGTTTTTCAACCTTTTTTGGGCAAAGGCACACTTGTTTCATGAAAAAAATCACGAGGCACACCACCATTAGAAAATGTTAAAAAATTTAACTCTGTGCCTATATTGACTATATATAAAGTAATTCTCTTGAATAGGAATCAAATAAACACAAAGAAAGTATTTTATAATTACTTTATTATGAAATATTAAGTAAACAAAATAGTGAAAAATTATAAAATTCTTGTCTTGTCTGCACCTACGGCACACCAGGCAACATCTCGTGCCGTGGAACAGTGGTTGAAAAACGCTGTTCTAGAAATCAAGGCTGCCCAATGAGTAATCTTTTTTTTCTTCTTCTAAATTCAGCCTTGAAACTCACTAGTTTTAAAAGATTTACTTAAATTACCCTGTACCAACCACAAGGAACAGCCTCCCATTTGGTTTCTGGAAACAGCTAGAGGTTCTAGAGAAACGAAACCAAAACTTTGCTTTGATTTTCATTAACATCGCGTGGACAAATGTATAGTCGCCATTCATAAAATCCTAATGAGAACCACCCTAAGATCACAAGCATCATCCTAGTCATCGTATGTGAAAATGTGAGCCATCCTCGGTGACCTCCTTGTACCCCATCATCAGACTCCTCTAATTGCATCTCTTGGTTCTATCTCCAATCTCTCCCCTCCCCACCGTCCTTATTCACAGCCTCACCATCTCTCACCGGAATTCCTACAGTGGCCTTTCATCTGGGTATGGTGCTTCCAGCCACTCATTGCCACTCCAATGCCATTCTCCATAATGAGAGAATGACTTAAACTTAGAAACAGTCCAACCAAATAATTTCGCCTTAGACTTCAACAGGTTTTCTCCATGGATAATAGTGTAAAACCCTTGCCACATGCTTTATGGAGCTCATCCACACGTAGCTTCTCAAGGTCCTTGCTTTTCCAGGGGGACCCTCTGTCCCTGGGTTTCAAGGGGCAATGTGCTCCTGGGTTTCCCCTAAATCCTTAATCTCTTTTATTTGACCGCTAGATTTTGAAGTTTCATGATGTCCACTCCTAGGCCCTCTTTTATTCTCCTTATATGATGTCTCTTAGTGGCCTCATTCATTCTAATAACTCCCACGGCCGCCTAGAGCAGCTGACCACTCCCAGTTGTATCTCCAACCTAAACTTCTCTCGTCCAAGCACTAAATCTAACTTGATCCAATTGCCTACCTAACATACCCACATGAATATTTCATAGACAACTGTACTGAAATATGTTCAAATCATACTCTTGATCTTTGAAAAAGTTTACTTATATAAGAGAAATGCTAATTATTAATAATAGCATACACATATTTTAAGTTTAAAAACCATAGTCATTCTCAACATTTGTAACTGCAATTGAAACCAAAGCAACCAACAAAATCAAAATCCCCAAGACAAATAAATTTAAATTCTTTTTAATCTAGCCAAGGATTTTTTTTTTTTCATACAAAGCTATATTTGTTTAGTTTCAAAAGCTCTGGACACACAGCCCAAAAGTACTATCTTCTGAACATTAAACTAAAAGATTCTGTTGAATAAAAAGTAAACGCACTTTGGACCAAATCCCTCCCTCAACACAAATGGTAAATTTCCAGTAATAAATGTTTTCTACCTGAAGATTGACTTTTCTACTGTATACAGATACATACTTGATAGATTTTCACTTTTTATTATGTGAAAGTAGATCTGGGGCCAATGTGTTTCAGGTCCCAAACTTAATTTTTGGTGCATTTTATTTCCCTTTCATACTCTGTTCTCTCTTTCTTCTTCCCATTGCTAAGAGGTATCTATATTAAACTAAAATTTTAAGGGACTCTGAGTAGCAATCCTGACCATTACTCCCTATCGATTCATTGTAAGACATGCAAACACTCTGAATGCAGAATAAAATCAAGCTATTTTCTGTTTTTTGGTTGATTTTTTAAAAATAAAAATAGCAATACAGGTGAAAATAAGAGACCCTATGCCAACTTCATACATCTTTCCTTAAAATTTAACTAAATTTCTGTATAACCCACTGCAAGCCAAGGTTATTATTTTGATTACTCTGTCCCACACATGCTATTTTTTTTGTTTTATAAAATGTGATGGATATTAAGAAATAAAATTTTAAGTAATTTTCTTGAAATCATAACAGCACTGCCATGTATGCAAAATGGACTGAAATCTAATGTTCTAGGATGTGCGTAGGGTTTAGGAACTGTGACTATTTAAACAGATAATGGAGAAGGGAAGATGCTGAATGTTTGAAGGGGAGGTCATATTTGGTGTTAAGCATTAAGGATGAGATGCAAGGTCTGGATTGATGCAACTCCCAGGTCCTCGCTGGCCCCCTCCCTGTGGTCACCTGAACCACCAACAGTGGGTTCCCAATACCTTCCTCATCCACATGGCTTTCTTGTCTTTAAAAGGAAACACGGCTGGTAAATGCTCCTTTATGTGAGGACAAAATCTAAAATCGAGTTTTTAAATTTCGTAACTTTTTTGAACACTCCAAAAAGTCCTAAGAATTTTTCAAGTATTTAAATCAAGTCTTCAGCTCTTATTTCCAATAGGCCAGTGGTCGGCAAACTCATTAGTCCACAGAGGCAAATATCAACAATACAACGACTGAAATTTCTTTTGAGAGCCGAAAACCGACTTCTGCGTATGGGCCACGAAGTTTCAATTGCACTCACTGTATGTGCACACCCGCACGTGGTCTTTTGTGGAAGAGCCACACTCAAGGGGCCAAAGAGCTGCATGTGGCTCAGGAGCCGCAGTTTGCCGACCACTGCAATAGGCTTTTGAAGACGAGGAAGGGGATAAGTGTGCAGACGAAGATCCCTTCTCATCCGAAATAAGGCCAAGGACGAAAGTCCTGAGGAACAAAATCATTTTAGATGCACTGCTTTTAGAAAATTCCAAGTGTTTTGGCTTTTACATTTTCAACTCTCTTAGCAAGCTCAGGCAGTGAAAGATCAAGAAAATGGGCAAGTTCTGGCTCTGTTTTGCTCAGGAAGGGAGCTCAGAAAGCTCAGGTCCTGGCACAGGGAAGGGCTTCTGTGTCCTTGACAGGTTAGCCCTGGGCTGGAAGGAGGCTTCCCACTGGGAGAACAGGAACAGGGGCAGAGCCTGCAGGGTGTGTGAGGAGGACGCTGCCTGGGGCAGATGTTTGTTCAGTTACAATAAAACCTTGATTTATAAGGTAAAATTGAAATCTGAATCTCTGGGACACCTAAAGGAAAAAATTCCAAATTAAGTTGAAAAGTAGTATACTTTTAACGAGGAGCAAGATACTTTTCACAAACGCCAAACACAGGAAGCCCTCTGTGCTTCTTTTGAGAAAAAGAGAATCCAAGTGGATCTCTGAATTTAAAAAGCCATTTTCTTCCTATTTCTTCCCGGTGGGGATTGACAGAATGCTACAGGAAAACGTATATGAAAGGATTTGAATTTGCTGCAGAAACGAAACATTTCTGAAAAATCGAAAGAAACGAGAAGAAAACTTTAAAAAAGAATTTCTACCCTTGAAAGTTAAAAATAAATAAATCTCAAAGTACTCTATCATCGACTATCACAAAAAGAAGACTCTTTGAATAAACTATCCAGTATAAATAAACTCTAGGCCATTCAGAGAAAGTTCTTTCGATATCCATGGAAAATATCCTGAACTTCAGTGCATATTTCTCCTACCATAATTACTGCTGGCAAAAAAAGCCAGTATGTGTGAAAGACACATGTGTGAATGTACACTGCAGACATTTTCTTAAATGCACTGCTACTTGTCTGATATTTATTTACACCCACTTGGGTCATCTTTGCATTAATGTAATAGCTTTATATTTTTGCACCCACGATTTGCTTAAAAACAAACACCTTTGTCTAACCTCGGAGCCGGGCGGCACGCTTTCTCCTTTCGCACAGTCTTTCTTACACTGGGACGCGCTGCCAATGAGGGCTGGGAGGAAGCCCTAGGCCCGGGCCAAACATATCAAACCCCAGATTCATCTTTTTGACACTCAGGCCCCAGAGGCAATATCAAATCAGCCAAAATATTCCCCCTTTTTTTCTCGCTATTCTATTTTTCTTTTTCCGTATTCAAATAGGAGTCCAAGAAAGATCAGTTTTGAAACCACAGGAAACAGGGTACCTGTAGAAATAACTCCAGTGCTTAAATGCAAACAAACAGAGGCCTCAGCCATCAGTTTATTGGCAACGGGTACATAAAACATTTTAAAACTTGAAATATTGAGGGGGTGGATGGGGACAGTAAGTCATAGGAAACTTTTGGGGGAAACGAAGGGTACGAATTAAAGCCAATTATGTATAAACGAGTTACTGAATTGTATTCGGATGGACTTTGGATACCGTTTGAGTTTAAAAGCGGCTAGTTTACTGCAGGTGGGAATGCAGATTGGTACAACCTCTATGGAAAAGTGTGCAGTTGCCTCAAAAATTAAATACAGAACTGCCTTTTGACCCAGTGATCCCACTTCTAGGAATCCCACTTGTATTCTAAGAAACCCAAAATACCGATCAGAAAGAACATATGCACCCCTATTTTATGGCAGCACAATTTACAATAGCTAAGATGTGGAAACAGCCTGAGCAAGAATTCTGTTATTATTATTATTATTATTGCTATAGCTTTTAATAAAGTCATGAAATCAGATATATATGAAGTATCTGCAGTCTACTTACACTGGGAATCCAAGAAAACCGCATAATCTATCAGTCAGATGCTAAGCAGGGAACTAATTTGGGAATCAATATGTTCAGCATTATATATAAAACCAGGACTTAAAACCTTCCATGACCTATCAAGTATTCAGGTTGTGGATGACATCAAAAGACTCACCCTAACACAGCAGTCAGCAAATTGCGGCTCGAGAGCCACATGTGACTCTTTGGCCCCTTGAGTTTTTAGCAAAGGCCAGCTTAGGAGTACCATAATTAAGTTAATAACAATGTATCTACCTATATAGTTTAAGTTTAAAAAAATTTGGCTCTCAAAAGAAATTCCAATCGTTGGTCCTGCTTATATTTGGCTCTGTTGACTAATGAGTTTGCTGACCACTGTCCTAACAGATGTTGGAAGCCATGTTCCTAGAACTGAGCTGGGTGGCAGAGGGAAGTGAGAGGGTGGCTTGCCTAGTCGCAGACTTCTCTTTCTGGAAGTCCCATGTCTGTGTTTTGGCTGCAAAAAAGTGTTTACTTCTCCTTCTATGAAGAGCTGATTTTTTCATAGCTCAAGGGTTCTAGGTCAGCAGTGATAAAAGGCTTAGGAAGAGCTCTTGAATTTCTTTGCCGCGATTATACTTTTTTTTTTAATATGCAAATGCTGCTATATGGAAGACAACCATGCAATGCATGGAAAATATGCGTTCCAGGTCCAAAGGCAGCTTATTCCAGCAAAATATCCTCAGCTCTCTCCCTAATGATTTAAACATCCATTGTCACTCACTCCTGCAGAAGAGCGCTCACGGGAGGAATGAGTCTGAAGAACAGTAGACTTTCTAGGGGGAAGTGGCTTCCCTTCCTTACCTGGACTGCGGTACGGCCCTTATTCTTGTTACACACGGGACAGAAAGAATCCGATTGTCAACCCACATTCCCTCTCTTTAGAAACGTGAGAAACACTCAGGCCGTATTCTCTTACTAGAGTTTTCAGTTTCCAACCCCCAAACTGCTAAAACACGTAAAAACCCCAGGGCCCAGCAGCCAGATGTAATACAGTATTGTGTCAGGTACTTCGATGTCCTACTTGGCTAAGTCGTCTTCAAGAATGTTTTCTCTCTGGTGATCGATCTAGAGTTCCATCTCCCTGCCCCAGAGCCGCCAACTGCCCTGGAGCACGGCCAGCAAGGGTTTTATAGCTTCTCCACTGTTTGTAGAAAATGTACCTACCTAAAAGTCTGAGAACAAAACCACGCTCGCTCCCAGTTGGTTTTCGTTTCTTTGATTTGGCAAAAGTTGCCTCGCCTTCGCTCTCTGGTTTCTGATGAACACAAAAGGGGCTTGAGAGTTGGAACCCAACTTCTTTGAGTCTTTCTGTTATCACTGTTCTCAGGAAGCACCCCAAAGCCAGCCATCCTGGCACCTGTAGAAGCGTGTGCCTTCCCTTTCAAGTGAATGCCTGACCAAGTGGTGTTAGCAGGTAGCTAGAAAGCTTCGGGGGTTCGAGTCTCCACAGCTGTTTAACCACAGGACCTGAACCTTGGCGCACTTAAGGGTTCCGAGTTGGGGCTGGGCATTGTGGGTAAGTCCCCTCTCAATCCTGTGGTGCTCTGTTTGTGAATCAACGTTCAAATGGCTTAAAACCAGGGCAAACTGCAGCTCGCGAGCCACATGCGGCTCTTTGGCCCCTTGAGTGTGGCTCTTCCACAAAATACCACGGCCTGGGCGAGTCTCTGTTGAAGAAGTGGCGTTAGAAGAAGCTTAAGTTTAAAAAGTGTGGCTCTCCAAAGAAATGTCAATCATTGTACTGTTGATATTTGGCTCTGTTGACCCATGAGTTTGCCCACCACTGGTTTAGAAAGTGGGAGCAGAAGCTTCTGATCACGAGGTCTGTCTGGGGTATTGATTTTGAAAAGTGGGAAATAACCACAGCAGGGGAGGATAACATAGGAATAGAAAACAGAATTAAAATGAAAGGTGATGACTTTTCTGGTGAAAAATAGGTAATTCCAGAAATGCCTGACTTTTAAAAACAGACTATTTTTAGGAGCAGTTTTAGGTTTGCCGTAAAATTTCACAGAGCGTTCCCATATTCCCCCAGACTCCCCAACCGCACCCCTCCCCCAGCCTTCCTCACTATCAGCACTGGGGGAGCAGAGCCGTACATCTGTTACCATGACAAACCGACAGAGACACATCACCATCACCCAGAGGCCATAGCTGACACCAGGGTTTGCTCTTGCTGTCCGGCTCTGCCTTTTCCATTCCCTGTTCGTCAACAGGATTCCTGTTGGCACCAGGAAAAGGCCCAGAACGGAGAACTGCAGGCCCGCCTGTCTGTTAAGGCTCCTGTCACTTAGCCAGCGGACAAATGGTTTGAAAGAGAAAGGCTTCCTTCGGCACTCAAGACACAAAATGTCAACTTTGCTCTTATAAACCCACCGGGCGCAGCGACTGGCACGCAGCGTACACCGAAGAAATATTTGCCAAAAGAACGAAGGACCGAGAATGCTCTCTAAAAGGCAGGGCTTGAGGGGGTGATGTTGGTGTTGGTTGGTAGGCCTAATGAGCCAACACTACCAGGTTCTGAAAGCCACTCTTACTCCCTCTGCGTGGTTAGGCTTCTTCGAGGTCCTTACTGGACCATGTGGCGAAGAAGAAGAAGAGGAAGAGGAAGAAGAAGAAGAAGAAGAAAGAGAGAGAGAGAGAGAGAGAGAGAGAGAGAGAGAGAGAGAGAGAGAGAGAGAGAGAGAGAGAGAGAGATAGCAAGAGGGCAAAAGAATTATGGCACTTTTACAAATGGGTGTGATGGGCTGGGATATAAAATGGTGGGGCCTAAGGAAATAGGTCAACGTTTCCTTTGCTTTTCTACACAAGATCACGGCTCTGGCAGAGGACACGAAGGAGTGGAGGAGCAAGGGAGCCACCCTTATGAGAAGAAGGGGAAGCACCCAGGGAGGAGGCAGCAATCAAAGGGTCCTGGTCCCCGTGCTTTTGTGACGTCCACGGGTGGGACTTGAGAAAAAAAATCTTGGCATTAATATCCATAGAGTAGAACTATGCTATGTTACTTAAATGCAAAACCACCATGTTCTCCAGGTCCCATTTACTTACTGATCCCCGACCCCCAGCCTGGAGTGTGGGCTCCATGGGGGCAAGAACTGTGTGTGTTTTACCGGCAGAACAGTACCAATGGGGGCACAGGACAGGCATGCTGTATATATTTCTGGAGTGAATGGATACATGTATGCAACAGCTGCTCGTTCACCACTGACTTCCCACTCCAGTCCAGCACCGTCGTTCTCTGTCGTAGGCAGGTGCTCCCAGAGCCACCAACAGCCGGGAGGGAGGCAGCCAGCCACGCTGTGTTTATTTCTATGGAACCTGCTCCTGGACACTTGAGATGGTTCATGCTGACAGAGGCAGTTTCCTCACTGGTCTCCGTAACTGTGGCCAGATGCCTCCACATCGCTGAGCCATGGGAAACGAGGGCAGGCCCTCCTTCCCCAGTGGGGGGGGGGGGGGGGATCCCCTCAGCCCTGCCTGGAGCAGGGCATGCCAGTCCTAGCATCCATGCGGCTTCAGCGGCTTTCCCAGAAGTTCAGAGGCTGGGGAAGCGGCATGAATACGAGTGCCAAACGCGTTCTCAATGGGAATTCAAGCACAATCTAGAGCACATGTGTCAAACACAAAGCCCTCGGGCCAAATCCGTCCCGCCAGGCCTTGCAATGTGGCCCGCACAGCGCTGTCATCACTGCACTCCACTGCGTTTCCATCACAATGACAGTTTATGACTGTTCAGTAAACCATTCGGCCCGCGATTTAGGCTGGATTTTAGATTTTGGCCCCTGCTCTGATTGAGTTCGACACCCCTAATATAGATCTTCACTGAACATCGTCAACATATTCCACAACTCGAAGCAAAACAACACACAACGAAACCAATTTTACTATTGGCTGACTGATATAATAAATAGGAGTTAAGCTCCTATGGTATCTCATCAAGGTCATAGCAAAATGACATCGAACAAAATGACGTCATTCAAGGACCAAAGCTGCACAGGTAATTCCTGATCACATGGGCTGGCTTCCTCCTAGGCCACGGCCAGAGGCAGAGTCAGGACACACTGCTATGGCCATGAGTTTCAGTCCAATAGAAGGAAATGTGGACCAGTTTAATATATTGGGTTAAGCCCAAATTAAATGAAAGCCTTGAAGAGCTTATTCTAAAAAGAGAATAACACGCCTAATAATTAGGAGAGTTCTAGTAATACTGCCCTGTGGCAGCACAATATTGTGAATGATCCTATTTTACTACTTGTAAAATTTTCTAGGTTCCAGAGTTAAAAAAAAAAAAAAGAATGAGCAAAGTGTCAGAAAGAGCATACCAAGGTACAGTAATTTACAAAACACTAGACATTTTCTAAAAACTCATTTCTAAGTTTAAGTCTTTGCCAAGCAAATGCCTAATAAAAATTAGAACTAGCACTGCAGCCTGGCTGGTGTGGCTCAGTTGTTGAGCACTTGACTTATAAATCAGGAGGTCAGGGCATATGCCTGGGTTGAGGATTGATTCCCAGTGCAGAGTATGCAGAAGGCAGCTGATCAATGATTCTCTCTCATTAATGTTTCTATCTCTTTCTTCCTCTCTGAAACCAATAAAAATATATTTTAAAAAATTAGAGCACTTAAAGTGAATAAACACTCAGGAGTTGCAAAAATCAGTATTAAGGCCTAGCCGGTTTAGCTCAGTGGATAGAGCATCAACCTGTGGTTCAATTCCGGTCAAGGGCATGTACCCGGGTTGCGGGCACATCCCCAGTAGGGAGTGTGCAGGAGGTCATTGATGTTTCTGACTCTCTATTCTTCTCCCTTCCTCTCTGTAAAAATTCAATAAAATATATATATTTTTAAAAATCAGTATTAAAAAAAGATAGAGACTTAAAGGAAAACGACTAAGTCCAAGAGGAAAAATAAATGGGAATATATTTACATTGGTATATTCTTCTGGAACAACAGAATATATATAGTTTTTGGGGTTTTTTTTCATGGCACAACTATTGGCGGGTCAGACTTGCACTCTTTCCCGGTGAAGGGAGCCCTGTCCAGCGGGGACTGAGAGCTCGCTGAGGTGGCCAGCCTGCATCTTTCCGGAATGCAGGGACAGGTGCCCACCGCAATCCGGCTTCACCGGGGGCTCGGATGCCCCATCCCTGACGCGTTCCTGCGTGTTTCCGAAGTCTCAGAGTCTCGGTATAAACTTAACCTAAACCTCGAACCACAAAATCATGGCGTCCTCATAAATCTCTCCGGGCCACCTTTTTATGATGTTTTCACTCCCCTTCCCAACTTCTGAGCACTTCTAAAGCCCTCCAAATCTGCTTGCTCAGACCGCACCCTGCACTCTTTTTTTTTTTTTTTTTTTTTTTTTTTTTTTTTTACTGGAGGCCAAATCTGGCATCACTGTTTTGTCTGCTCAGCAGGAGAGCAATTTCAACAATCTCCTGCTTTTTATAAGATCAGTGTATTCCTCCCAGCAGGGTAATTAGTTTCAGATGAACCTGGTGGCTGTTCCTGCACCATTCGCTGTGGTGTGAGCAAGGAGCCAGAGACTTCCTGCTGAAGAATGTGGGTTCTCTCGTAGCCCCAGGACAGAGCCTCCCCGTTTTACTTCCTCACAGCATAGCTGGGTTTTCCTAACCAACCTTCTCAAAGAGGTAGATGGAAAGGATGATTATGGGAATCTTCTCGTTTTTTTCTTTTGAAAAGGTTCCGATGAATTACTCCTCCATTTATCAAACTACCATGTCATCGAGGACATAAATCTTATGACTATCACCAGGGCTGTATCCCTGCAAACACAGAGAGGTCGTAAACAGGAAGCCAACAGTGTTATCTTAACTGAATTAGCTTGCAGGGGATAATAAATACTGACAGGTAAAAAAAAAAAAAAAAAAAATAGTCTGGCCTGGAGCTAGGGCTCTTTGGAGGAATGACCCTGGAAAGCCTCTGCTGGCAGCGGTGCAGAGAAATCAAGCAAGACATTGTTTTTATAAACAGAAGGACGCAGATGATCTATATGGAGCATAATCCAAACAGGCTCCGTGTCAGGTTACACCCCGGGGTTGCCAGTTCTCCTCTAGGTCCCCCACGTGCACCTAAATCATCACCTCCTGTGCATGTTGACTCATTAATGCAGGACCAGCAGTAAAGCCATCCGTGAGTATTTTCCCCCACGTAACCCTAGGTAATCCCTTGTATCATAAATCCCAGCAGCCTGGAGGGAGGGTTCCTGGGAGGAGTCACCCTGATGCCTGGGACCATCTCTTCCTGTTTCATAGGAAGCAGCGTCCTTGGTGCTTTATCACGCCGTTCACAACAGAATGTCTCATGTTCGTCTTACCTTCACACGTCCGGCCATCCGCAGAGATTGTGAAGCCCTGTTCGCAGACGCAGTGAAAAGAGCCATCCGTGTTCAGACACTCTCCGAGGTGGCCACAGAGTCCGGGCTGCTCGCACTCATTAATGTCTGGGATTGAAAAGAGAGTTCCAAACACTTGAAAACTGCATGGTGTTTTGTTTTTCCCCCCCCTATAATACCATATGTACAGTAGAGAAATCTATTACCAAATGGTTGGACACTTCTTGTGTGGCACAATCACACCATTTGTACAAATACCAGACCCACAAGACAAAGTAGAAATGTCATGAAACTATTTAAGTTGAGGCCAAAGTTCCATCATTTCTGACCTACCCACCCCCCCCCAAAAAAAGCAATTTTGTAGGTTCAACCCAAAGGCAGCCTCATTTTAGACTTGAGGAACAGGCTCATAGAATCGACAGCTCCTCTGTGAAATATTCTTCATCGGTAAGAAAGCTGTGTGCTCCTCTGCCCACGCCCACTGCCATGCATACAACTCAGTGGTAGCCTTGTAACATCCAGGCATGCCAATCCCCAGGATGTGAACTTCTTATTGCATTTGGTTCTTAAATGGTGCTTCACAAATGTCTGCTGACAATATACATAAAATAGGCTCCCATCTTTATTTCCTTGAAGATGGACAAAAGAAGGATAATACATGAAAAAGAAGGTGGTTTAGACCAGGAAGTTCCTATTATTTGAACAGCTTGGTGGTGATGAAATGGGTGAATGAGGGTCCACTGCTTAGTGCAGTGCCTAACACACAAGTAAAGGTCAAAGAGTGGGAGCTGCAACAGTGACGACATGTGAGCAAATCATGCTGCAGTTAAACTTGTGTTGACCACCATATACTCTGCCGGTCCCCAATGAACAGTGCTACTGCTCCCTGTAGCCAGAGCCACGATGCTCTCTTGAACCGTGATAAAGCATGAAGAGTTTGGCGGAAGTATGATGCTCTTTCAAGCCAGTTCTAACCGCACAGGTTAAATTAACAACATAAGGAATCCTGGAGAATGGTTCATTTGTTCACAATGGTATTAACACAGAAAACTGCCTATTTGCACTGTGGTTGTTTTTTTTTTAATTTATCTTTATTGTTAAAAGAATTACAGATGTCCTCCCCCCACCTCCTTCCCCCCCCCCCCCCATTGACCCCCTCTACCCTGCACCCACCCCTCCCAGGCATTCACCACACTATTGTCTGTGTCCATGCATATAAGAAGTCCCCTGGTTAAGGTTAATCTCTCCCCATACCCCCTCACCCTTTCCCTACCCATGTCCTTCACTACATTGATTGCTCCTTAACGAGACTACATGTTTTAACTGAGTCCCTGGCTCCTCATACAGAACATTAACAGTGTATCATGAATGTGTGTCTATTATAACATCTTGGTCATGTTCACACTCTATCAACTGAACAGCAACTGGCTAGTTCACTTAATTAAGGGGCGGGGATCCTAAAAACTATCACAGGTCCTTGGCACCATCCAGGCAAGTAGTCCTCCTAAGGTGATTCTCTTGTTGTTCTAAACCGGCAGGGGTCCTCAAACTTTTTAAAGTGGGGGCCAGATCACGGTCCCTCAGAGAGCTGGAGGGCCGGACTATATGAACTACTAATTCCTACTGTAACACCTCGGCTGCGCTCACTGCCCAAAAAACCTGGCGGGCCGGATCAGACTCCTCTGCGGGCCGCATGTGGCCCGCGGGCCGTAGTTTGAAGATGCCTGTTAAATCTAAAGTGTCCTAGGCCGCCCTTTCTCTTCCTAGTGAGGTCCTCCTCACTTCCTCATAGGAGGAGTCTATTTTTAGTTCAATGAAAAACATTTCCTGAATGCTGCCTGTGAGAAGGTTTATGAGGATGGAACCCTTGACATTATGAAGCTCACCATATAACAGGGGAGGCAAGGACACACATGGATGACGGCAAAGCACGAGACCTTCCTAGTGACCTCTAGCACATGCTTAGCCACCAACCCTGCTGTTCCCTTTCTCAAAAAAGCCATCCCTCCCCCTATATCCAGGATCTAGTAATCCTGAACAATGGATCCTACCATCTGCCGTATAATTCAGACTAGTTGGCCTGTCCATTGCTAAATAAAAGTTAAAAAAAAATAAAAAATAAAAAATGCCGAAACCGGTTTGGCTCAGTGGATAGAGCTTTGGCCTGTGGACTGAAGGGTCCCAGGTTCCATTCTGGTCAAGGGCATGTACCTTCGTTGCAGGCAACATCCCCAGTGGGGGCTGTGCAAGAGGCAGCTGATCAATGTTTCTAACTCCTACTCTATCACTCTCTCTTCCTCTTTGCAAAAAAAATCAATATTTTTTTTTAAAGTAAAAAAAACCAAGCAGCAATTACTCATTTTTTTAATAATCCTCCCATGCTTGTTATTGTCACTGGTTTCAAGACGTTTGAAGGGAGAGGAATGACTCATTTTCTACTTAACTATTTCTCAATTTTGCACACTGGAAAACATTTTTTCCACTTCTATTATAAAAGTCTCTAACTACTGATAATATCTCAGGATTGGCAATCTGTTTTGATCTCTGATCTTCTCTTTAAACTTAAGCTCCATTCTTTCTTTCCAACCTGCTGCCTCGAGTCATCTCTACCTGCGCAAAAAGTCCCACTGGTCTAGAGGTCATGCCCAAGGTCATGCCCTCGCAGTTGAGACCACCTCCTTAGTTCATCCAGTTCCTCAAGGTGGCCTTTTAAAAGCTGCCTGCTTTGCAACTTCCTAGAGGGAATGATGTGCATCAAGTTCATGCTTCAAGAGCAGTCAATGATTAACAAATAATTGTATAAAAAGTTTGATGACAGGAACTGAAAATGGATTCCCAGACTTTTTTTTTTTTTTTTTTTTTTTTTTTTTTCCAGGAAACCACTAAGAAAGAACAACACGACTATCTGGAACTAGAGAAACATATGCGTTCAATTTGGGCTGTACGGACTGAGCCATTTCTAAGCTCTGCTGCTAGTAACTCAGCCGAAAGCCAGGCTATATTTATGCTTCTTTCCCAGGTCTGAGATTCCACAGAAATTCGCAATTTGGCGTGTGTAAGTCAAAACGTGAAACTGAAGTGTGTTCTGAATCTCAAAATGTATGCTGCCACATTCCTCAAGAGCCGATTAACATGGAGTTTCCATGCTGCCTGTATATCATCATTAATTTCGCTGAGGGAAGAGAATCTTAAATACACTTTCACTTGAAAAGTGACTTGTTGAGACAGAACTTCCTTCGCACTGTTAGCTAAGGTTTAACGTTTATGCCTAATACACACTGTTATTATATTTTCAGCATTAAAACAAATTGAAATCGACGCCCGCCTACAGAATGGTGACATGATCATAGGTTAGACAGAAATAGGCTACTAACTTCAAGCAGAGTGAAAGTCCAAAAAGTTGCCTCCAAAAACATAGCAAAAAAAAAAAGATAATTCAACACAAAGTGAGTGTACAAGCCTCTGGTCATAAACAGCCTCTGATAGGAGACAGTGGGTGACAGAGCAGATTCACAGATGATAATATTTAAAAGATATTAAAACCAGCTTCAGGAATACTTTTCATTCATTTGGATTTCAGTTTTTTTAAGCTGACATGTTAATTCATTCTGGAGTGCAGGAATCACCAAGGTGACGAAGAATGAAGTCAACTTAATGATAGTCAATAAAGCATCGTATGTTTGAAGCAGTCAGATGTTTGAGAGTTGATATCAAATGACAAATAAATTTGATAGTAGTGCAATTAATAAATGACTAAATTAGTTCCTCATGATTTAACTCCAGCTGTGTAATAATAAAATTTGCAATATCAAATCATGGTCCATTTATGCAAAGACTTGGTTTTGCTTCTATCTGGTATAAAAAAAAATTGTGATGAAAGATAACAGAAAATATTACTTTTCAACTGAAAAAAGAAAATCTGTATTTAAAACAGGTTTCAGATTGTTATTGTTTGTTTGTTTCCAGGCATTTCTTGGCATTTTTATGCAAATCAAGATTCATTTTGTTAAGATGTGAAAGTCCCAAAGTGGATAATTTCACACAGATTTGTTATTCAAATGTTCCTTCTCTACTGCATTAAATCCAAGTACATTTAAATTCTGCTTCGTAAATACTGGAAAACTTCAATTCATTTTATTAAATCATGATGGCAAATGTCTGATATTAAATGATGTAAATAGCAGTGTATTTAAGCCTTGGGATTAGTAAGGCAATAAACTGTAAAAGATCTTGAGACAAAGGCCCATATCTTTGGTATCTCAGTGACATACAGCTGGGTGTGTGATATGAATATAGGGTATAATGTTATCCCAGTACCACATCTTAAAGATTACACCATCTTCCCTTTCAAGAATACTATAATTGGCCCTGGCTCATGTGGCTCAGAGGTTAGAGTGTCAGCTTGTGCATGCAGAATGGTGGGTTTGAATCCCTGTCAAGGGCATGTGCCTCAGTTGCAAGTTTGATCCCTAGCCCTAGTGGGGACATGTACAGGAGGCAACCAATCAATGTGTCCCTCTTACGTCGATGTTTCTTTTTTTTTCTCTCTCTCTCTCTCCCTCTCCCCTTACTCTCTAAGGATCAATGGAAAACGTGTGGGGCAGCCAGGTAGAGCTGAAGATGTTGGGACACGGGATCTAAACAATCTAATTTTTCATCCCAGCATCAATCATGCCCCAATGCGTGACATGGAGAAAAACAACTGAATCTCACATCTTTCTTTCTGCTGTAAATGCAATAATAACTGGTATGGCAGCAGAGCCAAGAGTAATGAGAGGAGATATTGGTTTCAAAGCTCTACCACTTATTTGAGAGAAGCACACTAATTCAATTCTCTGAGCATCACTTATTTATGCACAAAACGAATGTAAGAAAACCTACCTCAGATTTTGTAAGAATTAAATGAGGTACTCAGCATATAGTAGATATTAAAGCTATTGTTGTAATTAGTGCTGTGTTCTTATTAGTCCACTGTACTGTTGTTTAGAACATTACATTTGATAGCACTTTGAAAAATAAGATAAAATCCTGTCCTTCATAATTTTGATCAAATTATATCTTGAGATATTTTTACTGATTTCAGAGGAAGGGAGAGGGAGAAAGAGATAGAAACATCAATGATGAGAGAAAATCATTGACTTGGCTGCCTTACTGAGGATCGAGTTCACAACTTGGGCATGAGCCCTGACAAGGAATCAAACCAGGGACCTCTTGGTTCATGGATCTATGCTCAACCACTGAGCCATACCAGCTGGACCTGATCAAATTATTAATGAGATTTTTTTTTTTTTTTTAGGAAGAGAAAATGCTGGATACTGGATAAAAACAGAGATAAGGAAAAAGATAAATATTAGCTATGTGACAAAGTGAAATATGCCAACCAAGGATATAGAAAAACTAGAAAGGTAATTTAGAATCAAGTTCCAAGATTGACCCAGGAAAAAACACAACAGATTGCAGGTGACCTCAGCAGTTGCTAACAGCATGCAGAGTGAGGACACAGTTCTAAAATATAGGCCTTTCGTTAATAACAAGGTGCCATGCAAAAGAGGACTTCCTACTAGATGCCAACCCAAGAAAGGTATTTTAACAATACAAACTGGAAAAGCCCATTTACATATAAAGCGAGTGGTATAACCCCAGATCACAGTAAGGAAGCACGGAGAATGGAAGGACTGTGGAAATGATGAGGAAGAGGAAGAGAGCAGTACCTTGGCATCTTTTATTGCCATTTAGCTGGAAGCCATCTGGACAAGTACAATCGTAGGATCCTTTGGTGTTGATGCAGTCTCCTCCCTGGCAAACGCTATTGTCTTCCAAGCATTCATTGATATCTGCAAATCAATTTAAGAATTTTAAAGATTAAATAAATTATACCTTAAGCAAGTAGGTATTTCCCCTTACATTTACACAGAAAAATCACATACATGTATATTTTTTACATCACTCATAACACATGTTTTGAAATGAGTGACAAGCTTTTTAACTTCAAGAGTTTTTTAAAAAATAAAGCATTTTTTTTAATTTAACTTTGAATAATATAGAATCTGATGTTTTAACATCAAATGAAATTAATTGGAAGGGGAAAAATCAAAATTCTGTAACAAAGAGTAATTTACTTGGCTATATTCTCGGTGATGACAGAGAATAAAAAGCATTCCTTAAATACATACTATTAAGAATATCTTAAGCATCTATTTTTACATGATGCTGTATTATGCATTACAGGAAAAATTTAAAAGTATCTGGCATGGTCCCTGCCCCTAATGAGAAAGGACTGTTCAAAAAAAAAATTTGTAGTAATAAGCACATGAAACATTAAATTGTCTTGGAAGTCCAAAATAACTTAACATAAAGATTGTCAAAAAATGTAATTATTTAACAAAAGAATAGTAACAACTTCAGGTGTCATGTGAATTTAGAGAAGAGATGTCAAGGTCAAAAGAGGGCTGGCTGTAGCAAAAGGAATGTCCGTGGAGTCTTGACAGCAGTCTGATGTCACAAACAGGTTGGAGGCTGCCTGGGGTTTTGAATATATATATATATATATATATATATATATATATATATATATATATATTCAAATATATTTTGACTCAAATACAAGCAAAAATTTATTTAGAAATTCACAGGGTTAAAATTATATATTTATAGGATATATGCAACTAAAAATGGTTTACATGCCCATTACTCAGTTTTTTACTGTAAGCATGTGAAACAATTAAGAAATCTGCGCCCCCCCTCCCCCGCCCCTCATAGCATGATCACAGGGCAGGACTTTCCAGAGGGCTGTTCAGTACCACACTCACTCCCAGTCTGAACTCATTATCCCTAACACACGCCATGCGTCCCTCTTCCCTTGAATAGTATAGAGGATTTAATATGATTAGTAGTGAAGAAAGCTAAGGGACTAAACCGTCTTTGTTTTCTCAGATTTTGGCATATTATGGCATTTCTTGCAAATAACTGTGATCACTGCTAAACTATATGAGAAGCTCCAGGAGGAAGTGAATACGGAGACTGTGGGAGCCTAGTTCTCACTGGCTGGTTCAAAACATGGAGGCGCCAAATTAAGTTTTCTCCACAGAACCCAATCAACCAATTAACTGGCTTCTGTACCAGTCACCGGGGAAATAAAAGAGAAATAAGAAATATAAGAGAAATAAGCACCTTATCAAAGTACAAACAAATTATATTAGGAGGTTCACCCAGATTTAGAGTGTTTCCAAATACTGATCCTAAAACAAAAAATACGGCTGATGTGACCTTTTCACCAATTAAGTGGGTTGTCACTTTTCTTTAATGTGTTTTCCCAACTTCACTGAAGTATAATTACATACAATAGATACACCTAGTTTTAAAGAGTTTTGACAAATCCAGACACATTCTTCTGACCACTCTCATAACCTAGGTGTAGGCATTTTACCTACCTATCATCTACTGTTATCTCCCTCACTAGATGTAAACTCCATGAGGGCAGGAACTTTTGTCTTTTTGGTTCATTGCTCTATATTCTGTGCTTACAATGAATATTGTTGAACCAATGTATAAAATAAATGATTCTGACAAGGACAGAAATCACTTCTTCCCACCATTTTTTTTAATTTGGTCCATAAAGACCAAGCATTTGTTTGGTCAAACTAGAGATAGCATCTAGGGCTCAGTTGTTTCAGCTCCAGGACCAGAAAAGCAGCAAGACCAGGAGACACCATGGCTGCCATCAGGGCCAGCTGTGATGACTAATGACCCTCTGCCCTGCTGCTGACCAATCAGT
The DNA here is from genome assembly GCF_014108245.1 of Pipistrellus kuhlii. Classification (NCBI taxonomy): domain Eukaryota; kingdom Metazoa; phylum Chordata; class Mammalia; order Chiroptera; family Vespertilionidae; genus Pipistrellus; species Pipistrellus kuhlii. The sequence goes on from NW_023425438.1 coordinate 9,213,037, forward strand.
GAAGACCATAATCCTGAAGGACACCCAGCTGATGACTATTTTGTAACCGAAGGGCCACAAGAAGTCAGAGTAAATCAGGAATCTTTGTCTTGGGCTTCGTAAGGGATTAGAAGGGAGGAACCCCAGTGAGGGCTGGGGAAGGTGCTGAGATAGGCGTGGAGGCAGACCCTGTGCCTGGGAGGGGAACAAGTCGGAGGCAGGGCGTTGAAAGGTTGGGACACCTGGACCTCCAATAACCAGGACCACCGAGCTAACCCCATCAGGTTAGTAGAAAGTGGCTGCTGAGTGTGGTAGAGAAAAACTACACATGTAAATATAAAAGCCAACAAGATGGATGGCTCTTCTTCCCGCAGCTGTGAGTGGCATGAAAACCATCACAGCTCAGTCAATTATAGCTAAATACACTGGGAGGGTTGGAAGCAGTGCTGGATGGGAATTATCAGGCGGGAGCACTAATAGAGTTTCAGAGGGAGCTCTGACTTAGCTGGATGGACTCCAGTCCTATTTATAATCTAGAACAGTGGGAAAACGAGCCCTGACTTGATGAAAAAAAAAAAAAAGAATTGATAATATATTCCAAAAGAAGCTTTCTCATGGAACAGAATATAATCATATATATTAATAATGATGAGGAAGTTGGCTAACCAGTTTTTGTTTGGCTTTTCACGCAATGGATGTTTTTAGAAAAAATATCCTGAACTTCTGAAAAGTGGTTATGCCTTATAACAGCCCACAGAAAGGTACATGCCCTTGGATGAGACCCATTATTACCCAAAACTTAATCCATGGCTTAGTCAACCTGTTGGCCAGGCCAGGATCAGGGCAGGGGGGGTTCAGGTCCCAGCATGTGCCATGGCACTAACTTCACAACAGGTTCCCCTGGCTGGCTCCCCCCAACAAGGGTGCCTCTCCCACCCTGAAACAGCACTATGTTGGATTATGAACATTTACCCATATGGTAGAGTTGCCCAAACACACTCTTTCCCACAAAGTTTATTAGATTGACTTGTCACGTGTTTGACCCTCTGCCTGGTTTTCAATCGTTGATTACAACTTTTCACGGCTGTCGTCAGGCCTTGGAAGAACATTAGAACATTATCGTCAGGAGCAGTCCTCACCTTCACAGTGGTCCCCAAGGGCGGATGCTCTGTAGCCCTGGTCACACACACAGCGGAAGGAGCCCTCCGTGTTCCTGCACTGCCCATTGGTGCAGAGATGCCGGTGCTGGCATTCGTCAATATCTGTGAGCAGGGGAGGGAAAAGAACCTGCAGAAGGGATGCTTTCAAAATACTTTTATCCTGGCTACTGTGGCTAGTGGTTGAGCATCAGCCTATGAACCAGCAGATCACCATTCGATTCCCAGTCAGGGCACACGCCCACGCTGTGGGCCCGATCCCCAGTAGGGGGCAGCCAATTGATTATCTCTTTCATCATTGATGTTTCTATCTCTCCCTCTTCCTTCCTTTCTGGAATCAATTAAAAAAAACATATTACAAGATACTTTCAATCATCTAGGCAAAGGAAGTACTAGTCTATAAGTTAGGTGGCTAATAGTGAACTTAGATTTGATTTTTCGTTATGTGAATGAAACACTCCTCTACTAAAAAGCTATTTATCCCCCAACAGGGAGAAATCCAGGTAAATTTACAATTTTAATCAACGTGGTAAGAGCCTGTACATATGAATCCCACTGTTCACTGGTGCCTGGTAAATATGTTACTGGAGTTTATAAGCCTTTACTAAATATCTTAGCTTTCTTTTACAGGTTCAACTATGACACTCTGTGATAGTCTAGAGCAGTGGTCGGCAAACGCATTAGTCCACAGAGCCAAATAGCAACAGTACCACGATTGAAATTTCTTTTGAGGGCCAAATTTTTTAAACTTAAACTTCTAATAAAGCCACTTCTTCAAAATAGACTCGCCCAGGCCGTGGTATTTTGTGGAAGAGCCACTCAACGGGCCAAAGAGCTGCATGTGGCTCGTAAGCCACGGTTGGCTGACCCCTGGTCTAGAGAGTTGCACACTGCAGGCCACTCCCTATCACTGTAAATGAGATTTTATTGGAAACGAGTACCTCAGATTCATTTACTACCCGAAAGTGATTTTCTGTATTGAGTTCAATTAAATTTCTTTTAAGTCTAAGGTCAAACCTTGTGAGGTCCAAACTCCTCACTATCACCTGTAGGAACAGGACATATTTCACAAACTCGATCCCTGAGTAGAAGAGGGACACTATGGCAGTCTTGTTGAAAAGTCTTCTTCAGTGATTTTTTTTTAAAGGAAAAATTTTATAAAGCCGAGTACAGATAAAAGTTAAGATCATTAACATTCCATAGCGCATACCAGACTGATATAATGACCTTCTAATTGCAGGATTCCTAGTGTGCACGACTTTCAAATGAATTCAACCGACATTCATTTTTCTTACTAATACGAATGCCCCACCCTTTGATCACTAATTACCTATTTTTCAAATTTAAATATTTTTCCATCCTGTTTCATTAACCTTCCTGACGTGAGTGTAAGTTTCTTGCTTCCTGTCTCTAGGAAGCCATCATTGATGCGGTGCCTCAGTTTCCCCAGGGCACTTTTTTCAGGCCAGGGGTCTCGGGCTAAAACCACAGGAGCTCACGTTGCCACTAGCCTACCTTCACACTGGTCTTTCGCTGCTGACAGCTGGTAGCCCTGCCCGCAGGTACACTGGAAGGACCCCTCGGTGTTTTTGCACTGCCCGTGCATGCAGAGATTCCCTTGCTGACATTCATCAATATCTGTAATCACAAATAATGAGCATGGTTTGACATATCTAGAAGATCCATCTCGCTCAACTCTGAGACGAAACTAAGTCACTGCCCACAGGGCACTCCATTCCCAGGCGGGCCCTTCCGGGCATGACCCCCAATCACAAAAATTTTCTATGATAAAGAGAAAGGGAAATGGAATGTTCTCTACAGTACACTCTGGGGCTAATATTACAAAAATAGTAATACTTCCTATAGGAGACCCTCTAAATCTTAGTGTGATTCAGCTCACTAATGTTCCTCATATCAACCTCAGCAGCTAAACTATGGAATGGGAAAAGTTACAAATAGACAATAAGGTCGTGAGCAAGTTAAAGCTACTTTTAATATAACCTGAAACCCTTTGCCATCTCTCTGCCATACTTGGGCTACAGCAGAAATATAGATGAAATATTTGAGAGCTGAAAACAGAACCTCAAGCACAAAACAGTGACAACTGTCAGCATGTAGAAATTTCAGGAAAGAAGGCTGAGTTAAGACTCTACCAAGAATTGTAAAAACAAAACCATATTGAAGGCAGTAATGGGGAGAAATAAACATTTCTCCTGTATTTAGAAGCTGAAAAAGTAAAACATCAAACAATTGTGTTAAAAGATACTGAACTTATTTACTTATTTGGGGGAAAGGAAGAAGAGAGGGAGAGAGAAGGAAAGATGAAGAGAGAGGGAGAGCGAGAACGAGAGTGAGAATGAGAGCGAGAGCGAGAGAGAGCGAGAGAGAGAGAGGGGGGGGGAGCATTGATATGAGAGAAGAGTGACTCATTGATTGATTACCAGGGATCAACCTGCAACCCAGGAATGTGTCCGACCCAGAATCAAACCTGGCACCCTTTGGTGCTCGGTCCAACACTCTAACCACAGAACTTAATTTAAAAGAAACCAGGAAAGCCACATGAAATGATGGTGGTATTTTGATGGCTGCTGGATTATCAAAAGAGAAAGTGGTGAGAATTTTTTAAATGCCTTGATTAAATGGTTTGATTTCTTTTGAGGAAACCAAGCCCTGGCAATCAATGTCTGACTATTGCTTTCTTCCAAAAATATCCTACTTACAATGCCTCTAAAATTTTTCCCCAAGAGATCCATCCTTCCCCCTAAGTTTTATGGACATTTACCTGTTTCCTGAGCAAAGATGCATTTCTTAACCTCCAGGGAGGCATTAACCTTTTGACTTTATCCTGATAAAAGCAAGGTCTCGAGTTATCAGAAGTTTCCTTAGCAAAAAGCTCACATAAACTATGAATCTAACTGTAGTTCAGGAATTTGTGGGCTTTTCCCCCCATTTAATTTTATGTAGAAATAAGTGTACTACAAACTTCTGTTTGACTTACTGTGTTATTGATCCCTTTTATTTATACATAAGTCCTGCCTGCCAACTGTTGACTACCAAGGGAGAAATTAAATCAGTGAGCTGAATTTCATTTGAAGAATTATTTTATACCTTTCCAACACTCTTCAGTCTATTAGTTTTAGGAGTGGCCGACAGCAAAGAACAACCTCCGTGGTATTTTCTGTCAGCACATTCTGTAAAATATTGGAGGTCTCTCAGTATGAAGAGACCAACAACCGCTCCTGTCGCGTGTTGGATCTCATGTAATGCCTGACAACATTTTTAGGGCCTTGGACTCTTTTTGAGTTTCTCCAAGTAGATGACAAATTAAGTATTCTCATGTGCCGAGGTCTGCCACGGAACAGACCCTCCTCCGCTCCAAGAACCGGCAGGGTAAGCCAGCCCAGACATCTCACACAAGTTCCTCTACTGGGAAGACTGTCAGGAGTGATCCATTATAAGTAATGACATACACATTTGGAGTAACTTGAGGTAACCCAGTTATCTTGAATCAGGTGTCCACTGGGTCTTTAAAATAACCCAGGGGAATAGAGGCTGTTTAGTTCTACAGATCAAAAGGCATTTTTCGTTTTTGGAGAAGGGACAAAACTCCTACACTAAAAGAAAGCTTCCTAAAAAACAGGTGCGCAGGACAAAGGTCACCTCTCTTTTGTGCCAAGTGATGAAAATAAAGTATTATTCTCTGTGAAAGATAATTAAGATAATTAATAATTTTGCACATATTCCTATGGCAACTCCAACTATCTCTAGTTATTTATAAATTTAAGATATATAGTGCTAAACTGTACAGATGCAAAGAGAGACAAAGAATGAAGCGGAAATAAATTAACACATAGGTAATGTATTTATAACCAGATAAAGGCCGTCAGTATATTTGGTGAGGTGAAGACAAAGACAATATTAGGACCATCCACAAGATGAGATTAGCAGCTTTGCTGCACTGACGGAAAAGGAAGAGATTTGTGATCTGGGAAGAATTTGACATCTGAGAGCAGATGTGGTTTGGAAAAGATTATGAAATAATTAAAGAAAAAGGATGTTATGTAATTTATTATTATAAAAAGGAAAAGTTTTGATTGATGAGTAAGGAAAACAGTGCATATATAGGTTTCTAATAAAAGATAGGGACTTTAAAAAAAATCCTCACCCGAGAATACGTTTTATTGATTTGAGAGATAGAGAAAGGGGGAGAGAAAGCAGGAGAGGGTTAGGGAAACAGAAAGAGAGAGAACATTGATGTGGGAGAAAAACATCAATCGGTTACCTCCTGTACATGCCCCAACTGGGGATCAAACCCACATCTTGGGTATGTTTTTTGTGGGGTTTTTTTAGTAGCAATTTCAATGAGATATAATTCACATACCATGCAATTCACCTATTTAAAGTATACAATTCAATGTTTTTGTATATTCACAGAGTTGTGCAACTGTACATATTATTTATAGAAACAGAAAAACTTAAATAAACAGATCTATGGTTTACAGATGCTCTGTAAAAATACACTGTCTTCCTTTGTGTACATAGCTATGGTCTGAGTAGCTCAGTGAAAATAAACCACAGGAAATGTGGGTCCCTTTCTAAGGATAGTTATACTCTAATACACCGAGTGGCCAGATTATTATGATCTCTGAATGTATAATAATCTGGCCACTCAGTGTATATCCTATATAATAAAAGGCTAATATGCAAACTGTCCCCTCCACCAGGAGTTCCACTAGCAGGCAGTCTGACCAACCGTCCATGTCCCCTTCCCCTGGTGAGGCTGGCCTGACCCCAATCCATGCATGAATTCATGCACCAGCCTCTCATACACACACACACACACACACACACACACACACACACACACACACGAGTGGCCAGATTATTATGCGTTCAGAGATCATAACCCACTCAGTATATATTCTTAATGGAAGTTCAAGCAAAACAGAGAGGTGACGACAGTACTTACCCTTGCAGTGCTTGTGGTCTGGGGTCGGAGTGTAGCCCTTGTGACACGAACACATGTAGGAGCCTTCCAGGTTGGAGCAAGTCCCATTTGTGCAGACCTTCCGCTCCAGGCACTCATCCACATCTTGAAGAACGGTGCACATCGGGAAGGGAAATGACAAAACAAACAAACAAAAGCAGACCAAAGGAAAAAGAAATAACACATGAAGAAAGTTGAATTTAGTTAGAAAAAAAAATAAGGGGCTCTTCAAAAGACCTTTAAGATAAACTTTCAAATGAACCCTCCCAAGGAAAAAAAGCTCTGGTGTGAGCTGCTTACATGATGGTGCTATGCCTTAATTTACTTCCTACAAAGTAACTGACAAGAGCAACCACACATGCTGTATGAATGAATTCAACGGAAGACAGGGGAGCAGAAGAGAGAGTGGTTTGGAGCAACATCTCCTACAAAAGAACATGTTTCAAGGAATCAAAGGGGCATCTAGCTCTACTTGGAGAACTGAGCTCAGTAAGAGGTGAGGACTCACAGGAGCAAAACCTAGGATGGGGGACCCCAGTGAAACCTCAAGAAAAAGTAGACTAGGTGAAAAAAACTCTAATAAAACCAACATCATAAAAACAGTTCGGGGACAAATGTAAGGCCATTGGGGCAGTCAGAAGGTACGTTGTAGGCTAAAAAGGCAGACAACAGCTAATCTTTATCAAGCACTTACTGGATGCAGGTACTAAAGGCTTTACCTATATTATCTCATTTAATCCTAACAAAACTCAGCTATCCACTGTCTAGAGAGGAAGGAACCATGACTTAGAGACACCCAATAGGTGTCTAGGCCACACAGGTAGAACGTGGTGGCTCTGAGATTGGAATCCAGTCAGTGTTAACCCCGAAGCACGCCCTTCTATCCTGACGGTAAGTTTCTGTCGTGGGCAGAGTTAAGTCTGGTGATAGGAACAGAGAGAGATGTTTATGTTTATGTTGGTTTTTCTTTTTTACAAAAATACTCATCTAAGTGTCCACTGATTTCATTCAATGAAATAAAGCATTCATTAAGCTCCTGAGAACATTATTAATTAAAAAAGAAAAATTGGAGTTCTGAGCCCCATTTGAATGCCCCAGGGTAAATCCACTGTAGGTTGTAGTGGGAAGACATAATGTGGCATAAATAACCAAAACCTGAAAGGAAAAACAAAGCCCAAAGTGCTAGCAGTGTGTACACACACACACACACACACAGCATCGCAGTTCAGGCTTAATTGTAAAGCAGTCCGTCCCTGAATCAGTGAATCTTAACGCTAAGGCAGACAGACAATAAGGAGGAAAAGGCTCCTGACTTCACCCACTTCCCTTGACCATGCTCACTGCGAAGGCAAAACAGCTTTCTACCCTTTTAATGTTCTTAACGTTAACAGACAAGAGAGTCACGGACACATCGGCCACATTTCCGGTCAGCAATCCAGAATTCAGAGTGCATTCCTGTGCCCCATGTTTCATTCAAGCTGTAATCTACCTTTCTTACAGTAGAGCTTAGAAATAAAGTGCTAGCAAAATACAATAAGGAAAGGGGAGTCTGTGAGCAAAGGCGGGTTCCACATGCCTACAGACAACAGCCAAGCCATTGGCACTGCTCAGGTGGCTGTGCCCGCTCTCACACAACCACCGATCGTGGTGAACCGACTCCTCCTATCACAGCAAGAACCACACCTCCAGGCTGACACATGCTCCGTCCTTCTGTCTGTCCCTCCGTCCGTCCATCCCACCTGTGTGGGAATCCACCTTTGTGCACACAGCAGGCAAATGGCTTGGAAGAAGCCAAGCCCCAAAGCCAAAGTAAACAACGGGACAGAATGAGCCTTGACACTAAGCATGGCCGTTCCTGACAGCAGCGAGAAAGTGTCAACTGTAGCATCTGGTTTGCTTGAGAAAATGGTAACAAGCTGAAAAATGTACGGCTCGCTCTCTCTCATTATTCATGCACCAGGGAATGTGACTTACAGGGCTGGAGAACGTAATAGCAAAATCAGTTCAAGACCGTATTTCTCTGAAGTGAACAGGCATTGCCGATGACTATTCATGAGGTCTTTATAAACGCTCCACTTTGTCAGGTGACTACCATGATTAACTACGAAGCAGGATGCCTTGAAATGCCTAGGGCATTCTGATGTGTTTATTCTTCACTTATTACAGACATAATTGCATGGAGCTAGAATCCTTGCAAGTCAATCATTCACATGGAGACAGAGCAGTTTGGATTCAATGAGTATTTGGACCTATGGAGCTCATGCCCTTGGGGAAATAACTATATAGTAAAATATTATAAAAGTACCTCTACATGGGGTCAAAAGGTACAAACTTCCAGCTATAAAATAAGTTGAGTCAGCCCTAGCTAGTTTGGCTCGGTGGAGAGAGCATTGGCCTGCGAACTGAAGGGTCCATGGTTCAATTCTGGTCAAAGGCACATGCCTGGGCTGCGGACTTGATCCCCAGTAGGGGGCGTGCAGGAGACAGCTGATCAATGATTCTTTCTCATCACTGATGTTTCTATCTTTCCTTCTCCCTTTCCCTCTGAAATCAATAAGACTATATTTTAAAAATAAATAAAATAAATAGGTCCTGGATATGTCATCCACAGTATGGTGACAGAGTTAGAAGTACTGAATTGCGTATTTGAAAACTGTAGAGAGTAGATCTGACTAATAAAAGTAACTTACCAGAAGGGAAAAAAAAAGAAATGAATTTGTAACTATGTACAGTGACACATGGTAGCTAGACTTACTGTGGTGAGCATTTTGCAATGTAAACAAATATTGAATCATGATGTCGTACATATGAAACTAATGTTACATTATATGTCAATTGTACCTCAATTAAAAAAGAATCTCTGTAGAGAAGACATATATCTAGAGGGGGCCTCACTTGGTGGATGTAAAATAAACTCAGTGTTATATCTTTAGCCCAGATCTGTTTCCGAAACTGCAGATCCCTACATCTAGCAGATCAGTCTACGAGACAGCTCCACCTGAGGTCCTACAGGCACCTCTGAATCTTCGCAGCCCAAACTGACCTTCCCCACTGCCTCTTCTTTATGCTGTCTCCCATGACAGTACACGGTGCCACTACCCACTCAACTACCCGTGTCAGAAACATGGACATCATCCTTTCTAGATTTCTTACACTTATTACCAAGTCCTATCAATCCTATCTTTCCAAATATCTCTCAAATATGCTCATTTCCTTTTCCTCCCTATTCTAGCATTCTCTCCCACATGTATCACTTCCACGGCCTTTTATTTCTCTATTTCCAATCTTGCCCTCTTCTAACGTTACCCCACCTACAGCCAGATTAACCTTTCTACAACACAGATCCAACCAATGGTTGTTCCTCTACTTTACAAATCTTCAGAGGTTCCCAGTGTTCTTCAGTTCTGTCAAGGACACAAACTCGTGGGGTCTAGAGAGGCATGGACAGAAGGGCCGGTCCCCACAATCCTTGGGAAACAAGGTGGTCCCTGCCCACCTCAGCACCCATCACTCACAGCCCTTTACCCCCTACCACAGAGGGAGATGGTAACGTCTACTATAGTGGAGATCAAAACTCACCTAACTCTAAGAGTACGGTCTTATAAAAGAGCCACATTCCCCAAATTCTTATACTGCATATACATTATGAGTTCAAAAGGGAAGTTTATCATGAAAAACACTGTGTCCACCAAAAAAGTGGCTTCCAGAAAGAATTACCAATGGGCTTTTGGGACAAAATTTGGCATTTGCCATTCAATGAATGAATTAAAACCTCCCGCAGTAAGGAAGTTGTCAGCATTTATGACACCAGCACTTAATAGATATGATAGTTCAAAAGTTTATGAATTCTTCTCACTATTCTATGGCCCAACCCCAATGGATCCCTCTCATCTATAATCCCCTGACAGACTGTAACAAATGGCGTGTTGAAACCAGAAATGCCACGCCTGGAGCAGCTCCCAACCTACTCTTCTCTAATCACTCTCCCGGAAGCAGCACTCAAGACAGTCTGGCATGGTTTGCCCTGACTGAACCCTGGCTGGTTCTTATGATCATCACTCTCATTTAAAAGTGCTTCACCTCATCACCTGAATCCTCGAGTCTACAGTTCTTTGTTAAGATCAATTTGAAGTTCATGGGTCATTAGCTCCTGACTCCACCTTCTTTCCTCTTTAGGGGGAAATGAGGACATTAATCTCTCTCCAGCTCTCTGGCAACTTTCCACCCTCAACCATGTCACAAAGATGATTCCCAGCTGGCCAGCAATCCCACTTGCAATTCTCTCTCTGCCTTGGGATGTACTTCATCTGAGTTAGGCACTCTTCTGAGATTTCCCTTGCTAATATCCTGGGAACACACCACACTACCTGGTGGGCCTGACTTTTAAAGTTGCAAAGGGTTTCCAGTGGCTGATTTTACACCAGTCAGCCCAAGGCTGAGCTGAACACCCCTCACCTTGCCTCCCCTGCCTCCGCAGCCCTGCCACTTCACTTAGCTCCTTGGGGTGGGTCAGGACTGGTTCCAGCAACCATTGGCCTGCATTACTCCCTATACTTTCAAGGAGGTGAACTTGTCCACACTGTGAACCAGGCATTTTTCAGAATCCATTCGGCCTCATTTAATTCCTTAGTGACCAATGTGGACTTCATGAGTGGGCATATTTGATATGGGGGGTGTGGGAGGGTGGAAACATTCTGTCACTACAGCTACATAAAAGGCTAGGATTACTCCTTGCCCCAAACGTGCTATTACTTCAATGATCCCTGAACTATTCTTCACACACAGTCTTTTACACTAAAGATGATAAGAGAACATACTGGACAAAAACACATACTTGACAAATGAGAGACAAATGCTGGGTGGGCCAGTGTGATCCAACAACCTCAAGAGCACTTACGGTACAGTCAGTCCTCAGGGACTCAGACCTGCTGTCAGTTCTGACCAAGTTATGCAGTAGCAGAGCTGTCTACAAAAATGTATGGTCCTCGAAGACGCATCACTGCTTTTCAGAATTGGAAACCAGCCAAGGCTATGCACATCCCAAGTAAAAAGCCAAGGATAGCCTGAGAAGATCAATTCCACTAATCCCTCCAAACCACTGGCTTCTCGAGTTACCTTCCCCAAAGCACATGTGTCTTTCAGCAAAACTCAACTGAGCTATCTATGGGACAGGTCTGACATCCCCGACTCTAGCATCCCCCAGCCATTACTGTTACATCAAGCAAGGGACAACTCCAGCCCACACGGATGTCTCCTTTCTATGAACTCTCCTTTCCTTGTTATGTTAATGATGTTGTTTTGTTCTTGAGTTTTCTTGAGTGCTCATGAGAGGGACAGGAGATACTGTGTATCGGTAGAACAAAACACAAAGATTGTTTTTGGAGAAAGAGGGTCTGGGAACTGGTCCTAGCCCTGCCACTTCTTACCTCTGACCTTGATCAGGCCTATTAACCTATTTGGGAGTCAGTTTCTCTATCTGTGCTACAGGGGTGATTGCCAGGAGAAACAAATGAAGCCCTTTGTGAACTACATAAAGCGAGGTGTTTTTGTTGTTATTCTCACACAGGCATGTTTCCTTCATAAAAGTATTTTTGTGTGTTTTTTTATTGAGTTGTAATTAACATATGGCATTGTGTAAGTTTAAGTGATGTGTTGATACCTTACCTGTTGTGAAATAGTAGCATTAGCTAACACGTCATAACAATTAAGATCTAGTCTCTCTGAATTTTATAATGCGGTGCTGCTGTCTCCAATCACCATGCTGTGCATTAGGTCTCCGGAAAGTACTTACAAAGAGTTTCAAGTTTAAAAATCCCTCCCCTCAGCCCCAGGTAACCACATTCAGTTTTATTTTGCTTTTTTACAATTTCGAATCTTCTCTGGCACCTGGCAGACAAATAGGTGCTCAATAACAACTTGCTGACTGATTAGATTCCTTTAGCATATAATGATTTAGGAGTAAGTCGGATGTTGACATTTTATAATGTCCACAACAGGTAGATGGTAAACTCAGCTGCCATCTTGTATGTATTTCAGGACAAGGAAGAAAAAAGGGAGGGTACTGGAGTTGGGAAAGAAGAATTCTAACACTGACTGAGTCCTTCTTTATGTCAAACACCTTACTAAGCTCTTTATATGGCTCACCTAATTCTGACAATAAACCCTATGAAAAAAGTATTTCAATTCCTGTTTTACAGATATTAAAACCAAGCTTCAGAGTGGTCACATGGTCCCAAATCTGCCTAAATTCACGGAAATGTGATCATTATGTCAGAGATACTGGCAAGTACCTTTCAACAATGAAATATTAGAGAATTTCCTTTGGGAAATAATCTAGTTGGGTTGGAATCAGGATAGTTCTCCGGGAGTCAAGAGAAACCTATACATTGAGTACCTGTCAGGCTGGCTCTCCTCAAGAAAAGTCCTGGTTGGAGCAGCCAGTTGGAAGCAGACAGAACTCAAGGTGTTAAAATAGTCATTATAGGCAGGGATCAAATGGGCAACAACTCCAGGCTGAATGTGAGGTCCAAGGAATACAGTGTTGAATGAGGAAAGTGGCTCTCAAGAGAGAACCAAAATCCACAGCTTGAAAGAAGATGCTACATTAACAGAGGTGCCAACAAGAGTTGCCAGAAAATATTGAGGGACAGACATTTTGAGAGTAGACAATAAACTATTGAGAATGAAGGACTACGTGCCCTGGGCACTAGAAAAGTGTGTTCCCTGTGACAACACCTGCTGACGTTTTACCTGTTTCTGCCCCCGAACAATTTCTGTCCTAATTCATCAATCAAGGAGAAGCATCAATCAGTAAGACCCGGTATACATGGCCTGAAGACAAACAGACCACCAATGGTTTCTGCAGGTCTACTGTTTAGCTAGTGAAAGAATCAGAAAGTGTAACTGGCATCCAATCCCTGCAGACTACAAGGGTCAAAAAAGCAATTCTTAGTTCCCAATTAAACCATTTCAAATAAAAATGAGCCACATCAGAATAAAGATGGGCAGAGTACCAAAAAAAAGCAAACACCAAGCATAATGTCAAATAAAGGTACTATTCTGTACAACACTGCACAAGTGTAATCACACAATTTTAAAATATGAGTGAGTGAGTGAGTGAATGGAGGATAGTAGAAGAAGGAGGCTACAAGACATATGGCACAGAACAGTCCTGTGAAGTAGTAATTATTTCTACAGGTGATCACCCGCAAATGCCAAGTGTAGAGCTTTTCTTCAAACAGCGGGATCTGGTAATTTTTTACTCTTTTCATACATTAAGATTTGGGCAATAAAAGTCTCATCAATGTATCCCAAATTATCTGAACTAGCAGGATATAAAATGCCACTACTCACAAATAACTGTTAGAAACAAAAGCAAATGATTAATGAAGAATACCTTGTAAATGACTGATCTCTGACCACCCCAGAAACTGTAACCTTCGCTCCTCTCTCTTACGCTGCTTTCCTTCCCTTCATGGCACTCATCATCCCTGACACACCATCTACTTCTCATTGCTGGCTCACTTATCTGTAAGCACAGTGGCTCTAGAGCAGAAGTGCAATGCGAGGAGGGAATTTATGTTGTTCACTCTCCATCCCCAATGTCTACAGAAATACCTGGCTCATAGCAGGCACTCAATTGTTAAATGAACGAATACATATAGCTCAAGTTGTGTTACCCATGAGCTCAACGCAAAGGTAAGATTAAGTAAGGACTACACCTTCTGGAAAGTATTTTGGGAGTCTCACAAGTACAAAGGTGAGAACTAAACTCCACAAAGGAACAGAGACAAAGAGTTGTGGCTGGGTATTCCTGAGCACTGTCAGAGTTTAGCAGAAAAATCCAATCCATTCATTGGCTCAACGTGAACAGAAATGTTTATTGCAATATCTTTCTGCTTTCTGTCACTTTTCAACATTTGAAAGTTCTACTGCCATAAAAAAAAGTCATGATGGAAAATCCATTTTGATATCATCTGCAAAAGCCCTCATGAGGACTTTAGAATGAGCACAAGTCCAGCTGAGCAATGGATGGAACTGCAATTATACCACAGAGAAGCTTAATCTATAGATGACAAAGAGCCCAACATTTGACCCAGAACAGAAGGAAAAATATGCTGCCTATTTTTAGTAGGAGATACATGACCTCCAGAATGCAAAAATGAAAGCTATTCCTTAGAACAAAGTGGGTGACTTTGGTTGAGTAGCACAGTGACTTAACGTGTCTGCGTATGATTCTACTAACCTGGCTGGCAAAGTGAAATTATTATTATTATTTTTTAAATATATTTTATTGATTTTTACAGAGAGGAAGGGAGAGAGATAGAGAGCTAGAAACGTCGATGAGAGAGAAACATCAACCAGCTGCCTCTTGCACACCCCCCACTGGGGATGTGCCTGCAACCAATGTACATGCCCTTGATCGGAATCGAACCCGGGACCCTTCAGTCCGTAGACTGACGCTCTACCGCTGAGCCAAACCGGTTTCGGCAAAGTGAAATTATTTTTAAATGAGGTGCCATGTTTCTGTCACTACCACCGGAGCAAAGTGGTCACAATTAGATTGATTGTATACATCTAGGTATGAGAAGTCATTTATTATTATTACTATCCAACGTAGATAAATGCATTTATATTGAAGAGCAATCACTTGCCAATTTGGTAAGTCGCATTCCATTAGCAAATTCATGAATCAGGGCTGTGTTTATATCACCACTTAGCTATGTAAGGTAAAGTTCAGGATCTGCTCTCAGGTTATAATATCCATCAGGATGTGGAAATGAGAGTATGAATGGAACCTTCATAGACAACTATAAAATGTATGCCAGATGGGAAAATTAAAACCAAATGCACTTTCTGACCAACACAGACTACAAAATATTATCAAATAAGCAATTAATGAAAAAAATCTTTTCTTCTCCCCAAAGATCAACATCTCACAGTTCCAATGACAGACACTCTTGGGATGGGCATGAGGCTTAGGGTTTGGGGCCACCTGCACCAGGTGCAGCTCCTGCTGCCTGATGCTGAGTCCAAAGCTTTGAAATGGAGAGTGTTTTTGCCAGGCCTACCTATAACACACTTTCCAAAGTACCTAAGTGTCTTCCCAAAATTGCAGAAGTAGGCCAACATTTTTAACAGACCCAGAAGGTCTGGCGTGTTCTACCCCTCAACTTGCAGCAAATCTTTCCTTGATTTCTGTCCTTCAGCCACACTGTCCACTCAGATACTGGAACATGACCACCTCTTTCTAGAAGCCCCAGGCATATGCTGCTTCCTATGTCCAAAATCTTCTCCCTCCCATCACCTTCCACCAGTTAAAGATTAACTCAAGGATTTTCCTAGAGGCAACTCATTGTAGCACAGGCTCTTTGAGCATCGCAGAACCATCCCTTCCTAGCACTTGTATCAGCTGTGCATTGGCACTGATTTATGAGATATCTGGGTGGGTACCCATCTCCCCCACCGGAAAGGAAGTTCCATGAAAAAAGCACCCTTCTTTTTGGACCTTTGATGTACCCTGGCACTCAGTACAACTCTGAGCATATAGAGTAAGTTGTCCAGCATTTGTGAAAGGGAGGATAGAGGAATGAATGAAAGAAAAGTCCAGGGTTTGGCATGGAGTGCAAAAGAGTTCAATTTTTTAGGAAAAGACCATATGGTAGACAGAAACACCAAGGAAAGCCATGAAAGGAGACAGTTAGGGAGAGCACGTGTAATTAGAACCGAAGCAAGTGTATCGGATCTCCCTTGGTGCCTGATGTAGGCACTATTTATTAAATACTTAAATGAATAATTGTATTGTAAAAGGGACATTGAGAAATCAATCAAGATTTCCCTTTCTGCATCTGCTATTTCCGCTGCAAGTTTGTGTTTGTACGTTTCCTAATTTTTTGTGGTCTCTGACAGCTTCTTCATATGCCTTTTCTCACTTTTTAAGTATTTTGCTTTCTACCGTTCTCCCTGTGGTGATTATTTTATTTAGTTATTTAACACATCAGGTAACAATGTGTTTCCACCAGAATTATTTGTTGCATGCAAAAATCCCACATTTCTCATGCCAACTCACTTCCTTATTTTCTCCATAGTTAAAACTTACTTAGAACTTTTCTTTGAAGTTGCCTTAGAATAATTTTTTGTTACATTCCATATGTGTATGTGTGTGTGTAGTTATTTGTATTTTATTTTGAAACAGGGCTCATTTGGCATTACACTACTCTGTTGGGAAACAGACCAGACAGATGAAATCTATACTAATAAAAGAGAAAGATGCAAATTGACCGTACCTTCATGACATCCACCAGCCAATCAGAAGTGAGTGTGCAAATTAACCCAAAAATGATGGGTTAATTTGCATACACAGGAGCCCAGCAGAGGGGTGGGAGGGGGAACGCTTGGGTCATTGCCATGGTGACAATGCAGGCGTTCTGCACTGCCCCAGCCACTCAGGGCCTCTGGGTAGCATGGGAAGGCGGGACCAGAGCAGGCTGGAGCAGAAAGGCAGTGCCAGCAGCCAGGGAAAGAAAGGCCCATTCTTGCATGAATCTTCATGCATTGGCCTTCTAGTAGAACTATATGATAAGAACTCTGTGGTACCTACCGATACATTGCCCATTCCAGCCTCGGAACCCTTCCGTGCAGGGAACACACTGGTAAGATCCAGGAGAATTCACGCACTGCTCATCTGGACAAGTACTTGGACTCAAACACTCATCAATATCTGAAAAATCAAAAAGGTAGGTCACAAACATTTTATCAGGATACTTCAGCACACACTTTTGTGACAAAGGGGGGAAATGCATATCCTATTTTGTAGGGAAAACAACCAGCTAAGTGACACAAGGTCTATAAACTCACAGAGCTAATGCATGGCCAAGTACACTTTGACCCAAATATTTACACACATTCCCAGGAAGTCGTTGGACCCAATTCTCCAACTGGCAGGGCCCGAGCTCCCTAGTGTAGGAGCTCGCAACTTCTCCCGGGCAACTATGTGGACACCAAACCTTTTAAGCAAGTGTGCTGTTTGCCAGAAAAAAAAGACAGAGAATAGGGATGAGCAGGAGGAAGCCATACAGGGTGGGCAAAAGCAGGCTTACAGTTTTCCATGTGGAAAATGATACTATAACTCACATAAGAATAAACTCTGTGTTTCAAATACTCCCAATCGTACACCTACCTTTGCCCCACCCACTTACAAGTCAGCTCTACAGACACTTGACGCTCTGGGGAAATTCTCACTTTGGCCTCATGGCCCAAAAACATTCCAGGTTGGATAATTTAAAACCTTTCATATGCTAGGAATTCCCTGGAAGGGGTGGGGGGTGGGGGGGGGAGAAACACTAGAAGAGAAGGAACTCATCACATACTTTCAAGATTTCCCATCAAACATGGTGATAAGATCATATGGTAGTATTTTCTGGTAAAAATACACCTTTCTTTTCACATTCACGGCTAACTGAAGTTACTGATCATTGTTCTCTTCCATGTGACAGGGACAAACACCTAAAATATGGTTGGGACTGTGACAGAGATATCGACTCCAATAGCTTGGGGCCTTTTTAAGAATAGTTAAACAAAATGGGGGAAGAAAGTAGGATATATTTAAAGTAATTGTTTTCCTAGAGTTGGATTTTCTGAATCTCTGTGAGTGGATTTAATGTCTACGTGTCTCAATATAAAATGTATATAAGACCTCTAATCATACTTGAACTATAGACATATCTCAGGACTGAAAAGTAAAAAAAAATATGTGATGGATACACAGAACAGGCACGGGTATTTGACATCTTCTGGTAAATTCTTTCAAATGACCTCCCATTGCATAATCCTGGTTATGAGTAAAAAAAAAAAAAAAAAAAAATGCTTCAAGTAAAAGAGTTAAAGACAATAGTAACAGAATCAACACCAGGCCAGCATTGTAATTATTTTTCCTATCGGTGAAAAATTCTTGCCAATAGACAATGACACACAGTGGTTTTATGGGGGTGTGTGTGTGTGTGTGTGTGTGTGTGGTTTTTTGTTTCTTTGTGGGTTTTTTTTTTTTTAGGTCAGATGTTCTGGGACTTCTTGTTAGGTCAGATGTTCTGGGACTATAAAAAGATGATGCTTGCCAGTTTCACTTTCCAAACAGCATGACATTATCCTCTGGATGGGATATTTTTTTAAACCGAACTACAAATGCTAAGTCAGAGAAGGTCACTGAGGTAGGCTGGTCCGATAAATAAGGTGCCGTGCTGAGCAACACCAGATAACATCCCTGAGTTTCCTGATGCCCTCGCCTGCTCTCTGGTCCCCTCATCTACGAACAAGGGACCACCTGACGGGGACTATCTTAGCGGAACAAAGTAAGGACGCATGAGATAATGTCTGTAAACTACAATGGGCTCCTTGGAGACGGGCCCTGTTTGAAAGCAGCCTTGTTAGGGACAGCTGAGAAAACCTTCCGTGAGCCAGGAGCCCGGGGACCTTTGGTTTGGGTCCATGACAAAATTAGAAAACAGCCATGTTCTTGGGCTCCTTCTTCTTCTCGAGCCTTTTCATGGGGAGAGAATTATATGGGGTTTTTATTTGTTCTTGTTTTTTTACATGGGGAACTCTGGTAATATTTCTGTTAAATAATCTGCATACATTAACTATTACCGAAAAGTCTCCTGTGGACTTGCAACATTTCTTTCCACTTTCCATCCTGATGCTAGTTATCATTTCAATGTCTATTCTTCTCATTCTGAGACTGTACGTAGAACATAACGATCCATATTGGACCTCCTTGGGGAGTGCTGCTTTGCACATAAGTGCTTATCAAATACCTACACACACACACACACCCTTTATATAAGTACTCCCACAACTAGATATATACTAAGAAGATATACACAAAAAGGTTAGGGTTAGGGTTAGGGCATCAGGGAAGGGCAAAGATTAAGAAAAATGCTTCCTCAGAACTAATAAGGTGACCAGCACCATAGAAGCTACTGCAACACCACTTCTATGCCAGCAACCCTGAAGAAAGCCAACTTCTCAGCTGCCATGCTACAGATGAAGAAGGAACTTTCAAAGGGGCCAAGTTACTGGCTCCCAAGCAGACAGTCATGACCTGCAGGGATCATGAATTGATGCCACGGTTCCTCTCTCTCTGGTGTCCACCCTGTCTCTCCGAGCAGAGAGAGAGAGTTCCGGGAAGAGGGGAGTGGGGACACATCACACCTGCACTCCACCATATCCCTCGGCCCTCAGGGACAGTTCACAGCTCTGTTCTCATTTGAGCTGACCAGAGACCCGGTAACGTACACTGTTCCCACTTGTCTCTTGATTAGAACCGGAGGGGCCAAGGGAAGAGGCCAGCAGGAGGCAGGCGCAGGCTGCCAAGAACTGTCCAATTAGCTCTCCCTCCAGGCCTGGGCCGTTGGAACTGAAGGAAACCAACCTGCAGACGCCAAGGGACAGCTGAGAGCAGCTCACCCCAACCAGTCTACCTCCTCCCCTCCCTCTGGACGCCCAGCCATATTAGAAAGGAGGCTGATCCTCAGGCAGCCAGGCAGGGAACCCCAGGGCCTCAGCAGCACCCCCACAGCTGGGCTCCTCAAACACTATCTTAGAGACCCCGGCACCTTCACCTTATGTTTCCATGGCAGGATCTAAGCTGAAGTTCAATGCAATTTTCTTCTTCTTTTTTTTATTGCCTTTGTTGGTTTAGGGATGAGGGTAATGCTGTTTTCTTCATGAAAATAATTAAAGGGAAAAGTGGCATCATGGTTTCAAAAAGAACCAAACATGAGAATGTGAAACTGTTCATCATTTTGACCATGCTATAAAAACTTTTCAGCCTTAATCGGTTTGGCTCAGTGGATAGAGCATTGGCCTAGGGACTCAAGGGTCCCAGGTTCGATTCTGATCAAAGGCATATATGTTGGTTGTGGGCACATGCTTAGTAGGAAGTGTGCAGGAGGCAGCGGATCGATGTTTCTCTCTCACTGATGTTTCTAACTCTCTATCCATCTCCCTTCTTTTCTGTAAAAAGAAAAACACAAAATATATTTTTTAAAAACACAAAACTTTTCAGCCCCATCTGATTTGGCTCAATGGATAGAGCATTGGCCTGTAGATTGAAGGGTCCCAGGTTTGATTCCAGTCAAGGACACATGCCTGGGTTGCGGGCTCAATCTCCAACGGGGGGGGGGGGGGGGGGGGGGGGGGGCGTGCAGGAGGCAGCCAATCAATGATTCTCTCTTATCATTGATGTTTCTATCTCTTTCTCCCGTTCTCTTCCTATCTGAAATAAATAAAAATATTAAAGTAAATCATGTCCCTCTTTAAAAAAAAAACAAAAAACTTTTCAAAACATTTTTGTAAGGAGAGCCAGTTTCTGGCTGCAGTCCTTCATAAAGGCATTTTTATTGGGCGCTGCTGGAATTTGACCTGCAGTAGGTCAGACAAAGCTGCTATGGGGAGTCTGCAAGTGAGTCCCAAAACCTACGTGAAAGAAACAAGTCGAGACAAAGGAACATATCCAGGTGAAAAGGTCGAGAACAAAACAAAACAAAAAAAAAAATCAAAGGTGGTTCCCCCGCACCGTGTCCTCACACGAAGGACCCAGACACTGTAATTAAGTCTGGGTTTGCACTAACTCTGCAATAATGGTGCTAACGTGATCTCACGTGAAATATCAGCGAAGGAAGATACTTAGGTGGGTGAAGAAAGAGCATAAAGATAGAAAATAGTCCAGGCAGAGCCATGGAAGTAAGGCAAAGAGGCCGTGAACCCAGAAGGCGGGAGGCGCTGAGACGAGCTGGTGGCGTGCACAGACTGGCAGAGGGAAATACCGGGCAGGGGGAGGAGGGGAGGAAAGAGGGGGCGGGGGGGCTGTCAGCCCCTGGCCTCCGCCCAGCCCTGCGTGCACAGTCAGGCTGACTCAGCACTCAGCAGCGGCGCGCGCCCCGCCTCGCAGACACTCACCCTCGCAGTGGCCTCCGGGGGTCATGCGGTACCCGCTGTCACAGTACTTGCACCGGAAGGCCCCCACGGTATTGATGCAGTGGCCTTCCCCACACACATCCGGCCGCAGGCACTCATCAACGTCTATGGAAAGCAGAAAACAGGGTGGGGTTTACTTCCCAAAATAAAATGTCAAACCTCTCCCTGGTTAGTTTGAGTTTAAGAATGAAATAACTGAGTCCTGCTGTCACCTGAGTGGTTTTGATTTGTGTGGGATCCAAAAGAAACATTTAGCCCCTCTGGTCTTTGTACACACTTGACACTTTTAGTTGAAAGGGGTCAGAGAATAATCCTATATAGTAAAAGCCTAATATGTGAAGGGTCCAACCATTCATTTGAGCAGTCACTATGATGTGTCTTGACCACCAGGGGACAGACGCTCAGACCAGTAGGTCAGCTTGCTGCTGGGGTCCAGCAGATCGGTTCCAGAAGATGCGCCAGACATGCCCTAGAGCCCTCCCACCATCCCTCCCCAGCCGGCCAACCTCCTGTGGTCCCTCTCCAGCTAGCCAGCCCCAATCATCAATCTTGATTAGGACTAGGCGAGACAGGGGCAGACACGTCCCAGAGCCCTCCTGTGGTTTCCGATTGTGCACTGGTGGGGTCCCTCGGCCTGGCCTACACCCTCTCACAATCCAGGACCCTCTCAGGGGATTGTCAGAGAGCCAGTTTCAGCCCGATCCCCAGAGGCCAGGCCGAGGGACCCCACTGGTGCACAAATCCATGCACTGGGCCTCTACTGTTCTAGTAACTATGTATGGCCCTGCCTAGGTACTCAATTTACAGGGGAAATCATTCTGAAAGTTACATAAATGTCTCTTAATGCCTAGGCTATACCCCTAGAACTAACAACAAATGTCAACTGTCATTTAACAACAAAAAAATTTTAATGCAAAAAAAAAATATTGGGGGCAAAGAATTTAATTTTAATATCTTTCCGTATCTGGCAGATTGCTATGGCAGAACAGGTGTTGTCGGACTAAGCAGTGAATGGGTGGGATCTCAAGGGAGGCACCAAGGCAGACCTGGGAAGTGAGGCACAGGAAGTACCGCCATTACCTATGCAGCTGGTACCCTCCTCACTGGCCATGAATCCTGCCGGGCAAATACACAGGAAACTTCCCTCCGTGTTCTCACAGCGTCCCTGCGAGCAGAGGTGTCGGGACTGCGTGCACTCGTCAACATCTGTGAAGAAAATGATGATCAGAGGATCAGTCAGCTGGAGCGTGGCATTCTCCGTCTCCTTGTTCGTGAAATGCCAGCCTACTCCGTGTCTCACAAGCCTTCATTGCTGAGGACAAGGAGGCATGACTGTTCTCCTGAAACCCTTGAAAGGCCGTGACTGGGAAGAGGGAATACATACTGTGCACATCGCTTCAAACGCTAACACTACCATCGGGACACTGGTGTTTCAAAGAGACAGGTTTCAGGTAAACACAGAAGGACCTGCCAGATACCTGGACTCGTCTAAGCTCTGCAGTTCGCAGAGCTACTCCCAGGCAGGGCAGCAGGGACCGGCCCAGTGGCGTGAAAGCGACTCTCCCGCTCTACACACAGGAGGAGCATGATGGCCCTTTCAACTTCATACTTTATGGCTCTAGTCACTCACACAGTGTATGCAGGGGAGAGGGAAATAACCATAGTGTGAACAGGTGGATGTCCCCTGACCCCCTCATACTAATACAAAACCAAATAGCCAAAGTCACAACATCTTGTCTAACAGCATTTAGC
Source organism: Pipistrellus kuhlii (assembly GCF_014108245.1). Classification (NCBI taxonomy): domain Eukaryota; kingdom Metazoa; phylum Chordata; class Mammalia; order Chiroptera; family Vespertilionidae; genus Pipistrellus; species Pipistrellus kuhlii. The sequence continues at coordinate 9,235,885 of NW_023425438.1, forward strand.
ATATTAAAGTATATAGTATTCATTAGCTTTATGCCTCCTCTTGTTTTTATTGACTTTATAACCCTTTGTTTCCAAAAACGAATGATAGTGTTAACAACCCACCACCATCCCAGCTCTTTCTGAGACACATTTTTTTCCAGAGAGGCATACTCAATAACTTTGTGTCAGCATTTGCTGATTTTTCAATTTAGAAATCCCTGTTGGAAACCAGATTTTATGCAATTGGAGAATATAATTCTTTATTGCAATGCATATTAATATTAATTTGATTTTGCTAAATAGATGTTTGTAGCTCTCCATTTCTAGAACTCTTATTTTACATATTTTACCTGAAAAACTTGTTGAAATCACTTCACCTTTTTGTGATTGTATTATATTGATACTTGGCAATGCAGGCAGAGTTGAACCAAGAGGTAACAGCTCCCCCCAAGAAAACCTCTTTTTGAGCATCCTTAGCTCAGGGATAAGAACTTTTTAATACTACACACAGTAACATGTTCCTTTGATAATTACAGAAAAAAAATGCTCTTATTGTGCCAATATTTGCTGAATAATTTCGCCTGTGAAAGGGGCTCTTACCAAGGCATTTCCTCTGCTGCTCGCTGAACTTATAGCCTTCGTAGCAGATGCACGTGTACCTCACCGGCAGGTTAATGCAGTGTCCTGCTCCACAGATGTCGGGGTTCACAGAACATTCGTTGATTTCTTTAAAAACAAGTAAAATGTTGGGAGGAGAAACAGATATAAAGATTTCATTGCTACCGTTAAACCATCACTTTGTGTTTCCTGATGAGCTTATTGCCAGGTATGCGCTTACAAGATCAAAGGTGACCACTTCTAAAATCAAGTATAAATACATTTGACTACTTTATTAATTGTTGCATTAGGCCTACCCAAGGTCATCAATAATTCCTAATGAAACAATTTCAGGATGAACCGCAGTGCGTGGACACTCAGAAAGAGCCATGTTGGGAGTTGTGAAGTAATAAATTCTTCCTATCTTCTAAGATGGCCTAACAGTGAATTTCCATCAACCCAAATTCATTTCTGAATCATCATGTGATCTGTCCTGATAAGAAATATATGGTAACGTTGCATTTGATAGGAGGCCAAATTCAAGTTCCAACTATGTCCAACCTCCTCCAAAATTTCTCACTAATTCTCTAGAAAGATGTACCCCTTCTAATCAAAGCAAAACTTCTGGGTGTAACTTTACTCCTAATTTGTCAATTCCAATATGAGCATATTTTATTTAAATAGATAAAGTAGAATCTTCTTCCAAATCTTCTTTGCTAAATTCCTCCCTCACTCTTCCACTGATTCTGGCTTGAGACCTGCTTCTTCTATAAAGCCAGAGCAGGTTAATCTTGAGCTCTCACTCCACTCATAGACAGGGTCATAGTAGGCCATGGTAGGGGGAGATCAGAAAAAGGAGCTTAATTACCAAAAGGACCTAAGGACTCAAAGGTGGTCTTCTGAGATGGCCCACCTCCCTAACATAGTCTGCTCTCCATGACCTTTGTAAGGAGGAAGAATGGTTCAGTGAGAGTGGGACGGTGGTCAGAAGTCCAGTCTTGGAGACACTCTCAGTACAAATCTTGCTGTCCTTTCTTAGCTCTGTCACAGGGGGGTAAGCTACTCAAAAATTCCATGCCTCACTTTTCTACATGTGTAACATAACATCAATAATGCCTGGAGACCAATGCCTGGCGCATTTTCTAAGATCAGCAAAAGATAGCAATTATCACCATTATCACTCTTGCTCCTGTGAACAACAGCTGTTTGTTCACTGTCATCACACAGGAAGCAATGCTTGAACACATGCTGTTGTGGAAGAGCCTAAGGAGCCCAGAGTAAGATGGGGGCCTCAAGCATGGCTGCCTAATGCCCAGCCCAGTTAGAGGGTCTATAATTTGAAGGAGAAGAAAAATAGGTGACAGATGTGCTCTGCCACCAATAACCCACCATGCACTCTGCAGAAGAAGGATGTGAAAACCAGCCCCTTAACCACTGGTATTCCATAAGCGTCTATGTAAGTCTATAGATGCAAGCAGCAGACCTCTTTTCATTAAATCCAAAATACCGTGGCAGTTAACTGGTTAATAAAGGTTCACCATGGAAATGACCTACATGAGGATGAGGTTGCTCTCCAAAACCCCACTACCGTCTTCCAATTTCATCAAGTGCTATTCGCTGTGCCGTGACTTTCAGACACCAGATGCAAGTCACTTGAAAAGTTGGTAGACTTCAAAAGAAAGCATATGAATACAGAGCTGCAGTGTTTTACCCAAAAGCACTTGGAGGTAAGGGACAACACACACTTACAAATTACTGATATCTTCAAGGAGCCTGGTTATTGCTAACTCACTTTCAGGAGAATAGTTTTTACACTCAGTATAATATAAAATTATATAAAACAGAAAATAATTGGAAAGGCTAAAAACATGGATGATTAACATGGATTCCTTAAATTTAATTCCAAAAAATGAATTAAGATACATATATAGCACAGATTATTATACAGTCACTAAATGATAGAAAAATGTTTACTTGTTGCAAAATATAGTTGGGAGTAAATTTTAATATAGATATCAGCTAAATTACAAAAGACACAGAAAAGAAGATTTTAAGGAAATAAATTCAGTGTCAGGATTATGGGGATTGATGATTTTTTCCTTTATATTTTTCAAAACTTCTACAATGAGCTTATATAATTTTATATTCAGAAAGGTCTTCAATTAAAGTTATCATTTCTATGTTCATTTCTATGTGTGATAAAAATCTGAAGGTAAAAGGTAGTGTTTTCCAGGTTATACTCCTAGACCCTCAGGTAAGAATTATTTTCTCTGTTGACAGGAATTCTTTAGTAGCATAGTGTCAAAAGCATGCCTCTGACCATCTAATCCGTGTTAAAGTTAGAAGCCTTCTTTGAAAATTATTTCTATTTATACTTTTTTATTACTGATCTTTATACTCTTTGCTCCTATTTTCTTAAGACAGAAATACATATTTATCACATTTGCAAAAAGAAAAAATTGAAGATAAGTTAATAATAAGGGACAAAAATTCAAAACAAAACAAAGACTATAAATATGTAGATTTTCATGAAATGCTTAATCAGTATTCACTTTCCATTACACACACACACACACACACACACACACACACAAATTTGTTGATTACCAAATATTTGCCACCTTTCAAGCATATTGGAATGGAATGTTTACCCGTGTGAATACAAGTGTTTAAAAATATGTATGCTAATTCACACCAGATACATTCCTATACCAGTTTGCCAACATACTAAGCTTCCTCTTAAGTCAGCTCTAAGATATAAGAAATTCTTAAGAATTATAACTCCTTAATCTTAGGAAATGAAATGAATACCATCCTTTCCTTCCAATCTAGTATTGTGAATAGAAGCCGTGCGGTTGAAGTTATATTCACGAGGCATGTTTGAGGAACTTTAGCTGATTACCCCATAGATTAGGAAGTATATTAAGCTGCAGCTCAAAAATGCTGGTCCCCTTTGGAGGGCCCTAACTTAGGTAAGAAAATGGTCAATTGACACCACTAGAGGGAACTAAGAGACACATCACAGGAGCAAAGAGACATTTATGAAAACACTAATTTCCACACTGTTTGTTCCACTTTTCACCCAAGTCATTAGTTCATTAGAAAGAAGTTGTAACACCTCCAGAACACTTCTATCTGCTTTCTCTTCACTAGTCACCAAAAGTGAATCAGCACCATTTTTTAAGGGAAAAATAAATTACTAGTACTTCTATCTTAAAACTTAAGCAAAACATGTCTCCTCCCACCACCTCCTACACTTTCCCTCTTTTTTTTCTAAATTAAATTCTCATTCTCTGGCACATATGCTACACAGCAAGATGAGACCTGAGGATAGTGTCTTGAAGGATAAGGAAAGCTTCCTGCATTTTCCATGTGTGTTTTTTGTTTGTTTGTTTGTTTGTTTTGGGAAAAGATATTGTGCTTCTTACATTTTGAAGAGGTCACTCACACGTATGTGAACCTCTTCCCAGAGAATGGATCAGTTTATGTCAAAACATACATTTCTGCCCAGTCAGCGTGACTCAGTGTCTGAACACTGATCTATAACCAGGAGGTCACCGTTCAATTCCTGGTCAGGGCACAGGCCATTTGCAGCTCTAGCCCCAGTAGGGGGCGTGCAGGAGGCAGCCAATCAATGATTCTCTCTCATCATTGATGTTTCTCTCTCTCTCCCTCTCCCCTCCCCACTAAAATCAATAAAAACATATTTAAGTTTAAACACACACATACACACATACACACAAAAATACAAAAACAAAAACAAAAACAAAACACACACACACACACACACATACATTTTGTAGATTAGACTGTGTTGGCATAACCCTGGAAATATAGCCAGGCCTCACACAGGAAGCACTGGTCTTAGTGGAACTCTCTAAAGTGGGGATGTCTTGTCTCCCTCAGCATGTCCACTTCCCAGAGAGACCATCAAGAGACCGCCCCGCTGGACTCCTCTGTGTGTCCTTCATATCCCATCCCATCCCCTGGTGTTCTCAGGGCCACCCTCACCTTCCCTACTCTACCTGCCCCTCAAACAACTCCACCATCACTGGGTCAAGGACCCTTATTCTGTTTATGTTTTCGTTTGAGTCCTTCTAGAATTTGGTCAAAGGGCCACAACAAGACGCCAATGGAAAACCATACATTCATCTATCCCAACCACAAGGCCAACGGTGGATGTAAGAGTTTGGTATCTATGTTGTATTTTCTAGAATCAAATGAAGAAGACAGCTTTTGGAAACATTTGAAATTGAGTACACTGATGTTAGGCTTTTTTCCCACCTCATCATGTGACTGGTTACTCTGAGTAAATAAATAAATGGAGCCTGGAAATATCAAACCACACCGATTTCACATGAAAGAGAGTTCCTTTTCCATCCATAGGCATGGTTTAGAGATGCTGACATGATGCGGGTGATACACGACAGGGACAAATGGTCTCTTTAAATGGGCTGGTTATGAGATCTGGAAAAGGTCTGATGAACACACAGTTTTGGGGATGTTTGGGCTCTGAAAATTATAAAGGTTTCCGCAGAGGCAGCCATGATGTCAGAGAACAGTTTCTGGCTGGCCTGCCAGGGCGGCGGAGAAAGCGTGGGGTGAGCAGGAGGAAGCATCAAATTCGAACTCTCGGGAAGGTTTACAGAATGCCCTGGCCTCCTAACTGCCACCCGATGAGCATAAGCTGTCCCACAACAATGGAAACAGATGTTTCTACTTTGCAACTATATGCCAGAGAAATAGAGGTTTCATTTCCCAACCCATCCTTGGGCTGTGAAGACACTACACTAAATCAGGACTTTATATGCTGAAATATATAATTTATTTGGACACTGCATGCCAAGAATGTTGCAAGCCACCGACTCGGCTATTAAGAGTGGAAAATACCACACTTATTTCCTGCAAATATGTGGCTCACTTTATAATTATTGCATGTCAGGGGGTGTCTGACAAAAATCTGAAAAGTCTACTTCTAACCTCACCGACATAAAGATATCATCACCAGGCAATGTGGAACTGATTTTACTTAGTTCAGCCTCATTATTATTCTACCCCTTTCTTCAACTTATGAGAGTGACTAATGGTGACAACACCAACCTCTTCTGTGTTTTAGGGAGAAAAAATCATTGCATAATATTTCCTAAGAGAACAGATCACAGCACTCCCTCAATTTATATGTTTGGCTCTCATCTCAAACCGATACAAACATCTATATTTTGATTTAAATTAAATTTGATACAAAACAGTCTTCCAGTTCTATTGTAGATTACTGAATATAATGGAGCTTCCAAGTTGCGAACCATTTAATTTAAAGACTGTAATGCCCTCGTGGGTTGTTTTAGATAATTTTACTATAGGAAGGGGGAGTATCTACACATGTCGCATGAAAATTAAATTCGATGTTAACTTATTTCCTGGAAGGGAATATGTGTGCTTCCAACATGTGACAGCAGATGTTAACCCTGTGTCCCTGCCAAACTCAAATTAATCTCTGTTAACGTCGTCATATAGCACATTGTTTTCCATCGGCTCTGTAGTTCCGCTGAAGCTAAGTGACTTCAATGTTATCCCCCACACAGCTGCACTGAGATGACAACATTGCATTTATCCAGCCAAACTGACCCTCTGCAAAACTAGCTGCAAGAGGTCTGTCCACTGACCTCTGCTAAAAAGACACAAACTGAAGTCTATTTTGACATTGGATAATAGAAATACATCCTATTAAAAAAAAAAAAAAAAAAAAAAAAAAAAACTCGGGAATTACATTGTCACACTGCAATTTTTCTTTTCAACACCAACATTAACAATGAGAAGATGCTTGCTGACCAAGAGTGCATATGACAAGTGTGTATGCACTGCGAGGCATAGCAGTGAGAATACCTTTGAGATGGGTTTCATGAAATGGGTAGACATACATAAATGACCTCAGAATGGACAGCCACTACTTTTTATTTGGACAGTCACTATTTTGCCCATGGTCACTTAACAACATCACTATCGTGTCATTGTATCACTCTAGAAATACTTACAAAAGCCATCATCTTTATACCACTTTACTTAGGATGAAGAGCAACTGCCATGAGTAACTGTGGAGAAGGCCACGGTTCTAGCACAGGTGGGCCTCGGGGGCACCCATCAAGATGAACATGAACTACTAAGTCCATGACATGGCTGCACTCGTCACCTGTGGACAGGTGCTTCTAGAAAATACTGTCTAGCCTGCTTGCTTGATTCAAATAGCTAAGATAAATTACATCCACATTTTTGAGAAAATGGCTAAAATTTTTTGGTTATTTTAAACACATAAAAATTGTATATATTTTATATAACTGGATAATGATATACAACTGCACATCTGTACACAATTGTATACTTGTTTTTAACATGAAGATATATATATATATATGTGTGTGTGTATATATATATATATATATATATATATATATATATATATGTGTGTGTGTGTGTGTGTGTGTGTGTGTGTGTGTGTGTGTGTGTATTTTTTTTTTTTTAAGTCCAGGACCCCTCGCTCTTTACATAACTGGTGATAGTTGAACACTTTCATGTGCTTTCTGCCTCTTTTTCTATTTGTAATCATTTAAAAAATAAAATTGGGCCCGGCTGGCATGGGTCAATGGCTGTGTGTCAACCTATGAACCTGGAGGTCATGGTTCGATTCCCGGTCCGGGCACATACCCAAATTACAGGCTTGATCCCTAGTGGGGGGCATGCAGGAGGCAGCTGATCAATGATTCTATCTCATCATTGATGTTTCTAACTCTCTCTCCCTCTTCCTTCCTCACTGAAATAAATATTAAAATAAATAAATAAATAAATAAATAAGGAATCATATTGTGTTCTGTATTTTTTTTTCTGTGTGTGTGTGTGTGTCTGTATTTCTTAATATTGTGCTATAACTATCTCCTCATGACATTAAGCATTCTCTTAAGACATTTACTTCCATTAGCTGTGTGATATTCCACTGTATATGTGCCATCATTTATTTAAATATATGCCTCCTTCTAAATCATATTCAGTTTATTTCCTAATCTTGCTACTATGACTAACCTGCCATAAGCAATCTCATATATTTGACACAGTTTTTTTCTTTTGTATTTTTCTCTCTTTATTGAGTGAGGTATTATTATACATATGATACAGCTTTGATGCTCTATTTAAAATGAATCTCACCCTCTGTCTCCTCCCCAGGCTATGTCGCACCGCAAACACAGTGCCTACCTGTTACTTGAGTAGGTGCGATCACTTGGCTGGCACTTGAGGTAGAAGCTTCAGGGGCCACTTCCACAGGCACAGGAGGTGATGTTCTTTGAATCACTACTGTTCAAGGATGGAGGGATCAAAAGGACATTAAGGCACATGAGATGCACGGACATGCCATTTCAAAATGCAAGCATCATTCAGTCTAATGACATGCCACGGTAGCTCTTAGATTGTAAGAACTGTCAAAGCTCAAGGTATGAACCCATAGGTTTCAACACTTAGCAAGAATATCTGGGGATAATTCAGAAGCCAACAAAAATGACCTGTTATCAAATGATGGCCCTCAATAATATTCTAATAATACATATTATTCCTGACCACAGAAAACAGCAAAACACTTTTCTTTTGCCTTTATAATACTTATAAAACCATTATAATACTAACATTATATAAGTATATTGATAATACTTAAGTATATAATTCTAATGATTTATTAAATTCTAAAATCAAAGACACAGAATATTCTTATCTTACTCTTTTATTGAGAACTAGAGGCCCAGTGCATGAATTTGTGAACTGGTGGGGTCCCACAGACTGGCTGGCGATTGGGGCCAATTGGGGCCGAGGGAGGGGTTCTGGGAGACTGGCCATCCAGGGAGAGGGCCAAAGGAGGTTGGCTGTGGGAGCACACTGACCACCAGGAGGCAGCTCCTGTGTTGAGCATCTGCCCCCTGGTGGTCGGTGCACATCATAGTGATCGGCCAACCGGTCATTCAGTCATTCCAGTCATACAGATGCTGTTATAAGCAGAATAGGTGAACAAAGGCTACCTGGGAACTGTGGGTGCAGATGAATAGTGGAAATGCCTGGAGAGAGCTGGGGCTGACCAGGCTCAAGTTTGGTTTTCTCTTGATCCAATGAAGCTATTTCCTGCATGGTTGAATTAGAAAGACAAAAAGAGAACTGAAAGTAGGAATTGTTTTTCCTTTGCACTTATTTTTATTTAATGAATTCTACTCTTACAAAGGCACCAAAGGTTATAGGACATTAGACAAAAACCTGTGCAATTGTGTGATTTTTTTTTTTTAATCAACTATCACTGTGCCACTATTATGGCAAGCTGCTGAGTGTCTCCTGCAGTGCTACCCCATGCACACGCTCTCATCCGTCCTAGAGGGCCCAGAGCAAAGAGTCCCTTCAGACGTTGGAAACCAATGCCTTGGCTCAGGGGCCCACACTTGGCCTGGAACAGACAAACCCTGAAGGAGAACTAAACCGTCACCTCATTCCCATGTGGCTCTGCCCCAGATTAGATAATAGCTATAGCAAATGTGTCCTCACAAAACACACAATATTAAAATGTGTTATGCTGGCCAGTCAGTATGGCCGCCCTGAACCCCACATCTACTAGTAATAACTCAGCACCTCCAGCTCTCCCAGGAAGGGCAGTCCAACAGAGAAACAGAAAGGCGGAGCCTGGGAGGAGCACCCAGGCTTCCCGTGTCTGGTTGCCCACTCCCGTCCCTTGGACCACAAGCAAAGAAAGAGACCCATGATCAGTTCTAGCTCCAGCTCTGTAGGACTCATGCAGACCGAACTTGGGGCTTGTTAAGCACCTGTGACCTCGTCCACACGTGTAGATGCTCCTACCATCGCTTCATTAAAAGTATTCATCAGGTTACTCGGTCACTGTTACCCTACTTAGTCCCTCCCTACCCATCCACTTATTATTTTATCATTACACTAGAGGCCCGGGCATGAAATTCGTACACTGTGGGGGGTGGGGTTGGGCAGGGGGGAGAGGGCGCAATTCCTCAGTCCTGCCTGCTCCCTCTCACAGTCCAGGACCCCTTGGGGGATGTCTGACTGCTGGCTTAGGCCCGATCCATCCCTCTCACAATCCGGGATCCGTCGCTCCTTACCTCCCGCCCGCTCGCTCCTTACCACTGGCCCACTGTTCCTTAGGGGCAGTCTTCTTACTGCTTGGTTGGCTGTTCCTTAGCACTGCCATGAAGGCAGGAGAGGCTCCCGCCACGGCTGCTGAGCCCAGCTTTTGGCTCCCCCTGTGGGAGCACAATGACCACCAGGGGGCAGCTCCTGCCTTGAGCACATGCCCCTGGTGACCTGTGTACATCATAGCAACTGGTCGTTCCAGTCGTTCTACCGTTAAGGGTCACTTCGGCTTTCATTATATAGATACTCTTTTTATTTACTGTTCATCTTACAACTTTCATTTTACACTAACTTGGAGGTATTAAAAAAAAAAATAGAGACACCTAGGTCTTCTCTTGAAATTATCTTTCCTCTTGCTTTTATAACATCACTCCTAATTCTCCTACTACTTTGCCACTTTGTTCTCATCCTCTTTCAATACTGTTGACATTCAGTATTATTTTTTACTGTCTCGGGTGTACTGCATAGTGGTGAGACATGATTACATTCCCCCTCCCTTGCTTTAATTGCTGTCATCCTCTGGAAAGCTTACTGCCCAAGCCTCCATGTTCCTTTCAGCCTGTCTCCTAGTTTGAATTACCCCTTCCTACTTTTTATAAAATAGATACCTTGCCTGAGTATCCCATCAAAGATCCAATTGTGTAGGCACGATTTTTTATAGGGTAACTCCATTTAGGTATTCCACAAATCCCTTGAGTCCACCCCTTCCAAAGCCATCCATATGTCATCTCAACTTCATTTCTGTCAATGCCACAATCATTAACGACCAGGTTAAAAGTCACTTTTCAGTCGTCCCTCCTTCGTTTCTCATCCCAACTCCTGCGAATTTGCACTATTCCTTCTATTGTCCATCCTTTTCTGGATCCATGATCTTCACTACCCCAAGTCTGGATTCACTCTCTGATTCTCGATTTATTCTAATATTTACTTGGCCTCTCCAGCTTCCTTTTTCTCCCTATCTCAGTCAATTCTGCTGTGATTTATCTTCTAAAAATACTGAGCACTTATTACTTTTCTCCACTTCTTAAGAACACAGACTAGCCCTACCCGGTTTGGCTCAGTAAATAGAGTGTCAGCCTGCGGACTCAAGGGTCCCAGGTTTGATTCTGGTCAAGAGCATGTACGTTGGTTGTGGGCACATCCCCAGTAGGAGGTGTGCAGGAGGCAGCTGATCGATGTTTCTTTCTCGTTGATGTTTCTAGCTCTCTATCCCTCTCCCTTCCTCTCTGTAAAAAATCAATAAAATACTTTTAAAAAAAGAACATAGACTAGCTTTCTATTACCTATTTAATCTGACCTCAATCAATATCAATTGCACCCCAATCTCTGCAGCCCATGGTCAATGCCAGAAAGAAGACCATCAATCCACTCCCGCAGCTAACAGACAGAATTCCCTATCGGCCTGGGCAGCAGCCTCCCTTACCAATGCCACCTCCTCACCACTGGACAGGTGGGGTCCAGCTGAGGAGCAGAGTACTTCCCCTCTGATGACAACTGCAGGCTGGTATCCCAAACCTCCCAAAGTTTATCTTCCTAACCCGTCTCTCCCGCTCCCCTCACTGGCCTCTTGCTGTCCCAGCCACACCTTTGCACATATAACTTCCCACCCCGGACCACCCAGCTTTCTCTCCATCAATCTTCAATATCATGAGGCCTCTGCCAGGAGTTCAGACCACAAGGACTCCGGCTACATTTTTCCCACTGCCGCTTCTCCAAATTAATTGCCGTAAGAGCAGACAAGAAAATGTCCAGGCCCTCTTTCAGACTCCTAGTGAAAGGTAGCATGAACTCCACCATAAACAGAGAAGAACAAGCCCGAGATAAGACAAGGCTATGAGGGAGCTGGCCGGTCCACTCCGACCCTGAAGGATTCCTCCCTTTTATCAACCAGAACCAAATCCAAAATCAACATAACTGCAAACGGCCATCCGTCACTGAACTTTGAGAGATGCTAACCTTGTTGGGTGCTATGACTTGAAAATTCCTCCCCCCCCCCCACTTTGCCCCCGGATTCTTTCAGCACATATGCTATTCTATCCCATGTTCATAAGGTAAAGATTTTTAAAACTATAATAATTGTTATATGTATTTGCCCAATCTAAATTTGAATACTTACTGCAGCCTTGCTAACTAAATAACTATAAATGTATAAGCATTTAATAATTACTTCATTGTCATAGAGAATCAAAACAAGATTCAGACAAGGAACAACATTCCTTAGATAGGACTTCGTTCCAGAAAATGTATACATTTCCTACTAATAAATTTCACAATTTATAGCCCCATTTTTATGCCCAAAACAAATAGGTTTATAAAAATGTCTCTCAAGTTTCTAATCAGTATTCTAGGAGTAGTTGTAACTTTCAAGCATAAGACCCGTTCTGACTCTAACAAATTCAAACATGCATGTAAAATTTTAATTGAATTAAAAAGTGCATTGCTCACTACATATGCGCCATAAGAATATACAATTACATAAACCCGCCGGAAGCTTTCTTTCCGTAGATGGTCCAGGCCTTAAGTTGACTCTGAATTCTGTGTTAAGCCCTGGTTCCTATTAGTCCCGTCATTTTCTTCCCTTGGAATTTAAGTTCCAGGAAGAAAGGAAGTTTTGTCTGGTTTTTCTCTCTGTTGTTTCCCTATCATTCAGAATACGGCCAGCCATATAGCAGGTGCTCACTAAATAATTCTTGAATGAATGAATGCCATTTACTCCAACCAAATGATGAACATACATGTTACTGTATGGAAGCCCATACATGTTCCAAAAGAAAATCATTGTGAAATTAAAGAAACAAAAGAGATTTGTAAACAATGAATAAATTACCTTCTCAGGGGGTGCAGTTGCCACTAGAAGCAGAAAAAAAAAAAGGACATTAGTAAAATTTAAAACAATCTACCACATAGTATTTTAAGTTTTAAAGTGCAATGGAAGTTCAGTATGTCTCCAAAAGGATTAAGAATCAAACTAAGTCAAATGCAGACTTATGGTTGCTACCATTGTGGATATTACACAAGCTAACTGGGGAAATGGTCAGTGCTATGTTATTCTTCAGTTACAGGAGGTCAGCTCACAGATGCAATGAAGTTCTTCCCATGTCTCTCATTAACTAAAAATGTTCAAGGAGGTAACACTTCCTAATACATCATTTTATGCCTAATCTCAATTTTGTAGAACATTCCATATTTTAGAAAACAAATATTTCCCTTAATTGGTCACACTTATCCTTAATATTATATAATGTTTGAAATGCTTTCTGAGGTCAATGTTAAGAAAAGAATGCCACTATTTCAATGAGACAAGAATAGGTGCTGCATTCTTGGTGCATACTCATTTTTAATGAAACTCTGTGAGCATTTCCAGGAAGACATGCTAATGAAATTTCAGGGGGAAATCACAAGCCAGTAAGATCCAATGACAGATTAGCATCAATACGGTGAACAAATGACATATTACACAATCATAGACATTATCTAGGGTGAGTGGTTATAGCTTTATATTTTGAAAGGTGTGCTTTTCATAAATCATTCCTTAGGCCTTAGGTCAGTGGTCGGCAAACTCATTAGTTAACAGAGCCAAATATCAACAGTACAACAACTGAAATTTCTTTTGAGAGCCAACTTTTTTAAACTTAAACTTCTTCTAACGCCACTTCTTCAAAATAGACTTGCCCAGGCTGTGGTATTTTGTGGAAGAGCCACACCCAAGGGGCCAAAGAGCCTCATGTGACTCGGGAGCCGCAGTTTGCTGACCACTGCCTTAGGTGAATATTCACCAACATTTTTCTCATGATTCAATGTCTCAGGAACATTAGTATACAAGTTTGGTCGATGCATTAACTCCTAAAAGCAATCAGATACCAGACTGCTACCACTGCTGCAATATTCTTGTGATTAGAAAAACTCAGAACTAACATTCTGTCCTGCCTGACCCCCCATTAAGGAAGTCTTGAGGCAGAGCCTGGGCCAGAGCCAATTTTCTCCTATTTACACAGAGGATGAGGACTTGCAAACACCTGGCCCTGACACCTCAAGTGTATAGGACAAAGTGGTCAACAGTGTCAACTTCAAGTGAGGTCCCGCTGCTCTGCCTAACCAAGAAAGAAGTGCAGCAAGACAAGGAGTGGAATGAGAGGCTAGCACACATGAAGGGCCAGAGCCCTGCAAAAACGACATCTTGCCAAGCCCTCACGTCTTCACTAACCTATGGCACCTTCTCTCCTCACAAAATCCATAAATGAGCACCCGGAATTCTGACTTAAGACTCAAGTTGGAAAAGCCAACACCAGCTTGATTAGAGTCGATATATATTTATACACAAGTACAATTTGTTTTCCTTCTATTGGGGGTGAGAATTTTTGTAGTAACAAGAGATATTCAAAGTATTAGCTATGCTGGTTTACATTGAGAGACAGAGATAGAGCTAATCCTCCTTGTGAAAGCCAGGGAGATAGAGTCAGCTGTCTAGACCCCCTCTGGAGTATAAGGCCTAAACCACTTCCTTGAATAAACACGCTCCCTGGCACCATCACCTGCTCTGTGCATGACAACTGGCAAGTCAGGTCCCCACTCCAGGCCTCAGGTTTCCCAGAATGTAAACCAAAGAAAGGATTGCACTAAGTGGTCTCCAAGATCCTTTCAATTGACCCTGTCCTTCCTCCCCGTAACCCGGACTGCACGTGGGACTTTATTTCATGGAAGCTCCTTTGATGCTTTAACTTTAAGCCTGTGGGTTCCACTTTTTAAAGTAAGTAAATCCTTATTAAATGACCCTCTAGACACAGGAATGAATTTGGGCTATTCCCTGAAGGATCTAAAGCACTCTCCAGGACTAAACACCAAGAGAAAGGGGCCCCAGACACGTCCTGAGATCACATTGGAATATTGTTACCTGCTAGTTCCATGTGACTCCAGAGCAGTGATTCTCAATCAGGAGTCATTCTCTTCCTCCCCGCCCCCAACCCCATCCCACTCCAGGGACATCTAGAAATGTTTGGACACCTTTTTGGCTGAAAGAACTAGAAGAGAGGTGCTACCAGCATCTTGAGGTCAGAGGCCAGGGCTGTTGCTAAAAATCCTACAATGCACAGAGCAGCCTCCACATCAAAGAGTTATCCACCCCCAATGTCAATAGTGCCAGGGCAGGAAACCCCTGCTCTGGAAGGGTCCAGACAGGGAAACCAAAGCACAGACACACGAGACAGATGGCTAGGTCCACGATCCATTTCCACTCTCACCTTCGGGCTCCGCCACTCCTGGCCTGTGCTCTCGGGAGATAGTCAGGGCCTCCACTGGCTCTTCCTTGGCTGGGAGAGGTGGAGGATGAGTACTTTTAGCAACAGGTTGAGTGTTCTTTGGCTTGACAAATACAGGTCCTTTACCTACATGGTGATGGATTGGCCTGCGTCTATGAACGCCAGAAACCGTATAACCCATTCCACCAGGACAGATTTCCTTAAAAGCAGCTAGATTTGGGATGGGAAAATATTCCTTTTAAAAATCTAAAAGTGCAAACTGATACAGAGGAAAATATCATGATGAGTATCTCTTAATAAATCATCACTAATATAGTTACATTTAAAATCTTCAAAAACAGTTGCAAAATGCTTGAATTTCGGTTAAACTTGCATATTTACAGAAAAAAAAAACCCAACCCTTCTTTTATTAAACATTTCCCCATCTGTTAATTTCTTATCCTACACAATCAGACTATATATATATATATATATATATATATATCACATAAGAGCATATATTTTATATATCATTTATATGTATCAGCAATAAATTGTTATATAATACTCTACACATCACATATATTACACATATTAAGTATATGTAATATATCGGGTTTATATGTATAAAAGACACTATATAAGATATATTTTATTGGAGATGTGTATGTAATATCAGCAAAAATTGGGCTTTTTTTCTTCTGCTATGGGTTAATTTCATTATTAATTTCATTTAATTAGATGGGCAAAAATAAAAAGAATCACTATTCAGGGAAATGAGGGGTTGACATCATCATAATTTGTGTCCAGTTGAGGAACCAAAGGACTCAGCCAGAATGGAATGCATGAGCTGACATGGAGAGGTCAGTTAAGAAGGATTGAAGAGGGGAAGCATACTTAAAAAAAGAGTCTCAGGACAGTGGGGAGGAACCCAGTGATTTAAGACATGCTAAAGAGATGATGGGTAGGAATCAAGTTTAAAAAGGACATGCCACAGTCTGGCTGATGTGGCTCAGTAATTGAGCATTGACCTCTGAGCCTGGAGGTCACGGTTTAATTCCCAGTCAAAGCACATGCCTGGATTGCAGGCTTGATCCCTAGTGATTCTTTCTGAAATAAATATTTTTTTTTTAAAAAGAATATGCCACATTAGCATATACTTATATTCATGGGAAGGGATGATGCCTGAGCAAAAGCCTGACCATGAGCAGATAGCTAAATTATCCAGAAGACAGGAGATATTCTGTGCCTAGAATCACTATCCTCCCCAGCAAAGTGGTTTTGTAGAGTTAAAAAAAAAAAAAATAGACTGGGCACATGTGAGTTGCTGACCTTCATTGTATAATCCCAAGGAACAGGTAAAGAAGAAATACTAGGGAGACAAGACAGTGTGGGGCCCCAGGAGGAAAATTCCAGCTAATCCCTTTGTTGTTGGTATCAGAGGCAAGTTACCAAATGTGGACACTTTCCAAAAATAGAACCTTTTGGAAATGTCTAGAATTATCTGGTTTACCAAGGAACTTATGGCCAACATTTTTCTTTCTACTTGTAACATGTAAAGTAAAATCAGTCATTTAGTACTTCCACTGAACAAAAGATTCCCTACTGAATGAGATGGACTTAAAAGGAACTCTAAAGCATGCTAAAACATTATTTTAATAAGGATCACACATTGAGTGGTGGAATCTCATTCTTATGTTTAACTATTATATGAAACAGTTCTTACTCCAAAGAATAGATGTTTCCAGAAGGAAACATGGTATTCTATCAAACAGCTAAAGTACTAATGACCTAAATATTATTTTTATGACAATCACCACATAACCGAATTGGCTAAGGGTAAAAAGTTTATCTTTAACATTATTTCCAAGTTTAGCTGTTGTATTTTAGGGACAAGTCTCCCAGCATGATACTCACCATCTTGATTTACATTTCATGTAAAGGTTACAAAGCTACCAAAATTGAACTTAAAAGAGAAATGTACCTATGAACTATAAAGATATTTTATTTTTTTTATTATTACTTTTTAATAACGAGTGGATCAGGTCCTATATGAGAAAAATAGAACCTTTTGGAAATGTCTAGAATTATCTGGTTTACCAAAATACCATCAGCATTACACTACCCTGTGCCTTACCAGTTCTTCCTGATCCTACCCAACACCAAAAGTGGATCATAATATTTAAATTTACATTTAACCCTGTCTGCTACAGTATAACTTATGGTTTTAAGATTGCAATGGCCCTGTGAAAATGTATGCATCTTCTTAAATATGCAACTGAGCAAACTTTTTATGTCCATCCCACACCAGTGACATGGAGACCACTCCTTCTTTGATAATATCTTGGAGCTCAGTATTTGCTCGGCATGTTTCTTTTTATTTCATTTTAACTCTATTTGAGAAACAGGTGACTTCTTGGTAAAATTAACTGGTGTCTTCTTGGTAAAATTAAGGCCATGTATACTGATTTACTCTTTTGGGGCATTAGGTAATTATGTACCAAATTAAAGGTGAAAGACTAATCAACTTCTTCATATTCAGCTCCCCTCTAGAAGTTCATGGGGACTGTGGCAGGGTCTGCCCTTGAGTTACTGAAATTACCTCCGTTTCTAATTGGAGAAAGTAAACACAATGTTCACAATAGAATCTGACAAGCACACCTTCCATAAATGAGTGAATGAGGCAACCCACACAAGGTCCAACTACTGTGCAAGTGGTGAACAGCCCATCGTTAGAAAAACGCATGGCCCAGCAGGGACTTCTGATCTCACTACCCTTTTAAACGGCAGCCTTAGAGTCCCAGAGTGATGATCAACTATAATGGCTCTTCTCGACATTCAAAAGGAAGCCTAATGTTACACATAATTAGAAATCTCTTTACATGTCATTTTTTTTTTACAGTTCACCCTTCTATGTTCATGGTTTCCACAGTATTAACAAAAACACACTGTGTTATTAAAAAATTAAATTTAGAATCAGAGACAAAAAAAGAATTCTAGCAGCCGGAGTTGTCCCATGTACTTGTGTGGCCAGGAATGAACACGAGTGTGCAGCTGAGCATGTCTTACCTGTGCCTGGAAGGGGACATTTCTCACAGTGGGGGCCCCAGGCCTTGCCCACGCTACAACAGCAGAGCTGCTTGGTGAGGTGAACAGACAGAGGGTGCATGCACTGCCTTCCGGAACTGACAAGTCGGTAACAGGGCCCCTTCTCTTCCGAGATCACAGGGGTATCCGCTGAAGCAGAGAGACAAGGCCCCACGTCACACAAGAAACAACAGAAACCAGGTGGACTTTTCACGTAACAGTAAAAACAACCGCAGAGTCTGGGTCAGAAACCACACTTCCGAATACGTCTATCTAGATTTAGGACAGAGCCTTTCTTCATTTAGAGTCAGATTCCCAAATGCTTTTTCCAGTTCAGTCCCTCCTCCCATTTTAGAGAAAGCATTAAATCAGGTATGTGGGCCTAAAAGTGGAAAGAAACAATTTCACCCAAAATCCACCTGCCCAAACAGACCTCATCACCTAATAGCAAGACCACTACCCAGCAGTTGTTTTCTTGTAGATGGCCGTAACAGAGGTCGCTCTAGGGGAGAATTTGGTGAGCAACCAGGCATCATGGAAGCTCACAACCTGAACACAGTGGATGCTGCAAGCCAGCTGCGGTTTCTTTCTTTGCTTGGAGGACAGTGAGAGCTTGCAGGGCCCCATCAGATTTTACCCTGGGACAGCGAACAGGGAAAGAGCAGCAACAAACTCTCTGACCTGAAGTGCCACCAGGGCCCCCGAGTCCAGCCCGACAGCAGATCAGGGAAGGAGCAGAAGGATGGGCTCAACCCTGAAGAAAACACTGCAACAGCCCACCAGCCTACATTCCTCCAATGCCTAAATCCTATACTCGATGGTCCTTCTACTCTAAGTTTAATAGGTAAGAATTCTTGAATCTAACTGTTACACCCTCTGCTGGGGAGAGAGGGCACATATGATGGCTCAGTAGATACTACAAGAAACACCCCAATTATTGTAAATCGAAATGCTATGTAGCAGAGTAAAAAGGTCTACGACCTGCCAGCAATATAGCTTAAGGGAAGTCACCGTGACTGGTTAGGATGGTTACATTTATGGTCATTTTAACTGGGGTAGGCCATGGTACCCAAATACTTGGTCAAACACAGGTCTTGATGTTGCTATAAAGCTTTTTTTTTTCTCTTTGTACACAAGATTAGCATTTAAAGTAGCAGACTTTCAGTAAAGCAGATTACTCTCCAGAATGTGGGTGAGCCTCATCCATATGAAAAGAAAAGACCTGATCTCCCCCAAGAGAAATTGATCTCCTCCCAAAAAAGAGAATTTTGCCAGCAGACGGCCGGGCCATCAAACTCAATGCCCACTATGTGCTGGGCAATACTACCGACTCTTCCAATGTTGGTAATATTATAGGGCCACACAATACATTCTGACTATACTTTCAAAGACATGCTGCTCTAATATCAATTCAAATGTGAAGGATAATTACCATGAACTTGATCTAGGACCCTAAACGTGGAGGCACAGAACCCAGTTTTCAATCTCCAACGTCAGTTACTAGCTGTATGACCTCGAGAAGTTCCTTAGACTCTCCTAACTTCAGTCCCCCCAATGAGTACAATGAAAACAACACCTATCTCATAAAGGTGCCAGGAAAATGAAAACGAAATGAGGTGCATCAACCTGATTGGCTTTGAAGGGAATTGTCCTTCATCTCATGACTTCCAGGGCTCTGGCAGAAGTTCCTGAGCACATCTTCTCTAGGACCCTTTATTTCTGTCCATGAGCACCAAGTCCATGGCTCAGGAAGTCTATGCAGCAGCAAAGCCCAGGCTCAGAATTCTTTTATCCGAACCTATAGACACACCCCCTGCAGCACTCATTCTGAAGTTCTTGAATTCTTGAAGAAAATTAGCTGCCGTTCAGGTCAGAAAATTTTCCCACTCGAAATGCAAAAGGTTATTATAGTTTTTCTTAGATTTGCTCTGACACGTCCTAAAATGTCACCTTTCCCCAGTCGTAGGTAGGGGCAGGCTTGGAGAACGCTGCTGCTGCATCCTGAGCTACACAGACAGAGAGGTGAGAGGCAGCCAGTGCCAGGACCCTCCCACTTCCCTTCTTGGAGCTTGGCTAAGTCAAGGGCAGAGAGCAGGGCAAGGAGAGAAAGAGAAATGGTTGCAACCTTTGGCTGGAGTCAAGGAATTCGGAGGGTGCATTCGGGAACAGGGAGAGCTTCCCACTGCTCCTCGGCTGTTGCCAAGTGCATTTCTTTGAGCTCACAGAGTCAGCCACACCTTTTATGGCCTGGGTACGGCCTAAACTCATGCTGTCTGAGAAGACGTAGTCAATTTCCCGCAGTTGGCTTACAGACTCTTATCCATGGCTGTTTCTATGTCCCTCAAGAAGGTATGTTCCAAATGTTAACCTAGTGTGTGTGTGTGTGTGTGTGTGTGTGTGTGTGTGTGTGTGTCCCCACTCTCTGCTACATCCCCATAACCATGGAGGGTACCATCTTGCCAATTTTTTCCCTTACTCTGTAATTATCACCTTTTTTCCTGATTCTTCTCATCTGTGTTCAGATTTTCCTTATCAATTTCATCAAAATCTAGTTCACCAGCAAGTCCAACTGGATCAAACCAAGTCACAAACCCTGAAGGACTCTACAAATCTCTACGATGTTACACGTGGTAAATTCCGAGACAAGAGAAATAAATCTGCCCGCTACATACTGGTACAGAGCCCAGGTTCTAACTTCAAACTCTAAACTGGAATATTTAATTAGCAACAAACATCTCCCAATAGTTATCATTTCAGCTGTTGTAGCTGAACCATAAAATTGAATTATTTTTTCAAATAAGAACGGATGGTGGTTTAATAAGTTCAGTATTATTTGGGCAATGACAGGGGGAAATAAATGCTAGGGAAATGTGTAAGTGTTTCAAAAATCTCATTGGCAGATTTCAACAATCTCACTAAAACCTGGATGTCTGCCCTTAACACTAGACATCCAATCTAGTCAAAGTTTAATAAAACACTTCGCAATCAGTTCTCCAAGTTTACTCATCTGCAACCTCAAATGTAGTGATTTCAAACAAAACAAGTCAAATTACTTAAGAAAAAACATTCTCAACAAATTTTATATCCAAACTCTTAAAAATCTTTTACACTTAAATTATAAAGCTATTTAAAATACTGACTCATGTAATTCACATCAACCAGAAATTATCTCTAAATTTTCTGGATTGTCAACAATGTGATTTTTGGCCTGAAATTTCCAAAGTCTTGCATCCATTTTCAAATATACCTCGTATGCAAACATAACTTTACAGTCTTAACTTTACCACTGGATAAAACTCTCTATAACTGTCTGTCTGCTCGTGATCAGAATTATGTGAAAGAACATGGAAAAAAAGAACTTACGTGCAAAATTTCCTAATCTGCATTCGGCAGTTTTTAAAGGAAAATAGTAGTAATTAGTAACAGTGTTCCCAAAGACTCAACAAATTCATCTAAAAGTAATGAATGAGCCTGTCATTTTTATTTTATGTCACTTGTTTTTCATGTCTGTGGTCTCAACTTAGTGTAGTTGTCGGCAAACTCATTAGTCAACAGAGCCAAATATCAACAGTACAATGATTAAAATTTCTTTTGAGAGCCAACTTTTTAAAATTTAAACTTCTTCTAACGCCACTTCTTCAAAATAGACTCGCCCAGGCCATGGTATTTTGTGGAAGAGCCACATTCAAGGGGCCAAAGAGCCGCATGTGCCTTAAGCCAGTGGTTTGCCAACCACTGGCTTAAGGCACAGAGTTAGAGGTAAATGCACAATTGAAAACAAATAATGGATCATCATGAAGAACATGTTCTGACCAAATGGCATGTCTAAAACTGGGGCCCTGTAGGGTGCAGCTTAACATACACCAAAGCCACATTAAAAACAGATAAATAAGAACCAAACTTTGTAGGACAGAAATTAATACAGAATTGTTCTTAAAATTATCCTAATAGTTTTCTGCCTTATGTTAGTTTAAAATGTTTAAACTTCAGTTGTATGCGGCTTTGAAAAATCTGCATTGCTTACCTATGTTGTAATAATGAGCATGAGAACATTTAAAAAAGATAACCTTTAAAAACCTGCATTTGAGAATTTTGTGCCTAAAATGCCTGCCTCTCTAATTGTCAGGTGATGCAGTGATTACACGGGATTCTATTTCATGGTAAGCGAGTTTTCGGAGAAACTATATTTTCTGTCCAACATTAGCATATGTGGTTTGATGGAGAATTTTTACCCACACCAGATACAAGAGGAAATCTTAGAGACAATATTTATTAAGCAAAAAAGTATGCCTTCGGGGATGTATTTTGGTGGCTTTTGAGGACAACGGAATAGAATATTATCCAAAACTATTTCCCAGACGCTCCAACTAAGAAAGTACAGTGAAACCTCATTAAATCAAACACTAGTGACTCAGAATTTGGACTAATTAAAAACAGAAGCTGGGAGAAAGTTGAACTCGGCCTAAATAATGCTTAAAATACTCGTGAAGGAAAAAACGTTTCATCTCTCAGGTATGCTCACTGTAATGAGCTCTCTTCTCTTCATCAGCTCCATTTCCTCAGCATGCCTGCTCTCTACCTTGACTTTTGGCTATTACATTTTTCTGAATGCATAAAAATGCATTTTTAGTTCTGTAACATAGGCCTATTGTAATATGTCAGCCCCGCTTCCTCCCGCTGGTGATTTTAATGAGGTTTTTCCTGCATTTGTACAATATTCAGTTAGCCGCTGAGCATTCATCTTATTTTGCATAACCTCCCACCCCAACCTCTGATCCAAAATGAGAATAAAAAGTGATCATTACTTACGAACACAAGTTGTAAAGGTAGGATCCGGCCCAAATCCCATTTTGCAGGTACATCTATAGCTGCCCATGGTATTCAAACACTCACCATTGGGGCACACACCTTGCAGCTGGCATTCATTAATGTCTGAAGGAAAATACAACTCTTTTAGAAGGAGCATTCATCTCCTGCTGGACAGATTCTGGCTATAAATTGCATTCACTTTCTGTTTTCATCATAATCTCATATATATATATATATATATATATATATATATATATATATATATATATATATGCATAATATGCAAAGCGTCCCCTTGGGAATTCGACCAACTGAAAGTTAGATCGCTTGCTATGACGTGTGCTGACCACAAGGGGTGGTGCAGAACAAAGGAAGGCCCCAGCTAGCAGCCGGCAGCTGGGGAAAAGAGGCCCCAGCCAGCAGCTGGCAGCCGAGAAAGGGAGGCCCCAGCCTGGCAGCCAGCAGCTTCTAGGGACCCTACCAGTGTACAAATTTCATGCACTGGGCCTCTAGTAGTAAATAAAGATCTTTTAAATAATATTTTTTTAAATTAATTTCAGAGAGGAAGGGAGAGGAAAAGAGGAAAAGAAAGATAAAAACATCAATAATGAGAACGAATCATTGATAGAGATAATTTTGTTCAAGATCATATTTTTTTTAATAATTAAGGGGGAGTGGGGAAATTTAATGGGAAAACTATCCCACTACAATCCTGTTTTGGTCTATGCAAGATGCTAAATTGTTAGCTCAAACAAGTCACTTAATTTCTGTCGATCTAGGGTTTCTCTCTTGTAACACAAAAGGGCTGAAGCAAATAATCCTCATGATTACTTCTCACTTAAATACTCTGACTTCAAAATAATCTGCCAGTTGCCAAGGTGGAGAAAAAAATGTGACATTTATGGACAATATACTGTAAATCATGTAAGTGCCCTTATGGGAAATAAACACACTTTTATGTATCCTGCGTGTTTAATCATTTACTGTCTTCTTAGTGACGCAAGTTCATACAGGAAATGAGACATGTCCCGTAATCAACAGGAATTAGGCCCAAGGTGAGAACAGCACATGAAGGTCTCTGTGCTGTGTGAAAATATGAAGCTTTCTGGTGATGCCTCTGTGAGCATATTCAGTGTTTGCTGATGGAAAGACATTCCACCAAACAATTTAGCCATGTAACTTCTCCTTAAAAGCAGAAAGAAATACCTATGGAGGTAAATTCTTTCCCTAGCCAGACAAACCTTTTGGCTCTTAAATAGGGATCTCTTTCTTTAGCTAACAGAGGAATACGTTCTCTAAAAGGAGAATGAATTATGTATTTCTTAAACTTCCACAGAAGCAGCTGCACATTGGATACACATACCCTTGAAGTCACTCAATAATATTCCACATGGTACATACCTGCTTGGATATTATTAAGGGAATCAAATTTTAGATCTAGGGTCTTTCTATTTTCCTTTTCTAAGTGAAGAACACATCTGCCCACCTTCCTCTCCTGTCTCTCCCTTGACTCCGTGCCTTCTTCCTCCTTACAAAGTCAAGTCATCTCTTGCCCATTTGTAATTTCTTTCTAGGTTTTCTAGGTGTATTGCCTCACAGTGTCAAATTCCCAAAGGCACCAAACAAAAGAACAGTTAACAAATATATCCCTCTAGAGGGAGAGCCACAGAAAAAGTAGCACATCCAGTTTGTTTCATTAAAAGGCCTGGCTGAATGGCCCAGTGACTGAGCATCAACCTATGAACCAGGAGGTCACGGTTTGATTCCTGGTCAGGGCACAGGCCTGGGTTGCAGCCTTGATCCCCAGTGTGGGGAGTACAGGAGGCAGCCGATCAATGACTCTCTCTCTCTCATCACTGATGTTTCTGTCTCTTTCTCCTCCTTTCTTCTCTGAAATCAATAAAAATTCATTTTAAAAAAAAAGAACAAGGCGGTTGTCTGGCTTTGCCAATTAGGTTTACAAATTACAGCAGACATAATCTGTAAACCGAATAAGCCAACTCTGCAGCTCTGAGGCTTTGATAAAAATATGTTTAAAGCACATATCTAATATAAATACACTGTGCATAAATCTACTGTGTCCATTTAATTTTTTAAGGGAAAAATGTAAATGTCAGTTTAAAAAATGTTAAGTTTTTCAAAATTACTGTAGGAGATAAGTGAGAGAGAAAAAATATTTGAAGGGCAACATTCTACAGCAATTTTACCCAAAGTAGTTTACACAAACTACTTTGGGTAAAATTGCTGTAGAATGTTGCCCTTCAAGTAGTTTACACAAACTACTTTAGGATTCTGCCAAAGGAAGGGATCTGTGGCAAAATATGTTTGAGAAACACTGCGTATTCTACAAACACAAGCACGTGGACTCCTGTTTTTGTTGTTTTTTAACTTGGTATGTTCCACACACTTGGCCATGGGACCCATTTTTTGCCCACCATCTATCCACATCCCTAAAATGTTGCTCTCTGGGGCTGGCCCTGCAACTACTATACAGGTCTCTTCATGGTAATATTTCCTTTGACATTAACCAGAGCCTCCCTACTGACCAGTAACTGTCCCATTATCATAAAATGATAGATTCCATCATAAGAGGAAGTAAACCATTGTGAGAGCAACTCCGTGCCTTCTACTTCTTCTCTCTTCAGGGAAACACGATAAAAGAATGATCAGAACCCAGAGACCAGCTGTATTTATTTCTTGATACATGTGTACTATACATGGAAGATGCTAATGGCACACACATCTCTGTTGGTCTTGGATTTCTGACTCTAGTCTACAAATACTGCATTAATTTCTCCTTGAAACATTCACAGTAACATGAATCTTTCATGGCTTCTCCCATTGATTTCACAGCCCCCAGAGATGAAGGTCAAAGAGCTATTGGGAAATATAATGTGCTAATGACTCACTTCACCACTCTCCTTCCTGAAGAACAGTGAATAAAATAAACAGACATTTCCTTTTTGAATCCCATTTCAGTGATGTGAGCTGAGTAAGAGGACACATCAGAAAGTGATTCTAAAATACAGAGGAATGGGTCCCAAATTGATTTTTTAAATGTTGAAATATGATCCACAGGTCCAAATCAGAACTGTTTAAATTCTAACTGAAAGGAATGTGCCTATTTAAACTAGAAATGGAAGGAGTTGCGAAAAGATGCCTTCAACGGTAAAATAGCCCCTTCAAACAGGAGAAAAGTCTATTAATTCCCTCTTAGCCACTGACCATTGTAAAGCATGATTCAACCTCACATTTAGTATCCCACAGTTTCTGGGATTAAATCACTACATACAGCAGAGCAGTGTTTGAATCTCCATCCAGTAGGCTAAGTAAAAAGAACTTTAAATATTTTTAAGTGTCTTGAAGAAATAAATGAACAAGCCTGGTTGACTCCAGTCTTACTTTATACCTATTGATGTTCTACTATCATTTCCCAAATATATAGCAAGAACAATGGATTCTAAGTTTCGTTTTTACACCTACATTACTCTCAAATATATTCCCTATTTTATATTCCGTACTCCTGAGAAAGAAACAAACATCACAGCAATGGATTCCCCATTGATAATGAAACTGAAGGGAAATTTAGAGACAGAAATGTGAAGGGATTCAGAACAGGCCTCCCCAGCAATGTGCCACTTTGGCAAGTTAATTCGTTTAAGGTGAAGCCATATTTAATATAAAATAACTGGGGAAAGCCTAAATAGAAATGTCTAAGGCAGGAGTGGGGAACCTTTCTTTCTGCCAAGGGCCATTTGGATATTTATAACATCATTCCCAGGCCACACAAAATTATCAACTTAAAAATTAGGTTGCTATGAAAAAAGCTCCTAGATTTATTGAATTCTGAGTCCTGCCTGCGGTTGCCTTGGCAGGGCCAGACCAAATGATACAGCAGGCCAGACGTTCCCCACCCCTGGTCTAGGGCCTTGGAGAAGGAAAACATACTGTTTCACTGTCCCTTGTGCGCTTTCCAATTTGTAAAGAGAAGGACGTCAGGAAGGAGGAGAGGGACATGGTCAGTGGGCACTCTACTGAGAGTGGGAAGGGAAACGGTGCATCCTCTTCTAAAGGAAATTGGCACAGGATGAAGCGACGTTTGGAAAACAGCACAGTCATAGGGTCCCATAAAGGTACTGAGCATAGTCATGGGGTCACATAAAGGTTCATGGTCACGCCCTGACAGCATTCTCTATAACAGGGAAAAGCAGAAACCAGTCTGAAATCCAACTTTAGGGGAATGGGGAAATGCATTAAACATAACTGGGATCCCATGGCAACATTACAGTAATTTTGAAGATCATGTAACAACATCAGAAAGTATAATATATAAAGTAAAAAATAGTTTCCACAGCTGTCCATGAAATTTCAAGTGTGTGTGTGTGTGTGTGTGTGTGTGTGTGTGAGAGAGAGAGAGAGAGAGAGAGAGAGAGAGAGAGAGAGAGAGTGTGATTGGCAGGAAATCTAGCAAAATGTATCAATTTTTGTAGGAGATGATGGAAATTTTCATGTTTCCCCTTTATATGTTTCTCTCGTTTCTAAATTTTAAGCAACAGGTAAGAATTTTATAAATAGAAAAGACAGTGTGATTTTTAAAGAAATGTGCTTTTTAAATAGCATCTGTGATTTTTCTCACTAAATGGGAACTTCCCTCTGAAATTGTACAGTATTTAATTCAGTTCATAAAGTACTCAGACATGCCACCTTGGTTTTCTAACTGTGTGAGAACAGCGATCTTCATAAGGGTAAGAATTCTATTACACTAGACTGCTCAGAGTGTCCCTACTTAAGGTATCATTAAATGTCTGTAAAATGAATGAATGGCAGGTAGTCAATAAATTTATGCTGATAGATTGTTTACTTACAACAGATAAAGAAACTACCTGTAGATAACAGATGGTATAATTTTAAGCTTTTTCCTGAAAAGCTTTTAGATATGCTCAAAAAAGAAGAGTTTTCAATATATACACATTAGCTTAATGCCATATTCCAAATCTTTCATATTTGAGGAAAAACATGATTCTTCAGACTGACAATGTTCTGTCTACTATGTAAAATCCAGATAAATCCATGTGGAGACACAGCATGATAAAACGAGAGAAAAAACAGATTATCTACAAAGAAAGTAGAAAAGGTAGAAAAGTGACATTGGTATAACAATAAAAATTATTGTTGAAAAACTGTTAACCTAGAATTGTATACCTAACTAGTCTCATAAAATGAGTTCAAAATAAAGAGTTTTCAGACATATAAAGGAGTTTTCAGACATATAAAATTCACACTTCTCAGCTAGTCTCATTGAAAGAGATGTTAAAGAATCTAATCTAAAAAAAGATATACAGTTAGCAAATAAAAATACAGGACACTGCGTTAAATTTGAATTTCGGGTACACAACGAATGCATTTTAGTATAAGTACGTATGCTCCCTAATTATCTACTGTTTATTTGAAAATTCAAATTTAACTTGCTTTCCTGTATTTTATCTTGCAAAAGAAAACAAGAACCCAGAAAGAAAATGTAAGATGTAAGAAACCATGCTGAGTGCAGAAAATGATAAAATGTCAGTAAGTTCATATACCTAACAACTGTACGGGGGGAGGGGGAACCTTTTCTATATTTACATTATGCCTTCAAAAATAATTATGCAATGATGACTCTTATCTAAGGCACAAATCCATTTTCTTTTAAATATGCCAGTTGTCATAAATGGTCTTTGAACATTTCCATGTTAAAAGAAGTGCCACTGTTTTCCCAGCATGCATCACAAAGCCTGTTCTATCTGTTGGACACGGTGCATGCAATCAATCATAGGAGCCTTTCCTTAAAGTTACAAAGCACTCCATCTTACCATGCCTGTCTGTGGTAACCCAGCACATGCCATAACCAGTGGGCAGCAAACTGTGGTTCTCTAGCCACCTGCGGCTCGCGAGTCGCGGTTCGCCACTCAGTTGACTGATGAGTTTGCCGACCACTGACCTAGACTCTCGATTCCAACAATTACAGGCTGTTGTTGTTCCTTGTGATTAAGCCCCTATCCCAATGGTCAGCAAACTCATTAGTCAACAGAGTGGCAAACCGCAGCTCGAGAGCTGCATGTGGCTATTGAGCCACAGTTTGCCATCCATTGGCATAGGCCACCTTCTCTTTTCCAGCCAAGTAGGTTTTCTTGAGTGACTCACCTGCACTTTCTAGTCTTTTCAAGACACATGAAGACCAGCCTTCATATGCTCACCCTTCTGCAGTCACAATCAATTTTTCAGGGAATCATTAAGAAGTCTGAAATGCAAGCTAAAACCCAGGCAAGCTCCTCATAACCAAAATGCCCCATAATGGCTTACTTATATGGAATGTTAATCAAGACCGGTGAGTCTCATTTCATGGCCCAGAGATATGCCCTTGAAAACAACGTGCGTTATCTTTCCTATGGGCCCAATAAAATTCAATTTCAGATGCACTTGAAAGGAGCCCTACAGTAAAAGTTGTGATAATGAGTACTATTGTGCCTACTGTATCTGTCTTGTAAATGTGTTAGTATATTGGCGCATAATAACCAGTGCAATAAAGTGACGCCAAAAGAAAGCTACGTGGACAGCTCTCTCATATTTGCTTTCACGGCTCCCCGGGAGCCAGCTAAAACCCAGCTAGTTGGGACAGTGAATAAAGTAAATTACATGCTGCTGATTCAAAGTGATTTAATTATACTAAATCCGAGGTCAGGAACGATGTCTTATTCATCAGTCATTGCATATCCTTGGTCTGCAGCTCAGGAGCCCCGTGCCAATTAACGTTGGTGTGGTACTGAGTCTTTTTAAAAGTTCTCAAGATTACCTATGAAAATGGAATATGCATACACTGGACTATAAACGTGTAGAAGCCATCTAGTTGTTTATTTTGGCACTGCCCACAGCACCTGGACACATGCAAAAATGTAGAAAATAATACTATGCTGATTTTATACCTAAAACTCCTGCCTCATGTAAGTGATTTTAGTAAATAAAAAAAGAGATAATTGCTTTTAATAAAAGATTTTACTAAATAGATCAAGCCCCGAGTACTTTCAGAAATAAATTCTGCTTTTAAAACTTAGGTTTACACCTAATTTAATAACTCGTCTCACACCAAAGTTATAGATAAGAGAGAGTATTCAGGATTCGGGGCAAAACTTATCTTTCAAATAAAGTAGTATGAGCGTATGAGGTTCCTGTTGTCGTCATTGCCGTGATATGAAATTTCACTTAATTCTCATTCAATATCAGACCTGTAGCATAGTCACGAAATGACAAATGCTCTCTCGATCCACAAGGAAATAGAACTGCATTGTTTGTTATGAGAAACAAAGCAAATGATAACAACTCCAAAATGTCGAGGGCAGGTTTGAGAGCTCCATGTGTGTATATATAATAAATCATTCCTCTGAAAAGATAATTGCAGTACCACTAGAGAGAAGAAAAAAAAACACCAGACTCGGAGGGCAATTATTGGAAAGCTCCTCAAATTAACTCGGGCACAGTTGGCTCTTTGTTACTGGGCACATATTAGTGAAAGTTGTATCATTGGAGCAAATAATGTCATTCTGGGTATTAATCACTTTAATTTTCAATGTGCTTGGTAAGCCGAGAAGACGTGAGGCTGCAGAAACAATGTGGAATGCAGACGTAATTAGATGCTGAATGGGCTTCTTTTGAAAACTGCAAGATAACAGAACCGAAAAGCTTCGAGGCTCTAGGAAAACGGAGGGCATGGGCGTAACGTGAGAAAGTTCTGTTTCATTTCACTGACCAATCATATCACACGGGGAGTGAAAGTAAGCCCTTCTTTCAGAAACAATTTTAACAGATTATGGGGAATGAAATCATAATATTTTAGGAGTCAATCTTCTAGTGTAATTTAGCGGTGGCTTCTCGAGGCACTGTGAAGTAGAGTTTTCTGTGATACTTAAGTCTGGAATCTGTGCCAAAAAATATAACACTGTCTTTGCAAATACCCTCCTGAGACAAACATAAGCTGGGATTTGGTGTTACTGACCATCAGTGCAAATGACTGTTTGATATGCTCAGAGTGAACAAAACTTGCTAAGGGCCCCTGCATACCAGCCACACTGGGAGAGGGGAAGAGCCCTCAAGCAGGTTCTGTGGGAAAGATTCTCCATTCTGATGTGTGAAATGAGGTAGCAAATGCTAACTGCAAATTTTCACTTCCACTTCGACCATATTTTGATAACCACGAACTCTTATAACCTTGAACTAGCCAGTAGAAGGAGTATCAGATGATCATCCTCTGTTATTAAACAAAACCTTATAAATGTGAACTGCTTTGACTTCTATTACGTTCAGCACACATGGCATATCTTCTGTTTCAATTAGTGAGTATTCACATCATATTTTACAGGTATTTATGTATACATGATAAAGGGGGCCATATTGCACACAGAAACAATTGGAAGTTTAATCCTGGCTGGGCCTCTTTTCATTGTGTGACCTTAAGAAAGTTACTCTCTCTATGCTTCAGTTTCTAATTGGGATTAATAATGTTTAAATCCTATCCCACTCCCAAATCATTCCCATTTTTCCAAATTTAACACTGAAAAGTTAGGAGCATCTGTCACTCTTGAGCCTTCCTAATAACCAGCCATTAGAAGACAGGCTTAATCACAGAGGAGACTTCAGGAAATGACATGTCGAGGGGCTGAAACTTGTGTGACACACCAAGAGGTTCTCATGCAAAACCTCTACCCCAGGAGACAGAGTAATGAGAGCATCAGAGTGTACCCAAGAGCAATCTAACATCAGGTGCTGCACAGGACAGAAATTCCCTAAAGCATCCTGGCTGATGGTTAAGGATCTGTTGGATCACGTCTATGTGTAGGAAGCTCAGTACTTCCAAAGGCATTTCAGTACAATGCTGGGGAATGCTATTCCATAGCAGCGATGACTTGCAGTTCTAAATATGCCTCCCTGCCACTCCATTCTATTGACTTTGGCTCTTGAAGCAACTCATGAAAGCCTTGTTTGTAAGACAGCTAATCAAACATTTAAAGGCGCATGTACAAAGATTTAAGGCATGTTTATAAATCAGCCAATATATTTGTCTTTGGTCTGCGCTTCTCCACACTAAACACTCTCAGGTTTTGAGGCCCTTCTTAAGCTTGGTTGACCTTATTAGCCAAAAAATAATTAACATGAATACATGAATACCCAAACCCCAAATTCGGTCTGACTGAAAGAGTACAAGGTCATTACTTCCAATGTCCTGTTCATTCTGCTTCTACTAATGCATCCTAAAAGAGAGTTGGGCTTTTAATAGAGATTTTTATCCAAATCTGCAAAATTATAACTTGGTTTACACTATAGTATATGCATTTAGTAATCTATTCATTTATTTAACCTACTCATTCTTCCTTCCATTTAATTTCATCTTTCATCCATTTAATGCAATCTTTCAATGATATTTTAAATTCTGCTGTCTCACACATAATGTTGATTAATCCACTATTCCTGTGTCACTGAGGTTTGCAGACATTCTTCAAAAAGTGCCTTGGACATCCTCTCCTGGATCAGTAATTCTAACTTTCCCAAAATTCCTCATATATGACCAGGGATTATAATATTTTAAGGTGAAATTTTTAAAAAACATAGTATGTGCATTTCAAAAAACTTAAGTCAGTGAAAGCTCTACAAATCATAAAAGCTACACAGATGCAGTATGGAATAATTTACTCGAGAAAATTCTCAGTTAATTAAGATATTTCTTTGACATGAACCATTTCTATAATTTATAACATTACCTTAATCTACTGTCTTATAAACAGTAGGCTCAGACCACAAGTCAGAGACATATGCTACATTTTTTACATGGATTTTGGTTCAATCAATCTCTTGGAAGTTGTTCCTGTTTATTTCAACATATGCATAGTCCAGTAACTAATAGCAACATTTTCACCCTGGACACATAAGAGTACAGTAGGAGCATTAAGTGCACATCCCACAAAATAACAAACAGAATGTGTTATCCTAAATGGGTACTAAACTTGGTATTGAAACCCCTGAGTTACAACCTCAGCTCTATGTAGTTAACCACAGGAAAGCCACTTAACCAGCCTGAGCTTCAATGTCCTTCGTTTGCAAGTGTTGATACTGGGCTAAATGACCTCTGAGACTCCCCCTGCTTGTACAACTCTGCTGCGGGTTCAAAATAAACTGAGTAAAAGCACTCAGGACCTATCACATGTAGCTACCTAGTTTTACCTACCACCTGGCTCATGTGTGTTCACGCCGATGTTTAACACCTGGACACTTCAAGGAGACCAGCAACACTCTGAGAGCAAAAAGGGAACCCTGCTTGCCCAATCATGTGTCAGCAAAGAAGTAGTACTGCTAGGTACATGCATGTGGTCATGTGTACACATGCATATGCTCATGTGTACACACACATGCACCCATGCATGGATGGAAGGTGACTAGCATGGAGATCCCTAAGCAACCCATAATGTAATCCAATCTCCTGTAGATTTCATTGCAAATTAATAGAGGAAAGGAAGTTCCATAAAGTTTACATAGTAGTGAATCTATTCTAGCGACCGTACACTACACCCCTGTATTTCTGCACAGCTAAATGGAGTGAGCAAGAGGTGGATCACCATATGACCTCACCTGCTGGGCTAATAAGCAAAGCATGGCCAAACAACTCAGGTTTCTAAAAGCCAAAACAACTGTGCGTCCATCCCATGAATTCTGTTGACCTTACCTTGACAAAAGGTGTTGTTAACCCTCTTATAGCCTTGAAGACATTCCATCATTTGGTTATATCCATGATAAGCTGTAAGGGAAGAAATAATTCTTTGTTAGGTGCTTAGTTTTAATTCTTACAATCCTAAACTATTAAATGTGATAACCAGAGCCACTTTAGGCACCAGTGGTCCTACTCATTTCTAAGATACCAATTCAATGAGTACTAATTTATTTCACATTATCCTAGTTGTCGGTATACTTCATATTTTGCATTAGACATAGTCCCAATTATTTGTCGGTAAATGCTGATTATGTTAAATGGGAGAATCATAAGACTTTTATATTTTATTCCAGTTATTCCTTATTTATATTACAAAGGATGGCTTCCTCCCCAACGATCGCTACAGGCACTTGAATTTTCTTATTGTGGGTTTGGGTGACTACAAGCTGGTCTTCCTGGGACACTCCTGAGTTATGATGTTCCAGCCAAGTTCATGAACAGCACTCCATTTCACTCTCAACAGTGTCCCAGTTTACACAATGCATCGTCTGCTCGCCGCCTTAATTGCATGATCGTGTATTCTAGTTATGAGCTCATTCTTACTAATGTGAATTCTGGAGAGAATTGGGAGATGAGGAGAAGAAGCTGTGATCAGTTGTATGGACTTATCACTCGGCAAACTCATCAGCAGTGTGAATGCTGCAGTCACCAATATACCAAAACCCTATTCGCTGAAATCTGACACTGTAAAGTGAAACCAGAGTTGAAATAGCATAATTTCTGGAACCACGGAGACCTAGGTTCTCCCCAGCAATACTCTGCGACCTTGGGACACAATGCTTCCTGGGCCTCAAATGGCAACTCCAGGCAATGCAGTATCACCTCTACCGACCGGGGCGGAGCTGTTGTGGAGTTTAGAGATAATGTACACAAATGCCTGCAACAGGGCCTGATAAGACACATGTCAATGACACATGCCACTGTTATTTCCTGAAATAAAATTTTCTTTGTTTAAAAGATAATGAACCATACAAAATGTGCCGTAATCAAAATAGGTTAGACTACTAAAAAGACCTGCAGAAGTAAGTGAAATAAGCCAGTCAGAGAAAGATAAATATCACATCATCTCACTCATTTGTGGAATATGATGAACGACATAAACTGATGAACAAAAACAGATCCAGAGACAGAGAAACATCAATCAGACCATCAAACCTCAGAGGGAAGAGAATTGGGGGTGGGGGGAAAGAGATCAATCAAAGGACTTGTATGCATACATATAAGCCTAACCAATGGACACAGACAACAGGGGGGTGAGGGCATGAGTGAGGGGGATAAGAGGGATATCAGTGGAATAAGAATATGTAACATCTTAATCAATAAAGAAATTATATAAAATATATATATATAAATATATATATATATATATATATATATATATATATATATATATATATGGAGAGAGAGAGAGAGAGAGAGAGAGAGAGAGAGAGAGAGAGAGAGAAAGAGAAGGAGAGAGAGAGAGAGATCGTGCTACAGAAGGAGTAAAAAAGGAAAGCTGAAGTAAAAAATAAATCTTATCGAAAATAAAATTATTTTGCATTCTCTGCACTAATGGAGCAGGGTATGTACTAGTGTTGTTACTCTCCTCCTTCATTTCTTTCTTTGCCATATTTCCCCTCTCTTCATATCCTTCAAATGCTAGAAAATGGATAGAGGGAGGAATCTGAGATTAGTGAGTTAAAGGGAGAGGTGGACATGGGGGGGGAAGGGGGCAGTTCCCGTTCACCTCCTTGACTGAGTGTCTAGTCTTCTCCCATCCAGCAAAGCCTTCTGGAGCAGACTGCCCACAGAGATCCTGGGCGCTCTGTCTGTGAATGGCTCAAAGGCAAAAGAGAGGCAAAGGCAGGGGGCGGAGCAAAGGATCTCCTGCAGTCTTCCTAAGCTTAGGATTCAGTGTTCATTTTCTTCTAATTAATATTGCACTTAAGGGACAAGTGACTTGCTCATGCTAAGTGCATTTTTTAATGGATTACAGACTATTTAATGAAATCATCTGCAGATTTAAAATTTCACAGTAAAAAACTGATCCACAGTGAAAGGTATTTCTGTGTGTGGCTAAACAAAAACTTCAAACATTAAATAAAAGCCACTTGAGATCTGACGTCTGGACTATTTTGAGTGAAAAAATAAAAAGACATGGAACACAAAACCATAGCATGTAAAGCCAAGGAAAGTCTGTTCTCTCCCAAACGGAATATGATTTAGAGGTAGTACCAAGCAAGGAAAGGAAAGTTTGTTTATGCATGACACAGGAAGAATGTGACCCCCAGTGTGTTTCCTGGAGTGAGTCACTTAGGCACAAACGAAGTAAATGTCAAGATGCAAATGTTTACTTCATTCATAATCCACACCGTCCATCCCCAAGTGAACCAATCTCTTTAAGTTTATACATTAAATGAGTCAACATCTGAATTTCTTCATCAGCCTTTAGTTAACAGTATTAGCACTTTGTACTTTCACATTCTATCTAAATTATCATCAACATGAAAATATAGAGCTATCAAAACCATATAAAGTAGATGAATTTATACCCAGGTGGCACAATTCTATTAATAGGTAAGAAAGATAAAAGGTCAGGAGTGGAAGTTAAGGATTAAAAAGCAAAAAACAAACAAACAAAAACCTATGATTCCCGTTACCCTTGTCTTGCAACTTTGGGTTGTGGGAAAAAAGAGAGAAAAGAGAAGAAACTAAACGAGAGAGAGAGAGAGAGAAAGAGAGAGAGAGAGAGAAAGAGAGAGAGAGAGAGAGAGAGAGAGAGAGAGAGAGCGCGCGAGAGAGAGAGAGAGAGAAAGAACACGAGGAGGGGGGGAGAGGAAGGAAGATATGAGAATAAGTATAAGATGAAAGAAAAGTATTGGAGAAGAAAAACTTGGCCACAAAACAAAGTTGTAAGAACTGGGTTTGTCTTTCTTTAGTCCTTAAACCTAGCCGCAGGAAATATACCCCCCTCCACAACATTCCTACAAACACACACAGTCAATGAAGGGTAGGCAGTTAAAACAAAAAACAATTATTTTTTCAACATTTTAGATGCAGACTCTCATTTTCCTGACCTATGGACTCAATAGCAAATGAGAAGAAGTAGGAGTCTAACACAGGTTCTACCTAACTTCAAACTCCAGGCCCTTGAAAATCATATTAACTGTCTCCTAGATGCCCCTTCCATCAGGTTCCCAACATAATTCCAGGCAAATGGATCTTCCAGTGAAGAGGGACCATCACATTCAACCCACTTGCTGGAAATCCTCATAGTCCTTCATTTTCAAATCAGCCTAGAAAGTCCCCTGGGGACATCCTTGCAGTGCTCAGTGTTCTTATTCGTGTGACCTTTCCCCTAAATAAAGGTTATTAGAAACCTTAGTGGCTATTTTCACAAATTGGTCCTCTAAAAGAAGGCAGTAATATCAACAAAACAGTGATACTGAGTGAAAATTAACTTCAGGAGACTTAGAAAACACGCAAGTTTGAGAGATAAGGAAGTCTAAATGAGAGACGATTATTTAAAATGAATTACTATGATGGGAGAATAGTTTATAAGACAGACATAAGGAGCCACAGTGATTTCAAGGTGGCAGATTCTAGACTTAACAGAGAGGTTTGAAAGCATTTGAGAATATCAACCAAATCAAATAAAAATCACTCAATTGAAGCAAATGAGAAATTTCTTGCAGTGTAAAACATTAAAAAAAAAATCCTATAAAACTCTTCAGTTATACAAAGCAAAAAAAGATGACTGAGGAAAGTATCACTCCCTTCCTTGGCAAAAACGTGATGAATAAGTGGAAAAACACTCCACTTAAAACAAGTTACCTTTGTTTTTCTAAAAAAATAAAAAATAAAAAATAAAAAAAAAGGATTAGCAATCAGTTTTCCAGAATTAATGCTACATACAGAAACTAAAAAACAAAAACTATATTTGAGAAAAAGGTAACAGAAAGATGTGGTTCTGGACTTATTCCAATCAATAGGTTCTAAAGAACAAATTTTATAGAATAATCAAAGCATGAGTGTTAATACCATGAGACCTAAAACTGCAATAGTATAGAAGCATGAATAAGAAAAGGGGAGGGTACTGGGGCCCAGTTACTATAAATTTATTTTTTACAAATCAGCAACAATCATCTCTTCATCTGAGCTTTTAAGTGAGTTTTGAAAAGTTATAGTATAACAAAAACTACAACAGAAGTTGTGGCTGTTAATAAAAATTTCATTTAAGAAATTTAACCTAAGAAATCACAACTGTGCTGACTTTTTATAGGATTTGAAACATGTAATTCTCATCTTAAAAGCTATCCTGTTTTCTCTTCACCTGAGAAAATAGAGACTGTTTTATTTTAGCATATTATCCTTTAAAAGACTTTTTAAAAAAAATATGTAATCTGACTGAAGAAGGCAACTCATAATTGTACTTATTAAAAAAAAAAAAAAAAAAAAAAAAAAAAAACGAAAAACAGAATGGGGCCAGAAAGTTGTGGTTCAGATGGCTGAACATCCACCTGTGAACCAGGAGGTTGTGGTTTAATTCCTGGTCAGAGCACATGCCTGTACTGTGGCTTAATCGCCAATAGGGGGCGTGCATTAATGTTCCTATCTATTGCTCCCTCTCCCTTCCTCTCTGAAGTCAATAAAAATATATTTTTAAAAACACAGAATGGATATAAAAATTTTCTCAGATCTGTAAGGTTTCTGGAAGTGCAAATTTTTGCACGATGTTCTGCAATTCAACAAGAGTTCTT
Organism: Pipistrellus kuhlii; assembly: GCF_014108245.1. Classification (NCBI taxonomy): domain Eukaryota; kingdom Metazoa; phylum Chordata; class Mammalia; order Chiroptera; family Vespertilionidae; genus Pipistrellus; species Pipistrellus kuhlii. Next base: position 9,274,299 of record NW_023425438.1, read on the forward strand.
TGAAAGTCGAATGTCCCACCATTAAAACAGTGATCGTAAGGAAACAGATGTGCTACATTAACCTGCAAAGGAAAGGTGACATGTCACTTACATGGCTTCTTGGGGCATTTCTGGCATTTGTGGAAGCCCCAGGAGGTGCCCACGGTTCCACAGCAGTCCTCCTGCTTCGAGAGGCCGGGGAGTGCTTTGCCACACTGCAACGACGGGGTGGGAAACACGCAGGTTAGCTGAGTGCAGGACACCTGCTCCAGAGCACGGCTGAGCTTCAGCCACATCATAAAACAGTCACGTTGTTATCAACAGAATTAGAGAGGGGGAAACACCTCTAAAACGTCCAAACAGAACACCGTGACGGAATCTAGACCACACGGAAGTGAACAGGCATATTTTCTATCTTGAGCTTCCTGGCATTGCTAGTCTTACGAGAATCTGTCACTGTTCAGAGTGCTGGATAAAACCTAGGATTCCGAGCCCCTTTTTCTCTTAATAGAACCTGAAAATGTAAAAGATCAATATCAACCTTTAAAGTTTTAGTTTCAACTATCAGTGGATCATCAGGAAATAGCACTCTAAGGGCAGGTGTGCAAACCTTGAGCATGTGATCCCATCTACAAGGGGCTGTGGGTCTCCCTGTGGCCCCGTGGCCAGGGCAGAGAAAGAACAGAGAGGACAATACACGAAATGCTCACTGGCTGAGCCAGATCAGCTCACACAGCTCTGGCATGGCAATGGTGCCAGCCAAACGGAATGACCTAGGAGGTCGGCCAAGCTAGGCAGACACTGGCAGGTTTGGGACAGGAGGCAGAAGAGCAGGGTTCGGGGCCACTGACCAACTGGAGCTGCCCAATGTAGAGATCCATCTCATGGCCTTGGTCAACCACGAGAGGTGAGAAGAGGCTGAGAGGCAGGGGTCTGCAGAGAGACCAACCCCATGAGGCTGGAGAGGGTCTAGGAGAGCTGACCCGATTCTGTGTGCCCATCCTGAGGGCAGCTGGGCAGGGAGGGCCACTCCACCCCTACTGTGCAGGCTAACACACACCCTACAACTCAGGGGTCCATCCGTGGCCTTCATCAGCCTCAACCTCCACAAAATCCTCTAGCGGTTTCAAGAGTCATCTTTCCAAAGACAAATCTGACCACATTCCTCCACGGGTGAAACACCAGCAGTGACTCCCACGGTCTGAAGGCCGCAAACGCCCCGGCATGACACAGAGGTCCTTCCTATGCCTGCCCAAGGCAGCTGTTCTGACCTCCTCTCTGCCTCCCTCACCTCCCGACACCCATCCTCAGGCACCTCAAAAGACTCCAGTTCTCTAAACTGCCTTTCCGAAAGCTGTTCCTTCTCTCTCTGATGGGCCTTCCTTTTCCCTTTGCCCGGAGACACTTGCTTATCTCATGAGCCCCAATTCTGAGGAACCATCACGGGAAGCTTCCAGTCTCCTCAGTTTTAGCAAGCTCCTCCCTCCTTTCCTCCGGCACGTTTCTCAGTTCCACAGCCTCTGCAATGCATTTCACTAGAATGTAGACGTGTCTTATTTACCTTTATATTCCAGTGCACAGTGCACATTGCAAATGCTCAATAAATGCTTGAGGGAGGGAGGGAGGGACCAGTTGCCCCAGGCGAGCAGTGGCTCTGTGAAAAGCAATGGAAATCAGCCTGTGCACAGAGGCCAGTGAGTGGGACGCTGGCAGAAAGTCGGGCAGCAAGGCATAGACACGGTCACCTGGCTGCCTCCACGGACAGTCTTCGTCCCCATGGTCCAGGCATGTAGCATTGTGACTGAGGCACTAAGTGACCAAATTGAAAAACAAAGCCAGAGGTGACCCTGCACAGTTCCTGAGTTTTTAGTTACATCATAGCTTTGAAGTCATTAAGTTGTGTGTGTATTTATGGTTTTTTAATGATTCTGGCATGATGTTGTATGCTCTCCAAAGCTGGAACATGGTGAGAGAGAGAGAGAGAGAGAGAGAGAGAGAGAGAGAGAGAGAGAGAGAGAGAACGAACGAACACGAACACACATGAACAAATGAACAAATGGAGAACCTGAGAGAAGAAAAGCACAGACTGGCTGATTCCAGTAGTACCCAGACAAGAGTTTACTCTCAGAGGCTGCAATGTGAAATGCAAGGCAAGGAAGAAGAAAGAGGCAGGGACGCTCCAGGCACAAGACTAGCAACACCATGGTCACTGGTCACATAAAGGAAAGGTGAAGGGATTGAGAAGTACAAGCTGGTAGTTACAGAACAGAGGTATAGTCAACAGAGACAAATATCAACAGTACAAGATTGACATTTCTTTGGAGAGCCAAATTTTTTAAACTTAAAACTTCTTCTAATGCCACTTCTTCAAAATAGACTCGCCCAGGCCATGGTATTTTGTGGAAGAGCCACACTCAAGGGGCCAAAGAGCCGCATGTGGCTCACGAGCCATAGTTTGCCGACCATGAAGCTAGAGCAGAGAGAATATAGTCAATATACTGTAATAACTATGTATGGTGCTGGGTGGGTACAGGACATCTCAGGGGAACACTTGGTGAAGTATATGACTGTCTAACCACCAAGTTGTGCAGCTGAGACTAATACAACAGAATATTGAATAAAAAAAAAATACTTTAAAGAGGTAACTGAAAAGAAATACTTTAAAGGACACAGCGGTCTCCACTGTTGTGATCTGCTGTCTGTCCAATCTCACCCACCAGACCTCTGTGAGACACCAGGGCCCATCCCATGTTGATCATTCTTGTATCAGGCCCTTCAGGTTCTTCTCTTCATCAAGCAAAACTCTCAACACTTGCTGATTTTATATACTTGAACGTTTAGTAGCTGTTAAAAAACCCATTTTCACCTGGGATTCCTAGCATGTTTGATTCGGTACGGTGAAAATAAATCATTTCTCTCTACAGGGCCTCACAGAAGGCACCAGGTTTTCGTTACAGGCCTCGGGCCGCTTTGTCCCACGGCTTTGTTTTCGCGGGTCCACAGCCAAGAGCCACACGAGCCTTCCAAAGCGATGAAATAAACGGCCATGTAGGTGGTACCAGGCACTGTGTGTTCTTCCCCAACCTGGGTCTGCACCGCATGAGAACAGGCAGCCAGGGACGAAGGCAGGCTCACAGTAGGGCACTGAGTCCTAGGTGTATACCCCCGTAGTGTTTGAGCTCTGAGGAGCTTTCGACATGTGGCCAGAAACTCCACCCAAGAGATCTTTGTGGCCATCCTCAGGGCGCTCGCAGGAGACTACCCAATGCCCTGGATGTGGGAAACAGAGGAAAAGAAGGCAGAGGGAGGATCTTCTCTCCTCCGTGCCGAAAGGCCACATGGGAGAGACCACAGAGAAGAGGATGCTGGAATCCAGAATGTCCTCTGAGACGGGAGGGTTCTGCTTCTCCGTGAGACATAATTACATGGGCACAGGCTGGTTCTGCCTAACTACGTTTTTCTGCCCAGACTGAGGTGAGTTTTACAAGTGAAAAGCACAAGTGGAATTTCTCCTATGTGAATCATCCACCACATTTTCAAAGAAAGCCAGTCTCTCATTTCACGGCATACCTTGGGCGTAAGCAATCCAGGAGAAGCGTGCTACACTTACAACCCAGTGTTCAGCTATTTCAAGTCAGAAAGGAAATTCTATCCTGTCAAATGGGCAATGCGCTATAGCTGTCCCCCTTTCCCCCCAAACTGAAGTCATACATGAAAGAAGGGAATGCTGATTCATTGCAACCCTTGCAAGAGTACACTGTGTTTAGGCAGGAACGGTAACAAGACAGTGACTCAACTGCTGTATTGAAGAGAAAGAGATTCCAAAGAGATGGAACAACTCTAGCTACACCCAGGGCCCACCACCAACAGGGGAAGGACCCGGGGTGAGTGGGTCGGAGAAGGACAGACAGAGGCAGGCCCAATACAAAGAACAGAGAATGAGGTGATTCGATTTATAGTTGGGGATTAAAGGAGACAGGGAAAAGGAAACATCCAGTTTTATTTCCCAAAGCAAAAAGGTTTGGATTGCTTCCAATTAAATATCTGGCATCTTGAAAGTAATGGCAGGCACAGAAAGATTGATAAAGAAGAAAAGAAAGGGGAGGAGAAGATTAAGTGTTTTTATAAAAAATATAATTTTTTTTAATATCTGGTGATTCCCCTCAAAAGTAAAAAATAAATAAATAAAAGAATTATTGGGATAGAGTATATCATTTATTGGGGTGGGGGAGAAATTATATGTAAGGTAAACATGATCAGTAATCATCAGAGGACAAAAAAATGAAATTGAGTCATTATCAAAGGCTCATTGGTATTCTTCTCAAACAAACAGCAGAAGGGCTTAAGTTCAGCACAAATTAGCTCTTTTTTTAACAAGACATGTTCTAACACAAAGCAAACCCCCAGGCATCTCCATGTTCAGCAGAGTTAGTGCTTTATGAGTGAGAACCTGACCTTTCCACACAATCACATTCCCTGTGGACCCCATAAAATAAAGTGTAGAGATAACAGTAGCTGAGAAAATGACAAGACATAGCTTTTGAAGTTGGACAAACATGGATCCAATTACCACTTACATGACCGTGGACAAAATCTTCAACCCTTGCCTATTTCCTCCTCAATAAAATGGAACTAAAATGTCCATTTTCACAGAGCTCTCAAGAGAACTGAGATAAAATACACAAGAGGCAGATTCTACATAAAACAGCTATACACTGAGTGGCCAGATTATTATGATTCTGAACACATAATAATCTGGCCACTCCAGAGTGTGTGTGTGTGTGTGTGTGTGTATGTTTGTGTACATATATTAGAGGCCTGGTGCATGAATTAGTGCATGGGTGGGGTCCGGCCAGCCTGGCCAGGGGGAGGGGACATGGGCAGTTGGCCAGCCTGCCTGCTCATCAAACTCCTGGTTTGCATATTAGCCTTTTATTATAAAGGAGTCCAGGAGCCTTCAGAGATCATAATAACTGGCCACTCAGTGTATGGCTCACTTGCAGCATGCATAAAGCTCACTCGCAGTATTAGACTCCTTCTTCCAGGGCCCTCATTTAAAAACAAAGGACCGAGGAATCTAACAGTTACTCGATGTATAATGTCCCAGAGTCAACTTACAAAGAAGAGAGACATGTAAATAAATAGTTCAGATTGATATAGAAATAAGAAAAATAAGGTGTTCTTAAGATTTTATTTAAAATGTTCAGGTCTTCGCAAAAGTGTTCTGGCTAATAAAGAAATGCTCAGAGAATAAATGCTGTGAAGAATTTGTAATTATGCAAATTTCACCTTAATTCTACTCAGGTGGCAGGACCTGGTGTCTCTGAATTACAATAATTCAACCAGTAAAAATCAATGTTCAAAAACGGCAGACAATTTTACTTTAGGAACATCAAGATCTTTCTAGTCATGTACCATGTCTTGATGCCAGAAGACCAAGACCATGAAGCCAAAATAGTGGATCTCCTCCCTGTAAACATCCATGGCCCAATCATAGGACACTGGAGAACACAGAACTCACTAATGCAGATCCCAGAGAATATATCTCTGTCTTTTCATGTTCAGCTGGTGTTGTAGACTGAATATCTGTGTGCTCCTCCCCCCAAATTCATATGTCAAAGTCCTGACCCCAAGTGTACTAGGAGGCGATTAGGCTTAGATGAGATCATGAGGGTGGGGACTTGTGATGGAATTAGTGTCCTTACAAGGAGAGGAGGAGACCAGAGCACTTTTCCCCTTTGCCATGGTGAGGGTGCAGCAAGAAGGTGAGTGTCTGAGAACCAAGAAGAGACACCTACCAGGAAATGAGTCTGTCAGAACGTTGATCTTAAGACTGCCAGTCTCCAGAACTAGGAGAAAAGGCATTTTGGTTGTTTGAGCCACTCAATCTATAGTATATTGTTATGGCAGCCCAAAACAACTTATACACATAGCCATGGTTTCCTGTGAATCCTCCTTCCCCAGAAGAGATGGACTGAGAGCCAGGATGACATAGTATAATAGAAAGAACAATGAAATAAAAACCAAAAAACCTGAGTTTTAGTCCTCACCAACCACAAACTCAATACAAGTCATAAAGCAAATTAGCTTACTTCTCTGGAGTTTAACATTCTCATGGTTAAAATTTTAAGGATAGACTAATTGCTAATCCTCATTGATGTGCCTAAAATCTACGATTTTATGAAGGTATCCTGGAAGCTATGGTGGAACATTGTCTTGTGTCATGGCAAGCCAGGGGAGGTCAGTGTTCCTTAAATGTTACCTGCCTGCCGGATTGATACATTAGATTCCATAATGTCACCTGTTATCTAGTCCTAACATGATGCTCTGACCTGGACCAACTTGACAAGTGATGTCCAGAATGGGCCTCCTCTTTTCTACGCCACCTCTTGCCTACCCCTTTCCTACCAGTCTATACTATCAAAAAAGGCAGATCTATCTTCCTGAAAGTCACAATGGCACCTCCAATGGCTCCTTTCTGGATTTTACTATAATAGCTAATTATAATGAACTAGAGGCCCTGTGCACGAGATTCGTCCACTCAGGGGAAGGGGATTCCTCAACCAGGCCTGTGCCTTCTTGCAGTCCAGGAGCCTTTAGGGGATGTCCGACGGATGGCTTAGACCTGCTCCCTGTGCCATCAGTGGGGCATCCTTAGTGCTGCCGCAGAGGCGGGAGAGGCTGGCTGCACTCACCAGCTGTGAGCCTGGCTCAGGGCTTCTGGCAGAGCAGCGATTCCCTTGTGAGAGCCCACTGATCACCAGGGGGGAGCTTCTGCATGGACGGGGTCATTTCACCATTTGATCAATTTGCATATTAGCCTTTTATTATACAGCATGATACATTATTAATAGGCAAAAAATTTTTTTAAAAATTTTCAAGACAGTTACAGAGACACAGATGTTGTCTGCCTTGAGCTGTGACCATTATCAAGTCACATCAGAGTCGACCAACCCATACTGCACAGCGTCCCATAAATCATTCCATCTGTGCAGCTGCCATGCTTGCTTCCGCCCACACCCAGAAGTACCTTATTCCAATGTTCTGCCATAAAACTCGGAGGGATTCTGGCAGACAGAAGTTACAACCTCAGTACAATGAATCTGGTTGAGGGAGATGAATGCCATTTTTTGAAATCTTGGACCTCTTTTAATAAAAACAATGAGGTTCCTTATGGGGAAAGTTCTCACTGTATGTAATGGGTTGGATTAATCCAAGCCTCTGTCACAGCCCTTCTTTGTTCCTATCATCAATCTTTTTGCTATGATATAAACACATCTCCCCTCTGGCAACGTAACTTTTGCCCATCTTCCGAGGAAATGGCGTTCTTCTAGCCTCTGGACAAGCTATAGCTCCAAATTAAACTGAAAACCCCCTGAGAGCGCTTCAATGTCCATGTACAAGAACATTAAATGTGTTTATATCCGTGTGCCAATAAGAAAGAGGATCCAAATCTCTGAACCCTATCGCTAGAGCAGCTACGGCAACATTATTTGATCAACTTGTTCTAAAGGCCCGTTGTCATGAAGGAGAAAGTGTATGATGGAGCCCTGGCAGGCTAACAAGCATTGTCTCATAAGAAGAGGAGGAAAGCGCTTAAATACTTCCAGATTTTCTAAAAGAACTTGTAAAAAATTTGCTTTGGCTTGAGCAGAACATTCTTCATAAGCAAGGTTGGTTGTTGTTTTTTTAATCCGCCCAGCTTTCTTTTGTTAACAGTAATTAAAACAACATTAGGTATGCTGAGGTATCTGCTACAACCCTAATCCTCTGATATTTCAGGCTATTGATTTTATAAAGGATCGGCTGTGACGGGGGCATTACCGGCTGGAAATGGACCCACACCGATTTCTGAGGGTGTATTTGTTTAAAGCCTGCTGAAGCCAAACCATGGGCTTCAAGGAATTCCAGACAACTACTTTAGTTTATGAAACGGTATTTTTAAAAGTTACACCAAGACAAAAAAACGGTTTTAAAGCAACATACAAAGGGAAATAACTCCTAAGAGGGAAACTTCTGATTTGACATCTTTTCTAGAGAAATGATCAAATGTGGGCTGCCTGTCTTATCCACCTCTACAATGATTTGAGCATGTCAACAGTCAAGTCTACCAGGTAGCGATACATGTTTGTCTTGCTATTCTTACATTGCAAAAAGAGGAACTAAGTATTGTCATGACTATATTTCTGATGTGCTAATGCCTATTAGCCTTTCCTTGTAACAAAACAACATGAATCACATAATACATCCTAGTACTAAATGGCAAGAATATTTTTAAAAATTTTAAGTTCCATTACCAAGGATGTGTCTAAAAGAATATACTCATGTTGAGGGAGGAAATAAAGGTGGGCATCTGGGGCATCTTTACTATTACTATGGCAACCAGATCACTCCCAAATGATGAGCACAGAGCCCTTTTTCCCCCAAAGCTTATTTCTATCATACAACTGTATGGAGAGATAGTTTCTATATTAAACTTCAATGCCTGTCAGTGGCCTTTTTGTCTATGTCGAGATACTGAAAGGAACGAAATCCATGGGGGGCCTCACAGCACTATGCAAATTGTAACACGTGCCTCACTGGGTTAAGCTTTCCATTTTTCTGTGTCGTATCCAAGTACACAGAACTCAAAACTAATAATTACTTGTGGTTTGGTTGCAAGTAGCATACAAACACTGAATGTCACAAATCATATTAATAGCTTTATTTAGTTCCCTGCAAGCAGGGAATCAAGGCTGTCTCGACCACTGCTCTGCCACTTGGCAGGGACATGTATAGCTCACCTACGAACCTCTTGCTTCCCGCCATGTCCCAGCTCCCTAACCGTATTAGTCAGCCCAGGCTGCCATACAAAATACCACAGATTGAGGCAGGTGAGCGGCTTAAACACAGACACTCCTTTCACCACAGTTCTGGAGGGTCAAGTCCAAACTCAAGATGCCATCAGGGTCCGTCTGGATGAGGACCTCCGACTTGGCTTGCAGGAGGCCACCGTCTTGCTGTGTCCTCAACATGGCAAAGAGAGCAAGCTCGCTGGTACCTCCGAAGAATACTGATCTCGCCAACCAGTGTGGCTCAGTGGTTGAGCACTGACCTATGAACCAGGAGGTCATGGTTCGATTCTCTGTCAGGGCACATGCCCAGGTTCTGAGCTTGATCCCCAGGAGGCAGCCGATTGATCAGCAATGATCTCTCATTACTGATTTTTCTATCTCTCTCTGAAATCAATTTTTTAAAAAATGTACTTTAAAAAAAAAAAAAAAAGAACACTAATCCTATTGTTTTCAGGGCCCCACCCTTATTAATTCACTTAATCTTAGTTACCTCCTTACAAACTATCTCCCAAATACAGCTGCAATGGGGTTAATGCTTCAAGTTATGTATTTGGAGGTGGAACACAATTCAGCCATAACATCACCATAAAGCTGACAGTGAAAGAGGGCCATGTGACTCATTCTGTGTAATGGGCTATGGCAGTGGTCAGCAAACTCATTAGTCCACAGAGCCAAATATCTACAACGATTGAGATTTCTTTTCAGAGCCAAATTTTTTAAACTTAAAACTTCTTCTAACGCCACTTCTTCAAAATAGACTCGCCCAGGCCGTGGTATTTTGTGGAAGAGCCACACTCAAGGGGCCAAAGAGCTGCATGTGGCTTGTGAGCTGCAGTTTGCTGACCAGCGGGCTATGGGAAAAGTCCTAGTGTTCCTTGCAGTAAGTACCTCTCTCCCTCTGCTACAGGAATTGAGGAGGCTGTGTATTCTAAATAGCACGTCAGAGACACGGTCAAACCACCATCAGCCTCGCTACCTGGGAGGTGAGTAGCTCAGGGCCCCCTGCTCGCCTGTCAGACGTCAAGTGCGTACAAAATAGAAGTTTTTGTTGTGTTACTCCTGCAGCACAACTGAGCCTAACCTGACTGATGCTCCTCTATTTACTAACTACTCATCTGTGCCTGGCACTGAGCTCAGCTCCGAAGAGCCCTGCCCTCACGAAAAAGACAAGCTTTGAGAGGTGCTGACCCCTGAGAGGAGTCTCTCAAGTCAGGGTGGACTTGAGAGATCATTCTAGGTGTTGTACTTGACGTTTGTACAGCCTCTCTGTGCACGGAACCGGTGCCACTTGTTAGTATCAGTGGGGTCTAAGATTGTGGAAAAGAAAGATGTCAAAATCATCACAGTCAGAGGACTGTCCAGCTAGAAGAGTTCTTGGTAGTTCTCTCAGCCAAACCAGTTATTTGTAAAACAAAGATGCTGAGGGCCAGAGAATGGCGAGTCCGCCAAAATGGGAAGAAGAAGAAGAAGAAAAAAAAAGAGCTATCGACTTGGAAATAACAACACAAGTATGTCCCTACCTCTTGTGAGCTTCAAGTTTCACTTAAACCCCTGGGGTACAAGACTACCTACTTTTCCTTGTTTTGAAGTTGTTCTGAAGGTCAACCAAGGCCATAACTGCGACTGTTCTCTGTCAGCTATCAATTTTATAAAAAATACACTGTCTTACTGCGATGCCTGCCCCAAAGCCTCAGGATGTTAAGACCATTTTCTTAACAACTCCATTAAAGCTTGCCCAATCTAAGCCAGTCCTCCTCAGCTTGGACACCTTGAAGGCACTGGGTCTTTGTTCAGAAGATGTAGAACTCCTTCGTCTAGGCTTCAGAGTGCTCTTCAGGCTAAGGACGCGTTCTTTTCAATACCCTCGGTGGTGGCAAACCCCTGCTCCCTGGAGGCTGAATTGAACAAGTTTCCAGCTCATTGAGAATACGTACAGTACATGAGGGAGCTGCCGGAGATTAAAGGAAGACGGTCTTTTCTGTGCCGCTCAGAAACTGGCTCTGAAACAATTCTTTTGAAACGGAAATTTCGAAATGCAGCCGCAGTGTTACCAGAGTAAATGCCCAGCCTCAGAGAGAGATCTTGTTGAAAGAGAATCTCCAGTTTTACATATAAATCTCTTACCCACAAAAGGAGGGCGAGAGGAGAAAGAAAAGCATGGAAGGAGGAAAAGAAAACGAAAACAGGACGATCAGGGTTGCGGAGGGAAGGTGCAGGGTGGAGGAGGGCAATCGCTCTGTTGTCACTCAACATGGGCCCATGTTGCCTTTTTCACTGTCACTTTATAGGTCAGGTTTCAGAGGGCTAGGGGTTTTTGGTTTGGGGGTAGTTGGTTGGTTTATTTATTTATTTTTTATTTTTTATTTTTAGTAAACCAGATGATTCCACTTCATCTGAACAAATTTCAATTCCAAAGTAACATGCAGACAACGCCAAGAAACAACATCAGACCCTAGGAATACCAGCTGTGACTCTTGAAACGTTTTTGTAATTTACAGAGCCTAAATCAACCATCAATTTAAGCCATGGTCTCTTAAAACGACTTCCAACGTGCTCAGAACGATCATCTTCCAATGGAACGACCACAAGATCTCACCACTCTGCCAATATCAGGAGGGATGTAACTTCCGCTCTGTAACACACTGACCCGTAATTATTTGCAATGCCAATTCTTCTGCAAAAAGCAAGAGTCTTAAGTATTAATCGGTGTGTTATGTTTGTAAGCCCTAGAGGTATAAAATACAGAAACTGGATATCCCATGTCATGATAAAGGCATTTTCATTGCCAATAAAATGCAAACCATCTGAGAGGATGGGCGTGGAGAGGACCGAAGAAGCATGGCTTGCTCACCCATGAAACACGTCAGGCTAAAGGAACACTGGACTCTTTGGTGTCCAAAGATATCGGTCTGGGTAAAGCCTGCATATTGGGCAGGGGGAAAGGTAATGTCTGGGTCATCACCCATTCTCTGAAGTAGTCCTCTACTTCAGTTCTAAGAATCTGTATTTTGATGATCCTAACAGTTCAGTTTCACATCCTCCATCCAAATAAAGCTAGACGTCCTCCCTGCCACTTGGCATGAGCCCAGGGACACGCAGATATGTTCCCTTTCAACAGGCGGCAGCTCCCTGCTTTGGATTCAATCCCCATCTTCACCGTCTTTCCAACTCCAGGGAAGAAGTGTCCCGCATGAAGCTGGCAGGGCTTGGAGGGACAGGATCGACAACACTGCGGCTCTGGGCACCTCTCACGGAGGTGTGCGTCCTATCTTCAGCGATAGCTCTGCTGTGGACACAGGTGAGGGTTGGCATGGATGGCCCCTGCAGAGCCACTGGAGACAACTCACTCACACTCAATTAAATGTCTCTTGGATGGTGCCAAAGCAGTGTTTGAGTGGGACACTTAAGAAAAACATGGGGAAGGGCCTGGGGTTAATGACATATTCCACCTGCAGAAGGCCAGATGTCAGTGAATGCAATCAGCGCACCCCAATGAGGCTCTCTGCTCATGGAGAAGGCAGACATCAGATGGCTCCCGCCCTGCCTTCCTGAAGCCCTGCCAACCGCACCTCGGCAAGGTGAAGTTCACCTGGGAGGGCTTGCCCTACGATACGTGAGCTGTGGAAATGGGGAACATACATGCCTGCTGACCCAGTTCTCCCTCCCACATAAAGAACAGCACATATAGCACATACATGACAGGCCGAGTCTGTAGTAAGTGTTTGATAGTTATGCTTTCATTAGACTTCTCCTCTATGTTTGTTGTCGTTTTTGGTCTCAATATAGGGAAAGAACTGATATGAAATAATTCTGGCATTTTCCCTGTCAGAAGAAAACTATTACTTCACCTGTGCTTCAGGCCTCCCCTCAGTCATCCTCCTCCAGTCAGAGCAGAGGGAATCCTCTGGAAATTAAACAATAGGTCTCCAAGCAGAACGGATTCTCCCAGCTCCCTTGGTCGGGCACTAAATTCTCTTTTCATCCTGAGCAGAGATTTTGAACGTCTCCAGCCCATCTCTGGATCTATGTCTGTACCTACTCATCTATGTGTATTCTCCCTGCCTCAGGGGATTGACAGGCACGGCATCTGCTCCCCTCCTTCCTCACTGGCTTCTGTGTGGGGAAAACCAGGACATATTTTTCTTCAAAGTCTTGTGACAGACGTATGGAGATTTTTTTTTTTTAAGTACTTCAGCCATATAATTAGGATACTTTCCACTTCAGTGAGCTCACACTTTCCTGCTATTTTCTCCATGATGCTTATTTAAAAAAATATCTTCTTAAACAAAAGCTAAGTGCATCTGTTTGGCCCTTCAGAAGTGTGTGTGTGTGTGTGTGTGTGTGTGTGTGTGTGTGTGTTCCAGTGCTAAGGTTTAGCGCTTGATGATGTTATTGAATTTATCTGCCAAGAGACCTATCTCCAATTAAATAATCTTTTTCTCCAATGGCCCATTCTGTTTCCATTTTTCCTGTCCAAAAAGAGCTGTTGGAACAACTTCTGAAAGTTCTAAGGGGTTCCCAAACAATTCTCTTGCCACTTTAACTCAATTTTGCCCCAGGTCTTATTATTTATATGACCAATAATTAAAGGGGGGAAAAGGCTTTTCCAATAATTTTACATCAAGTACTGATCCTCTCTTCCTGTTCCATAAAGATTATTGTCTTCTATAGAATACATCTTAAAGAATTTAATCCTAGTTTGTTTCTTGTGGGTGATTTTTGGTGTTTTTCTTTTTTTGGGGGGAAAGGGTTTTTTTGTGGTTTGTTTTTGTTTGTCTGTTTGTTTGTTTTTACTGTTAAGGGGGTTCTATGGTTGTAAACTGTAAAAGTTGGTTTGGATATTATTTGATCATCGTTATCTGTATAATGACACTGAATTAAAAATATATTTTATTCCATTTATTTTTACTCCAGGTTTTCCAGCATTTTTGTTCTTCTTCGTTAACTCGGGTGTAACTCTGCTCTGTCAGCACTTGCAATAAGATCTTGAAGAGTTTTTCCTCATCCTACAATGCCCATGTCTCAAAAGGGAGCACATCCCCCCATTTCACAAAGAGCATAGGATTGCACACCCAGGCAATGGCAGACCCCAGCGTGGAAGCTGAACCTTAAACCCTGCATCATGATTCTGAGCTCTCCACAGATAAGACAAGGTCTTTTCATACCATCTGGCATCATTAAGTAACTAAATATTTATTTCCAGTAATTAGGCAATAAATAAAACATGTTGGAAACAACCAAAAACACAGATGCCAAGTCACAGTTTCAAATTGAAAGCAAAGGTCACAGTGAGAGCCAAAGGGTGCCTGGCACAATGGGAAAAGTACATACATTCAATGTCCTTGTGGAGCAGAAGTAGATCACAGGGGGTGTTTTCTGACATTTGGCCTCTTTTTATAGATGAACACTAGCATAGAAATGTTCACATTTTAAGCACATGTAAACATGAGGTTATCTTGAAAGTAGCTGGTAATTGTAACCACTGGAGATGTAATTCTAACTTGATCTATACAGTGAGCAAACTCTCCAAAATGTTTTCAGATATACTTGGTGTTCCCTGTCTACTGCAGGAAGGCAGGTACCTGACTCTGTCAAAGTTCTGACTTGTCAAGTACTTGAAACTTGATTCACATACAAGAATCCAATAATATAAATTAATCCCATATATGTATCCGATTAAATTCTATTATTTTAATACTTTAAAGTAGGGGTGTCGAACTCAATCAGAGAAGGGGCCAAAATCTAAAATGCAGCCTAAATCGCGGGCCGAATGGTTTACTGAACAGTCATAAACTGTCATTGTGATGGAAACGCAGCGGAGTGCAGTGATGACAGCGCGGTGCGGGCCACATTGCAAGGCCTGGCGGGACGGATTTGGCCCGCGGGCCTTGTGTTTGACACATGTGCTTTAAAGGAAATTAAATGATTTCTGTACCTAGCTCGGTTCACATAAAAATCAATACTTTATATGATGTTAAGACCCAGATATTACTATTAGGACACTGAGAGATCGAACATCACTTCTCACAATAGGAAGGATTCCTTCCACCCCATATCTTGACACTGTCAAGGTGGGAAACATCATAGTTTTTTCTGATTCCACTATCCCTGCTCTTTTCTCTTTATATACATGCCAAAGCAATGTCCTCTGTCCTCATGAATCTATCATCACTAGATCTATTCACTGACCATTGCATT
The DNA here is from genome assembly GCF_014108245.1 of Pipistrellus kuhlii. Taxonomy (NCBI): domain Eukaryota; kingdom Metazoa; phylum Chordata; class Mammalia; order Chiroptera; family Vespertilionidae; genus Pipistrellus; species Pipistrellus kuhlii. The sequence continues at coordinate 9,289,310 of NW_023425438.1, forward strand.
TTCTCCATTACTCCTCTCTCACTCCATCTCTCATACAGATTTGGATTTCCTGGTTGATATCCAAGAATGCACCCTTCTTAATGTCAATCAAGAATGAGGCTGCTTAAAACAAGATGTAGCTGCTCATCTTCATTTCACAATCCTCCCCCAAGGGCCAGTTAGTTCATCAATCAGAGCGAGCATTTATCTCATTTCTGAAGCGAGGGAATTCAGAACAGTCCAACTCATCACCATCTTTTCTTCACAGCAGCCCGTAATCAAATCCTGATGCTTGATTCTTTGCGAAAGTCCTTATTGTCATCTCTTTATTTCCAACTTTTCTCCTAGATCAGACCCTCATCATTTCACAACTGGACCAAGGCCAACTTCTCTTCCCTGGCCTCCTCATGTCGACCCCACATCCACCTACCTAACCCATTCATTCAGAAGTTAAAACATGTTAAATTATTTTCTAAAAATTCATTAGCTGTTTAAAGTTACAACTTTTACAATCAGCTTAAATTATATTATTCCACAGGCATATTTCAGAGATGTTGCAGGTTCCACTCCAGACTTCCACAATGAAGCAAATACTGCAATAAAGTGAGTTACATGAATTTTTTGGTTTTCTAGTACACATAAAACTATATTTACACTATAGTGTTGTCTATCAAGTGTGCAACAGCATTAAGTCTAAAAATATTTGTACCTTCATTTAAAATACTGTATTGTAAGAAAGAAAGAAAAAGCTAACCATTATCTGAGTCTATTGGAAAAACAGTGCCAATAGATTTGCTCAATGCTAGGTTGCCACAAACTTTCAATTTATAAAAAATTCAGTATCTGGGAAGCACAATAAAAGGAAGTATGCCTATATTTGTACACTTAGAAAATTTTAATGTTTCCCCTTTTTTATCCTCATAAGAAAATTTCAAACATGCTGAAATATCTGATACTACAACGATCTTATATTGCAATATATCCACTTCTCAGAGTAAACAATTGCTATAATTTTGCAGTATCTGTGAGTAAATGCATTTGAGATAAACTATAGACATAGTGCCATTTTACCCTAAATTTTTCATTTATCTTTCAAAAACAAAAACACTGTCCTACAAAGCCTAATACCTTTATCACACCTAAAAATTAATAATTCCAAAATATCATCAAGTATCTAGTCTACATTAAATTTCCCCAATTGTTCCCCAAATATCTTCTAGAAGTGGGTTGACTTTGGTTGTTGTGGCTCTTTAGTTTCTTTCTAGAAAAGTCATCCTATTCCCACCCCCCCCCCCCATTGTATGATTTTTCTTAAGAAACTAGGCCATCATATCCTATATTATGAATCTGCCTGATGGGGATGAGTAGGGGTTATATTTTTAGCTTGTTTCTTTGCCCTCATTACGCTCTATAAGCTGGGGTTAGGTGTAAAAGCTTGGTTAGACTCAGGTGAAACACTTTCAGCACCGTTAGTTTTAGGGTGACATACAAACTTCATATTGGATCACATCAGGAGGCACATGAGGTCGGTTGTCCCTCGTGTAATCATTCTGAGTTTGATCACTTGATCAAGGGGGCTTCCCGCTATTCTGCTTTGACACCAGCTCATTCCGATGGCCCTGTGCCTAGGGTTTAAGAGGCTTCATGCTGTGCAAACATCTGCCAGGAATCCTGAGCCAGCTCCCATCTCCAGGCTTCTTCCTCTCCCATTTCTTGCCAAGTTCTCTTTCCTCAGTTTCATTATCCTCCCCCTTTTCTCTGTGACTTTGGCTTCCTAACCAACTGCCCATTTTCCTCCACCACCCAAGCAATTCATGAAACTCTGGTCTACAAAGCTTCCTAGAACTTAAACACATTGATCACAGTTCATGCTGGGTTCTCATCCCCAAGCCTACTTCCTAATTATTAGAATGTGCAATAGAAACAAGAGCTATTTCTGCCAAATTTGTTTTGTGTATATGCCCTCTTATGGTAGCACATATACATAGATGCTTACTGATAAACTCCATGGCATTGAAAGTCTCAATATCGAAATCTGCAGCTAATAAGACTATTCCCATGACCAAAGCACTAGTGAGCATGATTGCAGCTGTTTTTACCATTCATTTAGAACACCTTTTTTTTTAATATATATTTTTAACTGGTTTCAGAAAGTAAGGGAGAGGGAGAGAAAGGTAGAAATATCAAGGATGAAAAAGAATCACTGATCAGCTGCCTCCTGCACACCCCCTTCTAGAGATTGAGCCTGAAACCCGGGCATGTATCCTGACCGGGAATCAAACTTTGATCTCCTGGTTCATAGGTTGATGCTCAACCATTGAGCCACACAGGCCTGGCTTTACCATTCATATAAAATCTATCTATACCTCCCTCTGTAGCTGGGTATGCAAACCAACCATAGCAAGAAAGCACAAATATTTTCAAACATCTTTGAAGGATATATCTTATATACTAGCAACTATTCGCCAATAATGTATTTTTTTTCCAAGAATGTCCATTGTTATTTTCTATAATTTAGATCGTCCTAATTGCACTAATTAATCTGGCTATCATAGACATCCAGCAGGAGACAAATACATACTAAGAACACTTTCTAAAACCAGGTCTTATTTTGAAGCTGCATATTAGTGTCTACACCTGCAAAAAGAATTAAGACTCGAGATCACTGTCTGGATCATTCAGACCGAATGCCAGAGAGCCATGCAGATAAAGCAAAAGTATTCTACTGAGTTTGAATTATTTGGGTAACTCCAGCAATTAGCCAATTCATTTTAATTATATGGCACAGCTTAGGCTGAAAAGTAAATAACGTTTTAATCTTTTTTTTAGTGAGCACATTTCAGCCTAATATTGCACAAGAGTAACAAGTTTGTGAATACTTCATTTTCTTGCTTTTTATCATCTGTGTTCCAACTTGGAAACGGGAGAGAGATACTGGGCACAGACTTTTAAAAGGATCTGTTTTTTCCTTCCTCAGAACCAACCTGAGGTGAAATGACTAAACAATGCAAATGGCACCAAATTCACCCTCTCTGTCCAAAGCTGGTCCAGGGCAAAATGTGTGGAGTGCATGAGGTATACCGTCAGCCCCACTCACTGCCCCTATAAAAAGCTGCTCTTAGCACACGAATCCAGACTTGACTTCAAAGCTAAACTTAAATCAATGCTGTTGCTTCTCCCCAAAAAGTATTTACTTAAACGTGGCCTCCAAGAGCTGTGGCAGGTCTAGGAGGCATTTCAAGTACCTGCAGGCTACACCTCTTAACCGGCAACTACCACTACACAACGAAGATTGTGTTTGGGGAGATGAGCCTTCCCTGCCTTAGTGAAGCGGCATGACATAATCACTGACTATGATTAAGTTTGAAACTATGGGTAGACGAGCATCTTCTAAGCTAGCATTTGCGTAGTTCTATAACATTTGCAAAACGGGACTCAGAGTATCTTAGTCTAATCTTAACAAAGCCCAATATTCTTGTCTCCACCTTACAGATAACAAGGCTGATGCCCTGCTACCAAGGTCTGGGCCCATGGCTGCAGCCAAGATCGTCTAACTCCCCATGGGTGCTCTTTCCAGTCAGGTCCACAACCCAGTGTCGCCTTCTTCCTCAGGGAGAAAGGTGATAACTCTACCATGGACCGGCCCAAAACCTGAAAGTATTTTCCAGGTTTCTAAAGCAACAACAATTGATTCTTATGACCCCCAAATATTTCACACACACACAGTATTCTTTCACTATTCAGGTAAGAAGAGAAACATAATAAATTCACCCCACTTACTCTCCTCATGTGGGGCTGAAACCATGATCAAATGGCAGGTGGAGAACCACAGGACGAAGCTATGTCATAACCACACAATCCCAAAGCGGTCAGCACCGAGCTGTTTGGGTAACAGAACCAACGTTTTTGTCACCTTCATTAAGCACTTTCAATGATGGGTTTTAAAGGAAAATCCGCCTCCCATGTACTTCACGATACGGATATAGGCCTAAAGTTCTATGTAAATCCAGTGGAGTTAAAATGCGTGTCAAACAGCTCCGTCATTGCCAATCTAGTTATGAGTTTTTATAAAGAAAATAAAAGGTCACAAATTATTACTGTGTAATGGGTTCAAACCTAACTACACCTATCAACCTGCAACTACTACCAAAAGGCATAAGTAAGTATTTTCAAAGCTTTTGCAGAATATATCTCAAGCCTAACACATGTTTTACACACGGATTAACTTAACCGGAAAATAGCAAGGGCAGTCAGGGAGGTCCAGCAACATTTCTGGAAGGCCACTACTTAATCATTATCTTACAGAGCAGAGGATGGAAAGCTTTTTCTGTACACCATACTTTAGGCTTTGCAGATCATACAATCTCATTGAAACCGAGCCATTCTACCGTCAAACGCATGAAAGCAGGGCAGGCAATATGCAAACGAATGGATGTGGCTGCGTCCCCAATAAAACTTTATTTACAAAAAACGGGCCCAAGGGTCAGTTGGCCAAGCCCGTCTATAGAAAGTCATTTTACCACATCTGTTTTTCCCGGGAAAATGAGACTTTTCTAGAAAGCACTGCTGAAACAGGCTGGGCAGTGTCGCTTACCTGGGACCCGACGGTTTCCTGGAAGCAGCGGCCGAGCTGGGTCTTGGCAGCCACAGGATAGATGTGAGGGATGACTTGCTGGTGGGAGTACGTGGAGTGGACCGTCTGGGTCTTCTGGACGGGCAGCCCTTGGTAAGAGATCTGGGGTTGGCCTGGCTGGGCTTCTTTTACCTTCTGGCCAGTGGGGCCTTCAATTCTTGAAACCTGATGGATCTGGACTGAGGCCTCCGGGGGGTGCTTCACGTGGATATTGACTATGTTGGGAGGAAATTTCACTGAAATAGATTGGGAGTAAAAACTTATTAATCATGACTAATTAGCATGCGAATCAGCGTGAAAGTCAATTTTATACACATGTGCTTATACGCATATGTATTGTACATAGGATAAATTATACAATGTAATGTGTGTGTGTGTGTGTGTGTGTGTGTGTGTATATATATATATATATTAGAGGCCCGGTGCATGAATTTGTACATGAGTGGGGTCCAACCAGCCTGGCCAGGGGAGGGGATATGTGCGGTTAGCTGGCCTGCCTGCTGGTCGAACTCCTGGTCGAGGGGACAATTTGCATATCAGCCTTTTATTATATAGGATATATACTGAGTGGCCAGATTATTGTGAGTTCAGAGATCATAATAATATGGCCACTCAATGTATATTTGCCACACAGCCATCATAATAAGTGAGAAAAGGATATATTAAAAATAGAAATTAAATCTGAATTTATGGTTTAAAAAAATCAACTAATTACAAAGAGAAATTACAACCTCTCACAGTAACATATTCAGTAAAATCATTTTTTTCAGGTGAGTCATAAAAATATGAAATTCATGCAGCTTATGGGGAGGTACATTTTATCAAATAATAGTAATAAAGACTCAAAAGCTGGATTACTTTTGAATTTCTCCTTAAGTTCCTATTGCAAAGTTGTGGAACATACTTTTTCTACACTGAAAGAGAAAACAGTTTCATAGAGCACAATTCTCTTGCCCTTAAATAGCAAACTGTGGATATACTTTCAGTGCTTATTGGGACACACACATAAAATACCAAAGTGTGCTATTTTATGTCTGTACCAAGACTCACTTTCGGCCACTTTCAAACACCATTTCATCTTCTCATGCTGACGTTCAGGTTTTAAAGAATAACAGCCAGTCACACTCTCTGACCCCTTTTTAAAAAACGGTGCACGTCTAAGAGATGCCAGGTTTGAAAGAATGAGTGAGTCACAGAATTCCTGAGCTCCAAGTGACCTAGTTTACCTTCCTCTACAGAAGAATCTACTGAAGCCCGGGGAGGTTAAGTGATCCTTTAGACTAAAACCAGGCACCCTTCAACTATTAACCAGACCTGTGCTCATCAGCAGGACCAGTGTGGTCACTAGCTCATTAACGCTGTTAGGGCCCAAAATCACCAACTCATCTTTCCGTGCCCCAGGCCCAGCCAGGAAAGGGCCAGGCACATCCATCAGCTCTGGGTGCTGTGAGTCATCAGAGAAGGTTAGACTCCTTTTTGTTTTCTATTTCTTAGATACCAAATCTCTATGGCCTAGAAAGCACTCCAGCCACATACCTGGGCCTGCATGCTGTCCCTACTCTCTTTTCTCAAGCCACAGATCACATACCCCTTTCTGTTTCAATGCCAGCCCCGGCCACCTGCAGGTACCTGGCTTCTGTGGGTTTGGCAGGCTAGCAGAGGTCTGACGAATGGGAAAAAATCAAAATCTTAGGCTTACCTTTGACTCCTTGCTGACTGGTCATCGTCAGAGGCAAGGTATGTGTCGAGTGGACGACATGCGTTCCCAGCGCCTTCCCCGACTGCTGGGAATGCTGGTAAAGTTTAGGAACGCTGGCACCATGGACTGGAATCTGGCAAAGCTTCCCTGTGAAGTTTGGAGGGCACTGGCATTTGTCCCTTGAGCTGCACTGGCCACCATTCATGCATGGAAGATGGCAAATGACTGAAAGGGGAAAAAGAGAAATTGTGGAGAATTGGTTAGTTTCTCAAATGCTAAAACACAGTCAACCAACAAAACTTCCAGAAACACCATTACAGCCATTGTATTTCTACTGACTTTCAAGCAGTAAACAAAGAAGTAACTAGGTTGGGGTGGGGGGGGGGGGGGGAGTCTCTTTATTCACGATCTTTGTTTTTCCATCCTAAGTCATCTAATTCTCCAGTTCCTTGCCGTCCTCTCCCCTAACAATGGAGAGAATTCATGGGGAAAGAATATGTAAAAGGAGCCAGTGAGGATTATTGACTCACAGTGCCCTTTTGAGTATCTTTCGCATTCTGTAATTACTTTTTCCTATTCAATTCCTAGTTTATTAGCTGTCTCTATAAACTCTTGAGAAAAAGGATATGTCTGGTTTAGTAACCTTTACATTCTCAGCACCTAGAATAATGCCTGGTACACCGTGGACATTAAACATTTCCTCAAAGAATAAACAAATGAGGATACTAAAAATAATATCGGCTGAGACTGTAATCTACTGAATAAGGGAGTAGAAGAGTTTGGATCTTGCTTCCCCAGAATTTGCCATCTCACTGGGATAACAAGACCACAGGGAAACCTAAAGACACAGACTAATTAGTAGTCTGGAATTTAATTTGTTTAGAATAACAACAGATAAAAGGGCACACTGGGTAAGGAATTTTCAGAGGTGTTTCAAATTCTGATGAAATTCAGCTTATGGCCAACCTCTTTATCACTGATGAGTTCTTCCTATCGGCCTTTAAACATGAGCAGATTTCCACCAGCTTAAAAAATAAAACCCTTCTACTCCATTTCCTTCCATGATCATACTTCCCAAAGGAATTGTCTGTTCACTTCTTTACACACTCCCTTTCCCCGTCCCTCTTCTATGGAAACTACTCTTACTGAGGTCACCAAACTCAAACGGACGATTTCAGTCTTCCCTTGGTTTCTATGACATCTCACTCATCTATGTTGATCCTTCCTCTTTACCCATTCCATCTTAAGATTCTTTACAGAATCTACTCTTGCCCTTTAAACACTGATATGCTTTAATATTTGGCCTTCAAATCCTCTCTTTTACTATCTCTACACACTCTTGCTCTATGATTCCAACCTGTCATGTGTTAAAACTCCCAAATTTCTATGTCCTAAGAAGAGATTTCTACTGTGCTCCAAATTACTACTGCACATTTTCATCTCAAACTCAGCATGTCCAAAACTAACTCATCTTCTCTCTGATGTCTCCATTCCCCGAGGGAGTAGTCCCTAACTGAAACCTGAGTGCAGCTCCTTCACTTGGCCCACCCATACTCCCAGTCCTGGAAGCCCTCCCTTCTCAACATCCATCAAATGCGTGCACTTCTTTCCCAACACAGGGCCCTGTTCCCTCTGAAACCTCATCACTCATGAGCCTCACCTCATTCCCTACGATCCAACTACATGGAGCTTTATCCAGTTCCTCATTGTGAAAGGCCCTCTTGCCCCCTAAAGCTTTATCCGTGCTGGGTCCTCATTCCATTCAGCCCCCTCACCCATCGAACTCCTACTTATCTTTCAGACTCTGCTTAAACCTTACATCTTCTAGAAGCATTGGCTATTGCCCCTCATCTCGGTTTGATGCCTATCGAGGCCTCCAGGGACTCTCATTCACTGCCCATCCTGCCACTTAGCTGAGTGCCTCATGGCTTTCCTGTATGCCTCATTCAAGGAGAGCTCGGTGAGGTCAGAGACTTCATCTTTTGTTTACCCCCAACACGCAACTCAGCTTCTAGAAGAAATGCCGCAGCTCAAAAAAAGCACTGGCTGAGAAATGTATGCCTACCACTCAGTCAAATACCATTGTAGGTGCTACAGGAGATCGGGTCCCTGCCCTCAAGATGGTAAGCACTAACCGGGGAGATTAGATAATACATGCTAACTAAAAACACAGACCACCAAATATGTGACAGTTGGAAAATATAAACTAGAAAGTGTGTGGAACTTCAGAGAAGGGGGAGTCATTTCTGGGAAATCAAAGTGGACTTAATAAGAGGGATCATTTGGGGTAAGTCTTTGAAACTGGGCAAGATTCCGAAAAACAACGAATTGCATCCTAGGAGGATAGTGTGTGAAAAGGACAGGAGGCAGGCGTATTTGGGAGATAAGGAGGACATCTTCTGTTGAAACCTCAGGTTCCTGATGGGGAGGGGTCAAGTGATAAACAAGAAGGTAGAGGCTTGGGTCAGCCAATGGGTCAAGGCCCAAGAAAACGTTGGGGTTTTATTTTGGAAACTCCAAGGAGAGAACTAAACAAGGCTGAGAGAGCGTTCCAGGAAGATGACTTGTGATGGATTAGTTGGGATGGAGAGTGACTAGGTGGAGAAGCCAGTGAGGAGACCATTAAAACACAAGCTGAAAAACACATGGATCAGGACGATGGCAACCAGAGTTGAAAGAAACACGAAGCGCTACAATGACAGAGGGAGAATAGGTGCAACATGAAGACGGGACACAGCAGGCCAAGGCGGAGCTGAGACAGTGGAGGAGGAAGGGGAGCCAAAACAATGACCGAGGGCAAGAAACTGTGTCCAGCATCTATGTGGCAGTTCCAGGCAAAACTGCCCTTGCTGGCCGGGGTCTGAAGTAAGTTTTCTCCATGCCAGTGTCCTCTGAGGTGCCGGGTGAGAGAAGGGACTCAAAGTGGACTCCAAGGTTGAGTCAAAGACTTCATAACTCTCACGTCAACTCTGAAGCGAATTTCTAAATCGCAGCTTGGCTACCCAGGATGGATTCAATGTGTCACGGGCAAGGGGAGCCAGGCCAAGATTGAAATGTACTACAAATAATTTATAACCGGAATACAGGCACCACTCACTCTGCATGGTTCCAATATGCATGAATTTCAGTTTCCGCAGTCTAGTTAAATAACACCAGTCCCCCAGCAGTATGGTTCAAAACGTCAGTTGCCACAGTGTATTAACTGTGAGTAATTGCATGAAGCACAAACTTCACTGCTCGCTCTTTGGTCCACAAACACTGCGTGGGTAACAGATGTGTACGGTGATTGGTAACCAATCACGTCCCTTCCTTCAAAGCCTGCTGGGGACGGGTCCCTGCACATCTGTTCTCAGTTCACACACAGACAGGAAAGCATGTCGTGGTGTAGCCTCCTCATTGCACGGGAGTAAAATCAATAACATCTCACAGACGTGGATAATTAAAAGGGTCAACGACAAAACTTGCCTCAAAAAAAATGACAGGCGGTTAACACTGGAAGTGAAATTGGAAAGCGGGTGTGGTGAAAAGGATGATGATGTGCCAAAGGAAGCGACCTTAAAGGAACCCCCGGACAGCTCTGAAAGCACAAAGGGTAAGATGCTGGCAGCTGATCCAGACATGGGAAGCAGTATGACAACCGACAAAGGCAAAGAAAAATATTCCATATCATGTCATAAAGTGAGAAGAAAGCAAACATGTTCTAACCACTCTTGATGAGGTCTACTCAAAGAAACACACTTTCATTCCCAGCGTTTCTAACATTTTCGATTACAGGGCACTAATTAAATACTAGCTCTACTATTTTTTCCCCCATTTCCCTCTACATTTATCACCTACAGTAAAAGAGCTTTAATAAAAACTTCTTCAAGGTCACGGAACTTAATAATTCAATTATTAATAAGATCATCTTGCACATGGCCATTTTGTATTAGCTTGTATGATCAATGTCATGGTCCTGTACTACCATGCAAAGATGACTATATAATCTATACCAAAATAACTTCACGTATGCAACCACTTTTTTTATAAACAAAAGGCAACTGACTGTTACTAGATATTTGTAGTATCAATAGGTTTCGAAATCGAACTCAAATTTAATCAGTTCTGTTGAAATCTACCTTTAAACCTAAGATAACTTCCACCCAACTATTTCAAGGGCTGCCCGAGTCTAAGCGGACACAGCCATAAACCCAGAAGGGAACTCCACTACCCGTGTCTTTCTGCTCAGACAGGAAACAGTGTCTGCTTGACTTATTCTATCAATAAAAGGCCCCTACTGATAATAATTTATGAATGAGAAAGTAAGTATGTATTCTACTGTTCCAGCATTTAAAAAAAACAAAAAACCACACACACCTAAATTACAATATAAACTTCTTTGCTTCAGTTCAATAAATGCACACTGAATCCTTCGTGGCAGATGGTCTTTTTATAGTTAAATAGTCTTTGATATCAAAGAAAACAAATTTAAAATCAACCTACAACTTAAGGATTGAACTAGGAACGGTTTCTTTCTGTTTCAAAAGTTCATGCTTTGACCTTTTGCCTAGTGATCTACAGTCTGCATTTGCCAGTGTTCTAGCAAGCCTTCTCAACGCATACAAAGAAAGAGGAGTAAGTTCTCTTTAAGACCGACTTGGGAAGTTTGTGGTATGCTGGCTGCAAATCTAGCTATGGCACATATATTTTAGTACATGTAACTAGAGTGGTCACACAGAATTCTGGCTGAGAAAGCCCATAACTTTATCAGCTTGCTATTTAGCGGGCCATCCCCATCACTCACTACATTGCATGCTCGGTCACCTGGGACCTACTGAAAATAACAAGAGGTCTATAGGCCTCCAGCCGGTTATTCCAGAAAGTATCATTTCATCCCCCCACTCAACGCATCTCACGGCCCTGCTATAAAAGGTCAACACGAGCGGAAGGATCCACGCTGGGGGTTTTAAATATGTCAAGTGCTTCTGTGCATCCCACCATTCGCTCTGGTCTCTAAAACAGCTTGCAGCATTCCAGAAACTGGGCTGACAGAATCCTATTCACTGCCTTCATGGCAAACTGGAACTTAAATGAATAGATATCAGTGACTTGTACAAGAATATGGGCAAACTGAATTTCCTAAAGATTGGTACTATAAAAAGCCATACCGTTATCTCAGCTATAGAAATACTTCCGCTCTAAGAACATACCTGAGCTTCCTGCAGCAGTTTCCCGGCTCCTCCCTCACCCTCCAGCTTTCTGTGCCAGCAGACAATTTTGTGGCTGAGGCAGAAGAGGGAAAACAAACCTCCACTTGAAGAAACTCTGCACCTGTCATCTCACAGAACACACACACACACACACACACACACACACAACTTTGATTTGCATAGCTGCTTCAATATTGCCATTTGTCTCTGATTAGAAGAACAGCTTTCCCTTAAATTTTTCCCCATGTTTGCTGATAGCCCTTGGAGTGTGCAAGAAAAAAGCAGTACTATTTTTTAGAAAGTAAAAGTTGTTACTTTATTCATTCCCCTAAACATACCTATATTGTCCTCTTTTAAAGGGTACCCTTCAACTCTATTCAGCCAGATAGTAGGGTCCTACTATACCTGTTTAAAGCTTTCTGATAACAAATTTTTAAGACAAGCAGTTATTTTGACTAGAAGGTTTCCAATGGGGTTAGACAAAAGGAGAGGAAGGGGAGAATCTGGCCATTTAGGACAGAGTTAGGGAGGAAGAAGAGGGGAAGAATGCAGGATAAGAAAGGACTACTACAAAAGCAGGGCAGCGTTCCCCAGGAGACGTGAAAAAGGAAGCACGCTGGGTAATAAAACGAAATGGGGTCTGTAAAACTCAGCCGGATGCCAGGAGCGATAAATTCTGGGTAGACAATGTTTGGGAGCCACACTATAAACAAAAACCCGCGTGGCCCGTCTACAGCTTCCTCTTATTCCCGCCCTCCACGGATCATTACCTCCCCTGGCTCCCACCTACCGGTGCCCCCACCAGCGAGGCCTCTCTCTCAGGCCTGGACCCGTTATTTCTTTTAAAGGCCAGGGAGCCCTTTCAGAGTCCCCTTCCTAAGTGCTGGGCAGTCACAGGGGAGCATGAAGGTCGGTGACGGGGATGCAGTGTGGAGAGTCAACATCACGGTGACCAGGGAAGTATCCGCTCCCAAGGATATGGAATACCATGTGTAGCTGCTGACAGGGCAGGCATGTGAGCTCAGCTCAGATCTTTCTAGATGTCTGAACTGGAAAACTTTCAGGCAGGACCACCAGCTCCCCATGCCTCTAGACAGGCTGCTTGTGGCCTTAAAACCTCCATGTAACATGAACATGCCCAGGGAAAATCAGCACAGAGGCCTCTCCAGACTGGTGGGCAAGCTAGCCCCAACATTTCCAGGTTCAGAAGTCTACAGGCACATCACAGCCTATGCACTGAGGATAGACAGATCACAAAACGGGCTGAATAACCACGTGACAACCGCTGTCATGACTGGATATCAGTTTCTCCCTCGGTTACTGAGACCCTCTTTGTCTTTTAGACTTACAGGCCTTCGTGGAAGGACTGGAGTTAAAGGTTTAAAAAAAAAAAGGCTTTTGGCAAATACTAAAAAAATAAAAATTTGTAAGAATGCATCGAAGTTTCAATTTTACAACCTGTCAGATTTAAAAAATTTTAACCCAGATTTCTTCTCTTACACGGCATGCATAGAAGGATGAGAATGCTTAGCGGCAACTAGAGGTGATTTTTGGACATTGCCATAAACTTGAATGATGGTGAAGAGGTTACCAAGTGGTTTCTACCGGATCACTGCCTCTGATATGCAGACTCGCTTGAGCTGAAAAGCTGAACACCCCAATTTCCTGCTGATACATGTCAGAGATTCTATCACCAGTGGAGACATCTAAACCCAGTCATGGTAGAAGGGCTCCGATGGATCTCGTGTTTGCTGCCTGTCCAGCCCAATTCCCCACCGTAGCTGTTATGTTCTCTTCTGTTCCAGACATACCCAACCCTGCTCTGTTCTGAGCACACCATGCTTCCTCATACATGTGTGGTTCTATATGGGCTCTTTCCTCTCTTCTTCCCACTCACCACCCCAAACCTCATCACTAAGGCTTTTCCTGACGATGCCAGAGAAAAGTAGATAGTTCCTTCTCCCTGCCACATACTCAAAGCAATAAGTGCCTGGGCACACCCAGACCAGAAGGCACCGAATGTAATTGTCAGGGTGCGCATCTATATTCTCCAAAAGGTCATGAGCTCCTGGAGGGAAAGAACCTTGTCTTTGGGATGCTGACCTTTTCTCAGGGGCACATCCCAAGAGCTTAGCAAAATACTAGTCACACAGTAGGAACCCAAGAAGTGTTTTTTTAATGAATAAATGAGCAAATGGGAGGTTTCTATAAAACATATTTTTTAATGTAAAGTCAGCTAAATGCCAAATTCTGCACGTTTATAGTTTGCTTTCCAATTTCTTAATGTCGTCTTACCCCTAAATTGACAATCAGTCTTGTATTAGTCATTTGCTTTTATTGTCTTTCCAAGACATTCTATTGTCTTTTAATCTTCATGAAACAACTCCTTTTGCACTCATTTCTAATCAGTGCATATAATATTTAATTCAATGATGTAATTTATGGTCAGAAACAAAAGAACTGACCCTTTGTAGCTATTCAACTCAGACTTAAGACGTGTAATGTGTGGGGTGAACTATTGGCAAAGAATACTCAGCAGGTCATGGGCACTGATTGGTTTATTTTAAAAGGGGTGGAAGGCGTTGGCTAATTTGGAAAGTCAGTTACGTAGAGGTAATTTTAGACAGCTTCTACTGCAGACTGCTTTAGATCACACTGAACTTCCAAGAGTCAAATGCTAAAGCCTTTCAAAGCCACAAGACTCATTACTGATGAGATGAGCCAAGATGTCTCCTTCCATTTAACTTAAATAACTCGGTATGTCAAGTTCAAGTTATTAAAATCTGCCTATACATTCCTTGGGGCTCCATATATGCTTCCTGAATCTGGAACATTCTATTAAATCAAGACAATATGTATCACAAGTGACTTCCTGAAGATAATTCCTTCTAATCCCCAGTATTGGCCCATGCTTGTGTTTCTAATTAACTCTCTTGAGATGTGGCTCAGACTTAGGCTGAATTGATTTTTGAAATATCCTAGTGTATATCTAATCCCTAGTTACCGCTATAAAACATTTGGAGGTCTAGGTTCTGTACAGGATAAGAATCAGAGAATCAGAGACATGGAAGAAACGTAAATTAAAACTACCATCATTAATCAGGACTAGAAAATTTTCCAAATCCTTCTGGCAACATTCCTAAGTAAACCAAATATCATCAGGGAAAATACGTGGGTATATGAAAAAGAATTTCAGAAACTCTTTCCTAGTATTCCTCCTGTTTCTCTTTCTCTTTTCCTTTTATGGCCAGTCAGACACTGAAGTTAAGAAAACTATATAAGGATGTTTTAATTCGGAATTAAAATGCACTATACAGTGATTTTACTAAAATGAAATGAAACTGTTTCACAAACTACAATAATTTCTCTGTAATTTCTGCCAATGTAAAAAATCTGCCAGACTGAGGTCATAATGAAGTTTTATTGTTTTTATCATATCTGATCCAAACAAGAAGGAAAAGCCCATACGTTCCTCTCAGAGAGATGTGTACCTACGCTGAGAGTTACAGCTTTTCTGGAGGAGGCAATTTCCACAGCTTGAAAAAGCTAATGAGGAAAGAAGGAAGCACTTTACAACTTTTCTACTTACTAATAGATTCAATACCTTCAAAGCCAGAAACCGAACAGCTTTCAAATACATTTCACAAGCCATTTGGATCAAAGCCTTGTCACAGTGCCCTTCTAAAGTTCTATTAATTCTCTTCATGGAACTGATGTATTTAAGCAACTTTATCATGTGAGTTAAGCATTTGGCCACATGATTCACATTTTCTAGTCCATTACTTTTTATCAGGAAAGGGATCCAGCTAGTAGTAACAGCAGTGATGATGATGATGATGATGATGATGATAAATACTTGCTCCTGGATGAAATAAAAATCACCCTTATATAGAGATTTTCATGTACAAGTTTAAAGTCTAGTGAGTCAGAAGATTCCTGGACTAAGAGACAAGAGATGTGAGTTCCAGTCCTAGGTCAGCATCACACAGCTAAACCACCTTCAGTAATTCCGTTCAGCTCGCTGGAACTCGGTTCTCTAACTGATAAAACAATAGTTCTAACTGATATGTACATTTCCTTCTCAGTGACAAACTTTTATGATCCTATAATGCATTAATTTTTTAAAAAATAACTGATTACCAGCCATAAACATTAAGCCTGGTTTTTTCTCAGACCCATAACCCACACATCAAAGGAGACCATGTTCTACTAATTCTTGTCTTCAGTATCTTTTGGTTTATTTCTTCCTCTTCATTCCTCCAGACCTGTGGTCAGCAAACTGTGGCTCTTCCACAAAATACCACGGTCTGGGCGAGTCTATTTTGAAGAAGTGGAGTTAGAAGAAGTTTAAGTTTTAAAAAAAATGGTTCTCAAAAGAAATATCAATAGTTGTACTGCTGATATTTGGCTCTGATGACTAATGAGTTTGCCGACCACTGCTCCAGATCTTTGCCCAGGTTCAGACTAATCCATCTTGCATAGACTATGGCAAAGCCTTCTTAAGAGCCTCACTACCTCTTCCTTACCTCTCTCCAATATTTTTCTCTCCATACCATGTCCAGAATGTACTTTCTTACATGAGTATTCAATCAACAAGCTCATTCCTCCCCAGGATTTTTCTGTGGCTCTCTCTATAACCTAAAAGGAAAAAAAAACAAAAAAACAAACCCTGTCTTGTCAGTGGAATCCTGATAAAAACCCTATCAAGTTATTGGAGTAACTGCCTCATGGGTTTTATAGTGAGAATTAAAGGCTCTACTCATGGTAATAAGTGCACTAAGTATCCAGCACTGCCAGGCTTGTCTTCGCTGTGTCCTGCTTTGGGCACTGCAGACCACAAAACTGATGTAGTTTTGATTCCCAGAATACACTACTCTCTGTGTAAGTCCACGTCAATGCTCACGGTTAGATTCTAGAATAATTCCTCTCCCTACTCTTGCTTCTTCAGTTCTTGCCCCCCACCACCACTCCATATTCTCTCCTCCTGTGAGGCCTCCTTTGACTGCTCCCTGCAGACTTAGGTGCTCCTGCATCTCTGAATCTAGAAACCCTAAGTAGGTGCCAGATACATGCCAATGGTTTTCATGAGCCTCAGCAGAGCCAACCCTCCAGCTCTCTGACGAAAGACAGAAAACCCAAAGTTAAACTCTCTGTGTGTTTATACAAGGACCAATCGATTAAGAATATTTTTCCCAGGAGAGCTTTTCATGTTTCTTTTTATTCCAGATGACACTAAAATAAGTGGAATGATAATGCTTAAAGTGAAGCGATGATTTTTAGCCAGTATCCCATGATATATCAGACTGCTTCTGATGCTTTTCCAATATACGGCTAGCAGCAATCCTGGAAAGATTTAACAGTTTTGCAACCTTAGTCACGAGCCTCAAATTACCTTAAAAACTTTAAATCTTATATGCAGAATATTTTTTAAATCGTATTTTGTATTTTTTCCATCATTTTTAACATAATGGAATATTTCCAATGGTAAGTGATGATTTAAAGTCTCCTAAAGCTTCTTATTCCTTATATCTAAGAGAAATACTGTTTCTCTTCACCAAAGCCCTTTACTTTTGCTTCTAACATAGATTTGGGCCACTTCTGTTAGCCATGGGTCCAATGAGAGTTGTTCTTGTCTATATCTAAAGATCTCTTCTGAACTCTCCCTACAAAGTTTAACTAATTGCTCTGCTTATATGAAACTTCTATTATCATTGAAAGAGAAAGACTATACATGAAGATAAACTTACAGCTTATTCATAATCTTCCTGAGAGATTTATGATTAGTTCTTCCAGCTGCTAGCAAGCCGATCAACAGCCAAGCAGAGGAAACAGTGGATCTTACTTGTCAGCTACATGTGTCATCAATATGGTCCAGATTAGGAAAGCTTAAACTGGATTTCAGGACAAGAACAAAATTTCTGCTTTCGCCATTAGCATAAAACTGTCCAGGATTCTTACAATTAAAATGGAGAATTCTGGTTTGCATTGCCCAATACTCCATTAAAAAAAAAAGAAAAGAAAGAAAAAGAAAAACAGAGAAATGACAGAAAGTTCCAAGTAATTATTAGAAATATGATAACATCCAGTCACAATTCCTGAAGCAAACGAGAAAAATAGTCATTAAGTATTCATTTTGATTGTTAAGATATTGCTTGACCACTATCTTTATATGCTCATTTATTTTGACTCCATTGACACACATATGAACAAATACAAATCCATCAAATACACATTCAGGATTGATAGACTTCACCTTTTATTCTGGCATCTTCAGTTCAATATGTGAGGCATGAAAAGTATATAGGAACAATATCTTTGTCTCCCCCCAAATTTGCTCTTTTGAGCCTGAGGAAACACACAAATTGTTTGTCCATGGCTGTCACTCTCCTCTACAAATGATGACCATCAATTAAGTTCCTCAACATGTGTTTCTCAGGCTCCTGTGAAGCTATCAAGGAATGCTAGCAAGTATGCTCTCTTTCACTAAGTTCCTCCATAGAGGATACAGAACAAATTTAAGGAAACAGTCTAGAAGTACAGAAGAGATTATTTAGAAACTAACCAAATGGTCAAAATTTCCAAGATTGATCAGAAAAAGCTATCATGAATGTTTAATCTAAGATGTTGAAAGGTTTCCAGTCACTTTGTTAATAAATCAAAAGACATTATTACCAATACTATACTAGGCCTCAGCTACCTAATACATAAAAATGATGGGAATGATAACATATCTGTCTTAAAGTGCCTTAATGCCAATATTGACATCACTTACTCATCCATATAAAATATTTTTATTTGTCCACAGAAGGCAAGGACAATAAAGTTTCAAATAAGGAAAAGTTTATTTAGCCTTTGTGTAAGGGAAAGGTACTAAGAATTGCTGGCTACTCTTCTATAGGGTATTGACTTCATTATCTCATTTACTCCTTACAGCAACCCTGGGAATGACATAGTTTCACACCAAAAGATATAGATAACTGAGATTTGAGACATTTAGTATTCTTCCCAAAACACACCATTAGTAAATGGCAGAGTCAATACTCAAAGTCTACCATGCTATCTCCAAAGTGTGCACATGATCCCAATAAGTTCTGAAGAGGTCAGGAGGCCATATCACCATTGTCTTCCTCTATCTTTAACCAAAAAATTAATAGTCCCTCATGGCTCTTACTGGGCCTAGATAGATTCTTTGCAACACTTCACAGGTAACCCACAAGTAAGAGTTGGCAGATAAAATTTACTTTCCATCCTTCAGTACTGCAATGATTCAATAATTATGAGGCAAAAATAGTAGATGCTACCAACCACGGTGGCCCAGTAAAAGCCTGTAATATGTACTTAGCTTTCTCAATAGAACTGAAAGGCCTATTTCTATAGTAGGTCAACCCACTGTACTGAATGCCCATTCTTTTCCATTTATTATACCAATCATTGTTAAAGGAACAAAACAAAGATGTGGTGCCTCATCTGTAAAAGCTTAGAAGCTAGTTAGAGGAAACCAAACTTACACAGTCATTCAAGCTCTCGGGAAGGCCACCCAAGGACGCTGACACAATCAATCAAAATATTCCCTTGGAAGCAGCATTGCCCTAACCACATGAATGACCAGCTCAAATAATTCCCAAGCACTTAGATTCCAGTGAATTCGAGTTCTGCTATTCATCTGCAGACAATTAAAAGGGGCAAGTCTCTTCGAGACCCTAATAAATTTTCTCTACATGGCCAAAGAAATGGAAATTGTCCACAATAGTTATTTTTACAGATGGATTGAGTATTAACAATTCTCTAGATTGAGTACTTAAGCTTTCCAGGCCTCACCTATCTGATCAATAAATGGGAATAATATACCTATAGTTCTCAAGATGAAAAGACAAAGTACGAAAATGCCTACAACTATGCTGGGTACACAGAAGGTACGCAATAAATATTAGTTTTCCTTTCCTTCCAGCTCTGAATGGAATCTTTTCCTGTAGTTTCATTCAGGGTATTTTTTCTCCTTTAATCAACCACTGAAATATCACACAGGAAGCTAAAGAAGCCCAAATTAGACACGCCCATAGATCCCAGAGGCAGTGTTAGTACCTATAACAGGGGCTTTCGAATAGAAGCGCAACCCCTGGAGTTCCTGTCTTTCTATCACTTAGAAGTATTATTGAGAGAGTTCAATGATTGGGCACTGAGATTATGAAATAGAAGAGCTGAAGAGCAGAAATT
Organism: Pipistrellus kuhlii; assembly: GCF_014108245.1. NCBI lineage: Eukaryota > Metazoa > Chordata > Mammalia > Chiroptera > Vespertilionidae > Pipistrellus > Pipistrellus kuhlii. The sequence continues at coordinate 9,309,024 of NW_023425438.1, forward strand.
CTTTCTCTGGCAATCCAACCAGTGATCTTACTTTTAAAAGGTGTTAGACAGGAAGTGCTAACGGCGACAGCTTTTTGATAACTCCAACGCAACAGCTTGGTTAAGTGGCAGCAGAACTGGCGGAGCCCTGGCTTTATAGCGAGCACACGAGGTTTGGCGAGACTATTATTATTGCTCTCCTGCAGCCTGGTGAGACCCGTATTTTTTTTTTATTATTTGTGATAGGAAGCCTTTGAGTTGCAGGGCCACAGCCACAGCAGGCTGCCTCACTCTGTGAAGACTAGCAGGGCTCCGTCAAGGCCAAGGGGAGAGGAGCCAAGCTAAGTGCACCTGTTGCTACTCGCGGCTCAGCTCACTAGCCTGCAGCTTTGCTCCCTCCCCCCCAACCCCCCTCACAGAGGCACACTTGGCCTGGAATTCAGCAATGAAGCCCCCTACATTCCCATCTCCTTTCACTCTGTCTGGCCATGAGACAAAGAAGCGCAACGCCCATGTTCCCCTCACCTTAACTGAGCTCTCCAAAAAAATGTGTTTCCTGCCTCACTCTATGATGTGCTAGACTCAGATCGTGCCATCAGTTCTGCAGAAGAAGAAAAAAGGTACACCCTGAGTTTCTGCCATGTTAAAGACCGATAGTTTTGTCTATTGGGGAGGGGAAGAAAGGAGAGCAGCAGAGAGGGGAGAAAAAGAGACAAGAGGGAAAGACTCATTGATTTCCAGTGTTTCAATGTTATTTTACCAAGGGGCTTGAGTTTGCATCTTAAATTCCAGAAAGTCAAAGTGTTCTGGGTAATACATGTGAAACATGGGAAAGAAATCTTCCACTTTCTGGCCAGAAGGTGACTCCTTTGATAACCAGTAAATGAATCATAGGTTCTTTATTACCAACTTCCTCTCATGGATGTAAGTGACCCCCCCCCCCCTCCAGGAATTAGTCAGGGAAAGTTGAGTCTCCCAGAATTGAGCTCCTCTGGGATGCCCTCTCTTAATTTCTCCTCTGGGTTCATTCCAGGAAATGGCATAGATCTGTGCCATCCAGTCTTGGCCATGCCCCTGCTGTGGGTAAAAAGTAGCTTTCTGTGGCTGGGACAAGAGAGCCTGTCTGCTGATGCCCAAGGCTATTCCTTCTGCATGACTACCTGGTATTTTCATTGATTTCAGAGAGGAAGGGAGAGGAAGAGAGAGAAAGAAACATCAATGATGAGAGAGAATCATTGATCGGCTTCCTCCTACATGCCCTCTTTTGGGAACGGAGCCTACAACCCAAGCATATGCCCTGACAGGAAATGGAATTATGACCTCCTGATTTAAAGGTTGATGCTCAACCACTGAGCAACACTGTCCAGGCAACTACCTGCATTTTTTAATCCTCATTCCCTAGACCAACCTCTATCCAAAGTTTACACAGCATAATCTACTTATTCTTTAGTTGGGCAAAGGTTTGCAGAAGAATTGGGGACGATTCTGGGCCGCACATATGTTCTTTTTCATTTTGGCCACCCTAGCTTCTCCCAAGTACTCAGTGACTCTCAGCCTCACCTTCTTTGGGTGGGAATGGGGTTAGTGAGAAAGGGCTGGAGCAAAACCCATCTAAGACTCCACTCTTGCCTGGGGAAAACGCATTCAAATCATCCCGCAGTGGCACTGTCCAACAGAAGGCCACTTTAAGAAATATCCAGACATAAAAACTGTAAACCTAAAAAATCTCATTTGGCAATGCAAGCAGAATCATAAGCCTGGGTCTGAACCAGTGCTTTGCCACTGGCTGTGACCTTAAGGGAGTCACCTTCCCACATTGGACCTCGATTTTCTGGTGTATAAAACAAAAGGGCAGCCCGAGCCCGTGTGGCTCAGTGGATAGAGTGCCGGCCCACAGACTGAAGGGTCCCAGGTTTGATTCCGATCAAGGGCACGTACCTCCATTGCAGGCTCCATCCGTGCAGGAGGCAACCAATTGATATGTCTCTCTCACATTAATGTTTCTCTCTCTCTCTCTCTCTCTCTCTCTCTCTCTCTCTCTCTCTCTCTCTCTCTCTCTCTCTCTCTCTCTCTTCCTCCCTCCCTCCCTGCCACTCTCCCTCAAAAAAAAAAAAAAAAAATCAATGAAAAATATCCTGGGGTGAGAAGTAACAACGACAACAAAAAAACCAAGATGCTCTGCAAGCTCCTCTCAGCTCTAAGGGTCTCCCATTCCTTTCACAAAACAATTCCCCACAGGTTTCCACAAAACAACTCCTGCACAGGGGGCTATTTGGTACAATCTTTAGGTTTCGCCTTTTCAGAAACACACGGTAGCAGCCAGTAAGTCACCTCTGAAATGCCATGTCCCTTCCCCCACTGCCCACTGCCCTCACAGCTCCTCCTTCCCACAAGTGCCGCACTTTAACTCTATTCGCACCAACAACCTCTTAAATAATCCCAGACAATAACATGTCTCTGGAATCCAAACACCTTTGATGTTTGACTTATAAATTTTATAGCAACTATAATTTCAAGGCTAAATTATATATTAAATTTCAAAGGCCAAGTACTTCAGAGGGGGAAATTATGTGTGCTTTCCACGCACACCCTGAGTCCAAATAAAAGCTGCTCTTAGTCACCAAGGAGTGACTGTCAACTGGCAAAAATCTGTCATTTGCAAAACTATGCAATGTTTAAATGCTTTATGAAAACACCGAAAAGTACATTAAATTCATTCAAAATTCTCTCTAAATGTTATTAAAACTATGAAGAGAAGATAATGTCTTTGTACCAGACTTGAATGAACAGCTAAAAATATTAAAGTACAATGCAATGCTATCAATTGATGGCATTTTTTAAGTTTCATGAACAGAAGAGATTAAATATGCCAATTTCTTATCTTACAATGTGATAAAATATGTTCAGGGTTGGAGCTTAATGAATTGCTTTTTGATGTCATTGAATGTATGGTAATCAAGCAATTCATCATAGCTAACCATCACACCTGTGTGGACACTGCTCTGATCATCAAGATTCCCCAATGGCCCCGCAGGAGGGAGCTGGGAATGCACATCCCAAACTCCTAAAGAAAAGGGGCCCCGATGCCTCTAGGACATAGAGCAGGGCAGACTTCCAGCACAAGCACTACTGAACACCAATTTTTTTTTTTTAATCCTCACCTGAGGATATTTTTTTCCATTTACTTCTAGAGAGAGTGGAAGGAATGAGGAAAAGAAGAGAGAGAGAGAAACATTGACATGAAAGAGCCACGTTGGCCGAAACCGATTTGGCTCAATGGATAGAGCATTGGCTTGGGGACTGAAGGGACCCGGGTTCGATTCCAGTCAAGGGCATGTACCTTGGTTGCGGCCACATCCCCAGTAGGGGGTGTGCAAGAGGCAGCTGATCAATGACTCTCTCTCATCGATGTTTCTAACTCTCTCTCTCTCTCTCTCTCCCTTCCTCTCTGAACAAAAATTAATAAAATATATTATAAAAAAAAAAAAAAAAAAAAGAAAGACACGTTGATTGGTTGGGGAACCTGCAACCAAGTCTGAGGGACATGCCCTTGACCAGTAATTGAACCATGGGCCACAGGCCAGTGCTCTAACCACTGAACAACTCGGCAGGGCCAAATTTTGACTGAAGAAAGCTCAGGCATCTGGCCTTATCCTTCCACAAGAAGAAACAATTCCAGGAGCTGTTAATCCAAGTAAGTTAAGAAATCTTGAGGAATTAACAAAAGATAAATAAGCTCAAACCTGTATCAGACGGAAAAACGGACCTCTTCGGGTACTAAAAACAGCATGTTCTTTATAGTTAGAATTTGTTCTTGATTTTTTCCCCCCAGGAAGGTGATTGAAATCCTTCCAGCTCAGATTTACAATCCTAAAACAGTTCTTGGTTATAGTTTGTAGAAGGGCTCCGACACATTCTAGGGCATGCAAGCCCTTATTTCATCTTCCTTTAAAAAATTTTACCTAAAACCTTAGCCCTATAAAACCTGACTGGCCCGATGCAACTCTAACCTTCCTTCCTTCCACTCCACACAAGCTGTGCTTCCTTAAGGCCCCTTTCCTTTCTGGCCAAACTCTTCTGAGAACTTTGGTTTCAAACGTGAAGCAAGAAAAAAATCCAGAGTCATTTGTAAGCTTGTCAAATGTTTCAGGCCTCTAGCTTTCTGATCAAACTTGTCGGGCCAATGACACGTCACCACACCATATATCACTGGGTTTGTGTAAAATCGTCCTTTGATTTAAAGTGGAAAGTGGAGCCAAAATAAAAAGTACAAAAGAGAACACACTGTACATACTTGAAAATCACAATAAATATTGTCAGAATAAAACACACTAAAAATAGCCTAATCCCATTTACACTTTATCATTCTCCTCAGAGACAGGCTTTATTTTAGACAGGATAATAGCATTTTAGAGTTGCAAGGGATCTTGAATATCAACTCCCTACACTCATCCTTTTTACAGATGGAAAAAAAAAAAGAAAGAAAAAAAAAGAAAAAATGAATTTTGTCTAAGTGGCAGGACCAGGATTAGAACTCAGGTCTTTTCTCCCAAAGATTCACAATCAGTATCAGCTACAGATAACATAGTAATTAAGCACTTACCTTAGTAAATAGAAATCCAGTTTGTTTGTTTTTTAAATCCACCACAACAAACCAATTCAAAATTGGGCAAAGAACTAGAATACATCATTTCTCCAAAGAAGATTTACAAATGGACAATAAGCCCATGAAAACGGGTTTGATACCATTAGTAATAAAGGAAATGCAAATCAAAACCACAATGAGATACCACTTCACACCCTTTAGGATGGTTATTTCTCAAAGAAAAAAAGACAGAAGGGTCACCAGCGTTGGTGAGGATGTAGGAAAATTAGAACGCTCATACACCGTTGGTGGGAATATAAAATAGCATAGCTGCTGTGGATAACAGTTTGTCAATTCCTCAAAAAGTTAAACAGAATTACCAGTAATTCCACTTGTAGATATAGAACCAAAATAAGTGAAAGCAGGGACTCCAACAGATACTTGTACACCCGTGTCCACTGCAGCATTATTTACAGTAGATGGAAACAACCTACGGGTGCCATCAACAGAAGAGTCAACAAACAAAAGGTCGCATGCGTATACAACAGATTGTGATTCAGTCTTAAAAAGGAAAAAATTCTGCCAGGCTGGAGAGGCTCCGTGGTTAAGTGTCCATCTATGAACTAGGAAGTCATGGTTCAATTCCCAGCCAAGGCAAATGCCCAGGTTGTGGGCTCAATCACAAGTAGGAGACATGCAGGAGGCAGCCAATCCATGATTCTCTCTCATCATTGATGTCTCTCCCTCTCCCTCTCCCTCTCCCTCTCCCTCTCTCCCTCTCCCTTCTTCTCTGAAATCAATAAAAATATTTTTAAGGGAAGAAAATTCTGACAAACGCTGCAACATGGATGAATCATATTAGTCTAAGTGAAAAAGGCCAGACACAAAAAAGGCAAATACTCTGTAATCCCACTTTTCCGAAGTACGCAGAATAGGCAAATTCATAAAATAGAAGGTAGAACAGAGGTTGCCAGGGGCTGGGAGGAGAGAGGAATGGGGATTTGCTACTTAACAGGTGTGGGCTTTCTGCTTGGGGTGATGAAAAGTCCTGGAAACGGACAGCAGTGATGGCTGTACATCACGGTGAATGTATTCAATGCTATGGAGTACACACTGAAAGATGGTTAAAATGGGGAAAGTTTCATTTTACCACATCTAATGAAAGGACACAATAGGGAAAAAAAATCAGCCATATGAATTATGGGCTTGGAGGATCTCATGAAGATAGGCAATAAAATATATCACCCCAATAATGATGAATTAAGAACATTTCCACCCAGCCAGTGTGCCCAGTGGTTGAGCATAAACCCATGAACCAGGTGGTCATGGTTTAATTCCCAGTCAGGGCATATGCCTGGGTTGTAGGCTCCATCCCCAGTAGGGGACATGCAGGAGGCAGCCAATCAATGATTCTCATCATTGATGTTCCTATCTCTCTATCCCTCTCCCTTCCTCTCTCTCTGAAATCAATAAAAACCTTTATTTTTTTATTTAACAAAAAGGTACATTTCATTCAAATTAAAAAAAAGGCAAAAGACACAACCATGAAAATTCCAAGATGACCAAAACATGAGGGGGCCCTAACCAGTTTGGTTCAGTGGATAGAGCATCGGCCTGCGGACTGAAAGGTCTCTGGTTTGATTCCCGTCAAGGGCATGTACCTTGGTTGCAGGTACATCCCCGGTAGGGGGTGTGCAGGAGGCAGCTTATCAATGTTTCTCTCTCATCAATGTTTCTAAACCTCTATCCCTCTTTCTTCCTCTCTGTAAAAAGTCAATAAAATATATATATATATATTTAAAAACAGGAGGGGGAACTGCTACAGCAAGATTCTACACACATGAAGGCAATGGCTTTTGCTGGTACTTGCTCTCTAGGGCTCTCTCTCAGTCCAAAAGCAAATGCTTGAAAACATGACACACATCACTGTCCAGCTAACCTCAAGTGCTGTAGCCACAAAGAGGTTTTTCCTTTTTTCAACAAATTAAATAATGTGTCAGACTTTTAATGCCTGGATAGTGTTGTGTTTTTTTCTTCTTTCAGACTTGGCAACGTAATCCTTCGAAAGACATGTGTACAGACGTTCGGGTTAGAAATAACAAACCTGTCCCCTCCCAAGGTGTGATGTTTATTTGAACGTGTGATGATGCTATGGTTCAAATAAACACACTCAGCTGCCTCTCCTCCTCCAGGGGCCAGAGCGTTAGACGCTTTGCAAACAAGTGTCCGCAGTAGCAATGCGGAGTGTTGAAAAGTGGTTTGTATTCCACGATCGCTTCTGAGATGTGCAGACGCTGCCTCCCGCCCTACGCCTTTTCCCATTCATTATTTCTTATTTCACTTTCCAAAACATCCCTGTGATTAAGGCCAATCCTGCTCCCTCAGGGAGTCATCCCAAACCACCTCAATCCCAATCCGGCGCCCTCCCCAATCCTGCGTGGTGATTACATACAACTCGCCCGGTGCCAGAGCGAGCCTCCCGGAGTCGGGGTCAGGTTCTGAGGCAGCACGGGCACAAGGAGGGCGGGAAGGGCTATGGGTGTGAGCCTCGGCACCGTCCCCGAAGGCCTGCACTGGTGACAAAATGCTGGACATTCCACCCAGAGAACAATCTTTATATTTAAGAGGAAGGGTTCTCTAGGGACCTGGGCAAAATGTCAGAGAGAGGGTCCGAGATGTTGTCCAACAGGGGAAAAAAAAACAAAACAATGCTTAGCGCTGGATTCTCAGCCTTGGCACTGTGATATTTTGGGCCAAATAATTCTTTGTTGTGGGGCTGCCCCCTTCACTGTAGGCTATTTGGTTGCATTCCTGGCCTTTGCCCATCCCATGCCAGGAGCACTCCCCCGAGTGGACAACCAAAAATGTCCCTATGTCCCTCCGGGGGGGGGGGGGGAACAAACTGCCCCTGGTTGAGGACCTTTAGACAAACTCAGCTTTGCGCCTTCCCATCGGCATTGAGTGTGTGAGCCGGATAGTTCAGAGTAGGAGAGGGAACTGAGTGAGCACCAGCCAAGGATACATACGTGAAATCAGAGGAATCAGAGACAGGGGCTAAGACACAGGGCCCGGTGTCCGTCGGCCACCGTGGAAAGAGGAAGAACCTAGAGGCTGGTGTAAAGAACACCGGTGGTGGTGGTGGTGGTGGTGGTTGGGGGGGGGGGGGGGGCGGGTTAGGTGGGGGGAATGATAACACAAGGAAGGCGGATCTCTCAGCTTTGCTCAGCCAGCTCATGAGTACATGTTCACTCTCCCTTTCCATGAACTCAGCTTCTCTGTGCTGACAGTGCTCTCAAGTATCATGGTCATAAGCCAGAACCTAAGCCCTGTTGGTAGGGAAGTTCAGGAGAGAGACTGTGTCACCAGAAAGTTAGGATGATGGTTGCGTGACAGGTTTGGACAACTTGGTTTCGTTCAAGTGCATCTTCCCTTAAAGACTGTCCTGGAATACTTCCTACAAGCTCAGTGGTAACCACCAGCAGGACTTCCACAGGATAACCCTCTTGCGGGTGGATCCACGCAAATGTATCTCCCCTCCCATTTCTCCTGGAGAAGCAACTCTATGTCCTGTTCCTAGCAGGCCCAGAGTGTCACCCTTGCATACAGCTGTGCAGGCTACGGAATGGACCTTGAGATTTGAGCCACGTCCCAAAGCTGAGGACAGAAGTCAGTGATGGCCACCCACTTCCTGGGATGCTGGCTGGGCTGCAGAACCCAGCTCGCTGCACTGGAGCGGAGGAGGTGAACATTCTCTGGGGCGCCTGACACCTACCCCTTGGAATTCCGGGGACATGAACAAAGAGACTCTCTGGCTGTCCTCTGGAAATTTCATAAGGCAGGAGGCAGGCTAGGGCAGGGGGAAATGGCAGGATAAGGAAATGAGGCAGCCTGCACCCAGTGTTTCATGTGGCAAAAGATGTATCCTGGGGGCACCCTGCCCACGAGGTTGCCTGGCAGGGTGAGGAAACCTCAGCGCTAAGAATGATGGGAACTGAGGGAGGGGAACCGCAAAGGATGAATGTCTTGATTACAATGTCTTCTGACATTTATACACCACTTTCTCACACAGTATCAGCTGCATATAGAAACTCAATAAATCTGTATAATTAATCTATGGTAATATATCGTCTGAAGCCACTATTTACTATAAGTGAATAGTACACAGGGTGATGTGTGGGCCAAACAGCACTCCAATCCCCGGGAACCTGTTAAAAATCTCGAGTCCCACCCCAGACCTACGGAATGGGCATGTGCACTTGGCCAATACTCACAGCAATTCCAACGGACAGTAAAAGGTGATGGAAGAGCACTGGCTTAGACCAGAGGAGATGCATCAGAGCTATACATACTGAACAACCATCTGCATCGTTTGTTTTCAACGCCCACCCTGGAATTCCGATTTAGAAGCCTGGGTTATGAGCCAGTCATCATCTGTACTGTTTTTGTTGTTGTTGTTATTGTTGTTTTTCTTTTTATTGATTTTTTAGAGAGGAAGGGAGAGGGATAGAAAGTCAGAAACATCAATCAGCTGCCTCTTGCACACCCCCTACCGGGGATGTGCCCGCAACCAAGGTATACGCCCTTGACCGGAATTGAGCCCGGGACCCATGAGTCCACAGGACGACGCTCTATCCACTGAGCAAAACCGGTTTCGGCCATCTGTACTCTTCAGTAATCCCTGGGCTATCTGTTGTAGAACCAGGATGAACCACCACTGACTTAGGGGTTGGCAAAGGCAAGCATTTGAAGTCGGGTGTCAGCAACAGCTCCTCCCTACTGTCCCGCCTCCCCACCATCAACATTTCTGCACATGAACCAACTTCTCCTTCCCCAAGTCCCTGTCAACCTCCAGCAACACATCCAGTTTTGTCTTCCTGATCGATGAGAAGAAGACCCATTCAAAATGATCAAGAAAGACAAAAATCACCCCCCGTGGGGACACACAGAGCTACGCAGGTTGAAAAGACACCGGAGACCTCCCACCGGATCCCTGCCCACAGCCGCCTGGGGCACGTCGGTGTGACTCAGCACGGACTTCTCACAAAGGCTTGTCATTTGTGAATGAAGATGAAAGGAACCACTCACCAGCCACCGACAAATGGCTCGGTTTTCTAGTCTAGATTGGGTCTTGGAGGGAGAACGAACAGGACCTGATTTAAATCAGACCCTGACTCGGCCGCTGGTGTTGCCACATACCCAAATATTCCAACTCAGCCGTCACTGGGACAGATCGCGTTTCAAATAACCAGCTCCAGTGGAGCCCACACTCTGGAATCCCAACCCGATTTCTAGGACAGACTATTGGGCAAATTGGCACTAGTAGTCGCCGGTGCAGTTCGTTTCGGAGAGTTCATTTCCTTGCAGGAGATCCTTCCGCATTCTGAAGTTTTCAAGCGAAGTGCCAGGTTAAAAAAGAAGAAAGAAGAAATCCTTCCTCTGGCAGAAAATGGCCTCTAATACGATGAGGCCTGACAGAAGGGAAACGATAATTGCTGTAGGAACAGCACGGTCAGGAGTCTGTTACCAAATAAGGTTATGATTTCTGCAGTGAGTGAGTGCGTTTCAATAAGAGGGCATTTCGAGTCTGAAGAGCTTCGCTTCTTTTTCAACAACAACAAAAAAAAAAGGGGGGGGGGGGAATACAGAAGAAATTCGGTTGAGCACAAACCTATCTATTTACCAAGTACACAACGCTGGCATGCATGTTGCTATTTTTCTTTTTTCTTTTCCATACACGTCATGGGTTTCTGGGCACATGATGGTGCTCTCAGATGTTTCTGATTACCCTCTGTGTACACCCAATAAAACAGCTGGCCTGAGATGTTATTAATACAAGGAGACCCAGCGGGGTCATAAATCACCTTCCTTCAGAAGGGGACAATGTGGTGGCGAGCAGTGACCTTGCTAAAGAAGACTTTCGTGAAGAAGGTTCCAGGGCACTTCCTCACTTGCCGGGAAAAGGGCCGTGGTCTGCTTTTCTCACTGCAGAAGAGTTTCAGGTCCAGTTTCCCTCTTACCTCTTCTAGGGAAAATCTGATGAAAAGGCGGGCTGAGTTTTCACTCCAGGGAAGCTCAGAAAGTCCCCGTGATCCAGAACACAATTTTATTGATTCTGATGGGCACCTGAACTTCGGTCTCCGAGCGAAGAAATCTCTCATGACTGCATAAAACTGTCTCTTTTTTTCCACCAAATCTTACCCAAAGGCCAACCCTGCAGCCGCGCCAGCTTTTTTTTCAGTCATTATTGCCCGAGTCTAAATTCAAGGTAACAGGGAGGAGCAGGAGGCCGTTCCTTAAGCCCATACCCTTCCACTAAACAGAAAAAAATCGAGTTTTAATAAGTGCATCCATGACAGCACTCTATTAAATTGGCAATGGAAGGGGATCTGTTTCTTCTCATTTTTCTGTGTGATAGAACTTTGGGAAATGAATCTCCAGCTTCCTCACTAGCGTTACCCTGCCCCATTTGGTAGTTATTTGATTTTCCTGGACTGCGGAGCACGAAGAGGACTGTGTGGCTGCCCTCAAAAACATTTTCACATCATCTGCGGTGTGAGTTCCAGGAGGGTTTTCCAGCAGTACACAGATGCGTTATTCCTTCTCCACTTGGAAAATCATATATATATGATTTTATATATATATATCGAGATTATATGTATCGAGATTAAAAGCTGATACAAATGTTTTACTTTTATACTAAGATGCCAAAGCCCCCAGCACATATGCCAATAAATGCTTTGGGGAAATACTGTACCCATAAATGTGATTTCAGCTTCTACTTTAAGTCCTGCCTCCGTCAATGCACTCTAGCCTAGGAGCCCAGAGGTAAATTACGCAAAGGATAGCAAAGCGAAGCACAAAGCAGGAGCCTATGTTACAATCAGACAGCCCTGGAGATCCCCCCCCTCTATTCAAGATGATGACTCCTCCTCCTTCCCACAGCTTCTGCTCCCCAAAAGCGCCCCAGGTTTCAGGGCTCCCACCGTTACCAGCCTGCACGAGCTCCTAGGTGAGCAAGGGAGCCCCCGCCAGGGGGTGCTGGATCCAAGGCCGAGGGACTGGATGCTGCGACATGTGTCTGCCCCGGGATCACTTAGTACCTGACAATAGTTTGTGCTCAGTCTACTCTGCCCAGAGCAAGGCTCGCTGAGCAGATAAAGAGCCTACTGTGCTCTCGTAGCAGAGGAGCAAGGAGAGCGCATGGCGGACACGTCCTGCTTGGTCTCTCTTGCAGCTACGGTGCCGCCAGGATGAGTTCCGGAGGGGAACCTGGTCTCTGGTCTCCGTGGTGCACCAGGAGCGTACCCACCCCAACTCCAGCTTCTCCCTTCCCCTGCTCTGATCCAAGGGCCACAGGAGATGCAAATTAACAACATACCCTCTTCGGAAAGGAAAGACCTTCAGATCAATCCAAGACGCCCCAGGACGCCCTCAGCCTGCTGCTCCCCGGCTGCCATGGAGCAGCCCTGAAAACTCATGGCAGCACCGATTCATGATTCCTTGTACCCGGTGGAATCAGCGAGGCTGGGTCCCCAGCCCCGGCTGCCAGGACCGGCCAGGCGTCCACCTGAGCCAGACCCCCACGTGCCCCTGGCATGGCAATGACTGGTGGTCAGCGAGGAAGAGAGCCCCAGCACCAGCAGCGATGTTCGAAACGGACCTTGAGGCTGAGATCCAGGCAGATCGCCGGACGGGGAGCAGCAATGCCAGGCGGCGGGAGCAGCCGAAGGGATGAAAAGGCGACTGCACTTCGCCGAGCATGGCAGTCCGGGTACAAGGGGTCACGTTCAGCTCCGGACAAAGTGCTACAGAGGCGGCCCGTATGTCCTCCTTTCCTGTGACCCCCCCCTCCCCCCAAATACCCTCTCAGATGGCATGTTACACCTGTGGTTTCAGGTGGCTGAGAATTCTGGGTGGAGCCACATCAGGAAAACTGTGCCTCCATCACATGCCCCCCACCCCCCACCCCCGCTTAGATAATATGCATTCAGCATCTCCAAGGCCAGGTCCCGAGCTGGCACAGGAGATGCCAGCAGGAGGCAGGCAGGTCCCTGTCCCCAGGCAGACCGTGTGGAGTGGAAGAAACCAGTGTGAAAACACACGGGAGGGAGGTTTGCTAGTGGGAGTGGTGCTCGCTGACTCCTGAAGCAGCAGTGGGTCACCGCCCGGGCTGGGTGGGGGCAGTGCGCCCCCGGGCAGGGCTGCAGTGGGAACACTGGGGCCCTGGGGCAGTCAGCGCCCGCTGGTCTCCCTGGAAGCTCTGTTTGGCAGAAGCAGAGAGGCAGGGGCACAGCCACGGGGAAGGCCGGGGAGCCAAGGAGCAGCTAATCCTGAGGGCCCCGCAGGCTGGGCTAAGCAGTCTGGAGTTTTCCAAAGATTGGTCCATGTGCCGAGCTGACAGAGGAGGGAAGAATGTACACTTTGTGACATCGTGTTACAGACTCCAAGGATTTTGAAAGGTCATTTATTCTGAGCCAGCCCAGGACAGCCCGTTTGTGGAGCCCTGTCCACTCCCGAGACACGGGCCAGGGATGGCTTAAGAGGTTCAATCCATCACACGCGCCTTCCTCGCTGGGCAAGCAGACTGCCGAAGTCTCCTTTACCAAAGGTTGGTTTCTTCCAAACTGTCCTCACTGCAGACTTAGCCTCAGACGGCCTTACTTCCTCATCTTCAGGGAATCTTCCTCTTCAACCAAACAGGACCTCATTTTCTCCTGATTTTTGGCTCTTAGGGTCTAACTACTGCCCTCCTTGGCCCAACTAAACCCTGGAACCACCTTCCTATGCAGCCCTCCTTCACTGGGCACTCTCCCCTACACATATACACACACATACACACACACACACACACATACATACACACATGCAAACACACACACATACACCTGCCCTCAGAAGCAGGAACCAATTTTATTTCCCTTCCTTAAAAGAGAGTTCTGTACCCAGATCTGTCATAGGAAACTAGAGGTCCATTGCATGAAATTCATGCACTGGGGGAGGGGGAGGGGGAGTCCCTCAGCCTAGCCTGCACCCTCTCACAGTCCAAGAGCCCTCAGGGGATGTCAGACTACTGGCTTCGGCCTGCTCCCTGTGTGGGCCTAAGCTGGCAGTTGGACATTCTTAGTGCTGCTGCAGAGGCAGGAGAGGCTCCCAGCACTGCCGCTGCACTCACCAACCATGACCCAATTGATGCATAATTGGGCCCAGGGAGGGATTGAGGCCAGGGAGGGATGTGGGAGGTTGACCAGCCAGGGAAGGACTGCAGGGGGCTCCATAGCATGTCTGGCCTACCTCACTCAGTCCTGATCGGCCAGACCCCAGTAGCAAGCTAACCTACTGGTTAGAGCGTCTGACCCCTGGTGGTCAGTGCACATCATAGCGAGCAGTTGAGCAGCCTTAGCATATCATTAACATATTACGCTTTGACTGGATGAATGGCCAACTGGACGACCGGACACTTAGCATATTAGGCTTTTATTATATAGGATAATGTTGGGGAAAGAGGTGATCCAGCATTTTTAGTCATTCATTTCTTTACTAACATTCCCTACACTTTTTATTATCCATAACCTAGATTCCTTCAGCAATCATTCCAGCACCTTTCTCCCCCCCCCCCCACCCCCCAATGACTTGTTTGCCTCTATTTTCTGAGGTTCTTTATCAACAGATATTACACACAGGATAACCTGATACAATACAATATATAAAACCTAAATAAAACCTAACCCAACAGGACATATCAGAAAAGTTTACATAAATTCTCCTAACACCAGCCTTTGGAAGATTCTCCACAGCTTAGATAACATCACCAGCACAGTCACAGAGCTCGGTTATAAAGTCTGTGACGTTCCCTCCCAGAGCTCACTATTCACACCATTCAGGTCTCTGATCCGGGATTATCTCACCGGAGAGCCCTTCCTGGCCATCTGGAAGAGCAGTCCTCACCTCCCCACACCCCTCTCTCTGACCCTCTCTCAGTGCTACTTCTGCATAGCACTGATCCCTCCCTGACATTATATCACAGGGAATGCTCCTCAGAATATATGTCTTGTAGCAATTAATAATTACTACAGGCCCAGTGCACGGATTCATGCACCAGTGGGGTCCCTCAGCCTGGCCTGCACCTCGCAATCTGGGACCTCTTAGGGGATGTCGGACTGCCCGTTTTGGCCTGATTCCCCAGCAGTCCTGACATCCTCCAAGGGATGTAGGTAGTAGTGCATGAAGCAGCAGGCAGCTGGGGAGGAGCCTGGGCCACTCCCACTCAGCCCGGCCCCGCTGCACCTGCTGCCGCCACCACTCGGTGGCACTGCCCGAGAGGTAGGAGTGGCTCACGCTGCTGCAGCTGCACTTGCCTGTTGTGAGCTCGGCAGTGTCTGGCACCCATTGGTCAGCACTGTGGGAGCGCACTGACCACCAGCAAGCAGCTTCTCTGTTGTGTGTCTGCCCCCTGGTGGTTAGTGAGCATCATAGCTACCAGCCAGCTTGCCAGTCATCCAGGGGTCCAGTCATCCAGTCACTCGGGCTTTTATATATATATATATATATATATATATATAGATAGATGGATAGATAGATAGATGGTCAAATACAGGTAACATAAAATTGACGATCGTGAGCATTTGCAAGTATCTAAAGTGTTAAGCACATTTGGACTGCTGTTGCATTCCATCTCCATGCCTTTCTCATCTTGTAAAACTGAAACTCCGTGCCCATTAAAATGATTCTCTATCTCCACCCTTTCACCAAGCCCTGGCAACCACCACTTTCTCCCTCTATGAATCTGACCGCTCCAGGGAACTCGTACCAGTGAAATCATACAGAATTTGTTTTACGTGGCTGACTCATTTCACTCAGCATAAGATTCATATATGATGATTCATACAAGATTCATACATGCTCTATAGCCGCATGACATTTTTTAATGTTGCCTGTTCAAGTACTTTGTCTATTTTGTTTATCGCTATATTTCTAATGCCTAAACCAGTGGTCGGCAAACTGCGGCTCGTGAGCCACATGTGGCTCTATGGCCCCTTGAGTGTGGCTCTTCAACAAAATACCATGGCCTGGGTGAGTCTGTTTTGAAGAAGTGGCATTAGAAGAAGTTTTAAGTTTAAAAAATTTGGCTCTCCAAAGGAATTTCAATCGTAGTCCTGTTGATATTTGGCTCTGTTGACTAATAAGTTTGCCAACCACTGGCCTACGCCAATCCTGGGCACAGAGCAGGTGCTCAATTAAAACACGGCACATGAATCAGTGTTCCTAATACCAGCCTTTGTCTGGGTGCTCCACCGCTTCAATGAAATAAAAAAGGACATGCCTTACATTATGACATTTATTCAGTATTAGAAACATGAAATCATTTGAAACCATCCTACATGGGAGCGGTTTGACAGCTTCTCACGCATCCTCGGCCGCCCAAATGAAAGGCAACCGCTTTCTTTCAGCATGGCACTGGACTGTCTTTAAACAGCACGAAACCTGTAGCCATGCATTACGGGCGGAATATATGCCCCCGTTCATCAAAAAGCGACATGTTGGTATTGGATTGGTTTCCGAGCTGGATAAACATCAAGGGATCCCAACAATGACAACTGGCAGACGACGAAAGATTCAGTGTCTGAACGAAGTTGCCAGAAAAGAAAAATCTCAGTGCCTCCCCCTCCTGGGGCAGGGCTGATTTATTTAATGCCTCGTGGTGAGAGAATGTGCTCCCTCCTCAGGAGGAGAGCCTACATAATGAGCGAGCGACATGGCCCCATCCAAAGCCGGAGGATTAGGCCTACAGGGAGGTCCCGAGCAGAGCAGCACGCCAACCTCAGGGCGGTTCAAAGCGCCTACAGGCTGTCACCATTACTCCTGGCTATTCAGAAGCTACAACTATCAAAACACTAGTTTTCTACCTTAAACACACAACATCCCTGTTCCCCTCCCCACCCCCGAAATGATAAATGTCCATGTCCCCTTCCCAGAGGACGTTACTAAGGTCCACAGGAGCAAAGCCCTAATCCCTAAGTGTGCCATCAATCGAAGCCCTTCCTAGCCCCACCCCTGTCTACTTTCCTGGATTTGTCTTCTGTCACTCCCTTTCATTCTTTCTATATTTAAGGGAAACTACTGCCTATTCCCAGAAACCACCTGTGCCTTCTCATCTCCACGCCTAATTCTGATGGGTAAATCTTTCCCACATCAACTTTACCTCTCCCTTCCCTCTACTTCCCGTCCACTTTTATACTGGAACCTATCGATGTTTCAAGTTGAATGCCTCCGCCCTTCCATCTCCAACCAGCAACATGCATCCCCCTAGACCCCACCATGAGCCGATCTGCTCAGCAGCTGGGAGTGGCCTGGTGAACGACACAGAAGCATCCCTCCTCAGAGCATCCCTCCTCAGCTCGAAGGAACAGCTCCTCCTCGGGCTCCTGCCGGGAGTTTTCTACCTTGAATTAAGATTCTTTACGTCCACTGGGCTCCCACCACTGCCTCCTGCTCTGAGAGGGCAGCTGTAGGATCTGCTTCTCTGGGAAAATCAAAGACAGTGTTTTATATGTAATCACTCAATATGTGGTCCCAAGAATGTGGACTCCTGGACAGGAAAGCTGATTTAAAGTCACCTTGAAGCAAACCACGAAAGCCATGGCCTGCATACCTGCAAAATGTGATATCACCATTTACTTTTCTCCAGGGGGAATAAAGCATCAAATAAAGCAACATATGGGAACTTACTTGCTAAATGATCGAATTAATTATGCAGTTGGTGCTAATGGAATGCAAGTCCCAGCTAACCCCTCAGAGAAAGCACCCTACAAGCCAAATGTGTTATTTTAGCAATCCCAATGGCTTTTCAATGCCTCTGCAAATAACTTCTGCCAAGGGACAGTATTATTTTATTTGAAATACTCTAGTTGTGACAACATGAATTCCAATGCCCTGCTTATTAGAGGAACTTACGATTCTATAAACAACTTAAAAATACCAGAAGGTCATCTTCCCTCTATCCGTATGGAATGGGAAGAATCCACTAAAGCAACAACAGTTAACCTGCTGGCCCACCCAACTGGGGACATGTTTCCATTTTTTAAAAAGGCAAAGGCAGGGAGAGCAAGAAGGCAACGCTCAGAATGCCACACACACACACACACACACACACACACACACACAGTTATTGTAATTAAAAACCTGCTTCTATTATAGGAAATACCACTTAGTGTAAATATTCCGTTACATCATACTAATCCTGACTTTATCCTAAAATCTCTGAGTACTTCCCTTGGATGTCATCCTCATTCGGGCCTCACTTTTAAAGTCACGTCAAGTGTACTTAAGATTTCCCCAACTGAAGACTCAAAAATAGAGAGCGTGTGTTTAACAGTAATGAAAAACGCACCTGCCTCTTACCTCTCAGCTTACCATCATTGGGGGCCGGAAACACCACCACAGAAAACGCGGGACAGAAGGAGGAGACTAACATCCCCCTGTGCCTGCGACAGAACCCCCCTCTGCAGACCTGTTACCCCTGCACCGTGCAGCTGAGAGGCATGGGCCCAAGAACACAGAAACCCAGAACGTGCCTAAGGGCTTGACGAAGGCAGATCTGAACCCAAGGCTGTTGGCCTCTCAGTTTGTTTTCTGTTATAGCACTGAGCCTTTCCACACACTCAACCCTCCACTAGGCCTTTGACCTTGACCCTCCTACACATCATGGTCAGACCTCAGGGAGTTAAGTAAACAGGGGATATAAGGAGATCTAAGATCTACGCCTCGCTGACTTAATCTACACTAAGGCAAACTCACATAAGCCACTGTGCCTAAGTTTCCTTATCAAAAAAAGTAATGACAATAATCTCTCCTCCATTTCTTTAAAACACACACACACACACACACACACACACACACACACACACCTGGAAATCACCATGTACATTCAAAGGGAGTTCTGCTGTTCAGATAACCAAAATGGATTATTCCATTAAGGTGCCTTGACTATGAAGTCCATATGGTTTCCCAGTATTATTTTGACTTCTTGGAACAGGGGCCAGCAAACTATGGCGCTCAAACCAAATGTGGCCAATGGCCTGTGTTTGCAACAGCCACACCCGTTCTCGAACATACTGTCTACAGCTGCTCTCATGACCAGGGACAAGGTTGAGTGGTTTAGACACAAAATGTATGGCCTGAGAGGTCTAAAATATTTACCATCTGGCACTTTCCAGGAAGGTTTTGCCAGCTCCCATCTTTTATTACTGAAGACAATAGCTAGCAAATTATGGAAGGCCAAGGAGTATAGCTAACAAGTTACAGTAAATTTTGAATTTTCCTCACACTGTACTATTTTCCATATACACATATCCTATGTGTAAAAAGATTTAATATACTGTAAACAAATATATGTATAGAGAAAAGCAATAAATTTTAAAAATCACTTTTTCTATGTAACTAGGAAAAGGTATATTAAGTCAGTAAAGTCCACAAATCTGAAAAACAGATTTGTAAAATTTTCTGTTTGTCTGAAGAATTATAATCTATAAATTTTACAAAATTGCCGGTCTTAAAAAAATAATAAAACTTGTCCCTCAAATTATCCAGTATGTGAATTAAAATGTAAAGAGACAAGAGACCGCTGAGGATATAAATGAAATAGTTCCCATGATTTCTGATGTGCAACTGTTCCTTACTACCACCCCCATCCTCTTTTATTTTATTTTCCTTTTATTCAACCACTCTGCCAATCCTTTTGTGACAAAGTTCGAGTGCTGGTTTTGAAATATGTCTGTAAATAATCCCTCTGCATTTTACATTTTGAACAGGTTATGTGTATTCTGTTCCTAAACATTTGCTCAGATGCCAGAGGAGGGAAGTGTGCGGCGTGTTTTAACAAGCAGACTTCCTCCGTTTCTCAAAGTCTTTAAATATTTAGTTTCAAAATGAATACGCTGCGAGCCAAAAAAATTACCACCCATCCGATTACTTTGTCATCCCTACTGTAAGGATTTATGAAAAAATGTAAGGAGGTGGGGGAGCAGGCGTTGTTGGCGATCGGGGAGGGAAAGCAACCGGAGGAAGGAAAACAATCAAGAAAAGCAAAAGTGAGAAAAGCCATTCCACCCAAGATAACCTGCTTGGAATTATCTTTTCCCCTTGCCTCCTTGTCTATAACCCTCTGGGGGGGGGAAAGAAAAAAAAAAAAAATAAAGAAAGCCTGAAAATAATATAATGTATTCCTCTTTCAAAGGCGTAAGATTTGAGAGGTGCACTGGATTTCAGAGGTCACTACCTCTCAGCCATTTCTTTTCTGGATGAGAAACACGGAGGTTCGGAAATCTGAACTGTCACGTCCTGCGGATTAGCTGGTCATTAGTGGCAGGACAAGGACCAGAATCCGGTTTCCTGATCATCAGGTCAGCACACTTCCCATTACGCTTGGCCCTCTGCCCTGCTCAGCGGTAATGTGCCATTTGGCACCTGACAGCTAAATTCTTTTAAAAATACGCCTAAAGCACCCCTGCCGTGGCCAGGAAACTCACAATACCTTCTTAAATAGTATCTATAGCGCACGCTTTCTCCCAGTACAGACGAACCACAACCACAACCGAGTTAGACCTCAGAAGGGTTAGGAGTCGCCATGAAGCAGAATAATCCAGGAGCAAGGAAGGACTTCGAGCGGCTTCCCTGTGGTCAGTCTTGATGGAAATCAGTTTGAAATAGACACCCCCCCGCTTCTCTTACCCCTTGAGACATACACTCCCAAGACTAAACAGCAATATTCCATAAAAAGACCAGATCTAGCCAGTGTTATTATCTGTCTGACATTTGGGTTATTCTTGTGAGTAACTCCTAAAGTAACGTGGGTGTCTGTGATTATTTGAGCACACATGGCAAACCATAATTGGTCAAGAAAATAATAAAAGACATTTTTCCATGACAAAAATACTGTATTGAATGACAGCCTGGCAGGGTGACAGCATTCGGTGGACCGCAATACTTTCTCCACTTTCAAGAAAGTAAAAAAGAAACAAAAATTAAAAAAAAAAGAAAGAATAAGTTAAAAGCCTTTTTTTGCAGTCAGTCATGACTATGTTCCATATTTAAATTATTTATGAAATATTCAAAGGTTTCCAATGCTGACAGTAATCCACTAGCATATATCCCCCCCCAAAAAAAAAAAAATCTATGTCCCATGTCAATGTATAATTCAGGCTTCTGATAGATAGCAGAAACGTGGCCAGAGATGCAGTATGTGTCCCTTCCTACACGGTGGTAAAACAATTGCTAACCTTTCTTTGGGACATATCTGTGGCGTACAAATTTAAATGTAATCACCACCTTCCACGCGTCACAACAGGAGTCACAGCTAACAGAAACCCTGTGTGTCAGGGAGAAGATAAGGTCTGAAGTCACTCAGCGCAAGCTGTGGTCCTCATCGCAAACTATTTCCTTCCGTCCCCATCATCCCACGGCTGCCTCCGTGATAAGCAGTCAGGGGTGATACACCCTCTAAGTATTTCTCTAAGAAGCCAATAACCAGTCTAAAAATCCTTCCAAAAGCAATTTAAAAGGTCTCTTGCGTGCACAAATAAAAAAGAGAGAGAAGCATATTTCAACTCATAGAAACCCATTCAAACAGAGAGCCGTGTGTGAATGGGCAAGGGTTGGGGGTTGGCGGGGGGAGAGGGGGGCGGGGGGGCGTCTAAATGCTACGATCTCATCGAACTTCTCGAGAAGGACAGGCAGGCAGGGACCGGGAGGCACTCACCCACTCGGAAGTTCGTGGCCGTCAGGGTGTCGGCAGCATGGCCATTCTCACTAATGAGAGTGGTGGTGTTCCCCTTCTCGCAGCTGTTCTGACAGCTGCCCTTGGTGCAGGTCACTTTACAGATGCTCGGAGTGAAGACCACCTTGATGCGGCCAGTGTGGTTACTCACTAGGAGCGGAGGCAGGGAGAAAAAGAACAACACACACATCAGCTTAGTATCCATGAACTTGCCTCGGGAGGTTTCAAAAAAAAAATAAAAATTTTTTAAAAAGGTGGGGGTTGGGGGAAAAAAAAAAAAAAAGAAAGGAAAGAAAGGGGCGCGAGGGGGAAAGAGAGAGAGAGAGAGAGAGAGCCCACAGCCCGACAGGTCTAAGAAAGGAGGGAAGCCTTCCGTGCTCGCCGCTCTGGATCCAGTGGTGTCTCTGAAACAGGAGTAGGAAGCTTAGCAAACAGAACTCTGGGATGCGCTCCAAAACCACATTTGAAGTCGAGTCACTGGAGTGGGATTACTAACCACAATGCTGCACTTTATTCGCGGGCAGACAAAGAGCAGCTCGGAGGGCACGGCGGATGAAAGAGCCAACCCTGACAGGCAGCTGTAATGCAGGGGGCTTGGCCGCGCACCTCGCGGTGAATGAATGCCTGTGTCCTCGCCGCCGCGCATACTTTCCCCGTGTCTCCACGTATGAAGTCACCGTGGCGGCCCGACCCCTGGAAATGTTTGAGGCGTGCGGCATGTCTGAAAACATCTGTCTCAGATCTCCTGGCACCGCCGGCTGCCGTGAGCGGAGCCCGTGACGCAGCTGCGGGAGCCGGCGTTTTCGCGGCTCCGGGCCGAACGCAGGCAGCCGTCATATATCTTGTTTGTACGGCGAGCGGGGTCCGTCTCAGGGAAGGGGGAGGCCGGCTCGCAGGGCTGCACGGCCC
This sequence comes from Pipistrellus kuhlii, assembly GCF_014108245.1. Lineage (NCBI taxonomy): Eukaryota > Metazoa > Chordata > Mammalia > Chiroptera > Vespertilionidae > Pipistrellus > Pipistrellus kuhlii. The sequence continues at coordinate 9,331,268 of NW_023425438.1, forward strand.
GCCTGGTCTGCAATGCCACCCTGGAGCTCTGGCTGCTGCACCCGCACAATGAGACCAATGCTGCCACGCAGCTGCACAGATGCACACAACGGGCACGGATCTCAACGTCAGGTTCAAGGCTGGAGCCCCGGCTCAGCCCGGTGTGACTCTGGACCTGTCATTTCTCCTTTCCTCTAAGACAGGGGAGAACTGGGACCGATGCTTCCTAGCCAGTTGTAGCTTTCCACGTCCCTATCGGGGGTCAGCAAGCTATGCCCCACCCCACCCCCCCACCCCCCCGATCAAAAATCTGGCCCGCTGCCTGCTTTTGTAAATAAAGTTTTACTGGAACACGCCCACACTCATTCACGCATGCATTGTCTACGGCCGCTCCTGGCCTGGAACAGAGGAGCCGCCCAGAGATCGTATGGCCTCCCCCGGAGCCGCTGTTCACAGCCAAGTCCCACTACAAACTCTCCGGCAAAGTGTGGTACCCAAACCCTATTCGGACTTAGTTCTTCGTCTGTGGCCGCCAGGCTTCTATCTCTCTGGAGCCCAGGCAGAAGGCAAAGACAGTGGCAGCGGCTGGAGACGGTTGGTTCCTTTGTGGAGGCATCAGGGCCAGAGGGAATCAGTGCCCGTCCTGCGGCCCCTGGGTCCTTCCTCTGCCCTCCCCCTGCCCACCAGAGGCAGGTCTCCCCTTATCCTGCCTTTATGTAGCCAGGATCATACTTTCAGAAAGTCACCGAAGAGGCCTCCATAGACAGGACCACATAAACGGTGGTCAACATCGGACTTTGGAAATGAAGAGCCTTAACCAAATAAGCCACTAGAATTCCCAGGCCAGAATGGGGGCCCCAAGGTCCTCAGACACAACCGTGATGGAACCGAGTCTCCTGACAGGGAGCTCGCCCTCCGCTAAGCTGGCACAGTTAGTGACAGGCGGCTCCTAGCAAGCGCTCCTGCTTCTGGAGCTGAGTGTGTCCTCACCGCCGGCTGCCCGGGGCTCACCGTCCGATGCCCCCTCCACATGACAGCCCTTCAAGCTCGCAAAGAAAACTGCTGCAGAATCAGAGAAGGTTGGAGTTAGGTAGAAACTTTCCTCTCAAGGGCCAAATAATAACTACATCAGGGTTCCAGGCCTAAAGGACTCTGCTGCAACGATTCAAAGCTGCAGTGGTCACAGGAAAGTAGCCTATCAGGAACAACATGTAAATGAATGGGGGCAGCTGCGTTCCAATAAAACTTTATTGAAAGAAAACAGTTTGCTGACCCCTGCTTTAAACTCTTAGAGGATACTCAAAAGGTTGCACTCAGAGACTGCATCTCAGAGATTTCACAAACGACAACAGCATTCAGATCTGACGATCAGACAGTTTTATTTCTTTACAGTAGCACCAAAAGAAGAAGAAAAAATCAGCCTACACTCAAAGCTGTCAAACGATGCTTAACAAATATCTTGAGAATACTTTGTGTGTGTGAAGCCCGAGGGGGAAAAAAAAAAAGAGAGACAACATAGTCCCACTTCAAAAGAACATAAACATATTTTTTCTGGCTCTGGGTTCAATAACGAAATGAGAAGGGGTGTGCCAACTATTTTGTCTTCTCTGGCATGAACTCGTGGCACCTGCCCCGCAGATGCTCGCCTCGGCACCTAAATTATCCTCCCTCCGGCAGCCGAAGACATCCAACAAAAGCAAGCGCCTGGTCGTCCTTCCCAATTCGCCCCCAGCTCCAGTAGTCCCTAGCAGGCACTTGAGATTCTGCGCCTATTGTCTTTAAAAACTGATTCTATTTCTTTGCCAGAAAAAAAAAAAAAAAAAAAAAAATTTGGCTTAAAAATCATCTGGATTTTCAAAAAGGCAGAGACAGTTTCATATGACTTAATTCTGATATTTTACAATGTTCACATCTTCTTGGAAGCATCTTGGACGTTTTATGTCCTATTTCCCCTCGTGTTTTACAAGAACTCTGGTTATAAAGGAATCTAATTCTAAAACAGACACTTGTAGTCTCAGCGGGTGCGCCTGTGCCTTCAGGCCTTTGTTTATTATTCCTTATAAATAACCTCCGTTAACCTCAAGATCGGTGTGGAAGCCCTCACAACTGTTAGACGCTCCGCTGTCCTTCCTAGCTTTAAGAGGGTCTCCATGAACATGAAACGGATTAGGGAATACACTTTCCTACCCCAGCTCCTTTCAAATCATTTCCACACAGCGAAGCTATCGTGTCAAGAGAGTTTAAGTTATAGGTGTGGGTTTGTTGTTGTTGTTGTTGCTGTTGTTGTTTTTAGGTGCCTTTAAAATGCCTTATTTTGGCCGGGACCGGTTTGGCTTAATGGATAGAGCATCGTCTTGGGGACTGAAGGGCCCCGGGTTCCATTCCGGTCAAGGGCATGTACCTTGGTTGCAGGCATATCCCCAGTAGGGGGTGTGCAAGAGGCAGCTGGTCGATGACTCTCTCTCTCATTGATGTTTCGAACTCTCTCTCTCCCTTCCACTCTATCCAAAAATCAATAAAATATATTTAAAATAAATAAATAAATAAAATGCCTTATTTTGGTAACTCTCACAACTAAGTGAGCACGGCTCAGAGTTTCAAATGCCTCGCACGTGACAAGCTGAAGGCAATGCCACTCACCTCTCAAGAGTGAGGATGGAGGGACGGTGGCTTTTCCTGGGCCACTTGGTCCCCAGGAGGCCTCTTCCTCAAACGCCTTGGCCAAATGGCATTGAGGACCCCCCGGGGCCTTGCATGGAGTACGTTCCGAATAAACATAAAACAGAGGAAGTGACCCAAAGGATGACCGGACAGCCCCACAGCGAGGGGAACCTCACGGATGCGGGGTCCATTCTGGTAGAAAGCTCTGAAGCCCACAGTCACGGGGTTGGCAGAGACCATCCCCAAGGGGCACCCACGGGCTGGCTAAGGATCGCATAGCTGAACAGCAAGAGCCAGGCCAGTCCGGAGGTAACAGGGGGGTTGTTGGCACTGCTTTCACAGGCATGGTCCCTCTGCCTGCCCTCCCCCCAAAAAATGTAATTTTCAGATCCCCGTCGGTCCACCGGCCCCAAAACCGTGAAGCAGGCACTTTCGGACGCTGGGCTTGGAGGCCTGGCCAGGAGCACCGATTGCCTGCAGCCATGGAGCACCTCCACAGGGCCTCCTAGCCAGTCGGTCCGTCAAGACACTCGAGAGTCAACATCCTGTCTGCGGCTTCTGCCAGGCCCTGTGCGAGTGAGTGTGTGTGCCTCCGAGGAGAGGCGCTGGCACCCGGGGGCAGGCAAACCACAGATATTCCGAGTGAATGGCGGCCACGGGGATGGAAGGGAAGCCGATACCCGCTCCCTGTTTTTTTTCAAAAAAGCGTTCACTGCTGCTTCCCCATCCTTAACGACGGGGAAGAATTCAAAAATGCGAGTCCTGTTCCCGACAAACGGACTTCAGGCTCGAAGAGAGCACGGCTGCCCTCTTTCCGCCGCTGGACGAGGATGGGACCCAAAGCCACGGCAGCCAAAGGAATAAATGGAACAAGTTCAGGACACACATCAGATGTGGGGAGCGAATACCACCATCGCCCCTGCGTTCGGCTGGAATGCTGAGACCCACAGCACCTGACACGCATCCAACGCGCACAGCGGGGACCCTCCCGCACAGACGATGTTTTGGGGGGAGGGGGACACCGGGGATTGGGGGAGGGGTCAGAAGCAGCCTGGCTGTGGGGCAGAGCCCCCACCCGGCCCATGACCGAAGCCAGTTCAAGGAGACCTCGGGTCCCATGGGACAGAAACAAGGCTAAGAGCTCATTCTTCCACTTGCAGCTTGCTGCTTGCCCGGAGGCCAAGAATTCTTTGAAGGACAAATCATACACGTATTAAATAATGCCTGGAATAACAGGGCTCGATTGTTCACCTCCCCAGGCTTACGTAACTCCTCCCGGACCGGTGAAAGAATGCCCACAGAATGCTCTGTGTTCCTCGAGAAAGGTGCTACGGAAAGAGAAGTTTATATCGAGTCGGTGACTTCATCAGACTGCCCCAGCCCTGGGACACCCTCCAGGAGGGAACGCAAAGGGGATGGGTGGTTCTGATGCAGGCGCTTCTTCAGATAAGCATCCAGAGTTTCAAGCCAACCCCATCTCCTGGGTTTTTCCGAGGAGAAGTAACTAAACAAAGAGGTACACGGGTAAATAGTGGCTGCATTGGCGATATAAATGAAAACATCTGAGCTCCCTCCTCCTCTCAATTCTCCCTTAATATTCACTGAAGGAAACTGTATGTCAGGTATTCCTCTCTCTCTTTCCCATACACACGTGATTTCCTTCCATTTTTCTACTGTAAGGAGATAGACCCATAGAGAGGCCAAGGAGAGCCAGCTAAATCATTTCATTTAAGAATAAATTGTTGGCCCTAACTGGTTTGGCTCAGTGGATAGAGCATCAACCTGTGGACTGAAGGGTCCCAGGTTTGATTCCGGTCAAGGGCATGTACCTTGGTTGCAGGCACATCCCCAATAGGAGGCAGCTGATCGATGTTTCTAATTCTCTATCTCTCCTTTCCTCTCTGTAAAAAATCAATAAGATATATTAAAAAATAAAAAAAAAAAAAAAAGAATAAATGTTTGGATCCATTCTGAGTTTCTGAAAGAATTGCTTACCGCTCATCCAAAGCAGGGATTAAATGTATGCCATGTTTGAAAATGTAAATACAAGTCCCTAAATACACACTTGGGCAGGAATACAGACGCTACCTAGTCACGTGCCATCACGTATGGGCTTGCTTATTGTTTCAAAGAAAATGGAAATTATAAAGACCCAGACCTACCCACCTTACCTGCATCTGCTGCTGCCCCTCCTCCCTCCTGGTGAAGGGTGGTCCTATCCAAGGCCAATGCCTCCACTGAAGCACCAGAGCCCCTCCCTCTCGTGCTTACGCAAAGACTTCCTTCTCTGCATGTGCAAACATGCTGTCATGCCCTGGTTCCCACTTTCCAAGAATACCCCATCTCCCACTGTCCCCATTCTACTCCACCGCTGATGATGCTCGATTTCCGGTCCCTTTCCAGCAAAGCGCCTCATGAGAGCTGCTCTACTATTATAGCTCTCTCCACTACCTCCTCTCCCATTCTCACTTGAACCTGCTGCAATCAAGCTTTCCCTTGTCAACACTTCCCCAAAGCCACCCATCTGAAGGTCGTCAGTGGTCTTCGTATTGCCAAAGCCAGTGGCAACGTCTCTGGCTCTTTCTTACTCAAACTTTCAGTCTCTCGATGGTAGAGCGCTGCTTCACAGAATAATTTCCCCACTGCTTCTAGGTTACCCTCCTGGCTCATGCTTCTCTCTCCTACCGCGAGGAGATGCTACCTAGGAAGGGCCGCGGAGCTCGGTCTTTATGGGTTTGGCAATACCATCTACAGACTTCTGTACAGAAGATGTTTAAGGTTAGCCTGGACCACCTCTCCCTTGTGTGGAACTTTGCTATGTAGATGTCTAATGTCTCGTGTACCCAAATCCACACCTGCTCTCTTGCAAGTCTTCCCCATCTCAGAAAATGGCAAGTCAGTTCTTGACCTTTCGTCACTGCAGACTCAACATGCTATATTTGTCAGACAGAAATGCTTTAGCCATAGAAGTTTCCGGTCAACAGAAAATACAGTTGTTGTTAGTCAGGAAACCCTGCAATTATTACAAAACACATTTTCCCCCAAATCATTAACACGTTACCCCAAAATGACTAATGATATAAAAAAAAGAACATTTTCAATTAAACATGCCAAATAAGAGCATAACTGAGTCAACAACTGAACAGAAATTTCTCAAACACTTTTCAATAGCAAAATAGGCAATTAGTTGCTCCCAAAATTTCACAATGTATTATGAAAAAAATCAAATTGACAAATGATGGAAATTTCCTCTAATTCCATAAATAAAATTCATAATGTGTGGAGAGTTGAGTTTATAATAAACATATTTGTGATTTACTAAGTATCCACTCCCTTCGTTAGACAAAAGGCAGCTAAGAAATTAAAAACACTGCTACCCAGACTCTGTGATCTGAATTGTCACCAGGCCATAAAAACCACCAAACAAGAGAAATACACTTTGGTTCTCAGCTTGGGGAGATTGGCAGAAGGACTAAGCACAGATCCAGCAATGAAGACAGATTTCATCTCAAATTTCCACTTCCTGCAGGAGTTTGGTCTCATCTCCTGTTTCTCATTTTATCTTTGTTTTGCCTTGACTCGAGATTTGAGAACTAAGATTTCTACCTAGAATCACATTTTCTCACCTTCGGTCTTGCCCTACACCCAGACACCAATGCTGCCCCAGCAGGACTTTAAAAAGCCCATCTCGTGACTATAGGATTTTTTTTATCTTAATAAATCTTTATTGTTCAGATTATTACAATTGTTTCTCCCCCCCCCCAATAGCTCTCCTCCACCTGGTCCCCATCCCACCCTTTGCCTTTACCTCCTCCCCTTGATTCCCCCCCCACCCCTCCCACCCCCCCGCTGTCCTCATCCATAGGTGTGACTATAGGATTTTATCTTTCCTTTTTTTCTCCTTGGAGTTTTCGCTCTCTAAATACCAGTCATTGTAAGTTCTCTTCTCTAAAAATATTTTTTAAAGGCCCTATTTTTATCCCGGGAACCAAATCAAAAATGTTTGAAGGTATAATATATTTTACAGTCAAAAGACTAATCGTAGTTTACTTACCCAGCAGAATCTGACCCAGTGTTTGGAGAAAGAAAATACAGTTGGCCATAAAAGTGAAGAACTAGAAAAACAAACCAAGGGCTTTAGGGCATTTTCGTGTTCTGACCTCTTTCCTAAGATATTTTTCTTTTAACATCCCAGATGCGACGGGGTTCAACTGTCTAGGCCTACCTCAGTTTGTGGATGGGGGACGGCCAGGCGCAAGCTGTGGACTGCTGTCCGAGGAGAGAGGGGACAGCCTTGCTGAAGGCACCACAACTAGAGGCAGCAGCGGGGACGGTCCAGGGGGCCTGCAACTGTATGTGCCAGGCCGTCCCACAGCGATGTCTCTCACGTGACTTTAAAGCCTCCCCTGTCTAGCGCAACACATCTGGACCTCTCTCCTTTGCTCCTAATTCTCAAACCCACGGCTGCCCTCCCCTCCTGAGTGAACCATGGTGTCTGAGATGCTGTGATAAAGAGGTGAAGAGTGAAGCTGGTGTGGCTCAGTGGTTGAGCCGCACCCCGTGCACCTAGAGAGGTTGCTGGTTCAATTGCCCGTCAGGGCGCATGCGGGGTTTCAGGCTCAATCCCCAGTAGGGGGCGTGCAGGAGGTAGCCCACCCATGTTCCCCTGTCACTGATGTTTCTCTCTCCTTCTCCCTGCCTCTCTCTCAAACATCAATAAAAACTTAAAAATGAAATAAAATAAAAAGAGTTAAAGAAACACATTCCGGGGACGACAGGAGTTAAATCAGTTCCTAACTTAAAAGGTAGCCAAGAAGCCCTAATCGGTTTGGCTCAGTGGATAGCGCATCAGCCTGTGGACTGAAGAGTCCCAGGTTTGATTCTGGCCAAGGGTATGTACCTTGGTTGCGGGCACATCCTCAGTATGGGGTGTCCAGGAAGCAGCTGATCGACGTTTCTCTCTCGTTGATGTTTCTAACTATCCCTCTCCCTTCCTCTCTGTAAAAATCAATAAAATATATATATTTAAAAAAAAAAAAAAGAAAAAGAAAAGGTAGCAAAAGAGAGTCAGGGGAAGGAGAGGGAGCTCTCTGTACCTGTTTCTTCTGTTCTGAGTTGACAATGCAATCTTGACCTTGACCAGAAGGCTACCCATCATGGGAAGCACACTTGGAGAAGGTTAAGTGAGTTTGCTAAGGGGTGGGGGTTTTTTTAGCTCTCAACATCCCAGATGTTACTCTTTTATTAGTGCCTCCCAAGGGAGCAATACTATTTAAAAGAAGCACTTTTTCATGTGAAAATCTCTACCTCCCTTAAGAACTTACACCGTTTATTACAGCAAACGGGCCATGGGTGGGAGGGGAGACTGAAGTACAGCCCATCAATGTTGTCCCTGTGTGAACAAGGTGCAGTCACAGAGCAGTAACCACCTACCTGTCTTCCACCTCTAACACGCATTCAGCCTGGCTAGTCTGCCTGGGCTCCTTACAGAGCAAGCGTGTTATCTATGCGTCCCATGACTCACCCTGCCTGTCCCTTCATTTGGAACTGAATCGGGATTTATTTATCCCCACATTTGTTGTTTTCCCGAAGACAAGTGACGGAGGCATTTGTTATCGGCCTGTCACTCACCGCTTCCATAAATAACATCTGTTTGTTTGTGTGTGGAGAAGCAAGTCTGACTAAAAGGATAGCTATCGACTGAGCTATGTGTTTACCAAGGAACACATTTCATTACTTATGCACAAGCTTGATGAAGGGGGCGAGGGGAGCATGGGGGTCCCAGAGGATCTCTACCATCTACTAAGAATGAGGATTCCACGGAGCCTATATAGTTCCCCCGACAAGTATTTCGCACAAAATCAAACTCTTTCAAAAAAAAAAAAAAAATTTGGACCCTTCTCCCTGTAGACCCAAGAGAGCCTCCCCTTCTACAGAATCCCCCATGGAAAGCCAGGGCACTGGCCAGGCGGGACGGGCCAACAGTCCTCACTCATGCACCCACTTCCTCCACGTACAGTTCCTGCTCCTAGGAAACCTCCCCTCCTTTTCTCTCCACCGTACATCCTTTGGACCCAACTACACTCCCCCTTCCCAAGCACTACAACCGCCCCCACCCCACCTCTTTTTTTAAAAAAATAATAATCTTTATTGATCAGATTATTACAGGTGTTCCTCTTCTCCCCCTCTCCCCCCCCCATAACTCCCCTCCACCTGATTCCCAGCCCCACCCCATGCCCTTACTCCCCGCCCCCACTGTCTTCACCCATAGGTGTAAGCCCACATCTTTCCCTGGCTCTGCACGTACTTCTACTTATGAATATATGCCTGCTTCTTCCACCTTCCCTTCAAAGAAAACGGTTTACATTTTTTTAATCCTCCTTTTCTATTCATAACAAACATGCCCCCTGGGGAGTCTCCTTGGTTGAGAAGGAGAAAGAATGTGTGGCGAGAGGAAGGGGACACAAGAAAGAATGAGGGAGCAGAAGTGAAGATGAGTGACCCGAGGAAGGAGGAGCTCAGGCTGGGAAGCCAGGACAGTTCCATTGTCTGAGGGAAGGGCAGAGAAGTGACTCTTCCTCAATCAGCCAATACCTGCAAGGGACAAAATTTTACCCAACGTGAGTGCCATGAAGGGTCCCATTATCTTCATAAAGGAACCTGGGAATTTCTCTCTTACACAAAAAGGCAGACAGAAAGAAGAAAATGACTTTTCACGGCTTACAGAATTTAAATTCTGCTTGAAAGGGGGGAAAAAAAGTCAAGAGACAGGGCAGAGAGGGAAGTTAAACCTACCCCCTAGACCAGCGTTCTGAGCCACTTCGGCTGCAGGTCAGAAGCAGACCCCGCAATGTGCCTCTGAGGGAGTCCAGTTCTTCCTCATAAGCAATAAAAATCCAGAGCAAACTGATGTGTCATTGGAACGCATATTATTTTAAGTGGCACTGAGGAAGTTGAAGATGTGAGCATTGCAAAACTTCCAAAACAACTCTCCAATTTGATCTGGTGAAGCAATTAATTATATGGAAGGAAACTGGCATTTTGAAATCTGTGAAGTGATTCAGAATTATAGAATCGGGGATATCCAAGCTTGCAGAATGCAGGTTCTGTCTTTCTTTTTTTCCTCCTAGCACAAATGTCTCTCTGGCTCAGTTTTTAAATGATTCCATCAAATGGCCCGAAAGGATTACTGCCTAATTCAAAAGATCACATCATTAGGAAACATTTCCATCTAAAAAAAAAATCCCTTTTTCAAAATCATCCTATTATACCTAGCTGTGCTCCAATATCATGCGATAAATAAAATTAAAAATGATTAGTTGGCCAATACAAAATGAATCACTGATGAGCGATTACGCATTGCAAATCTCCCAGCTGTCAGTTCATTCTTGTTAGGTTACTCATTTTCAACTTCCTCTTTTGCTTTTGACTCTCATCAAAATAGTGCCTCCCCAGTTGAACACTGGCAGTTTTAAAGTTCATCCACAAATTTGTTAATATTTCTTTCTTCAGGAGGTGATGTGTACTTGCTTGTCCTTAAGCATGGGCTGGTCTTAGTGACTCTTGTCTACAGGAATAGATTGAAGCAGAAATTATGACTTCAGAGAGCAGATCCTAAAAGGCCATGCAGCTTCCATCCTGTTCTATCTTCCTCTTTCCCTCTTGAATCACTCACTCTGGGGAAGCATAGCATCTATGCTGTGAGAGCCTGTGAAGAGACCCATATGGCAATACACAGGAAGTCTCCTGCCAAAAGCCATGTGAGTGAGCCATCTTGAAAGCAGATCGCCCAGCCCCAGTCAAACCTTCAGATGACGGCAGCCCCTGCTGTTACCCTGATGGCAACTGAGCCAGAAAAGAATCAAGCCAGAAGCAATCACCTAAGGAACTTCTGAATTCCTGAACCACAGAAACTGTCAGACATTTGTTGCTTTAAGCCACTAAGGTTTGGAGTAATTTGTTACACAGCAGCAGATAAACTAACATAAACACATGCATACTCCTCTTTTCTGCTTTTCTTTTTGGCCTAGATTCTAGAAAACCAACAAGCAGAATTTATGGATATTCCTAAATGCACAGAGCACTGCCTGCATGATGTATGGACTCATGAAATGGGTACTGAGTGCCTGCTAAGCCACAGATCTCAAAAAACACACCACAACCACATAGATAATACTCATGCACACTTCACAGACAGGAACACTACAGAGACTTTCATCAGAAACTTGACCAAGGTCCTTTTGTTAGGAAATAAATGGTAGAGCTAGGATTTCGATACAAGCCATTGTCCTTTTCTCAGACCCCAGTGCCTCTCCTACACTTTCAATGAGCATTACCATGAAAACTATATGACACAAAGAACTTGGGAAGGCTGGGATGAAGGAAGAAAAACAAGCACAGACTGATCACATACTGTGTGTCTGCCTATTAGGGACCATATCCTTCATCTCACTTCATCCTTACGACAGCCCTGTGGATAAGTATTAAGATGTGTATTTGAAAGAAAAACTAATATTCAGAGGTTTAATGAGACAGGACACAGTAAAACCACTCACAGGCTCCACCCTCCAGGACACTGCGGTCAAGAGTGAAGAAAAAGACACGCAGTAGAATGCCAACCGCCCCATCTAACTCACAAGATTGAGGCAGGGACCATGTGAAATAATTTACAAAGATTTAATTCCGAAGCTGCTAAACACGATGCAAATACAAGAGGATGTCGTTACATGTGGTCAGCTCTTTGTGGAACAACTCAGAAAAACTCAAACTGTATTGGGATTTACCCCTCGATTCTTATAGAGCAAAATCCCCCAGAGCTGCTACATATGGGAAAATTTCTCCTCAAGGTGTTTGCTTTCATGATGGCATATACTATGAAAGGCTCTAGAATAGGGGTGTCGAACTCAATCAGAGAAGGGGCCAAAATCTAAAATCCAGCCTAAATCGCGGGCCGAATGGTTTACTGAACAGTCATAAACTGTCATTGTGATGGAAACGCAGCGGAGTGCAGTGATGACAGCGCGGTGCGGGCCACATTGCAAGGCCTGGCGGGACGGATTTGGCCTGCGGGCCTTGTGTTTGACACATGTGCTCTAGAATAAAGTAAATGTCTACTGTGGACTTGAGTTTTTACATAATTTCCAGATCAGGCCTGATAGCTTGACTTTGTTTGAAAGGTACCAAAATGAATTTCAACCAACAGAAAAAACCCACTTATTAGAAAGGCTAATTGTGCATTTGAATAATTTTTAAGTTAAACAATTCTTGCCAGAAGCTCTATATTTAGATCATTTTTAAAAGTATGTTATTGTCACAAAAGTCTCACATATAATAAAATTGACAGTTTATTAAAGAGAGTCAAATTTTGACTCTGTACTCACCTAACAACTCTACAAAGCTAATACAGCACCCTTCAATAAATAAGATCTATCTTGACATTTTTTAACTCGTATTTTTGGTTTCTAACAAATTTATATGAATAACATGCAGGTTATGTCTTAAATAGTCAAATAATGTGCTAATATTGTAATATACTGATGAATGAATGCATATCAATCATGGTAAGTTCTAAATAGATTTAAAAAAAAAAAAGAGGAGGATGGGATCTACATAGCATCTTTGATGAAGACCAATGAGCCTATGTCCAAATTTCCTAATTACCCCATCTTCTGGAATAAAAAGATAATTTCCAATACCCTTAAAGTTTTAAAGAATATATATACACTTTCTTGAGGTATATATATTAAGGTGTGGTTTGGAAACTGGATTTCTGACAAGAAACATTACAACTCATATTCCCCACTGAGTCTTTTTTTTTTAATCCTTTAAAAAGAGGCATCTAATTTTGCTCTGTTTCCATGTTTGCGACATGGCAGAGCATGTCTGATATGTATTTGTACACAGACCCCATTGCGGTTGCCTAAAAACCCCATCCCAGAAAGAATGATGAATGAATAGGAGGCATAATGGGATGGTGGGAGCCTTCTTGAAAAGGTCCCTATCCATGCTACTAAACTGAAATGGAACATTCCGTGTGAGCAAGAACCCCTGAGACCTGAGAATGCTCTGTGAAGAAATCCAAATTGGTACACAAACATGAATAAATAGCACATGAGGCCCCACTGAGCCCCAGTCCGGGCAGAACGGCTCTCTAAGTGTCTCAGAGATCTAAGGAACTGATGGAACTGACCCACCCATCTTCTGTCCAACTGCCAGCCCAGCCCCGGCTTTCTGAGGAGTGAGGGGGTGTGGACAGGGGCAAGAGCTAAAAGGGGAGTGTAGAAACGAACTAAAGCAGCTGGGTTTTCCCTCTAAAAGTCAATCTTTGGTGCTCTGAGCTATCAGGACATGCAGCTGTTAGAGGGAAGGGCACAAATAGAACATGCATTAGCTGGGGTCTTAGGCCACCGCACACCAAGGGATGCACATTGCCTCAAGGGATGGGGATATACAGTAACGCTGAGTGCAGCAATAAGGGAGATAGATGTCTCTAGAAAACCCAGGAACAGCCAGCCGTATGAGCCAGACCTTATGAAGGATATATTTCCCTTACCTGGGAGACACTAAGAATCCAAAGTACTTTTAGCCATACATTGTGGGGTACCCTCTCCCCAGCCCTTTTCAGAAAATGCTGACGAGCTTCCTTGTTGGACCCAACATGAACATGACACGAAGCTTCTCTCTGGCCAGTTTTACTTGGTTTTCCATTTCTGTGTTAGCTGCTTCACGTTCAACTCTAACTTACAAATTCCTGGCGAGAATCTGAATAATCTAATTTCATCACTATCATCTCTGGTGGCATCGCTCTCCTACCAGGCCAGGTCAGATAGGTTTTTGGGTTTGTTTTTTTTTGTGTGTGTGTGTTTTTAATATATTTTATTGATTTTTCACAGAGAGGAAGGGAGAGAGATAGAGAGTTGGAAACATCGATGAGAAAGAAACATTGATCAGCTGCCTCCTGCACACCCCCCACTGGGGATGCGCCCACAAACAAGGTACATGCCCTTGACAGAAATCGAACCCTAGACCCTTCAGTCCGCAGGCCGAAGCTCTATCCACTGAGCCAAACCGGTTTTGGCCAGATAGGTTTTTCTTGAGTCAAGTATCTACACCTCCCCCTTTTTGGGTGTCCACTGTGGCAAGAATAGCATTTTTTTTATTTTATTTTTTTATTTTTTACCTGTAGGTATCCTGTCTGATTAAAACAGTGTCATCTACTGGATGGAAACTAACAACTGACTTGTCCAGATTGTTTTAAAGAGTAAATTTTCTGCCCGGCTGATAAGGTAATCTAAGAAAAGCTGCCAGTGTCAGAGGAGTAAGCATGGCAGCAGACCGGATCCAGGCCTTTTTCGCGGAAGAAGGAAGAATGCAACCACACAAGGCTCTTTCAAGCTCAGAGCTGGCACACTGTCCCTCCACCCACACTCCAGTGGTCAAAGCGAGTCACGTGGCCAAGGTCAAAGTCAATGGGGTGGGAAAGTCCACTCCAGCCACAGGGAGGCCGTGGCCAGAGGGAGGAGGGGAGAAACGTACGCCTAAGTAAGTTCTGCGTGTGTGGGAGCAAGAGCTCTGGTGTCTGCTGGAGCGGAGGCAGGCGGGGCCTTGACCCGATGCACCTGTAGCCATTAAGGGGCCTTCAGGAAAACAACAGCTGCCAGGGCGTGCGGTTCCAGACGGCGATCCCACACAAGCAGCTCCGAGGCCAGCAACCAAGGGAATGGGAGCCTCCGCCCTCTCACCTGCTCCACGGATGCTTTTCTTTCTCTCACCAAAGCCTTCCAAATCTGTTTCTAGGAGACAGGGATTTTCAAGTAACGATGCGGTTTTTCACAAAAGCAACCACTGCCTATTAAAATGTTTTCATTTAGTTAAAAAAAAAAAAAAAAAAAAAAAGCTGGATCCTTGAAAGTACAAACTTGTGAAATGCAGTTAGAACTACAAGTATTTTTCTCATGGATACTTGATATGTGGTTAAAAAGAAGAAGTTCCCAAAAGTGACTGTTTAAATAATACTCATAGTTATACATGATCGAATGCATATGCATGTGTGTATATCTATACTAATAAAAGAGTAATATGTTAATTAGATCAGGAGACGTTCCAGACGTCCTTCTGGACAAAGCCATGGTGGCAGGACTGAGGCAGAGGCAGTTAGGAGTGATCAGTCCAGCTGGGGGGGAGGGGAGAGGAGCAGTTGGGGGTGAGCAGGCCTGTGGGGGGGGGGGGGCAGTGGGCAGATGGGGGCAAATAGACTGGCAGAGGGAGGCAGTTGGGGGCCAGCAGACCAACAGGGGGGCAGGTGGGGGCAAGCAGGCCAGTGGAGAAGGGGAAGTTGGAGGCAGTCAGTCTGGCAGGGGCGGGCAGTTAAGGGTGATCAGGCCAGCAGGCAGGTGAGTGGTTAGAAGCCAGCGGTCCAGGATTGTGAGAGGGATGTCCGACTGCTGGCAGTTGAACATCCCCCAAGGGGTCTCAGATTGGAGAGGGTGTAGGTCAGGCTGAGGGACACCTCCTATGCACAAATTTTGTGTACTGGGCCACTAGTATATACATATACAGACATCAGCCATGCAAACATGTATCTCACCGTTTAATGTTTGAGAATTATTCAAATACAATGCTATTGCAAGCACCTCTCAGGAGAAAGGTTTTCCTCCCACTCAGACATATATGAACGTCTGCTCCCTTCACGTGGGGATAAAGGAGAATAAGGGCGGCTGTGTTTCAGTTTAATTACATCTCAGTTTCACGAGGGACTAACATGAGGTAAATATTGAAAAAAAAATGCAGAATTAGCATCACAGACAATTACAGCAAATAGTCTTTCACTTTTCAATCCTCACCCAAGGACATTTTTATTGATTTTTAGAGAGGCAGAGAGAGGGAGGAGGGAGGAGAAAAGGAGGGAATGGGGAGAGGAGGAGAGAGTGAGAGAGAGAGGGAGAGAGGGAGAGAAGGAGAGGGAGAGAGAGAGACATCAAATGGTTGTCTCCAGCACACCCTCTGACCAGGGCCAGGGATCAAACTCCAACACAACCCAGGTATATGCCCTTACTAGGAATTGAACCCAGGACCTCTCGGTCTATAGGACGATGCTCCTACCAACTGAGTCACACCGGCCAGGACCAAACATCCTCTTCACAGAATTGTTATGTAAAAATATAAGAAAGCTACTGAGGTCTTGACCTCAAAGAGGGGGAGCAACAAGCTCCCCACAAGGCAGTCACTGTCAGTGCTAAGAGGACACTTCCGCAAGGAGACTCACACCCGAGAAGACAAAGCACCCTTTCTCTGCAGAGCGTCTAACGAGCCGTGTTTTGTGCAATCTTGTTTATTTTGAATCAAAACTATCATTTCAACTCCAATAGAGATTAATTCCCTAGAAACTATTTTCGCACTCAGAAGTGAAATCAAGTAAAGCTTACTTCCTGTAAAAAAAAAAAAAAGCTGAGTAAGCACCATCTCTTTTCTTTTTCAAATGAAAAAGAAATTTTCCAAATTTCTCCTCCCAAAATGTTGCTTTGGAGTGCAGTGCCCCACCCCACCAGGCAACCTGGAACTTCACAGGTACTATTTTTCCCTAGAAATAGCACATTCTGAGCACAGAATATTCTGGAGCCACACGGTGTTTATTTCTCAATATCTCGTAATCAGCCTCAGCCCCCAGAAACATCCTTGGGTTGGTTTATTTATTATGAAATCTGGGCCCTCGGGATTAAAGCCTCTTTCTCTTGCAGGAAAGGCGGCCCGTTGGGGAATTTAGATGACATCATCCTTGCCTCTAGGTTTCCCGCCACGGGTCTTTCATATTGCTGGATAAGCTTCGTGGAAGAGTTTATCATCAATCCACGTCCACCGAGCCCAGCTATCTTGCGCTGTGTGTGAGCAGACGGGAGGCAGAGAGAGCGTCCATGCTCACATACCTTCCCAGACTGGGACAGCATCAAACAACTCCTGGATAAAACATACCACCCACCCTCGCCTCCCAACGGAGCACAGCGGCCATGAGGAGGCTGCACCTGGAACTTCTCTGCAACAGGTAATCCCCCGTCCTCGAATGGAATCGGGATTCCTGAAGGCATCTTTGCAGCAAAACCCTGATGTTAACCTTTCCTGAATGCTTTCTTTTATTTTTTTAAATATATTTTTATTGATTCAGAGAGGCTGAGAGAGGGAAAGAGAGAGAGAAACATCAATGATGAGAGAGAATCATTGATCAGCCGCCTCCTGCATGTCCCCTACTGGAGATCAAGCCCAAAACCCGGGCATGTGCCCTGACCAGGAATTAAACAGTGACTTCTTGGTTCATAGGTAAGGTGACCAGACATCCCGCTTTTCAAGGGACAGTCCGATTTTTAACAATTTGTCCCACGTCCCGCAGCATTTTAAAAAAGTCCCGATTTTTGGAAAGAATGCAGGACAAGCTAGGGAATGGCGGGAGAACGGGAAGGGAATATACGGTTTTCGGCGGCCATGTGGCTATTTAGCCAGGATATGAGTTTTATTTTATTTTTGTTAATGTTATAATGTTAAACTTTAATAAAATAGAAAGCGGCTGGTGCCTCCTCCTTTTTATAACTTCACAGGACCATATGTTTGCAACGCCAGCCCTCAGTCTCTTCTTATCTCATCGTGTCTCAGCACAGCAAGAGGTAACCTGGCATAGTCTTTTACGAGGCTGACCTCTATCTGTTTTAAAAACTTTAGGAAGGTAGTATGTAGAAGAGGACATCTGCTTTTTCTGAAATTTAAAGTTCCAGCTTTGTTGAACTGACAGGACTTAACATTTTGGATGATGACTTCAAAATATAGATAAGCTATTTTAAAAAGCCAATTCCATCTTGACAGGAAAACAACTGGAATTAGCGAGGAGAAATCTCATTTAGAAAAGTGTACACTTCTAGATATTTACAAATGTGAAAGTGACCAGATAAAAAGAAATGAAGCAGGTGATGATTTAAATCAGAGAGTACCCAATCTTTCAGCTCTAGGACTCGGCCTCACCAGCAACCCAGCTGTCTGGGGAACCCTGGTAGTTACATGGATGTTTCTGCTCATCCTAAGGATCTCCTTTAAAAATAACTCTACACTCAACCTTGGTAAGTTCTCCCGTACTTACAACCCCCATGATAAAAATGTCCTCCCACCGCAGTCTATGACAGAAATATAATTTTCTGGTTTTAACATTATCAAGCATTCCGTGGTATTTTTACTACAACAGCAGATAGTCTGATGTGGATACTTATTACCCTCAAGGTCTTTTGCTAGAGGGTTGTGCCAAACTACTCTCTTTACGTGTGCGTTATTTGGGTTTGCTCTGCGCATATGGTATTCTAATAATCTCAATGGACTGTTTTTGTAGGAGTTGCCTTTCAAATGTTATCATGTCACTTCAACCTCTCTGCTTCCTCTCCGTGAAAAATACTAAACCAAGCACAACAGAATTTGGCTTATGTCCTCAGTTCTTTCCTACAAGTCATCAAGGAAGACACTGGACAAAGATGACCCCTCCACCCCATGCCATCCTTAGGACTTCTTTTCTCCATGGACACTGCATATAATTTGCCTCTGGATCTGAATTCTTTTGTGTCTAGATTCTCTGAGTATCCGTGTTTCCAAGGTTCATTCGCATTGTGGCATGTATCAGCATTTCATTCCTTTTTATGGCTGAAGAGCCAATTATACAACATACCACATTTTGTTCATCCATTATCTGTTGATGGGCATGTGGGCTATTCTTGCTTTTTTTATGGTTATAAATAAGTCTGCTATATACTTTTCTGGTGGCCTTCAAACTAAGTGGAGATATATCTGAGACTTTTCAGTGAGGAGGGCGGGCTGCTGTGACAGCAAAGAACAGTTGTTATGGCTCAATTGTCATGTTCCAGGCACCAATCAGGTCCAAAACCTAGATATTTTCAGTAGACGGAGAGACTGTAAATCTCTAGGTCAGCAGTTGGCAAACTACAACCCATGAGCCAAGCCCAGCCAGCTGCCTGTTTTTTTTTTTAAAACCTGCCAGCTAAGAGTCATTTTCACAGTCTTCAATGGCTACATTTTAAATAGTTATTTAAGTACCTATATAAAACATCTTCAAGTTGTGTCTTGGCTCATGAAGCCTAAAGTATTTACTTCCAGGTCCTTTAAGAAAAAGTCTGTGGACCCCCTGCTCTAGAAGACACTCATGCCCATTAAATTCTGTGAAGACCAGTGAATAAAGCACAGCACTGTGACCATCACTAGAGATATCCAGCAGTCAGAGATCACCCAACCCAGGATGCCGAGTCACCCAGGAAGTGCCGCAGAAGGCTGGTGAGTACACAGAATCAAAATAGAAAAAGCACACGAGGGACAGGGATGGTGAGTTATGTCACACAAACTCCGGGAAATCCCAATGACATTTACTCTACACAACAGGGAACATGTCACCAGCAATTGGGTAGCTTGTGTCTCCCTAACCAGCAGAGTGTTCGAGTTAGCACTTTACTTAACACATTTTGCTTTACTGAACCCATCCTCCCCCATCCTCATCCTTTTCCTGCTTCTTCTGACCAATTCTTCTTTCGCCTGCGGTGTCAACAGCAAATCCTTATCCACTTACGCTTGGTGTGCTGCTGCCTCTTCCTATCATGAGTTGATTAAGTCACACAAAGCTTACAGTCCAAGGAGTACATCATTATTGCTGCTTGCAAGGTAATATTATACCAATATTATACCAACAGGTAATTACTATATTCCTTGTTTCTTATCCTGCTTAAATGCAGAACACAACGCTTGTTTCTTAGCCAATCAAAATGTTTTCTCTAGTCCCCAGAGCTTCTCGAAGTAATGACAGTTGACTGTGAGGACACCCCAGACCTTCAGTTCCATCCCAAGATTCATCATGCCCACCGGATCATAATACTCCTATCTTTCTGAAGAGTCAGAATTACTGATTCCTTTTGTTGGACCTTCATAGCCTTCAGTAAAAGGATCTCGTCTGTTTGCATGTGATAAGTTCTATGAAGATGAGAGAGAAGACAAAGTTTCTGCACTTCCTCAGACTTCTCTCAGTCTTCCCTTCTGTTACACGGACGGTTTCCGTGGGGGCTCCTTTTTATCTCATGCAAAGGTAGACGTGGAGTTAGATCTGGGGGCACAATACTTTTCGTTCTTGACTGTCACTCATAACTTCTTTCTAGTATTAATCTTTCTATTGTTGTTCTTACTCAATTTTCCTACTTTATTTTATTTTATTTTTATTCACAAAGAAAGGGAGAGGAAGAGAGAGAGATAGAAACGTCAATGAAGAGAGAAAATCATTGATAGGTTGCCTCCTGCATGCCCCACACTAGAAATGGAGTCCGTAATCTGGGCATGTGCCCTGACTGGGAATCAAACCGTGACTGCCTGGTTCATAGGTCAACACTCAACCACTGAGCCACGCTGACCAGGCTCAATTTTGCTATTTTAGTATCCTAAGAGTCCTGCCAAACATTTATAACTTTCCCATTAGCCCTCCAGTTCTCAGTAGAGTTCTGGTCTCAGCAAAAAATAGCCCCGTTTCCCCTCCTGGCCCTCCTATATGGCTATTTGCAAGTTCCTGGGGCTTTTTATTGAACCACCACCAACTGTGAAGGGTGGGTAGGGGCTAAACAGAGAACTCCATTTTTGTGGTCACGTGTTAGCCTAAATTACTTCACAGCTCCCAACTTTAGAGAAATTACATTGAAACAGGGTGGGTGGGAAATTTATGGGCCACACAGATAAGAAACGTATCTACACATCCTTCTAAAATATAACCTCATCTTTCAGAAGACAGTTGAATAAAACTTCGAGAGATCAAAATAGATACATAACACACAGTGGGAATTTTTCTCCCAATAACAAGTCATAAGTAACAAACCAAAGCCAGTGATTCTCAGGCCACCTTTCCCCCCGCCTTCATGTAGCTATAAACTCTCTCCTTTATCCGTTTGATCATTAGCTTTCAAAAAGCTCTCCCCATCACATTCTAATTTTGGAGAGCTTCTAAAAACTATGTGATCTATAAAAGACCACAAGGAAATAAGAAGTGCCTCTTTTTTGTTGTTTTTTAAATTAAGATTAGAAAACCACCAAGCACACAGAACAGGGATAGTAACAAAGCACTGAAGTCAAAGGGTCTTTAGAAATAAGATGGACACATCTATTGTTTGGCAGATGCTTTGGGAGTTGTCTTGGCTGAAGGGCAAGGAGATGCGCTACATGATTTCTCCATCCCTCCCTCTCTGAAATCCCCAGGCCTCCCTTCCAGAGTGGTTCCGTTGGCTGAGTGTCATCCTGTGCATCGAAAGGTTGCCAGTTCTATTCCCGGTAAGGGCGCACAGAGCATTGTGGGTCCAATCTCTGGCCAGGGCATGTTCGGAGGGCAACCAATCAATGTTTCTCTCTCACATTGATATTCTCATTCTCTCTCTCTCTCTCTCTCTCTCTCTCTCTCTCTCTCTCTCTCTCTCTCTCTCTCTTCTCTCTCCTCTCTCTCTCTCTCTCTCTCTCTCTCTCTCTCTCTCTCTCTCTCTCCCCCCCTTCTCTTTCTAAGAATGCCCTCAAGTGAGGATTAAAAAATAATATTAAAGCCGGCCAGTATGAATCAGTTGGTTGAGCATCCTCCCATGTACCAGGAGTTCACTCGTATAATTCCCAGTCAGGGCACATGACCAGGTTGCAAGCTTCGATCCCCAGTAGAGGGTGTGCAGAAGGTAGCCAACTGATGTTTCTCTCTCATGGACATTTCTATCTTCCTCTCCCTATCCCTTCCTCTTTCTGAAATCAATAAAAACATAACAATAATAATAATTATTATGATGATGATTAATTAAAATCCCCAGGGCTTGCTTTCTTCATCATCCCAGTAAACTTCATCAAACAACTGCAGAGTGGGGTCCCAGCCTCAGGTCACTGTGCAGAATTTTCTCACAGGATGCAAAATAGGATGTACAAACCTTTTATTAGATACTCTTTCTGTTAAGTGACCGATTCCGAGGGAAGAACCCATCACTTTCTGAGTGACCAGTTCGGGGAGGAGGGATGGGCTCAGGGAGTCAAATCCACACAGATACAGGCCTCTAGCGTGCCAAACAAGAGTACAGACCCTACCTCGGCTATTCGCGGGACTCTGGGTGGTGAAAGCAGCCCTTCTCCACCTCACGACTGGCTTTCTCTTTCCCAACAGATGGCGCAGGCCACCCGTCCAAGGGAGGCCGAGCAGGACGCTGCTGGAACGAGGCTGCACGTCTAGCCTCGGCCTTTGAACGGTCTGCGCCTCACTCCGGAACGCTTTCTCCAGACGCTGCCAGGAGACGCTTGGTAATACCTACACCGCTAATCACCTTCCCCACCCTCGCAGCCAGAGCTTGTCCTTGAGCTCCCCACGTGGTGCAAGATGCCCCACGCTGGCCACTGACACAACGGCTCCTTACAAACCCAGAGGGAGCCCTGCCACGCCATCTGCATGGCACACTACAACGTGGACCTCAACCCAGGACAATGCGCACTGCAGGTGTGCCCAGAGAATGACGGGGGCATGTCACACATCTCAGAAGGAACACATCCTGGCCGGCCCCCTACATTTTTTATCAACGTACACACGGCAGGCCTAGAACTGCGT
The DNA here is from genome assembly GCF_014108245.1 of Pipistrellus kuhlii. Classification (NCBI taxonomy): domain Eukaryota; kingdom Metazoa; phylum Chordata; class Mammalia; order Chiroptera; family Vespertilionidae; genus Pipistrellus; species Pipistrellus kuhlii. The sequence goes on from NW_023425438.1 coordinate 9,353,535, forward strand.
CTAAAATTAGAACACACGCGTCTCAGACGTGGGACCATCTTGCAGGGACGGAATTACACGGGCCCCTTCAGATCCTTTTCCGACGGCCAAGAAACCTGCCTCTCCTATGAGTGAGAAAACAGTGCTGCCGTCTGGTTGTTCTAGGAACCACTGTGGGTTTATTAAGTGATTTTAAAATTTTATCTACTGTGACATATGCAAGCCCTCAAAACCAAAGTGTTTTCAGACTCGGCTGCTAGGACGTAGAGAGGCGATTGGTTGGATGATACTCACGCTGAAAAGGTGCTGTGAGGTGATCCGGCCCGAATCTCAGAGGGAACGCGCCTTCAGTGGCCTGCTCTCCCGAGAGCACCTTCTGGGCTGCGAAGTCCTTGGGCTTGAGCACGTACTCCTGGGTCTGGCCGTGACGAATCACCACGTTCTGGGAGGCCAGGGGTGCCACTCTGGGGGGAAACAAGGGGAGGACAAGAAATAAATAACCGGCTTCTCACGTTAAGCCGAAACCGGTTTGGCTCAGTGGTAGAGCGTTGGTCTGCAGACTGAAGGGTCCCAGGTTTGATTCCGGTCAAGGGCATGTACGTTGGTTGCGGGCACATCCCCGGTAGGGGGTAGTGTGCAAGAGGCAGCTGGTCGATGTTTCTCTCTCATTGACGTTTCTAGCTCTCTCTCTCTCTCCCTTCCTCTCTGTAAAAAAATCAATTAAAAAATATATATTTAAAAAAAAAAAAAAGGCAAGTAAGAATAAGAAGTTAGTTCAACTTAGACAGGAATATAAATTCCATTCCAGGCTCAGTTTTTCCTTCGCCTACTGTAGCTGGATGTTTACAGCATCCAAGGAATTAACAGCTTAGCTTGGGAACCTCCCACACAACAGGGACTCTGCCTGGCCCCTGGAGAAGATTCAGGACCAACAGGCCACCACCGGTGGGTTCTAAGGGAGGATTCAGAGCATAGCTACCAGAAGCCTACATGCAAGACATATGGCATTTGTACGTAATGAAAAAGCATGCATGGTCAGGCACATGTACAAAAAGGTGTCTTTGCCCTGGCTGGTTTGGCTCAGTGGATAGAGCATCGGCCTGGGGCCTGAAAGGTCCCAGGTTCGATTCCGGTCAAGGGCATGTACCTTGGTTGTGGGCACATCCCCAGTGTGCAGGAGGCAGCTGATCGATGTTTCTCTCTCATCGATGTTTCTCACTCTCTCCCCCTCTCCCTTCCCCTCTGTAAAAAAAAATCAATAAAATATATTTTTTAAAGGCGTCTTTTATGTACACTGATAAATAAGTAGGCAGTGTTGAAAATGGGATGAGAATAAAAGCGGAATAAAATAAAGAAAAGGGGCTACGTAGGAAATCCCAAGAGAGAGCAGTTTGGCGAAACTCAACAAGGAGAATCTGTACCACATACCATGGGCCCTTCTTGGCGCTAAGAAGGGAAGCAGGGCAATCAGGGCGAGCCTCAGTTTCCTGATCTGAACCACAGACTCTGCCATACAGGGCTAAGAAATGCCTGTCACCATCAGAACACACAAAACTGAAAAAATATATATAAACGATCTTTTGAAATATAAGTGATGATGATGACAGGAAAAAACAGACACTCGTTCCCATTAGCATGTAAAAATTTTATGCTGTTTCTCATAGTGATTAAAACAGCACTTATTCCGCTTCAATGTTTTATAATGACCGGTTTCTAAGAATAATAAGAATGACTAATCATAATCGCATTATTTCTTCAATATGAGTCAAGGTCTCCGGGGCCGCCCGAACACAATTCCTGGGTTTTCACCCTCCTGGCCCGGCCCTTTATTTCCTGTGACAGTCAGTTATCTTCTGCTGCGTGTAACGTATACTTTACAATAATAAGCTTCACCCAGCTTTAGTCATTCCCTGGGAGATGGGACTGAAATCATTCGCTAAGTAAGACTAATAAATAACGAAGAATGTGGAGAAGATATACCAACGGATTCCAGAAAAGGGCTGAGCTGCTACTAAAATCGTATGGGCAGAGCATTTTAGCAGCAGACGGGGCCTCTGGAAGGAAACCTGCCTGCTCTCTGGTGTAATCTTAAATTTTATTGACTGTGGCACATTAAAGTCAACTAAACTGAACAAAATTTTTCCAAACTATGATCCTCTAATGGAGGAAAAGGGTTCACAAAGCTATTCTCACACTGATAAGTTACCACAAAACTCTAAAGATTGCCCCAAACGAGGGGCTCTGAGCCAGAGGAAGAAAAGACACCAAGGCAGGTCAGTAGGAAAGGTGAATTGTCCGTCCACCAAACACACCACCATCCAGTGTCTCATCGGAAGCAGTACTGAGTCCAAAATAAACTCGGTCTACTTGAGTTATTCCCGTTGGGGCTGATACATGAGCTATTCAGGGGGATAAGGTACCCACGAGAAACAGAGGAAGAAAAATAGGGTAGGGCCCTCAGCTGGCTAGAGCGTCATCCTGATAGGCTAAGGTTGCTGGTTCTGTCCCCTGCCAAGGTAGATTCATGGATAAACCAATGAACACCTAAATAAATGGATCAACAAATCAGTATGTCTCTCTCTTTGTCCCTTCTTCCCTCTTTCTAAAATTAATCAATTAAAAAAAAGATGCTGGGATTGAGGGTTATATTGTAGCTTCTGTATTAACTAGTGATTTAGATCTATACCTCCCTCCCCCTTTTTTGGGAGGAATTTCTTTATTCTTCAACAGTTTGTAGAGGGACTTTAAATATAAAAATAACATCGTTGGCAATATGTTCAGCTCATAAATTTGGGGAGCATTTTCATATACAAAAAAAAATCATAAATGCTACTTAAACACCTACAGCCATTCACATTGCTTTCAGGAAGTCTCCACTATGATCTGGTTTGGTGTTAAGAAACAGTACTGCCCTGGCTGGTGTGGCTGTTAGTGGGATATCATCCCATCCACCAAAAGGTTGCCGGTTTGATTCCTGGTTAGGGCACGTGCTGGGGTAGAAGGTTCCCTTACACTATCATCAATTTTAAAATTCCTTTTTATTTTTTCTGCTCTGTTAGGCTCAATCACTGCAAGAGCCTCTGGTGGCATGAGAGTTGCGTGAGGTAGGTTCTCAGTGAGTCACTGTGTAGGGGCAAGCGGTGTTCACCAGATGGATAACAGGTTCAAACTCATCGTCAGTGCTGGGTCTGAGGCCACTCAGCAAATGTCCCAGGGCATTGCAGGTCTAACTACCACCCGCTGGTCTCAGGGAGATGTCAGAGTGAAGCCAGCAGATTGTATCAGGCCCTAACAGACCAAGATCTGCCCATGTGAAGGGAAGCTCTACGCTGCTTGGGCATGCATGCGAGGTAAAAATGGCCCTCGTGCTCTAGCCAGTTTCCTCAGTGGTTAAAGCATCAGCCCATGGACTGAAGGGTAATGGGTTCAATTCCAGTCAAGGGCACATACCTTGATCCCCAGTTAGCAAGCTCGATCCCTATTCTAGTCGGGTAATCAATTGAGATGTCTCTCTCATATTAATGTTTCTCTGTTTCTCCCCTTCCCTTCCATTCAAGGGGGTAAGGGGGGAATTGGCCCCCATCTTAGAGCTATACAACTCATTCTGTCCCAGATTCTTTAGGACAGAAGTGGGGAAGGTGGGGGCCCCAGGAGCCTGGAGAGTAGAGCTAGCACATCTCCCTTGAGAGGGAGGTGCCAATCAGGTTTATAGGAAAGTCGAGGGAACAGTCTCTGCCCCAAAGCCACGTAAACTCAGTAACTGACAACCCCTGAGACTTCCCAGACCTCTACTCTCTGACTCAGGCAGCTGACTCCTCAGCAGGGTGTAAGCTCCACAGGGTGGGGCAACAGGGAGTCCAGAAGTTGGAGCTATTGTATTTCTCCAAGCTCATGCCCTGTCGACGGGAATGCTCACAGTGGTTGTTCCCTCAGCTTTCTCCCCAGAGCCACAAACTCCAGTCTTTCTTCTAATAATTCTAGTCCACTCTACCCTCCCTCTCCTGGTGCCCAGGATAAGAGACTGTGAATGAGATTTTGTGTGTTGGCCCTCTTTGAGGGTGCCTGTGTCCCTAGCAGACCCCGTCTCTCCCTGGTAGATAGAATCCCCACTGATTTTCACAGCCAGATGTTACGTGGGTGACACTTCCTGGCTCTTGGCTTGCAGTTGAGACCCCGCGATTCTCAGGGAGAACCCCCAAAGCGGAGATATCTCTCTGTAATCCCTGCCATAGGAGCAGAGCCAGCCCTTTTTGCATCTCTGCCCCTCCTACCAGTCTCAATGTGACTTCTTCTGTAATTCCTTGGTTGTAAGACTTCTCCTCAGCTAGTCTTCAGTTGGCAGTTTAGTATAATTGCTCTATATTTTAGTTGTAATTCCAGTTTGGACATGAGAGGAAGTGAGTGTAACATCCACCTCCTCCACTGCCATCTTGATCTCTAGATCTGTCACTTTCAATCCTTTAGTCTCAGGAAAATCCATCCTGGGCCTGGATTTTCCCAGACTCAATGCCACAAAGAGCACTCCCCTCCCTTTGTCACAAGATTAATGACTTAAATTACTAAAAGCCTTCACATTGTAAACACTTTTGTTTCAATGATGTAAGTGTTGTTTTGAAATTTAAGTGTGTTTGGTTGGGATGGAATAGAAAGTGAAACAGCTGGATACATCTGGTGGGGCTGATAAGAACCACAAAATTATTCTGTTAAGCTCGGGACAATGGGAAGTCCTCCGCCTTACTTCAGGGGCAACTGGCACCCCAGCAATGCTGCCACCCTGTCCCTGTGCCGCTGGCACCTGCTGAGAGAAGGGCAGGCTCACACCTGTTCAGAAGAGGACCGTCCAGCATCCCAGGGGACCTTGGGGCTGCTACCACCACTTCCTGCTCCCACCACAGGCAGGTGAATGAAATTGCAAGGTCTCCTTCTAGCTGAGCCCTCCCCCCCCCCCCACTTTCCTGTCTGAATCAAGGAAGTGAGATGCAGCAAGAAATGAGCTTATAGCATATTTCCATATGAATTCCTTTCCCCAACACATAACAGAAATGAAATGAGCAAACCAAGACGATCGAGCTGTATCAGGTCTAGAACTTAACTTAAGGACATGAGCAATAAGAAATTATCGGTGTAATGGCACTTAAGTCTTCCTACAGCAAACTACTCTGTAGGTCACAGCACATTATAAATACAGAGCTCCACAAAACTGCGCTTCCTCTCCTCCATCTCATCTTCCCTTTGCCCCCAATTCAAGGATGCAAACACACAGGCTCATAAAGACACACACAGAGACTAAAGCCACTCCGCATGACAGCCCACATAGAAAGGAGCCAAGCCATGCGCAGTGGGCTGGCAGAGGGCAAGTGGAGGAAACTGCCCAATCCCTCAGGCCACGAAGGCCTACACTAGCTGTAATCACCATCAACTCTCTCCCTCAAGTCCTCCTTTCACAGTTGATGTCCACCTTCTCCTCTAATTTCATCATTCACTGTTATTTCCTCTTTGGACCAGAAAAAAATAAAAACAGCTTACCTATCACTAGTGAAGATCAGATTTGTCATAGCAGTTCTCAGGAATTCTTTTAAAGGACACACTAAAATATTTGAGAGAAAATTTAGATTAAAAATGAAAGCTGTAGGCCCAGCTGGTGTGGCTCAGCGATTGAGCATCGACCCAGGAACCAAGAGGTCACCGGTTCGATCCCCGGTCAGGGCATATGCCCAGGTTGCGGGCTGGACCCCCAGTGTGGGGTGTGCAGAAGGCAACCGATCAATGATGTTCTTCTCTCATTGATGTTTCTATCTCCCTATCACTCTCCTTTCTTCTTTCTCAAAATGACAATGTTTAAAAACTTTTTTTAAATGGAAGCTGTAGGACCTCTGGTTCCTATGGCTTTTGGGGGGCACCTATATATCTCCCATTCCTCCAAAGATGTCTATAAAATTCTAAGTGAGGAATAAAAAAGATAGAAAGCCAGAGTTGGATATGTGGTTGTTATATAGCAGTGCAATCACACTAGTCATTAAAATTTTGAAATACTCTGTTCTGACAAAAAGCTACTGACCCAAGCCCCTCTGACAAAAATTGCTTTTTGTTAGAACAGAGTATTCCTAACCCCTCCACTGGGTCCCCCAACCCCCCCACAACTGGGTCCTTCAAGACACCCCCCCTCCACCCGTAAATAAGGAGTTGACATTTGGCAGAGCTAGAGATCTCTGTGTCTCTGCAACAGGATTCCTCCTGACCAGTCAATGCCTATGCCACACAGGATACTAAATATGGCTCGTATTACCTTGCAAATAAACACACAAGAGGGATTTCAACAAATCTGTAAGGGATTCCACGTGGGTTGAGAAATCTGACTTCCATCGCAGCAGGAGGAAGCCACGCTTTACACGGAGTTTCAGTACGCTCCTACGTGTGTCTGTGCTTTGATAGGACTAAAACAAGTCTGACGAAACAGCATCTACCCTCACTATGTGCAGGACACTAGTATCTCCTCCCCTAATCTAGTTTTTCTATGACAGCCTGGGACCACTGCATTGACTGCATGACCTCAAGACTCCCTACGGCAGTGGTCGGCAAACTCATTAGTCCAAAGAGCCAAATAGCAACAGTACAATTGAAATTCCTTTGGAGGGTCAAATTTTTTAAACTTAAACTTCTTCTAACGCTGCTTCTTCAAAATAGACTCGCCCAGGCTGTGGTATTTTGTGGAAGAGCCACACTCAAGGGGCCAAAGAGCCGCATGTGGCTCGCGAGCCTAAGTTTGCCCACCACTGCCCTAAGGAGTTGCAGCCAGTGGTTTCGGGCACTTGGTCGAGAATCACTGGGCAAGGCACGGCCACGGAGGAAGCAGTCTTGCTAAAGAGCCACAGAGTTGCTCTGGATGCTGAAACCAAGTAAAGCAAAGAGAGAGGGGAGGAAGTAGGGCTGATCATCTGTGCCTTAACTAAAAAGTCTGTCCAGGCATACCCCTGAGACGTTGCAGACAGCTGCCATACAGCAAGTGTCACAATCAAGTGAGTTGTACAAATGTTTTGGTTTCCCGGTTCATATAAAAGTCATGTTTATCCTACACTGAGTGGCCAGACTATTATGATCTCCAAATGAATAATAATCTGGCCACTCAGTGTATTCCCTATATAATAAAAGGCTAATATGCAAATCGTCCCCTCAACCAGGAGTTCAACCAGAAGGCAGGCTGAAAACTGCTCATGACCCCTCCCCCTGGCCGGGCTAGCTGGACCCCACCCATTCACGAATTCAAGCATCGGGCCTCTAATACACACACACACACACACACACACACACACACACACACACTGAGTGGCCAGATTATTGTGTTCATAGATCATAATAATCTGGCCACTCAGTGTATACTGTATTAAGTGAGCAATAGCATTATCTAAAACAACAATGTACACACTTTAAAAATTAAAAATATATTATCGCTAAAAAAATGCTAACCATCCTCTGAGCCTTCAGGGAGTCGTGATCTTTGTGCTGGGGGAGGGTCTTGCCTCCACATTGATGAAAACGGCGTCTGCGATGTGCCAGTAAAAGGGCACCACAAAACAAAGCGTGCCTGGATGTGAAGGCGCTGGTTGTCCCCACACCAGCAAACAAAACATCCCGAAGTCCAGCTTCCACTTCCCTGGGGGACGGGAATGAGCATTCTCTGGAAGAATGGAACCATGTGGTTTGAACCACAAAACTTACTTCCCCAGAGGAAGGCCCTCTCCTCCTGGCATTTTGGGTTCCCCTCACATGCAGACTGTCTTCTCACACTTCCCCTGAAAGAAAGCTGCTTGCCAGGCAACCCCAGAGGAAGCAAAGGAGAGGCATGAGAATGGAAAACATAACTGAAATTTTAGAGACGCTTGATTTTATGGTGATGAACGCCAATAGGTGGAGTGGATTTAGGAAAAATATCCATTCAGATGTGAAGCTAGGAACACCCTCCTTTAAGAAGCACAGAGTGCCAGTTTGGCTCAGTAGATAGAGCATCGGTCTGCGGACTGAAAGGTCTCAGGTTCGATTCCAGTCAAAGGCATGTACATTGGTTGCAGGCACATTCCCGGTAGGGGGTGTGCAGGAGGCAGTTGGTCGATGTTTCTCTCTCATCAGTGTTTGTAGCTCTCTATCCCCCTCCCTTCCTCTCTGTGGAAAATCAATAAAATATATTAAAATTTTAAAAATTAAAAGAAAAAGAAGCACAGAGCCCTGGCCAGGTAGTTCAGTTAGTTAGAGCATCTGTCCTGATACACCAAGGTTGCAGATTCTATCTCTGGTCAGTGCACATACAAGAATCAACCAATAGATGCATCAATAACAAATCAATGTTTCTCTCTCTCCCTTCCTCTCTCTAAAATCAATCAATAATTTTTAAACGGCAGCATAGAGATGTCAGCAATGGACATGAAGGTAGAAACCAAAGTATCCGACACTTGGCCTTGTATTGAGTGGTACATTCACAGACACAATGTCGCAAGTATCAGAAATACCATGTTTCCAACTTTGGTGATGTAAATGTGCAGAATGAGCTGGAGGAGGCTAGAAAATTCTTCCAGAGGAAGAGGAGAAGTAGAGGAAAGCTCAAGAGGCCATTGGCCTCATCTTACAAAATGAAAGGCCACCTGCTAACAATCATGACCTCGATGGATGAAGCTGATAGACGAAGTTGGTTTCAATGTGCTGTTGGAGTTTGCACGAACAGAAACTCTGAATATGAAATAAGGATTTTTGAGAGGAAGAATGGGGAGCAAGAAGTAAAAATAAGGTCAATCCCATCTCCTGTGGCTAGAAGTTTTAGACGACATCTAAAGGGAATAAATCAAGAAATGACTGGATGGAGGTAACTACCGGAAGGACTAATTGAACTTGTGGTTAAGTGAGGAAGGAGAGGTAGGGACCAAGGAAAAGCATGCGGCATGATGGCAGTCGGAAGGAAGGGCCGGTCTGTGACCAAGATCGTTATGTTCCTTTTAGAGACAGAAACTCGGGGTGGATCTTTGGGAAGCGGTTAGGAAAAGCTGCTGAGTTTAGGAAAAGTGATGTTCACGGTGGGGCTGACTTTTCCAAAGGCAAAAAAGTTTCAGAAAAAAACATGGAGCCACACTGCTTGGGAGGATATTTAATTTATTTCATGGTGTGATCATAAAGAGAAAATAAAGGTGGGGAGGGCAGAGCGGGGAAGGACAAGAATGACGTAGGTCCAGAAATGACAAATGGAGGAAAGCTTCTGGGAGTCCAGGAGAAAGGACCACCTGTTCACCGCTTGGGAAAATCCAAAACAGAGAAATAAGACGTTAGAAAAGGTCACGGGGTTGGGTGGTCCCATCCACAGGGCTGCTTCAGTCATGGCAAGAGAAGTGTGGCCACACAGGGTGGCCCGTGGCAAAGGACAGACAGGGGAAGGGGGCAGTGGGGGCGGCTGGCCGCCTGGGGACTGGGTCTGTGCAAACCTCTGCATCCTTGTAGGCAGACGGGAAACAACTGCATGAAACGTCTTTCCTTCAAAGAAAGGATTAGTCACCCTCTGTTTACACGGCAGCCTTCAGAGTGGCGATTCCTGGCACAAGAGTGGACTAAATTTTTCCATATTTCTACTAAATCCATTATTTGACCTGGGGAGCGGGTGGGAGGACCTGGCAAAACACGAGCCCTTTTCCACTGAAGAAAGGGGTGCTGGACCGCCCAGAAGGCCACACAGCGTTTCCCACAGGAGGCCCTCGGACACTGGGAGGAGGAGAGGGCTCTTGTCGGGCCTGAGAAAGGAAGCTGCAGGGAAGTCACCTCCAGCTCCTGGGACCGATTTCTGCCTTCATTATAAAACTTCCCTGCCATCCGTGCCCGGGTTGTGCTCCGCGTGGCTCAGAAGCACCGGTAAGTGCTGCTCAAGAAGGAAGTGGACCAACAAAAAAAAAATGCAAGCTATAGTGTGAAGGAGAAAACCTCTTTCCTCTTAAGTTCTCCCGGACAACACGCACACAGGGAGGGACAAAGGAATCAACCTCTAGGAAGACGTAGCCCTGGCCGTGTGGCTCAGTTGGTTGGGCGTTGGCCCCTGCATAGTGGGGCTTCTGATCCTCAGGCAAGGCTCATGTCCCACCTGCAGGTTCCGTTCCTGGTGGGGGGTGTATGCAGGAGGCAGCTGCTCGATGTTCTGCTCTCACATTGATATTTCTCTCTTGCTCTCCCTCTCCCTTCCCCTCTCTCTTAAAAAAAAAAAATCAATTAAAAAAAAACAAAAAAAAATCCTCCAGGAATATGTCGCAAAGCAGCGTAAGACATGTGCATGTAGACAGGTAAGGGGTAACAAGTACAATATTTATCGCCTGTAACCCTCTTCATACAGAATTACCAGATCAAAAAATAAGAGGTAAAAGGCTGCCGACGAGGAGAGACTAAAGGTCAGCTCTACAGCATGGACAGATGGCCAGTGATCGAGACAGATTGGCACAGAATTAAATGAAACAAGCAAATACAAAGTCATGAGAACAGGCAGGAAGATCACACTCTAGGAAGTGAATATAAATGTAGGCGAGAAACCAGCAAAAACGCTCAGATTTTGAATGAAATGGAAAAAGCAAAAGGGAATGAGAAAATAAAATTAAGAATGTCGGTAGGGCAGGGAGGGGGGAATTAAGACAACTTTGGTGGTCATCATCAACACACACTAAACACTAAGGAGTTGTTTTGGAACCAACTGTCTCTGGCCAGTGGTTCTTAATGGGGGGTGGGGGGTAGGGTGATTTTGCCCCCAGGGAACATCTGGTGCTCACTCAGTTGGGAAGAAGCTGAGGATGCTACTAAATACCCATGATGCACAGGCCAGTGCTCCACAGAGAAGAATTGCCTTTTGGTAATTACCTAATGGCAGTGAATGTCAGCGGTTTCAGGTTTGAGAAGCTCTGCTGTAAACATGTCCTACCATCACCAAACAACTATAATAGGCGTATGAGTACAAAGCCAAGTGCCTCTGGGAGTTGCAATGAAGAAGTCTCTTAAAGTTGACAGGACCAAGCACATAGAATTTAGACTAAAGAAAGAGATAGAAATTTTACCACCACCTTCTCCTGTGTCTTTGGAAGTCCCATTAAGACAGGAAGGTGGCCCTATATTAGTTCTCCAGTTGTCTGACTGGCAACCTGCAAGGGAAACCAGAATATCGCTGAAAATGTATTGGGACAGCAAAAAAAAATTGTAAGCATTTTTTACTAGACCTGTACTTTATTTACAGGGAGTTGTGGGGCAGAGTACATGTTAATATCATAAGGGTGCAGTCTACAAAGCCTACAATTGCTAGAAGATCTCACAGAGTAAAAGAGACTTAAGAGACATATAAACCCGTTACAAAGAAGGAAGATTTTTTTTAAAAGTTCTTATTTGAACACATAAGCTATTAAAAACCTATGAAACAATTAGGGAAGTTTAAATACCGTACCTGGATTTTAAATGAAATTAAGTAATTATTTACCTTAGCTGGGATAACGGTCTTGAGGCTAGTTGTTCAGAGCACTTGTCTTTTATAGATACATGATGAAATTCTTTGCAGATTGGCTTCAAACTAATCAGGGGGGAGGGAGGGAAGTGGGTTGGAGAGTAAATGAACACAGTGGATTCTGACTTAATAATTATGAAAGCTGGGACATGGATACTTTGGGGTTTCTTTACACTATCTTCTCTAGTTTTTACTAATTTAAACTATTCTGTAAGAGTTTATGTAATACAAATATATGAAGTTCTCCTTTGTACGTTTCAAACATGTATCAAATGAGATCATGTATTTATTTACCAGTACTTTGAAAAGCAGAAAACATCACATAACAATATTACTTCTTATTCACTAAAAGGAAAAAAAGGAGACAAATAGCAAGAGAGGGGGGAGAATAAAAGAAAAGACAAATTCCAGCCATGCACTTCCTCTCGTTTCTTCTATTTTCCATTACAAAAGCTACCTGCTGCTGGAGCAGATACCCTATCTGCCAAGGATGAGCAAACCATTCAAAGGCTCGGAAAAGGCACCAAAGACTAAAATCATCAAAACCTGGGCATGTCGAAGTTATAAGGCAAATAATTGCGTAATGCAATACTAACTGAAGTCCTTAGCTTTGTCCAAAACGAGCAGCCTCACTTAGTGACTTTGGGCAGCGCCCCTGAATGCAAATGAAAAAAGAATCGCAGCCATCTCTTATTTAGCGAAACTAAGTGCTTTTATCTAGAAATTATATAGATTAATTTCCAGATAAAAGCACCAAGACTGTGTCCACTTCTAATCATTTTTCTCTTAGTTGTTAATAGGAGATAATTTCTATTGATCTAGTGTCTAGTTTACTGATCCTGTTTTACTTCTACTTTCTTCGTTTTCTACTTTTCTATTAAAATTCCCCATCTGTGGTCTCATTATGATTATTTTCTTCTAAGTCAAGCATACTTATAACAGCTCCTTCTAAAGTCCTTGTGCAGTAATTCTAGCATCTCGCTCCTCTTGAAGTTGTTTGTTGTCCATTGACTGCTTCTCCTCTTGACGATGAGTCATAGTTCTTTCCCTTCCCAGGATGTTTGTGTGGGAAGGATATTATGAATACTGCTTTGTAGAGGTTCTGTATCTTTTCCTCAAGGATGTCTCGTTCCACCAGACAGCTACTTGGCCAGATTCAAACTCCAGTTCTGTTTGCCTTACGGTGCGCAGTGGCTGGGTCTGCTCAGTTCCTTTAGCTTTCCAGCTGCTGCTTTTCAGGAGAATGGCAGTCTCCCCAGGGATCAGCCAAGAATGAGGGCAGAGTTTATATTCAGATGGAGGGGCTCCCTCTTCTCCAGTCACAAGTGCCATTTGTCTCCTCACTCCTCAAGCCAGTAACTGCTCCTTTCTGCTCTCAGTCCAGCCACCTCAAGTGGCATAGACTTGGGAATGCCATCAAGCAAAAACAGAATCTAGGAACGTTGACTTTACCCAGTGCAGTTCACTTCTTCCAAGAAGCAACTCCCCTCCAATCTCTGTCTGTCTTCAGTTGTTATCTGGAACCTTCAAATACATAGTTCATTTTACATTTTGTCCAGGGTTTATAATTGTTTTCTGCAGGAAGGTTCGTCTAATCAAAGCTTGCTACTATTGGCAGTGTCAAAATAAAAACCTTCCCCGTCGATACTTAAAAAAACAGGTTTCTTTAATTAAAGATCACTATTCTTTTACATTGATATTTACATATAGTTGTTTTTAAAAAGCACAGAATAGGAAAACAATTCCTTGTCCATTTTTAAGTAACCACACTACATAAGGAATAGTGAGGACCTTAGTTTTCAGTTTCATACCAACTATTTGTTTACACTAATATAATAAGCATAGGGTATTAACTTGGAAATAATTCTTTTTAAAATAGGGAAAAATGTGTCCTCTATAGAGAAACAACTAGGGGTTTTTGGGGGTTTTTTTGTTTTTGTTTTTTCTCATTTGGAAGATAGCATGACCTTGAATTTGGTTCAGAAAGCCATGGTGCTGCCATCATGAGCAGTGCAACTCATGGAGGCGATCTGTTTGCCAAGGCCAGCAGGATTCATCCCACTTCTGGCAGCGGGAGACCCTGTAAGCTCTAACTCACTGAACAATCAAATAGCATCATTATGTGGTACTCCCTGAGCACTGCAAGCCAACTGGAGTAATGGCTTTATGTAATTCCCCAGACTTAGTCTGCAATTCATGTGATAATGGTCTGGTATTCTACATCCAGCAAGGAGGACAGCTCTAGCTTCCTTGATGAAAATCAGTGTTCCGACAGCTAAAGACGTGAATACCATCCAGCCCGTTCACCTCATTCTACAGATGGGGAAACTGAGGGCCAGAGGAAGTAAGGAATGTATCCAACGATGACAAAATTAAGTAACTGTCAATGTCTTACACTATTCCTCCTAGATTCAGGGGACGGGGGGAAAGGGAGTTAATTATGAAAGTATATCAGAGATAGGAGCATTAAGAGAAAGAAGGAAACAAAACTCCTTACATTTTTACTCACTCGCTGGTTGGCAAAAATGGGCATTGAACTGCCTTGTGGCTTTAAAAATTAGAGACAGCAAAATAAATGTTTCCCAGAAGAATTATCTTGTAGAACGACTAATAGGAAGAATTGCAAATAGTTCACAAATATGCACTACACAAGCTCCACTGAAAGTTGTATATCATTAACTCGCATTACTAACCTGCTACCTTTTCTTGCCAGAATCCATTTATCCTGCTAAAATCTCCTCTCACATCTTTCAGTTCCACATTAAACTACCCATGTGGGACCCAGGAGATGCTGAGTTCTAAGCCCTCATTTGTTGAGATGTTGAAAAGAAAATAAAAAGGACTGGTGATTTCCTCATTTCTATGAGATTTTTCCAAGAAGGCCAAGGCAAGTCCTATGAGATCATCATCATGATTATTACTTTATATTACTGTAATAGCTCTCTTCCATGGAGTCCAATTAGTTGGCTTCTGATAAGTGGAGTTTCACAATCGTTATTTCTCTTCAACAGAAAAAGCTGCATGTTTAAAACCAAAAGAATAAAAATAATCTTGGTGTGTGCATGTGTGTAGATGTATAGACACACGCAGATATATGTTGTAACAGTTGTCTGGGTTCTTAAGAATGAAATCAAGAGAACAATTTGGAAACAATTACACTGGCAAACACAGAACCCACAAAGGTAGAACATTTAAAAATATATATTTTTGAGCTGCCCTATAGTAGCTGCCAAAAAAAATCTGCCAAGAAAACTGTTTCAAAATGCTTGGATTGTTCTAACCGCCTCCCTACCACCCCCCAACTGTTTCCACCAGGCAGTAAATAAAACCCCATCCATCCCATGGAGTGGGAGGGAGGGCAGAGTAAAAGACCATGGAGGGAGAGAAGGGCAGGCCAAGCCCACTTGCATTTAACCATCTTAACTGCTGTAAACCAAATATTTGATTTCGCTCCCTGATTTCCCTTTGAAAATACATGCGAGCGAGACAAAGGTTGGATTCAAATGTATGGGGGACTGGTTAGAGTGTTATGAATACAGTGCTAGTTGGCTGAAAGCTGTGTTCCCCTCGAGAGAATGTCTGCGAGCGTGAGTGTGGGTACCACATGGTCTTGATGCACTGGATGGCCTGTGGGGTGGTCTCTTTCTCTTACCCCTTAGACTTCCTGCCTCCCACCTATGACAGTAACGAAAGAAAGTACGTGATATTAGAAAGGGCTGAACTCCCCGGAAGAGGAAGGACTCCGTCTCTGAGGCAGCTCGGTAAGGATGGGTGGGATTCATACAACCAAGAGCAGCAGGTGCTGGCAGAAACAGATCCAACAAGAGATGTGGAGTGAGAACCGTTTCAGAGGGTTCAGGACCCTGGGAATGGGGACTCTCTGGGGGGTAGCTGCTGCTTGCCGAAATCAAGAATGGGGGGAGGGGTTTCCAGTTTTCTGTGGGACCCAGGACCTCCTCGAATATTTCACTCATTAAGTATTTCCATCAAAGCTGAAATTAATTACTAGTGTTTCCTCTAAGGCTAGAACTCTGCCTATGAAACATCTCTCCGCTACTTATTCGTCCAAGGAAAACACACTGATCCCACTGTTTGTACACAATGGAGAGGATGAGGACATGGGGTAAAAAGTCAGGAGGGACAGTCCAAAAGCCTCAGGCTCTGCAGTTGTCAGCACCTCGTGGATAGAGGCTTGCACCATTGTCCTTCATCTGCTTTCTTTGCTTCAAAGTCCAGGATGAAAGGTTTGCGAATTTTACAAGTTCTAATACAAGACTTTTACAAGTTCTAATCATTATGATATTGTTTTCTAATTAAAAAAAAATGCTATTGTGGCATGCCACACACCCTTAGAATTGAAGATAACCTGATAAAGAAGAGATCTTTTAAAAGGGGTAAATGGATCGGCTTTGTGTGAGCAGAGTCTCCTAGTCCCACGGAAGTGTTCTTCAAGTTGAGTGAGTGTGTGTGTATGTGTGTGTATGTGTGGATGGTGTTTTTGTTTTTAGCAGATTCTTAAAGAGGTTAGCAATGATGTTTAAAACTGTAAAAACTATGGAAATAGATTACCTACCACATCAAGTCCCTCACATCACAGATGAGACACTTAAGGTGCAGCAAGGCTGACCTCTCTGCCGTCACGCAGCTAGAGGAACCCACGCCTGGCCAGTGGGGTCCCAGGGAGCTGGGGATGGGGGGAGGTAGAGGGGAGGACTTCAGGGGAGACAGAACCAGAGAGTGTCAGAAAGACTCTGGGAGGGCTCCAGAAGCAGACTCGGAGGCTGGACAGAGACTAGGAGCACAGGGCTTCCTTCTGATGGCTTAAATACCTGAGGCTCTCATCATTATTCTTATAAGTTGCAACTCTGCATTATATTCAGGTAAAAGCAATGCCTTGCTTCCACCTAAAAGTGTGTGCAGGCATCATTCACTTGTCTGATGAACATTTCTGCACTGTTCTGACGGGTATGCACCAGGTCCCGCTGAGGAGACCATACCTTCCCCATCATTGCCTACGGGAGTCACATACATACACATACATATACACATACATACACACACACACACACACACACACACACACACACACACAGTACAAAATTCAATTCATATGGTCCAGGACAAGGATGCTCCATAGAAGTGCTTTCACCCGGACACACAGCTATCCTGGAGAGCTGTTAGGCACAACAGGGGCACCGTGTGGCAGGCCGAGGTCTGGCTGGCCTGAAAAAGCCACACCCACCTCAAGCAGCATCTCCTAAGGTCACGTGTGTGGCATCAAGCCTATACTTCCGGTTCTGCCCAGTGCTGGCAACAGGGGGGCAGGGAACTGACTTCTTGGGGTCAATATTTTTAAACCTCACTTCTGGTAAGCGCCTCTCTGTACTGCAGAGCTTACTGGCCATGGTGGTGAGTTATACATCCCTGATGTTTTAGTACTGTTGGAATCTGGAGTTAAGGTCAGATATCTTGTGTGTGTGTTAGCCCACGCAAAGGACCAACACCGCCGCCACCACACCTCCTGTGAAGACAGCAACCATCAGCAGCAGGGAAACCTGACCTACTCTGGCCCCACTCTACACACACAGCCATGGACGAGTCTCTCAGCCTCGCCTCTCAGACCCTGCATCTCTAACATGGGAATCATAAGAGTAGCTGCCTCCTGGCACGGTGGTGAGACTAAAAGGGGAACTTCACAAAGAGCATTGGCGCCATACCTGACACAAAGTAGGCACTCAGTACCAGCACAGCCGAGACAGCACCCAGGAGCTGAGGACTGAGTCGCAAACATGAAAACACACCCTGCACACAGCAGGATCCCTCTGGGGAAGCATCAGACCACCAAAGGCAACATCTGTTACCCTGCCCCACCAGTAACTGATGCATCACCAAATACCCAGGGTAAAGAGTCACCTGTGAAGCCAATAATAATAAATACAAAGAATGCCTTCAGAGTCTTTCCCACACCATGCAATTTATTCAAACACAATGCATTGTGCAATGGCTAAATGAGAAAGCCAATGAAACTATGAGATGATCCAAATTTTCCAACATTCTTCTCCTGCCTCGGAAATCCACACTATTCTTTCTCGAGAAATATAACTCTTATTTTAGTGTAAAATATATCAT
Source organism: Pipistrellus kuhlii (assembly GCF_014108245.1). Lineage (NCBI taxonomy): Eukaryota > Metazoa > Chordata > Mammalia > Chiroptera > Vespertilionidae > Pipistrellus > Pipistrellus kuhlii. The sequence continues at coordinate 9,371,143 of NW_023425438.1, forward strand.
CAAATTGAGAATGCAGGTTGGTAAGTGCACAGGAAGCGGACGGTGTCATCAAGTGTCTTGTCCATCAAAACTGACAAGTTAATCAAATGTGTTTTGATCGAACTACCAACAAGTTAATAATTCCATCTTTTGGTGGTGGTCGCAACCATATTATATAATAGTGTTTGCTGAGCTCCGCTATGATTCATTAGGTATACGCTTATTCTAGTGTTTGAAAAGCAAAAAAAAATGTTAGGATATATAAATATGTTGATGAAATGAATCCTCAACGTTGACAGAAAGTGAGAAAACCAACTTAGGCTGGGATGCAAAAATTGAAAAATTTAATTGGCTACATATGAAGAGACTTTATCCGTATAATATCTTGTCTAACTTAAGATACATATAGTAACACATGCTGTATTTTGCTCACTACTTTGATGCTATACTTTTATGGAGAGGGTTTCTCTACCTCAACACCCTTGATGCTTTGAGCTAGATCTATGGTCAGCAAACTGCAGCTCAAGAGCCACATGCGGCTCTTTGGCCCCTTGAGTGTGTCTCTTCCACAAAATACCACGACCTGGGTGAGTCTATTTTGAAGAAGTGGCATTAGAAGAAGTTTAAGTTTAAAAAATTTGGCTCTCAAAGGAAATTTAAATCGTTGTGCTATTGATATTTGGCTCTGTTGACTAATGAGTCTGCCAACCACGGGGCTAGATCATGCTTTGCTGTGCAGCTTGTCATGCTTCGTAGGATGTTTAGCGCCATCCCTGGCCATTGGCCTCAGATGCCAGGAGTACCCTGGCGTAGTACTTTTTATGTTGCTAAAAGTCCCTTGGGAACAAAGTCCCCCTGGTTGAGAACCCCTGCTTACGGCATGACTGCTTCCTTCTCCATGTTATCTGAAAAGTACCAGTGAGAGCAGGAAGCAATTGTTCTGTTCTGCCGTTTAGTGAGATTGTGTTGGGTGTTCTCCATACAATAATATCCAGTCTCACAACCGTATCTTGTCCCCATTAGAGAAACCTCCAGCCACAGCAGTCTTCCCAGCTCTGATGCCTAAGCTTTGCCCATCGGGTCATACATGTACAGTGTATTTTTAAAATGATGTATTATTTTCAATGACATATTCATGGGACCAAGATCATGATCAAGAAGCATACAAGCCCCCTCTTCTTTAGAGTTTCACTTAATTTGTCACTAATGAAAACCTACCTTCACTCCTTGCCACTTTTATATACCCATTCATTGACTCACTCAACAGATGCATATTAAGTCCCTACTCTGCACTGGTCTGGGTCATGGGATTCAGCCGTGAACGAAATGGACAGGGTCCTTGCCCTTACAGAGCTCGCATTGTTGGGTGTTTTTTAACTTTTCAATTATAGTTGGCATTTGGTATTATATTAGTTTTAGGTGTTAGTGGTTAGACATTTATATACCTTACAGAGTGATTCCCCTAACAAGTCTATACCCACCAGACACCCTACATAGTTATTACAATATCACTGACTACATTCCTTATGCTGTGCTTTACATCCCCATGACTATGTTGTAGCTACCAATTTGTAGTTCTTAATCCCTTCATCTTTTCCACCCATCCCCTACACCACCTACGAGCTGGCAACTGTCAATTTGTTCTCTGTACCTGTGAGTTTGTTTCTGTTTTTTGACTGTTTATTTTAACTGTTTGTTGTTTGTTTGTTTTAGATCCCACATATAAGTCTTAGTGAGCTGTTTCCAAACACAATGCAACATACGAAGGCATCAGCACAGGCCAATGAAGAGCCTGCCTTAGTATTTTCTGCTTCAAAACCCACCTCCACAAATGCACTTCCTATATTTAACTAAAGACTTTCATTATATTATTCTGTACAACGAAGAGAACCACTTCCAGTGCCCTATTTGTAAAAACTTTTATCTTCTATGTGCCTCGTACGATCTAGGAGTTTTACCAAAGTGAAGGCCTAAAGACTTAAGTTTACTGTTTTAGCACAAAAATTTTTAATTCATTTTAACTGTATTTAGCATTTTCTGTGCACCAAACAAATCTGCCCTCCTACACTCTACATTCTACCCACAAGTCAGATTCAATTTGTGGCATTCTCTTTTTCTTAAGATAGTAATCAGAACATTTTGGGAATGCTTATAAAAAAAACTCATTTCAATTTCTGCCAATAAGGAAAATATACTTAAATAATTAAGGCAAAGCAAATTCTGTTTGGATCAACTCTATTGGCATTTTATAAACAAAATGACTTATTTAGTAGCCAACTTTCTGAAAGACAGTTTGAGATGCAGCCATCATTTACACTCTGCTTTCTCCCAGGCTTGATGTTAGGGGCAGGGCAGGGGGTGAGGGGATAAACGATCCACAGGCAAGAGAATTAGAGATTTCTAACCTCAGGTCTATATACTGATTAACTATACATCACCTCAGTATCCTTATCTGAAAATGAAAGATGTGCCTGGCCTGTGTGGTTCAGTGGTTGAGCATCAACCTATGAACAAGGAGGTTATGGTTCGATTCCTGGTCAGGGCACATGCCTGGGTTGTGGGCTTGATCCCCAGTGGGGGGCATGCAGGAGGCAGCCAATCAATGATTCTCCCTCTCCCTTCCTCTATGAAATCCATCTATAATTTAAAAAAAAACACAATACGTTAATTAGATCCGATAGCCAAATGACCTTCCGGACGAAGCTGGGGCTGCGAGGGCCGAGGCAGCGGCAGCGGCTGCATGGGCCAAGCCCCTTGCACGAATTTCATGCATCGGGCCTCTGGAAAAATATATATTTTTTAAAATACAGAAGATGTAGCTAATCTACTCTTTAAGACTATCTGGAAGAGCAAATGAAACTGAAAGGGAAAATGAGACTTTTTTTTTGGGGGGGGGGGGGGGGAGGGGCCTATCAATCCGAATCTGTGCCAGGAACCTAATGCACATTCTTGTTAGCCTATAGTCTAGTCACTGCCCCTTCTTTAATTGTCTGGTCCTGCAAGACCCGGTTTACCTGAGTAACTACCCCCATTGTAGAGAGGCCATACACCATGAACAATACACAACCCCCAGACTGAGTTATTAGCACTGGCGCCAGGCCTTCAGAAGTGGTCTCATGGCCCCCATCCCAACACACGGGGCTTTTTGCAAAGCCCGAGAAAGGTCCGGAAGTCCCATCCCATATTTGGGGACACAGAAACCAAAGGGGAACAAAAGGAAAGCTTCTCCCCCATGGGCCTGCTCAGGATTTGGAGAGAAACAGCCTCCCCTGAGTCCGGTACCAATGCATGAGCAACACCTGAAAATAAGCACGTTTTTCCTGTGCCTCTGGTACGCCTGCATATTTTTGGTTGCCTGGTAAATTCTGTAGCAAAACCATCACTTTCGGAGGACTTGGAATATGCTCAAAGTGGCACGCCAGGGTAAGAGTAAACAGACATAGCATCTGTGAGACAGTCCAGTACCCTACGGGTCCAGACTCCAATACAATGACCCAACTGGAGGCATCCAAGTATGCCTAAGGCAATGTGCCCAAATCAGTGAGTTACCCTGTGTGCCTACAGCAGCTGAGACACAACACAGCCGAAACCGGTTTGGCTCAGTAGTGTCAGCCTGCAGACTGAAAGGTCCCAGGTTCGATTCCAGTCAAGGGCATGTACCTTGGTTGCGGACACATCCCCAGTAGGGGGTGTGCAAGAGGCAGCTGATGTTTCTAACTATCTCTCTCTCTTTCTCTCTGAAAAAAAATCAATATTTTTTTTTTAAAAAAAAAGACACAACACAAATAGCCACAAGATGGGGACATTCTCCCACAAATAAATAAATAAATAAATAAGCATTAAAAATGGGGGGAAACAAAGGTATTACTCCATTTCTTTTGCCAAAAGTTAACAAAAGATGAAACAGGGCCCAATGAGACAAGGAAGTAAAAATGATTCTGGCTTGTTCGAACCAGCAAACTGTCCTCCACGCTTCCCATGAATTAAAAAGGCACCAGCAGCCGCGGCACAGATACTCTCACTGCAGAGAAAAATGAATCAGATGGTGACATCATGAAGCTTACAGAAAGCGTGCTAGGTTGTGCCGCCCAGAGTTTCCCAGCCAATCCCTCCGCTCCCCCAGCAGAGGGGAGAGATAAGTGAGAACAGCACACAGTGATATCAAAGGCATCTTGGAGAACGTCTCAGGCCTCCAGCACGTCCTGTAACCAGCAGTCAGAACCATGGGGCTTTGACATCATCTGGGCGGGCGCCCCCCCCCCCCCCCCGCGGCAGGGGCGCCAGGCAGCTCTCCAATGTCTGCCCATGGCCCTCTCTCCCTCTCCCTGTGTCCCGTCCTCTTCTGTCTTTAGATGTTTATATTCCCCCCGGAGGCCATGGAGCAGGCGCTACTGGAGCACAGCCACGCACATTCCTGGGTGTCCGCACCCCAGCAGCCGAGTGGCGGGGCTGTCACAGAGCCACGGAGCCTGCAAAGCCAAAAATATTTACCGTCTGGCCCTTCGCAGCAAACGTCTGCCAGCCAGCCCGTTTTGAAGGCATCAATTTTATTCATAGTCTCGGTGCAAAAACGAAGTTAGTTCAAGTATCTTTATATTAACTCAAGCACCACGGTCTGAATGGTGCGCTAGTACGGAAGAGGGACATCTACTTTTCAGATAAAACAGATTTCAAAAAAGCCCTGGGCTGCGAGCGTGCCTCCCAAAGGTCCCCCTTCAGACTCCTCTGGGCATACTTCAGTTTGCTTTTGTTGTTTTGTTTTCTTAATATATTTTTTTTTTTTATTGATTTCAGAGAGGAAGGGGGAGGGAGAGATGGAAACATCAATGATGACAGGGAATCACTATTGGGCTGCCTCCTGCACGCCCCACACTGGGGATCGGGCCCACAACCCGGGCATGTGCCCTGACCGGGAATTGAACCGTGACCTCCTGGTTCATAGGTTGACGCTCAACCGCTGATCCATGCGGGCTGGGCCGCACTGGCACTTGGGAGGAGAGGTTGGAATTGCCCTGCCCTGCCCTCCCTCCTTCCACCACAGCCTGCTGGGGAATCGGGGGGAGCCAGAGGACAGAGCTCAGGCTGCTGGGAGGAGAACGGGCAGTGTCCAGGAAGAATATCCAAAGAGAACAGGAGGAGGTTCAGGAGGACACGGGCAGGGGGCGCAGGGCGTGGGTTTAAGGACCAGGAGGCACGGCCGTCCGTGCCCTGGGAAGGGGCCAGAGAGACAGTCCCGATCAATCGGCTCTTCTGTCTGATAAGGACACCCGAAACTAGATTTGGGGTCCTCGTGGTTCATCTAGGACAGTGGTTAGCAAACTGTAGCTCGAGAGCCATGTGAGGCTCTTTGGCCCCTTGAGTGTGGCTCTTCCACAAAATACCAAGGCCTGGACGAGTCTGTTTTGAAGAAGAGGTGTTAGAAGAAGTTTAAGTTTAAAAATGTTGGCTCTCCAAAGAAATGTCAATCCTTGTCCTGTTGATATTGGTTCTGTGGACTAATGAGGTTGCAGACCACTGGGCTAGGGTGATGCCCTCTTAAATTCCTTAAACGAATGACACCTGCAAAGACTTTCCAAATAAGGTCACACTCACAGGTGCCAGGAATGAGGATGGAGGGCCACCATTCAACCCACCGGACGCTGGAAACCAGGGACCTCTGGGGTCTGACCAATAGATGGAGGGACACAGGCAGCTGGTGGAGGAGGGGCAGGGGGGCTGAGCAGGACTGACCTCTGGGGGAAGGCACCTGAGGGTGTTACTGGCAAAGGAGAGCTCTGTGTCGGGTGGCACCGTTCAGACAGGAACAAAGAAAACTCACGTCTTGCCGTGTGGGCAGAGAAGTTCCATGGAAATAAACAGATGCTCTCATCCACGGGGGCTTCTAGAGAGAGGGATGCGGTAAGGAAGGAGACGTCCAGCAATGGAGAGAGACCCTTCCTCTTAAGTTACGCCCTTCTAAACAACGTTGGGTTTTATCTGCTTGCCACAGGCTATCCAACCGAGTTCCCGAAAGCCAGATGACCACCCCTATGTCCCAGATTCACAAGCTGCCGTGCACAACCACAACAGCAACGATGAGGATCCAGATGGAACCTCGGACACCTGCGGGCAAGCCCTTCCCAGCTCCAGGGCTTCCTCAACCTCAAAGCCAGTTTCCCCCCTGCTTTCCCCAGGTCTATACCTGTACGACTTCAGGAGCTGATCTCAGCTGCCAACTCAGATGCATCACTCCCTATCTGGGCACACAGAGAAAAAAATCCGATGCACATGTGTTACAAGTGCGGGATCATCAAGTTTCACCAAGAAAACGTCCTTGGTTGTTTAGCCTCTGAAAGCCTCCTTTGTCCGTTCTCTGCGGAATCACAGAGAGCGCCTGGGAGATGGGCAGCCCGCCCTCGGAGCGGAATGAGACAGCATCTCCAGGCCCCGGCTTCCCCCACGTGTAATGCACATTTAATTAACACTCGGCGAGGTCTACTCAAGTTAATAACGGCAGCCATCAGGAGCGCTTCCTCTGGAAGGGGATCCAATATCCTTTCAGGTTAGGAACCCATTAGGCAGGCCAGCTTCCTCCCATTTACAGTGCATCAGGAGGTCATTGGGGGGAAAAAAAGACCATTTCCTTCTGAAGTGACCTTCTGGAACTTCCTTTTCCAGGGGCTGATTGTTTCTTCCCTCTAAAGTTTCCTGTTGAAATGCTTCTGCAGCATGACCAGGCCTGCCTGAAGGTCATAGAATGATAAGTTCGTTCATACAGCTCTTTTGGGTGTTCCAGCATTCACAAATTTCACTGGCGAACAATGAAAATGCTTCCGGTTAGCCACCACTCATCTCACACACATCCTTTCTATCAACATTGTCGTCCCTGATAATAAGAATGCTGCATTAATTCTTCAACTCAAGACATACTGTCAGGGTGATTAAGCGAATTACCATATGCCCGCCTGTGGGCTTTGTGGTTTGGGTGCAATACAGCTGCCTCCTCCCCATCTGTGCTCTTCCACTGACTAGGATCCTCACCATCACAGCACACACAGGACTGGCCTGCGGTTCTGGCTTACTCTTCTGATTTCTCCACCAGGATGTTTCCTCCTTGAGAACAGAGACCCTTACTTACTCACTATATCTCCTGTGCCTCATGCAAAGCAGGCACTCCTTTAACGTGGTTGATCATGTTAATAACACTAGTCAGAATATATAAAATAGAAGACAAAATTGACAGGTGAAGTGGAAACATAATTATTCCTATCTCAGGACCACAGGAGGACAAAAATATTCACCTTCCTCAATTGACTATATTACATAGAGTCTAATTTAGTGATTGACTACTCTCATGCTTCTTTAAAAAAAAAATGGATATATTAAAATTTTTAGTTAAAATTAAGTCAAGCTCACCTTCGGTTACATTGTGACTATAAAATCAGATTAGATTATAAAGAACACTATTGTGTTGTTCTGCTTTGAATTTAAAATAATCGTCCACATAGTGTTTATTGCTCCCCAATTTTGCTTCCAATAATTATTTCCACAATTATGTGTCTCCCAGCAAAGGTACATGTCATCAACATGAGCTTGGCTTTAACTCTGTATTGTGTCACATGACAAGCAGGCCTTACCCTCTCTCTAACAGCCTGGCTAATTGTAGGCCAGGTCTAATTGCTTCACAGTTTAGGTCTGCAGGCATGTGGCTAAGTGGAGGACTGCTTCACTCATATTCTGCCAACTGCGCCCTACACAATATTGTGAGGTTAGCAATTCAGCCTTCCCCTTGAGAGAAAACACTGTTCCCACAATTCCTATCACTTAATAATAGTATTAATGTGATTAACACCAAGTCTGTGGTGTTACAATCGTGGTTATCACATTTCATTATGAAAAAGCAGCCCCAATTCACCTCAAGTATTCAATCACCTATATATATCTCCAAATCATATAGTACATCTAGATGTGACCTCCTCCCAGGGTCCATACATTTACAACTGCACACTGGGCATCTCCACCGGAATGAACATCCTGCAGGCACTCAACCTCAGAACAGACAACAATGAATTCATCAGCTTCCCCTCCTGCCGGGTTTCCTGTGTCCACAAACTGGTACCCAACAGCCTCAATGCCCACATCCACCGAAAAGTAGTGAAAGTTTGAAAAAGAACACGAGTTATCTGTATTACCTATATACAGCTTCAATAGGATTTTTTAAAATGTATGTTTTCTTTGAGAGTTTTTCCATTTTTAAATAAGAATAACACTTTCCCAAAAGTCAATGAGCAAATGGAGGAGGCTTTGAATCACCCCTTAGTTCTACTATGTGGCTTACAAGTAGCACTGAGCTCTAGGTAAGATGTTGAGCAATTCAACAGCTTTCCGGGTGGGAAGAAGAACTGTGGCCTGGCCATCCATCCCCCTTCGCCATGTCACGGCCATCCATCCCCCTTAGCCCATCTTCTTTTTTTTTTTTATATATATATATATTTTATTGATTTTTTTTTTTACAGAGAGGAAGGGAGAGAGATAGAGAGCCAGAAACGTCGATGAGAGAGAAACATCAACCAGCTGCCTCCTGCACACCCCCTACCGAGGATGTGCCCGCAACCAATGTACATGCCCCTGACAGGAATTGAACCTGGGACCCTTCAGTCCGCAGACCAACGCTCTACCACTGAGCCAAACCGGTTTCGGCTAGCCCATCTTCTTGATCTAGTTGCTGCTGATTGTGTCCTCCTTTGAAATTCACAGCTTGCAGGGGAGCAGCTAGTACCTCCTTGGTCCTATCAGTGTATCTCCACTGGGAGAGGACTAGAGACACAAATCTCTTCCAACCACTCAGAATCAAAATATACCCCATCCCAGCATATCCCTGATATTCCTTTTTTTTAACTGGTGACACACCAGCATAGAGAACCACTACTCACAGTCACTTCAACAACTCAAAGAGGTTTAATTTATTACTAAGAAATGAGAAAGCCGTGGTCGCCTACCTACACTTACCCGTAACTCAAAAGCTGAACAACATATAGAATGACCCGTAGAAAAAGCCCAATGTCTAGAAAAATAATCCCGTTCCTATTAACTAGAAACAGAAAAACAACAAAAAACTTAGAAGAATTGCTTGCTAAAGCATTTCATTTTAAAGCACCTGGAAATGACTTTTATCAGAATGCCATCATATGCTAAGATGTATGGATTATATCACTTGCTTAGAGTATTAAATTTAATAACCCCCAGTGAAAAACACACAACACCCAGTAAAACAGGTAAGTGGTACCAGGCAGCTGGGTCACTTCAAAGTCAAATGTTGGTTCAAACACACACAAGGCCGTTTTAATGGTACATTTTTTACAGTCCATCATCCTTGTGTCTTGCCAAGAAGGTGGGAAGGAATGTTTCAGAAACATACATCCCACATAACTCTCCTAGCGTAATAATAGCCACTTCCTTGATAGGACCAATGAGTGAGTGGTTTGTGAAGATTCTCAAGACAGTTTTTCAATCAGAGTAGTAGTAACTTGACTACATTTCAGATGCCGAAGTTTACAAATCATGATGCCCAGTTAATTCATGAGAAATCAACATGTACACCTCACCTGTGTGTTTACTTTTTGGAACGACTTAGTCCCCAAATATTTTTTTCATCTTTCACACTGATCACATCTCAGTTAGCCACCGGTCGCTGCAAGCCTGCAACGGGGGAATAATCCACCACGTCTGAGCCAATGTTTCCTTGACACCCTGGGCCGCTCTCTGCGAGGTCGGCCCCCCGGAGGAGATGGAATTGTGGGAGGTGGGGAGATTTCAGGGTTGCTCAGAAGCCCGCTCTCTCCAGCCCCACCTGTTACTTGAAATCCTACAAGCACAGCATCATTCCTTTTCACTGGAGTCGGAAGTGCTGGCTCTTACTGTATCTCCACCTAGTGCAGGGCTTGGGAGGTGACTGAAGCTGCGGGAGAAGGAAGTGCCATAAAAAGAAATGGGAGACTCATGAGAACAATATGGCGGCCAAACAAAACAAAGCCAAACAAAATCCTATTTGCCCTTGAGCAAAGCAGACCTGCTTTGAAGCCCCGTCTATGCTCTAGCAATTCTTGTATGTTAATGAAGTGCCAGTGTATTTAAATATTTAGTGAAGGACAACATATATGGTGTTCAATCTACTTTTCAAACTTAAGCAAACTCAAATATAATCGATGTCTCGTAGCTCCCAGTGGGAATAGAATGTGCCCTGCGTTACTTCTTGGCCACCAGAAATGAGTGGGAAAAGTGGCAACAACAGCACAGCTGTATATCACTTTACAATCTACCAGGCACTTTCCCATATCCTGCCTGAGATTCTGAGCTCAGCAAAAGATGGAAAACTGATGTTTCAGGGTAAATTTGGAGACTGAATGAGATTTAATTCTTTCCAAACTTCCAAAAACAGTTAATAAAAAGGCAACATAAAAAAATAAAAAAAAAAACAAATGTAAAGTTAAATTTCTTCAAAAAGCCTGGCAGTTCTCATAATGGCCTGTTTGGCACTACAGGAAACCTACTTTAAAAAAAAAAAAGAAAAAGAAAAAAAGAGGGATTTCTTGTTTAAAATCGGTGGGAAACGGGCACAAGAAGTTAAGTCAACTCCTGGTGGTCAGGTCTGGGATCATCCTCACACACACGCCAAGCAGTGCTTCACGGTAAAGGACAAAGCTGTTGACAAGTATCTGATCCACAACGAAAAGAAACCCACCATAGCAAGAGTCAGGTTAAATGAAAAATAATGGGGCAAGACTGGTGACCAGAGCTTCCTTCTGCCTGCTAAGCAATGTCTACAATTTCTCCCTTCCCACTCTCCCCTCCTTCTCATCTCTTATTCATCCCGCCACCCTCTGCAATCAGGATATACCTTATTACTCCACAGACAGGGCCACAGCCAAGACTAACAATGACCACAGCATGGCCAATCCCCACACTATGCTGAGCAGTCACGTTGTGCACTGTGTGGAGATTGATGCCACTAACTCTTCCCTCCGGGGTTCTCATCGGTGCTGATCACCCAATGATTCTAGGTCTCCATTCTCAAATACATAGTAGGATTGCGATCCTCTGAGGGGAGGCGGGCCACAGGACATTATCAGGGCAATGAAATGTGAAAGGAAATAACACGAGCTGAAGTTCTGAGAGTTAATGCATGTTCTCCACCATCTTTACCCTCTGCCGTGGCAATGAGCAATGTTTCAGACGGTGAGAAGCACACAAACTCTGTTGGCTCAGGACCCACAGTAAAAATGGCATGAGGAATCCCTAAATGGCCTTGATGGACATGATGTAGGAGTGAGTTGGTGGCACAAAGCCCAAAGCAACCTGCAATGAATATCTGCATGAGCAAGAAACAAACCTAGATTATGTCAAACTCCTCAGATTATGAGTTTGCTACCACACCATAACCTGGCCTACATCTGAATTCTCCTCTCCTTCCATTAGCTTGTGGGGCCACACCTTCTGATTCTTCACAAAACCCATTCAGCAGCTCACCTCTTAGATGCTGAGCTAGGCAACCTCTAAGATGGCCCTCAATCATCCCCACCTCCTGGTGGTTCCGGACCTTGTGTCATCCCTTACGCCTGAGTATGAGGAAACAGCCCTGCCTTCAAGGAACGACTTGAACAGATCTACAAATGGGAAGAGAAGGAGCTCGTTAGAACAGGCCCCTTCCGTGAGCTGCACGAATAAACAGAAGAACGGAATAAAGGCTCCGCTTCTTGTAAGTCAGGTGTGGTCCTCAGGCAAGTTCCCAATGTCACCTGGGAAATTCCCAGTGTGGCTGGGAAGTTCCCAACGTGGGCTAGCAAGTTAAGGCGTTCTCTTGGCACAAAGCCAGTGAACACTACAGAGCCATCCGCGTGCTTGAGTAACTAGGTGGGCATCCCTTAGAGCAGTGTTTCCCAAAGTGTGGTATGCGTACCCCCCGGGGTACGGGAAGAGTTTGGTGGGGGTACACGTTGCACCGGAGTTTGGTGGGGATATGCACTGCACCATGTTTAGCTGCGCCTACTTCTACCCTGTTTCCCCGAAAATAAGACAGTGTCTTATATTAATTTTTGCTCCCAAAGATGCGCTAGGTCTTATTTTCAGGGGATGTCTTATTTTTCCATGAAGAAGAATACGGTACACATTTATTGTTAAATGAAAATAAAGGAAATTTATTACCTGTATAAGGTACGGTAGTATGGTAGTTGTCAACACAAATCAGACAAACTATGAATCCTACAGGATCAAGAATTTACTCATTTATTCAATGACAATCATGTCATCATCTTCTGGAACATCATCATACCAATCCAATTCCTGAATTTCCTGGTGAATTTCTTGTGACTCCATTTCTTTCAGAATCAGTGGACCAAATCTCTGATGTTTAGCAATAGCATTCTGAGACAGAGCCTAGGGAGGGCCTTATTTTCAGGGGGATATCTTATATTTCACTCAGAAGGAAACCTCTAAGTAGGTCTTATTTTCAGAGGATGTCTTATTTTCGGGGAAACACGGTACGTCCTCATGAGTACGAGGGGTACTCAGCGTTACGAAAATTATAGAAGGGGTACACATATGTCAAAAGTTTGGAAAACACTGCTTAGAGGACTTCTTTACACAAATCCCAGGCACACGGAATGAGGGCACATGGCCACCAGCCATGGCTAGCCACCCACCACCTAGCACCAGCTACCAGACTGCACCTCCTCAGATGGGCACGCCACCCCAGTTTACCTTACCACCCTCCTGGGTCCACAGTCACCCTGCCACGGCCTTAAGCAAACTATCCTCAGCAGGACAACAACAAACAACTCCAGGCGGAGAAATGACAAACTATTCCAACACACTTTTCCAAGAAGAAACCAAGATAGGTATTTCTGAGTCTGTTTTCTGTGGGCAGCTGGGGGAAAATTAAATCTACCCAATTCTCACACCTCTCCAAAAGGTTTCTGGCCAGGACCATGACGAGTGCCGTTAGGAATGCAGGTTTCCGGCAGAGAGAACGTGGCACATCGCTGAGTCACCGGCAGGCCCAGCCTGGGCTGAAAGTCTTTTTCAGAACCGGGCGATGCTTCCCATGTCAGAAGGTGAAAATAAGAGCGATGGTGAAGTCACATCGATGAGTCACCTTCCTACATGTTATGCTCGCTTCTCAGCACGATCAGCAGACCAAGTTCTCAAAGATTCTCCTCGGGGTTGTGAGTAGTTTCCATACAGCGTTCAGGAGAGCAGTGTCTGACATACTAAGTCAGAAGCTATCGATCCCTCACAAATAACCCAGAGAAATTAAGATTCTACAAAATATTAAAACAACCATAGTCTTTGTGGACAAGAAAGGAGGAAAGAGGCAAATATGGAAACGGCACTGTATGGTTCTCCCTCTCTATAACTGTTTTATGAGCTGAACACTGGTCTCTCAGCAGTTGTCTGCACTATGGGCACCTGCATCTATGAGGCTTGAAAGTAATCCTGACTCAGCACTTGCAGACTGTGTTCATGATCTGTGTGTGTGTGCGCACATATTTTGAATTTTGTTATGATACAATTATTTGTAACACAAGTCTTCCAATGCAAAGAATGGCATTCTGCTGGGAGAGGGGGGTGACAATTTTCTTAACTGGGGTTCAAAAGTTAGGGTTCTTCATCATCAAAATCAATTCCAAGTATTAATCTGCCAATGCTGATCTGTAATTCAATTTCGCATTAGTTCTTCTATGAAATGTCTTCTCACACTAATAGGTAATACCAAATACTGATTCCATGAGTATGATTTTAATGAAGCATAGTCATCACTTGGATCGCACTTAAGGAATTCTGTTTGATGCTTCTCTTGACAGTTTTCTTTTAGAATGCCACCATATCACATTTCACTTCCAACTGAAATTAGGTAGAGGCTCCTCATTTGCAGTTAATGAATTTTGAAACATGGAAATGTATACTAGCACTGAGGTCTGAGAAGCACTACGAGTACTTACTAGCTTATGCTAAGAAAATATATCTGATAAAAAATTGATTTAGGAACAGAGATCTCATTTCTCATGTTCACTTTTGATAGCATGGGAAGTATACAAAGCAGCTTGACATCACTAGTGACTCCAACAATATTAGTTGTCATTTAAAATTACGACGTCAGTTTTAAATTTCACATATAAGCACTCTTTTGCCTTGTAGTTTAACTCATTAGCAAGTCTACAGCAAAAGCTACTGCCCAGCACCATTCAGTGTTCAGTAACAGTAACCAGAGGCAAGTTTGTATTGACCCTGACTTTAAAAAAAAATTTTGCAAAAAAAAAAAAAAAACTTTTGCAAAAAAAAGAAAAAACCAACAAAAACAAACCATTTTATGCCACAGCTGGGCCATCAAATTGCTATGCAGTGAGGTAAATCAGGATATTCACCTCTGTGTCTGACAAAAGTTCACCGAACTAACCAAGTTACGTCCAAGAGAACAAATCAAGTTCACCACTGGCATCACTTGTTCAACTGCACAAGACAAATTCAAATATCTGCCAAGTGCCTAATGACAAAAGGCTTAGACACATTACATTTTCACAAGCTTTACAAATTTACCCAACGAAGTCTTTTTCTACTCTACATGTATTTTCTCATCCTCCATCACAGCAAATTCCACTTCAGATTGTACCGACCCCATGTCTGAACTTCTTTTAAAATATTCTCCCGGGCCGAAACCGGTTTGGCTCGGTGGTAGAGTGTCGGTCTGCAGACTGAAAGGTCCCGGGTTTGATTCTGGTCAGGGGCATGTACTTTGGTTGCGGGCACATCCCCGGTAGGGGGTGTGCAAGAGGCAGCTGGTTGATGTTTCTCTCTCATCGACGTTTCTAGCTCTCTATCCCTCTCTCCTCCTCTCTGTAAAAAATCAATAAAATGTATATTCTTTTAATTTTTTTTTAATAAAATATTCTCGCGGGTAGCTGTTCTATCCAAACTATTCACGGAGGTTCACTTTCCTGTCACGTTCAAACTCTACACTGACCCTCAAAAAGGCAACTGAGCAGTCCTATCAATATCTGTCAACTCATCAAGAGTCCAGGAAAACCACTCAAAACCATGTGCCTTGTTCATTAACTAGTGACAACATTGAGTCCTCAACTCCTCCAGGAGCTCTTCTCTCCTAGAGGCTAATAGTTCAAACCGTTTTGTTTTCTCTGAACACATTTCTACAGCTGCTGCCATCAACCATGACCTTATTAACTCAGCAACAATTAATGGCTTTCCGGCTTAGCTGATCAACAAGCCACTTGGCAACTTACACCGGTTACACCTCCTTTCCATTTTTTTTTTTTTTTTGGGGGGGGGGGAAGAAACTCAGTTATAATGAGATATTTGATATTTGGTTTTAAGTTTTCTCATCCTTAGCTTGCTTTCCTGGGAGTTGAGCACGTTAAACAAGTGCTTACTCCTCGGATGGAGACGGAAAGCACATCCTCTGAGCACAGCCAGCGTCGCGGAATACTAAGCACAACGCGTGGTCATCTCATCAATAAACGAAACAGCCCACACTCCGCTGTGCCTCTAAAGCACAGTAGTCAGAGCTGGCTTTTCTCTTCTTTCCTTGTTTCGACATCAAGGCTATCCACTGGCAAAATAAATGAATAAAAGGTCGCTGCCAGGGGTAGCACAGCACTCACTCTGCCTGCGTCCCTGTGGTTCACGGAGCATCAGGCAGCTGTGAGAAGTGACAAGGGAGCCCTCCACAAGCCTCTGGCGCCACGTGGCTGTCGCAGCGAGAAGGCAGCTACAGACTCTATGCAAACAAATGACCGACAGCAGGGTGGCATTCCAACAAACCTGACTTCCGGCAGAGTTTATAAGATAGGAACTTTATCAATGTTCACATTGTACATCACAAAATAGTCTTCTTTTGGTTTGTTTCAGTCGCTGTAAAATGTAAAAAACATTCACTCCTGGGCTATTCAAAATCAGGTTGTTAGTTGGCCACTGTTTGCCAACCCCTGATCTACACGAGATTTGGATCTATCAGCATGGCTATGTCATTATCAGACTCTCACCCTCTCCGTCTGAGGAAGGTGGACAGAAAGCCACTTTGGAAAAGGTCTGACCGTTTCTTATAAAACGGTCCATGTGCCCACCTTAGAACGCAGAAATACCACTCCTAGCTATTTACTCCACAGAAAGGAAGGCATACGTCCACATGAAGACTTTTACGACATGCTCGTAACAGCTTTATTCACAACAGCCCAACAGAAACAACCCGGGTATAAACACCAGATGAATGGGAAAACAAACTGTGATAAGTTCATAGGAAGGAATACCACTCAACAATGAAAAGGAACAAACTACTTGTTCAGATGACAATCTCAAAAAAAAAAAAAAAAAAAAAAAAACATGGCGAATAAAAGAAGAATTACACAAAAAAGTACACACTGGATGATTCCATTTATATAAAATCCTAGAAAAGGGAAAACTCATCCATGACAAAAAGATGAGAATGTTAGTTGTCTATGGCAGTGTTTCCCAAACTTCTCTCATGATAAGAATTACCTGGTGGAGTTTGTTAAAATACAGGTTCCTGAATCTCAACTAGAATTTTTGGGAACATATAAACTTAGAGCACTAGTTAAGTATACAATTTTACCTATGTGTTTAGAGCACTAGTTAAATATACAGTTTTACTTATATGTTTAGGGCACAAGTTAAGTACACAATTTTACCTATATGTTCCCAAAAAATTCTATTTTAGCACTTCTTAGTTGGGATTCAGGAATCTGTATTTTTAACAACTCCACCAGGTGATTCTCATCAAGAGAGAAGTTTGGGAAACACTGGTCTATGGGATAGAGGGTAGGACTGAGCGAGGGAAGGCATGCAAGATCTCTTATGTAACCTGTGTTTATGTTTCTCAAAATTCAAAGGGCGCAGTTAAGAAGGGTGCTTTCAATGCATGTAAATTTTGCACACACAAAGACTGAAAACACACATTGGGCTCTAGGCAATGCTGTTCATGTTGAAGTGTTTACAGGTAAAACACACTGGTCATATGTGCACCCTGGTCTGCGAAGCATCAATAAACTGGAATGGACTGGTGGAAGAACATTGTATTTACAAGGTAAGACAAAAAAAATTTAAAAATAAAACTATGACATAGTTACGAAAATGACACATTTCACAAATAAAGACGAAATTATATCCCATGACCACCATGATCATCTGTTCCCTAATTACGCCATGAAGTGAAAGGCCCACCAACACTAGTTCCTCTGCCTCGGAGCCAGGCAAAACCCTTGTTACTGTCCTATGATGTGATGGGACATAATCAAGCACATGGCTACAATTAGGTTTCCGTTTTCATTTCCTCAACTGTCTGCAGGGTCTACTTCAGAAAAGATTTTATGAAAAGCAATTTTTAATTTTCAAAACTCTGCCACATAAGGAAATTCCAACAGCTATAAAACATGAGATTTTTTAAAACGTACACATTGTACTTTTTAAAACATGAAAGCCAGAAAGAAGCCTTTCTGATCTCCTGCTGCCCTTGGCTATACGAATAATCTCTCCCTGATTCCTTTGCCATTAAAGACCACGCATATTTTCATTTTGGCCATCAGAAAGGTATTTATTTCCACACCCAAGAAAACCTGACGTTCCCTCCTCATACCCTCCTATATGCACCACACATACACAAACATAAACACACACATATGCCCTCAAGATGACTGAGCACAGCCCAAATTAACATATAAGTATCCCACGATCGCGCAAGTATCACACAATCATTATACATGGAATCTAATAAACCAAATAAACTGACAAACAAAATACATGCAAGCATGGAACAGACTGACAATCTCAGAGGTAAAGGAGGAGGGGGGTTGGGAAGAAATTAACCAAAGAACTTACATGCATATATGTATAACCCATGGAAACAGACAATAGGGTGGTGAAGGCCTGGGGGAGGGGTCAATGGGGAGAAACAGGAACATTTGTATTGGGTAATATTTTCAACAATAAAGATAAATTAAGTGATACACACACATACACACACACACACACACACACACACTCTCTCTCTCTCTCTCTCACACATACACACACACACATATATGACATTTAATGGCAAAATGTCTCTGCCATTATACTTTGGGCTTAAATTATTCCCAATAATAATCAAAAGCAACACATTACTCAACAACAAAGAAATCTAGCTTGAATGCAAATATACCTTCAGTTATTAGAATTAGGCATCTTCTGTGTTCTAGGATTCCAGTAAGTTTAAAAAAAAAAAAAAAAAGGGGGAATCCATGTTACTATGCTCACCATTAGCCATTTCTCTCCTCTCCACCTACTCCTAAGGCAATTTCGGAATCACAGACTCTCATCCCATCCCCTCCAGCAGCAGGTACACCGTCTGAAAGAGCCCTGGGACAGAAGGAGAAGCACGTGGAAGCGAAAGGGAGTCGGCAGTTCAAAAACAGGCCTGTGTGCACTGTCCAGCGTCCGCTCGCCGGCGGGGAGCGGTGGCCAGTTGCGGACATGGCCTGAACCAGCAACACCCAAAAGAACTTTGATCTCTTACCAACCTTCTCTGGCCTATTTTCCTTCTTCCTTTGCGAACGGAGTGAAGGGGCCGGTCGGCCTGCCAGAAGTCTAGGAATAGCCCGTCTCTGCGTTTGCCTTAGACCTACCTGCCGACTAGAAGGCATTTCTCCGATTCTTAGGGATACGACTGACTTACTCTCAGACATTCGCACCCTTTCCCTCTGTCCTGGTGAAACGGTTTGGATGCTCAAAGCTTATGGCCCCGGAGCTCTCACCAGAAGCCCAGGATAGTTAGGGGCTGAACAGGAAACATTCTCTCTCTTGCACAATCACGGTATGATTTTCTCGGGTAACATGTTCGCTTCATGAACATGTGCAGAGCCCTCACGGGATAGACCCTGTGCATTTCCATCTCTCCAGACCCAGACTTCTCCAATCTGAAGGCTAACAGGAGCGCGTCTGGCTCCACTGCGTCTGTCTCCAGAGAGGCTCTCTGTTTGACACCTAGGTTTGCCAGTTCGGCCATTCACCTGGGCACCATGAACCAAAAAAGGAGTCCCTTGAAGGTGTTTGAAATTAGATCCCAAGGCTCACTTGAAGTTTCCATGTTCATTCTTTTGATTTATGAGTCTCATTAGGGGGAATGCTGAAATAGCTCTCTCCTTCCTCTCTTCAACACACTTGGGTACTCAAGTATATTAGCGCTAATTTAAATCACCATCGTAAGCACCAGTGTGCTCAACAAACCAGAACAGACCCTGCAATCCAAAATATATGGTCACCTTTTATATTTAACTAGAGGCCCGGTGCATAAAATCGTGCACTGGGAAGAGGGTCCCTCAACCCAGCTTGTATCCTTTTGCAGGCCGGGACCTCTCAGGGGATGTCTGCCCGCTGGCTTAGGCCCAATACCTCCTGCAGTAGAGACAGGAGAGGCACCTGCCACAGCCAATGAGGGACCCTTCACCACCACCCCCCAGTGCACTGGAAAAAATCAGAGGAACAGTTTGTAAAGTAGACTCTCACTAGCCACTGAGGATCATGTCCCATAGTCAGTACTCGTGATGGCAAACCCAAAGCTTAGTCTTCAAGTAGCAACTGCCTATTTCCTTCCTTATCAAGAGATGAAACCTCGAGGGGCCTCTGTCCCTGCACCCTGCACACTGTCCCAGGCTCCACCTGGCCTTTGCCCACCACTCCCAAGTGCCCACACCTGTCCCCTTTGATCTCTCATCTCATCTCATCAAATACCACAGGATTCTATAGCCTCCTTCCCCTTCTTGTTTTCAGTTCCAATGTGAATCATACACAAACCCAATCTCTCGTATTGAAAAATTCCACTCTTTTAAACAATGTATTGATTGATTTTTTAGGAAGGGAGAGAAAGAGAAACATCAATTTGTTGTTCCACTGGCTGATGCATTCATTGGTTGCTTCTTATATGGGCCCTGACCGAAGACTGAACTCTCAACCTTGGCGTATGGGGAAAATGCTCTAACCAACTGAGCTACTTGGCCAGGGTGAAAACCTCCACATTTAGCAACCAGGATCAGCCCAGGTTTGCAACTGAAATACCAAACTGATAGCTATCAAATTCCAACTCAGCTTCTTGAAAAGGAAACTACAGGGGACCAACAAAAACAGGCAACTTCATTCACCCCCTCAATTTAAATGTAATCGCCTACGATTATATGATTACAGCCCCCCTCCGCCGAAACATAACATGTAATTTCTCAATGATTTCGACAAGTGTGTGATTAGAACCGGTCAGCCCAAAATACACTTCATTTCCATTTTGGTTAGGAAAGATGGGTACTCGGTGTCCTCATAGATCTGGCAACCTACGGGCTGCCAAGTTACAGGTGGTCGTGGCAAGGGATGAGTCTAAAACAGCATTAAAAGGTGTAAATATAGCCTTAGCTGGTATGGCTCAATGGATAGAGCGTCGGCCTGTGGATTCAAGGGTTTGATTCCGGTCAAGGGCATGTACCTTGGTTGCAAGCACATCCCCAGTAGGAGGTGTGCAGGAGTCAGCTGATCGATGTTTCTCTCTCATTGATGTTTCTAACTCTATCCCTCACCCTTCCTCTCTGTAAAAAAATAAAAATAAAATATATTTTTAAATAATAATAATTTGTTGCACTCTGTGGACCAAATTTTTTTTTTTAAGTGTAAATTTAGAGGCCAAAAGAGACACAGTATTGCTACTATTTGTAGCTGTAACAGCTACACTACTTCAGGAGTACTCTAGGATTTAAAAGTATGTTTCAGCGGGGTCCCCGCTCTCCCTTGTGACGACAGTTCTGTTTTTCCCTATCAGACACCATTGGAAACAGGAGCAACCACATGTCTGCCCTTCTCCTGCCCCCACATGGCTATCCCCGCCTCCTCCCTGGGTCAGGATGAACAGAACTCCGATTTCCTCTCAGATCCTCAGAGAGAAGAGTGGGATTATCACACACAGAGGCTAGCTTAACCTCTGAGAACACCAGTCAGTACTCTGAACGTACACGCTGGAGGGCTAAGGAACGCCCGAATGAAACCTGAGGAAGATGAAGCGCGGGAGACAAGGTTTAACCCCCAGGCTGGGGACAAAGGGACAAAGGCCAGGAAATGAGACCCAGCCAGGGTGCCAGGGAGGCGGCACGAGGTCAGGCTGCAGAGTGTCCCACAGACCCCTCCGGCCCTGGCCCCTGGCTGGAGGAGCCCCCCAACACGGGGGTGTCCGGCAGACTCCACAGGCTGGGAGTGATGGAGACAGGAAAGCCTGGTGGGCAGCTATTCACCTGGGATGCGAGCTCCCGCAGAACAAGGGTCTTGATGGTTTACACTCCAAATACCAGGTTTCCGATATCTCAGGACAAAAACCCTGTCATACAAACTAACGAGATGGCAGCTTCCGGCGAAGCAGGGGGTGAGAGGTCCAGAGAACACTTGCTAGTCTCAGACAACTGACAACACTACCCAGAATACCCAACTACAATTCAGCTGGCAGGAGAGTGAGAGACACTCTCCGAGCCACAAACACCCGGATCGCAGGGAAGTAACGTGGCACCGGAAGAGGGACCTGCCCTGGAAGGGCATCTGCCATCCCTGGCACCTCGGTTACAGGTTTTAATACACTGCCTGGGGCACAGGGCTGAAGCCTGGTAACTGGACAAGATAAGAGATCCCACCTAAGACCCAACGGCAAGACGCTTATGGGCGAACCAAAGGAAGGCGGCCCACCCACGGGCGAGTGAGCATGAGGCTGTACGCCTGTCTTGGCTAAGGAGTTGGTGAGCGTGAAAAGTAACAACGAAATTCATCTCAGGTGACAATTTCTATTATTAGTCCTCCTCCGTGCAGATTTGGCCATCAAATAAAAAATGCCTTCTCAACCAAAACAGGAAAGCAACTCCAAAATTGAGGTACAAGTGGGCCTGGATGGGTAGTACCGCCAAGAGCTTGTTAAAAGCAAACACAATGCCCACTGTGAGAGCATCCCTAACGCTGGATCTTAAGGAATTCCAGAGATAAGATGCCAGGGAACATTTACGGACAATCAGAAGCCACCAAATATGCAAGGAAATACACCAGAATTAGACAAAAATCAAAACAGCAGAAGTAGCCCAGGAACAACTGGGACTGTAAACTACAGAATATATTAATACATATAAAGGATTGTAAGCTACAGAATATATTTAATGCATATAAAGACATTGAAAGTATGACTGAGCGATTAAAGACTATTAATATAGACTAGATCTGAAAAAGAACTTAGAGATAAAATAAATAACATGGAGATGGGAACTAAAGGACGGCAGAGGTATAGCAGAGCTCGGTGGATAAATGAGCCTAAAGAAACATACCTGTATGCAGCACAGATACAAGAAAAACTACAGGAGAGAGTTGAGAGATATAAAGAATGGGATGGAAAGGTGTATTAGTTGTCTAATTACACTTCTAAAATAAGAACTGGGGAGCGGTAATAGTTCAAGAGGGGGGAAAAATGACTAAGAATTTTTTAAAAGTGAAAAACATGAATTCTCACATCATAATCACAATAAATCCCAAGCAAGTTCAATAAAATCCAAACAGGAAAAAAAAAAAAAAAAAAGATGACCCATAAAGGAATAAGAATCAAACTGATCACCTGCTGATTTGATCATCAGCTGATTAAATAATTAACAAGGAAAGCCAGAGGCCATGGAAAAAATGGCTTCAAAATGCTTCGAAAAAATAACCACCAAGCTACAACCGCACATCCAGGAAACCCGAGGAAATAAAGAGACCCTCACCACAGGAATTTCCGAAAGAAGCCCGTTAAGAAAAACTGTTCCAGAGAGAATGTCTAAAATGCAAGTAGGAATGGTGAACAAAGAAAATAATCAATGTGTGAAAGAACAAAATGAGCATTAACAATACAGAGCAGTGACATAAATACAATCTGTACGATTCAGGTCTTTTCAATGAGCTGTTGCAAAGTAACAGCATTCACCTCTGGAGGGAATGACCCAAGTTGAAATGTCCAAGGCCCCATGGCACTGACAGAAAAGCAGTAATACGGAATATCTTTGCCTTTGTGAATCTAAATAAACATTTCTTAGGTAAACATCTGGGACAGTCACTAAGAGAGCCGAGATAGAGTACGTACGCAGGCAGGCAGTCGGACCCGACGTACGTCGTTATGTGGTTATGTTGCCATCTCCCATTTATTTATTTTTTTAAAAAAAATTTCTGTCATTTCGATGTATGAACATATGTGCTTTATGGTTTTATTATTTATTTACCACCAGTAAAGGTCAGGAATTGTTATCTTTCTTTTAAAGTGTCTTACTGTTTTCACTTCATTGCTGCTGGGTGTGTGCTCCACGTAAGGGACATGGGTGCTTGTGTAGGTGGGTCCCACTTAAAGTGGAAATCAAGTTACATTGCCCATAGGAACAGAAATCCGATGTAACCTGAGGATCTGCTGTAATCCAAAGTAGTTTGTGAGGAGGGAGGGACAATAAGGAGAGGAAAAAAGAAAACTACCCAAAGGGGAACAAAATTAAAGAAAAAAAATTATTTTAAATATACTTTATTGATTTTTTACAGAGAGGAATAGAAAGTTAGAAACATCGATTAGTGAGAAACATCCATCAGCTACCTCCTTCCTACACACCCCCTCCTGGGGATGTGCCCACAACCAAGGTACATGCCCTTGACCAGAATCAAACCTGGGACCATTCAGTCTGCAGGCCGACGCTCTATCCACTGAGCAAAACCGGTTAGGGCAAGGAAAACTTTAAGTACAAATAAAAAGTGCGAGGGACAGTAAAAATTGGATCACCCTCATGGAAAATACCCGAATAACTTTTATAAGCAAGTTCTCCAAAGCATCCAATCTTATACAGGATTTCCTCAAAAAAGTAAGGAGAAGGAATTCTCCCCGGCCCATTCTATTGGGCTAGCATCACTTTAATACCAAAGCCATATCAAAACAGTATGAGAAAGCAAAATTATACGCCAGCTCACTCATGAACACAGATGTAAACTGAAAGCGCTGAAAGATTTAAGAAAGACACAATAGCCAAGTGAAGTTTATTATACGAATGCAAAGTTGTTCCAACGTTAGCAAACCTTTCAATAGAATTCCCCACATTATACATAAAAGGCAACCATATGACCAAACCAACAGATCAAATGATCACATTCAACATCTGTTGATGCTCTCCCTGCAATCTAGCAAGGCAAGCAGCTCCCCTTCACTTGATAACGGGTATCTACAGACATCCTACAGCAAATGTGGCCCTCCATGGTGAAAGGGGAACCGAACCCTTTTTAAAATAAGGAGCCACAAGCCAAAACCAGTTTGGCTCAGTGGATAGAGCATCAGCCTGCGGACTGAAAGGTCCCAGGTTCGATTCCGGTCAAGAACATGTACATTGGTTGCGGGCCCATTCCCGGGTGGGGGGGGGAGCGGGGGAGCAGGAGGCAGCTGGTCGATGCTTCTTTCTCATCCATGTTTCTAACTCTCTATCCCTCTCTCTTCCTCTCTGTAGAAAATCAATAAAATATATTTTTTTAAAAAGATCTAAATAAATAGAAGGACATATTTATACATAAGAAGCATCAATATCAAAGATACGCCCCGGCAGGTGTGACTTGGTTGAGCATCATCCCATATACCAAAGGTCATGGTGGGCTCCTGGCCAGGGCACATACCCAGGTTTCAGGTTCAATTCCTGGTCGGGAGGCAACAGATCGATGTGTGTCTCTCCCATTGATGTTTCTCTCTCTCCCCTCTCCCTATATCTCTCTCTCTCTAAAAGCAATAAAAACATATTCTCTCAAGTGCGGATTTTTTTAAAATGCACATTCATCTCAAATTATATACTGATTCAATGCAATAATCAAAATTCCAGCCAGGTTAAAAAAAAAAAGTGACAAACTGATTCTCTAATTACATGGAAATGCAGCTGATTCAAGGATAGACCAATATAACAGGACAGAAAATTCAGAAACAGACTTACACATCCCCCCTGAGGGGGATGGGCCCCGGGAGCCTGCAAAGGCAATGCATGTTTTCTTTCTTCAGTGCACACGGGAATGTTGGCTTTCATGATTAGCCTTTAAGCTGTGCGGGCTGTAAATTCTATGTCCTTTTCATAACTGATATATTTTTCTAACAATAAAAAATAAAGATGTAGAGCTGGAATTTAAAAAGCTAAGGTCCTATAAAAACATTGTCAACATACAATAGGACAGCCCATAGGAACGCGTTTCTAACCAAAGTCCTAGGAAAAGTGATGCAGTAAGCAACAGGTATGGAGTATTTGTAGGCGGTGAAGTGTTTACAGTGAAGCACACACTTCTTCATTCTCCTCTGCTCCCCCAAGTCTTCCACGATGCACAGAACCACTACCGCAGAAGAGACGTTTTACAGAGCACGTGTGAGCAAAGAGTGTGTACAACCATCTGGTGGCCACCTCCCCAGCACTCCCGTCTTCACGCTTCGTCTCTTCTCCGGACTTCAAGTCCCAACCTTGGCAAAGCACGCCTTATTGCCGGAGGGAAGATAATAGCGTTCCATGTTGGGGGTCTCAACATGTATTTTTCTTCTCTAATTTTCCAAAAAATACTTTCGTGGCACTCTATTCCGCTTTAATTGCAGCAGGCCTCGGAGATGCTGTGGCTCAGCTCCAGGCCACAATCACAAAGCGAGTATCGCAAGAACGCAAATCGTAACCGTCCTGCGGGTGGAGGGTCTTGCTTTCAATTTGTAAAATAAAAATAAATTAAAAACAAAAACAAAAACCACAGTATCTGTAAAGCACAATAAGCTAAACCCCATAGAACAAGCTATGCCTATACTTCTCACACCATGGCATCAAGGAATCTAAACCAGTGAGAAGCGATTTTTTTAAAATGGAAACCAAAAAAAAAAAGATATATATATATATATATATATATATATATATATAGAGAGAGAGAGAGAGAGAGAGAGAGTAATAAGTAAGACTGAACAACAAAACCTCTTCCAAAGCCACGCAAGGGCTGCCTTACGAACTCATTTGTTTCTCATTTATTTCCCCCATTAACAACGTGTTGCTAAAAATCCCAAGAGAATAAAGCTTTGCTCCTATGAAGGAAGCCCTCTCCCTTTGCAGCCAGGGATCCGAGGCTGTGGCTTCGGCCTCCGAAGAGAGGCGGCCGTGCCCCGTGAGCAGAGGCGGCGGCTCCAGGTTGCCCTGCCAAGAAACGACAGAGGCCGGCGGATCCACACCGCCCTCCTCGGAGCCTGGCATTCCGCAGCAGGAAAACAAAACCGACGTCCATGGCAAAGCAAAGCTTGCCACCTGCTGCCCGGTGGCATAATCGTAAAAGTTCAGACTGGGCCCACGTTCTGTACGCAAGCCCTTTTCTGAACGGATCGGTATGGATGTCTGCGTATACTGTATTTTATTTTATTTTTTTTGCACTCGTTCTCACTAATGTTTTTTTAAGAGAGAATGTCAGCCACGACGTTTTTTAACTGATTCTGTTTCCAACCCTTTACATAATCAGCCATAACAAATACGCCTAAACAAAACAAACAAAACAAAAACAGCAAAGACAACGCTGCACACTATGATACACGCTGTGTGTATAATAGATGGGCTGATGTGCCCTTGTGTTTATTACAGTATCCAGGCCCGGGAAGAATTCCTTTGAAAACGTGCCAGCATTGTCCTGGGATCCAAGGCCTGTCATCGTTCTAGATGACACTGAAGACTAAGCCCGTTTCCTGACCCACGTAGACTCCAAAATGCAACCAGCGCTGAACGTGAGTATAGAACATTTGTATTACAAAACATGAAGTAGCAGCCCAGCTAACCAAAAAGAAAAAAAAGCTCGCCTCCAGGATTTCAATATTGCTTTGTCAGCTCTAAGTATTCAGGCTTCTAAATATCTTAATTATGTTAAATTAGCAAGCGTTTTCGTTGGTTGAATAAAATAGTTCTAGTATTCTTTTCCATTGGAATTCATTCTAAGAAAATCTGAGAAATAAAAGCATTTTTGCTCTCCCCCTAACCCCCCTTCAAAGAAACCACACATCTCAAGTTTGGCCTGATTCTTGTGATTCTGTAGATCTGTGTATCCATGCTATCATCCCCTCAAAAAGAAATATAAGATACTCCCAGGGAGAAAGTGAAACTATGCAATATTTAGGAGGGAAAATATTGAGGGGAGAAGAGGCAGAGAAGAAAGAGGAGAGAAGAGGCAAAAAGGAGAGGGAAGAAGGGAGGGGTGGTAGAAGGGAGAGGGGAGAGGGGAAAGGGGAGAGAGGGGAGAGAGGAGAGAAGGGGAGGAAGATATGGGGAGAGAAGGAGTAAGGGGAGAGAGGGGGAAGGGGAGAGGGGAGAAGGGAGAGGGGAATCAGTCCCTCTTCCTGGACTAATTATTTCAAAAGTAAATCATCCAACACTCTCTAGCAAATTTTGGCTCCCTAGCTAAATTAAACAACAAATATAAGCAAAGGTGGGGGGGGGGGTCGCATTTTTTATTGTTTAACACCACCCAATAAATAATGCCATTTTTCTTACAGACTTCAAAATAATAATGACTAATGAGAATCGATCCAAATAAAAACTAAACAATACAATCCAACTAGAAAGGTAGTTAAGAGCCCCTGGACATTTAGGTGGGACTCACCTCTAGGTCATCATAAAGACATCCTGGAAGGTGTGGGCTTCCTATCACCTAAGGCAGAGGAAGAGGACTGAGCTGAGCACTCTGAGTCTAGCATGAAAACCAAAGAGAGAAAGCGGAGATCTGTATTCAAGGAGCGTCAATCACATGAAGTGGTTATGGCAAAAGCTATACAGCCAACAAAGGCAACGATAGAAAACCGGAGTCTGATGGACGCTTGAAGAAGAAACCAAGATCTTGATTCCTCTGCAGGGCATGATGACCTGCCACAAAAGATGGGAGTGTTCACCTGACCAACACAGAAGAATCTTGTTCTGATTATGGGCTGGTGAATCTGAAGACAGGGGCAGAGTGGAATAGGGAAAGGGAAGCATTCAAAGACCATTTCCACTGGCCGCCACTCCCGAAGCGAAGATGATGTATTATTTGATTTGACGAGAGAGAGAGAGAGAGAGAGAGAGAGAGAGAGAGAGAGAGAGAGAGAGAGAGAGGGAGGGAGGGAGGGAGGGAGGGAGGGAGGGAGGGAGGGAGGGAGAGAGAGAGAGAGAGAGAGAGAGAGAGAGAGAGAGAGAGAGAGAGAGGGAGAGAGAGGGAGAGAGAGAGAGAATATGAATCATTAGACTACACATAACTTCTCACCTGGCATCTAAAGGAACCATCTTCTTGACTGGTAGATAGTCTAAATTCCTCTGTTTTAAAGGAAATTAGCTTTCCTCTTAAAACCACACAGCCAGCTCCTTTTGGCATCCCTTTCTCTAACCTGCCCATCAACCCCCCAACCAGCTTCCCACGAGAAAGTCTTACACTTCTTTAGCGGCTGTGAGAGGCATCTCTCCATTTCTCACAGCCCCGCTCAGAGATCCTCTCTCTGACTGTCAAGGCCTTCCATAATCTGATCCTACCCACCCAATCTCATCTCCTACCGCTCTATTCTTCCTAAACAGACCGGTCAGTTCTGGGGAAATAGGAGACTCATTCCAACATAGCTCCCACCCTATCATTTCCTGCACTTCAAGGTCAGCTTCTCCTTCACTTCCCCACATCCTCCAGACTCGGTAAGTGTTCCTCTGCTCCGGCACTCACTTCCTAATGCCTCACTAGGATTTATAATAGGTAGTCATCAACTAAGGACTTATCCTATATTATTAACTACTTTTTAGGCATGTTAAGCTTGATCCTTTTAATTAGAGTGCCAATAACATATGGCTGACACTCAATAAGTATTTGCTGACAGACTGAATGAACCAACTACAGTAAACCTAAAGTGTGTGTTGTGCAGGTGAGGAGAACTGTGATCTTATCTTCATGATGGTTATAGGTGGTTCAGGGGTACATGCAAGATTTTTGTCTGTATCAATCACCAGCTTCTCATAGGACAGGAGAATTCTGAAATATATTACTCAATGAATAACTCATAGACAAGTGGAATTTCCCCCCCAAAAAAAATCCAATTTAAATTTTGTAATTAAAAAATTAAATAAGTACTAATAACATTCTTCCCATACAAGTACCCCCCCTCCTTTGAGAGTTCTTGAAATGTTTGACGAATGGGAAGTTTCATATGAAAAGAGTTTCTTACAAATAAAAAAATTTTATAAGACCATGTACTAGAAAATGGGATAAAGGTTGGTAGATTATTCATATAATAAGTATGTGAATAAACATGTAAAAAACATTCGCCTTCACCAAAAAAAAAAAAAAATCTAAGGAAATTAAATTGAAATAAATCTGTAAGCAATGTGATAAAAACATACATCACGGGAATGTTTAAAACCACTAAGACTTTACAAACTATACCTTACTTGATTTACCAAAGTCTTATTTGAAAATAACCACACTTACTGTCCCACGTAGTATCAAATATCTACATATAACTAACATTTACTTTTTTTTTAATGTATTTTATTGATTTTTTTTTTTTTTTTTTTTCAGAGAAGAAGGGTGAGGGATAGAGAATCAGAAACATCCATCAGAGAGAAACATTGATCGGCTGCCTCCTGCACACTCCCCACCGGGGATGTGTCCGCAACCAAGGTACATGCTCCATACCGAAATCAAACCCGGGATCCTTGAGTCCGCAGGTCGACGCTCTATCCACTGAGCCAAACCAGCCAGGGCAGACTAACCTTTACTTTGACTTAAAAAATCACCACATCAAATTAATACGAAGCAACGTGGCAACAAAGAAATGAATCACGGAGACCGGGAAGCATGCCAGCCTTACTTGAAGTATTTCTAACAGCACACTAAAGTTTCCAACGATTCAGGTTCGTGGGTCACCTTCCAATCATCAAGTCAAGTAAGTTGTGAAATGCTTGCCCTCACACATGAAAATGGGATGTTTAGAAACTCCTGTTACTCCTTCAATAGAGCTTCATTAAGTCCAGAGCTAAGTAGGAGCTACAGGAATGGAAGAGGAACAGAGAAAATTTTGCCGGGGGGGGGGGGGGGGGGACGCAATGTTGGGGGAGGAGGGAAGATGGTTATTTGTTCCCAGGGAGTGAGGAATGAGAGAGGACCACCGCTTCCTTTCACATTCCTTCTCTCAGAGTAAAGTGCACCCTAATCTTCTCCAAATGCCCATGTCGTCTTCCTGTTTGAGTTAAGAACATCCTTCCCGGCAGTATAATTAGGAGGGATTAGCTGCTGCATAAAGAGGCTTTGGACAAATTAAGAAAGAATGGAGTCTCGCTTTAGAGTCTGTCCATCAAGCCTCTAAACGCCAGCGCTGGCAGAGCACCAACGCCAGGAGGGACTGAAAAAGGCGGCACTTTGAAAGCCATCGGAGTGACATGTAAGTTAAGGCAGCCCTGAAATGAGAAAGCTTTAGAAGTAAATTCCGTACGTGTGACACGCAGGCCGGCTAATCTCCAAATATTTGGCAACAGCTTCTACGCTGGTGACCTACTATAGTGAAGTAATCGTCACGTTTTCTTCATGAGATACAATATGCTGTGACTCAGGGAACCTTGATTCTTTGGAAAATAAATGATTTTTTTTTTTGTCTGACAACAGCAATTCACTTAAAATTTATGAAACGAAAATGCCTCACTTCTCTGTCCTTTTTATTTATTAAAAAAAAAATACTTAAAAATATTGTGCAAAATGTTTTCACCATTTTGATAAAAAAGCCAGACCGTGATATATGAAAGATAGCAAAGAGAACATGGAATAAGAGGTCAGGTTCAGCGCTAGCCAGTGTGGCTCAGTGGACAGAGCGTCGGCCCAAGGACTGAAGGGTCATGGGTTCAATTCCAGCACGAACCTTGGTGCAGGCTCAATTCCCGGGCCTGGTCCGGCCTGTGTGGGAGGAGATGTGTCTCTCTCTCATCCCTGCTTCTCCCTCCCTGTCCCTCCCCCTCCCTTCCACATTAAAATCCAATGGCAAAGTATCCTTGGGTGAAGATTAACAAAACAAAGAAGAGGTCAGGTTCAGGTCACAGCTCTGCGTCTACCTTCCCGTGTGACCCTGGGAAGGCATTCACTCCTGCAAGTTATGAAACTTTCTGGTCTGAGCTGGTTGAAAATTTCGGAAGATCAAAAAAAAAAAAAAAAAAGGCAACAAAAAACCCACCCTAATCCAAGTGTTCTATTTCCTATGATGCTCAGGGAACTTCCCAGCAGGACAGGAACCCACAGTGACTCCGTTCAAAGTCACTGACCCTCCTGTGCTCCGGTCAAGGCGCGCCCCGGGAGTCACACCCATCACGCTGGGATCACATCAACGCTGAGTGACAGCCGACGTCAGCCTGCTGCCCCCGGGTCCTTCCTCGGAGAGCCGAGCCAATTTCGCATCCAAGTTCAAATTATTAATATTTCATTAAATCCTGAAGAGGCCCAAAACGTTCAAGCGCAGACACTGGGCTTACGGTGTCTGGAATTTCCCCACGAGACTGGCATCCAGGCTCTGCCGTCGCCTCTGTCAGTGGCAGTGCCTCACGCCCATCGCAGGCTTCCCGGGAAGCGCAGGGAGCGAGAAGACCTAGTGCTGAGGGGTCCCGGCCCTCAGTGGCGTCTGAGCCATGAGAACTCCTGGTGACATGGACAGGAATAGGCCGGCAGCGCTGCCACCACACGGAGGGAGGCCTGGGAGGAGCGGCTGTCCTGCCTGGTGAGTGGGGCGGCTGAGTCAACGAGTGCCTGCTCCCATCGGCGACCCTTTGAACTGGTCTCTTCATTACTTTGGGGAAACTGAGGCAGCCCAGAAGATGTGTTATCTGCACTGCATTCCTGCGGGGTCAGACTTTTCCATTAAGAGCAATCCCATGCGATCCCCCTCACTTACACATTCAACAAGCACGCACGGGGCCAGGTGGGGTGAAGCACAGAAACAGCAAGGA
The DNA here is from genome assembly GCF_014108245.1 of Pipistrellus kuhlii. Lineage (NCBI taxonomy): Eukaryota > Metazoa > Chordata > Mammalia > Chiroptera > Vespertilionidae > Pipistrellus > Pipistrellus kuhlii. Next base: position 9,403,137 of record NW_023425438.1, read on the forward strand.
ATGCTGTGAAGAGAGGGGGGGGGGGGGGCAAGAAAGGCTCCCCAGTAAGTGACAGGGGAGCAGAGAATGGTTCCCTGAGGACACTGAGATGGAAGAAGGAGCAGGTGCTGATCAGAGGAGAGGAGAGTGTGCCCGGGGCACGGGGTGGGGGGAGAGAAAATGTGCCAGGAAGGAGCTGGCAGGGTCAACAGCTGCCTGCGTACGGGGACAGCCAGGGGAAAGGGAACACATGCGACCAGGCAGCCCGATCCCTGAGAGGGGCAAACAGGTCCTTATCCTCGGAGCACGGAGAAGTGGGGCAGGGCCACAGGAGACAGGTCTTTGGAAAAGATCCCTCTAGTCGTGGACACAGGTTTGGCCTTAATTCTCTCATCCTGCCTAATAAAAGAGAAACATGCAAATTGACCGCACTTTCGCTACGCCCACCAGCCAATCAGGGTGAGTATGCAAATTAACCCAACCGAGATGGCGGTTAATTTGCATATCCAGGCCAGAGCAAAGACTGAGGACAGCATAGAAAGAAGCCAAGCACTGCAGAAGGGAGCGAAGCTGCGGAGAGGGAGGCAAGCAAGAGGGGCAGGGGAGAAGGGAGGGAAGCAGGCGGGGCAGCGGACACCGCAGCAGGAAGTCCTATTGCAGGAATCTTCCTGCAGCAGGCCTCTAGTACTTTATAAAGCCCCAAGCGCTTAGGACAGAGGGGACAGTCAAAGCCTCCCCCCCGCACCCCCCACCTCAGAGGGGAGTCCACCTAACTCCAACGGGAATGGGAACATTGTCCAAGCCACTATTTCGTTCCCCCCCTCCCTGCCGGCCTTTCTGGTCCCTCCCACTCTCCCGCATGACCCTGAAAACCTCTCGTCTGAAAATAGCCGTCCTGGCTAACGGCAGGCGTTTTCTCCTGGATCAGCAAATCTCGGGGCTCTCTTTTCCAGGCGCATAAGTAGACATTCTTTCCACTTAGAAGCTCTTGCCTGCAGGACGGTGAGGCCAGCCATTCCTGCGGGGTCCCCGCTAACACATCGGGGGCGCAAACAGCGGTGGAAATAAACTGGCATCAAGAGCTTCGGGAAAAGCATGCCTCCTAAACATTGCTTTTTATTTCCTGCGTAGGTATGTTTTATGTAATCTGAGGTGTCCTCGTCCCCTCCCTCACACAGAACTCACATCTTATTGGCTCTTTATTCTGATCCCAAAGAGCTGCCATAAGAATGTGGTCTCACTCTGCTGGAACGAAAACAGGCGCCTCGGCCAAGGCAAACACGGAGAGAGGACGGAGGGCGACCCCAGGCGCAGCATCTCTGGAATGCCGAGCGGAGCCAGATGTGATTTTCACTGCAATCGGCAGGACACCCCAAGACCAGCTCTAAAAACCGTTCTTGCGTTTGACATCGGCCCTGGGGGCCTGGCCCGCAGCTCCCGGGTCAGCCAAACTGCGCTCTGTTCCAAAAGCTTCTGGGCGGATTCACCACCCGGTTCCACTGTCGGTTGCAGGCAGTCCTCTGACAACAAATGAACTCCATTTTCCCACACAGATCTATGACCACGTACAAGAATCATGCCACGGGAGTCACTTTATCAGGCCTGAGGGCCCTGGTGTCATGGTCGCAGAGAGGGACATTCCTAGTCCTCTGTCCTCTCCCACTCTGTCCACGTCTGCCCGGCCCTTCCCAACGCCTCCGTCGCAGGCCACTCTGTTAGTGGGTGGGGCTTCTTTCAAATGTTCAAATGTCCCGGCCTCAGCTACGAGTGCTACAACACGCTCGAACCTTCTCCCTACAGTTTTCACTGTGGGTGTCGTTTCACTGCTGGAGGGTTTTGGTTTTTGTTTTTTTATTTTGTAGGGCTATGAGAGAGTCCAAACAGAGGGAACAACTTTACATCTTGCTGTGGTTGTTGTTGGTAATTAGGAGAGAATACATCCAGGAACATTCCAGAAAGTCTCCCATCCTTGTCGGTGTCTCAGCACAGTTTTCGTTAAGACCGGACCACAGTGAGAGGAGGCCGAAAACTCCACGGCATAGACGTCGCCCAAGGCTGCCTCCGGTCCACTGAGAAGGTGGAACCCATCAACCCCACGTGGATTCTGAAGGACCTTCTCTGTATCACTTGATAAATGCTCGATGTGTTTGAATTACTTCTGTCTTATAAAAGGACGTTTTCTAATGTGCTGTTCTCCCCCCCCCCCCACATCCCTGGGAAGAAAATGTTGGGCAGAGGGACAGTCAATGGCATCGGATAAATGCAGTCCTCTCAGCTGGTTTGAGACAGGAAAAAGCTAATATTTCTGAGAAACGAGCCACCAGCCTCAGGAACATCGGGGTACCATCGACGGTGAAAACAGCCAGCCCCCGGCAAGAAAGAAGACTGGGCCCACGTGAGCTTTGTAGATAGAGGTGACACCATACCCTGAGTAAAACCAGGCTTCCTTTTCCAGCCGGAGAGAGGGGACGGGGACCTTGTCTCCTGCAAAGTGTTTCCTCCTGACCCAGCCCAGATAACAGCTCCCCGTCTGGCAGAGCCTGTGGGCGGTTTCACACCAGTCACACAGCTCCACGGAGCAGCAGGAGGGCCCGAAACAAATGTTTATGGGAATCCTCGACATATTCATGTGACTAAAGACCTTGGCCAGTGAGGAAGCAGCTCTGGAAAGCTAAAGGGTTTTGAATGCTGTTCCCTTGTAAGCCAGTCAATGAAAAAAAACCACCACATGACCTCACTCATTTGTGGATAATAAAGAACATTATAAACTGATGAACAAAAAGATAGATACAGAGACAGTAAAGCAACAAAAAGACTGTCAAATTACAGCGGGAAAGGTAGGGAGATCTGAGGGAGATAAGAGATCAACCGAAGGACTTGTATGCATGCATATGAGCATAACCAATGGACGCAAAACTCTGGGGAGGGAGGGCATGTGTGGGAGTGGGGAGAGGGGGGAATTGGTAAGATATGTATACACATAATACCTTAATAAAAAAAATTAAAATTAAAATTAAAAGAAAGAATTAACACCTTTTTAAACAGGTAACGCAAGGCAAGACCTATGACTGAACAGTGGCAATTCTCCAAACACACTGCTGATGCAATGGGGATAACATTCATGGGATGCAACTGTGAGAGGAGCCTGAGGGGTGAATAGGGACTTTCTGAAGAACCCAGTGTCACAGAGTGGGGTAGGTGCCCGTTCAGAACATCAGAAAAGGGGCTGCCAGTGGGTACGTGGCAACATGAAGTGTCATTTGTTCCTTGCATCAGCTCATGAAGTAACCATTACTTTTTTTTTTTCAATGTTGCTTCACTGTGTCCTTTTGGAATTGTTAGGTGGACATCTTAGTCTTTAAAGTGGTTTTCAAGCAATCTTTAGAACTTTTCTATGACCCCTCGTCTTCCTCTACATCAAGTTCCAATCCATTCATGTCCTCGATGTGGTCATGTTCAAATATGTCCACACATGCTTTGCTATTTCTCCCTTCAAGAAATGCAGCTAAGCCCTAACAATCGGTTTGGCTCGGTGACTACAGCGTCGGCCTGAGGACTGAAAGGTCCCAGGTTTGATTCCAGTCAAGGGCATGTACCTTGGTTGCGGGTACATCCCCAGTGGGGGGGGGGGGGGGGGGGTTGCAGGAGGCAGCTGATCAATATCTCTCTCTCATTGATGTTTCTAACTCTCTATCCCTCTCCCCTCCTCTCTGTAAAAAAGTCAATAAAATACATTTTAAAGAGAGAGAAAGAGAGAGAGAGAGAGAGAGAGAGAGAGAGAGAGAGAGAGAGAGAGGGAGGGAGGAAGGAAGGAAAGAAACTCAGCTAAATTCCTCTCCCTTGGAGGGTGGTCTGACTTGGCGACTCACTTCTGATGAGCAGAATGAGGAAGGGAGGATACACTGTTTCCAAGACTGAGGACTGAAGAGGCACCGTGGCCATGTCCCAGCTCTCTCCAGTGTGGGCTCACTCGCGCTGGGAGGCCAGCATCGTGTCATGAGGACACTCACGCACCTCAAAATAAGATAACCTGAGAACTGGTACAATTCTCAAATGCAGCAAGATGGTCCTATCATCCGTGCTGCCTTGGCAGTTTGAGTAAGTGTGAGTTCAGGTGGTCGTGTCATTCCCGAAATTCATCCGTGGGCCATCTGCCCCCTCCCTGTGCACCCCTCTCAGGTGGTAGCCAGTTATTTCAACATCTCCCTACGAGCAGGACTGGATCTCATACATCGTAATACCCGCTGCAGTCTCAGGGCAACCTCTGAAAGCTTTTGAAGAAATTACCAGGACTGGTTAGTCGCTCAGGCCATCTCTTCTCCTAACCCCTAGCGCCCAGTAGACACACAGTCTCTGAAGCACATTACCCAGAGGCATGCCGGGACATAGGCAGGCCTGGTTCCCCGAGCAGTGCCATGCAATGCCGTGGCTCACACACATGTGCTGGTCTCCTGGGGCATATAGACGTTAGGCTTGCCATAGACGGTAGCCTATTTAGTACGCAATAAATAGCACTGTGTCTCAAAAATGTACATGCCTTCCTTTAAAAATTCTTTACTGCTAAAAAATACTAACCACCACTCCACCACTGAGTCTGTTTGGGAAAATGGCACCAATAGACTCACTCAACACCAGGGCGCCACAAACTCTCAATCAGAAAAAAAAAAAAAGAAAGAAAAAAGAAAAAAGCACGCAATATCTGAGGGGCACAATAAGCCAAGGTGCAATAAGAGGGAGCGCAATCAAACAAGGTATGCCCACCATGTGAGAGCTGACACCTCAGCCTCCTCTTGGACTCACCACATTCTTGTCCAAATTATAGCACTTCTGAAGGGAGGGGAGGGGAGGGGAGGGGAGAAGAAAGTAAGTTTGCTCCTTTATTTGACATCTGACGTATGGTTCTCACCAACAACCCACACAGACACTTCACAGAGGGTCACCGCCTAGCAGGGGACGGTGCCATTCAAGATGAAGCATGTCGCTTGTAAATGACTTCCCAGTTTACGTAAGTAACGACGCTGGAGAAAGAATGACTGGCGCGCTCAGTAATCGGACTCCTGCGTGCCAAGGCGTAGCTCCACGCAGCCCTGCCTTTGAGATCCAGAACAATGCCGGGGAGAGCTGCCTCGGTGTGACACATCCCTTCAAGGACACGGTGACACGCATGTTCTGGCACCGGAAAGCACGACTCGCCGTCCTTCAGAGAAGGGGTCAGCACACCACAGCTCAGGGGCCGAAAAGCTGGCCCACGGCCTACAGTCTAAGAATGGTTTCTGCATTTTTAAAGGGCTGAGGGGGGGGGGGGAACAAAAAAAAAAAAAAGAATGATATTGGGTGACATGTGAAGTTTATATGACATTCAGCTTTCCATAGCCATCAATAAAGTTTTACTGGAGCGGTCACACATTCGTTTCGGCATCGTCTGTGGCTGATGTTGCGTTATGAGGACAGAACGGAGGAGCTGGGACAGAAACCCCGTGCCCCCCAGCACCGACAATATCAGAGCCCTCACAGGAAAAGCTCACTTCAGGGCATGGATGCCCGATCCCACTGCCTCCACTCACAGCCCTAGTCTGCCCGCATTTTAACCCAAACACTTATTATTATAAATTATTATTATTATTATTATATTATTATTATTATGGCCTTCAGCAAATGACTTCACCACACTGCACCTCATTGTCCTCACCTGTAAATGAAATTAATTAGTGATTACCACACAGGGTCATTGTGAGTGATACATTGATAATATATAATAATAATATATACAAAGCACCTGAAACAGTACCTGCTGGCTAATTGACTAAGTATTGGTTAGGAAACACTGCTGCTAAGGATGAGTTATCACCACGATTCCTTCTTGCTGGGAGTAGCGGGATGCAAATATCTTCCGAATAAAAGGCCAGCCACGTGGTTGGATTTCAAAACAGCCCCTCCCCCGATCCGCTTGTCACGGCAGAAGTGAAGTGCGAGACAATGAGGAATGAGAGAAAACTGAAGAAAAGCAGGAAGAAGAGGGCCGAGGAGGGAATGCAAGGAGAAAGAACGAGTCAGAAGGCCTGTTCAGACGGGATGTATAAATGAGGGACATTTCATCCACAGGAGCCTGAGGGCGGGCCGGGTCCTCACCACCACCTGGAGCCTGTTCCCGGCGGGGAGAACACACTGGGAATCCCAAGCTCACAAATGACTGCTGGGTCAGGCCCGCTCTTACGCTGAGGGCTTCCTGTAGTTTACATTCCCAGGCAAAGGGCAAGCGATCGTTGCGGTCAATTCTGCATCTTGTTACCCACGCGGAGCAGCTAATGACAAGGCACCATCAGCCCCGGGAGCCGCTCCACCGGGGCCCAGGCTGGATCCGGGCTCTCGTCTTGCTCGGAACAGCTCTCCCCGATGCGCAGAGCAGGCCCTGCGCCCAGAAATAGAACAGGAGCTCACTCCCCAAAGACGCCTGCGCCTGCGGGGCAGCTGGCTGGTGCCCTCCACCTGCTCCCGGCTGGGACCTCCTCTCCCCGAGGCCCCGCTCCGCTGGGAACGGATACCTTCTCTGTGCAAAGTGCAGTCCCTGCCTTCTCCGTGGAGCTTTACAGATCACACTGTGTGTGTCTCTTTGCAAATTATTATTTCCAAGCTCAAGAGCACTCTCCTCCCCCCCAAAAAAAGGGATTTTTAAACTCACAGTCCACCATAACCAAACAATTCTCTCTCCTATTCCCCTTCCACCCCCACTCCCTGTCATCTCCACGCCTGCTCTGGCCTGTGCTTAGAGCAGTGGTCAGCAAACGGCGGCTAGAGAGCCACAGGCAGCTCTTTGGCCCCTTGAGTTTTTAGCAAAGGCCAGCTTCGGGGTACCCTCATTAAGTTAATAACCATGTACCTACCTATATAGTTTAAGTTTTAAAAATTGTGGCTCTCCAAGGAAATGTCAATCGTTGTCCTGTTGATGTTTGGCTCTGTGGACTAATGAGTTTGCTGACCACTGGCTTAGAGTCGGGGCTCCCTGCAGAGGCTAAAGGCACACGCATCAAGTGTTTCTCAGAGACGCGGCGTGTGAGCCTAGCATGTGAAGCCTTAAGGAAGGCAGAGACAGACATGATAGTGCACGTGACTGCTGCCCACCGTGCAGGGAAAGGAGGGTGGTTGAAAGCGACTCCTCCACGAGAGTAACTGAGATGCCCCCGGGCCGGAGGCACGTTCAAAACACTCACTGAGAACGTCTCTGCTGGGAGAGTCCCACGGCCGGCTTGGGCTTGAGGGTCAAGGTCATCTGGGCCACGGGGCTGACCCTGGGGAGGGTGCCCGCCTTCTTCGAGGACACGCGCCTCGCCGCTGGCTCAGGGGGGACCCAGGAGGCCGAGGGCCCGGCACCCTGCCCCGCAAACCCCGGCGGCGAGGTGTCCTGGGCGGCGGTCATCTCGCAGGCTTTGCCCTTGGTCCCCGGTTTGCACACGCAGAGCTGAGGCCGGAGACACAGCCCTCCATTCTGGCACGGGGGCACGCAGCTGGCTGCAGAGAGAGAACAGGAGACAGCGCGTTGGAAGGAAAGCATCACGGACGTGGCTAATGCTTCCGAAGGGTCAACAGTCACCCATCCAGGGAAGCCCGACTTAAAGATGTCAGGATGACGATGACTGTAGTGATGGCAGCTCATATGTATTAACATCTTTCTACGTGTCGGGCACTGTTCTCCTGCATATCAACAAACCTGCCCAGCCAGCGTAGCTATGAACCCAGAGGTCAGGGTTCGATTCCCCATCAGGGCATTCGCCAGGGATTCGGGCTCCATCCCCAGTGTGGGGCATGCCGGAGGAGGCTGATCAGTGGTTCTCTCTCATCATCGATGTTTCTCTCTCTATCTCTCCCTATCCCTTCCTCTCTAAAATCAGCAAAAAGATGTTGTTGTTGTTTTTTATTTTAATCCCCCAGCAACCGTTTTAGTCGATATTTTATTCTGCCATTGTACTGATGAAGGGGTTGGACAGCTGTCAAAGGAAACACGATTATTAGTCTAGGGAGGAGCTGGGCTTTTTATCCAAGCGAACTAGCGGCCAAGCTGTCGTTCTCATCACTGCACTCTGACCGCCTCTCAGAAATGCATCAGAAACTCAGGGGAATAACTTAAGAAAACGCTCTGCCCTTCCCTGTCAGCGGTGCCCTGTGGCGTACGTTTAAGCTTTCGGCATCCAGGTCAGACTTGGCAAAGTAACCAAAGCCCACAGCCAACCACAGCCCCCTCAGAGCGAGCTCCAGACCTTACCCCGCATGAGCCACCAGCGCCCAGAGACAGTCTCTCAGACACGGGGCCCAGCCCACCGTTTTCTTCCACGAGAGAAATTCAAGATGTAAAAGGCGGAGAGTCGCCCGATAGACATGGTTATGCCTTTGCCAGGGCGCTGTACACCATCCCTGACTTTATAATGAAAGACAACCCAAAAGCAACAGCCCCCTCCCCTCCTGCGTGCCAGGATGCGTGTGCTCTGCGTCATCAGGCGCGGGGCCAAGCACAGTTTTAAAGTCAGGAGGGCTCTTGGTCTCGGGTAAGGTAAGTGGATTTTATCGGCCCCAGGGGCGTTCACACGTTACTGACATACGTTCCATGAGGTTCATGTCGTTGGCCTACAAACACGACTTCTCCAGTCCCTCCTGTATTTGTCCGAGGACAGGTATGCACGCCAAGCTTTCGCTGTCAGCGCACCGTGGACTCAAACTCTTGGTCCTGAGAGAGATGAGACTACATAACCCGTAACGTTCAATGCGAGGTTCAGTCCGCAGACAACTGTGAAGGAGGTGAGGGGTATGGACCAGGAGAGGCTCAGGACCGAAGATGAAAAAGGCCTGAGGCCCGCTGATTTTCTTTGGAAAACAGACGACACTCTTCCCACCGTCCTACAGTACGAGTCCTTTAGTTATAGTAAGTAAGAACAAGAAGTCAATGTCGAGTGTCAGAATACTGAGCTGACCAATTTTCCAAAAGCTGAGAAGGCTTCTTAAAAAAGAAAGAGAGGAAGAAAAAGAGGAGAGGGGAGAGCGAAAGGAGGGGGGGGGGGAGAGGTGAGGAGGGAGAGAGGTGAAGACAGACGCAGGCAGCTCCCTGGGTGACCTTGGGGCAAGTGACTTAACCTTGGCCTCTGCACCTGTGCATGTTCGGGGGCAGCGGGAGGGCAGTAGCCGCTTGTTCTGAAACGGTCCCCACGGGGCTTCCCCTACGGGGCTTCTAGAATTCCGTGTCCAACGCGGTGTCCTTCTGGAGCCCAGGATTCTAAGCGATCAGCGTTGTTTTCCTGGCGCATAACCGCCGGGTCCCTTCTGAGCCGGGGGCATTTACGGAACGTCCCTGAGCAGAAGCAGACTCCGCCATCCATCGGGGAACAGAGGGGCCGGGAGCGAGGACCGGGCACTTCCCTGTGCGCATTCTCCTCAGGCTTTCCATTGGAGCCTTGCTTCGGTGGAACATCTGAGAGCCATTTCCGCTTCTCCTCCCTCCCAAGGTGTCATCTACTGACCCCCAGGGAGGCGGCCCGGGCAGCAGAGCCTGCAGAAGCTGGTCCCTGACAGAGGCCCAGGCCTGGGGTTCCCTCCCTCCCCGCCAGTGCCACCGAGAAGGCACAGCAAGAACCGTCCTTAGGGGGGCATGGGGGAGGGTGATAAGGGTAAAAGGGCAGAGATTGCTTTTAACTCTTCAAGTATTGTATGTGGTAGGGGGGGGGAGGGGGCAGGAAAAGAATAATAAGAGAAAGAATTCAAACCACAAAAATGTCCGGCTGGAAGGGAAAGAACCAGGCATGTACCGGTGTGACTCTGTGCAAAGGCCTCCCCTGTGCGGTGAATGGTGAGCGGACAGCGAGGAGGAGAATTCGACCAGTCCCTCCTCCTCCCGCCCCCCGGGGTCCTGGCAGAAGCCCCTGGGAGCTTGCAGGCAGCAGGGGCTGGCTTGAACTGGGGGTGGGGGGAGGAGGTGGGGTGCAGATTCCCTAATAGCCAAGACAAGCCCTTCCACCTGACATGAGAAGCAAAACTCACGTCCTGCAAGCAGTGGTCCTCACACTAAGGTGATCAGACGTCCCGCTTTTGGCGGGACAGTCCCGATCTTTAACAAACTGTCCCGCCAAAAGCAGGAGGCCTCACACACTTCTCAGCGCTGGGGGGCCAGGGCCAGCAGCATCATCGCCTGCAAACGCTGCCGAAACGCGCGCTCTCGGCTGCTGCGTCCAGAACTGGAGCCCGCAGTCTGACCGCCTCCAGGTGGGCCCCACACTCATGCACGTTTGCAAACCACGGACAGACAGACAGCATTTGGAAATGCAGTCTTCCACCAGCCGATTTTTTTTTTTTAAGGATTTTTTTTTTAATATATTTTATTGATTTTTTACAGAGAGGAAAAGAGAGGGATAGTTAGAAACGTCGATGAGAGAGAATCCTCGATCAGCTGCCTCCTGCACACTTCCTACTGGGGATGTGCCTGCAACCAAGGTACATGCCCTTGACCGGAATCGAACCTAGGACCTTACAGTCCGCAGGCCGACGCTCTATCCACTGAGCCAAACCAGTTTCGGCGAGGATTTCTATTTTTATCATTGCGAGTTTCGTGTTTTCACACCACCCGTGCTTTCACCGCGCGGCATTCTTGCTGTGATCAACGTGTTTGTTTTTTGCGGCCCTTGTATGTTTCATGCATAAATAAAATAAAGAATATTCCCTGTGACCAAATTCTCAAGATAAATACGGGCCCCTTCCAAGAGTGTAGACATATGGTCGCCATCTACTTCCTGGCCGGCGCAAACGTGTGCAGGCATTCATGAGAAGGCTGTTATTCCGAGGTGTTGGACTCTGTGGAGTATGATACATGCATGTCATAGAAGTGATTTGAAAAGGTTGTTTCCACCATTGGATTCTGCGTTTTCCCTGCCAGCCGAGGGTCAGCACAGTGAGCCAACATTACGTGCAGGTCTTATCAGAGGCCTGGGAAGTGGTTCTCAGGCTTGGGCTGCACCGCAGAGTCAGTGGGGGAGCTGTGAAGCCTCTCAGAAACTCAGGCCTGAGACGGGAGAGGGGGGAGGAGAGGGAGGAGCCGGGGAAAGGGATGGAGATGTACAAATTGCCCGTTATGAAGAGTCCCAGGGGAATATTGTCAGTGATACTGTAATAACCACGTACGGTGTCAGATGGGCACAAGATTTATGGAGGTGATCACTTTGTAAACTATATCAATGTCTAATCGCCCCGTTGTACACCTGCAACTGATTATTACATGTCCACTGTCATTAAAAAACTTTTTACATTAAAAAAAAAAGCCCAGGCCTGATGCCAGCAAATGGGGGGATGGAGCTCAGGCACCAGTGTTTTTACTTGGTGTTACATCCCAAGGGACGGCACCGGGCAGCCAAGCCAGAGAACCACTGAGTCAGGGAACCGAACCCTCATCCACAAAATTCATGCAGGGATCGGGTTCCGAGGCCTGGTCCGTGATCCAGGCCAATCAGGGCCCTCCTTACCCCAGGTGCCAGCTGCTGGCTGCTGGCTGGGGCCTTCCTTCACTCTGCGCCGCCCCCTGGTGGTCAACACACATCATAATGAGCGGCCGAACTCCCAGTTGGTCGAAATCCCGAGGGGGCAACTTTCATATTAGCCTTTTATTATATAGGATAGGATACTGCAACTTATGTGATCACATTATAACTGTCTGTGTCAATAAATTACCTAAAACAATACTATTTGTTCGTGTGGGTACACGGGAAAACAGTAAAAGCATGAAATATGACTGGGTTCACACTAAGTTCGTGACAGCGACCACCTCAGGGAACGAAGCGAAACAACAGTGAAGGAGGATAGAGATCACTTCATGGGAATACTTTTTCTTAAAAAAAAAAAAGAGCTGAAACCGGTTTGGCTCAGTGGATAGAGCACCCCCCAGTAGAAGGTGTGCAAGAGGCAGCTGATCGATGTTTCCCTCTCATAGATGTTTCTAGCTTTCTATCCCTCTCTCTCTTCCTCTCTGTAAAAGATCAATAAAATATATATTTTTTTAAATAAAATAAATAAAAAAGAAAGATGGGTAGCAAATATGACAACAAGTAGACCTATATTAACTACGGGGAGCAGACACATAGGGGTTTACTGTTGTGTCCCTTGTATATTTCTGTATGTTTTTCCGTTTTTAAAAGCCAAAATAACTGAACATAAACTGTGCACCTATGGATGAGGACAATGGGGAGAGGGGAAAGGGCAGAGGGTGGGGTGGGAACCTGGTGGAGGAGAGCAATGGTGGGGGGGGGAAGGAACATTTGTAATAATATGAACAATAAAAACTTATTAAAAAAAATAAAATAAAATAAAAAAATTTTAAAAAGTAAATTAAAAAAAAGCCAAAATAATTTTTTTTTAATCCAGCAAAGACAGCTGAGACTTGTACCGTGTTTCCCCGAAAATAAGACATCCTCCGAAAATAAGACCTAGCGCAACTTTGGGAGAAAAAAAATAAAGACACTGTCTTACTTTCGGGGAAACAGGGTAGGTAGTTACACTTGTTCCTTAAGCACCGGGGGAGGGCGGGAAGATAAGGACGGGAGCCGTCGATGTGGCAGAAACTGCCACCACGACCACGATGAACTCCATCTGCAAACGCTGGGCTCCGAGCGAGCGGAGACCCCACCCCCGGACCTGGGCGAGAGGGACAGGCAGCGGCCTCGGAGCCCGTCCCGACGCCACACTGGGCTCCTGGAGTCACCCCGTCCCCGTCTGAAACGGCCAGATTCTCAGCGGTCGCCCCCACCGGCCGGATTTTTCCACATGTGAATCCCACTCCAGTTTGACAAGCTGTTCCTCGTGTTTTTCAAACGCTCGGGGGCTGTGTTTTTAGGAAGCAATCCATGCCCTGCAGCCCGGGCTCTGTTGCTTTTACTCCTAAAAAAGCAGCTCCTCGTTCTATTTAAAACCATCCCCCGCGCACACAGGGCTCTCAGTGTGACTCTGCCCCGGCCCCCGAGGCGTCGGCGTCCTTCCCGGGAGAGAGGAGCCGCCTGGGTCTCCTGTGCTCACGGGCGGCAGGTGAGACACGGCTTGGCTGAGAGTGTCTTCACAGCCATCCCAGCCGCCTCGGAGGCCGGGCAGTCACCCTCCGCGACGGCAGGTCCCCAGAAGCCCAGCGTGAGGTCACCCCGCTGGGTCTGCTCTGACTCCGTCTGCTCCGAGCACCAAACCCACATAAACAAACGCTGTGCTCTCCTCGTAAGAGTCTCTGCGTCCGCTTCCTCCAAAGACTCCAAAGAGTAAGGACTAGGAGCGTGACGTCCCCGGGCCTTTTCCCTCGGGCCTCGTGGGATAATGAAGAAGTCCACATCATGTCTTACCACCTCCCCTCAGACCTTACTCCGGCCCCCTCTGTCCCCCGGGGTCAGTCCATTCTCACCAGCAGCCAGCGGGGGGCCTTCAGAACCAGAGTCAGGTCACACCACTCCTCCACTCTAAGCCTAAAAGGTGCCCCTCTCGTTTCTTGGAATGCCAGGCCCTTTTTTCCACAGCCTGCAGGTCTCTGCCACCCCTCCCCTGTCACATCCCAGCCCCTCTCACACACCGTCCCCCTCACACTGCCTTCCTTGCTGGTCCCCGGGCACAGCACACCTGCCGGGCCCCGGCCTGGCTGTTTGCACCCCCCCCCCCCCCCGACCCATATCCCCAGGGGAACACTGCCTTCCACATCCCTCAGCCTCCCTCGAGACATTAGCTCCAGCAGTCTCTGAGCCTCGATGCCCTCACTCGACCTTCCTTTTCTTCAAAGCACTTATTCCTACCTAACATGATGTTACATATATTTATGTGTTCATTGTCTGTTTCCCCCACTAAGATAGCAGTTTCACAGGAGAGAGACGGTGTGGGCCACTGCTTTTTCCCTGGGGCCTAGCATAATGTCTCGCTCACAGGAGATAATCAGTAAATGAGTGAACACATGACTGAAAGCTAGAAGAAAAACACACTTACATGCTAAAGTGAGTGAGTGCCCTGTGCGTGGTGAAATTACACAAGTTATTCAGTTTTTTGCTTTAGGCCATATTATGCTTTCCTTGTTTTTCTAAAATGGCTTGTTTTACATTGACGGTATGGCAAAAATCAACACTTTTTAAAAAAAAAAAAAAAAAAAAAAAGGTTAAGTCACTTAAAGTCTAGTTTAAACCTACTTACATTTTTAAGGGCTGTAATTCCTACAATGTAAACAAAATGTGAGGCAGAGTACCAGGCACGAGATTTTATGATAATTGTACAATACGGGAACTTGCATGATCTTTAGTTTGAAACTTAACTCTTAACATACTGTGATTGGGTTAATGCGTCTAGCACTTTTATTAACACGTTCAGTGTGTTTGAAAAGTCAGCTTCTTTCATTTGCATCAACCAAAAACGTTAAACAAGAGAAGCTCTTGCAAAAATCACAGCCGTGAACATAAACTTGACAAGGCCAAAACAACTGCCAAACTGAGAGCCGAGTCTCTGAAACTTGGGTTACAACAAAGGGAGAGAGAAGACCACAGCTTTCATTCCGATCAGGGAGTGTCACCTAGTGGTACAGAGAGCACGTAAGCCACGCAGCCTGAACCAAGCCCGGCTCAGACGCTGACCAGCTGCTTGCCCTTGGATAGATTTCTATGACCTTTTTTTGCATCTCAGCTTTCCCATCTGTAAAATGGGACCCATTTAAACACACACACACACACACACACACACACACACAGAGGGCTTCTGTCTGGATGAAATGAATATATGCAAAGCACTTAGGACAGTGCCTGGTTCAGAATAGACCTCCACAGGTGTCAGCTATTATTATTACCCCATTCACCCCACACTCATCCCACACATGCCTTAAAGTGGCTTTTGAGAAGCAGGTCCCCACTATATCTGGGATAGAATTTTATTTCTGCTGTTGGAATTTCACATGTGCCCAAAACTGAACCAAACATCGTAAGCTGCCTTTTTTTCGTTCTTTCTTTCCCACACTCAGTCACCCCGAGGAAAGCCCGGGGAGGGTGGCAACCCAGGGGCAGGGAGCCACATGGAATTAAAACAAAATATCGTGTGAAACTGTTCTCACGCTCCAGACTCCCCTTCCCAAACTGGTTTTCTTCACCGGATGGAGAAGAACGGCCCCATGCGTGAGACAGGGCCTTTAAAAATTACCCCGGGGTTTGTGTTGACAGCATTCCTTGCGGTAAACTCAGAGCATTGTGTGGCCGGGGATGGGAATACCCTGGAAGACATGTGCTCGAGGCCGTGCCAAGCCCTTTCCTTGCAAAAATAAAAAAAAAAAACGTCCCCGAAGCCGAGCCTCCCTCGCAGAGGGGCGCACACCGCTGACTGGCTGTGGGCCTGGGCCCAGCTGCAGAGACCAGGATACGTGAGGCTTTCACCCCACAGGAGCCGCCATGGAAGCCTCCCCGTGACATGCGAGGTCACGCTTCTCCATGGAAGGAAGCCGCTGGGCAGGGGATGCCACGGGCACAGCATGAGCCCTCGGGCCAGCAGCTCTGACGGCGGCAGTGGGAGAGGGCCGCTTTCGGAACTGAAGCTGAAACGGATCCCTGGACGTCCAGGGCTCCTCAGAAAGCGCCGAAAGGAACAGAACAGGCAAAGCTCTGTTTTCAAAACACTGAGAGGTGAAATCAAAACCGGTGAAACGGCTTTTCTCATTTCCGACGGCCGTCTGAACGGAGAAATTGTTCCAGTGATATTGTGACTGTAGAAGTGCCTTCTGCCCCTTACGCTGGGCCGAGCGTCCCGTGTGCATTTAAATGTTTTCCTTCATTGATCCCCGAGAGCCCTTCCACAACGTCTGCTCATCTCAAAAGTAAAAACTGTATGCACAGCTGAAACCGGTTTGGCTCAGCGGACAGAGCGTCAGCCTGTGGACTGAAGGGTCCCGGGTTCGATTTCTGTCAAGGGCATGTACCTTGGTTGCGGGCACATCCCAGGTGCAAGAGGCAGCTGATCGATGTTTCTCATCGATGTTTCTAACTTTCTATCCCTTTCCCTTCCTGTCTGTAAAAAATCAATAAAATATATTTTTTTTTAAAAAAACAAACTCTATAGACAGTAAACAAAGGATGTTAAATAATTATCAAGATCAGAAATAAGAATTATTTTACTGCTAAAAAGTGTCGGCTTTAAAAATAAATTAACTATTTCTGTCTACAACACTATGCCGAACTTGTTAAATAAAGGATAGTGGTAACAGTGTTATTATTCCCAAATTCTTAATGTGTCTACGTTTTCCAAGAAAACAAATGGTTGTAAAAGTTTTTACAGATTTAATCCAAATAATTCTTTTTGTTGTTCAAAATATGCCATGAATAACTGACTTATTTTAATAGTAATTGTATTTCTCTCTGTTTTCTGACAAAGCAGACCTGCTAAATTTTCTGCTAATCAATTCTGGAAAAACATTAATTAAGAGAAATAAGCCATAATAAAATCTTACACAATGATTCTGAAAGCAGATTATTTTAATAAAGCCGTGAAAAAACAAAAACACCATAATCACGAATCTCTCCTAGCTGCCTGTTTAACAGATAGTGCAGTCATTTACTCTCAAGCCACAGCCCCTGAAGGCCATATATTCCTGGTACCCATTTTTGTATTTTTCTTAAGATTTCTCCCCATCATTTGTCATCATCAGCTCATACCATGATTCAGGGCAGGCTTCTGTGGATTGCGAATGAGGAACAAAAAAAAAAAGAAAAAAAAATTACTATTGTGGTTCTTAGTATGTCTAAAGGTGTCCTCCAGCAATCCCTTCCCCCCATCAGGAAACGCTCTCCTGCCATCAGAAGGTGGAGCACATGGTCCGTTCCCGCCACCCTCAATCTAAGCCGGCTTAGGAAGGTTCTCCTGGGGCGTGGACATCTGCCTTAGCTTCCGTTCACTGACTCCCCTTTCCACCGTTTCTGAGGAAAGTTCCTCACCACCGGCTGGCCCAGCCCTGAGTATATTCCAGTTTGTCCCAGTACGAGTGTGGGGGTGAGAATGCTCAGGACTAAATCCGAGTTCCGCCGCTTGCCCGCTGAGTGAGCTTTGCCTAGTCATTTAGCCCTTTTGTGAGCTTCAACTGTAACATCTGCACAACGGGGGTGGTGGAAAGTCCTCTCATCTTTTGGGGAGGGAGGGAGTTAAATTAAATTAGTACCTAAGATGAAAGTCACCTACAGTCGAAATTACTCTGACAAAACCCACCAACGATGGCCAACGAAACGATGTCTGTCCAAATGGCTTTCTGCATAGGCTCAGGCCGCCCATCCTCAGTGTGAGCACATCTCCCTCCCTCCCCCCGCCGATCACTCGGAGTCCTAACCCACTCCACTCCACTCCCACACAACCCACCTCGAGGGGAAGCAACAAGCAGGGGGCCTGGAGCAGGAGAAACCCGCCTGGGCGATTTTTTGTTTTAATGCACATGTGTCAAACACAAGGCCCGCGGGCCAAATCCATCCCGCCAGGCCTTGCAATGTGGCCCGCACCTCGCTGTCATCACTGCACTCCACTGCGTTTCCATCACAATGACAGTTTATGACTGTTCCGTAAACCATTCGGCCCGCGATTTAGGCTGGATTTTAGATTTTGGCCCCTTCTCTGATTGAGTTCGACACCCCTATTAATGGAACAATCATTATTCGACTTTATTACTCCACCCACTGGGATCCTGGGAGGGAAGCACAAGATCCGAGCTGAAGCTTCAAAGCTGTCAGCCCAGTGTGGAATGGGGCGGACCTCCGAGTGGGACAGAACTCCGAGTGGGAAGGTCTTTTTATCTCCTGTTGTCTTCTACCCCCTTCGGGCAGGATAACGAGGCTAGAAAATCCACCGAGGAGCAGAGACCCTGGCCCTCCCCTGCAGGGCGCTCACTCCCTAACCCTGCCTGTCAGCAGGAGCCCAGCTCACCTGGAAGCACTCTCCCACCTCCCAGACGGCTCCGCTCCGGGCCCCCCCTCCTTGGCCTCAGCCTCGGGGAAGGGGAAATGGTTTTGCCTGAGACCCCCCCCCCCCCCACTGAACATTAAACACACCATTTTCTTTGCAGCAGCCCCCAGACCCGGCCCCACCACCTGTGCCATGTAATCACCGTATTAGCTGACTGACCGTCTGCACTTGTTCCAGAGCAGTGAGTGGTGTCACCCGGGTGTGCTGTCCAAAACTGACCCTGAGTATTTCCCATCGCGATGAGCCCCTTCAAGAAGCAGCTCAGGGGCTATTGGTTTTAATGGCACGAGCATCCTAGTCACCGGCCCGGTCCAGCCGCTCCGCACCTGAGGGGGGTACCCTCCAGTGCCCGGCGATACCTCCGACCCGGACGGCAGGGACCTCGAGCCTGTCTGGTCCACCTTGCCAGAGAACACGTCTCATGCCCAGCTCCTGGCAACACCAGGGGACTCTGAGGAGAGCAGACCTTCAAAAGATGACTTAATACACGGCACTTCCGTTCTTTTATCACTTGTGGCAGGGGAGAGAAAATATTTATCTTTCTGAATACCAGTGCTCCTCAACGGTTGGCCATGCCACGCCTGGCCCAGCCCTGGGCAATGCCAAGCTCTTGCCAACCCTTGCCACTGCCGCACCCTGTGGGGCAAAGGGAACCCTGGGCAGGCATTTCCCTGCAGAAACCTCCTTGCTGTCAATGGTGAGCTGAGCTTGGTGGTGAGTCCAGCAAAACCTAATGAGTGTCACCCTGGCTGGTTTGCCTCAGTGGATAGAGTGTCAGCATACGGATTCACTGGTCCCAGGTTGGATTCCAGTCAAGGGCATGTACCTTGGTTGCAGGCACATCCCCAGTAGGGGGTGTGCAGGGGGCAGCTGGTTGATGTTTCTGACTCTCTCCCTCTCCCTTCCTCTCTGAAAAAAAAAAAATCAATAAAAGATATAATATATATATATATATATATATATATATATATATATATATATATCACACACACACACACACACACACACACACACTAATGAGTGTCAATGGAACTGCACCATAACCCACATTCACACCGAGTTCTTCGTGCCACTCACTGTTGCCTGTTTAAGGACCTTTCCTCTCCTTGTGTGCCTTTACCAGCCAAGGGAAAGCTGGCCAACGGGAAAACTCACCCGGCAGGAGTGCCGAGCCCCAGGTGCCTCCACGTCCGTGAATCATGCGGCAGCGTGGGGGAGGGGGGGCAGCAGCAGCGGGGGTCTCCCTAGAAATCCACGTTCTCATGCCCCAGCTCAGACACGAGCGCCCAGCAGCCCGTGCTCTAACAAGCACGAAACACTGTGGGAGCCACCGCCACGTTCTAGAGTCACTAGGATCTGTGCCCAGGGCCCTTCCGGGGTGACAGGCCTTCCATTCGCTGCACAGCAGTTTGGCGCCTGGGGGAAAGGCAGAGTCAGGCCATCTGGTACTATGCGGTCGTCAGGGCCGCTCAGGGTGGTAAGCATCAGGGGCCAGGCAGGGAGGCGGCTCGGGGTTTGGAGGTCAGAGCGACAGGAAGGACGGGTGGTCCTGAGACAGACAAGCGGACCTGAGCCGTGGCTTGGGAGGTGAGCACAGTGCCACCTTCCAAGAGGCTGTGCATGGAGGGGCAGCCGGAACTCATGTTCACAGTGTGGCAGTGAGGTCCTCTCTTCACGTGCAGTTTTACCGAGAAAGCGGACTCACTATAGGGAACAGGTAGAGCAGGGGGTGTCTGACCCCGCCCCGCCCCGCCCCACACATACCTTGCTGCTTCTCTTACCGCTCCCCCTTGAAGGCCCCTGATGGACGTGGGTTGTGTCCTGAGGATGTCTGAGAGCACAATGGGAAACGCACAGATCTGAGCGGGCGGACATTTAGCATCCACTTCACGACTCCAGGGACAAGCTCGCGCCTCCTGTTCTAGCATGCTCCTCTGGGGGGACACGCGGTAGAAAGTTCTAACAATTATGAGGGTTGCCTGGCCAGTGTGGCTCAGTGGTTGTACGTCGACTATGAACCAGAAGGTCACGGTTCAATTCCCAATCAGGGCACATGCCTGGGTTGTGGGCTCAATCTCCAATGCAAGGCATGCAGAAGGCAGCCGATCGATGATTATCTCTCATCATTGATGTTTCTCTCTCTCTCTCTCCCTCTCCCTTCCTCTCTGAAATCAATTATATATAGAGACAGAGATAGAGATATATAGATATAGGTACAGGTATAGATATAGATATATAGATATACAGATATAGATATATAGATATATAGATATGTATAGATTAAAGTGGGGTTGGTCCACAGCTCTTTCTCACAGTCCAGCCCTCAAACACTGTAGCTGAATGGTCCCTGAATAACCCCTTACACACACACACACACACACACTCTTAGCTGCTGACCCCGTTCTTCTGGGCCATCCCCGGAGGAAGTAGCCCAGAGGGCCTGGCCGGGGATGAGCAGCAGAAGCACCTGCCATCCCGCTGGCAGGCTCTGCCCCCGGTGAGCTGTGAGGCCCTAGACCAGTCACAGCGCTCTGGGCCTCCATGTCCTCATCCATCACACGGGAGTCAGTCCGTGGTCCTGGTGGTCCTTCCCAGCCCCGCCCCCCTGGATCCTCCGGGGTCACAAAGGACTGAGTCGTGTTTACATCACAGGGTCTTCAATAGAACAAAGCAGGCGCCATCCTCCCTGCCTCCTGCCCAGGACGGGGACTGGTGATTTACATCTCTATGGTCTCCCGGTGACCAGCCAGCAAGCTAAGCCTTAACAATAGGCTTTCTCTAAACGTCTTCTAAATATAGACACGTTCTCTGGGAGCCAGAGGATTTCCTGAAGGGTTTTTCTGAAGAAACGAACAGGCCTAAATAATGGTACACGTGAATGCCAATGTGTGTGTGTGTGTGTGTGTGTACAAACAATGTAATGATTGTGTTGCCCCCTTCCCCCCAGAACACTAAGACACTGGGCACCATTTGTCAGGCTGTCTCCGCCAATTTTCCTTTCGCTGTCTCTTGAATTCATTCCTTTCTTTGCTTTTAAATGAGCGCCCCCCCCCCTTAGGTTCTGGCTCCTCTTGCCCACCTCCAAAGGCTGGGTGGCAGGCTCCCTGCTCTGGGGCTCCCGTGCCTGCTCCCTCCTGCATCCCCAGCACACTCCCCTGGAGCCCCGACCTTCCCCGGGCCCAGTGCCCACCTCCCCACCCGCCCCCAAGCCCAGCCTCTCTCCCTACCTGAAGGGCCTCCGCCTCAAGGTGCCCCTCTCCACACTCTCCCCTCCTGCCTTCCTCCACAGAAGCCTGAGGGTCATCTCTCTTCCTTCCGCTCAAAACATCAGACCTGATCCTACGTCCCAGATCAACGTCCCTGTGCCCTTCCCCACCCCCACTGCCACCCCTGGCAGGCTCCCTGCTCCCCTCAGCCTGGCCAGCGCAGGGTCCTGCCATCCCCAGGCCTCTGCTGGGCTCACACGCTGTCCTGCAATCCTTACAAGGCGCCCGGATCATTTCTGGGCTGAGATGCGGAGGCCCAGTGACAATACCTGGATTCCCATCCAGGTCTCAGCTCTTGCGGTGACAGTGCTGGACACACAACGGAGGCAGGGAACCAGGCCTCTCCCAGCTCTTGGCTCCGCCTGCCTCCGTCCCCTCCTTTACAAGCCTCCTGGAGGCTGAGCAAATCAGACCCCAGCCTCGTTGATACAACTCATGCCTCCTGCCCTGAGGCTTTTGTCCATCCGTCTGTCTGCCCCAAAGGCCCTTCTCCCAGACTCTCCCCGAAAAACACTCCGCCTGCCTCAGCTCCCTGGGGCAGGCACTCAGCTGGCCTAACGCAGCTGAGTTTGGTGCCAAGGTCTCTCTTTGGAGCCCCAGCTGCACTCGATTTCCCTCTCGGATCCATCTGTGTGCTTTTCCGATCCGTTTCCCACCGCAGCACAGGCCTGCGTGGCAGGAGCCCACAGATCTTGGTGTCCCCACGCCTTCCGCCCAGCACTGAGGAGAGCGCCTTGCACAAGCCTGAGAGGAAAAAATACATGCCGAACTGGGCGAAGTTGTAATAGGCCATCGAGGAGGAGCTCGCCGAGTCATGAAATTGTAAGTCATTATCCCACCTCTGCCCATGTTCTAAGAAATGTCCTGTGTGCACAGGGGCCCTCTGTGTCATCTTCAAGTAGAAACTAACAACTCTAGCAGATGAATGACCACATTTTCACTCAACGACGACTTCATTTTTCACAATTACAGTCATTTATGGAAGAACGGGGCTGGTCATTAAGGTGTGAGCTCCCTGTCTCTACAAGGATTCAAGTTCAGTCCAAGCGGCCAGCGGCAGAGGTGCCGGGAGGACTCCTGGGCTGGAATGAGGGCGGGGTGGCTAGATTAAATGACTGGCTTCAGGATACTTTGCAATTAGGGTTCTAAGGCGTCAGCTTCCCGCTGTCAGGACACCCACTGAGGAGGACAGGCATGTTCTGTCATGTTACAACGCCTGCAATCAGTTCCCTGAAACCTTACCCCATGTCACTCAGACAGACATTAACGTATCATGTAACCCTGAACTTGGGCAACAATAAAAAGCCAAAGAAGCTGCCTGGTTGAGCACTGACTTAGGAACCAGGAGGTCAGGGTTCCATTCCCAGTTAGGGCACCTGATCCCCAGTAGGGGGCGTGCAAGAGGCAGCCTATCAACGATGCCCTCTCATCTCTCTTTCTCTCTCTCTTCGTCTCTCTGAAGTAAAAAAAAAAAAATGTATTTTTTTAAAGTATTGATATGCTGGTGTACATCCTCTGTAGTTACAGGTATTTATGTGGGAAAATACTAAAAAAAGAAAAGATAAGCTAAGCTGAGATCATATTTTGTTTGGTAACTTTTAGCAAGCAGTTCTGTGATACGAGATAAAAAGCAAAATGAGTTACATTCAAGCAAAAGAAAGTCGGCACTGTCTTCTTTCCAAGCCACAACTTTGTCATCACGCTTTCCAAAACCGGCTCCTCCTCTGAGACGGAGGTGGTCGCCGTGAGGATCTGAGAGAGCACGCCGCTGTGTCTGAGAGACGGGCAGACGCCAGCCTTCTCCGAGAGGGAGGGGGCATTCCAGAGCCTCCATGCAGTTCACGTGACAAATGCTTCACGGGAAACTCTCCGGTGCACCTTTTCGTACGTGTCACCCAAAAGCTTATCAGTCTGCCTCCCACCCATTTGGAAAGGCTGCACAGACAGGTAGAATCATGATACCACACTGAGTCATCATAATTACTAACGAGACCTAGAACTTTCTCCACTCGCAGCTCTGCCTGGCGGTGCTCTGAATCAGTCAAGGTCCCCTCCAGATCGCTCCCTGACATGTACTCCTTCCGCACCCCAATTCGTGAAAATGTGGCCGATGGCCCAGATCAGTCTTCACGTAAACAATATAAGCAAACAGTAAAGAATAACAGGGCTCCAACCCAATGGGGTTAAGCTTTGGGAAACTCACTCCGTGTGTTACTAAGTGAATTTTTTTTTAAGTGGAACTTCATGAGAACTTTATAGAAAAGTTACTGAAACTGAAATCACACTAAAAAGTAACCCTATACTTTGTCTCCATATAAATACTCATCACTGGGTTGAAACCTGAGCATGAATTTTGAGTTCTAGAAGAGCTCAGTCTCAAAGAATGCCCAGCCCTTAGGACAGTACGCAGAGGACAAGAGAGACCAAGAGCTCATTGGCTGGAGACCTGTCAGCTGCAGGTGCACGGACCATTGGTGGGTGCAGTGAGCATCGGGGTCAATAAAGCAGCCCCCGAATGGTAAGACACAGGACGTATGCTTGGTGGTCATTATCCATCCTTGGAAATTCACAGCAGCCCTTAACCCACGGCTAGATTAACGTTTCTTAACAAAGACTCCCCCCGTTTCCTTTTGCACTGAGCCCTGCCGATGATGCAGCCCATGTGGGGCTGATAAGACCATTTGACTCCCTAGGTCCAGCGAGGCCTGAAGCCAGCGTAAACCTGAGGCCTCCCAGATGTCTGGTGATAAACAGCCTCTTTTCCTTAGCCAGTCTGTGTCTCCTTCACTTGCCACCAAAGCATCCTGCCTCATACAGACTCGGGGTCCACCCCTCTCCCACCACACCGCCCCGACACCCATTCCACCCGGCCCTGGTTGCGTCTGTGTTATCCTCAGTCAATCCATCTCCCCTCCAACATCATCTTAAGAGCCGCAGCTGATCCTCTGCCACCTGCTGAGTCTGAATTTCCCTCATAAATATACTAGCAGACGGTTCAACGTCCATCTTCTGTTTCCAAGACTCAACTGACTGACCCAACAAGGTCAGAAAGGAAGATTCATTCATTCGCTGATTCAAAAAATATGTATTGAGAGTTCGTACCATGCAGTAGGCACAGGAGAAATACAAGTAACCTCTTTGCACCTGACCGGCGTGGCTCAGTGGTTGAGCGTTGACCTATGAACCAGGAGGTCACAGTTTGATTCCTAGTCAGGACACATACCAGGGTTGTGGGCTCGATCCACAGTGTGGGGCATGCAGGAGACAGAGGGTCAATGATTCTCTCTCGTCATTGATGTTTCTCTCTCTCTCTCTCTCTCTCTCCCTCTCCCTCTCCCTCTCCTTCCTCTCTGAAATCAATGAATTTTCTTAAAGAACCTTTTACACCTGCAGTTGATAGCAGAAACCACCTCAGAAAGGCTCCGATGAGCTACGTCCTTCCTTCAGAAACAGGAGGGCTGTCAGCTCCACGGAACAGCGTCTTAAGCATCTTCTTGGCCCACAGCAAGGTGCCTTCTACAGAGCGGGCACCTCGTCAGAAGTTAGGGAAGTGAAATGACATACACATAGGTAACTCAGCATAAAAACAGTAGCATTTTTCTAGGTGCTTGCCCACACTGAGTGAGAACTAAAGCTTTGTAAAACATTTTCTCACACTGGAGCACCACTGTCTGACTGGAGCCTTGTCTGCGTGGTATTCAAACATCTGGAGGCCTCCTCAAAGCGAAATGCAGCCCTGGCTGGGTGGCTCCGTTTGTTAAAGTGCTGTCTCATGCCCCAAAAGGCTGTGGGTTCAATTCCAGGTCAGGGCACATACCTAGGTTGCGGGTTCAGTTCTCAGTTGGGGAGTATACAGGAGGCAACCAATCAATGTCTCTCTCTCTCTCTCCCTTCCTCTCCTTAAAACTCAATAAAAACATTGCTTCGGGTGAGGATTTAAAAAATTACAACATGCAGCCATTTGGAAATTGCTATTTACTTACATTGGGGGGAAAAGCACAATATTTACTTTTACCAAGGTGGACGTAGTAACACAATAGCTGGTTATTTAAATAAGCTCCCCCACCAAAATAAATAAATAAATAAATAAAAATTATTTCTATTTGGAGAGGAATAGACATTTTTAAAAAGACCTGATATTTCTTCAGTACTCCGGTAAAAATAGGTACATGATGGTTGCAGGAGGTGTGAGCGCCACACCTTGCCACCTACAGCTTGCATGAATCTGAAGGAGTGCGATCTGAGCATCTTCCCTGTGAGAGAACAGGAGAGGACCAGGAAGGCCCAAAGGTACCAGACTCACATTCCCTGGGTGGCAGGATCGCTCCCCTTGTCCCCTCGGTGAGCCTGCCACAGGGAACATGCGGGAACAGGCACGCTGCACCTGCTCAGAATGCGGGCTTCCCATCGGGGACTGCAGAGCCACCCCGTCCCATCGGCAAGGGGAGAAAGCTCAGCTCCTAGCCCCCAAGCTCGGAGCCCCAAGAGCTCATTCCCCTGCACGCTGCTTCCCTCTACACATGAACAGGGGGGAGGGAGGGGGCGTGAAAAGAGAGGAGACGGATTGGGCCCGAGCAGCACTTCTCACTCTAGCTGCCAGAGGGCTGTGACCACAGAGTGCTGAGTCCGGGCCCA
This sequence comes from Pipistrellus kuhlii, assembly GCF_014108245.1. Taxonomy (NCBI): domain Eukaryota; kingdom Metazoa; phylum Chordata; class Mammalia; order Chiroptera; family Vespertilionidae; genus Pipistrellus; species Pipistrellus kuhlii. The sequence continues at coordinate 9,428,975 of NW_023425438.1, forward strand.
GTGTCTGACTCGGGAGGTCTAAGGTCAGGCCCAGGAATGTGCATTCCGAACGAACCCCTGGCCCCAGGACCACACCTGGAGAACCACGGGGCCTGGGACATGCTGCTCAGGCAGGCTGCATTACAGGGCCAAACAGGCCTCTTCAACAGTCAAAATGGAGCGTGAAAAGCCGCTGCCTGGGAAGGTTTGCGAATATTCGTTCTCTCCTGACCAAGGGAGCTGCTTAACCACGTTATCTCGGTCGGCCCGCCGAGTCAAATGAACTTCAGCTGGCCTCTCCCTCGGAAACAACAGCGGCTTGTAATGCGTAGGAACCAAGCAACCCCACTGAGGGTCCATTGTGTGCCCAGACGTGCTGTGCAGGCCAGCTCTCTGGTGGGTAAACTGGAAAACAAAAGCGGGGTCCCTGCCTCTCATTTACTAATAATCTGTATTATTTCACCACTGGCCGCTCAAATACTCTGGTCTCGCTTAACCGTTTCACATCCTCTGTAAGAAACGGATCTCTCCTGCCGAAACCGGTTTAGCTCAGTGGCTAGAGCGTCGGCCTGCGGACTGAAGGATCCCGGGTTCGATTCCGGACAGGGGCATGTACCTTGGTTGTGGGCACATCCCCAGTAGGGGATGTGCAAGAGGCAGCTGATCGATGACTCTCTCATCGATGTTTCTAACTCTCCCTTCCTCTCTGTAAAAAATCAATAAAATATATATTTTTTTAAAAGAAACAGATCTCTCCAGAAAAAGAGGTTTCTCGTCTTTGCCTGCACTCTGCTTTTAGGAGAATGATACACATCGCAGGGGAGGTTAAAGGGAGATTTAGGTGGTTTTGCTTATTTTCAAATCCGCTTCCAGAAGGTGCCCCCAAGAAACCATGTCCTATCGGTGAACAGGACAATCAGTAAAGGCCTGAGACACGAGATCTGTAATCCTCTCCATCCCACGGACACACACGAAGGGGTCTACGGTTCCAGACCAGACATGTAGCCAGCACGTTTCAGAGAAAATTTTCACCCACTGAAAAACTGCTCAGGAAACAGCCAGAAAAACTTCGCCGGTCACATCACCCCCATGCTTAGATGGCACTTTGGGGGAAGCTTTCTCGTGAACCACATTTTATTTAATATTTACTACAACGTGGGAGGCTAACCAGCGGGTACCCCGTTACACACACACACGGGAACAGAATCGCCCGGAGATGGTGAGTGGCTGCCAAGGCGGCCAGCAGGTGGCCAGACTATGACAATAATTTGTTGTAGTCCTGAGCCCTTCACTGTTTTATATGGAGTTTTTCTCATCCATAAAAAAAATAGCAATAAAAGTGATTGAATGGATTTTCTATTTAAGACATTCTTTTTTCTAGGCCTCCAAAGAAGTGCTGAAAAATACCAATTCCTTCATCATAAATCCACTTGCATTTCCAAGCCCCCTTTATTGTCCTATTTATGGCCTTATATCACCTACAAGACTGACCAGGGGCCCTGCTCTCTCTCCCTCCTCACTCCAGTCCTACCTGCAAACCAGTAACGCTCACTCCTGGCCCCTGCACGGGACCCGTTCCCAGCCGGGGCCTCTGTGCCAGCTTTCCTCCTGGCCTAAAAGACTCTTCCTCCAGAGCCCGTGTCACACAGGCCTCATGTCCCATCCCTACAGACACCGTCCCTGACCATGCTCCCTTCCCCGGCCCCATCCCTCCCTAACCTGTCAGCTGCTTCATTTTCTTCAACGCCTAACACTCCATGTGCCCGAACCTGGTACACAGGGGCTCGGTGAAAATGCAACAAATAATCCCATCCATCTATCCATTCATCCCACCAAGTCTATGTGCACTTGCCAGACACTGAGGGTAAAAGATGGTTGAGTGTACACCCCACTCACACAGAGCTCACATGCAAGCTGGGACGCCAAACACACACACACACACCGTGACACATGTGAACAGTGTTAGGAGGGAAGAGGAGCCACAAGGATGACTTGAATGAGGCTGAGTAATGAATGGTGCTGGCCGGTCCATCTTATTTAGGTTCTGAAATGCCTCAGACGAATTCATTAGTTGAGCTGCTTGAAACATCCCGGTTAATGGCAAAGGCAGAAAAGTGCCCCACTCTTGAATCAATGTAGCCAATAATTCGTTAAGGCGAGGTGGTATGTCTTAGCTGGTTTAAATAGCTTTTACCGTGAAACTTACTTTGAAGGTTTTCATTATTAACTAGCCACTTGATGTGGTGTTAAAATACTTATGGGTGAAAGGCTGGAGACTCTACTTTTTAAAATATATTTTATTGATTTTTTTTTTTTTTTTTTTTTTTTACCGAGAGGAGGGGTGAGGGAGAGTTAAAAACATCGATGAGAGAGAAACATCGATCAGCTGCCTCCTGCACACTCCCCACTGGGGATGTGCCCACAACCAAGGTACATGCCCTTGACTGGAATTGAACCTGGGACCCTTAAGTCCGCAGGCCGACGCTCTATCCACTGAGCCAAACTGGTTAGGGCTACTTTTAATTTATCGTAACGATGATAAAATTAAGCTCCTGCAAGATTGCAAGTGAGATTGGAATTGTTTGGCAAACCTACAAGAAATATAGACGTTTTTAAGTATACAAAGTCAAAAGAGCCTTATTATTGTATTTTCCTTACTTTTGTTTCCTTATTTCCCTCCAGTGCCTTTTTACTAGTTACAGTCTCTCTCCTCCCTCCCTTAATTTATTACCAAAATACCTCTGATGGTGCCACTGTGTCCTCACTTCTGAATAACTGGTTTCACCCGGTCAGAAAGGTTGACCACATCAACTAGCGACACCCCCCTTCAACTGGTCTTCCCATCGGTCCACCAAATCCATCTTGCCTCAGGCCCAGCAGAGCCGAAGGAAGGCACGTAGTCAAAAACCAGCCCCTCCATCTCCTAATTTACAAAACACAACATTTCGCAAACTGTTTACTTACATCCCTGCCAACAATATTACTCAAATGCGGTGGAGTGGAAAAGCCACAGGGAATGGTGTAGCTGGCCAAGAGCAGTATTTGGGGATCTGAAATTACAGGGGTTGGGTGGGAGGGGGGGTGGAAATCATACCACATTCATTTCACTCCGTCCCAAATCTCTATCAGATGATGGTGAGCGGAGAGAGTCTAAAATTGGCAGGAAGAAAGGGAAAGCTGTCTGACAGCGAGGGCCGTGCCAGGGAAAGAGCAGGAGGAAGGTGCTGTGCCCCTGAGAAGCTGTCAGAACCGCACAGTCTGCTGGGCAGGGAGAGCCGCCCGGAGAAAAGAGGGGGAAGAAAAACCACGTGGAAGTGACCGCCAAAAGGTGAGGCCAACGAAGGAAGCAGAATTCTTCACGTAGGACTTAGGGGACGGTGTTTACCACACAACAGAATCGGGCGTGCTCGTTCAGTTCGACTTTAGTCCATTCAGGTCCCCGCTGGACCATGGCAGGGAGCCTGATACTTAAAATGACACGAAGAAAATGCTGCTCCCCAGGAGGCCCCCACTGATGGGAGGCAGGTGCCTCTCCCACCTGGTCCTACTCGGGGCCAAATCAGAGTGAAATCAGGGAGGGCTGGGGGGAGACCTGGAGGAGAGGGCACCATGACTTTCCTCCAGGGGATCCAAGAACCTCAAAGTGGGGTGTGTAGAAGGCTGGGGCACCCAGGAGGGGGCGGGCCTGAGCAGAATGGGAGCCCCTGAGAGTTCAAATATCACTGGGTACCTCCCCTATATTACTTCATGGGGGACCCCAACAAGCCTCTGAATCACAGGGCAGGCCAAGCTGTTCCCGTGCTGTGAGTGGGGTCACCTGGCCTGGCCCCCTCGCAGCCCAGTGGGCCGTGCCTCCCAGAAATGCCCGATCCCACATACTAAGGCAGGCAAATGACTAGGTGCGCGTGGGCATAAACAGATAAACACAGCCGTGATGTCTTTTTCCGTAAGTACCAAAGCAACCAATTTGTGCCACACCAACCAATTATGGGCTATTTTCTCTCCACCGACAAGACAGGAAGCGTCATTAGTGAAGCACGCATTTAGAGCGAGATAAGACCCTGGTCTCCCCTTTATCTATAAATCACGGTGCTTAATTACCACCTCCGGGAGCTTTTAAAAACACGGCCCTGTTGGACCTATTATTTTCTGTTTTTTTGTGGACTTAAAATATCTCATAATTAAAAATAGAATGTTCGGTGGGAAAAAACCACTCTGTGTGTTCCAAAGCCTTCCAACCTTTGTAAAAGCCATTTATTTAAGCTCATACCTATCGCTGACCATTCTGAAATTTTCCAGCTCTTGTAAAAACATATTTATCATACACTCAACTAAATAAAGAACAAGTGGAGGAAATAACCTGATATTATGCTACAATCTTCGTATCTACTATTCTTTTTTAAATATATATATATATATATATATATACATATATATATTATATATATATATATTATTGATTTTTTTACAGAGAGGAAGAGAGAGGGATAGTTAGAAACATCGATTAGAGAGAGTCATCGATCAGCTGCCTCTTGCACACCCCTTGCTGTGGATGTGCCCGCAACCAAGGTACATGCCCTTGACCGGAATCAAACCCAGGACCTTTCAGTCCGCAGGCTGACGCTCTGCCAACTGAGCCAAACCGGTTTCGGTCGTATCTATTATTCTAAAGTGAGCTGAACTGATACTGAGAGGACCCCGGCCGTGAGAAGTTCCTGAGATGCTAAGTGTTTGGCTTGGCCCTTAAGTTCCCAAACGAAGGGTCCCAAATATTGCCAGGCAGCGGGTTCCTACTGAATCAGCTTCCCAAAATGGGGGTCACCCTCAGCAGCATCACCGGGTGCATGTGAGAAGCCCCGGAGACTCTGACTCCATACAACACGTGAACAAACGCCTGCCGTGACCAACCAGCTGCACATTCACGGTGAAGAACCACCCACCTAGAATCTCTCTAAACAGACCAAGCCATATGGCCAGAGTCATAACCAAAATCGAGGTATAGCCAGTTCCCCGCCAGAGCAGCCAGGGCTCCTGCGTTGGGGAAGAAGCCAAGAGCGAGTCCACAGCCACAGCCTGTGTGGGAGGGACCCCCCTGAGTCTGGGCCCACCCGTCTGTGGGCTGCTGCCAGGGAACTGCCAAGTGCCCCAGCGGTGGCCCACCTCCAAGTACCCCACCTCTCAAGTCCAAGTGCCCAGAATCTATGGGCTTGTGTTAGTTGAATTGTGTCCTTAAAAAAGAAGGTACGCTGGGAGTCCTGACGCCCTGTACCTTCGTACGTGACCTTAGTTGAACCTTATTTGGACACAGGACCATCACCTTTCCTCTCTGGGATCCGGTTACAATGAGGCCATTAGGAGGAACCCTAATTCAGTATGACAGGTGTCTTTATAGAAAAGGGAACGTGTAGCCAAAACTGGTTTGGCTCAGTGGATAGAGCGTCGGCCTGCATAGACTAAAAGGTCCCAGGTTCGATTCCGGTCAAGGGCATGTACCTTAGTTGCGGGCACATCCCCAACAGAGGGCGTGCAAGAGGCAGCTGATCGAGGATTCTCTCTCATCGATGTTTCTAACTCTCTATCCCTCTCTCTTCCTCTCTGTGCAAAATCAATAAAATATATTTTTTTTTTAAAAAAGAAAGAAAAGGGAAAGTGTGGACACAGAGACAGACACACACAGAGGGAGGGTGATGTAGAGACACAGGAAGAAGACCGTCTCCTACAAGAAGGGAAGCCTGGAGCAGATCCCTCCCTCACAGCCTCAGGAGGAACCCACCCTGCTGGCACCTTGATTTTGGACTTCCAGCCTCCAGCACTCGGAGACAGAGAACGTTTGCTGTTCTAAGCACCAGGCTGTGGCACTCTGCTATGGTAAGCCTCTACGTCACACGGCTTGGGAAATCACAAAGAAAACTGAGGCAGTGAAAGCCAATCCAAGCCAGAGCTGTCCGGATGGAGAGCTGAGAAGACCAAGACCCAGCCCTAACCAGTTTGGCTCAGTGGATAGAGCGTCAGCCTGTGGACTCAAACGTCCCAGGTTCGATTCTGGTCAAGGGCATGTACCTTGGTTGTGAGCACATCCCCAGTGGGGGGGGGTGGTGTGCAGGAGGCAGCTGATCAACGTTTCTCTCTCATTGATGTTTCTAACTCTCTATCCCTCTCCCTTCCTCTCTGCAAAAAACATAAATAAATAAAATATATTCAACAAAAAAAGAAGACCAAGACCTCAAGAGAGAATATGGCAGCACTAGACGTCCAGGCCGGCGAGGGCGGTGGAAGGAACCAGGATCCAAGAGTCACAGGCCTGGGGTGGGCTGTGAGCTCTGCCTCCTCTGTGGAAAGGGGGTGCTAAGTCATACTGACCCCCACAGCAGGTGCAGAGGAAGAAAATGAAAGCAAGGCACACGCCACCCTCACCCCTTCAGGGCCCCCTCCGGCGAAGCTCTCGCCCCGGCCGGTGGGCGCTGAAAGAGCAGAGACACGGCCCTAGCCCTCGGTCTCGCCCCGTCCATTGCTAGGAAGGCCTTGGAAGCAAACTCTGCATTTTTAGGAAAATTTCATCCGAGCTCCCAAACATGTTTGGGTATGTTTGGGATATCCAAGACAACAAATGACAGGGTCAAAAAAACAGCAAGCTCCTGCGGTTGCCAAATCAGGCTTCCTCGGGGCCCAGGGCTCGCTGGGCAGACACACGTGGACTTGCAGGCCGGGCCGGGCGGGCGGCGGGCAGTGTGTCCAGGGGGCCCCGGGGCCAGGGGAGGGCTTGCCTGCGAAGGTCTCAGTACTATCACAACCTGGGATTTATGGCTCCTCGATGTTTGTTTTCACTAGCGTGGAGAGCACATAGTTGACCCGGTGTGAACTTGACCTCTGGGTCCCTCCTCCCTTCGCCAGGCTGTCTGTGCCGCGGGACCAGATTCTCCAGCCGGGCCTCCCACCCGGCTCCCAGCAGTTGCCATGGCAAACCTCACTGCAGACCTACGGGCAGAGCGGCCGTCGATGGCCATAGCAGGCACACGAAAAAAATGTGTATTCGCTCTGGGCCTGGCTCCCGAGCTCCGCTAGCACAAGCCTGAGCCAAAAGGGCCAGGAGACAGCCTGGGGGTCCCCTGGGTCCCCCGGAACCCGGCCTCCGTCGCACCCTCCCGGCCGATGCCGCCGGCTGCAGCATCGCTGAGCCCCGAGGGCCCACAGACCTGCCCCCTCTGCGTCTAGAGGAGGAGCACGTCTAGGTTGGGGCTTCCTCTTTCCAAAGCGGCACGGGCTGGACGCCAATGGAAAAGCAACGGAATATCGATCTTCCTATTTCTAGCCGAGGAGAGAACAAGTCACTCGCTGTGCACGAGCGAAGTGAGCAAAAGCAGACCCTGTCCTCCCCACAGCTGGCTGCGTTTCTCCTCTATTCATAGAACGTGGCGCAGGGTGAAGGCGGAACAGACCTTCTGTGAAGTAAATGAAAGAACCATCCGCGCCTTCGCCGAGGGCCTGCCATGAGCCGGGCCCTCCGCCACCTTCTCCCTCCCGCCCCCCCCTCCTCCTGCCAGCCCGGCCTCACCCCCTCTATCCTTTGTGGTGTCCATTCCCACGGCCACTCTTCTCTTTAAAGCCAAGCCCACTGGCAGTGTCTCTCTCTGGCCCACATTTACCCTGAAAGGGAGACAGAACCCTAATTGAAAGAACCCTAATAGGCGGTGGGTTCCGTTTGGACGGGGGGGGGGGGGGGGGGGGGGGGGGATGGAAAAAAAAAATAGAGAGAGGCAAAAACATGAATGCTCCACCCAAAAGACAGAGTTTCTACGCTGCAAAGCCCTCCTCAAAACGGTAACGCTCTGGAAAGAGGAAAAATGTGGCACTATCTCTTTTACCCAACACCGATACCGTTATCAGCACTCACTTCCTATTAATAACTAGAACGCCGTATCCGGTGCTGCGATTTCCGCTTCTGGGGCTCCATGCACAAAGGGCGTCTGGGACGCCACCATGAGCATGAGCATGCAGTCGGGCGTCCCTCCGGAGAGCCTGGGCAGCTCTGACCCCCGGGACCGCCTCTGTGGGCGCGCACATCCGTGCTCGGCCCCTGTGGGCCTGCTGCCTGCTTGTGTCCCCTCTCTCTCCCTGATCGGAGACGGAAGGGTCACTACATCTCCAGCCTGTGGTCCATTTCAATTCGGTCTCAATCAACTCAAACGATCCTGGGGCACCTTATTTTCTCCACTGGATTAAGCAAAGGAAACAACATAAACACATCCTACCTCTGAGGCAGAAATACTGTTTTGCATCCATTGGCTCTGACCTGGAATTCTTTAATGGAAGCCTTTCAATTATCCTCAAAGCACAGTGACAAGGAGGAGGCGTCCTGGGTGATACTGTATGATTGCTCTAATAAGGAGGAACTTCGTGAGGGCATGCCATTGGGGTTTTGGGTGTGTGTGTGTATGTGTGTGTGTGTGTGTGTGTGTGTGTGTGTTGTATTTTAAGTGTAATAAATCATACCCAAGTGTACCTGTTCAATCTCAGCATAACAAATGAGAGAGGAAGGAGACCACAAGTCAACTTCTGTTGCAATCTCAATGCCACTAGAATTTCCTGAAGCGGTTAGAGTCACAAAAACTGGTGTCAGGATTTTTTCCATTCAATCTATGAATACCTCAGGGGAGTGTTTTCCCCTCAGCAAGCTCCTGCACCGGAGACCTAAACACAGAAATAATCTAACAGTTCGTCTCTTTTAAAATAAATCCTTCTGGCGGGCAGAGCAACCCAAAGTGCTTTATTTCTTTTGTCTTGCTAATCAAAGCCAGAAAAGAGCAGGAATGACTGGCTTTTTCTTTTGTTCTTTTTTTTTTTTTTTCTTCCATCTTTATTGAGGTATAATTGACAAATAAAATACTGCATGTGTTTAAGGTGTATGCCATTGTTTTGATATGTTGTGAAATAATCACCACAATTAAGCTAATTAACATACTCATCACCTCACAGACTTAGCCTGTCTTTCTTGTGGTGAGGACTCTCTAAGACCTACCCTCTGGGCAAATTCCAAGTCTACGCCACGGGCCACAGTACCGGCCACAGTACCGTTAACTGTTGTCACCTTGCTGGGCATTGGATCCCCAGAACTTACTCATGGTCCCCATTTACTCATCCCCCCCCCCAAACCCTAAATTACTCTAACGAGAAAAGCATGGCAAGGGCGAGTGCTGGGAAACTCACACAGGGAATGGAGAGAGAGAACCAAGTCAGAGAGACGTGAGACAGGATCGACTTGGCTTGACCCAATAATAAACTCTGAGAATCCTTCTGGTCTCATCCAGAGTTTCACATCCATCCTCTTTCACCTCCATCCCCACTATAATCCTACAAAGCAGGCACGTTTGGGGCAGTCATTTCAGGCTGGGAAACTGGGTTAGAGAGGTCAAATGAGTTCCCCAAGGCCACGCGGCCAGTGAAGGCCTGAGGTTCTGAACTCAGTCTTCTTCTAAAGCAGTGGTCGGCAGACTCATTAGTCAACAGAGCCAAATATCAACAGGACGACTATTGAAATTCCTTTGGAGAGCCAAATTTTTTAAACTTAAACTTCTTCTAACGCCAATTCTTCAAAAACAGACTCGCCCCAGGCTGTGGTATTTTGTGGAAGAGCCACACTCAAGGGGCCAAAGAGCCGCATGTGGCTCGGGAGCCGCAGTTTGCCGACCACTGTTCTAAACCAAGGGTTTTTCCTAGCGACACAAGCTTCCAGCATCAGTGGTCACCCCCGCAGTCCCATCTGAAAGCAAAAGGGCTCCTTCATCTTGCTGGCAATGCGAGACACACACACAAGGCAAGTCCCCCGCTGAAACAGATACATCACTTTGGATGGAGCCCTGCCCTACCCCAAGATCATTTTTAAAGACAATTATTGCTGGGAGGACTCCTGGTCTAGGTTTCTAGCAGGTGGGCCTGAGTTAACTTGTCAGGTTGGGCGGGAAGGATCATCTTTTGAGGGAAAGTGATGTTGCTTTGCTTAGACACCAGCGCTACCCAAGGGCTACGTTCCAGGATCTGGAAGGATAACGTGGGCCGACAGCCAGAAGCATCTGCTGTTGGTTTTGTTGATACTGCGTTAGTGGAGCGACTTCGTCTGGAAGCCTGCAGGGACTGTTCAACCCTAGCTTCTCAGAGACACACCCCCACCCTCTCGTCTCTCCCCTGGAGAAGCAGAAAGCCCTGCGGCGGTTCCTCAAGATCTGGATGTTCTCCTTCTACAGCATCTTTGGGTCTTCTAGAATGTCTTCAAACAACCTGAGAAGGGGAGACTACTACTTGTCTGAAGATGGGGGGACCTACAGACATTAAGAGAGGGCACTTAACTGCAACATTTGCCAAGTGAACGTCTCAAAGCCTTGATGCATTCTCTCCAACGAGCGGCCCCCACCGTCACCTCTGAAATCCTGCTCTGTATTTCTCATCTGTACACAGTAACACCCCACCGCCGCGGTGCTCTCATGGGTGTGTTGTCTCCGGTTTTTTTTAGGCAACCGCGTCACATCAGGTTTTGAGCAGGAGTTACAGAAGGGAGTCAAGAGTGTGTAAATGCGGCCTGAGCAACTGTAAATTTGGGAGAACACTGATGCGCCACTGTTCAGTGCAATCTGAGATGTGACAGGTTATACCTAATCTCAAATGCCTGCAACCCTGAGCATTTCTAATCTCGTGGGTTAAGCTTGCAATCAGTGAGTTCACATGTGCCACTACCCCTTGATCACAGCCAAATCCTAACCCACCTGGACACTCCCTTTTACAAAGCGGAAGCCACCGTGCCCAAGGCCTCCTGCGACTTTCGAGGACGGAAGGCGTTTTTTCAGCAAACAAGCTCACCAGGATGACTGGACTTGGATGTTTAAAACCTCATCCACCGGTGTTTTTAAATCCAAACCGTACACAAGACAAACTGCTAAAGCTGGCTTGTTACGCTGAATACTAACAAGCAGCTGAAATCTGGAGGATTTCAGTCCCCATGGTTATGGCTCAAGCGCTCTGAAGAGAACACCCGAGAACGCTTAACTTTTTCTGAGTGGAAGTAAATTTTTATGACCACGAGATAGGAGCAACTTGTCAAGAGGAGCCTCAAAATATGCTTCACCTTAATCCTCAACTTTGTGAAGCACAGGAGAAGCATTTCCAGATCTAAATGCATCCTTAATCTATTCATCTAAAACACTGCTAAGCATGAGTATTAACTGAAGGAAACCCCACCCGTCAGACAGCCAGGCCTCAAGGATTCTGGTTGCTGTCTTCAGAAAGCTTTAAAAACTACTGATGCTTTGCCCAGCTGGCGTGGCTCCGTGGTTGAGCGTTGACCTATGAACCAGGAGGTCATGGTTGGATTCCTGGTCAGGGCACATGCCCAGGTTGTGGGCCCGATCCCCAGTGTGGGGGGTGCAGGAGGCAGCTGATCAATCATTCTCTCTCATCATTGATGTTTCCATCTCTCTCTCCCTCTCCCTTCCTCTCTGAAATAAATAAAAAAAATTTTAACTACTGCTGTTTTATTCTAATATTGGGCCCTCTTCTTCCCATTCCCCTCCCACCATCCTCTTAAGGAATGTTTTTCACTTGTTGACATCCATGACTCCATTACCTGTACTGCACCTGCCGCAGGGCATGTCCTCCTGGCAGTGTTCCCCAAACTTCTCTCATGATGAGAATCACCTGGTGAAGTTGTTAAACTACAGATTCCTGAATCCCAACTAAGAAGTGCTAAAGTAGAATTTTGGGGAACATATAGGTAAAACTGTATACCTAACTAGTGCTCTAAGGCTTAGAGTCTAAGCTAACAGCTCCACCAGGTGATTCTCATCATGAGAGAAGTTTGGGGAGCACCGTACTACAGGAATGTTTTGCGTAACTCCCCACTCACAGGTGTGACGGAGTGATTAGCACCTGAGCTGGGTGCAGAGGCGTCTTGGCTGTGTGGTTCTGGACAACTGTCTGCTGCTGGCAGTGATACCAACCAACGTTACCAGGCCCAGCCCTTCCCGGATGGTAACGAAGGCTGCAGATAATGGGGTGGATTGTCCTCCAGACACCGAGGTATCCAGAACAGCACCGGCCCCTTTCCCGAGCCCTCCCCTCCTCCGATTGCCCAGTGAGAACAGCCCCTCTCCGCCTACCCTGCAGGGCCACAGTGAGCATGGAGACTTACGTTTGGTGCACCTCTGGGAGCCAGGGGCCTTACTCCAGCCTTGGCAGCACTGCCCTCCACAGACATTGACCCTGAAACAAAGCCAAGATTCCTATGAACCCAACCTTCCAGGGGTTCCCACAAGCCCAGCATCCTGCTCCCCTATTCCTCTGGCTAGTATCAGGAAAGGGTGGGAGAACCAGGAAGCCAGCATGCCTTGGGGCAGGGATCCTCAAACTTTTTAAAGTGGGGGCCAGATCACGGTCCCTCAGAGAGCTGGAGGGCCGGATTATATGAACTACTAATTCCTACTGTAACACCTCGGCTGCTCTCACTGCCCAAAAAACCTGGCCGGCCGGATCAGACTCCTCTGCGGGCCACGTGTGGCCCGCGGGCCGTAGTTTGAAGACGCCTGCCTTGGGGCTAGACAGGAGACTGAGGAGTTTCTTTAACCCCCAAAAACAGAGCCAAAGGTATTTTGTGTGTTACCTGCACCCCACATTTCAAACTGCACCTGAGTTTCAGAGAAAAGTGTCCAAACCAGGAGGAGGGGTGAGATCACAATGCTTGGACCCACCCTCGAAGAAAAAAACACCCAATAAATTAAAACCAGTCTCCTCCACCCACCCCCATCTGCGATGAATGGCAAGGGGAGCGGGAGAAGGTTTAAGAGCCCCCCCAAGAACAGAAATTTTGCAACACAACCTTGTCAATGCTGAGACACAGGTGCAGAGAGATCCAAGCCCAGGATTTCTAGGATGCTGATCATTTCTAGACTACAGGACAGGAACCAACACTTTTCTCATTTCTTTTTTTGTTTGTTTTTTCATTAGCGAGAAGAAAACATCCAAACTGTGGTGCAAGAAGTTGCGCTGATGCTGAGGGATCGGGCTGTTGTGGTGACTTCATGTGGACGCCCAGCCCCTAGGAGTAGCCGGGTTCCCTCTCGCACACACACAGGAGGTTACGCCCCAGGCAGCAATGCCTTTTGTGTTTCCCCGCAGCTCGGTCACAATGCACTGGGGGTTTATCGGGGTGCAGTTCCCGGGCTCCCCGCACTCCACGCTCCCCGCCGCGCTCCGGCCCCCGGGCAGGCGGGGGCCAGCGGGGGGCAGAGAACGGACCCGCCGTGCACGGCGCCCCGAGTGGCCCTAACCCCGGGCCGGTCCCGCGTGGGGGAGAGGGATGGACGGAGGGAGGGGTCTAGGGAGGGGTGCATGCTTACCCCTGCAGCTGCTGCTTCTGCTGGACCTTGAGCCTCGAGCCCCCGCCGCTCTGCGCCTCCTGCGCCCCCTTGGCCCGCACGGCCGGCCGGCCTTGCTTGGCGAACGGGGCGGCCGCCGGGTGCCCGCCGGGCTGGGGGTGCAGCTGCCCGCCGGGGCCCCCGGGCCGCACCGGCGGCGGCGGCTGGAGCCCCTGGAGCCCCTGCAGGGCCCCGCCGGGCTGGCTGGTGCGCCGGGTGCGCTCGGAGGGGCCCCCCGGGGCGCCCGCGGAGCTGCGGCTGTACCCGGCGTTGAGCGCGACGTTGAAGGTCCGCGGGCGCGGGGGGCCGCCCAGGGGCACGCCCGCCGCCAGGCCGGGGCCCGGGCGCACCACGTAGGTGATCCTCCGCACCCGGCCGTGCGCGCCCGTGGCCAGCAGCGCCGCGCACAGCAGGAGCCCCCAGCGCAGCCAGCACCCCGCCATCGCGGCGCCCGGCCCCCGCCCCGGGGCGGCCGCCCGCGCTCCGCTCCCGCCGCCGCCGAGAGCCGCGGGAGCCCGGCCGGCGGGAGGAGGCACCGGCGCGCGGTGACCGGAGAGGAAGTGCCGCGGGCGCCCAGCAGCCGGACCCGGAGAGCGGAGAGCGGAGAGCGGAGGGGAGGGTGGGCGTGGGGGTGGGGAGCGGGGAGCCGGGCCGGGAGGGGCGCGGGCGGCGGGCTGCGCCAGGTGGGGGTCCCGGCCGAGCTGCGGGGCGGGGGGGGGGGGCGCCCCGGGGAGCAGAGCAGGCGCGGGCGCGGGCGCGGGACGGGCGGCGGCGGCGGCCCCGCTGCAAAGTGCTGCCGGAGTTTCTCGCCGCGGAGCCCGGTCCGCCCGGCAGCCAATCTGCGGCAGACGTGACGTCAGGCAGCGGCCCTAATTGGGGAGCGCGTGCAGGGGCCCGGGACGCCGCACCCCCGCATCCCTGCCGGCCGCTCCGCTCCCGGGCCGGGCCGGGGTCCCCCTCCCGGGTCCGGGGAAGGACAAAGGACCCCCCCCCCCCCAAAAAAAAAAGTGCCTGATCGTCCTTGCCTTGGGGCGCCCCACGGGGGTGCTTGGATACGTTTGGGAGGCATTCCCAGGGAATTCTCCTACGGGTGTTTGCTCGGATACCTGCAGCGGGGGGTGGATGGAAATGCCAGAGAGGGGTCCCCCCGAAAGGACGGCTCGGGGGGCGCCTATCTGCCGATCCGAGAGCGTTTGGGCGGCTGCTGGGGGATAGGGAGCTCCTCCGCGAGCCCGGCTCGGGGTCCGCAGCTCCTGGTACCCGGCTCCTCGCTCGGCCCTGCAGGAGCGCGGCGAGACCAGCAGGGGGCGCCCGCGGAGACTGGGAAGCCCGCGGCGATGCAAATTCACCCCAAGGCAGGCAGCCCTGCACTCCCGGTGAAAAGGCCTTCGGATGGAAATACTAAGTTTGGGGATTCATGACACCCCCCAAGCCATGATTAGTATTTTTTTTAAAGTCAGATCAGTTCCCTAGGGCTCTATCGGGAAGGAAAGAACCGCTCCCTAGCAATGCCCCCGCAATCACATGAAGGGAGATGCAGAATGTTCCCGAGTACAGAGTCAACAGGGGTCACAGGGCTCTCTAGGGAAAACCATGACATCATGGCGTATTTACTTCTGGCATTTGAATGGAAAAGAATGTCTCCAGCAGGACGACTCAGCTTAATCATATGAATGCAATAGAAAGCCCGTGGTTATAGCAATCTTTTTTTTTTTTAAGCTATTTAACTAAGAATAATAGTTTGCAAGGCTTTGGGGGTTCTTGTTCATATTTATTTGTGGCTCCGTGTTGTGTTGTCTGCCTGCATTGGCCAGTAGACAATTAGGAGCAGGTGTAGTGGCTCAAAAAGAATTAATGGAAATAACTTTTAAATTGAAGAAACGTAATCCACTAATCGTGCGTGGAAGGAAGACCTCCAGTATTTGATTTGGTGGGAAAGGGCCTCCGTCCATCTCCTGAAACCCCCGTCTCATGTGAGAACACTCCCTGAGAGCCACTGTCCCAGAGTAACAGCCTTGTGCGTGAGGGAGAGACCTGCGTGCAGGGGTCACGCTGCAGTGGATTAGCTGTAAGACCACAGGCAGCTCACTTCTCTGAACTTCAACTTCCTCCTCCACAACCCAAGCTGGATCCAGAGTTCCTTCCAGCCCTCGCAGGGTCGGTGAGGTCACTCCAGGTCAGCCTCTGAGCAAAAGGCAACCAGCAGAGAAGATGGGGAAGAGATCACCCAATGAACTCATGTGCTTATGTGCATAAGCCATGGACACAGATGGTAGGGTGGTGAGAGCTTGGGGATTGGGGGGAAGGAGGATTGGAGAGGGCTATGAGGGGTAGGGAAAGATTCATATGTAATGCTTTCAACAATAAAGATTTATTTTAAAGGGGGGGGGGGATCAAAAAGCCGTACTGTAGGAAGGACACACAGCCAAGCTAATGCCTCTTTGAGCACCCACTGTGCTGGGGAGCACAGAGGCTGACCCTGATACCACATCTCCCAAGGCACAGCCCCTTTGTCCTGTCTGGCAAGATGTAAAGAAACGAGAGCTTTATACAAAGATAAACAACAGCCCTGGCTGGTTTGGGTCAGTGGATAGAGCATCAGCCTGCGGACTGAAGGTCCCAGGTTTGATTCCGGTCAGGGGCACATGCCTGGTTTGTGCGCTTGATCCCCATTGGGGGATGTGCAGAAGGCGGCCAATCAGTGATTCTCTCTCATCATTGATGTTTCTATCTTTCCCTCTCCCTTCCTCTCTGAAATCAACAAAGATGTATTTAAAAAAAAAAAAAAAAAAAAAAAAAGATAAACAACTGAATAAAGCAAAACTTTGCGTTAACAATGTTCAATTCACAAGGCAGGACCTGGTTTGTACAATTCCAATGTCCAGCACAACCTTTGTCATCTCATGGAAGATTCACAACACTAGGGAAAACATTTCCCACCTGCAACTCAACTGAGATTTGACCTCGCAGGTAGAATTATATAGCAGCCATTGAAATGGATGCGGTAATGGAGAGTCTAGCTGCACTAACTCCATTCTGAAGAGTCAGAACAGGAGAGCAGGGGTGTCACAGGTGAAAGCTCAGAAAAGAGTTAAGGACAGCATCACTCAAGGACCAGCCTTTAGGGCGATTGTGGGCGGGCCGTTCTTGTGGGGCCCTCACAGGGCCTAGATGGACCACATACATCAAAGCCTCTTTCAGCCAATGAGAGGCAGCTGTCCGCAGAGACAGAATGTGGGGCCGGGAGCCGTCAGTCTGGGCCCTAGCGCTCTGCTTCACTTCCCATGGGAACTTGGGCCTGTCAAGTCGTCTCACCTGAGTCTCAGTTTCCAGAGAGCCTGGGGGTCCTTGCCTTGGGGAGACCACTGACCTGGATTTGCCATGCTCTGTGGCTCTGCAAAAGAACGTTTTCTACTGTTCAAACTTCCTTCCTCTGGACCCACAGCAACCCAGAGGTGGGCATTCGGCCCCAATCTTCAACCTGCTTACAACCTGCCTCGTGATGTGGCTATATCACAGTCAAATCCTCTGTGACACTAAACCACAGGAGGACTCTCGAGTGTGGATGTTCATCTCATTCCCGAAGGGCCCATAACCATTTCGTATACATGTGCGTATACACAACCATGAGTGTGGCAATGTCCACAGAAGTAATCTAGTGCAGAAACTCTAGCAAAGTCATCGTTTGGCACGTAAATCTCGTTATTTATATAGCTAGCAAGATAATCCTTGGAAAATGCGTCATGCACCCTCTGTACTATCTTAGGAGATGGTTACTCATCTAAAACACTGAACTCATACTATTCGAAGAGTGAAAGCCCGGTTTCTGTCCAGCATGAGGACCAGCCTTTGCCAAGTCCAGACCCAGTTTCATGCCCTGGGTTCTGGATGCACACCCTCCCCGCTACGTTTCAAGTCTATTTATATTGGCAACACACCACTTCCTGGTTCGCAAAACAAGTCTTTAAAGATCTCACAGAACGTCTTGGATTTCAGATGGTTTTCACAAAACAATACGCAGATGAGCTAAGTGTAAATGAATCAGAAAAGAGGATTACATTCCCCGTAAAAAACTCATGCGCTTGAGGATTAGGGGAAGAAAGGACGGCTGGCAAATGCCAAGTGTTTGAAAGCACTTTGAAACCATTAGTCAAACCGAAAATGCGGCCAGGTTCCCTCATCCTTGTACTTTATGACTTTTGTAATTGGAAGTCTTTTCCTACATTTCAGATCAGCCACAAATCAAATTTAGTGTCTGCCCGTGATGAGAACTGCTTCCACTCGTTCTCCTCCAGCCTAGGATTTCATGGGATACCTTTCCGTGCCCTTCTAGTTGCATCAAGAAATTCTTAGAAAGAGAAAGAGAGAAGAGAAGGGAAAGAGAGAAACAGGAAGTCAATAAAGTAGTAGGTAAAAGGAGGAGAAAAAAGGAGAGTGAGAGCAAGAGAGAGATTGAGGAATGGAAAAGGAAGGGAGAGAGGCCTCGAGGTGGCTCCTGGCAAGCATGGCCTTTGCCCTGTGCTGGCAGCTGTAGGTCATTCTGTGTGGAGGCCATGGCCCTGGGGCCTGAAGAGCATCTCTTGAGAACACTGGCTGGGAAACAGATGAGGGAATTGGAGGGTGCTGGGAAGAACCCGGGATTTGATCTTAGCCAATGAACCTTGTTGGATCTATAGGAACTGTGACAAGAGTTCCATTGATAATATTGTAGTAAATTCAATTGCAAGTGTATTGCTTTTACTATTAGGGCAAAGATCAGTGAGGGAACTAAAGACTCAGAAGAGACACCAGCAGAAGTTATTACTTCCATCTTTATTGGAATATACACATCTTGGCAAACTGCTGCTCGCGAGCCACATGCGGCTCTTTGGCCCCTTGAGTGTGGCTCTTCCACAAAATACCATGGCCTGGCCGAGTCTATTTTGAAGAAGTGACATTAAAAGAAGTTGATTAAAAAATTTGGCTCTCAAAAGAAATTTCAATCATTGTACTGTTGATATTTGACTCTGTTGATGAATGAGTTTGCCGACCACTGTCTTAGCTGGTAGTCCTTGGACTTGACAAAAATGGAAACATGATCAGAAAACTAGAGTCCCTATTTAGCTGGTTTTTGTTTTCAATTTACACAGAAAGTTTCTTTACAAAAAGATCAGCTCATTAGAGGCCATAACCCTACATAATTGGAATCCACTTGCTCACTGTTAGCAAAAGGTCAGGCCATGGTAACACTGTGAAAAGGGGACAGGACCAACACTTGGTGTTTTAGAGCTTTATCTCTCACTTGTCAACTTTTTTTTTTCAAAGTTTTGAAATTTGTTGTGACTTAGCTATGCTGTGAGAGTGATCACCCTCCTACATAAAAGTTGAAGGATTTTTACAAAGCAATCACTGCACATAAAATGAAAAATAGGTAGTATGGATAATTTTATTTTGAACTCTTTGGTCAAATGTCTATGTTGTCTTGGCTATGAAAAATTCAAATTTATAGTAAATTGAGGGGCAATACTCTGATTTCAGGAAGAATTCTAATTTTGTAAGTTGGATAATCAAATGATGATTCTGTTTTTTGTTTTAATTTTTTTCATGCACTTCTTATTTTACTAGTTAGCCTGAATGATGAGACCAGATCAGTATCGCCTTATTCTTATTGATAGAAAAATCTACGTAGAAAGTCTGTGCTTTATCTACAATGTTGCCTTATTTTTAAAACTCAGCATAAATATCAGCCTACAAGAGCAATCCTGAATGATCACATTCAAACCATATTGTGTAAGAAGACTTGTCTATGTAAGAAGACTTCATTGCAAACCATTTACCTCTGCCCAAATTATCACGTTTCATTTTCTAGGAATAGCACATGGAGGGATATGATTCTTAATGCGTCATTCTGTCAACAGCACATTCATGCTAGGTAAGTTGCCTTCTGTTTTGCTTTTATGCCATAAACCATTGCTCATCCCATAATACAGTTTTACGCAGAAAGAATTAAACTGTGTAAATGGTTTATCTGGAAATCATCAAGTTAGATTTTAAAGGGGGTAGGATGGCATCTTTGTCTGTAGGAGAACATACATTTGTAAGTAAAGTTAAATTTCTAAATCAAGAAAAAGGTAAGGAGAGAGAGTGTGAAGACAAAAAGAGAGGAGGAAGGCAGTGGAAGGAGGGCCAAGAAGAGGTGGACAGAGAGAAGGAAGGAAGGAAGAGGAGTGACAGGAGAAGGGGAAGTGAAGGAGGGCTCCATGAAGGAAAAAGGTAGAAAACAGAGGTAGGAAGAGTGAGAAAAGAAAGAATGAAAAATGAAATGTAGGGAGAGCAGAATTATTCCCAGAACCTGTGGGCTAAGGTTCTGAGGCTGCTCACTAAGATTCTGGCAGGCTTTTCTGAAAATGGGCTGGTTCTGGCCTGAATATCAGCTTGCCCCTGTTTGGTCTAGAATGAAACCTGTGCCTTAGAAGTTGCCAGCGCAGTTGGCTGGCTGGCGACCCCACCTCAGGCAAAGTGGGAGAGACAGGAAGTTGCTCCCCCACAGCAGGTGGCCAGAGATGCAGCCTCAGTCAGACACCGCCCATCCGCACCTCAGTGACTCTCATGGTCCTCCCTTGTCCTCTAGACCGTGTCATCAAAAAGAGGGTGAAGGAGATTAGAGGTATGTGCCCTCCTCCACATTTAACCCAACTCCCATGAAAATTCGCATGAAGCTTTACAAATGAAGAACTAAAGCTGAGACTCCTGGGATGAAGGCGTCAGTGTGTCTGTCAAGCTGCGTGAGCAAGACAGAGATGGGGCTGAAGGGCAGAGAAAGATGAGGTGCCCCTGGAACTGAGCAACAAGTGGGACTGAGGTTCCCCCCGGTTTGCCTTCCTTCCTTTAAAGCTTCATGTTTGGCATTTAAGCAATTTAATATATTTTAATTGATTTCAGAGAGGAAAGGAGAGGGAGAGAGAAATAGAAACAACAATGATGAATCATGGATCTGCTGCCTCCTGTATGTCCCACAATGGGAATCGAGCCTGCAACCCAGGCATATGCCCCGACCGGGAATCGGACCGTGCCTTCCTGGCTCATAGGTCTACACTCAACCACTGAGCCATGCCAGCCAGGCCATGTAAGCATTGTTAGTTGCCAACCATCCGGCCCTCAGCTAGCCTATGTAGAACATTAAATTAAGCAAAATCAAAACAGAATTCCATTGTGCGTGAAGTTAAAGTAATACCTGGTTGATTTGCAGCCCAAAGTTGCCCCTGGCCATGAGTGCCATGAGCTCGGCCAGACTAGGCTTCCTGCCTGGGCGAGTAATAACAGGACTCTTGGACTCAATGAAGCGTCGCTTGGGACTGAGGGTCCCGGTTGATTCGGTCAAGGGGAACTTTGTTGCGGGCTAACCCAGGGGGGTGTGCAGAGGCGGCATGTGCTTCTCTTCGTGTTCTCTCTCTACTCCCCCTCCTCTTGCATAAAATTTTAAATCAAAAAAAAAAACAAAGGACTTTGGAAAATGGTCCTGTGTACACAAAGGGTCGGGCTGCTTTCTCTTTCGAAAATTATTCCCAACCGCAACCAATTGTCCTGACCTTTTCTTCTATAGTCTTCACTCTCCTTACCTAATCAAGGATTAGAATTCCACAATGGCGGATGATTAAGACGATGACATGCCAAAATCTGTTCCTTAATTTAGCCTTCATGGAGATGTTTTCATACCCATTGATTCAGAACTTTTGAACATGGAACTATGTAATAATTTAATAGCTATCAACACAATTTGATTTACACTTGGCATTCACAACCTCCAAACCTCATTGGGCCATTGGCTAGTCCACCTCAAGAGGGCATTAAGGAGTCACGTTCTTGCTCTCGTCGAGTCTGCATCTTAGAAAACCCTAGAATGTTCACTGAACTGAGAGGCACTTCAACAGAGCAATCCTCAAAAACCTGCCTTTTGAGCACAAAAATGGGTCTCAATTACTTGCATTTCACTGTTGTATCTTAGTCATAAACACTTCTTAGACTTTCCATTCAGTCAATGGAAGTTTTCCTGGTTTCCTAGCTTAAATGTACGTTCAAAGATGCCCAGACACCTGCAAGGTTGGTTGAGTGCCAGGAGGACAAGCAAAGTAGCCTTCTTTCCATTCAGATTTGGCTACTTACGAATTGTGATCCAGTTTTCACAGGAACCTCCAGCTGTGCTTCAGCTTCAGTGCTTCCCAGGTTGCTGAGTAGCGGGAATTGCTTCTTTCTTTAACTTGCAGGACTGTAGTGATTGTCATTTCTCTTGTCTACATTAATATTCTCCCAGTGGCAGTAGAACATGTTGTTGCTTGGATTTAACATGATCAAAATCCATCCCACCCCGCCCCCAATATCCTCTGTTGCCCTGACATTGATGAAGATATCATAGAGTGGATAAAGCAGCCTGGAAAATGCCAAAAGTTGCTTATACCCTCTCTACATACCAATTACTAGCCAGCCTGCCAGGCTTCCTAAGTTCCCAGGCCCTGCATAGATTGTCTCGTCTCACTTTTTCAACCTCACCCTGAGATACTCCCCAAATGCATTTTCTGTTGCAACAACATTGATGGACCTGTTTTTCTTCTCTTTAAAAGGAAAAAAAAAAAAAAAAAGACTGGTCAGCCCCTAGCCACAGAAACAGGACACTCACATCTAGCCTCCTCTCATATCAGTCTCCTGAAATACCCTCAATTCCTCAGCTAAGCCCTCCTCCTGCTGCAAAATAGAACTTGAGGCCTTTTACTTCATGAAGCTCTTTGGACCATCCTTAACCTGTTTACCCTCTGCTCCCAGCATTTATCCCCCATCTCAGGCATTAAGCATATCATCCATGCTTTGTAATAGACACAGAACATTTCCTGCAAGTGAATCTTTGTCTTCTTCTCGGTCCTAGTAAGATAAACCAGAATTAAGGCACATCACGGTTGGTAATAGCTGAGGTTTGGTTACTTGTTAGCTGTCTGTGGGCAGGGTTCTGCTAAGGAGTGGGGTTTGCCCAACTTTTCCCCCAGCCTAAGTTAACTTGAATGAAACAGTGGCCCTCTTTAAGGAAAAAGAAAAAAAGTTTCCTACCTCTGAATTAATGGTTTGGAAAGTTCTATAGAAAGTTCTATAGAAGGAATTTTGTCATCTTTGTGTCTGAAAAGTGGTTAGTTACATTGCCAGAGTTAAATCATTAAAACAGTCCATGCTTTTATAACATCTCTTTTGTGTGACCCTCTCAATTTACCCTAAGATTGGAGGCCGGACATACTCTGAGAATGCCACTAGTAAAAAACCCCCATAACATGGATGAACTGAGCAATATACAGAAGTCACTCACACCAGCAAGCAAACCCCAGCTATGTACGAGGAGGCCTGGCTAAACAGTGAGGGGAGACCAGTAAAACCAGCCCAGTGTCTGATTCCTCCAGGTTTCCTAGTTTTAAAGCCCAAACTACTGCTGAGCGGGATCAGGTTACATGTGCCAGCTGCCAACAACTTTACACTTAACCCTTTCCAGCCCACGCCCTGGACGTGAGCGCTGCCCTTTCACTTCCTAGAACGCGTCTTCGGGCTACCTTTTCCGGTTCTCTTACCTGCACACAGGTATTGGCCAAAGGCCCGGTGGTGGTGACGGTGAGGCAGCCTCCACCTCAGCCCTGGAGGCCTGTGTCGAGGACTGAGCCCTCTTGCCTGTCAACCACCCCCTCCCCCTGCCTATCCCACTGTGCAAGTCACAGGAAATGCTCATAAAACGTTTGCCGAGAATGACTGTCCCTTTGGATGCCTCATTGCAGAGTGTGGTCCACGATAAGAACCTCCTACCTTTTCTTTCCATCATGAGCACAGACCTCACCCACGGTGAGTTGCCAAGGATCCTGAGATGGACTCACTCGTTCAGTCATCCACTGACTCCTTCCTCATTCACGGGATGTGTTTTGTGGGCCAATGATTGGTTTCTTTCTTTCTTTCTTTCTTTCTTTCTTTCTTTCTTTCTTTTTTTTTTTTTTTAACATATTTTATTGATTTTTTTACAGAGAGGAAGAGAGAGGGATAGAGAGTTAGAAACATTGATGAGAGAGAAACATCAATCAGCTGCCTCTTGCACACTCCCTACTGGGGATGTGCCTGCAACCCAGGTACATGCCCTTGACCAGAATCAAACCCGGGACCTTTCAGTCCGCAGGCTGACGCTCTATCCACTGAGCCAAACCGGTTTTGGCGCCAATGGTTTCTTAATTCACAGAAACAGAGAAAGGATTTTAGGAGTTTTTGCTAAGGGATCTAATATTTCTGACTAGATCCAGGATTCTCTCTGAAAGTAGGGGCATTCTCTCTGGGACGCATGCGAGGAAGAGACAGGCGGGGGGAATCCCTTCCTGCAATCTTCTCCAGCTAATCCACTGGAAAATCATGGGCAGAGCATGTCCACAAGCACATACAACATCATCTGTAGGAGATAAATCCATAATCCTGGCTCTTTACATCCCAGGAAGGAGTAGAGCATGATAGATCCTCCCTTCCTCCAGTTGATGGACAAACATAAACCCCCACCTGCGGCCAGACATTCCTGAGCTCTGAACCACCAATCAGCCCCTGCCAAATACCCTAAGCCCCAGATTCCTAAATTCCTAGGTCCCTAATCACCAATCAACGTGTGCTGAGTGCCCTAAGCCCCGTCCACTATCCTTAAAGGTGCTTGTACCCCGGCCCTCTCTCTCTTCCGCCCCTTTCTGTGGAAGCAGCCAGCAGGGGTACTCTTTCCTCCAATCAAGCCTGTGTGTGTCCTGCCATCCGGTCTCCGGCTACCTTCTCTATTTAATCTATCAGAACGGATGGTGAAGAGCACACACTTTGGTGTCAAACAACCTGGGCTCACGTCTCAGTCCTGACAAGCGTGGCCATGAACTTGGGGCATCGGTCACGTTCTGGGTGAAGCTACAAGGCAGCCGTCTGGCCAGGAAGGAGCTAACCTCTGACTCTCCCCGAACAATCACTTTTACGAGGGAATGTCTTCATGTTCCTCAGTGCTGGCCCGGGAACCATGCTGGAGGCATCTGGGAGTAGATCCTTTCAGCCTGAGAGGCTAAGGCTGCCTGGGCTGCCATTATGTTTTATCACTTTACGGTTCAGCACTGACAGGGATTTCTTAGTGAGCACGAAGCTTCCTGGTGGCCAGCTCAGCCTCTACACGCAGACTGCCCTAACTCCTTCCGGTGGGAGAAAGCCGTTGCTGGGGATTGAGAGTCAAAGACAGCCAAAGCTCTTGAGTCTCCTGCATTTCTCACTCGGTGGAGGAAGGTCGCAGGTGACTGTGTCAGGAGCTCTTGCTTAGGAGGACAGGACCAGGCTGGGAGGGAAGTACGAGATGGAAGAGGGGACCTCAGCCTTGCCAGGAGGGGTGGTGGGAGGAAGAGAATCATGCCTGTTCCTTCATAAGCACCTACAAAGACCCAACAATGGTGTGAGAGGGCTCTGCACCTGCCCTCAAAGAAGGGCCTTTCCGTAGATGTTTGCCTTTGTAACCAAAACACAGCATTATGTGATAGAGTAATCCATGTTCTTCCCTACGGTCCTATCTTCTTCTTTAAAAAAAAAAATATATATTATTGATTTTACACAGAGAGGAATTGAGAGGGGCAGAGAGTTAGAAACGTCGATGAGAGAAAAACATCGACCAGCTACCTCTTGCACACCCCCCACTGGGGATGTGCCGGTAACCAAGGTACATGCCCTTGACTGGAATCGAACCTGGAACCTTTCAGTCCGCAGGCCGATGCTCTACCACTGAGCCAAACCGGTCCCAGCGTATTTTCTTATCTGTAAAGTGGGCATGATGCCCAGCACAGGGCTCAGTTCGCTTTATATCAAAGGGACCTGATGAAAGATGAAACAGAGTGGGGCCGGAGACTGGGATGCCAGGACACAGGCCTTTATTGGAGAGAAGAGTACCACTGCCAGCTGCTTTCAGAGAAAGAGCGTGGAGAGAGGGCCGGGGTACAAGCACCTTTTAAGGGGAGAAAAAAGAGGGGACGGGGCTTAGGGCACTCAGCACACGCTGATTGGTGGTTTCATGGAAAGCCTATGATTAGGGACCTAGGGACTTAGGAATCAGGGGACTTAGGGTATTTGGCAGGTGCTGATTGGCGGTTCAGTGCTCAGGAATGTCTGGCTGCAGGTGGAGTTTACTTCTGTCCATCAATTGGAGGAAGGGAGGGTGATAACCTGATTGTATTTCCTACTTTGCGGGCCATAGGGTCTCTGTCACAGCTACTCAGTGCTGCCACAGTGGCATGAAAGTCACCAGAGACAGTACATAGAGGGATGGGAATGGGCAGATGTGGTCTGCAGACCACAGCTGGCCGCCCCCTGGTCCACATAGATGCTGTGAGAATTAAGTGAACTAATCCGAGTTTTGCTTATTTTCTCCACTACAGTTTACATTCAATATTATTTTTGTATTCATATCAGGTGTACAGTATAGTGTTTAGGCAATCACATACTTTATAAAGTTCCCCCTGATATTTCCAGTACCCAGCTGGCACCCTACGTAGCTATCACAATATTATTGACTACATTCCCTATGCTATACTTTAGATCCCCATGACTATTTTGTAACTATCAATCCTTCATTCCTATACCTTTTTCACCCAGGCTCCCAACCCCTCCTCCCCTCTGGCAACCAGCAACCTGCTCTCTGTGTCTATGCATCTATTTCTGTTTGTTTGTCTATTGTCCAAGTAACATGTCTTAGTGCAGCATACCACAGGTCAGTGCACAATAAGTGTTAGCTGTTATCTTTGCTCTGACTTTAGATTCTCCCATTGACATGCTTTCTTGACTCACTTCGGTGAGTGATGTAGTCCTCAGAGCTCCTGGGAGATATTTCCACCCCTCACCCTCTTGGGCATATGGAGGGTGCCCTGGGTTGGGTTCTTGGCAAGGAGCCCTGAGGCGAGTTTAGTGTACAGGATGTTTATTATGGAGTGTCTTGGGAGCAACCCTGAGGAAAGGAAGAGAAGAAAGCAGGATGGAGCAAAAGGAGAAGTTGAGTCACCCAACAACAGCTTGAGCCAAGTCCTCAGAGGTGTCCCACGTTGGGTCAAAATGGCCGGGCCTCCGTATCCCCCACCTGGAGCAGTCTATGGGTGTGGGCTGCTCTGAAAAAGGTATGTCCTTGGGTGAGGCAGCTCTGCAGCTCAGATGCTCCTGGAGGGACCCACAGGTGAGCCTCTCTGCTGACAGCACCCCCCACAACTGGGATGACAAAAGGGGGAAAATTATTACTGGTTCTGACCATGAATTGTGCACCAAAGCAACACCTGTCACTTGCAGCCCGCACATTTAATCACTGCTTGCAAGACTCTGCAGAAACTTGTTCTTCTACAGTGACTAGTAAAGTCAGGGGATGGTCGCTCCATCAGCCTGGGTTCTCCATCAGCAGAGCCCCCTGTCAACTGGTGATGGAAACATCATGTGAGCAAGACCTAAGCCTGTGTCCTGTAAAGCCACTGAGATTTTTGGGTTGCCTGTTACTGCAGAATTGTTAGCAGTAGCGGAGAAGGCAGCACTGGAGACATTTGAATGTTTTAAACTAAAGACACCTTTAGAATCTTAAAAAAAAAAAAAAAATCAGGGAACCACTTTGAAACCATCATCGTCATTACTGGCATCATCATCACAGACAATACTAGCATTTCATGAGTTCACTAACTGAAGTTTAAACAGATCGGAGCTATAATCTTCAGTGTAGAGAAGGTGCTTATAGAGGTTCATTAACTTGCCCAAGGCCAGGGGTGTGCAGGCTATAACCCACAGGCCAAATCCAGCTCATGACTTGTTTTTGTAAATAAAGTTTTATTAGAACACAACCATGCCCATTCATTACGTAGCATGTAATTTTGGCTGATTTCACGATGCTGTGGCAGAGCTGAATAGTGGCATATGGCATGCAAAACTGAAAATACTTACCATCTGGCCCATTATAGGAAAAATATACCCACTCCCTCTCCTCCTCTCAAACCCCCCCCACACACACGGTCTAATTCCAAACCCAGGTTGTCTCCCTCCAGAGACAACACTCATAATCCAGATATAAGTAAACACAAGGTAGGCTTGGAGCCTGGAGGGTATTGTAAAACTTTCCCATGTCCATTATCCTAACTGTACATTTTTTAATTTAAAATTTTCATGACATTTATTTCTAGCAATATGGCAGACTTCATATCCTGAAAAAGCCTCCCCCAACACCACCTATAAAAGGCTGGTTACAAGGAAGAGCTGACTTAGCAAGAAATGAAGGTAAATCTTAAGAGGCCAAAAGTGGAGTAGAGGCCAGAATCTAGAAGGAGCGTGGTACATGCTCACTTCAGCAGGCACTGGAGTCCTCGGGCGTTTGCCAAGGGGGGGAGGCAGGCAACATGGTAGTCACATGTCAGCACAGAGACTTTGGAATGAGTCCCTAAAGACCCCATTTCCAGTGAAAGAGTAGATTGGACAGCATTTGCCCTGTACAGGAAGACAGCAAAGAAAAATTTGTATCTTAGCTTTGATTTTGGTAGGGGTGGGGAGGAGGGGGAAGTCCCTACCCCATGCCCAGAAGTAATTAACCACAAACCACGCCTCAAGACCTATGGTTCAAATTCACTTTCTTGCCTATGTTGGTAGTATTTTAAGGTAAAGAAACGTAAAATGGTCCTAGGTTAGTGGCTCCCCAGGCGCTTGGCATCAATAAACACAAACAGAAGGAATAATCTCTCAAGTGAAGTCTCCTCACACCCTCACAGATAATGCCCCCAATAAAATGAGCTCACAATAAAAAAAATCACAAGACCTCTTACAGAGCAAGACAGCATGAGATGAGAGTTAGCAGTAATGTCCAGCAGCAGAATCAGACACACTAGGTCTTTAGGTGGTGGTATTACCACATCAAGCAACCCTTTTCTCCAAAGGGCCA
Organism: Pipistrellus kuhlii; assembly: GCF_014108245.1. Classification (NCBI taxonomy): domain Eukaryota; kingdom Metazoa; phylum Chordata; class Mammalia; order Chiroptera; family Vespertilionidae; genus Pipistrellus; species Pipistrellus kuhlii. The sequence continues at coordinate 9,457,292 of NW_023425438.1, forward strand.
GGTAGTATATATTTTGGGCTTCGCAAGCCATTCGATCTCTACCAAAAAGACTCAAATTTGACCTTCTAGTGAGAAAGCAGACCCAGGAAGTATGTAAATTGATGGGCTTGGCTGTGTTCCAATAAACCTTTATTTACAAAAACAGGAGTATGCCAGATTTAGCCAGCAGGCCATAGGGTTTAAAAAATAAGTATGTTTTCAATATTTAAAGAATTTAAAACATGAATAAGTAATAAAATATTATCATAAATATCCAAGAAGATCCTTATCTTCTGGCAGAAAAACATATAGTTGAAATTTTAATGCGTTAACTAGCAGATAGAACTCTGAAAGTTGGATACAACAAACAAAACTACTTAGAATATAATACAAAAAAACAAGAGGAGGAACTTATAAAAGAGAGCTTAACAAATATGGAAATTTTGAGTTAGAAGTTCTAACATGTATCTATTCCGATTTCCAAAGGAGTGAGTAGAAAAAATGGAAGAGAGACAATATTCAAGAAGTTTCACAGATTCTTATATTTAGGAAGTATAAAAAACTTTCAAAAAGTAGTTACACCCTGACACATCATGGGGAAATTACATAACATTAAAGACTAGTTAGCTAAAAACAGCCTGAAAGACAGCTTACCTGCTTGATATGTGGCTTCTTATGAACAGTAACAGACACCAAGACTGCCAGTTATGCCTTCAAAGTGATGAAAGAAAATAATTGTCAATCTATAATCACATACCCAACAAAATTTCTAATTCAAGAATGAGAACAAACTAGAGATGTTTTTAGATGAGTAAAAACAATATTATTATTATCAACAGGCTCTCAGTAAAGGAACTTCTTACAGGTATATACTTTGGAGATGTAAGAAGGATGGTAGCCAAGTGAACAAATTAATGGTAATCATGTAGATAAATTTAATAAATATCAACACTATTAACAACATCTAATTTGTAAACTTAAAAACATTGGGAGGAAGGTACATGGGCTTCTAAAGTAGAGATAATATTCTGTTTCTTAACATAGTAGGTACATAAGTATTCATGAATGTGAATGCTTATGCTGCACACTCTTTCCTATATGATACATTTCACAAAATATTTTAATAGAAATAAAAAACTAAACAATAACCAGCCTGTAAGCTGGAAATAATTAAAGTGTCCTCATAAATTTTAGGAGGACAGTAAATATAATTTCTTTTACCATTAAAAAAGTAAAATAGAATCTATAAGTTCCAAACTACTAGAGGAGACAAAAAATAAAAGGAGAAAAAACTCCATCGAACAAATAGAAAGCATGAAACAGATAGCAAAAATAAATCCAAAACCATCCATGTTCACAAAAAATAATGAATTAAATTTGCCAGTTATGATAATTTTTAAACTAGCTATAATCTTCTTATAAGAAACTCACTTAAAACACAAGTACATCAGATGTTTGAGAGTAAAATAATAAGAAAACTATATAAGGCAAATACATTTTTTTCAGCGAAGAAATAAAGCATAAGCAAAAACAATCTTTTTATTTGCTTTTTGGTACAACCTCTGAATCTTCATAGCAAGTGATGGATTATAATAAAACAAAGAGAAGAGAGAAATGAGAAAACACCTGGGCTGCAAAACAAAAACCACACAAAGAAACAACACACAAACAAAAAAACACCCTAAAGATATGAAAAGGTTGTTCCACATGTGTTATACCTGTGTTACTCCAGTTTGGGTCAAATTTCTTAACTTAAGAATGGAGTTTAGCCGGGACCAGTTTGGCTCAAGTGGGTAGAGCGTCGGCCTGGGGACTGAGGGGTCCCAGGTTCGATTCCGGTCAAGGGCATGTACCTTGGTTGCGGGCGCATCCCCGGTGGGGGGTGTGCAGGAGGCAGCTGATCAATATTCTCTCTCATCGATGTTTCTAACTCTATATCCCTCTCTCTTCCTCTCTGTGAAAAATCAATAAAATATATTAAAAAAAAAAAAAAAGAATGGAGTTTATATAATAATCAAATAATGTTGCAAAATAGCCTGCATTTTCAGATGAAGGAGAGTGTGGTCACTTTTAACTGTGATAAGAAAACTCTAACATTTATGAGGCATTACTTATTTAAATATAAGGCATCTCAGGGAAAAACATTAATAAATTTGAAGTGTGAATGGATTTGACCATTTTGAAGTTTCAAGGATGAAAAATTATGTATAAAGGTGGATAATTGCCACATTAAAACAGAGAAAGGTTAGAAAGAACCTAAATGAATAACATAGAAATGGTTGAAGTATGATGCATGTGTATAAGATGTTCTCAAAGGTATTTTATAGATATAGGGAAATACTGATGGCATAGTTAGTGTGAGAATAAAAAAGTCATCTTTTCTGTCAAAGAATAGTTTAGACAGCTACCATGTTGGCCAGCTCAAGATGCAGCTCCCCTAGGGGCTGCCATCTTGAAACAGCAAAGGCCAACCCCTCCCTTTGAATTAGCCAATCGCGAAAGACAGTGCACCTGAGCTCCAATCAAGAGCAAAGGACTGGTCACATGCATAAGGGATTATAAACCCAAGCAGCCCACCTGTTTGGTGTGCACCCACTTCCAGACTTTGTCTGTGCACCCTTCTACGTAGAAGTAAATATGTTTGCCTTGCTGCCTGGTTCTCGAGTGTTTTGTATTCTATCAGAACCCCTGACTGTGTGTGTGTGTGGGGGGGGGGGGGGCAACTTGCCTTATTTCTAACATTAGTAAGCTAAATAATACACAAAATTGTATTAACAACATGACCATAAATCCACTATACGTAGTCAGTTGTGCCTAGAAACAGGATTGGGGAAAAACAACAATAACAGAATAGTAAGAGTAATAGGGACATGAGTAATTTATATTCTATTTTCCAAGTCTTTGCAACGAACATTTTCATAATCTGGGCCTCCATTGGGAGGATGCCATTGACCTCCCAACACCTTCTTGGTGCCCAGGACCTGCCCATGGGAGGTGCCCAATAAATATCTGTTGACCAAATGAGTGAACCAGGGAAATGGATAGAGGCACTTCTTCCATCTCCTCCATGGGTTCTTCATCTTCTCACCCTTGAATCCAGACATTCTCCAAGACTCCACACTCAATTGCTTTTTCTTTTCATTCTGTACCACACACACACACACACACACACACACACACACACACACACACCCCGTGGCCAGGAGTTTGTCAGGCGTGCATCCCTCTTTTTTTTTCTTTGCTTTAGCCAACATTCATATGCAAATGAGCCCAACTTTTCAACTCCGCTAGTCTTTCCCCCTCATCTGCATTTCTCACCGCTTTTGGTAGGACCCACAGACATTCCATCTTCTCATCAACAACTCATCATTTTCCTCCCAATCATTCTTCCTCTAAGAGCTTCAACTTGGTTAACATCACCACCATCCCTCCAACCCAGCCAATCCTGACTCCATTCCCACTGTCCTGCTCCACTTCTCACCAACCCTGAGGAGTTTCCTTTCTTTGAACCTGCACTTTCCATGCCTTTAGAATAAAGTCTGGTTCCTCAAAGCTCCTTCCAATCTGGCTCAGTCTCTGCTGCTTCATCTCCCATCATCTGTTTGCACACCCACCACCTCTGCCATGCATTCATTCTCATCCTCTCTCCCTCTCTCTCTCTCTCTCTCTCTCTCTCTCTCTCTCTCTCTCTCTCTCTCCCTCTCTCTCTCCCTCTCCCTCTCCCTCTCCCTCTCCCTCTCTCTCTTCCCTCCCTTCCTCCTCCTTTTCCCCTTTCCTCCCTCCCTCCCTTCCTCCAACCCCCTCTCCGCCTCATTAGGTTTCTAGCTGGTCAGCTACCTTTGTGACTGCTCACATTTCTCTGATGCCTGGATGCTGGTCTCCCACTTCTCTGCCTCTCAAATAGCTCTTCCTCCTCTGAAGCCCATATCAAGTGTCACCTCCTCTGAGAAGCCTTTTCTCATACCTTCAGTCAGGATTAAGGTTCACTCCCCTCTGGGGTCAAATTGCACCTCCACCATGCCCTCATTAGCACAAAGCCCCAGGTTGTCAGCTGCCAGTGGGTGGACAGGGGGAGACAGCGTGGTGCCCTTGAGAACCTGAGCACTGGGGATGTAAGATTTCCGCCCTAGAATAAACCCATAAAAACAGTAAGTAATGGGAAAGAACAAAAGTCCTGCTAGGTTCACTGGCAACAGCTGGAGCCTTTAGCCAGTGATGCTAATGAAGCTGTGAGAAAAGGCAGTCTGGGAAGCAGGGGTTGGTGGGGGAGGAGGAATCCATAGAACACGTTCTGGCGTTTTCCCATCATTTTCCAGGGAGGACAGTGTGGGGCGCGGAGCGGGGAGGGCATTCGATTCCAGGCACTGCTGTCTGGAAAGGGCCAGGGCCAGGGCCAGGGCCTCTTCTGGGCTCACCTGGACCTGAACTCACTATCCCGGAAGCTCCCTGCGGTGCAGTCATGCCCATGGGGAACCTGGTGAGCAGTAGCCAAACTTGGGTGAACACCCCGGTATGCAGAAAGGGCAGCCCCCAGAAATCATTGCAGCCCCTGGAAGGGCAATCCCACACTATGTTATTAGCCTACATGACGGGCTTCGATTGGGCATCTTTCAGTCCATCACAAGCGCTGTTGTCATGTCCACGTGAACCTACAAAGTTCCGTTTCTGGGCCTGCAAGGTTGAGGGCTGGTCCACCAATCATGGCAAAGCCTGGGAGCCAGACAACCAGCGCCCTCCTCACCACCAGTGCCACCCACAGACGGGAATTAGAGTTAACCATGCATGGTGAGGGTCTCCCACCAGCCCAGGGGCTGACAAGCTTTTTCTGTGGAGGGTTATACAGTCAATATTTGGGGCCATACGGTCTCTGTCACAACTACTCAACTTTGTCTTTACAGTGGGTGCTACAGCAGCCACAGACAATATGGAAATGCACAGGTGTGCCTGGGTTCAAATAAAACACTATTTACCAAAAAATTAAAAAGTAATAATAAGGTGGTAAGTCAGATTCAGCCCATAGGTTTTAGTGTATCAAGCCCTGGGGCAGTTTGGTGGGCTTCCGTATTGCAATGTAAGTGACATATAGCATTATGTTCATTTCCGGTGCATAACCTAATGATTCCACATTCGTATAGATTGTGAAATGATCATCACGGTAAGTCTAGTTAGCCTCTATCATAGGGGTGTCGAACTCAATCAGAGAAGGGGCCAAAATCTAAAATCCAGCCTAAATCGCGGGCCGAATGGTTTACTGAACAGTCATAAACTGTCATTGTGATGGAAACGCAGCGGAGTGCAGTGATGACAGCGCGGTGCGGGCCACATTGCAAGGCCTGGCGGGACGGATTTGGCCCGCAGGCCTTGTGTTTGACACATGTGCTCTATCACAACACATAACTGCACAGCTTTTCTCCTGGAATGAGAACTTCTCGGATGTACTCTCTCAGCAGCTGCAACTATGCAGCAGTGTTATTCACCACAGTCACACCAGCGCCTTTGATCTCATGACTTCTTACAACTGGAACTTTGCATCCTCTGACCCCCTTTGCCCAATCACCCACCCACACTGCGAGTTCACGCCATTAGCTGTGGGCTCCCAGGACTTGCCTCAGGAGGCATCTCTGTATCCTAGTTGCCTGCTGCCTCCCACTGTGTCTGGGCTTCATAGAGCCTCCAGTGATACCCTAACAGGGGCTTGCCGATTTCAGAAAGTCTTCTTTATATCTATCTATCTATCTATCTATCTATCTATCTATCTCTATCTATCTCTATCTCTATCTATCTGTAAAGATAGATAGAGATAGATATAGATGTACTTTTTTATTGATTTCAGAGAGGAAGGGAGAGGGAGAGAGAGATAGAATCATTGATCGCTTGCCTCCTGCACGCCTCCCTCTGAGGGTTGAGCCCAAAACCAAGGCTGACCAGGAATTGAACCGTGACTTCCTAGTTCCTAAGTCAATGCCCAACTGCTGAGTGACACTGGCCAGACATCAGAAAGTCTTATCCATAATACAAACCTCTCTCTCTTCTGAGAGCTTTAACATTGGCAGAGTGCATTCACATGGCCTTTGTTAATTCATGCCGAAACCCTATGAGGTACAGGAACCTCAGTGTCCCCAGGCCTCACCCACTTGTGAGGGCCCACTCAAGTGAAGTCCATCTGTAGGACTAGAAGCCCTCAACAGTTACCTGATCCCCCCATCCCCCCACATCGCGTCAAATCTCCCCCGACTTCTGAGCTGTCTCCATTAGCTCACGCCCAGGCCGGCAGCCTCTGCTCCTCCTTCCTCCCTGTCTCACCCCCTGGCCCACAAGCCCTGGGGCAGCAGCGCCTGGATGCCAGATGCTGGTGCTCGCATCCCGTGGGCCTTGGGGTAGAATCGGAAACAGTGGCTCAGTTCCATCTCCGGGGAGGACTTTGTCACCTGGGCTCCATGGCTCAGCTCCACTCCAAACCCCACTCCATTAGGCCGGGAATGGGGTCAGGAACAGGGATACCTATACCCAGGATGCAGGCTGAGGGCAGAGACACAGATGCCTTACTGACTCTTGTGGTCCTCAGTCAGCCCTCCGCCTCCTACATCCAAGAACACCCAGAAACAGGCCTCCTCCTCCAGCCAAAGAAGGGGAACCCTCTTACCCATGATCACATTCATCCCCAAGGCTCCGGGCAAGGTCACTTGCCTTCACATCTCATTTCTGCTGGGCCTCAGCCAGCCCTGCTATCAAAGCATTCTCTTCCCACTTCATGGTCAAGGCAATGAAGGTCTGAACCCCATGTAAATTAGTGAATAGGAGAAACTGCTGCTTGAACGCCAAGTCTTTGACTTAGAAGCCACCCTTCCTTTCACTTCATCGCAACTAAGCAATCTATGCCCTGCCCCCTCTTCTTGTTACACAAGATCGGGCCATTTGCTATCTGTAGCCTGTCAGTTAAACTCCATCCCTTCTCTTTTCTCCCACGTGCGATTATTTGGCAGTGCCAAGGAGTGGGAGAGAGGCTCATTGGCCTTACGAAAACGCCAGTGTCGTAGGCGGATAAAGCAACAGAACACTTTCTTTACAAAAGAAATTTCGGCAGAACCCGGTGGTTCCTACAGACGTTGTAAGCAACCACCGTGAGGATTGTGACTGTGATTCCCAGCAAGCGAAGGCTGCCCCTTAGAAAGTGGGCAATTTCCAGCACAAGTCATTCTTCTCCTCTTTCTACTCTCTTCTCGGCGTGGCCCTGCTCTCTGGAGCCTCCACCCAGAGCTGGAGCGTAACGGTGAAGTAGGAAAAAGAAACGTAAACCATAGGAGATAGGGTTTGCGTCATGCGAAGCCTTACATTCAAGCCATTGTCTCCAATGTTTTGGATAATTCCAGCTTTTCGTTTAGGAAAGAAAATCTGAAACAGAACGATTACATCACAAATGGAACGTTTATATAGTTCCCGGGGCAGGGGAAAAAAAAAAAAAAAAAAGGTTCAGCGAAGGGGAAGGCTGCATGATCTCAATGAGATCCAGGTGGAACAGCCCTTTCAGCAAATATCTACACACCAGCCTGTAAAAATGATGGAAAAGGCACAAGACGAGAATAAAAGCAACCAAGTGCCAGGCGCTCATCCCGACTGAGCCCACATCCTCTCTGGGTCTGTCCTGCTGCCTACTCTCCCTCCCTTCCAAGGGCTTGGACCTCTCTCCTGCCTTTTGGGGTCTCCTGCTCATGGTCCTCCCTCTCCCCCTGTACTCCCTCCCACCCTGAACTAGGCAACCAGGGCTGGGGAGAGCAGCAGGGAGCACAACATGAGGGATGGAGATAGGATGATAGTAACAGCATCTGAAGCCCTTGCTGAGTGCTGAGGGCTGTCTTGGAAGCTTTGCCTGGATTATCTCACTTAATCGTGACAACCCTGTACAATAGGTTCTACAGCTGTTCCCATTTCATAATTGGGGGGGAATGAAAGGTGAAGGATCTTGCTCAACATCACACAGCTAGTTAGTGGCCAAACTAGCTTTCAACGTAATGGAACCCATCACCCTAACCCAGGGGTCGGCAAACGCATTAGTCAACAGAGCCAAGTATCAACAGTATGACGTTTGACATTTCTTTTGAGAGCCAAAAACCGACTTCTGCGCATGGGCCACGAAGTTTCAATGACACTATATGTGCACGCCAGCATGTGGTATTTTGTGGAAGAGTCACACTCAAGGGTGCCAAAGAGCCGCACGTGGCTCATGAGCCGCAGTTTGCAGACCACGGCCCTAACCAGTAGCCTACTTATCTCCGGAAAATAGCTACTAACTACAATGTATTTACCCATCTTCCCTCAAAACAAACGCACAAAATTGCAATGCATCTCACAGATGAGAAAACGTGGGCACATCGGTTGAGCATATACTACCTGCCAGGAGGTACACATGTGCACGCTTGCATCTAGTTTCAACTGCAGACCCCAACTACCTTCAAACAGGCCTTTTAATAAGCTTCAAATTGCAGCCCATAAACACATACCCCCTGCCAGGTCTGCATCGTCATCAGGACCATTCTATGAAGTTCTGGGGGAAAAGCATGGATGCAGACACCTCATGGGGAATGCAAAGGGGCTGGGGGAGGGGGGATGGTAGAAGAGGGGCAACAACAGGCCTGGCTAACCAGGAGAGGAAGCAGCCTGCCTCCCCACGGCCCTGGGGCAAGTCATGAGGGAAGTCAGGGCAGGAATGCCACGTGTGCAGGTGGGACCCCATCCTGGCAGGAAGCGAGGAGGCCAGGTTGGAGCAAACCCAAGAAACATGAGAGATTGAAAAGGGGTTCCAAACTCATTAGTCCACAGAGCCAAATAACAGGACAACAATTGAAATTTCTTTTGAGAGTCAAATTTCTTAAACTTAAACTTCTTCTAACACCACTTCTTCAAAATAGACTTGCCCAGGCCGTGGTATTTTGTGGGAGAACCACACCCAAGGGGCCAAAGAGCCACATGTGGCTCGCGAGCCACAGTTTGCCGACCGCTGGTCTGTAAAAATGGCTGGACCACAGGAGCTGGTACCTCAGACCTAATTCTCAGTTGAGAGTGAAACTTATCAGGAAAAACCGTTAGGCATTCAAATGTCTCTGACTTTGGTTCCCAGAGGATGGAAGGGATATTAATAATAAGCCTGGCCATTCTCGTACATAACTGCAGTGGTGGCAGGAAGCAGCCTTACGTATGACAGAGGGATGCAAAAAGATGGCCTGGTCCCGTCCAGAAAGCCACTCACGGAGGGTGGGAGCAGGACAGAATTACAGGAGACGTGCAAACCAGAGTCCTGCTAGGGTGAGGGTCACCACGGGTGCCCAGGCAGGGAGGGGGCTTTCTGAAGGCAGACCATGTCACCACCGGCAGGCAGTCACAGGCTGGCGACTTGAACTCTCTTTGTGTCTGCTGGAGGTCACACTGGGCTAAAATAGCATCGCCTATAAAAATGTTTCACATTCCTAGCGAACAATTTCAGCCCTCAGAGAGGAGAAACTGCCCTTCGAGCTGTAACTTTAACCAACAAGAAAGAATTGGTTTCTATACAGAAATTATAGGCACATGGGGAGAAAGTGACCATGTCTTTTGGGAGTCCGTAATAGCAAGGCAGGGGAGTGTTACGCAAATGCGGAGGCGATGCAATAATGACGAACTCTGGTGCAGAGGGAAAGGATAAGCAAGCTCCGAAGCCAGTGTGGCCACACACAACTTTCTCATGAACTCGTGCTCTCAAAAGGGCGTTGTTCATAAGAGATAATGAGGGACACATACCAAGAGCAATACGACAAATGAAGGTTTTGAGCAAGGCTAAAGCCTCTGCAAATGGGAAACCCAAGGAACATAAGAGACTAAAGAGGGTTTCCATGAAAAGTTCAGTTCAGAGAGAGAAGAAAATGAGGTAGAAGAGAAGATGGGAGGGAGGGAGGAAGGGAGGAAAGAAAGATAAAAGAAGGGAAGGAGGAAGAGAAGGAAGAAGAAAAGAATAGGAAGTGATAGATCCAAGAAGATAATATAATGTTAACAGGCTTGTAGAAGTCCAAATTAGCAAAAATTCAAATTCCATTTTATGGAGTAAGAAGAATAGATTTTGAACTCTAAATGTGCAAAGAAGCAAAGAAGACCATGAAAGGAGGAAAATGGAGCACACGATATGTTAGGGCAGCGGTCGGCAAACTCAGTCAACAGAGCCGCAGTTTGCCGACCACTGAGTTAGGGAATTAAAAAAATCTTGGCATAAGGAATGATTTCAAACCTCTAGGCTCAGACAAATTATAGTCCAGAGTGTGAAAAAAAAAAATTGCAGATATAATCTCAGAGCCTCTGGCAGTGAGTTTGAGAAATCTTGGAAAATGGGAAAGATGCCAGAAACCTTGGGGAATGTTTTATTTTGCAATACATTGAGGTCGGGGAAAGCCCAACAGATCCTGAAAATAAAGACCTATGAGCTAGATATGATCCCCATCGAGGAGAGTGGGTCCAACTGGACTCGGCAGTGATCAGGAAACATCTGCTTTTTTCATGAGGGATGTTGTCAGAGTAGAGTCTCCCAACAGACAATGAGCAGTGCAATGAGGAAGTCAGGAGCCATGCCATCCAAGGGAGGTGGAGAGGTCTGTACAGCACAGAAATGACATGACCAAGAAGATCTGATACGTGGGCATGCATAAGGAGCTGTGGGATCACTTTGTGTTGCCTTAGGACACAGAAGTAGGACCAACGTTGACATTTCAGTAGGTGGATTTTCCGGTAACATTGAAAAAGTGTTTTCTGGTCATTCATTCAACAAGTGTTTATTGAGCACCTACTGTGTGCCAGAAACTGTGCTAAGCGCTGAGGATATGTGAAAAAAAAATGACAAATATTAAAATATGTTCAAAATATTATTATATATTATCCTGTTCAAATATATCTGAGGAGGTGACATTCATGCTGAGACCCACATGATAACAAGGGCGGGATTCTGTGAACAGTTTGGGGCAGAGGGAACAGTAGGGGCAAAGGCCCTGAGACTGGAAAGAGCTTAATTTGCTCCCAGAACGGAAAGGAGCTAGGATGGCTAACTTGGTGAGCAAGAACGAGCAGAATGTGAGACTGAGAGATAAGCTTGAAGAGGTAGACAGGAGGCAGGGGAGTGAGGGATGAGGTGTGGCCATCAAGAGGAATTTAAGCCAAAACCGGTTTGACTCAATGGATAGAGCGTCGGCTTAGGGACTGAAAGGTCCCAGGTTCAATTCTGGTCAAGGGCATGTACCTTGGTTGCGGGCATATCCCCAGTAGGGGGTGTGCAAGAGGCAGCTGATCGATGTTTCTCTCTCATCGATGTTTCTAACTCTGTATCTCTCTCCCTTCCTCTCTGTACAAAATCAATAAAATATATTTATTTAAAAAAAATAAAAAGAGGAATTTAAAATGTCTCCTAAATGATACAGATAGCCATTGAAAGTTTTAGCAAGAAAGTCATGTGGTTTGGCTGAAGTGTGCGTTTTGTTGTTGTTGTTTGTTTTGGTTTTTTTTTTTAAATACATTTTATTGATTTTTACAGAGAGGAAGGGAGAGGGATAGAGAGTTATTGTAGAAACATCCATGAGTGAGAAACATCCATCAGCTGCCTCCTGCATGTCCCCTACTGGCGATCGAGCCCACAACCAAGGTACATGATCAGAATCAAACCCAGGACCCTTCAGTCCACAAGCCAACGCTCTACCCACTGAGCCAAACCTCAGGTGTGTGTTTTGAGGCTTTCTCCAGCGGCTCCGTGTTCACTGGATCAGAATGGGCCGCAGGGAAGAGGAGAGGGCTCAGGAGCCAGTTGTCGCGTTCAGATGAGGCCACAGTGTGAACTGAGGGTGTGGAGGCACCGGAGAGAAGTTCAGTTGTAATTTTTTTGAGGTAACAGAGGCGGAATTTACTGATGAATTGAATATGGAGTTGGAGGGACTGGAAGAAAAATGACGAGAATGATCCAAACGTGGACTCAGGTGGCGGCATTTAAGGGCCGCCTGAGAGGACACTGCAACATGGGGCTGGCACGGGCTGGAAAGATGAAGGCTGCATGTGACTCGGTGATGATGACAACAGAACCTCTGAGAACAGGTGTCCAGTACCAATGCCAGGCTGCAGGGCTACCAAACGCTCCAGAAAACAAGTTCTTACTTTGGCACAATTTTTTTTTTTTTTGAGAGAGAAAGAGAGAGAGAGAGAGAGAGAGAGAGAGAGAGAGAGAGAGAGAGAGAGAGAGAGAGAGAGAGAGGCATCTGTAAGAGAATGAAACATCAATCAGCTGCCTCCTGCACACCTGCCACCTGGGCCTGAGCCTACAACCTGGCCATGTGCCCTGACTAGGAATTGAACTGGCGACTCTGCAGTGCACGGGACAACGCCTAACCAATTGAGCCACACCAGCCAGGGCCACAGTTCTTAAACTGTTACTGGTTACAAACTTTATCACATGCACCAATAAATAATTTCTACAGAAACTTCCAGTGTTCCCAGTGCAAATAAGAATACAAGAGGAATTGTAGGTATACTTTGCTACATGTATGTTGTATACACATGTATATGTTACTTATACTTATAGCTTACAACTTAAAATATAGAAAGTACCCATGCTTTCAGTGCACACGATACACATTAAGACCCACCAGACACAAATACCACAGATTCTCCTAAAGAGAGCCCAGCATTCTCGTCCCGTTACATCATCGGCAGAAGCCTTCTCTTGTGAAGAGAGGTTTTTCAAAGGCAATAAAACCTTCAGACTTTTCCGTGACAGAACAGATCCCCCCAATCAATCCTCTCGGCCCGGTTTCACTCCCAATCATCTCACCTTCCAGCCGCGGAGAAATTTCTGCCTTCAAGTATCATAAATACCGGGCGGGCGGCAGAGCACATGAGAATTTGATTGTGGAGAGGATTCTTCTCAAGTGCACATCAATCTCTCCGAGGTAGCCAGACCGGCCACAGATCACCGCAGAGGTGAGATCTACTGTGCCGTGAGCCCTTGATGCTGCATCTGTCTGGCAGCAATTAAACCTCGGGGCTTAAACTCCAAATCACAGACAGCTTGCCCTCAGCCCCACCATGCAAGCTGTGAATAGTTAGGCCCCTGAAATATCTCAGAGTCAAGCGTATGTGGGAACCTCACCCTGGGTCCTTTCTCAATAACACATTCATTTGGCATTTAACTTTGTTTAAAAAAAAAATGAGAGAGAGAGAGAGAGAGAGAGAGAGAGAGAGAGAGAGAGAGAGAGAGAGAAAACTGAAGCCTCGGTGTTGGCCAGCAGGTGGGATTTTGCATGTTTCTTATTCGGGGTCCCAGACTGTGGTTTGAGCAGCAGTGGGGTGTTTTGTCTAACTGTCTGGGCCATGACGGGAGTTGTCCCACAAACCATTTGTCACACAGTGAGAGCTGGGGACTCAGGGACAGCACTCGCTCGGACCATATGGCACCCTGTGCTGCCCTGTCAGTGACGGTCCAGGTGGCAGGCTGTGGCCCAGGCGGGACGCCATGAGCGTGTTCGCATCCTGTGTCTGCAGAGCGCCGGGCGATCATCTATTCCAGCCACCAGCTGCCAGGAGGACACGCCTGTTAGCAACCACACAGCACACAGGGCTGAGGGGCTTCCCCACAGCAGCCACGCTCGGATGGATGGGGAATTTCGGAAAAGGATGCTTGAAGGAGAAAGAGTTCACCGCCAGACGCAGGTTTGGGCCTAGATCATCCCCATGATGTCACGAGAGGTCCTAAAAATGTCCGCGTGTGACTCCCCCCATTTGTTCTATCCGCGGTGCTGAGGACACGCATGTACAGACAAGCTCACGATGGAAAACACAATGGAACCGGCCGTTGGGGCAAAAGGCTGCGGAAATGATCCTTAGGGATGCCCTCGGGGAAGGACTCAGCTCCATGGGCAGCGAGTGTGTGGGAGCTCCATCCCGCGGCCCTCTGCTCACCGTCATCCCAAGAGAAAGAGTGTGACAAGCCTTTGAGCAAATGCCAGAGAGAAGCCCAGGGGCAAACCGAGGCCTGCCAAGGTGGAGAACCAACAGAGGGCACTGGGGGAGCCGGGAGGAAATGTGGGGTGGGGGGGGCAAAAAGACATGGCTGGAAGGTGGAGGGGCAAGGTGAGAGACTTTAAAAAAGACTCCGAAAGGAATCGGGAGGACGGTCAAAGGGGAAGATGGAAGAAGGCAGCCTGCACCCCCTGGGGAGTTCTTACAACCCCTGGCTTGCCCTTGTCCGGCCTCACACCCACAAAAGCGCTGGAAACAGCGGGTTCTTGTTTTCCGCTTTGAAAAGACAAAGCAACCACCACAACAGTTTTAGGACAGTTTTAGGACAGGGGACAGACCATGTTCTCTGCGCCCAGTGAATGAGGATGTTGGGGAAATGGACCAAGGCTCTGGGGAGGAGAACCAGCACTGACCCAAGGGCTGGCTTTGGGTCACAGCCGCCGGGACAGGAGCTTTCGTTCCCCCCCCCCCGCCCCCCAGCGGTGAAGAAGGCGCTGGCGTTAGGGCCTCGGTTGGCCGGTTGGCCGGTTGGCCGGTTGGCCGGTTGGCTGGTTGGCCGGTTGGCCGGCGCCGTTGGAACATCGATGGCGCCTTCCTGCAGATCCGAGGGCTGGGGGCCCCAGCGGGTTTCCCAGGGCAGCGCAGCCGCTTTGATCTGCCGGGGCTCTGACATCTGTTCTTATTGTCTGCACATCGACCCGCTGGAATCGGAGCTCGTGGCGGGACCACGGAACAGCAGTCTGAGGCCCCAGGACCTGTCCAAAGCTAATAGAGCCGAGATTTACACTTTGGAGATAATAGCATCCCACTCCTGCGAGCCAGGAGGCAATCGGCCCGCTGGGATTGTGAAAAAGCCTACGTGCTGCAGAGCAGGGAACGCTGCTTTGGAAAGGCGTCTGACGGGTCTCAGGCCTGCGGGCCCTCGCAGACGGTGTTACAGCCCAGGTTATCATGACTCTCCGAGTCTGCGTGGGATGTTAGGCAGCCTCTCCGCAAAGGTGCTCCCCAGTCAGCCAAGAGGTGCTCAGGAATGAGCCTCCCTCCCTCACTAGCTCTAGTGCCGGGCCTCTGTGAGGGGCTGGTGCCCAAGAGCCCGCCCCGCACGGCCTGGCTGTCCTCTGCAGTGGCATCTCTGAGCCCTCAGGATGAAGGAGCTGGTCCATGGGTCAGGGAGGCCAGCACGGCCCACAGGCCAGAGCCCGGGTTCAGAAGCTACGTGCTCCACACGAGGTTTAAGGTCTTTCAGGAACACAGCTCCTTGGCGGGGCGGGGGAATGGGGGGAAGAAGGGGGGTTCCCAGCCTGCCGCCCCCCCCACCACCACCCCAGTTCACTCCTTCCCAGCACCATCTCGCTTTTTGTTTGTGAGCTCTGCATGGAGCCAGGGGACGGGCTGCTGGTGGCACTGCAAGGACCGCAGCAAGTGATGGTTTGGGGACCAGACGGGACAGGAGGGCTCCCCTCTCAGAGCCCTCTCCAGGAGAAGTGGTCCTCCCTGTGGGCGCACCCCCTCCCAGACCCCTGCACAGCTGAGGGCTCACCCTGGGGGAGACTCCTGGGGTGAGAGCTTCCTGACGCACATCCAGATGAAAGGGCGGTGGAACAGTTTCTTCTGCATAACCACCTGGTCGGGATGGACCACAGCGCTTATTCATCATTAATTCGTGGACTTTGGGGTTGTTTCTACTTTGGATCTATTATTAATAATGAGGCTATGGCCCTAGCTGGCTTGGCTCAGTGGATAGAGTATCGGCCTGTGGACTGAAAGGTCCCAGGTTCGATTCCAGGTCAAGGGCACATGCCTGGGCTGCGGGCTTGATCCTCAGAGTGGGGCAAGCAGAAGGCAGCCAATCAATGATCGTCTCTCATAATTGATGTTTCTCTCTCTCTCCCTCTCCCTTCCTCTTTGAAATCAATATATTTTTAAAAAATAAATGAGGCTATGACCATTCATGTAAGAGTTTGTGTCTAAACACGTCTTTGGTTTAGTCATATGGCAAGTTTATTTTTTACTTTTTAAGGAACTGCCAAACTGTTTCCCACAG
This sequence comes from Pipistrellus kuhlii, assembly GCF_014108245.1. Lineage (NCBI taxonomy): Eukaryota > Metazoa > Chordata > Mammalia > Chiroptera > Vespertilionidae > Pipistrellus > Pipistrellus kuhlii. The sequence goes on from NW_023425438.1 coordinate 9,473,328, forward strand.
TGGCTGCACCACTCTATATTGTCAACAAAGCCTGAGGATTCGTCTCCACACCCAATGCTAACTTTTTGATTATAGCATTTTAATGGGTATGAAATGTTTCTCGTGTGATTTGGTCTGCACTTCGTTGGTGGCTAATGACACAGAGCATCTTATCACGTGCTAATTGGCCACTTGCACATTGGAGCAATATTTATTCACATCCTTTGCTCATTTTAAAAATTGGGTTATTTTTCTCTTTATTGTTGAATTGAAAGAATCCTGTATATATTCTAAATATTAGATCCTAATCAGAAATGTGACTTGCAAATATTTCCTCTCAGCCTGTGGGTTGTCTTTTCACTTCCTTGATAGTGCTTTTAAACATACAGAAGCTCTTAATTTTGATAAAGTCCAATTTATCTTTTTTTCCCCTCACTGGTTATACAGTGCTTTTGGTATCATATCTAAGAAACTATTGTCAAATCCAAGGTCATAAAGAATTACATCTGTGTTTTCTTCTAAAAGTTTTATAATTTTAAGCCTTATATTTATATCTTTGATCCATTTTATTAATCTTCACCCAAGGAATTTTTTCCAGAGAATGGAAGGGAGGGAGAGAGGCAGAAAGAAAAATAGATGTGAGAAAGACGCATCAACTGGTTGCCTCCTGCCCATGCCCAACCTGGGCCAGGGACTGGGCCTGCAACTGCCCTTGACCAGAATCAAACCTGAGACCATTTAATCAGTAGACAAGGCTCTAACCACTGAGAAAACCAGTTAGGGCTTTGATCCATTTTGAATTCATTTTCATGGGTGGTGTGAGGTAGGGTTCCAGATTCACTTGTGAATAAGCAGTTGTCCCAGGACCATTTGATGAGAAAACTATTCTTTCCCATTGAATGGTATTCTGGTTAAAAATCAATTGACCATCAATAAATGGGTTTATTTCTGGGCTGTCAGTTATTCTATTTCATTGGTCCATATGCCCATCCTATGCCAGGACTACACTGTCGTAATGACAGTAGCTTTGTAGTAGGTTTTGAAAATGGGCAGTACAAGTCTCCACCTTTGTTCTTTTTCAAGGGTGGTTTGGCTATTCTGGGTTAAAAACTTTTAATACATCTTCCATCCATATTGTGAAACTGGGTTTTGTCTCTGAGATGCTCCCAAAAAAGAAATGGCTATACTACTACTTGATCTTAAAATACAAAAGAACCTTTCTCTTTCTTTCTCTACATCACAGTCCATGACCCCCAGGGGCCTGCACAACATTTCTCTGTTTGTAAAACCCAGAACCCATGTCCATGTAAACACAGTAAAAGGCACCTATATTCCCTCTTCGCCAATGTCATGCTTCCTGGGCAAATTCCGTGATGGTTCTCAAAGGCTGGGGTTCCCCAGAGTCTTGTATTTCTCATAAAGAACCAGTCAGGCCCTTGCCCAATTCTTTCCATTCGGGGGTCCATGTCTCTAAGAAGTTTAACTCCTTTTGGAGAATGAAAACAAATAGCACACAGCAGTCACAGAGCAAAAGCAAGAAGGAAATCGGGCACTTTCTATTTGCAGAGTCAGAGGCAATGTACCTTGGGGGTGGGGGTGTGGGTGGGGATGGCTTAAGAACTTTAAAAAATAAAATTCTTAAACTATCTGGCTTTCAAAGATAAAATGGTCATGTAGTCATAGACCCTGGAGACAATTGCATGACTGTGAACGGATCTTGTAACCTATACTCCTGCCCTTGGTTTTTAATAAATATAATGAGAGCTTTGAGAATATGACAGAAAGAATGACAGAAAGGCATTCATGCTCTGGTGCAGGGCCCAGGAAGCACGGGGCTGTTCTCCGGAAAGTGTATGTTTAACAGCCACATTGGGGGCAATAGGGGATTCGAATGGCCTTCCTGCTTTCGTTGGCTTTCTCAGAACATTCTGGAAGGCCCTCATACAGCAGCCACACAAGAGCAAAGCACAAGGCCAGCCCGGGCAGTGTAGCTCAATGGTTGAGCATCGACTGATGAACTAGGAGGTCACAGTTCGATTCCCAGTCAGGGCACATGCCTGGTCCCCAGTGGGGGGCCTGCAGAGGTTAGCCAATTAATGATTCCTTCTCATCATTGATATTTCTATCTCTCTCTCCCTCTATGAAATCAATAAAATAAAAATTAATTTTTTTTAAAGCACAAGCCCAGGCGGACATGCTGCCCTCAGCCCTCCGTCTCGCTGCAGACTCCTCCATACAAGGAAGTGGCCGAGCCTGGAGGCAGGGGCTGTCCTTAAAGAGACGCTGAGCTGACTGTGGGCAGCTGTGTAACCTCTGTCCCTTCCATTCCTCACAGCAGCAGCGGCTCTGGAGGAATTCTCAGAGATGAAAATAACTTCAGTGGAGGACCTTCCATTGGGAGGGACCGGGCCGTTCCATTTAAGACAGAAAACGGCTTCTCGGGGTCAAAAGGAACGTGGCTTTGATTGAGAAATACAGTCTTCAGCATCCGAGCCAGGCGCGCATAGACCGGGACCAGCGTGAGCTGGGGAACTGGACATCATTGCCTCCGCTTGCGGCCCCCGTGGTGAGGTTAGGGTTGATTTAGAGGAGGAAAAGGGCATATTTTTAGATTCTGCCCCACAGGATATCCAATCACACGGCAAACACTGAGATCAGATGCGATGACGGATAATGCTGGCGGGGCGAGGCAGCAGGTGGTGTGATGCTAAAGCGGATGGGGTGTGCCTGAGGACTGAAATACCCCGGGACGGCCCAGGGAGGTCAGGAGAGGTACTGACCACATCCTGTTGCATAGCAACTGTGTAGACCCTGGGCTTGCTGCTCTGTGTCCATTCAGCTTTTCTGCCTGAATGTTGTGTTTTATTTCCTACAGATGCTCCTTGCTCCTCCCTGCTTTGACCGCACCACAGTGCTTCCTCCAGGTGTGGGGGTGCATCTCCCTCGGATGGAGCCCCCCCACCCTTCCTCCCTCTTCCCCTCGCAGCTTCAGCCTGACTTTCACCCATGACAGTTTTCCTTGGGGGGTTGCCTGTCTTCATCCTTTTGAAAGTCACACTTCTTGCCGAAACAGTGGATAGAGCATCGACCTGTGGACTTAAAGGTCCCGGGTTTGATTCCAGTCAAGGGCATGTACCTTGGTTGCGGGCACATCCCCAGTAGGGAGTGTGCAGGAGGCAGCTGGTCGATGTTTCTCTCTCATTGATGTTTCTAACTCTCTATCCTTCTCTCTTCCTCTCTGTAAAAAATCAATAAAATATATATATATTTTTTAAAAAGTTACTCTCCTGGAGACAAGGTCAGAGTCCCTTGACCTCTCCGCCCGCCTGAAAACCACCTGCTGGGGAATGGCCTTCAGCTGTGTGGCAATCACTGCGGGGCCCAAGATCGCAGACCAGGCTCTGCCTCGCCACAGGGAGCACCAGCATGAGGTGGGCAGACGCCGCAGGAAGAGCATCCTAACCACGACCACAGCTCTGCTCCAACGTGGCACAAGAAAGTTCTAGAACTTGTCACCAAACCCCTGGCTTGTAGTGATGGGGCGGGCACCAGTCGGTTCAAACTCGGGAAGGTCTAGCGCTGTGTGTCCCATATGGTGGCCACTCCACATGGGGCCCGTGTGCCTGAGGCGCTGAGTGCACATTTTATTTAGCTTCGGTTGGTTTAAATTTTAAAGTGGAAGCAGTGTCAAATGCTTTTCTGTTACCTTGGTTTTGGTGGGAGGACACTTGGTTTCAACTCATGTATCATGTAAGATGGTAATGTGGCATGGCTCATATCAGCACCTACGCTAGTTCTAGTACTTATCAATACTTTAAAAATATCGTTTGCACGTTGAAAAGATACTATTTTTTGATATGTTGGGTAAAACAAAATAGACTGTTAACATTAAATTTACCTCTGTCTTTTTACTGTCTCAATGGGGGATAGTAGAAAGTTTTACACCCCTTCCCTGGCCAGTGTTGCTTAGTGGTTGGAGTGTCAGCCTGTACACCAAATGGCCACGGGTTTGGTTCCCCATCAAGGGTACGTAGCTGGGTTTTGGGGTTCTCTCTCGGTCTTGGCGAGTTTGGGATGCAAGCCGTTGATGTGTCTCTCTCATATCAATGTTTCTCTCTCCCCCTCCCTTCCCTTCCCCTCGCTCTGAAAAGCAATGAAAAAAATATCCTCAGGTGAGGATTAACAACAAAAATAAGAAAATGCTATATTACACACATGGCTTGCATTATACAAGGTGGGGCACAAATAGGTTTACAGTTGTATGTGAAACCGAGTTTATTCTTGTATTATTTATTAACTAGAGGCCCAGTGAATGAAATTCATGCATGGGGGCGGGGCGAGGGGAGGGGGGGTCACTCAGCCTGGCGTGCACCCTCTCCAATCCAGGACCCCTTGGTGACCACTGTCTCCTAACCACTCACCTGCCTCCTGGTCTGATCCCCCTAACTGCTCTCCCCTGCCTGCCTGATTCCCTAACTGCACTTCCCTGCTGGCCTGATCACCTTAACTGCCTCTGCCTTAGCTCTGCCACCATGGCTTTGTCTGGAAAGATAGCTGAAAGGTCGTCCGGAAGATGTCTGGTGTAATTAGCACATTACCCTTTTATTAGTATAGATTATTCCATTATTTTACATACAAACAACTGTAAACCTGCTCTTACCCCACCCTGTATCCTTTAAAAAAAAAAAAAATCTGCTTTTATTGGTTTTAGAGAGAGAGGAAGGAAGAGAAAGATAGAAACATTGATGTCTCTTGCAAGTCCCCTGCTAGGGATCAACCCCGCAACCTGGGCATGTGCCCTGATCAGGAATCAAACCTGTGACCTCTTGGTACATGGGTCTACACTCAACCACTGAGCCACACTGGCCGCTCCGCCTTGCATTCTTCTTGTGCTAGTCTATAGGACAATGAAGATCTTCCGATGCAGGAAGAGCAGAGCTGCGGCAGATCTGGGCAGGACAAGAAGAGGTTGTGCCTCTGGTTTTCATCCAAGGGCTTCATTTTTCCCAAACAACTGGGAAGAATGAGAATGTTTAAAGCTTGAATTTTTTATTCTGTAATAATATTTAAAATGTTCATCTATTGCCAGCTGGCCTTCTGCCCCTAAAATAAGTTCTCCGGCGAGGGAACAGAGCGACCTTTATGTGCAATGACCCGGGGCAGGACTGTCCCTCCTGCAGCCCCAGACGCCGGGGACAACTCGGAGCGCCTGCAAAGGGTCCCCAGATCCGTGCGGGCCGAACCGTGGCCTTAGACAGAATAAGCAACCTCCGGCGCTACCACTTCTCAAAAGGATGGGGTGTTGCTCGATTAATGAAATATAAGTTCATCTTCATGTGCTGCTGAATTCAGAGTAGTCAACAGATCAGGATACATTTTTCAATCAAAAGAATCTAAAATCCAGTTACTCACGCCTGGGCTCGGTGGAGTGTTGGGTCTTTGCTAACTCACTCCGTGCCTTTGTGCACATTAGAGCAAGGTACTCCGGGGGTTCAAGTCCTGACTCTTCCGAGGGGTGCGGCCTGCAACAGCCGCCTGCTGCAGCCTGCTACAGTTTAAAGTTCTTCTCATGTGAAAAGGCTTAGCTCTCCTGAGAAATACTCAGCCACCATCAAATAAGAAACAGATGCTTCACCCCCAAGGAGACCTGACCGTGGCATTGTCCGGGCTCAGAGTTCCTGCTTTTGACCTGGAGGCTGTGAGGTGCGCCCCTAGTCTGGGCCAGGGCTCGGGGCTCGGGCGGCCCACCATGGGCTCTCACACCATCCATCCCCATGGGGAACGCAAACAGGAGCCCGTGGCCTCGTGGCCAAAGGGTTCTGGAAGGAGCCGAGTGAAGTTGGAAGGAAATTGCAATCAGGACTCTTTGACCTTTAATTAAGGAACTTGCAGCGGGTTGAAAAGTAGGCTGTGTTTCCTAAACGTGTTGGCATTTGTTTAAATGTAGAACAGGGTTTTCCAACCTCGGCCCTATGAGCACTTTGTTCATTCTTTTCTGTGGGGCCGGCCAGTGCAGCGCCAGATGCTGAGCAGAAGCCCTGGCCTCTGACCCGCCAGACGCCAGTGGCTCCCCCTCCCTCCCAGCTGCGACAACTAAACATGTCTCCAAACGCCCCCCGGAGGGAAAACTGCCCCCATGGAGAACCACCGACTTAGAACACCCGAACACGGTCTGTGGCCTTAGCGGTTCCATCATTTCCCTATCACAGTGGCAGGTACCGGGACCTCGGAATCTGGCGCCTGTGTATTCCAATCCGGCCCACGCCTCGCCAGCCAGGGGGCCGGGGAGCCAGTGACTGAACGTCTCTGCACCCCATTTCCTCCCCTGAGGGATGGGGCGATGGCTGTGCTGTCCTCGGAGAGATATAAGGGCTGAGAAGCTAAAGCTCCCACGGGGGACAGTGAACAGCAGCTTGCGCACTCCCTGCACAGGCCTCCCTGGGTTTCCTCACTCCAGGGCCGCTGTGGTGTGACAGCCGAGGTCAGAGCCCGGAGGTCACACTCCAGAGGCAACATAGAACAAGCTGCTTAACGCTGGAGAGAGAGAGAGAGAGAGAGAGAGAGAGAGAGAGAGAGAGAGAGAGAGAGAGCGAGCCTGAGCCTCCCCATCAGGATCAGGTGCTGCAAGCCTGGGTGTGAATTGGGGGGGGGAAAGCAAGGTTTTCTAAAACTGCGACAAAATCATGGTCTTTCTTAACCTTCCTCCCCGACTGCTGCCCCACCCCCACCCCTAGGGAATGTGCTGGAACCCGGAAGCCCTCGCACCTCATTTTGTGGCCGCCTAAGGATCCCATCGGTTCCTCCCACCTACCTCCTGCTTCTGGAAGCTCCCCTGGTCCCCTGGGGCCGTGCTGTTCCCAGGCAGTCACCCCGTGTCCCTGGGAGAATGAAGCCAGACTTCCTTCCCAATGCCCTCCCTCGCTGGCGCCGGCCTGACTCAGCCACAGATTCCTGCGGGCCTCACTCTCCTCAGCTGTGAAATGGGCGGGCAAACCTCCCTGTCTCCCCCGCCTGGCCGGGCCCAGAGCAGGTGCTGCTCATCCACGCCACGTGGCCGCCTCTCCCTCCCGGCCACGCCACCCCTTTAAAACAGACCTGTTTGTCTTTCTCAGCCCTCACTCCCTGAGCCATGGACTATCTCCTGTTCATCCTCTCCCACCACCCGCCACACACACACACACACACACACACACACACACACACACACTAATTCACAACTTAATATCTTCTACAATCCAATTTTCCATCTTCCCCAGCACGCTAGCAGAGTTACTAGGAAAGCTGGACTAACAACCGAAGATGCGACAGAAGCACAACCTTCTGGCGGGGAGACAGCCAAGACCCAGGAGTGGTTTTCTTTAGAGAACAATCCTACCAAAAAACATGTGAATAGAAGCAATTCAAAATGCTCGAGACATAGCAAACGCTCGACTGACTCCAAATTGCCGTTTAGCATGCTCTGTGTCATAGGATATAAAAACGGATGTCAGGCTGACAGCGAAGACAGCGCCTCCATACTCAATACCCCGCTATTTCTGGTTGTGCCAAAAAATAAACAACCAGCAAATCATATTTATTTCGTCTCTTTGAATAAATAAAAAAAAGCATTTACACTTTAAAAAAAAATGGGATGAGGTAGAATTCCCTCCTTCTTAAAAAATGTGTCTAGAGCTACTAAAAAACTTGCGTTTCTCAAACAGTCGATAAAACGATTCCTCTGGATTGTGCAAGCGGGGAGACAGGGACCCCTGAGGAGACCCGGTCTATGCCCTTCACAGGACTTGGCTCTTCTTTCCCTCCTGCTCCCGCCGAGGCCGGCCTGCCCTGGTCCGCAGTGTCTCCGCTTCCCGCAGGCAGAGCTCCCGGAGGCTCCTGGGCAGCCACAGCGCCTGCTTTCCCTTTTCCTTTCTGTTTCACCTTTTGCCTGCAGAGTTATCCTTTCCTGCCGCCTCTGTTGGCTTCGTGTCCACTTTTGCGGGGGCAGGTTTGGCTGACAGGCTGGCCCCCTCCTCTCGGGCTGCTCCCTGGCCGCCCCTCGGCAGAGCTGACCTTCCTCTTGGGCCTCGTGGAGGCGGCCCGGCCCAGGGTCCAAAGGACAGGGCCTGCCACGCTGCCGCGACCCGCGATGGGGGCAGAAGGAGAACCAGACGGGACGGCCCTATTCATACTCATATCCCAAACATAGTTCCTGCCACAAGGCAAGTCCCCAGTCAATGCTTGTTGAATGAATGAATGAATGAATGAGGAGGGATTGGGGCGTGTGACCACTTTAAATTCTCCTAGTGGGACAGGGTGGGGTTTCTTTCCTTCTCACCCTCCTCTGGCCCCACCCCACCTTGCCCTTTGCTGGGAAAATACGCTTTATAAGGTGAATCAAAGACTTAAGGCAGTGGTTCTCAACCTTTCTAATACCTCGACCCTTTAATACAGTTCCTCATGTTGTGTGACCCCCCCCCAGCCATAACATTATTTTTGTTGCTACTTCATAACTGTAATTTTGCTACTGCTGATGAAGCATGATGTAAATATCTGTGTTTTTTGATGGTCAACCTGTGGGTTGAGAACCGCTAGCAGGGTCGCCTAAGACCATCGGAAAACACAGGTATTTACCTTACGATTCATTAACAGTAGCAAAATTGCAGCAACGAAAATAATGTTATGGTTGGGGGTCACCACCACATGAGGAACTGTATGAAAGGGCCTCGGCAGCAGGAAGGTCGAGGACCACTGCTGTAAGGTGAAGCAAGAGCAAGTCCAACCCATGAGACATGACCTGCGTGACTTGCAACACTTTTCCAGGCTGCACGCCACACGCCCCTGCGTATACAGACACATGGAGACTGTTCCAGAAGAAAGCCCAAGGGATCAAAGAAAGGCCCTTTGGGGAAGGGCAGCCACTGGTTTCACAACAGCTGGAGGCGCAGGGGAGAGGGGACAGAACAGCGCGTCTCCTCTTCTCCACCGCTGGGCGCTCACCAGGCCTCCTCAGCCCACGCCCGGTCCTTGGGCCTGACCCCGGGCTCAGTGAAGTGAGAAGTGGGGAGACCCCTCGGCCTCCCACCGCAGGTCCCTGTCTCAGCCCAGACACGGGCTTCTCACCATGCCCCAGGGACCAAACGTTCACTCAGGGCTTGAACATGTTGCTCAAGAACATGTGTTCCCTGAAGTCCTCTCTGAGCTTTCCTCTGCTTGGTTTTAACTTTTCACTTGGCTCTCGTCTCCAACGCCCTAGCCCAGGCTTCCCGCGGAGTGTGCTCAGGACCTCTTACGATGGAAGTCCCACAGCCCTCGCGGTCTGTCAGCTAAGCTATTAGCAGGGAATCAACGTCAACTGTGGGAATCAAGCGGAGCGCTGATATGGTCCTTCGCAGCCCGCCTTCAGTTACTTCAGGAAACACCCCTTTGTTCTCAAGTAGTGTTATCAGCGGGGGCCCAGCCTTCCACAGGCATGCCCTGTGAGCCTGTCATTCTCTTCCTCCTTCTCCTTTATATCGCCTCTAGAGGAGTGGCTAGGAAACTGGTAAGGGTTGCATATTGGCACCAACACACCAGACTTTCAATGCAGATGGGAAGAAAGATCCCCCCTTTTTGCTGTATTAGTTTCCGATGGACGCGGTAACAAATTACCACACACTTGACTGAGTGGTCAGATCTAAACTTCGTTCACCAGGCTAAATCAAGGTGTCAGTAGGGCCACACTCCCACTGGAGGCTCTAGGAGAGAAACCTTTTCCTTACCTCTTCCAGCTTTAATTCTTTAAAGCCAGTGAACAGTGGAGAGCTATGGACACAAAGAAGGGCAAATGAACCAAATTCCTGTGAACACTGGGCACAAGAAAAAAGAACCACACACACACACACACACACACACACAACAACAACAACAACAACAACAACAAAAACCACTGGAGAATTTGAAAACAAGTCAATATAACTGATCTAAACAGAAGCACAAAGGAGAAAATAGATTAAAAACAAGATATTAGGACTCAGGGGGCAATATCAAAAAAATCTAACATACATGGAATAAAAGAAAGAAAGCAAACTGGGCAAAGAAAGAAAAAAATGCGCAAAATAATTATCGGAAGATTTAATAGTCAGAAAATTTCCTAGATTAACAAAAGACATTAAACCACAGATTCAATAAACTCAGCAAATCCCAAGCTTTGTCTGAATACAAAGGTCGCCCCTAGGCACATCATGGTCACTGAAAAATCAGACAAGAGGAAGGCTCAAAATAAAGAACATCATAACCTGATGAACAAAAAGATAGATACAGAGGCAGTACAGCACCGAACAGACTGTCAAATTACAGTGGGAAGGATGGGGAGTGTTGGGGAGAAGGGGAAAGAGATCAAGCAAAGGAGTTGTATGCATGTATATAAGCACACCAGTGGACACAAGACACTGGGGGGGAGGGGAATGAGGGCATATGACAAGGGGTAAGGGAGGCTGTGGGGAGGTCAATGGGGGAAAAAAGAAGATATATGTACTACTATATTTATACTACTATATACTTTAAACAATAAAAAAAAATTTTTTTTTTAAAGAAAGAAACCAGAGGGGAAAAGAGACACTTTATATTTGGGAGGAGAGGAAAGAGAGACATAGATAGCAGTTGACTTCTAATAAAAAAAAAAATAAGGAAACCTAGAAGGTAATCGGATAACCTCATTAAAATGAAAGAAAAATAGTAAATGTCAACTTAGAAGCTTATAGCCAGTGAAAATATACTTCAAAATGAGGGAGAGAAAGAAAAAGATATTTTCAAACAAACAAAATCTAAGAGAACATGATACTAACAAACCCAAAGCTTAAGAACTAAGCCATTCTGTTTACATCGCTACAATCTCGACAGGTTTTTTTAAGCTAAAGGGGCATTATCCCATGTGGAAAATGGAATCTACAGGAAGGAAGGAAAAGCACTGGAAAAAGCAAGTGTGTGGGTAAATATAAAAGATTATTTCTAATGTTTAAAAGATGTCTGGATGTTCAAATAAAAATAATAGCAAGTATTGTGACACATGTAGAAGTAAAACTCATGATAAAAATACCACTGAAGAATGGAGGGAGAAGATGCAATTGTAGTGTTTCAAGGTTCTTGCTTTGTCCATGAAGTGCTGTAATATGTATTCAATGTTGACAATGATATATTAAGGTTGCATATTGAAATAAAACAAAGAGGCACAGCTAGGAATCAAAAGAGGAGATAAAAGGAATATGAAATAATAATCTATGAGAGGACAGGAAAGAAGGAACCAAGAACACATGGGACAAATATGAAACAAAGCAAGATGATTCATAAGCCCACCCTATCAGAAATTATATCAAGATGGCTCGTGTGTACTAGTGGAGGCGGCGGTGGGAGCGAAGGCCTGGGCCCCGGATGAAGGCCGGCGAGGGGACGCCCAGAGCCTGGGCCGTCTCCGCCACTTCTGTGGGGGAGCTCATGGGGTGTCGCTGCCGGCTGGGCAGAGTCCCAGGGATCACTACGCTTGGAATCAAACATAAACCCAAACACTACATATTTGAAACAATAAGACACATTCACTGTTTGGTCAGAAGCTGAACACTGATCTGGCTCCACATTTTCAGGAAAACGCTGGTTGTGATGAGATCTGGGGGAAAACCGCTTACGTTCAAGGTTCTGCTCCATCAGGGGAAGTAACACAGGGCCTCACCGACGAGTCAGAAGAAGAACGGTGTGAGGAAATGCCTGAAACCAGTCACCTGACTGATCTGCCCACATGGAAATTCAATAAAAGTGAGAAGATTCCTGACTCAGTGGCCTCAGCTCTCTCCTCGCCTATCCAGAGGGAAAAGCTGGCTCTGGCCTTGCAAAAGAAAGGTTAAATTGGAAAACTAGCCGAAAAACGGTTTGGCTCAATGGATAGAGCGTCGGCTTGGGGACTGAAGGGTCCCGGGTTCGATTCCGGACAGGGGCATGTACCTTGGTTGCGGGCACATCCCCAGTAGGGGGTGTGCAAGAGGCAGCTGATTGATGATTCTCTCTCATCGATATTTCTAACTATCACTCTCTCTCCCTTCCTCTCTGTACAAAATCAATAAAATATATTAGAAATCTACTGCAGCTCTCCCAAGCTTGTGAGAACCTAGAAAACACCAAAGGCTGACACCATTGGCATGAAATTATTAAAGCAATCCTATTCCTAAACAAGGCAGTTCTGTTTGAGGCAATGTTTTCTGATGCATGAACCATCGATGTCGTGGGATGCCTTGAATATGACCCTGTTTTGGCTCAGCCAAAAAGGCATAGAGAATTCCTGACCAAAACTGCAAAGTTTAGGGAAGTTATGCCAATAACACTCTGAACGAAGGTAAAACGTACATCAGACTTACAGGATACAGTACATTCAGGATATGGTTTTGCCTACACCTTTCGTTTTTGTTTGTTTGTTTTTTTAATATATTTTTATTGATTTCAGAGAGGAAGGGAGAGGGAGAGAGAGAAACATCAATGATGAGAGAGAATCATTGATCGGCTGCTGCCTGGACACCCCTACTGTGTCCAGGCAGCAGCCGATCAATGATTCTCTCTCATCATTGATGTTTCTCTCTCTCCCTCTGGGGACAAAGCCTGCCATATGAGCATGTGCTCTTGGCTGGAATCAAACCTGGGACCTTTCAGACTGCAGGCCGACACTCTAGCCACCGAGCCAAACCTGTTGGGGCTATGCCATCTCTTTTGAAGAGAATTTTCTTTCTACTCTTCTTTTATTTAATTCAACCAAGTTGAGATGGTCAGCATGTTACAGGAAGATGAGAAGGTTTTGTCTGAAGTTTTTGCACAATTAACAGATGATGATGATGATAAACTGAGTGAGTTCACATTACAACCTCAAAACAGGGATGCACTTTCCAAAACTTTGACAAAGTTCAGGATTATTCCCGCTCTTGACATTGTAATGGGCACAGGCGATTTGCAGGTCAGGTCAAAAAATAAGTTTTCTTACCTAATAGAGTTTAGTCCATGGATGGCCCGTGAGTTTATCATTCAAAAAGCCCACAGAGGGACCATGAAATCTTTCTCATTAATGTAGGAACTGAGCAAATGATCTGTGGTCCTGATCTAGGAGGTGCTGTTCAGTTCATGGGACTTCTTTGTATTCAAACTGAGACCATGCTGGCTGCAACTAATAAAACTGAGAAAGGGTGAATTTCTACATTTCTTCTCCAACCATCGTATGCCTGTCCTCATAGCACCATTTTTGACCAAAAACTTCAGAAGACAAAAGGGAAAAGGATAATACACTTGGATCTAGCAGACACAGCACCATTTGTCCCAATAATTGTCAAACAGCATAGCTGCTTGCCTTGATTTTAGAGCTGCTAACATCTTGTGTGGAACATCATACATGTCACATAAAGATTATATTACGAACGAGGGCTTGCTGAGAAGAGCCTTGGCCTTGATGCTTTCCAAGCACACTTTCCTGGCCTTGTGTGCACTTGGTTTTATGAGGCAGATAATTGGCCTTCAAGATGCATTTTACAATCGTTACATCACCGAGAGAAATCTTTCTGAGCCCGCTGTAAACGCTCTTCTGGATAATGGAACTTAGTACAATGTTAAATTCAGCTGTAATTGAGTTCTTTGCATTTGTAAGAGTGGAAGATAAAAGTCTTCTATTGCACGTAGAGTTGAAGACTTATAAGTCACTTGAATTGATTGAATATGTTCAGACATTCAAAGGATGAAAGACTAAATATGAGCAAGAAAAAGACAGACAAAATCAGAACCTGACCAGTGTACCATCTGCCCTGCGCAGTAACAGGTTTTAAGAAAGAGGAGAAGCAGTTGTGGCACCGGCGGAAAAACCCAAGCCAGAAGATGACTTCCCAGGTAGTTGTGAAAAGTGTGTGTAGACTAGGAAAGCAGAAGAATGTGAAGACAAGGAAAACCGCCCCAGAATGAAAGCTTCCGGTGGCTCCCAATTTCCTTCCTCCCCCTCGGCCGGTGCTGCTGGAGAAGCAGCGCAGAGAGCAGGCTGTAGTGGCCCCAACACCACCAGCAAGTGCCAATGGAGCCTCTTCTGAAACTACACCAGTGGCTACATCAGTAACAGCCCCCAAGGGGAGTCTGGTTGGTTCAGTGGATTATCCAGAGGAAGAGGAAGAGGAAGTGGAAGAGGAAGAGGAAGAGGAAGAGGAAGGGGAAGAAGAAGATGAAGAAAAAGAAACACCTTCCAGGAAAAGACCTCATCTTAGCTCATAAAATATTGACGGGGGTCCCTCAGCATGTGATCTCACTAAAACGCTGCAGCTGTCCAATGAGCGGAACCTGAATCAGAAAGCCTTCTCACGTGAACCTCAATGAGACAGGGAGTAGCAGAAATGCTCCGTATAGTAGCTAGGAGACGTGAGTTCTGGGAAAACACAGGCTTCCCAGGAAGTTGATCGCTTGCTAATAATTAAGCCGTTTGCAAGCTAACAGAAAGAAGAAAAAAAAATAGTAACTGAACCTGAGAGACAGCTCCTCAGGAGCAAGGAAACGTGAAGGCTTGGGGACACTATTGGGTTGAAAAAATAATAGGAATGCAGAGTTGCTTGGGGGGCGGGGGACGGTTGGAGGGTTATTGATCTAGAAACAATGCTGAAACGTCAGAAAACTCAATAACGTATTTGTATCATGGTGTTGGCCGTGTTGTTCCTGTAATCAGCTGCCTCTTTTTAAAAGAAGCTTTATGGAAAGCATCGTTTTTTTAAGTGTCCTAAAAGAAACATCGAGTTAAGCTGTTGGGACCAGGTCTTTAAAGATTTCACAGAAATTCGGCCTTTCGGTGTAGTTGGAGGGACATGCACATGTTGAGTTTTCAACCAGGAATTTTCATATGTATTTTGATGGAAACAAACAAGCTGGATCCCAGATAGTTTTGTTCATGTGACTTTAAAATCATGTGACTTTTAGAGAGAGAGGTGCCAAGAGCCAGTACAGCAGCGCCCGGATGATTTTCTCTAGAAGAAAATCGAGAAGGTTAACAAGAGTGTTTTCAACTGACTCCAGGCCAGGCCTTTGGGAAAGACACCTGAAAGTTACTTTCTGCTTTGCTAGGGAATTGCCCCTCTCCCCAGAGCTGCAAGGCCATTGGAAAGTGTCACCCATGCCGACTGCTATATAGAGACACGTGCTGAACCAAGTGGAATTTAATATCCAGAGGCCATTTCCATCCAAGAAGTGACTTCACTGTCAGACCCAGAATGCAGCCCGGGAAGCTTTTCCATAAACAAACAGGGGGGAATGGGAGCGCTGCTGTTCTTACTGAGCGAAAGCGCATTCCACGTCTGTAAATGAATTTAAAATCATAATGTGAGGCAAGCAGATGAGAGGCTTTATTTTTAGAACAAGCAAGCGAACTGTAAATATTTTTAAATGTTCATTTGCTCGTCTGTGATCTGAGACCGTGCGGGGGAAAACATCCCTCACACTACAAGTTAATGCGTTGGGAGGGAAAAGCTAAAAATAGCGCTTCAGATCGCCCTTGTGCTGTGCTGTGGGTCCGTTTTTCTTGGAATCGTTTTTTTACAATAGTTTTTATACACTGAAGCGGTTTTCCCTGTTTGGGAGATTTTGTAGACCATTTCCATTTTGACTGTTTGGGAAAGATGGGCTGCCTGTGCTAGTCAATGGTCTGGGCCAGTGGTCGGCAAACCACGGCTCGCGAGCCACATGCGGCTCTTTGGCCCCTTGATGTGGCTCTTCCACAAAATACCACGGCCTGGGCGAGTCTATTTTGAAGAAGTGGCGTTAGAAGTTTAAGTGTAAACAATGTGGCTCTCCAAAGAAATTTCCATCGTTGTGCTGTTGATATTTGGCTCTGTGGACGAATGAGTTTGCCGACCACTGGTCTAGGCACCGCTGGCCCAGCAGCGAGTAAGACAAAACGCAGCCTTTCATGATGCTTCTATGACAGAAATATCAGGCAATGTTACTGTGTTAACATGGAAAACGCTGTCTCTACCAAGAAGAGCCTCTTATATGTAAGACCACGTTTGAGGAGAGGCTGTGGCCTCAGGCAAGTGTGCCAAGTAGAAACGCACGGCGCACAGGATGCTTTTCCCTGGACTTGCTGGCTGCTTTCTCTCAGAAACCAGGAGCAATGACCGAGGTGGCTGTGTCCGCCTCCAGGCCCGGAGCTGATCTATCGCCTCACTCGTTCCTCTTACTTAGAGCTCTCTCGCCTCTGCAGCTTCGGCGGCCCTGGGGCAGCTGGTTCCAGCAGCCCCTCGTGGTACAGAGTCCGTTCCCGGGATTCTCTGATGAATGTGCGCTTTCCCAGACAGGGCTGGGGCTGGAGACCACAACACACTGCTGTGCGTGGATGTGATCCTCCAAGCTGCCAACCCAGAGGAGGATGAAGCCAGCCCAGAGAAGAGGACAAACCCAGAAGTCCACAGAGCAGGGGCTCCATGCCCTGGGGAGCCTTGGGCTTTGTCATGCCAGATCCTAAATCCCCTCGAGGGGTAAGCCCTCTTGGGCTGGGTCTGTGGTTACTTGAAGCTCTAAGCATCCTCACCAATGCCCATCCCCAAAACCCTTTTGTTTTTAAGAACGGGCATGCTCTAAAGCACCCATTTCCCAGAGCTCCCAGCCAAGGAAATCTTCCCACAAACCCATGGAATTCTCAGTCTTTGTGGCCAATGCTCTCTGTCTGCCCCTTTCTTTTTCCTTACCTTTATCCCCTCGGACAGCTCCTCAGACACTGGGGACATTGAAATTGCTCCAGCATTATTCCCAAAAGCCCCGTGAAGACCCTGGAAGAGAAACAACGCTTTGAACTCAAAGCGCGTCTCCTGGCGTCACTGAATAGCACAAAAAACGGGACTCAGGCCTAGCCGCCTGCTGCGGTATTCAGGGCCCGGCTGCTTTGGTGCGTGCCCAAGTGCCTTTGGGGCCTCCCCGGCGCTCCTTTCCTTCCCTTGATTGCATTCAAAAGGGACTGAAAGTAAACAAGGCACGTTCATTACCAAGGGGTATTCACTACTTTGTCCGGAGTCTCAGGGCTCGAAAGCACTGGGACAATCCATTTTCTGAATTCGCTCCCCCTGGTTTCCCCAGCAGCCACCATGGGCACAGTCCTCAGGACGCGTTGAAAATGTTCTTTCATGCAAACTGGAGCGTCTCCGCAGCAAAGCGATGAGATCGTCTGTCCTGGGGGCTGGAGGCAACAATGAAGCCTTTTTCAAAAGATGTGCAGCCATGACTGCTTGGGAGTTCTGAAGCAACTTCATTCCAGGAAGCCCAGCCACTTCTAAATGGACAGGGGGTTTGACATGTCCTTGGCCTACCCCAGGGGGAGGGTGTCCCCTGCTTTGTTCATTCTTGTAAGTTGTACTTATTTATTTTTTTGTCATAGTGGACCCAGAAAAAAAAGTACAGAGAATAATAATAATAAAACCAACCCCCATACTGTAGTTATAATGATTGAGCAAACGCTGACATACTGCCATCTTTCTGTTAAATACAATCATAATGATGGATATCGCTATTGGATGCATGAAATACGTTGTTAAGCTAAACTCACAGTCCCGTTTCCATTCCCCTCCCCTCAATTAAACCTATCAATGAGGAGCTTTTTGCAAGCAAGATTTCAAAACAGAAGAGATATGTTCAGAAATAGGCCAAAGATACTCCAAACAGGACTTCCACGGGGCTTCCCTGCTGCCTCCACAGCGGCTGTGGAGGCAGGGAGCCTGCGTGGGGCAGGAGCATGGGCTGTTTAGAAGAGATAAATGCTCTGTGAGCATCAAAGGGACTAGACCTGCCGATCACAGGTTTCTGGAAGATGCAGGTCTCAGGTCACTCGGGTCAATGTTGTGTGCATTTCCTTTAATGCATGCGTATTCTGAGACTTTCTTTCACAAGCATCTTCGTTTTAAACCACACCCATGCACAACTTGAATTGCAGAGGTTTGGAAAGTGAACTCGCCTTGTCCCCCTACTCAATGACACCCAGTCCTATGTCCCCTTGGCGGGGCGGGGCTACCTTCCCTGCTTCACACATGACATCATCCAGTTCTCCTCAGCTGGCATTTCTTTTCAGAGCACTTACGGATTTTTGTAGCCTTCCCCTGGTGTACAACCGTCCTAAGATAAAAGCGGAGTTCAGAAAAGGGTTAAGCACAATCGGTTGACAGATGCAAACATCCCTAACCAGAGCTGTCTCGGTAATTGTCTTCCTTCCCAGGCGGGAACAAAGCAAACAAGCAACTGCTTATGCGTCTCGCTTTAAGGCAAAAACCACGCGTTTTCTCTTTCTGCTCAAGTGTTGCATCTGGGAGAAGCTTAGAAAAATAGAACCCAAGTTCTGGAAACAGCCAGCGGTGATGGTTACACCACAGTGTGAATGTGCCGAATGCCGCTGAATGGTGCATTTGAAAATGATTAAAATGGTCATTGTTGTGTTATGCATGTTTTACTACCAATTTTTTTTTTAAATAAAAAGGTTTCAGAAAACAAAGAATGGTTGCACCATGGAATTGTGGGAAAACGAGCCTTTTATCTTGCCTTGTGGGCCAGCAGCAAGCAGAGCTGACAAGATGCAGGAGGCACTCGCTGGGACCATGTGCGTCCCAGTCCGTTCCAGTTCTCAAACACTCCGTGGACGGAGGCCCACGCGTGCTTCCTGCACCAGGAGGAGAGCGGGTGTCTGGTGGTAAGAACCCTAAGCGATTCCACATTTACAATACGGCTTTGCTCTGCTCCGGGCAGGCCACATCCGTCCTTCCCTCCTGTTTTGGACACCAGCACCCCCCCCACACACACCCCCCACGGTGACTTGCTCCTCCGAGTCCGCATGGCATGGATTTATGTTTTAAGAAACCAGCTTTCCCCGTGTTGGGTCCTGCCGTTCCCTTCGCTAAGCTCTCTCTGCCAGCACACGGTGGAGATCGGGCTGCTGGGGAAAAGCCCTCACAAAGCTGCAATCGAGTTTTGTGAAACTTGTAGCCTGTGTTTCCCCCGATCCAGGAGAAAAGGACCCCCGGAAGGAAAGAGGGTGATCCGGTTCCTTTTAGGAGGATGTCTGTTCCCGGGACGCGGGAGCTGTCTGCCCCGGAGAAGACTGAGCCGCTGGCTTCCTCCCCGACGTGGCCCACGTTTACCACCAGACGGTGTGTGCTGAGAGCGTGTGCTGCTTTTCCACATAAGTTCGCTTTCCAGCTGAAAATTGCTCCCAGCTGTGCTGCCCCACATGTGCTGGCAGCCTGTGCGGTGAGGGCCACTTCGCAGGTGATGGGGCCTCAGACAATGAGGTGCACGCCGCTTGGATGAGCCGGTCAAAGCCCCTGGTGCCTCTGCACATCTGAGGCCGTCCCCTCCCAGCACAAACAGAAGGGGGGTCTCTCCAGAGCTCCCCTCGGGGCCCAGCTAACGGGTCTCTGTACTGTGGCCCACACTCACGGAGGGAGCCCCTGAGAACGGGCCTGAGTCCAGCGCCCAGCGCCCTAGGCAGCGAGGGGGACTGGTGGTCCCTGGACTCGGCCTCCGGGAGACCTGGCGGGATGCACACCTGAGCCGCCTGCTGCCGTCATGGTCCCGGGTACCGACTTCACTCGTTCCTTCACATTGAAATGATAGGTCATTTTTATTCTGTGGAAGTTGTTCTAAAATTAGTACACTATTGTACTTCATCAGAGAGTCACAGGCTAACCAAAGAATGACTGGTAAGTGTGGCTATGCCTCTAGGTTTTTCCAGAACAGTCTTGGGTTGTTTAACTCATACCAGATGCTAGATTTAAGGAAGGAAGGAAGGAAGGAAGGAAGGAAGGAAGGAAGGAAGGAAGGAAGGAAGGAAGGAGAGAGGGAGAGAGGGAGGGATGGAGGGAAAAAAACAGCCCTGGCCAGGTGGCTCAGTCAGCTGGAGCATCGTCCCTTACACCAAAAGGTTTTGGTTCCATTCCCAGTCAGGGCACATACCCAGTTGGGGAGCATTCGTGAAGCATCTCTCACATCAATGTTTCTCTTTCTCCCCCTTCCTCTCTCTCTGAAATCAATACAAAACATATCCTCAGAGAAGCTTAAAAAACAACAGGTAGAAAAGTGACCTGCAGAATATTAAAACAAAGCAGAACACTAGTCATCACAGTGGTGTTACACACCCTGGGACGGGATTGGCAGGCCTCCACCTGGCATTCCCAGCCCCCTCCGGTCTTGAGCAGAAGGGATGGGACAAGCGCACAAACTGAGTGCACAGTTTTTCCTCCTGGTGAAATCCGAAGGATGCCCAGCACCGCCCTTCTTCCTTTCCCCAGCTCTTCCCCGATGAGGCACAGCCAACTCCCCATTTGATGGGCAGCAGGGAAAACACCGAGTGCCCAGCCCAGCCGCCAGTTCCTCGGGAGAGCTCGCTGCCCGCCACCTGTCCCTCGTCCCTGCTGAGGCTGGGGGGTCATGGCCACACGGAAGCAGGCTCAGTGGGAAGCGTGAGAAAGCGCAAGGCAGGTGCAGGTGAGATGTGTGCAGGCAGTGGAGGCTAAGCAGCTGGTCCGAGAGGGTGCAGATGGCAGTTTGAACACTCTTGCTCACAGTGGTTTGTCACTTTCTATTCAGTGTTATCTACAACAACTATTTATAGTGTTGTTGAATGACATTTTTCTCTTGCAATTAACCTTTTAGAAGCAATCGTCTTGAAAGATCAAATCACACTTTTAGGGGGAAATTAAAATACTATTAAAATTATACTATTAAAATTAAAATACTAATATTGCAGTTGAATGTGTAACATGCATACAATGTTTGCTGACATCTACATCCATGAAAACCAGGAAACACAAGTTTGCTAAGAAGCATCAGAATTACTTCAAAAGTAGGTCGTTACTTGAAGTAAACCACGCTCAAAAGTGATGAATGAACACAAGCAGCTGCACTAGGTATGTTTTCATGTCACTCTGTGAGGCTTAATCTTTCATTTAGATGCAATGACAGTTCTTTAAACCAACTTACTCACTTTCAAGTTTCCTTGGGCATGCCCCTCTCTTCTCTTCTCTCCCCCCCCACCCCCCCAATGCTCTGAGTGCCCATCAGCAGAAGTGGGCCTGAGGGAACAGGGCCATCAGATGCTTCAGTGAGAAATGTGATCATTCTAATAACGGTAGATTTTTTTTTAAAACCAAATTTGTGGAATACAATGAAAACTTCAGAAAGTCTCTTCTGTCAAAGGCAAAACATCTGGCGTTCTTCTGATTGCTCTCATATATCCAATTTGAAAGTCCATCATTGAGGAAGAACATTGATTTTGAGAGGATAAATATTCATGACCAGCATCCATGGAGAAACAATAGTGTTATCAAATGAAGAACCTGTGGAGCAGAAATGTACTTGGACTGGGTAGTAAGCCATAGCTAATTAGTACTTTTGTCCAAACAAGTTCTGGTGGTCTCCCAACAGGAATGAAATTGAACTGTCACAAACACACACACACACACACACACACACACACACACACGGAGTAAGTGGATCATAAAATTCTCCTTCCTCTTACCAGCTGACTTAGCATGTCAACCCATGTGTCCTCCAATGCTCTGAAATTTAGCTGCATTTTGTCCAATATCACTTGGAAGTCTTAATGCATTGAGTAAATGAATTTCTAAAAAGTCGGCTTTTGAGCTTGAAGCTTTTAGAAAGCGACAATCCTTGAAAACCAAGCAGACAAACAGGCAGGACCAGCTACCTCATTTGAGGGGCTCGATGAGGGATGAAAACACAATCCCTTGTTTAAAACTGAAGAATTTCAAGATGGCAGCAGCAGGACACTAAGCCACGTGGGGAGGCTCTGAGCCATGGCGCGGGCTGTGGAGCTGACTCAGCGAACAGGAGCCACTGAAATGTAGCCGGCAAAGGGTGGGGTGCTTTAATGAGTACAGGGTTTAATTCTGAAATTCTATAATTGCACCCGGGATGACCTCAAGCTCTGAGAAGAATATTTTGATGGAGTTCCTATTTTTATCTAGATAAATTTAGATTCTGTCCCAGAATAGGATGTAACTGAGAAGACCTACAATGTTGAACCATCTAAATTTGGGGAACCATTCAAAAGAATCATAAATAGAGACAACTTATTTGACAAGTTATCATAAAAATATTTGTCCAAGAAAGGTAATCTGAATGAAGGTCAGAATTTCCTGGGAATGACTTAGACCACATGTGTCAAACACAAGGCCCACGGGCCAAATCCGTCCCGCCAGGCCTTGCAATGTGGCCCGCACCGCGCTGTAATCACTGCACTCCGCTGCGTTTCCATCACAATGACAGTTTATGACTTCAGTAAACCATTCGGCCCACGATTTAGGCTGGATTTTAGATTTTGGCCCCTTCTCTAATTGAGTTTGACACCCCTAACTTAGACTGAAATATTCACATTTCAATGTTTTTAAAAATTAGAATTGAGAATTGCGCTCAATTACCAAATATTTTAATACCTGTAGAGAATTTTCTCAATTAAATATAGTGTGGTCTATAGCGAAGTCAATGAAAATACCAGGAATTCCAAATTTATGAAGCCCTAAATGCAAACGATTTTGTAGAAAAACGTAAAAATAATAAAACTATTGAGAAATACATTCTACATAAAAATACCATGACTGATAGGCTAAGAAACTTGATTCCGTTACAATAAATACAGGGTAGGGCAAAGTAGGTGTATGATTGTTAAGTATGCAAAACACAGTTTATTCTTATATTACTAGTTATTACTTATTGCATTATTTTCCATATGAACAGCTATAAACCTACTTTTGCCCCACCCTGAATGTATCAAAAATCACATTCTGCTTAAATCCTTTTTAACATTCAGATCATCAGCACAATGAAAATGATCAAACTTGCTTTAAAGAGCACAGTATATGCTCTTCTATATCTACAAAAGAATAGTTTTTTATCTGAAAATAGTTCCTGAATAGAACCATTTTTTTAAAATATATTCTATTGATTTTTTCAGAGAGGGAGAGAGATAGAGAGCTGGAAACATCGATGAGAGAGTCATTGATCAGCTGCCTCTTGCACACCCCCTACTGGGGATATGCCCGCAACCAAGGTACATGCTCTTGACCGGAATCGAACCTGGGACCCTTCAGTCCCCAAGCCGATGCTCTATCCATTGAGCCAAACCAGTCTCGGCTGAATATAATAGAACCATTTTATAGGTACACCAATATAAGAAACCAATGTGTTGGTCAATAAATAAATCTTTCAGAAAAAAATTATCATTCTAATGGTATGTAAGCCTTCTGTTCCCTGCCCAAGTACCTTGATTGGGATGACATGATGTGGTACCTTGATTGAAATAACATGATGTGGTTACCTTGGTAACGATCACCACAGCCACCATTTACTAAGCACCTGGGGTGAGCCATGAGCTCATCTGACCTGTGAAACGAGCCCTGTGAGAGGTCATGTTGGATCAACCACCTTCACTGCTGCAGACACTGTGTCTTTGGGTGGTTTGGACACTTCTCTGAGGTCACGTCGCCGGGGAAGCATCTGACTCCAGGCCTCCGGGCGCCCAGACCCGAGAGCGCCCACCGCCCGTGAGATGAGTTCACCAGAGAGTCTGATTGAAAGAGGACAATTGCCCAGTGAAGTTTCCAGGAACGAACCCAGATCTCTGATGTCACCATCCAAACCCTGCTGCCTCTAACGGGGCTAATTGGTGGCGCTCATCGCGGCTGATTAGCTCATATCTTCCCTTTCTGGCACCGCTCATAAAGGTCCATTCAGTCTCCAACCTTTGTTCGGCCTCCGGGGATACAGAGGGAAAGCAGGCCTGGCTCGCCCGCAGACCTTTCCCTGGAGCCGCAGACCAGGGGTGATGTGTGCCGTGTACGTCCCCGGAGGGACTTGGCTGCCGAGCCGAAGGAACTGGCTCCGAAGAGACTAAACAAATCAGGAAGATGTATTCCAGCTTTCACCCCAACTCATGATGCTGCACCAGACGTCTGGGCTTCACCTTAACCAAAGGAGCTTTCCCTTAAGGCGGCCGGGCTACCGTGATGCCTGCAGGCTAATCAAGACCTTTAAAAAAATTTTTTTTAAAAATAAAATAAAATAAAATAAAATAAAATAAAATAAAATAAAATAAAATAAAATAAAATAAAAATATATATATATTAATTATTGATTTTTTACAGAGAGGAAAGGAGAGGGAGAGAGAGTGAGAAGCATCGATGAGAGAGAAACACCAATCAGCTGCCTCCTGCACACCCCCTACCGGGGATGAGCCCACAACCAAGGTACATGCCCTTGACCAGAATCAAACCCAGGACCCTTCAGTCCGCAGGCCGATGCTCTATCCACTGAGCCAAACCAGTTAGGGTGGAACCATCAGATCTTAATCCTCATCCACAGAGTCCTGGGACCCCACAGTGCTACTCAGGCGGGTGCTTCCAAAATGCCATTGTTTATTCCATCCCACAGCCGCTGTGCGGGGCCAGGGGCGCAGAGCGGAGTCTTTCCCCTGCAGATCTGGTGTCTCTTCTCGGGAGGCGGCCACCCCCCACCTCCTCGCCCTCCCACCCCCACCCCCCGTGGGCCTTCGCTCAGCGTCAGGTTCCCAGAGGCCTCCGGCCACTCCTAACCAAACGCAGTTACTGGACACTGATACCAACTGATACCAACTCGTTCCTGGCAGGCCAAGAAGGGACTTCTGGAAAGGTCGTCAGACGCCTGCCTCTGACCCTCACCTAGTGAGGCAAGCCTTACGTAGGGCAGGGTCGGACAAGGGCAGGTGGGACAGGACGCGGATCTCCGCAGGGCTGACCAGGAAGGTTTTATGGAAGAGAGGGGCCCGTTGCTTTTTTCTCTCCCCCAAATGAGCTCTTCCCAAAGATGTCAGCAGAAAGGAAACAGCTTTTTCCTGGAGTTACTGAGCCTGGGCTTGATGTGGTGAACACGTGGGGAGGAGGGCAGCCCTGCGACCGTCGTCTCCCTTCGGATGTCCCTGTCCTCGGAGCCATGGTAATGACAGTGGCTACAGGAGAGGCTGTGGTGCGCTGCCTACACCGCCTGCAAGGCACCGGTCCCCCGGCTGCAGGGGGGTGTTGCTACTTAAGGCTCCCAGCTGAATCTGTCCGCAGGCCTTGCCCTTGGCTAATGAGAGCCACCCTGCTAAGGTTACACCCTGGCCCCGGCAGCAGCGCCCAGAGAGTGGCTGATACAGGGATACCGAGGCCTGATAATCTAAAGGAGGGCCAGCCCAGCTCCCTGCAGGATCGACCGAGGCCCTGTGTTGCAACCGTTGTGTTTCAGCTCCTGCCTCTGTCCATCCTGAGTCTCTCAGCTCCCAGGTGCTGATCCTGTGAGCACTCCCCATCTCAGAGCCTGCCTCCTGGGGGAGCAGGTAAGATGCTGACCCTGGGCGGAGGGCCTGTGACAGGGCAGGCACTGCGCTCTGTGTGTAACCCACACAGCATCTCTACGCATCTCTACCAGCGGGTGTTATTGGTTTCAATTTATTTTATTTTTTTAAATACATTTCTTTATTGATTTCAGAGAGGAAGGGAGAGGGAGAATGAGAGAAACATCAAAGATGAGAGAGAATCATTGATTGGCTGCCTCCTGCACACCCCCTACTGGGGATCGAGCCCGCAACCTAGGCATGTGCCCTTGGCCGGAATCGAACCTGGGACCCTTCAGACAGCAGGCTGATGCTCTATCCACTGAGCCAAGCCTGCTAGAGCTTGGTTTCGTTTTATAGGGGACAAAATGGAGACACAGAGAGGTTGTGTTCCTTGCCGAAAATCACATGACGAGTGAGCCACAAGTCAGCCTTAGAGCCAGGCCTTTAACCATAAATTCCACACAGCTTATTCCACGCATGGCCCCATGCTACGCTCCGGTGACTAATCATAATCATAGATACTTTTATGAAGAATAACTTTCATTAAAATAAGAAAATACATTTTTTAAATGAATAGAGTCCCATTGTAAAGGAGTGGCACAAGGGAATTGCTTTGTGGGAAGAAAAATTAAGATCTGTAGTTTAGTTAATAGCTGCAATAATGTCAGCATCCTGTTATATAAAATGCTATCATTGGGGCAAGCTGGGTGACAGGTATAGAGGAGTTTATCACACCATTTTTTCACCTTCTTTTGAGTCTAAAATTATCTCAAAATAATATGTATAAAAATTTCCAAAGGAAAGAAAGAATGAGACATAAGGTTTTCTGATGTCTTAAAAAACAGTCCTCCGAAGGGAAGCTAAAAGCTATGTCGCAATAATTGCCATCAGTAAGAACTTAATGTAAATACTTCCCTATGATCTGTTGAGGGCTAAGAGAGGCGTTTTCCCCTGTAAAGTAACCACGTGAGATTATGGTGGGCCCTACGCTTCCTTCCTCATTGTGGCTTCAAATAAAACAACGCACTGAACCACCAGTCCTCCCCCCACAGAAGTGGGAGAAATGTGCCTATCACACTACCTTTTTACCTGGCACCCAGCTTGCCCCAATGATAATATCCTAGCTAATAAAGAGGGATTATGCTAATGGACCATCACAAAAATGTGCCTACCACACGTCCTCTTTTCCCAGCGGAGTCCCATGGCATTCTAGGCAGGAACCAGGATGTGATTGCCGCACACACCCTCCTGCCCAGGCGGCCCAGGCCATCCCCCGCAGTGGTACTTAGAGGCGGGGGATGGCATGCAGGACAGTGACTGGAGGGAAGGAAGCTGATGGGCGAGGTGGCATTGGTGCTGGACAAGGAGGAGGCACTTGTCCAGAGAAAGGCATAACCCTCAGTGGAAGACAAGAACCATACGATTTCACTTACCATGTGGAATCTAAAGGAACAAAGTAAACAAACAAAACAGACACGGACTCACAGACATGGAGAACAGACTGACGGCTGCCAGAAGGGGAGGCTGCGGGACTGGGTGAAAAGGGTGAGGCGACTGAAAAGTGCAGAGTGGAGCTTACAAAACAGCCACGGGAACATAACGCCGTAGGCAGGACAGGGTGTCCCCAAAAACGTATGCACACACTTCAAATAATGACAAAGGCGGTGTTTATTCAAATACGCCTCACGTTCAAGATTGAGGTGTCAGCTGTTAAAATGGATATGCTTTTGGGACGCCCTGGGTAGTCGGTAGGAGTGTAGAACTGTGTATGGTGCCAGGTGGGCCCTGGAGAGTATTCGGGGAACACTTTGTAAAGCATGGAGTTGTCTAACCTCTATGCTGTACACCTGGAACTAATACAAGATAACACTAATGTCAACGCTGATTGAATGTTTTGAAGAAAGAAAAAAAAAGACAGAGTGACATAGGACCCCGGCCCAGTCCATGCATCACTATCTGCCCCGATCCCCCCAGAAGCACCTATAAGTAGTGGGAAGCATTCACACTCATGGTGGCACTTACATGTTTTCTGAAATCCTGAGTTTCTACTTGAAAGTTTAAGTTTTACTTTTGGCAGCAAGTATGGAAAGTCCTTTTCCTGGCTATGACGGGTCTTTTTTATTTGTTTTCAAGAAAATATTTGCCAGATACCCACGTCTGAATAACGTGTTTCTACACGTGAAAATGGTCTTCAATGAAGAAGAAGAAAGAGGAGGAGGTGGAGAAGAAGGAGGAGGAGAAAGAGGAGGAGGTGGAGAAGGAGGAGGAGGAGGAGGAGGAGGAGGAGGAGGAGGAGGAGGAGGAGGAGGAGGAGGAGGAGGAGGAAGAACAGCTAACTCCGCTGGCAGCTCCGCACAGTGCCTTTCCTGGACTCAGCCACCCCGCCTTGGCATCCTTAAGAAGAGCGTCATGCCTGTCTCCCATTTGGTCACAGAAATTTACAAACACCTGCATTCAAGGGTCAAAATGTGCCCATTTTTCTGCCCACTCAAAGCTTTAAGTGAAATGGGTTTTTCAAACACTGAGTATTTGGTGATGAATAACCCCACGTCTAGCTGTGCAATTTGGTGTCACGGCCTCAATTCTCCTGAAAGCAGCTCCAGTTTGGCTCACCCTTGTTTCTATCAGCGGGAACATCAGCACAGAGGAAAAGGGAACACACACCCCTGCCCCCCCTCCAACCCTTTGAGAGCTGCCGAAGTACCACGATGGGAGCAGGGGTGGGGTGACGTTTTATAAGAAACACAACAGGTACGTTTCTTTGGGGCTGAGTCATAAGAGAGGGAGGGGCGTTTGTATGGGAATAAACAGAAGATGACAGATTAGGAAGAGGGAATGTCCCGTCCAGGGGCTCAGAGGCATGGCCGAGGAGGGCCACGCAGAGGACGTGAGCGACATTGTGCCCTGCAGGCAGCGCGGCGGCTGCCACAGCCCTTACACCAGGTGTCGGCAACCTGTGGCTCCAGAGCCGCATGCGGCTCTATCGAATCTTTACCGCGGCTCCGACAACTTGCAAGCCCGTGTGAAAATGAAGGTAACGTCTTACAGCCCTGATGTGCTGACACTGTGCACTGAGGTTCAGGAGCAAAAATCCCATTAACCAGGTAAATTAAATATTTTAATTAGCTATTAATTTTCAAAAATATATTTTACATTGTTAAGTGAAAAAGTCCTTTTTTTCTTCAGATTGACAGCTAACTGCATGATCCATATATAGCATTAAGGAAAGAAACAATATATGCAGTGTTATATAATATTTGTTTTAAATGTCGCAATGGTTTTGCGGCTCCCAGGTTTTTTTTTCCTTCGGAAACAGGTCCAAGCGGCTCTTTATGTCTTAAAGGTTGCAGACACCTGCCTTACACAGTTCACCGTCCAGGAATAAGAACCTACCGTGGCTCTCAGTAGGAGCTGGAAGGTTCTAGGCATTCAGTTAATCTCCGAAACACCTGTGGGACCAGTGCTTTTACAGGTGGAAAAACTAAGGCGGGGAATGCAGAGGTACCCGACCGCACAGCTAGTAAGTGCCACGGCCAGCACCAGGCACAGAGGGCCTGACGCTGAGGGGGGAGGGGGGACCAGCACAGATCACTTCTCATGAGGAAGAGGATACTGTCTGCTTTTGATCTGGGAAACCCCAATTGGCCTGCTGAGGTCACATGCCCATCTCCGGGGCTAATCCCGGCAGGGGACCCATGCCCACCTCCCTTGCCGATGTCTCCAGTCCCGATGCCCACACACTGGATACCCATCAGCAATGGGAGTGGATGGGCTGCCACGACACTCAACAGCATGGATGCTGCGTCTTCCATGTTGGACAGAGGCAGACCCCAAGGGGCACCCCCTGGGTGATTCATGCATTCGCACCATTTCCCTTTGTATTATAACAATCCATACACCAAGCATGTCAAACTCGCGGCCAGCGGGCTGCATGCCTCTTTTAGACAAAAAGCCTGCTGGCTGTGAGTTTGACATGCTTACTGTACACTGTGCTCTTTTCTTCACATATTTTTTTTCCACGGTTATGGACTAAATTTTGCATGAAGTCTTCAGTGTACATAAAATTAAAACTGGAACAAAGAAGCCTGAAGGAGCTTTACTGAGCCAGGGAGGCACATGCAGAAGGATCTATGCCCACGTCCTCAAGGATGGCGAGGACCAGTGTGTCAAGTGGCTCCAACAAGTGTTTGTTCCAGTTTCGCTCATTGGCATCCTGAGTGGAAGGAAGGGTCCAGAGCCCAGAAGCACCCTGAGCATGTGCCAGCTGTTCCCCACGGGGCTACCCGGGAGGACTGCGGGGCTGCGCCACCCACCGCCCTGCAGGGCCCTGGGCACCGGGCGGCGGACAGAGGTGCGGGCACACGCCTGCCGGCTCGGCTGCGGTTACAGGTCATACACGGCTTCGCAACCTCCAAGCCCACACTCCCTCATAAGCAGATGTGAGTATCTCACACTTTCCTTTCATGTTATTTGAAATTCAAAATTAATTAACCATTAGGACCAAAAGCAAAGCCCCAGACAAATGCTGCTTTGTTTCCAAGCTGCCTGCACAGCCCCACTCCCCTCGGCCCAGCCCGGAGTGCGCGCCCCACGCCCCTCTCCTCCCCGTGCCCCCCTGAGAGCCTCGGAGGGTCTATAAGTTACAGCCTTTCATTTCCTCTGGGTTTTTGATGAGAGACTCGGGGACGTGGCCACCAGGTGGACGCTGTGCCCGGCATTTACGAGCTGGTGGCCTGGCTGCCCAGGGGGAGGAGGGACCGGGAAGCAGACGGGCCTGCCTTGTTTCCAATAAAACCCACAGCTCCTGACTTATTAAATGGGCATCACTTCATGGTAACGGCTCCTTCTCCATGGGCGCTGCCCCTGTCCACACCCCGTGTGCTCCCCCCGCGCTGTCCTGTCTACCGCAGCCCAGGCGACGGAGGGGCCATCGCTGCTGGAGGCCGGGGAGGCCAGGCTGGAGTGGCCGGCGGCCTGCCCCCGCCCGGTCTGCCGATGAGGAGGACAAGGATCCAGTCAGGCCGCCTCCCCGTGCCTGGCCCCAGCAGCAGACCACAGACGAACGGCCGATGACCACGGGATTAAGGAGCGAAGCGGCTGCCTCCGGGGGCCCTGGGAGGCGGCTGTCCCCCTGCCCGGCCGGCGGGATCCTCCAGCTGCTGTGCAGTCACACGTCCGTCCCAGCTCCGAGGTGCACCTGCTGCCTGATCCTCTCAGGCTGATTGCGGCTCAGCCCACGCTAAGCGGCCACCGCAAACCAAGACCATTCGGAGCCACGGGGTGTGAAGGATTCGGCCGCTGGGAGAGGTGCGGGATGGTGCAGGTGGGAGACGCAGAGTTCTCGCACACGGACCAACATTGCCTTTGCAGCTTCAAGTTAATAATGTCTCACCATGACGCGGTCAAAGAAACTTCCGTTCTGTGCTTCTGTGGCTCAGAGCCACCTATGCCACGGGAAAGGAAGCTTCTAGACCTGCCAAGGCAGGGAGGGGTGGGGCCCAGGTCTGTTCTCCCAGAAGGGGGCCGGGCCTGGGGAAAGACTAGGTGAGGTGGGTCGTTATCCTGGCTCGTAAGTAGTCAGGCCATGGGGCTGCCTAGTCAGCTGAAGACCCCTGTGGAAATGTCAGAAACCGCCCTGGCTGGTTTGGCTCAATGGTCAGAGCATTTGCCTGGGGACTGAGAGTTCCTGGGTTCGATTCCAGTCAAGAGCATATGCCCAGGTTGCAGGCTAGAGATCCTAGTAGGGGGCATACCAGAGGCAGCTGATCAATGATTCAATGACTCCCTCTCCTCATTGATGTCTCTCTCTCTCTCTCTCTCTCTCTCTCTCTCTCTCTTTCTCCCTTCCTCTCTAAAATCTATTTTTAAAAAATAAAAAACTCAGAAACCCACCATCAGTCCACAAAGATTAGCAGATGAGAATCTCAGACTTGCAAAATCACCATGGTTTTAATAAAAGAATGAAGTGGAAAGTACTGGTTTTTGTCTTGTTGGTTTTTTTTTTTTTTTCTTTTAAAGAAGATTCTTAAGATGCTAGCTTCTCTTTTTAAACGATGTTGTAAAGTTTGAATCTTCTCTTAGCAGCCCATCTCCTGGGAAGAGCCAATAAACAAAACGCCTTCGATGTTTTGTCATTGGGAATGCAGCTAGGAAAACAAGACGCCAGCAGTTTCACTGCTTGGTCACTGGACAGGCTCTGGTTTTGATTATAAACACCAGCCGTCTCAAAGATCTGTTTCTAGATGCCAAATGCAGCCAGACCTGGGGCCGGGAGCCCAGCGGAGTCTGCTCTGAGACGCATGGCGAGCGGACCGCGGTGCACACAACCGGCCACCAGCAAACCGGGCTTCTGGTTAATTAGGGAGGACCTGTTCCCATTAAAATCTTCATGGCATTCACATCAGCCCAATTAACAGCCAGAGAAACAGCCACAACTAAACCGCATTCCACTGTTTCCAATTAAGTGGGAAGCCATGGGCGCGGTACCCACCAACATTACAAAGTGGGGAGTCGTGCCAAAAGTGAACTCCTCCCGTGTTCCTCAGACCATCGGCAACCATGCTGATGGAATTAGTTCACGGAGCGTGTGCAGAAAAGCACAGTGAAGCCAGCCACTTCCCGGCATCCGCTTCTTCAGTGACACAGTTCATGCCGGAGGCCGAGCAGGGACCGGTCAGGCCCACGAGGGCTCCGACGGGAGGCGGAAAGGAGAACGTGGTGCCTCTTTGTGCGGCCTCTGTCCCTGGCACGCTGAGGGAATCACTGGCCTTCTGCAGTCCAAGAGGAAAACGGCCAGACTGGCCAGCGGCTTCGAACCCATTGCTGGTAGCTTTGGATCACTGAGGTCAAAACAACTATGATGTCAGTGTTTATGAAGCAGCTTCCAAGCCTCTGTGCTCCGCGCTGAGAGCAGCCCGGTCTCGGTGGGGAAAGGATGCGGACTTTGTTCTGCAGTCGGCGTAGCTTCAGTGTCCGTTCGAGGCTGTCAGCAGACCACACTACAGAGCAAACGTGTGCTTTTTGGGGCTCTGGGGAGGCGTGGACTCCCCTAAATGCATCCCCTTCCTGCTGGTGCAGGTCCAAAAGTGTGCTGTTACAGCGTCATGGCTCTGGGCCGGGGTTCCCGCTAAAGATCCCTTTGAGAAGAGACACCTGGCTATTATTGCCTATCCAGGACTTTAAGCAGGCCCCAGTTCCTATGGAAACTTAAAAAGCGAGTGAGGTAAGTTTTTGAGCTGGTCTTGCCATCCCGCCTGTCCCACCCGTCCTTCAATAAATTCCTTCCTTCCCACCGTGAGTGCGAAGGCTTTGAAATGTCTCTTTTTATGACAGCCGTAAAGATGACGTCTCCCAAGTCCTTGGTTTGAAGGAAGGTGTGAATGGCTGCTATAAATTGTGTTACTTCTCCAAGGCACCTTGGTATTTGTGAAATTCAAAGTTTGAAAGGGGAAACGCTCTAGCCAAAGGAGTTTCAGGAGCAGCCAGCTTCGTGCTGAAAACCGCCTGTTCTTTTGGTCCATAAGCAGACTTGGCAGGTGAACTCTGGCATCTGGTCTCCAAAGATGAGAGGGAAAGAGAGAGAGAAAAAAGAGCTCTCTCTCTCTCTCTCTATATATATATATACACTGATTGGTCAGATTATTATGATCTCTGAATGAATAATAATCTGGTCACTCAGTGTGTGTGTGTGTGTGTGTGTGTGTGTGTGTGTGTGTATGGCCTAGTGCATGAATTTGGGGTCCACCAGCCTGGCCAGGGGAGGGGACATGGGCAGTTGGCCAGTCTGCCTGCTGGTCAAACTCCTGTTCAAGGGACAATTTGCATATTAGCTTTTTATTACATATGATATACACAGTGTATATCCTGAGTAGCCAGATTATTGTGTTCAGAGATCATAATAATCTGACTATATGGTGGAGAAAGTAGGTTTATGTTGTGAGTACATGATACACAGAGTTTAATTATTGTACTATTATTTACTAATCATTCCATTATTTTCCACACGAACAACTGTAAGCCGCCTTGTATCAGACTAACACAGAAGATCACGTTCTGAACCCAACATTAGAATGGCCTCGCAGCTCCCACTGTTGCACTTCTGGGAGTCCTGAGCTGCCATCTAAGAAACCGGGTCCTTGCTTAGAGAGAGCACACGGAGAAGAGGGCTGCACTGTGTGGGGGAAGGGGCTCAGATAAGACCGTGTCCTGGCCGAGGCCCCGGATGACAAACATCTAATGGAAACCACCTGAGACATGCTGAGTGAAGCAAGCACAACTGCCCACTGAGTTCAGAACACAGAACCATGAGAGAGAATGGAACAGTTGTCATTGTGCCTCAAAAGATAACAACAACAACAAAACCACAAGTTTCTGTTTTAATTCTGACAACCACATCCACCAAGTTTTTTCTCTTCAGTACTTACATCTCAGACTTTCCACTTAGGATGATCTCCCTTTTGGGTAAAGTACAGTCATTTGCTGTATAACATTTCAGTCAAGGATGGGCAGCACATACAATAGCCATTTACACTAATAAAAGAGAAACATGCAAATTGACCATCACTACGCTATGCCCACCAGCCAATCAGGAGTGAATATGCAAATTAGAAAGACAAAGATGGCGGCTGCCCAGCTGCTCCAGGTATAGAGTGGCTGGGTGGGGCAGGACTCCTGCTATGAAAGGGAGGGCATAGGGCACAGAGATCTACAGGAGAGGCACTCCGGTGCAGCGAAGACAAAGATTGCAGACTCCGGAGTCCACAGTGAAGACCAAGACGGCAGACTCCAGCCGGGGTCTGCAGCAAAGACAAAGATGGCAGACTCTGGCTGGAGTCTGCAGCGAAGATGAAGGCAGCAGACTCCAGCCAAAGACAAGGCCTCGGTCCCGGAGGAAAACCGGTGCCGGAAGCCAAGGGCAGGAAGGCCTATTGCACGAATCTCTTCATGCAACAGGCCTCTAGTAGAGTATAAGGAGCTGAACATTTTCTATCACCTGTGATAGTGCACTGATCTTCAACCCGTGTGCCTCAAGAATTTTTAAAGTGCACAATACCTGACTATTTAGAGTCACTGACCTCTTTTCCCTTGTATTGTCAAATATAATAGAAAAATGACAACAGCCAACACAACAATAGCCACAATGGTGTGAATGAGTCAAAATTATACCTATTTCTTTGTCAGCTGGGCAGAAAACACAATATATTGTATTTTGTGATGAGCTGCAGAATTTTAGTCATTAATTCATGTGTGCCATGAGATGAAAAAGGCTGAGAATCACTGTCCTACAGACTAGGTGTGTAAGCTAGCCCATCTGGGTGTGTGAAATATGCTCTGTGATGTTCACAAATGAGAAAGTCACCTAATAACACATTTCTCAGAACTTACCCCTTGTTGAGCATTGCATGACTGTATGTTCCCTAGAATTTCTTCCAGTGCATACCTACAGGTTTGAAGACACAAACCTTGAAGAGGCAAACTACTGTTGTTGTTTAACTGAAAATGTCTTCATTTCACCATTATTCTTGAAGGATATTTTCACCGGATACAGAATTGACAGTTGTTTTCTTTCAACAGAGCATAGATATCATTTCACTGTTATCTGGCTTCCACACTTCATATTAAGAAGGCATATCCCTTATTAATAAGTAATCTGTCTTTTCTCAAGCTACTTCTAAGACATTCTTTTTTTTTTTTAATATACTTTATTGATTTTTTACAGAGAGGAAGGGAGAGAGATAGAGAGCTAGAAATGTCGATGAGAGAGAAACATCGACCAGCTGCCTCTTGCACACTCCCTACCAGGGATGTACCCGCAACCAATGTACATGTCCTTTCCCGGAATCGAACCTGGGACCTTTCAGTCCACAGATCGATGCTCTACCGCTGAGCCAAGCCGGTTTCGGCTCTAAGACATTCTTTAAAAAAAAATTTTTTTTTTATAGTTCTATGTGTTTGGTATGAACTTATTACTATTTCTTCATTTCTTCATTTGCTATTCAGCTTATTGTATTATTAACATGATTACTTATTATTAATATTTTTTCATGTAGGATTTATTTGGCTTCTTGATTGCATACTCTGTTTGTAGCATCTGTTCATCTTTCTCACGTCACCCTGTATGGTAATGAGGGGTGCAGTATTGACACAATAGCCAAATAGAGGTAGGCATGTAGACCCAGAATGGGAAGCCAGGAATAAACTCACAATTGTCCGGGCAGTTGAAACAGAACAGCAGAGATGGAGCAGAACCGTGAGGAAAGGGTGCATTTTTCAATAATAAATGCTACTGGGAAATCTGGGTATCCTTTAGGAGGGGTGAAAAATGGAGACTCCTTCCTATTACATACAAAAAACAATTTCTAGATAGCCCTAAAAAAAAACTTTCAGAAGATAATAAAGGAGACTGTCCTCCCATTGTGTCAAATTAGGAAGCACAACATGGCACTGGGTTTCATTTTAAGAGACCCTGACTTTTTTTCACTTGAAAACGTTCTGGGGCAGCGAAGGCCCCCCGCGCTGAGACCGGCACCCACAGTTGGAGGTTGGCACTGGGAGACAGAGTCTCCCCAGGAAACGGGCGTACCTGCTCCCGGCACCACCACGCCCCCCCCTCCCAAGCAGCCTGGTAAGAAAGGGTTCATGTGGGGTCGAGATCCACAGACAAGATGATGAGGCACAAAACCTTCCTAGGAGTCCCCCCAGCTATGCCAAGCTGGCACGGATACACAGGAAGACTTCTTACCCTTTGCCAACTCGCTCAGACAGAACGGAGGGAGGAAAAGTCATCCGTTAAGGGTGAAAGGAAGTTGGCAAGAAATGTATGTGGCCTGAGGCATCTTTGCTCAAGAGCAGAACTGAATGTCCTTCCCATGAGCCCGCCCTCTCCCCCCCAGCCCCACCCCGGCAGGTCTGCTCCTCTCTCCTCCCCCTCTCCCGCCGATGCACACCTAGGAGGGGGCATCTTCCTCGGTGCCACGCGGACATGGACGGTGGTGTCCGCTCAGTCCTTCGGGGCATCTGCTCCTCCCTCTGCTCCCCCAGCGTGGTGCTCTTGGCCCGGCCCCTCTCTAGAAGGAAAGCAGGAGAGAGAGGCAGCTCCTCGTTCACGGCGAAGAGTCAGACGGAAAGCCAGGCCTCTCCCAGAAGCAAACACAAACACCTGAACCCGACACACGCAGAGACAGGGAGGGGACACCGAGCGCCCCCTCAGTCACACGCTTGCCCCCGGGGCGGTTCTGTGAGCCCTGTGTTTGCCCTTCTCCCTCCGGCCAGAGCTCCAGTCCTGGCCCCGGAACACTAATCCATCACAGGCTCCTAACAACGGGGGCCTCTGAGGGGACCCCGGACAGCCCAGCCTCCGGACAAGAGGGGCCTTAGAGCAAGGTGGCCTGTCCGCAGACCCCCCAAGGAAACAAACCACTTCTCCCAGGCCCTCCAGTCAGCAGCTGGTTAACTCTCAGGTGGAGTGTTTCCTTGTTTTCCTCTGAGCCGCCATGCTTTCCAGCATCCTCACGGGAACGGGGCCCTGATTCTCCATCTCCGAGGCCATCAGGTCGGCTCGGAGCCACCAGGCCCTGTTCGCGCGGGTCGTGGAGTGACTGTTCCCATGGCCGCTCTCTGGCGCTGGCTCTCAGGGTCTTCCCTTAGGATTCTTTTTTTTTTTTTTTTTTTAAATAAATTTTTATTGATTTCAGAAAGGAAGGTGGAGGATGGGGGGGGGGGGGAGAGGAGAGAAACATCCATGATGAGAGAGAATCATTGATCGGCTGCCTCTTGCACACACCCCTATCTGCTATGGAACCACAACCTGGGAATATATCCTTGACAGGAATCCAAACAGGAACCCTTCAGTCCACAGGCTGATGCTCTGTCCCATGAGCCAAAACAGCAAGGGAAGGAGAGACTCTTACTTGCTGCCTAGAATGCTCTAGCCCAGTGGTCGGCAAACTCATTCGTCCACAGAGCCAAATATCAGCAGTACAACTATTGAAATGTCTTTTGAGAGCCAATTTTTTTAAACTTAAACTTCTTCTAACGCCACTTCTTCAAAATAGACTCACCCAGGCCGTGGTATTTTGTGGAAGAGCCGCACTCAAGGGGCCAAAGAGCCCCATGTGGCTCTCGAGCCGCAGTTTGCCGGCCACGGCCCTGGATGGAACCTCCTGGGAGACTGGCAATAAGATCGTTTAATTAGCTGACAATAAGAACCAGATCGGCACTGTTTGTATAACCAGCCTTCTTTCACTTCAACACAGAGATCGCATTGTCCCGTGGCTTCCTTCCAAGCACATTTAAACATCTGCCTAAGACCCAGTTCCATTCCTTTCTTTTTGTGCTGTTTTCCCCCCCTTCCTTTGGGGAAATCTCTTTGGATGGTTTATTCTTTCTCGAAAACTAGAACCCAACCAAGCTTCAGAAGATGTGGTGGAGGCCTTGAGCAGTGGCAAGAGGAATGGGGAGTCATTCCCCAACTCCTGAATGCCAGGCTGCTGATACATCCCAGCATCAAGTCTGTGTGTAAAATGACATGGCGACCTTTCCCTCTCCTCTCCTGGGATCTGCTGAGTCAAAGCACGTGCCCGACCGTGTCTCAGGACACGTCTCAGAGCCCCAGAGGTTCTGGTCCCTTGTCCGTCAATGGGCCTCACAGTCCCCAGTCCCCTTCCGTGCGGGTCCCGTGCCCCAGGCTCCGGCCAGGGGCCAGGCCGGGACGGACGAGGCTGCCGCTCTCCCACTGAGGCCCAGGCTCCGCCGGCCCCTCTGACGTCTGAGGAGACACGCTGGGAGCCTGACAGATTCCTCATTCTTCGGGGACCAGTCAGAGTCGGTATAGACCTGTTTGGGCAGCTGTGATCCCGGGGACATTAGTTCATCATTTCCATCGAGTTGGGAATTTTTGATGCGTCTTTGAGGATCCTTTCTGTGCCAAGACCAGGCCCTCCCTGGCTTCAGGGAAGGCGGGCTGGGGCGGTGGGGGGGTGGGGGGAGTGGGGGGGTGATGCAGGTGTCCACAACCCTTCTCTCTCCTACCCCTGCTGCTTTCCTCCCTCGGAAGCTAAAAATGGGGCAACCCGAAGGCTGACCAGCCTTTGCTGTGGGCAATGAGGCCGTAATTATTGATGAATGAAGTCACCAGAGAATGGGCTGGTTTTAGCCTGGTCCAACCAGCAGGTTAAAAATGCCGCTTGTGCCGAAACCGGTTTGGCTCAGTGGATAGAGCGTCGGCCTGCGGACTGAAAGGTCCCAGGTTCGATTCCGGACAAGGGCGTGTACTGAGGGCCAAGGCCTGCCCTGCCGTCGGCGGGCTGTAGAGACGCGGGTAATCGCAGTGGGACACCCTGTGGGCTGGCGGGGGAGCTGAGTGAGGTGTGAGTGGTCACTGCTGGCCTCCGGGAAGCGCCCAGTCATGGGGCCGTCGCTGAGCCCCTCTTTAGAGAGATGGCCACGT
The DNA here is from genome assembly GCF_014108245.1 of Pipistrellus kuhlii. NCBI lineage: Eukaryota > Metazoa > Chordata > Mammalia > Chiroptera > Vespertilionidae > Pipistrellus > Pipistrellus kuhlii. The sequence continues at coordinate 9,512,105 of NW_023425438.1, forward strand.
GTTCAGAGAAGCCAGAGCCTTGGTGGAGGTCCCACAAATACTCAGGGACAAAACCAGGTGTGAAACTTCAACCTTTTCTGAATCCAGATTTTTATATCGAGAGATGAGAGATAGATAGATAGATAGATAGAGAAGGAGAGAGGGAGGGAGGGAGGGAGAGAAAGAGGGAGAGAGGCAGAGAGAGCAGTTCTTCCACTGGACTGAATGCAAACATCCCTAAGTTACTGCACATGAGGACTCCCATGGAGGGGAGCGCGGGCTCACGCCTTCAGGCACAGGAACCCTGCCGCTCGCTGCCATCCAGTCCAGGGCCTGGGCTCTGCATTTCTAACAAGCCCCCAGGGGGCGGTGGCTGCTGGTCTGGGAACAGCCAGGAGGTTCTCGGGGATGTGGCCGGGGGATCTGCCCTGCACTGCGCCTTCCTCCACTGACTGTCCACACACGTCCCCCAATCTCCCCTCTCGCCCTGAGCCCCACATCTGAGTCCACTGACAGCATGGAGCCCCCCAGGAGGCCTCCGGCTGGGGCCCGGGGCACCCCCAGGGATCGCTGAGCCCCATGTGCCCAGCCATCAGCCCCGACCTTGGGGGAGGGGGTTTGCACAAACAGGGCTGCCCTGATGCGCATCGTCTGAAACACCTGTGTTTATGGTTCCAGAGGAAACGAATGCTCACTCCGGAGTGCCGGTTCCCACATTTTAGAGGAGGCCCCTCTCCTGGGATTTTCCACGGTGACATCCGTCTCCAAGCCTCCTACGGGCAACGTCTGCTCGCTGTTACCTCAGTTAGAACATGTGAACGCTCTGGAAATCCCCGCAGCCTCGGCCAAGACCTAACGGGCCGGTTTAAAAAGCTCCCGGTGCCCTCTGCCCGCACCAGCCCAGGACAGGTTCCCGCAAGCATGGACCCCCGCACAGCGCCAGCCCCAGGGGGGCCTGTGAGCCCGCCTGGGCCCTGAGCTTTGCAGCAGAAGCTCGAGTGCAAAGTAAGCGGGGCGTGGCTGGTTTACGAAGCTCCGCCGGCCGGTGCTGGGAAACTCCTGCGATCAGACATCCACGGAGTCAGGGCCTGGCCCTGCAGCCGGGCTCAGACCCTCATTCAGAGCCGGAATCTGCCGCTGGGCCAGAGGGAAGCAGGGTGCTGAGCCCTGGCCAGGCAGGAGGCTCTGTTGGTTAGGGTGGCGGTTGGCAAACTGAGGCTCGCGAGCTACGGTTTGCTGCTCTGTTGACTAATGAGTTTGCCAATCACTGGGTTAGCGCATGATCCTGTGCACCAAAAGGTTGTGGGTCCAGTTCCCAGTCAGGGCACAGGCCCAGGTTGTGGGTTAGATCCCGTCCAGGGCGTATAGGGGAGGCAAGTGATTGATGTTTCTCCCTTCCTTCCTTCCTCTCCCTAAAACCACCTCAGGTGAGGGTTAGAAAATAATAATGATGATAATAAAGAACAATAAAATTGGGGTTATGATACGTGCCCTACCAATTCTCATGGGGTTATTGTGAGAGTGACATAACATATATAAAAGGCATGTGAAGGCTGTTACTTCATGCCTAAAATCCTGGCTTACCATGAAGATAAAGTTAAATGAGCATATACAGTATATAAACACACACACACACACACACACACACACACTTGTGTTCCAATAAATGCTTACCAACTGGCTTTCTAGAGAGGAAAATGCCTGGGTTCTTTGGCCTTGGCCCATTTCTGTGGTGTCATCCCCACCATGCTGATTTCCAAGGACCAGTGTGACGGCACTGAATGTCAAGGTAAGAACTGGTTGTCATTGGCCCTTAGGGCGGGCTGAGCTGCCCAAGCACACCGCTGGCTCTGCACTTAGTCCTCTCATATATGAAGCACCGAGCACAGTTCCTGAGAAACTGGAATGATGGCCGCCTCCTCCTCTCCTCCTCCTCCTCCTCCTCCTCTCCCTCCTCTTCCTCCTCCTCTCCTCCTCTTCTTCCTCCTTCTCATCCACCTGCTCACCACTCATTCAGTACCCAGGCTCCCAGGTGGAGAAACTGCAGCACCAGCGCTGGGCAGTGCCTGATTTCACACTCCAGGGAGTCAGACTGGGAACCCCAGACCCTGGCTGCTAACTCCCTGCTGTTGTTGTACCCCCAGTTCCAGGCCTGACGCCCTGGATCCTTCTCCAGATGGAGTGGCAGCAGCTCGCAGTCTGAGGCTAAAAGGGTCCAGAGGGAGGTCCGACTGCAGAGATGCTTAGGAGGGGGGGCCCTGGCCTACCCCACTTGCATGGCTTCGTTTCTCTCCCCTCCTCCGCATGGCATCCCTGCCCACTGCGTTTCTCCTCTGGGTTCTGCCCCCCTGCCCGCAGCCCCACCACCCATCCTGGTCCTGCTGATTCCCCTCTCTCCATCTGTGGGGCCTGGGCCCACTCACTCCCCTTGTCTGAGTTATTGGGGCTCAGGGCGCTTTCCCTGTACCGAGAGCCCCTCGGCCAGACGCACCAAACTCAGATAGCGGTGCCTGGGGTGTGAGCATGCGTGCTGCCTCTCCATCGCCTCCGTGAGCCCTGGCTTACTATGAAGATTCAATTAAATGAGAATGTACAGTGTGTAAACTGTGGCGCTGTCCCTGGGACCGTGTGTGTCCAGGACTGGCCCTTGGTGAAGGCTTTTTGATTTTTTTTAGAACAGTTCCTGGGTCAGGACTGCAGGGAGGGGGGAGAGACAGGCCTTCCAGGTGAGCTCATGGCTCCGGGAAAGACCTGGAGTCATTGGCGCTTCCTTGGCTCGAGCACAAAAGCGAAGGAAAATGGATTTTCAAGCCAAAAACGCTCAGGTCTCCTCCTTCACTGAATGGGGGCCCCACCCGTTTTTATGGGCTCTTTCGGAGTCCTGCGTGCCAACATCAACTCCCCACGCCCCGCCCGTGTTCCTCCAGGAAGCCTGGGGAAACCGAGAAGGTGGGATGGAACAGAGCCGCCCGAACCACCTGCCTCAGGCGCACGCCCAGCACGCTCCTCCCGGCCCGGTCGGACGGGTAATAGGCCGCCGGGCACAAGGCGTGCACCTAGGGGAGAGAGCCGGGGCGTCGTAGGAAAATCCAGCTTGAAAAGCTGCAACCAATGGCCCTGCTGAGCTGACATGGAACGTGCTTCTCCATATCCTCAGAACACGTGTGACTCTGCTGACTTCAAAGCAAGAGGGAGAGGCCCCCAGTACTGCAGAGCCGAATGCAGGCACCGTGCTCAGCACGTAAGCTAAGGTGACCAGACGTCCCGATTTTTAACAATTTGTGCTGTGTCTTTTAAAAAAGTTTTCAAACCGCCGAGGGACACATTGTTAGACGTTGGGACTGTCCCGCCAAAAGCGGGACGCCTGGTCACCTTAATCATAAGCACTCCTCATACCCAACCCCACGAACTGTGTTTCCATCCGCTTCAGAGACAGGCAGCCACACACACAGGCGGCCTGAGGGCTGTGGGTGCCAGGGACAACACCGGGGAGCCACAGCCAGACCGCCGCTGGTCTCTCCGGCTGCAGCCTCGACGGGCACAGAGTCCAGACTTAGCTGCTGCTGCTGCTGCGGCTGTCCTGCAGGCCCTCCAGGTGACCCTCAGAAGAGGCATCGAGAACGCAGAAGGAGGCAAGCCCATCCATGACCCCCATGGAAGCAGAGCCGGGGGAGACAGAAGGCAGGGCAGTGGTTAGGGCCAGAGGAGGTGACCCAGGGACCAGATGGAAAGTCTGATGTGCAGAGTCTTTAGTCGTTGGTCCATGGGCTTATCATCCAGAGGAATAATGTTTGCCCTTAAAATATATATATATATAGGAGTAGGGGCAAGAAACAAGTGTCTTAATTAAAACTGAAGGCCTGCACTAAAACCGGTTTGGCTCAGTGGATAGAGCGTCGACCTGCGGACTGAGGGGTCCTGGGTTCAATTCCAGTCAAGGGCATGTACATTGGTTGTGGGCACAACCCCAGTGGTGAGTGTGCAGGAGGCAGCTGGTCGATGTTTCTCTCTCATCGATGTTTCTAGCTCTCTATCCCTCTCCCTTACTCTCTGTAAAAAAAATCAATAAAATATATTAAAAAACAAGCAAACAAACAAACCTGAAGACCTGGTCTCTATGCTGGAGATTGGCCGAGGGGCCTTGGGCGATTTGCCCCTAATCAGTCCTGTGAGCCTCACCTGCCCCGCCCCACCACCTGGCTGAGGGCCTGGGCGGGCAGGGTGGGCCTCAGTCACCTCGGGGAACCTTGGGACCTGGGGCCTGCGCTGCTGGCAGGAGGCAGTGCTGAAAACACAAATCTTGTGGAAGCAGACCTTTTTCTTCCACCTTTATTCCCAGAGTCTTTGGGCGTCTTTCGACGAACTCTCATGCGAGCCTCCCTTCTCCTCGCCGGCGCCGGGCCCTCCCTGCGGACGCCCCGAGCACACAGGTGGGAGCGCCGGCCCGCACTGGGAGCCTGCTGTGGTCCCTGGACCAGGGACAGCTTCTCACCCGGCCTCCTGCCCCGAGCACCTCACAGAGTGCCTGGCCTCCGGGAAACGCCACTCAACACGCATCATCAGGACCGACCCCGGCACAGGCTGCTAAAAGTGAGCCTCTCATACCTGCAGTGTTTCCATGTGGTCTCTGCAGCTCAGCAGAAAGCCCCTGAGGACAGGGGTCAAGTGAAACTAGTTATGGAACATGGATCTAAGCCCAGGGCCATGGCCTGGTTCCCAAAGTAGGACGTGCCCACGTGTAGGCGTCGGTGAGTGCCCATCCGGAGTATCAATAACTGAGGCCATTCTGGAGTCACCTGTGACCAACGGAGAGGCATGAACACAGACAACTTAAGATAATAAACGCACAGACTCACCCAGAACAAAGCCCGCAAACGGCACCCACGGGGAGGTGAGCTCTGAGCAGCAGACCCCGCAGCCACGTGTCCAGGCGGCCTCCAAACCTGCGCAGAGCTGAGAGCCGGTGCCCGTTCCTTTCCGGCTGGACTTCCAGAGGCTTGTGCCCGGGCTCCCCCTAAAGGGATAGGGTGCATCTCCTTCCCGAGAGCCCTCCCTCAGCGGAACTCCTTTGGCACGCCTGGGAGACCTGCGCCCTGCGACCTGCCCTTCACTGTCATGTGACCAGATGATGTTCCAGGTGCAGGAAGGACCAGAGAAAGATGGGCAGCCTCTGTGCATGCAGCCTAGTCTCACGTGGGCGATCAGAGCCGAACCAGAAGGCAGAAAGCGAGCCGGGATGACGCCAGCACCTGCCAGGTTTGCTAAGGAAGGCCAGGGTGCGGGGTATAAAGCGGGAGACGAGACGTGGAGTCGGGAAGAAACCTCATGGAGGAGTGAGGCTCTCACGGGCAGGACTTGAGGGTGGGGGACGGGGACGCGGGCAGCAGGGGAAGGCGCAGATGTGGGAGGGATGGGTCACAGCAGGGGAGGTGGGCAGGGAGGCGTGGAATGAGGAGAACGTGTGGGGATATGGTTTGGGTCACATTATAAATGTCACAAAGAGTTTGTATGTCATGGAGATCTCCGGAAGGTCTTTAGGCAAAGGAGTGACATAACTAACTACCACCACTTAAAATATATGTATGTGTGTGTGTGTGTGTGTGTGTGTGTGTTTTCAGAAAAGAAGGAGAGAGAGAGAGAAATATCAATGATAAGAAACATTAATCGGCTGCCTCCTAGTGGGGATCAAGCCTGCAAACTGGGCATGTGCCCTGTCCGGGAATTGAACCGTGACCCCCTGGTTCAGAGGTTGATGCTCAACCACTGAACCACATCGGCCAGGCCTACAGCCACATGTTAGACCACAAAGGCTTCTTACTGCTTACCCTCATACATATACTCTCTTAGCTCAAAAACAACTATGGAAATGATAGTGACAGTGTATAGTAAACCGTGAAAACATTTGAATTTAATCTGTATGTCAGTTTGCCACCTTAGGAATAACAGTGGAAATGAAGACATATTTTGTAATTATTAGTAATACTATGAATTTGTTAAAAAAAACAAAACAAAACAAAAAAAAGACCGGTGAGATCTGCTTAGTTATCTATGGCTGTATAACACATTGCTAAGGCAAACGTAGCCACTTAAAACATACATATGTTATGTCACAATCTTTGTGAGACACGAGTCCAAGGACAGCTAAGCCAGGTCCTCACCATATTGGAATCGAGGAGCTGGTGAGGGGAAGGGTCTCATCCGAAGGTGTGACTGAGGAAGGACTTGTTTCCAAGCAAAGGTGTTTTTGTCAGAATTCAGTTTCCTGAGGGCTATTGGACTGAGGGGCCTTCCTCAGATCCATCCTTCCTTCCTTCCTTCCTTCCTTCCTTCCTTCCTTCCTTCCTTCCTTCCTTCCTTCTTTCCTTCCAGGCTTGGCTGACGGTCAGCCCCAGGCCATTTCTCCAGTCCCTGACCATGCGAACAGCCATGTGACGGCCTGATTCAGCAGAACCAGCAACGGAGAGGGTCTGCTAGCAAGACAGGTGACTCTGTCTTACGTGACCTAACCATGGATGTGACATCCCACCAATGTGGCCAATATTTTGCTGGTTAGAAACAAATTGTTTAAGGGAAAGAGATGGCAGAATGCCAAGAATAAATGCCAGGAGGCAAAGATCAGCAAAATTGAAGGCATGGTCTCTCTGCTGGCAAATGGCCACGCAGGCCTTGGATGATTTGCCCCCATAATCAGTCCTGTGAGCCTCACCTGCCCCTGCCCCACCACCTCGCTGAGGGCCTGGGAGGAAGACGTGTACCCCATTCACCTCAGGGCCGTTAGGGCCTGGGGCCCGCGCTGCTGGCAGGAGGGAGGGCTGAAAACACAAATCAGAGTCTGCCCGACTCACCTACAGTTCACCAAATCAGAGCACCAACTTTTGCGAAACCACATTTTAACGATTATATCACCAGTGAACCCGCAGAACTTGAGATCAGCTTATGTTGGTGGAATGTCACAGTCCAGGATAAATAAGCCTGTGTTGTCACCGGCCCCTTCACAAGTTGGGATTCTGTTGTGCGAGGGCAGCCGTGGAGGAGAGACAGCGAAACCCTCACCACGTGGCCCCGTCCTCAGGGCTGAGCGCAGCCCGTCTGTTCTCATTCAAGTCCTCAGCCGCGGGCAGGCAGGCAGGCTCGGGGAGAGGGAAGGCCTCTTTTGTTCTGTGCGGGTGAAACAGGATCTGCTTCATTCCGTCTGGTTCAGACCCCTTCCTAGGAATGCCTCTTCCACACAAAGAATGTACCAGCCACATTCCTGAGGACGAGAGACCGAGTGCTGTCAGGGGTGATTTGTGATGCTTGTGATTCTCAAAGGGAGAAAGGGGAGAAAGCTCAGGCGGTGTATCTGGGTGTGTGCAGCAGCGAGAGGAGGACGGAGCGATGGGCCAGGTCAGGAGCCGACTAATAAAACCCGGCGTCTTTGATCTGCAGGTCACCAGCTCATTTAGGGTTTCCCTGAGACATTCCCTTGAAATATGTTTTTGGAATTCTTCCAGAAAAGCTTAAAACCCTGGGTTATCATTTTCTTTTCTTTTTTTCTTTTTTTTCTTTGTAGTGGTCTGCATTTTGATTTATCATCCCCTATGAAGCTGTGGGTGAAATTTCACCTTTATTTGTTCAGAAACCATCCAGGCACACACAAACGCTCCCCCTGGAAGGGGTGGGATGGGGATCCTGCCAAGATCCGACTACGGGGATGCCTATGACAGCCTCGAGGGAAATCTGGGCCCAGCTAGAGGCCTTGCTAGTCAGCTTGGCCATCCGACGTCAGCAGGGACTTTTTCCATCAAACTGCAGAGCCCAGAGGAAATGCCGCGGGATATTAAACATGTCAACACCACGCTTTTCCAGAGGAAACGTGAGAAGCCGGCTCTGGTCTCCGAGATGGCCACACTCTGTCAATGACTCCGGGCCGGCCAGGTTCCCGTAGGCCAGTGTCCGCCACGCGGAGGTCATAACCGTGCTCGACAGAAGCCATCGAGGCTTAGATGCTCGTGTCCCACTACCCACATTCTGGGCTGGAGCTGTAGGCAGCACGCTGCGCTCTGCCTAAAGAGGTGTTTGCGAAAGAGGAAGGCGAAGGGAACATTCAAGGGACACGGGGTTAAGTCTGAATTTGCGATGCAGAGCTTCGAGTGGAAAAGCAGCACGCTGGCTCGAAAGCTGGCTTGATGATTTGCAAGGAAAATTCCTTGAGGAGCCAGCCGGGTCTCCTCCGGGAAGAGAGGCCCAGAGGCAGACACGCCGAGAGCCTGGGATGGGGAAAGCAGGCTCGGCTCGTGGCAAGTTAGCTACACCGCTCCTGACAGCTGAACGTTTTTTATTGTGAAATATAGCACACCTTCAGAAAAGCGTGCAGAACAAGAATGTAGAGCTCGATGAGTTGGCAAAAGCACAATGTTGGTCACGACCGAGTTAATAAAGGACGCAGCCCTCTGCCCAGAAGCCCGCCGCACCCCCTTCACCCCCACTGGGCATCACCCCCATGCACTCCGAGAACCGCCGTCCTCCTGTCTGTGGAAAGCACTTCCTTACTTTACCTACGAGGTCAACACCCAAGCCCGCATCGCCAAGGACTGTGGTTTGGTTTCCTCTGCTTTCTGAACTCTGTGTTACATGTACAGACACATGCAGAGAACTTTTTCTTTTCAACCCTCACCTGAGGATATTTTGCCATTAATTTTTAGAGAGAGTAGAAGAGAGAGGGAAAGAGAGAAACATTGATTGGTTGCTTCCTGCACAAGCCCTGACCAGGGAGGGCCCAGGCTGGGGAGGGGCCTGCAACCGAGGTCCCTGCCCTTGACTGCAATGGAACCTGGGAGCCATGAGTCCGCAGGCCGGCGCCCTATCCACTGAGCCAAACTGGTTAGGATAGGGTACGTTTTCTCCATGTCTGCCTTCCTCTGTCAGCAAGCTGTTGGAGATGCACTCTTGTTGTGGCTGTGGTGGCTGCACTGGTCATGGTTGCCCGGTAGGAGATATGTGTGTTGAAGCTGCTCTATACACTCTCATAGAGGAGGGTTTGGGAAGAGCGTGTCTGCATCTGTCCGTGTGTTCACCTGGAGTAAAGCTGCTGGGTCCTAGGGTACGCTTCCAACGTGTGGGTCCATTTATATTCCTATAAATGCCGCTCCCGGACACACCAGGCACTTGTATGCAGTCCATTCCGTCCCAGCCGTTCTGTGGAGCACGTGGCATCTCACCGTGATGCCCAGAGGCCCGGGCCTGCTTTGTGGGGCTGCAGGGGCCTCTTCCCCGGCCCACACTCCTGAGGAGAGAGTGGCTTCTGGTCTGTGTCCTCCCAGACCACAGGGGGGGGCTGGTGACCGAGTCGTGGCTGCGGTGTACACGCGTGGGCACGCGAGGCCCCTGCAGAGCAGGGTGGACTGCCGGGGGCCGAGGGCCCTGCACCGCCCTCTCCCAGTCTGCGGTTCTGAGGGCTGAGGGTCCTGAATTAAAATATGGCCTCCCGAGTCAGTAGAAAGGAGTATTTGTCCAGATCAAAGCATAAAGGAAATCTCATTGAACAGTGTCTCAGCTTGATTTATAGCTTCATTATTTAGATATATGGTACGTGGCTCTCCACTGGTCCTCTGGCGCTGAGCCTCACCGGTTACAGACAGGCCTACATCCATGGCTTTATTAGAAAGCGTAATTGCGTTTTTTAAAAAGCCTCTCTGTCTCTCTCTCTGGCATACACATCCTAGTCTAGAAGGGTAGGCAGAAACATGTTAGCATGGTTATCTTCCACAGCGGTGGGGTCTGGGGTGATGTAATATTTTTCTTGCTTATTTGTATTCTCTACCGCTTGTACAACGGCTTGTGTGACTTAGTAAAGGGGAAGTGAACACTGAGCAGGGTATACCTACCCAGACAATAGCCTGTGTCCTGCTGGTTATGGTCGAGGGGACCTGGCATAAGCAGGCATAAGCAGACAGCTGTGAAAATATGAAGATCCCTTTTATCAGCCCTGGCACAGACATCCCACAGGTCCAACTGGTTCAGTAAGTCGGGGAAGAAGGGACACAGGAGCCCAGAGCAGCGGTCTGCAGCATTGTTTCCCAAAACCCAGGGTCCAACCGCCCGAGGATTAGGAAAACCAGAGCCGCGTTGCTGGACGCCCCCACCCGGGGCTCCGCATGCCCCTTCTCCTGATCGTAACAAGACCTGACTGTGCACAGTTGCTCACAGAACACTTCACAACCATCGTCCGCTGTGACCCCCGCAGCAGCTCTGTCTGGTCGGGAGGGGGCTGTTTGCATTTACAGTTGGGGACGGTGAGGCCCACAGAGGCTCAGGTGTAGTCACGGCTAGGAAGTGGGACATAAATTGGGGTTCTCTAACCCCGAGTTCACTCCCATCCATCAATCCCCATTTCATCATTCTCCCACCTCATCTTCCTTTGCCTTCTTTCTTTCCTTCTCTTAGCACCAATCTGAGACACTCCGATGACAGGAAGTTGGTTCTCTTTCTCTTTCACCTCATAAAAATCCATCACAGCCTTTCCTTCGTGCCTTCCCGGCCCGCACTCGGCCCAGAGACGGGGAGAGGTGCTGCAGAGAGCCACGGCGCTGGCGATGGCCCAGCAGCACGGAGGCCACCAGCTCCTGCTGGGGGAACAGACAGGACTGTCCGTGCTGACTGCCCGGCGGCTCCTAGGACACGGACCTGTGCTTCGATTCAGCCTTTTTGTTTCTGCTGCAAGCATCTGCCTCGCGGACCGTGTTAGAACATCTGTCGCATGGACGCTGACAGGCTGTGGAGGGCGGAGGACGTCCTCGAGGCCCTCAGTAATAGAGTCTTCTGGGAGCGGCACTGCACAGTAGGTTCTGTCTGCCTACAGAGCTGACATTCACCTGAGCCCTCGAGCTGCAAAAAGTGAGCAATGTTGTTTTAACTGGTTTGGCTCAATGGACAGAGCGTCGGCCTGCGGACTGAAAGGTCCCAGGTTTGATTCCGGTCAGGGGCATGTACCTTGGTTGCGGGCACATCCCCAGTAGGGGGTGTGCAGGAGGCAGCTGATTGATGTTTCTCTTCCATCAATGTTTCTCTCTATCCCTTTCCCTTCCTCTCTGTAAAAAAAAAAAAAAAAAATCAATTATATATATTTTTAAAAAAAATTTTTTTTTTTTTAAGTGAGCAATGCATGGGTTAGCTCCTTATGATTTACGCCCACACTCCTTTCTGGCAAAACCAGCACAGAAGATTAAAAAATGGCTGATGCTCACCATTCAGAAGACTTAGTTCCCCGCCTCGAAGGCCTTGGCTGGCGTCCCCTTCGCAGATCACAATGCTGGCGCAGGGCCGAGCGATGGTGTGGCCGACTCACGGGTCACCGCAGTCCGCAAGGAGTCAGGACAATGAAAAGGAAGAAGGCAGGTCTGACATCACTGGCAGGGGACACATTTCAGGGCCACGCTGAGCGGATCCATGGCAGCTGACTCTGAACAATGTCGGGGGAGGAGGGAAGGCCTTGTTGGACAGCCCAGCGCGGGGAAGAAAAGGGCCGGCACAGGAGGTGGTAAATCGTCTCAGAATGGACACTCACGAGTTATGGATCCGAAAGTCAAAGGAAAGAACAAAACCGGCTCCAAGTCTTCATTACTGACCAAATGAGAGAGAAGCTGCTTTGTGCCAAAGTGACGCGCGCACACTCGCCCACGGGGCACACGCACACACGCAGTGGGTTTCTAAATGGGCTTTGCCACACGCTGCTGCCGTGTCTGGAGTAAAGAGCACCTCTTTGTCCGTGAAGCCACTGCAATTTATAGAAATAAGGACAGAAAACATTCCCAGATAAGCCTGGCTTCACAGGCCACTGGGCGAGAACCTAATGCGGCTACAATGACCCGCAGGCCGCGGCCTGCGGAAGGCGGGAGGAGAGCTGAAAGCCATCAGCACCACCTGAGCCCCGGAGGGATTCCCCTTTTATGAGGACAGAGCCTGGGGATTAGTGGGAACGGCGGCCTCATGAATGCAGCCACTATGGTTGAGCACATGCCTGAAGGAGCCGCTTGTTGATTGAAACCTATCTATTTATAAGCGCTGGTGCGCGCTGTGAAAACCCATCTGTGTCGCCGCAGTGTGGCGCCCACGGCTGAATGGAGGCTCTTTGCCATCGGCTCTGGGGCCCAGGGTGAGCGGCAGAGAGGAAGTGTGCGGGCCCCACTCACCGGGTTTTATTCCTCACTCTTGGCCAGTAAAGCAGAGTCCCCTTATCTAAACAGGGCTTTAGACTGATGTGGATGCTATAAAAACAGACATGGAAAAAAGAACGCTTTTAGTCAGGCTCGTAATAGATGGACCAGGATTTGGGAAAAATGGTTACCAATAGCCCAAACTAGCCACACCTCTGCTGATGTCACCGTTTTCGCGAGGAGTCTGGAAGGTAGGTGGGTTTACTGCACGCCCTGGGTAGCGTTTCTTCTCTCCATTTCTGCTGTGAAGAGCACGCGGATAGCATGTCCCACAGAAGCAAGAACAGCACGAGGAGAAGAGCCTGGCTAGGCAATCAAACAGGTCAGTGCTGCCAGTGCTGGGTCCTCATTTCCATCGGAGCCTCCGTCGGAGGCAAGCCCAAGCTCCCAAGCCTAACTGAGAACCTCAGGTTCGTTCTGGGATTCTGTCATATTGAACCCCCATCACCCTGACACACCCCAGCCCGTCAAAATGCCCCACCCCTCAAAACACACCCCATGGTCCTGCTGCTCAGACTCAGGGCCACTCTTCTGAGTTTGGGTGTAGAGGAAGGGGTTTCTTATTCCATTAAGATTTTAACTTCTTTGCACGTAGGGACTTCATTTACTAGGCTACTTCTTGAAAAAGACTAACCAAGAATTTATTCACTTTTATAAAAAGATTTAAATACTCTTAACCGAGACCTCCCAGAATTTTTCTCCTTGAAGAACCTTATAAACAATGACAGGAAAATTTTCCAGGTATCCCCCTATGAGAAGACTGACAGCTCCCCCCCCACACACACATCCACCCCCTCTGGCCACCACCGCCCCCACCCCAGGCCCTCACTACCCCACTGTCTGTGGCCATGAATGATGCATATATGCAAACAGGTCTGGTTGACTTCCTCCCACCCAACCACCCTCCCCCACCTTCCCTCCGAGGTTCCGAACTCTGTTCATGCTTCCATGTCTCTATTTATTTTGTTAAATAGATTCCATATATGAGTGAGATCATATGATACTTTTCTTTCTCTGCTTATTTCACTTAGGCTCATTCTCTCCAAGTCCCTCCATGCTGCCTTAAAGGGTGATAGATTCTTTTTTTTACTGCTGCTTAGTATCCTATGGAGTAAATGAACCACAGCTCCTCTTCAATCACTCTTTTCCTTAACTTTTTGCACTTTTTAGCTTTTTAGTATTTATCTGTTTTCTATTGGGGTTCCCAACCAGGTACTGATAAAGGGTTCACCTTAAAACTTGGCTCTATCCATCCACCTACATATCCACCTATTCCCCAATGGCTTCCATAAAAGACTGAGCCAACATGTAATGATAACTCATGCTACTACCCATGTTCTTGGCCTTTCTCATAATTATTATGTCTCCTGTAAGAGATACTGCTTTGGGACAAATGTCGACTTTTCTTTAGGCTAGTTTGAGAATAGAAAAGAGAAGCAGGTGGTGAAGGAATGAAAGCACTGGTAAACACTCACAACCAAAACTGGTTGATAAGTTTTTAAAGACTTTTTTTTTTTTAATATATTTTATTAACGTTTTACAGAGAGGAAAAGAGAGGGATAGAGAGTTAGAAACATTGATGAGAGAGAATCATCGATCAGCTGCCTCTTGCACAGCCCTAAATGGGGATGTGCCAGCAACCAAGGTACATGCCCTTGATCGGAATCGAACCCGGGACCTTTCAGTCCGCAGGCCAACGCTCTATCCACTAAGCGAAACCGGTTTCGGCAAGACTTTTTTTTTAAATGTTCAAGATAATTATATTTATGAATTATGGATTTTTTAAGTGCCCAAAGGCAGCTGAAACTCACAAAGATGCAAAGAATAGAAATTATTCACATTTTATAAAAAAGAATATGGAAAAAAGCAAGGGTCAAATGACTTATGCATGGAACCCAGAATTCTAAGTCCTCACTATGACTTTTCTAGTAAGATTATTAAGCTCTGCTGCTGCCTTCAATACTGTTTCCATAGACATTACTAAGAAAGCATTTTACTTTGGCATTTCTGTAATATGGCACCATTTATAGCTGTCTTCACTCATAATACCCTTACTAACCAACCGTCTTCAGGGCTGGCATACACAAGGAGGGTCGGTCGGCCTGGTTACTGGTAGCTAATGGTTAAAACAAAAGTTATGTCATTTTTTTCTTGCATTTTCTGGATTTGAAGTTAAACCATGCCCACATTTCTAATTCAGCCAAGCCTGAATCTTTCTGACACATACAAAATCTCAAGTGTAAAGGTTTCTATCACCAAATCTACTCTTCTATCACTTTTGGATAATAAAGCAGACAATCTAATGATTTCACAAACTTTAGTGTATGATTTTTTTTTTCCTGTTTAGACCAAATTTTTCCAAACAATGATCTAATTAATTTTAGGCTGAGAGAGAGTAAACCGTATGCTAAAAAAGAAAACTATAAATTTTGTTTTGCTTTTTGCTGAAAGGCGTCAAGAATCATAAAAAAAAAATACTGAATTCAACTAAACTAAGGAAATAGGGAACTTTTCACTTGATGTAGTTCAGGAAATTCAAACATTGAAAAAAATCACAAAAACAAGAATGTTAGCCACAAAAGAGAAATTTATGTAAAAATCAGTCTCAGATCCACAGGTGTAAGAGAACGTCTTGAGGCGAAAGCACCTTTTCCAGAACCGCTCCCAGGAGCGTCAGTACCGATTTCGAAACTGGTTGCTTAGGTCTTGGAGGTCTAGGACTAGGGTGTCCATAGCTGCAATTTCGTCAGTTAAATTCTCGGAAATTTCTCCACTGGCCACATCTGTAAAAAGTTGCTGCAGCATAAAGAACAAAGCAGAACTATCAAAGCAACGAAAATCTCTTCAAAATAATATTCAAAGACAGAGTACAGAACTACGACCCTTTGCATAATAATACAGCAATGTTATAGCAGCCAAGGGCAGAGCTTGTGCTGCTCACCGCCCAGGAAAAGTACGAGCAGCGACAGTGAAGAGGTGAATGGAAGAAGCACAACGTGTCTGAACTTGTAAATTCAAACGAGTGCTGCCCTTCATAATGCCTGCGTGATGTAAGTAAGTTCAGTGTCGCAGGCTGATTTTTGGAAGAAGGGATATTATTCATCCAAACAAAACAAACCTATTCACTGTGTATACAAACAAAAAATATATTTTGTATTCACATTCATATAAATCAGATCCTGTATGCTAATTACTTAAAAATTAATTACAGTTTAGGACTGAGAGGTCACAAAGATGATCAAGATTTGGTAAAAACAAAAGACCCAGAAAAATAAAATAAGAACGAAAGCACCGCCTCCTGTAAAAGGACCGGCCTTGGCAGCACACTGTAGCCTCTGTACGTCAGCCCAACCACAGGTTCTGCTGCTGCGTGTCTAGTGCCTGCGGGGCCAGGAGCTCTGACTGGCAGGCACCTCACCCCTGGCACCGCCCACAGGGTGCACGTGTAACTGACGGTGTGCGCTTTCCTGGCCAAACCTGAGTCACCTGTCTACCTTAACAATTTTTGTCAAATCCACATACACCCTACACATAATAAGTCTTTTTTCAAAGGAAACATTTCAGCATTACTGTAAATAATCTTCATCAAATTGTAAGTCTGATGTGTAGGCCAGTTATGCTTTTTCTACTATGCACTGAAATAAATATATATTAAAATCCTAAGGTTACTCCCAGTGGCCATACTTAATAAAAGAGCATTATTTTAATTTAATATAGAGAAAGCATTAGGGAATTTAATTTACAGAAAGCATTAAGGGCTGGACTGTATTAATTTCTAGGAGCCCTGACTAACTAAGCCACATTTAGGGTGGTCTGGCCATTGGGCCAATAAAATCCTCAACAGCACAAGTAACTAACTACCTGGGAACTAATATAAAAACTGTAATTTGGCCTAAAATTAGCCCAGATATAGAGGAAGATTTAAGAGCCCGGGTGACACTACAGCCCCCTCTATAGCACGCCCTGGTGAACCCACGCCCACCTCACCTTCGCTTTAGATGACAGGCCCTGTAAGTTGAGCCGAGCTGAAGAAAGCACCTGCACGGCCTCTTGGGGACTGGATTTGCTTTCACTGCATTTCACAGCCACTGGAAGAACAACACAGGGAAACATCCATAAAAACTGCCGCTGATCATGCACAGGTAAAAAACCCTCACAATTACTGAACTAAGAGTTCAAAGTAACAGATTAGAGAAACATTTCTCCATGGAAAGTTCTTAATTTGGCAAAAGGATAATAAGTATGTGCATAATTCTCCCATTTGTCTTTCTTTGAGAAGGATAACTCATTGGTAAAAAGAGAATTTTGAGGAAAATAGGTCATTTTAAGGGTATTGCTGATCATTGGGAAGAGACCCTCTGAAACACACACACACACACACACACACACACACACACACACACACACAAATCAGAGATACGACACTCTCCGTGTGGCTTCCCCAAGGGAATCCCTGCTGATGATACTAAGCCCAAGGAAGAGACAGGAGAGAGATTCACTGCTCAGTTCCTACTGCAATTTCACACTCAGGGTTTACACCACCTCCGGGAGAACTGATATCAACCACTGGACCACAGCTCCCCATTTGCTGTAATTATCAATTGCAGGAGAATTTAGAGGAGGACTTTAGTATAAGTTCACAGTACTTGTGACTCAGGTCTTAACATTGTGGTTTGAACTGTAATCCAGGGCATCAAAGACCCATAATCAAATCTATATCTATAAAAGGCACTGAGCCACTAGTATAAATATAAAAATGTATCACTAAATGATTAATGCAAATAATTAAAAACAGCCTTTACCTAGAATACTAGAGGCTCGGTGCACGAAATTCGTGCACAGGGGCAGAGGGGGAGGAGGCTGACCCTCAGCCCAGCCTGCACCCTCTCCAATCTGAAACCCCTCAAGGGAAGTCTGACTGCCCATTTAGGTCTGATCCTACAGAAACGGACATCCCTCTCATAATCCATTACTGCTGGCTCCCAACTGCTCGCCTGCCTGCCTTTTTGATTGCTCCTAACTGCTTCTGCCTGCCAGTCAGATCACCCCCTAACCACTCCCATGCCAGCCTGATTGATGTCTAACTGCTCTCCTGCCAGCCTGTTTGTCCCCAACTTCCCTTCTCTGCTAACGTGGTCACCCCTAACTACCCTCCCCTGAAGGCTTGATGGCCCCCAACTGCCCTCCCTTGCAGGCCTGGTCCCTCCTAACTGCCTCTCCTGATGGCCATCTTGTGTCCACATAGGAGCAAGATCTTTGACCACATGGGGGCAGCCATATTGTGTATTAGAATGATGATCAATCTGCTTATTACTCTTTTATTAGACAGGACATTTACCACACAGGTATACAACTTTACATATAAGATTACTTCTTCCCTCAGATATCACCCATTACATTTCTCAAGGCTATTTGGATATACATCTCTAAAGGAAGACTGTGTATGAGTCAGGAAAGGTTAAAAGATATCCTTAATACTATATATCAATGCGAACAGACTGTGACCTGAAGGATAACTACCATTGTAAAGATTTTTCACATCTTTAAAGTTTCTAATATCAGTCATTTATTCAAATGGTACTTAAACCTCTATCCTATGTCTTCTTGTTGCTCAAAAGTGCCTCTTACATGGTAGTTTGTCTATAAATGTTTGCTGAATTAAATACAACAATTTCAATACCATTTGAAATTACTTGTAATGACACTTGACTCTTGCCTACTACTTTCTCTTATCAGTAAAAATACAGTCTAATATACCATGGATGGCAAACGTTACATCAATACCATGCGCAAGATCCAAGGCTCTCCGAACCAGTTTCTTAAATGATGCAGTGTCTTTCTCCCAGCCACTGGACTGTGTGTCACACTTGTAGGCCTTAGAGAGATAACTGAACGCCTGAGGAAAAAAGAACAACAATTCAGAACAAACAGAATCACATTTCAAACTGTTCCCTGGAAGTTACACGGAATTAACTGCAACTTGAAAACCAGCATCTGTGGGACACAGCACAGTCTCCCTCACTCTCATCAAAGAAGGGGCACGGATGCTCATCCAACAGCAATCAGCATGAAAAGACATCACATGACATTGGACCAAAACACTTCCTTTCAAACAGAAATTTACAATTTGCATATTACCCTTTTATTAGTAAAGATTAGTATTTGGTTATTAATATTTGTATATCCATATATGTATGTGTGCAAATGTGCATGACATATATTTTTATACTGAAAAAAAAAAACTCTAGAAAAATTACATATTTCTTAATCATTAACATATTTCATTATTTTAACTTAAATAATTTGTTGTCTTTTTAAATTTTTGAGACAAATATTCAATTTGGGTTTTCTCTGATCTAGATAGTCCTCAATTGACACTTCTACCAAAATCCTGGTACTCTGAGTACATAGGTCAGTCATGTAGCAAACAATAAAAATAGTGACAAGTAAAAAAAAAAAATTTCACAAGAGTTTACGACATTTCTTTCACAACCTGATTCTTGAGGGAGAAGTCACAGGTGAGAGAATTCAGAGTACCCTTAATAGAGAAGGGAGCAGGGAACTCAAGGAGACTGGGAAGGACAGAAAGCAGGAGTGGGTGTGGAAGTGTATATGTTATCCAGGTGACAAGCACTGGGAGAAGCCAACGGGGTAGACCGAGGGAGGAGAGAGTGGCCAAGAATCCTAAAGATGAGCTGTGCTGAAGCTAATTCCAAACTCACACAGACCACGTTTGATTTGTTGTGGATGTTTGAGAAGAACACAATTGTTCCAAACTTGGAAACACTGAAGGTCTAAGATAGGAGGCCACGGGCACAACTGGAGAGTAAATGGGGCAACCTCACCAAGCTCTTCTCCAGTCTTCTAATCTGGCTCCTTCTCCTCTTTCCCTTTTACAGGCCACTGCAGATTTAAACACCCTTTGGTCCTTTACCCAGTCTACCTTACTCCTCAGCAATGAGCCTGCAGAAAGGGTGCTGAGGTCAGGATGAGCTAGCTAGCTGTTTGCCACAGCTCTGAAGGTAAGGAAGCTGCTTAGAGACCCTTTGGCAGAAAACAGAGAACATTTATATAAAAAAAATTCATGGACAAAGAAAAGATGAATGCTTACAAGTCTTAACCTGCCCACAATTCAAGGTGCTTGTGTTAAAGACGGAATCAAATTGAAAACTTGAGCGTATTAATCTTATCTTACACATCACTAAACGTTTTCTCCAACCATGAAAAAAGCAGATCCACTAGACATATGTCCAAACAAGAGCCAGGAGAGAAGAAGAACTCACCTTTTCATTGTCTTCAGGCTTCTCGCTCTGCCCATCCCCATATACTTGGGCGTACAGCCTCCAGATTTCCCCGTCATTTGTCACTCTCGAAGTTACTCTGCCAAATAACTCCTGCAGCTTTCCTTTGAGGCCAGTTGCGACATCTCCATTGCGATCAGTCATCCCATTAATCACTGCCCTCACTAGGATGTTAAGGACCTTTAAAAAATCACAGAAGAAACTGGTTAGCTAGAAACAACCAAACAATAATAAAAAAACAAAGGCACCCATCATCATCATCATCAACAACGACAAACCACATGAGACCTGCTAGAAGATCATCCTTACACTTCCCTTTTTAAAATATGTTTTTATTTATTTCAGAGAGAAGAGAGAGGGAGAGAGAAAAACATTGATGAAAGAGAAACATCGATCAGCTGCCTGTGCACACCCTCTCCTGGGGATCAAGCTCACAATCAGGGCATCTGCCCTGACCTGGAATCGAACCTGCAACCTCCTGGTGCATGGGACAATGCTCAATCAGCCAAGCCACACTGGTTGGGCTCATCCTTACAATTATAAAAAATAAAAAGTCAAGCCATCCTGAGTCACTCTGCAGAACTACATGCTGACTAACTTCTCTGGTGTCCCTTTTCAGGCCTCCCAAAGGCTTTTCTTTCCCAGGGCACTGTGCTCAGTGCTCTTTTCTCCTCATCCTGAGTTCCCTCTGAATGACCTGACCCACACCTGTGGCTTCACATATTTTACCAAGTCTATTCTGACAGTGTCGGCACAGCTCCAGCCCAGCTCCTCTCCGGAGCTCCATGATGGTGGGCCTCATACCTTCCAGCGTGGCCTGTCAACGTCTCACACTCCCTCCATCCGAGAGTGAAACACAAACCCCATCTCTCTTCCTTAACCAGGTCCTGACTCCTCCCAAGTGCTGAAGGATAAACTGCTAATGCATGTGCATTAGGCATGCAGAGTATCCAGGAAGCACCTCTTGTCCTTCTAACTTCCCCAGGTCCGCTCACCACTTGTCCACTTCTTGGCTATCTTGCTTTCATTTGTTTACACATTCTATCCCAGATGCTATGGGTGAGGACAGATGGGCTGAGCCCCAAAGCAGGTTACATATCTGTCATATCTATATTAGACAATGTGTCTCAAGGCAGCTTCTTAGAAGCATAGAAAGTGCCTCCTCAATCATCGACTGCTGTAATGGGGAATCCACTAAAGAATCAGCTTGACCTTGCCCACGGGCCAACAGCACTGGCAACACCAGGAGCTTGAAAACACTGAAACAAACTCTCACCAGGGCAATGACCCGGCTTCTATTGATCATCTTCCAGTTTCAGTGCAGGAAGCACTACATGGATGGCTTTCACATCACAGCCTGCCCCTATGAAGATGTGACCTCCAGCACCCAATTCCCTGGTCAGTCATTCTTTCCTTACACGCAGAGATTTTATCAATAAATATCCAATCTCTCCTTAATGAATTACGGCATTGTGTCAGGATTAAAAATGTTTCCTCCACCCCTGAGCTTAAAAAAATATTTACCACACTTTCTTTTAGTGCTTTTATCATTTTACTTTTTCATTAATGATGATAATGACGATGATGACAGCATAGCAACACTTAAACAACACTTGTGCCAGGCCCTTTATATACATTATGTCATATAATCCTCACAACAACCAGGTATTATTATCATCCCCATTTTATGAAACTAAAGAACAAAGTGTTGAGGTAACTCGCCCAAGTTTTAGCTCATAAATGGCAGAGGTAGGCAATAAGCCCGGGCTGTCTAACCCCAGAATCTATGCTCTTACCTACATAATCCTTCTTCTCAAGGCATTTCAATTTAAATATTAATCCATTTGCATTTATTTTGGTTTAAGGAGTGATGCAGAGCTTCAATTTTTGGTCCCAAATACTTGGCCAACTATTCCAATACATATTGAATACTCCAACTTTATCCCACAGATTTAAATGCCATCCTTATTTTACATTAAATCCTCACACTTACTTGAGTCTGTTCCTGAATCCTTTATTCTATCGCATTTAGCATTTCATTCCTGTAGCAGATGTTAACTCTTTATATAACAAGGATATTGTTAGGTTTTTATCTTCCTCTTTATTACAAATATTTTAAGCACATATTTTTTAAGGAAGTCATAAAAATTCCTTTAAGCTTTCTTCTTTTGTTTCAAGGTTTAGAAAACTTGGTAAGTATCACTTCTATTTCTAATTCCTATTCCTAATTTTTCTATGAGATGAAAAATATTTAGCATATATTTAGTCCATTTGAAACTTATTTGGTATATCATAAAATACTCTAAGTTTATTTTTTGAGTCCGGATTCTTAGAGGGATTTCATTGTTATCAGTATAAAGAGCCCTGTACTCTGTTGAATGACTGGTTCCACATAATGACTTCTGCATCCCTAACTGCATCTCTAATTCATTTCAGTGCCAGAGAACTTTTGTTCCGCTCTCTGTCCCAAGCCTACTTCTCACCTCCATAGCCCACGCTTGGAGGATGAAGCAAGCAGGCAGTAATGGCAGGAAACCACCACCAGCCCCTGCAGAGAGCTGACATTTTCTCATGTGGAGGAGAAGCGATTCTCATATCAATGCTGAAGAGTCTCCACTAAAAGAAGTGCAACTAAATCCTTCGCCAACACAAACCTTGAAGTCCTTGGCCAGTCTCACCAAAATCTTGGCCGAAAGCACATGGTGTTGGCCTTTGAACCTGGAGGCCTTCAAAGCAGGAAGGAAAGGGTTGCCTCAGGTACAGTTACAAAAGCTCCTAGAAGGGCTCAAGGCCAGGCACAGAGCTACTACCCGCCTCCCCAGCGTGGCTACCACCCTGCTCCACTTGGCGCTCTCCAGAGAACTGCCGTTTCCTGGCCTGATAACCCTGACCCTGCTCCCCACACCGTGGTTACCAGAGCGCAATAGGCAGTTAGACACTTTCTTTTTCACTTCTTCGGGGGGAAAAAGTCTTAGCGTGTGGAAAAGACACACACAGGCTTTAGGGTAAACAGACCAGACGCCAGACTCTGAGGCTCGGCTTTCCTACCTGTTAGCTGTGAGATGTCGGCCTGATTGTTCACCCTGCTGAGCCTCAGACCCGGCGCCAGTTAAGTGGAGATCATCCTATGCCACAGAGAGTATTTGTGTACACATGTTCCTCTGTCCCCTTTTCTTTCAGGTAACTCAGCCACCACTTGTTTCAGGGCTTCAGTTTGGCTGGCAAGCCGCCCCACCCACATCTATACCACCTCCCTCCTTCCCCAAAGAAAAAGCCACACAAAGGACATCTATATAAAAGAAGACATACGTATGTATTTACACGACACTCAAGATTCTGTTTATATGACATTTGAGAAAGAGCAAAGTTGAACTGTGGTGACAGAAATCAGAAACTGTGGTGGCTGAGGAGAGGGCGGGGCTCAGCTGGCGGGAAGGGGCACGCGAGAACGTCTGTGGACAACATCCCTATCTGCTTTGGGAAGTGGCTGCATAAGAATATGCCCTGGTCAAAACACACCAAACATTCACTCAAGGTCTGTACATCTTATTACATATAAATCTAACACCAATTTGAAAAAAATACTTTGTCAGACATAGTTCACATGCACATTAGTATGATGGGGAAACGTGCTTTTTAACATAAATTTCCCACAGACTTCAAGTCAACACAAGGAGAAAACGGGCATTTGTGGTGCCGGTCATGTGACTGATCAAGTTGTACAACCTCCCTGGGTCACCAGTCATCTACTGCAAAATGAGGAATATCAGTATCCTTCTCAAATACTGTAGTTCTAAAAGGTTACCCATGCAAGTTTCAGGATGTAGTAAGCACTCAGTATGTGTTAATCTCCTTCCCTTCTATTTATAAAAAGCAAATGGGGTATAATAATGCAATATTTAAATTCTTTTCCCCAAGTGCCAAGTTATCAAAGGAAAAATAAGAGAATGGAAAGGAGGATAAAAGGGGGTAGGGAGAGAAAAAAGGGGGAAAAAGAACAAATCGCCATTACAATTACTCTGAGGAAAGAAGCATAAATAAATATAAGGACTACAAGGATATTCATGTTATTATTTACATTAGCAGAAAATTGAAAAACTGAATAGGAACTAATTATACAGTTACTTGAAAATTAGTTTTATGATAAATTAATAAAAATATGTATAATCTAGATATGAATATAGATATCAACTATTATAGAAAAACATTTCTGAGCTATGCTAATTTATAATATGCATCAGTCAAAATTAAGACAGAGAAAAAAAAGTCATTACAAATAGTGGAGGGGAAAAGAATAATTCATAGCTAATTTACCCTACATCTGTATTAAAATGAGTGTGGATTTACACACACACACACAAATTAAAACAAAAATAATCACATCTATAAAGAAGTAGAAAAAGAATAGATTAAAAATAATCTTAAAGCAAATTAAAATAGAATGGGGTCAGGTAATGTCAAACATAATAATATCAGAGTTTTTTTTTGAAAGACACCTGTTGCTGAACTTAGAGTCAAATTAAGTTAAATTTTTTTAGCCAAGATAAAAATATTCCAGACAATCTACCAATCGTCAGTGACTAGTTGTCATCAAGTATGATGACAGAAATATGCAACGAAGCTAAATACGGCTGAGCCCATAACTAGCCATCAAGGCTTTCCCTCAATGATGACTTACCCACTATGAAGTGATCCTGCCCACACCCACAGAGGAGTGAACACTGCCACCAGCCTCCTATCACACTTCTAAAGAGAGCTATTAACAGGGTCTCGTGTAAACTGAAAATGTTCTTGTTTATAATCAAGGAAACAATTTATATCCTTTAATCAAGTATTAATACCAAACACAAACCAAAATAACAAAATATTAATATCCTACCTGAACATCTTTGTATTTGTCTCTTAAGTCCAAGAGCCGGTGATAAGCTTTAATGGCTTCTGAAAACTCCCCAACATCAATGCTAGTGAGAATGTAGTTTTCCCAGATCTGCCAGTGTTCATAGTTGCACTTGAGGGCTTCTTGTAAAGTTCTAAAAGCTTTCACTCTATTGAAGGTCCAAGATGAAAGAGAACAATATGAATAACCACAGCTAAACACACCATAGCTACTAGGCAAGTGTATTAAGTGTGGATGTGGATTTTCTGTCAGTCCTTAATTATCCATGTAATAAATAGAATTAGAGGCCCAAACCACCTCAAATTTCCCTACAAATTTTTTAAAATTTTAAAAGAAGCATGAAATCACAAAACAAAAACAGGTAGAAATAAAACAAGCATTTGGAAAGAAGTGTGCCCATGTCATCAGTAATTTCATTTCCTGGCCTCAGAATTTTTGCAATTAAATTCTTTCTTGGTAAATATGGCTTCTTCAGAAGGAACTTCAATTCAGGATTCACTTATCAAAGCCACATGGTAGGACTATTGCATGATGAAGGTTGTATAGGAAGATGGAAAGATTTCCCAAGGGACCAGAAGGGACATAATGTCGAGGGGAATCGGATGAAACAGAGAAAAGAACTTCAGTGAAGAACCTTGTGATGGCAAAAGGATAGACAAGATAGCTTAAAGAGTCGCTGTAAGGCATGATTAGGATTCTTTTGAGAAGAACAGTAATAATTTCCCTGAGTCAAAAATCACTCTTGTCTGCAGTAGCAGCAAAGAAAGGAAAGAGTAAAAAGCTAAGAAAGAAAGAGTGATTTACCTCTGAACTTAAAAATCCCACTTTTACACCAAAACCTATTCATGGAGCTGCATGCAGACAGAAGCATCAAAAAGAAGTTGAGAAACAATGTTTAAAAACGCCTAAATGCAAAATTATCAGTGTTACTGGAAAAACCAACTGAGATCATTCTACAACTATGGCAGGGATTTCCCTCGACCCTTGCTTTCAATCAAAAGGGTCTCTAGTGAGATTTAACACTATCAGTTGCAATCAAGAACATAATATTATTTTCTGAAGAAAATAGTAGAGCAAACAGTCCCTTATTTTTGCAGACTGTCACCCAAGAGCAGCGGAAGCATTTCATGATCTCGGTGCAATGTGGACTTGATGATATCTTTAGAAATATCTTGTGAATCCACAAAGAAAAATTAAATTAAGTTTGAAAATGAGGCCAAAGGAAAATATTAATAGAAATGTATCCATCCTTTAATTCGGTCATTCTAGCTCAAGAAACAGCAATCCGGGTCTCTGTCCTTTCCTGAGCTCCCTGTGGCCGGTCAACAAGCCCATCTGGTTGTCCCCTTTATAAACTGGCATCTGCCCCCGCTTTTTCCAGCCTACTTGTCTCCTCCTGGATTGTTACAACAGCTGTGTCCTAACTGGTTTCCCGCCCACAGTTTCCTCTCTAGTCAGTCTCACACTCGGCCACCAGATAAATCTCCCCAAAAAGCTCTTTCTTCGTGAAATTACCCCCACTGAAATCTTGGCATCCAATTTCCAACAAAATAGTCTTAACTTGTTAGTCAGATAATCAGAGCATACTGCAACCTGACCCCAAATGACCTTTCAACCTTATTCTCGCTGTAGATTTCACTGGGGTCCATAGCTGATTCTCTCTCTGCCTCTCTCCTCAGGTGTTTTCACTCCTGTCACTCGGCATTGGATCCAATTCCCCTTGGCCGAATGGCTTTCCTCTGTGTCTTCTACTCTCTCAGAAGCGGATCTGAACTCGGGTCGTACACTTACTCTCTTCTGAGATGTCTGACACAGAATAAGTTTTCTACAAATACCACCCGCTACATGATAGTCCTCTTTGTATTTCTCACTTTATATTACCTCATACTACCTACAATGTTAATCAATTTTTAATAACATGGCACAATATTTTTACACCTATACTCCCTAAAGACATTGGTTTGTATTTCTATTTCTCAATCATGTCTAGTACACAATCAATAAGAATCTATCAACTGAATTGACCAACTAAAGGCATGCTTGCTTTTCTCATGTAAGGAAGTTTAGGATGTAAAACTTCAATAGCAAGTAAAGATTTCAAATAAAATTTCTTATTTTATTACACATTAAATGTTTTTAAGAATTAAACTACGTTTAGAAGTCAAATGCTATAAGGCACAATGCTTCAGTATTCAGTTGAAGAAAATCTCATTCATTTATTTTGGAAGCAAAGTTCATATTTGTCTGACGTACTTACTTTTGTTTTAATCGGATATAGGAAGTTGATAAATTGTTCCAAGCTTCAGCATTCTGAAATGACAGAGAACCTAGTTATAGAATATTCTCATTTGGGTAAAATAATTGCTACAACCAAAAATATAACATATTT
Organism: Pipistrellus kuhlii; assembly: GCF_014108245.1. Lineage (NCBI taxonomy): Eukaryota > Metazoa > Chordata > Mammalia > Chiroptera > Vespertilionidae > Pipistrellus > Pipistrellus kuhlii. Next base: position 9,538,865 of record NW_023425438.1, read on the forward strand.
TCCTAGTCCAAAATGTGCTCTTTACAATCACAATTTCCACTAAGGTATGTTTAAAGGTGTATCAGAAAAATGAAGTAAACTAAATGTAACTTTTATAATTTAGCATGAAAAAGTCACAAAAATAGCCAACAAATTAATATAACTATTAAAGTACTAATTTAGAAATTAGTTAAGATTTTATTTCTACATTTAGATTTATAAAAAAGTGGTACAATTACAATATCATTTATACAATATATATATTTGCTGCAAACCCAAGATATTCAGAATATTGTTTTTCCTATTTTAAAAGGCTCTACTATTTTTCCATCATCCTTTATCAGATAGAAGAATAAGGGAGTGTGTGTTCTCCAGTATTATTGCTAAGCATTTCACCAAACACATTTCTCTACCTATTCCTCTATTCAACAACAAAAACAAATTAAAACTTTTATATAAATGTTGATTCTAACAAGAACGATATGAATATTTGTTTCTCTTTGAGACAGGGTAAACAACTGAGGTATCTCAACAATCAACCTAGGCTTCTAACCAGAGGCGCAGAAACCACACAACACACAGCAAATTGAGAAGAAGAGATCCAAGTTCAGGGCTGAAAATTTGGCTGGAATTTATAGGGCCAAATACCAGGAAAGAGAGATCTGCACAGAAAATAAGCTCCAGAAATCTCAGCAAGTGTCTCATTGGGTCCCTGGCTGAATACCAAGCTGCACATGTGCAGGGCAAAACTTCTTAAGGCAGAGAACAACTCCAGAAAGCTGTGAGCTGGATGGAATTCTGGAAGTCACACAGTGCTAGCAGTCACTCAAGGTCTAACTAACCAGATGGGGAATGCTGAGGGCATCGAGCACCCATGGCATTAAATACTAGCCCAAAAGGTTATATCTTAAGAGAAGGGTGATTGATTGCAACCACAGAATAAAGACAACTCCAGACCCATCCTAGCAAAGAGTAAAACCGAGCTGATCTGCAAAAGGAAATTAACCAAATGCCAAAATAAAACTCTATCTTCCAATGGAAAACCCAGAAACTCAACAATATAGCATCCACAATAAAAAACTGGTAGACATTCATGCAAATAAGCAGGAAAATTTATCCATAGCCAAAGGAAACATCAGTTAATAGAACTAGACACAGAAATGAAGGAGATGTTGGAATAAGCACACAAGGACTTCAAAGCAGTTGTTATAAACATGATCAAAGATATGAAGAATCATGAACATAGTAAGGGAACAAAATTACAAATCTCAGAAACATGAAAACTGTAAAAATCAAATGAAAATTCTTGAACTAAAAAAATACATTATAGATGTTTAATTTTTAAGTTGATATATAATTGATATATAACACTGTATACCTGTTAGGTATATAGCATAATGATTTAATATATGTAAATATTGTGCAATGATTACCACAATTTTAGTTTACATCCATCATGACACATAGTGTGATAAGTTTAATGAATAAGTCTTAACAACAGTTAGACATAAATATAAGAGCTAAAACAATAAAACTTTTAAAAATATATATATTTTATTGATTTTTTTTACAGAGAGGAAGGGAGAAGGATAGAGAGTTAGAAACATCGATGAGAGAGAAGCATCGATCAGCTGCCTCCTGTACCAACCCCCCCTCCACCAGGGATGTGCCTGCAACCAAGGTACATGCCCCTGACTGGAATTGAACTCAGGATCCTTTAGTCCGCTCAGTGGATAGGCTGACGCTCTATCCACTGAGCCAAACTGACCAGGAATAAAACTCTTAGAAGGAAAACATTTTTGGCCTTTTTTTTTTTTTTCTTTCTTTCTTTCTTTTTTTTTTTTTTTTTTACAGTGACAAGAACACAACGTGATATCTATGTATCTACTGTTTGAAAAAATGTAAGTGTGAAATACAGCACAATTCATGTGACCCAATGTTATACAGTGGATCTCTAGCACTCATCTTACATAACTGAAAGTACAGACTGATAGGAATTACTGTTTTGAACTCCAGTACAGTTGGAATAACTTAGTGAATACCCATTTAGAGCTGTAATAAGGAAAGAAGATGAAATAAACTTACATCGGGTTCTAGAGTCACACAACGCTGAAACGCCTTTGCCGACCCCGCGTAGTCTTCCAAGGCCAAATGGGCACAGCCGAGAGAGAACCACACCCCGAGCTGCAAGACCAAAAGGCAATCATTCAAACACAGACATTTACAGGATGCAGTGTGAACAGTTAACACACTACCAACCAACACTACTGGAATGAACACAGAGCTATATAATAAATATTTGCCTTACATTTTATAAGGATCATAAATGCATGGAAATTTAGCAAATAGAGATGAATTTTCCAATATAATTTTCAAAGCTAATGACACTGAAAGCAGGTACAATATCACTGCACATCTTTCGCTAAACAAGACCACTCTTTGTGTTAATCAAACTCCAGGAATGCAAGCCCTGAAATTATGTTTGGGATTAATCTAACATTTTTACTGAGCATCAACTATATAAAAAGTATACAAAAATCAGCTGATTCACAGCTGATGAATGAATGTACAACAAACATAAGGAGAAAAGTTTTTGCTTTCATCTTGAAGTAAGACCACAAGTAGTCGCACTGCCTACTCTTACCAAGACTCAAACTGTCCTAGCATGAATCTGCTTAGGCATGCCTGAAAATAATTTTTAAAAAGTAGGCTCAGAATTTCAGAATGGAAAGCCTCACTTAGGTCAGTAAGATTTGCAAGCACAGAGATTTAGAAAACAGGTAAATTAGGAAGTAGCTATTGAAATTACAAAAGAAATCTTTACTTCGCAGGGTTTCCTTAAAATTCAATAGCCTCTACCAAGGGAAAGATAAAATTGATAAGGATTCAATGAAAGTAGTCAGAAATGCGGCTGTTACAGTTGGTTTGCTTTCCTTTCAGATACAGTGGGCACAGCCAGCAGACTGCAGTTCCCTTTCTCGCTGACATCCAGACCACGGCAGGGAGCCAGCAGGTGGATGCAGCTGAACAGGGTGGGAAAGGAAGCGAGCTGTTCAGTTACCTGTCTGTCCCTAACTCCACGGAGGCAGAGGAGGCGGCCACCCCCATCTCTCCTCCAGGGAATTCCCACAAAACCTGTTCCAAATGGCTAGTTGAGGCCTGAAAGTTCTTAAGCGGGTAAAGATTTTTAGCCAGTAATTAGAGGTAAGGCTTAGAAAGCAAACATCCCTGGGCAGTTTATAACACTTGGCCTTGAATTCCCGAAAGGCTATAAATAACTGCTATCAGGAATTGTGTAGAGAACAGATTTTGTCAGAGGGATCGGTGACAGCTGAGAAAGGGTGGGTGTGTGTTTGATAGGAGGAGGGAGGAGCAGAAATAACAGGTTGAAACAAAGTTAGTAATTCACTTTTTTTAATCAAGGGATTTCCAGCAACCTAAAAATGAACTCATTACAATTTGCTTTTGTCTGGTTAATTTTGGAATCAAATTTATAGGATGTAATCTATAAAAATTTAAAAAAAAAAAGCTCCAAAGCACCAAACCGCATTCACTGAATATGACAGAATGTGAGAGTCTAAAATTTGATGCTAACTTATAAAACAATAAACCAAACAAGATCTTTAACTTCTAACCAAGTTGAAAGAGTCAAAATCTGTGTATTTATTTCATCAGTTATAAGGTATACTTTCCTTTCAGCATTTAACATCTCTGAAATAGATGCATCTCTTTTCTTAACCTTTTAAAAAATTATTTATTGACTTGACAGAAAGGGGGAAAATACCAATTTGTTGTTCCACTTATTTATGCATTCATTGGTTGATTCCCGTATGTGCGTGGCACCTTAATAAGCAATAGCTTGTCATCGAGTTTTATTGGCAGCATTAAAGTGGCACCTAAAATAAATGTGCCTCTTACAGTTGATGGCATCTTATAGCCAATGAATCACGGAAGCAAGTTCATTTTGAATGAGTAATACCTCATTCTGGGACTAAATCAGAATCAATGAGAACTACCCTCAAAGTTCTCAAAAAAGGATGCAACCTTCTTGCTTTCTGATTAGCAAAGAATAAACTCTCCACAAAGCAATTCCATGTGTGTGGTCATAAAAAACAGAAAATGCAAAATCAATATGCAAATAAAGAACTTGATTTTTCAACCCACCTGAAAAGACAAAGGTTACAAATGTCTAAAATTAGCTATTATCTTCTAGCTCTCTATCTTACAGCTGGTAATGAAGTTACTATTTAGCTTGAATTTTTTTTAAATAAGTCAATGTTTTATAAATCAGGGTCTTAAGATGAAAATAAATTAAATGGAAATCAGGCAGATGACTTAATACGCATTAAGGTTCTCTTTTTTACTCTTGGTCATTTGTGTTGTTGTTTTATTTGCATCAGAAGAAAAATCCTAAAATCATCAACTGCAATACATTTTCATCTAAATATTGCTAACATCTATAATAATAAAAGTGTAATATGCACATTGACTGAACGGCCAAACAGTTGAACGACCATCCTGATGACCTTCCCAGACGAAGCCGGAGCGGGGCTGCGAGGGCCGAGGCAGCTGGGGCTGCGAAGGCTTACTCTTGCACAAATTTCGTGCACCGGGCCTCTAGTATAATTATAATGAGATGACTATTGCACATACCCTATTCTTTAAAATAGTGAAGTGGCTTTAAAATAAAAAACTCTAGGATCTTCCCACTGCTGTGGCTGACCCACTAAACCACAAATAATGCATTCATATCTTGCTTTTCAGTTGAGGGCCTCAGAATTTGGAAGACTAAGGAAATATTTGGTGCCTCTTTTACTTTTTTATTTTAAACTGTTACATAAACTATTATTACCACCCTGCCCCCAGAGGCATGATTTATGGCAACGCCATCCTTGCTAACGATGAAGGAGGGGAAGGCAGTGAACAGGTGCTGGAAAGCTGAGAAGATCAATGTTTTAAGAACCAGGGCATATCAAACCCCCTCTCCCCATGCTCTCTTGAGTAGGCGGGCAGACAAAGATGAAACAGAAGAACAGATGACCATGTTTGGTTGGAAGGAAGAGCTGAAAGGCAAACCTCTTATCTGAGGGACTGGGCAAGACAGAGGAAGTCATCTGGAGAGGCTCTGGCTGAGGTTCCTGCACAGTTTACTTCAGGCAAATTGCAAGGGCAAGCCTGACACATGAGGGGGGGTGCAGTTCGGGGAGCAATCATCTGTACAAGCTGACACTCAGCTTTCTCTCCTGAGCAAACCAATGCAAAACACAAGCAGGCCAACTATTTATTTGAAATGTGATAACATGTATTCTTAAAGGATGATTTTGAATTATTTTAAAAATAATTAACAAAAGAACAGCAATGGTTGAGAATATGGTCTCTTAACTTTCCTCATAAAGTTCCCTAGAGAAACAGTGCAATGGAAAGATGGATGCCTGAGATTCAAGAGATTCTGTATAACTGTATGACCTTGGCCTTGTCACTTAACCTCTGAGACTCAGTTCTCCAATTGTTTAATGGAGGTCGGAATAAAAAATTCCAAGGCTCCTTGGGACCCCAGATTCTGAAAACCCAGAGGTGACAGGGTTCAAAGCTGCAATAGTGCCATCTAGTGGCAACACAAGTACACTGGTCATACAAGGAGATTAGAATTAGAATCACAGGTTTGAGGAGCTAGAAGGGGATCTGTTCAATCAGAGGCCTTAGGAATCCATTAAAAAAGGAAATCGAGGTCTAGAAAGGAAGTAATTTGTCCAAAGCCAAACAATGGGTCCCGGTTCCCGGTGTGAGATTCATGTGATGAAGAGAGTGACTACAATGCTTACGAGCCCTTGATGATTAAAGTGGGAGTTAAAGCGTGCCACTCAGTCGGCTAGGAAATACTAAGCACCGCTACACAACGGGTGGATTAGTTTTATAATTAAACGGTTAATTTTTTACAAGGGCACTTAAAGCACGTCTGCACAAGGTGCCATCTGTTTACATATTACAATTTCCTTTCTTACATTATGAGCCTACTACTCAAAATTCCTTCCTCCAAGGTTTCTGCAGAATGAATCATCAGTTTCTTCACACACTTTTTGCTAATTTTCCTTACAGGACTGACTGTTTGAATTTTTCTGATGTCACATATAATAAAGCTTTACATGTTTTAATGGAGTCCTAAAGCCAAGCTTCACACCCCTTTCTCTCCTTTATACATCCCTGACACATTCCCATGATCCCACACACAGATCAGTTGTTGAATGTGGTTTGATCAAACAGAAAATGACCCACACTGAATCCAAGAATGATAATCAATGTTCTTTGGTAGTAGCTTTTCCTAAAGTGATGCTGCATACTCATGGTTTTTTGTTTGTTTGTTTTTAATGTCTACCACCAACTCTTTTGTAACCAGATTTCTCATTTACTAAGTCCCAAGTTATTTTCCCTAAAAAACACATCTTAACCCACCAGCTTCTCTCCCCCTCTCTCTCCCTCCCCCCCCTCTCTCTCTCTCTCTTTCTCTCTTGCAGTGTCTTCCTTTAAACCAAAGGATCAGTGAAATTTTATGCACACATTTTTATTTTACTACACAGCCCATTAGTTGTTTAATGCCCTCCTCTTATTCCTGTTCTAGATTTGGTTATTCTGGTTTTTACAATTGTTCTCCCCCCCCCCCCCACGTTCAGAGAATGCACAATGTGAACTATTATAGGTGCTGGTCTGTCATGCGCATTTGAGACTCTCCTGTTAGAAAAACATCCCTATTTTTAGGCTGCAGAGAAAGAGGCAACAAAGATTTTTCTACCACCATTACTACCACACTACAAGCAGGATGGGAAAATCCCACTCTGTAACATCTATGACCGAGCACTGAGTGGGATACTTTACATAGCTTAGCTCTCATTTTCCCAGCAGAAAACTGGGATAGGGATTATAACCTCCACTTTACAAATGAGGGCACTGAAGCCCAGAAAATGAAGTGATTCACCTACGTCACAGTCCTTGGGATTACGGGGATTCAGAATCTGGCCTATGGCAGCAAAGCTCCTGCCCTCTTTCCACCTCCCAGTCACAGCCACGGCCCAGATGTTATCCCAGGGCTTGTGTTTCTTGGCAGTTATGCAAGTTAGACCTTAAGAGTTTCATTTTTTATTGCTTACCAATATGAGAGATGAAGAACACAAAGGAAAGAATCTCTTTTTTCTCTACATATTATTCACACATGTTCACTCTGTCTTCTCCAGTGGAATGTAAGCTCCCCTCTCCTTGAATCTTCCCACCACAACTAATATACATTCACAACAGAAACCATGGAACTCTAGTTCGAATAATACTTTCTTCTTTCCAACATTAAATGAAAGATAAAGTTAATCCCTACAAATCAAGAGAGAATGTAAGCTCCCAGGGTAATTAAAGCCATGGAGTATGATAGCAGTCTGATCTTATGTGAGAATGAGCTGAGAAGAGCTGCCTCAGTTTCTCTAAAATTCCCTGGTCTTGCAGAGACTTACTCTCTGTCATGTGCTGGATCGTCCCAAAACATTGACTATCTTCCTAAGTTCCCATGAATCCCTTCCTTGGTTTCCTTCTGTCTCTCTGATCAGAACCCTGGAGTACTCTGTGTGAGCCCTGTCTCACTGGTGCTCTTCCTTCTCCCTTCCTCCACTGCTGGGGATGTCCGGAGCTGAGTGTTGGAAGAAAAAACCAACAGTTTTCTGTAAAGAATCCATTCACTTGTATGGTTTCACCTTACTCGGCAGAAAAGCTGGGTCTGGAAGCTGTGTTCTGGCCTCACTATGGGCTTCAGGTTCCTATGTCCAGTGAAGTATCTCTCAGGCAGCTTTACTTACTAGTAGACACAGCTACACCTCCTCAAAGTCAGCATGCAAAGTCACAGCACCGTCCCATGTATATATGTACTTTCCCTTCCTCTTGAAATATCTGTATCTATCAACGGGGACATTTTCCTTTTTAACAAGAAAACTGAGAAAACTGACATCCTCTTGGAATCTCGGTCCTACCAGCTCAGTGAATACGGCCCAGAAAACGTCCCTTTGCAATGAGGCTTCAACCCATGCTCCCTTTCCATCCTCACTGCTAACTCACCCATGATCTCATTCTTTATTTAAACTTCCTGAGTACTGCTCGTCATATCATCCACTCTTTTATTCAAAACCACAACAGACTCCCACATCCAGAGAGTCAGATAACCCAGAAGAAAGGCATTTTAGGCTCCCCACCAAGGAGTCTGTCCCTATCACTTCCCGGCGGAAACGCTCTGCTCTCTGCTGATAGGCTGATGCAGCCTAATTCATTCCCACTGCCATGCCTGGTACACAGCAGGCCCTCGATAGCCCGTAGTCAGGCAACCACATGATATACTGTTCAAGCCACAATATTCTGAAAGTGAAATGAGACATTAAAAATAATTTAAAATATATGACTTAAAAAAGACTTTATTTATTGGCCAACAAGTTACTGACCAAAAAATTGGTTTTACTATATTAGGGATCTATAAGATTTGAAAACTATTTTCAAAACTAAAATTATTTTTGAAAAATAAAAATACTGTACATTAAAATTAAAAAATTTTAATACTGATTACCTGAACATTTAAAACTAACAAAAAGAACATTCATGAAGCTATACATTTGTGTCATCTGCACATTTCTGCAATATATTACAGAATTAATGTTACTTTTTCTTAGGTACTCATACATCCTAATCAGTTCCTTGATCATTCTAATACCATGTCACTGACATGTTTCTGATGAATTTATAAGTGAATGACAGACAGTAATCTCCAAAGCATGAATGCTGTAAATGGTACACACATCTAACAAATGGCCATAGACGCAGAGATGATGCACTTAGATGGTATTTTAATACCCCTTTGATTTCAGAAAGTAGTTATGATGCACAAGAGCCATTCAAACATCACTCTCATTTTGCCTAAATTCTGTTATTAAACCTAATTGCATTGGTTTAAGTGTGAGAAAAGAGGGTGGAATTCCGTTTTTTTCTGTTTTCCTTTTATCCCAGGACTTACAGGAGGGAACAGCACATAGAGCTGCCTTCCTGAGAGACAGTTCACACTTGGACCCCAGCTAGGGCAAGTCTGCAGTGTCTGCCTCTGCGGTAGTCTGTACAACTGCAGATCAAATGGCTGCACATTCTGGCATGCTCACGGCCTGCCGCAATTGGATCCATATGCCACACTGCAAAACACCCTCACATAACATCTGTTTGTACTGCTTTAAACAATTGTCATTTTCTGTCTCGCTGAGTAATTAATTCAAAATTATATAATGAGACGGGTAAGTCCTGTCACGTCCTGCCTTGCACATTCCCTCACATCCATCCCTTCTTTCCTGCTGCCCTTCCACACTGACGCGGCCGTGCCAGGCTGCTGCTAGTTCCCTAACCCTCCTACCCCGTGCGCCAAAGCCATATTCCCAAATTACCTCCATGCACACCGCATTCCTTCCTCAAAAACGAAGCCAAACACAAACCAACCCTCCATGGCCCCTATCTGCCAAATGAAAAGTCCCATTTAAGACCTTTCGTAATCTGGCTCCAGGCTAGCTTTCCCACTGGAACTGCTCTATTCCCTCTGACTCTAAAAAACCAGCCTGTTCACACACCCCTTCCTTCTTATTCTGTGTCTAGGCTTTGTTCAGACGGCTCACCTGCCTGGAATGCTCCCACCCCTGCCCCTCCCCTGGCCTCTTTAAGTACTATTTGTCCTTCAAAGCCAAGTTCAACATCCTCTCCAATGTCTCCCAGGGGCAGAAATATTCTCTTTGGCTTCTATATATAATAACTAGTGCTTTATAAATAATTCACTTGGTCATTCTCTGACGCCTTGTGTAATTGGCCGGTTTTATCTGTGTTCATTTCACTAGACTGTACCAGAAGGTACAAACAGAACTATCCGGTGATCTGTTGCTACTGCTTTATCTTTTGGTTCAATTCTGTGTGCACAGCAAACAATCAGTATATAATTGACAGAACAATTGATTAAAAATATTATCTATTCAGTCAAATATTTATTGACTATCCAATATGTGATAGACGAAACTGTTACAGCACTACAGAAATAAATTAAAACTTACAGATAAGAACTTCTGCCTTCATGGGACTTACTGCAGGTGGAGGATACACATAATTTTTTTATGTAAGCTATAATATTAGAAGGTTCTAAGTGCCATGAAGAAAAACAAAGCAGGGAAGGAAATTAAGGAGTGTCAGGGGGAGATGATTTGAAATAGAATCATCGTGGAAGGCCTCTCTGAGAAAAAGTCATTTGAGCAAAGACCTGAATGAGGCTACGGAGCAAGGTACACAGATGCCCAGAAGAAGAACATTCCAGGCAAAGGAAGAGCAAGTGCTATATCTGTGAGGCAGGGATGTACCTAAAATATTCAAGGGAGTACAAAGAGGCTTTTCCCAGCCACCTGATTTGGAAGATACTTACCATTCAGATGAGGAAAGTAAGCATCATAAAAAATGTACTTCTGATATTTTTTCTATGTAAAAGACAAGCTCTGAGTCTACTATGTTCTAAAATGGCTATTTGTGCATACTCACGTACACAGAAGCATTATTCACAAAAGCCAAGAGGTTGAAGCAACTCAAGTAAGGGTCCGTTGACAGATGAATGGAAAAACAAATGTGGTACATACATACATACAATGGAATTCGGCCTTAAAAAGGAAGGAAATTCTGACACATGCTACAACATGGATGATTCTTGTGGATAAATATAGTCTATGACTCCACTCATACGAGGTACTTAAGAGCAGTCAAATTCAGAGGCAGAAAGCAGAATGGTTGTCAGCAACTAGAGGGGCAGGGGGATAGGAAGTCACTGCTTTGCAAGATAAACATATGCAGGTGGATGGTGGAAATGCTCACACAACAATGTGAACACACTTCGCACTACTGAACTTTACACTGAGAAATGGTTAAGATGAAAAAGTTTTGTGAAAAGCTTTTTACCACAATTTTTAAAAAAAAGAAGTGCAGGTTCCGGAGGCAGACCATGTAGGTTCAAATACTGGCCAAATGTCCAGTGAGGCACCCGGCTCATAGTAAATGCTTGGTAACATTTCTTCTTATGATGATCAGCGATCCATTCTGTTATCCTATTTTATTTATATGGAAGTTTTTCTTTCATTTATTGATTTCACCAGTTACTTGCAGAATCCTATACTGTCTGTAATTTTGATTCATTTCCTTTCTAATGTATCTTTTCAAAATGGGACTTAATTTTAACAGCTATATTTGCCTTATGCAGGAAGAATAACACTAACAAAATGAACAGAAAGTCAATTTAAAAAAACACACACACAACCAAGGAAATTAAAAAAATCTGATGAACAATAGTAACTGTTGAATATAATAGAATCAGAGGTATGGAAGGGGAATGAACTGACGATTCTTGGGGAAAAGGGGAGAGGGGGGCATGGGAAGAGACTGAACATAGACTGTGCACCTATGGATGAGGACAATGGGGAGAGGGGAAAGGGCAGAGGGTGGGGTGGGAACCTGGTGGAGGAGAGCAATGGTGGGGGGGGGGGAAGGAACATTTGTAATAATATGAACAATAAAAACTTATTTAAAAAAATAAATAAATAAATAAATAAATAAAATTTATGTGAGGGGAAAAAAAATAAATAAATAAATAAATAAACACACACACAATATAGAGTCCACTTCTGCTCATAAGCAAAAAATGTATCTGAGATGAAGTTCTTAGCAGTCAAAGACAAGCTCACCAGCCATTAGGGCAGAAAGAGGGTACTTGTTCAGGAAGAGTCTAAATCAAAGAAAACTGTTAGGCTCTAGCCAGTTTGGCTCAGTGGACAGAGCAGCAGCCTGTGGACCAAAGGGTCTCGGGTTTGATTCGGGTCAAGGGCATGTACCTAGGTTGCAGGCTCCTCCCCAGCCCGGAGCTCATGCAAGAGGCAACCAATCAATGTGTTTCTCTCACATCGCTGTTTCTCTCTGTCTTTCCCTCTCTCCCACTCTCCCTAAAAATCAATGGAAATATCCTCTGGTGAGGACTGACAAAAAAAAAAAAGGAAAGAAAGAAAGCAAGAAAGAAACCCGTTAGTGCGGAGAGCAGATGGGGTTTCCTGAACTGCCTGACCTGCATGGGGTTGATCTGCACCGAGCGCTCAAAGCACTGCACGCACTCCGTCAGCTCCTTGTTGCGCAGGTGGAGGAGGCCCTTGGAGCGCTGAGCGCGGGCGCTGCGGTGGCCGGACAGCTCCCAGGCCTTGTCGTAGCAGCGGTGGTCACGGAGGACATCGCCAAGCAAGCAATACAGACTTGGCGTTTCCTTTTTCTCCAGCTCTTGCCTAAGGATTTCTTCTGCCTAAAAACACAACAGAAATAACTAAGTTGCTTTCATGGTTTAAAGGTAAACATCTTTTAACTCACATGATCCAAAACTTCATTTTCAATGTTTAAGGTGACCAGGTTAGTTCATGCATTTAGAACACAGGCTGAGTAAGAAAATAACCAAAATAAATATTATCCATATAATTCCCTTATTTGCAGATAATATAATAGTTATTAATGTATCTAACGCTAACTCTGTAAGGTCACACTCTCTCTATTTACATATAAAAATTTATATATAAATATAGATATATTCAACCAAATTATGTAACAGACTGCAGCCACAGCAGGATTTTTGCTGAAATGATCTCCCAGTGTAGTTGAAGGCATTCTCTCGGCAGCATGGCACTGAAACTTGATACCCACTCCCTCCCAGAAATTCTAAAGGCTAGTTCACTTATAAGTACTTTCCTGCTTTAACCAGTTCCAGTGGATTCTGAGGTCTGCAATTAAGCAATGCTCATCATAGTAACTGGTCACAGAAGTGCTTCTAGTGTTCTCTCCCATGATCAACAGATCCTCACTGTCTTCAAATCCAACTAGATTAGATAACTAATCACAAATATTCGTTTTCTGTAGGACTGCTGAATTGTGTACAGATGACTTCAGATCCACCAGTTCCATGTGAAAGGTAAAGCATCTGATTGGGTTAATCAAGTGCGTTTTAGTCATTCGTCTTATTTCCTCTATTGTCTTTTAGCTATACTAGATACATAATTTTATTACTTTTTTAATGATACTCATGTGCATCTTCAATTTACCAATATTCATTTACAGTTATTATTGTATCACCTCACCTTTCTCACATCACAAGTGGCCATTAAGCTAATCAATGTGAAACAGTCTATTTTTGTATTATTATTATTTATTATTTTTTCCATAATGACAACTATAGACTTACTTTTTCCCTTACTTGTGTTTTACAGGATTTGTCAAGAAATATCATCAAACAAAATCCAAATAGCAACATCTTGACTTCCAGAGTTGCCACATATTAAGTGTCCAATTTTCAATTAAAAAAATTACAAAAACAGCCGAGACCGGTTTGGCTCAGTGGTAGAGTGTTGGTCTGCGGACTGAAAGGTCCCAGGTTCGATTCCGGTCAGGGGCATGTACATTGGTTGCGGGCACATCCCGGGTAGGGAGTGTGCAAGAGGCAGCTGGTCGATGTTTCTCTATCATCGACGTTTCTAGCTCTCTCTCTCCCTTCCTCCTCTCTGTAAAATATCAATAAAATATATTTTTTTAAAAATTACAAAAACATGTGAAGAAACAATAAAGCATGACCCTTACATGGGGGGGGAAAAGCAATTATTAGAAACCACCTCTGAGGCTACCCAGATGACAGACTTTACAGACACTTAAATCTGCTATTGTGAATAACCTCTAGTAAAATGACTAATAAAATAACTCAAAACAACAGTAAAAGAAATGACAAGGGAATTAAAATGGTACACTAGAAAATATCCATTTAGCAAAGAAGAAGGCAGTAATAGGGAAATAAAAAAGACATATGACTAATACAGAAAATAAATAACAAAATGACAAACATACATCCTGAATTATCAGTAATTAAATGTAAGGAAATTAAACATTCCAATCCAAGGCAGATTGACAGAAAAGATTTAAAAATGATCCTTAATTTATTGACAAGAGACACACATTAGATTCAGGGATACAAACCAGTTTAAAGTGTTTAAAAAAAAAAAGGAAGATGCATCATGTAAACAGAAACCAAAAGAGCTGGAGTGCCAAGCATGTTAAACTCGTGACCTATGGGCTGTGAGTTTGACATGTTTGGCCCTAGACTAATATCAGACAAGGTATACCTTAAGACAAAAATTGTTACTAGAACAAAGAAAGGCATATTTTAATGATAAATGTTCACTCCATCCAGAAGATATGATAACCATAAGTGTATACAATCACTTAATAACAGATCCCCCAAATTACATGAAGCAAAACCTGACAGATCTGAAGGGAGAAATCCTGAATTCAACAATAATATTTGGAGACTTCTATATCCAACTTTAAGAACAACTATAGAGGATAGAAATAGAAGGTGTGAACAATGCTATAAACCAACTAAATCTAACAGACATCTAAAGGACATTCCACCCAACAACAGAATACGAATTTTTCTCGAGTGTACACAGAACATTCTCCAGGATACACTACATGTTAGGCTGTAAAACAAATGTGAAAGGACTGACACTTTTATGTGGCAAACAACACACACCACTTGATCTAACTCCCGCTTACAGGGCCAACTGCATTATCCCCCTACTCCTTTCATCTCCCCTGCAGCCCTTGTGTACTCGCTCATGCAGAGGCCCAAAGTTTCAGCAGGACGAAACCACTGATTCTGCAGCATTGCTTCACCTCAGGACCTTTGCACATGCTGTTGTCTGTCTAGAACTTGTCGTCCAGCGAACTCCTTCTATTTCTTCAGGTTCCTCCTTGCTGGTTACTTCCTACAGTGAGTTTTCCCGGTGCCTCCCTCTCAGAGTTGGTGGTGTTCCGTGTGCTCCTATGACAGCCAGTACCACTGTAATTTCCCAGCCTCCACTTCCTTATTACAGTGCAGTGTGAGGGCCTCTAATATACTATGTTCTTTATAGAATTATTCTGTCATTGTCGTATATTATTTATAACAACTTACAGAAGTGTGAGTTGTTTTAGCTGTGCTGAGTTGCAGAGTTTGGAATCTGAGCTCAGGCCTTCCTTTCCCCTCACCTGCCTTCTATCATGATTGTTGTTAACCCTCAAAAAATTAGATATTCTTTTTGTATGTTAAAACCTGTCAGTTTCACCTGAATGAGCAAAATAGGCAAAATAACTGAAAATATGCTATAAATTGGTAATACAAATAGGAGATGCACAGCTAAGGGGATAAGTGTGCCTGTTTTTAACTATTCTGTTTTATCTTGGACGGAATATTTATGTTAGGTAGCCTTTGAAAAATCAAGCCCCAGAGCGTGATGTTGTCACACAGAATAAATGTACGAAGCAGTTAGTGAACAGCTGGCTGAGTGAGAGAGCTAACAGGACCAGGCACCACACATGGAAGAAGCCTAGCTGGGGAAGACCCACAGGGCCGGATGAAGTGTTTTGTACTTTTCGCCTCTCGGTTGCTGCTCCTAGAACAAGAATTGAGACTGCTTCCCGCTCGAAGGACTGTCCTGGCGCCATAAGAGTAGAGGTGCTCTGGTGCTCCCTGACTCTGTCCTGTCATCCTTTCCTCTGTGCTGAGGCTGGTCACCTTTCCAGTGGGCAGTCCCTGTCTCTGAGAACTAGCCTCTACTACAGCAACAAACAGAACCCATCTTTGCTTCCTGCTTCAGGGAAGAAAGCTGGAACTAGAAAATGTGCCCTAAGATGGTGATTTAGCAGCACGTGTGAGCATTTTTTTAAAGCCTAAAGCTATTGTCGGGTGCACAAACCTGACTATTAGCACTCCGTTACATTCTTAGCCTGACCATTGTCCTGTCCCCACGGAACAAACCTCTGCCCTGTCATTTGTGTAGTCCTCCACGGCTCTCTCTAGTCAGTACCATCTAGAGCTCATTTCCCACCCCCATTCTTCGCCTGGAGGGCTTCTTACAGTTGTTGGTTTGCCCATTCCCCATTGCTATATACTGACCAGAGCAAAGTCAAATGAGCGCCACTCTTACTATACACTAGAATTTTCAGTTCCTTCTGCCAATTCACAAAATCAAGCACAAATCACAGCCCAGAAGGGCCTACAGTGAGTAAATCTAGATTTCCTGGAATCTCTTAAAGAATCCAATGATGTGGAAATGCTGGTCTTTGGCATTTGAAATGCCTTTCGGACTAAAGGCACCTATGTCCTCACAGATCTTATGGTTGGAAGACTGTAGCATGGATTATGTAACAGTTTTCTACGGATGTGTTTTGGTTGTAAGAGAACCAACATAGCTTAGGCAAAAAAATAAAAAATAAAGGGGGGGGGGAGTTGATTCATGCACCTGAAAATTCTTATAGACTATCATGGTAGCTGTATCCAGGGGCTGAGACGATGTCATCACGCCTTTGAAGCTCTCCGTGAGCAAACAAGAAGGGCCCAGGAAGCCCAAGTTTCGTAATCCCAATGCGAACATACAGTCCATTCAAGGCTCTACCAGAAAGGTTCCACCAAAGCTGAAGGGCCTGAGTCATGTGTCCTCTTCTCTGATGGAACCACATGGAAAGGGTTGTCCCCAGGGAAGAGAAGTTCTATTATCACACAATCAGGGAAGGGATGCTGAGCAGGAAAAAAAGCAATTGCTGTCCACTATGAGATGGGAATTTAATGCTCTAGGTCTGAAGTTGTAAGAGGTATTTTGTTTGGCTTACACAATGTTTTGAAGAAAATTAGAGTAGACATTTTTAGGCTGTTTTATTTAAAAATCTAGATTTCTTGGCATCTCTCACAGAATCAAATGATGTGGAAACACTGGTCAAATCCCCACATTATTGTATTAATTCATTGGAGTTGAACCGCGGCTCCTCTTTTCTATGCTCACTACCAGCCTGCTTCATTCATTCTCAGCAAGTGGCAAGGACCTCTGGGCATTTGAGTATGTGACCCTCGCTGTGAGCAGAAACTTTCTCAGGTAAAGTAAGTTGAGGGTAATTCATTCTAGCCATAATTGTAGGTTCTGCTTAAGTCTTGGTTGACTTAGGTTCACTATGTGTAGTCATTGCCACAAACTTGTATTACGAATAAAATTAGTTGCATGCAATTGCAAAATAAAACAGATTGTTGAAACAGCCTACATGTGCAATATATATGTGTGCATAGGGAAGTGGTCTTTGGGGTTTGCAGCTGACAAGATTCTTCCAAGCACTTCAGATTCATTGCAGCCAGTTGCCTATGTAGGTATGACTCTGTATGTTTGGGAATGTATTTTTGTCCCATTGAAAAGACATTTAGGTGACAAATTTCTTGTGGCCTATAAGGATACACATCTATATTTTCCCATAGGGAAGTAGCAACCCATAGCCATAAATACCAAAGCTTTTTCATTCTGTGAAAGTTTCTGGCCTCCCATATTTAATAATGCAAAAGTGACATTACAAGCCCTTATGCTTTATTAATGTTCAGTGAGCACATCTTTTGTAATGTTTTATTGGATAATAAATTATGTAAATTGAGTGGGTAAGTGGAGGAGGTAGAAGAGCTTTTGGAAAGAGTGAAGAAGACTGAGGAATGCAATGTAACTAATTGAAGGAAGAAATATATTGCCTGCAAGCATTGCCCTTGGGAAAGATAATTCTTTGGCAGGACAAAGAAGTGGAAGATCTCTAGGAGAAAGAATTGACTTCTAACAGAAAAATGTGGGATAGGAATCTGAGGGACAAAAAGGCCAGTTCAGACCAAGTCACTGCTCTAGTGTTTCTGACTTTAGAAGCTGCCCCACTCAGGCCCCCCATAATTGTCTTCCAGTAGATAAAATACCTGGAAATGATGCTGTTTGGTAACCAGAAATTGCATACCACCCACTCTCTATTTTCTTTATTCTTACTAGTGTTTAGGTAGGTACTTGGTGGAGGAAGCATCTGAAGTCCTCAGTACCTTAGCATTTCCAAATGTAAAGTTTCTCATGATTACGAATCATCTTCCATTTGTAATTTTTGTTTTCTTTGACAAAGGTTGCAAATATTAGGTCTGTGCTATATGTCTTTTGGACTCTGAATCTTCATGGTCTATAATACAGTCCAATTAGAAGTAGAATAAATATTTGTAGAATGGTAGTTTTTTATTCTGCAAATGCTTTTAGGGTATTATTTGATATTCTGTGTTTCAGGTCCTATTTTAAGTGTGGAATACCTGTGGAGTACAGTATTTTCTTATAATCCTTTTTATTTCTGTAGTAATTTCTCCTCTTTTATTTCTGAGTTTAGTACTTGGGGGTATAGAGAACCAACTTTTGGTTTACTCTTCTTTTTCTAGTTTTTATGGTGGAAAATTTGGTGATTGATTTGAAATCTTTCACCTTTTTCAATATAGGCATGTATAGCTATAAATTTTCCTCTAAGAATTGCTTTCACTTCATCCCATAAATTACAAATACTTACGTAATTTAATTGTTTTTAATTTCCCTGTAATTTCTTTTTTGACCTATTGGTTTTTCAGGAGTGTGTTAATTTCTATAGATTAGTGACTTCCTCAAATTTTATTCTGTTATTGATTTCTAATTTCATCTCATTGTGATTGAAGGGCATACTTTGTATAAAAGACTTCCAGTCCTGTTAAAGAGCTCAGACTTAATCCTGGAGACAAAGGGAAGTTACTAAAGACTGTGGGAATGACATGATCAGATTAGTCTTTTAGGAAGATCAGTCTGAAGTGTGGGAAAATAACTTGTGAGAAATACTTTCAATCATATAAAAAACTATCTTAGAAGAAGAAAAAACAAAAAACCCAAACCAACTGCTAAAAGAATCCCAGCTGTTAAAAATGTTAAAGGTTAAAAACATTTACTTACAACTTCAAGAACAATATTTAAGAGCCCATTGGGACAATGATGTGCAAATATAGTGTATTGGAAGGAAAAAAACTACATAATCGCAGGTAAACCTTATTTGTTAAGAACAAGAGAGGTCCCAACCCTTCTCCCTCCACCCTCTTCACACCAGCCAGTGCAGTCTTTGTCTTTCGTTTAGGGACCAAATTTGCTCAACAAAATAAGCTGCCCACATGCTGGGGAAACTGCTATAGTGTGCCAGATAACTTTAAAAATTAAATGCTAACAGATGAGAGCCAGGTCTGACCCCAAGGTCAAGCAGAATTAACCTTAGCTATTTTGCCAATGGTCATTAAATAATAAGAATCTCCACAGGTAGTTTCTAAATTAGAAATTCTGAGACCCTACAATAGCAGGTGAAAAAATGAGCTCCAGAACACGATGATTAGAATTAGGTACTTTTCCGAACTTGCTCTTTAAAAAGAAATTATGCCATAAGTACTAAAATTCGATCATTAAAATTGGATTGTAGTGACAACTACTGGCACGTGACCAAATACTAAAAGAATCTCAGCTGTTTTAGAAATAAAACTTTTGCTTCCAACTTGAAGCAAAACTATTTAGGGTCTTATGGTTAAACTGATCTGCTAATACAGCATACGACAAACAAACAGGTAAGGGAAGTTTTTTATGTGGCAAATAAAATGCTAAAATCAAACTTTAAAATCAAGATTTTGAGAAATATTTGGCTGTAACTCACAAAAGACTTAAGACAAAGTAAATAATTATATATTCCTAAAAATTAAAATACGCAAATTTTCTAGAATAATTATAAACATAGAAATTTATCATTATTATGACATTTCTTAAGGTGTTAAAAAAAAACAATGCCACAATTACTTTGAGTACACAGTCAAATCTGTTATCTGAAAAGGACAGATTAATTATGTTTGCTTCTACAATTAGAGAAAGTCTCTACTTTCCATACTTTCTAAAAATAATTAAATAAATGTAATATTTCAAAATGGGTTTTGGGTATTTGTGATTCACCAACTTGCTTAATTATTTCAAAGAACCACCATATTTTTATAGACAGTATTATTTATGTTTACTGACCAATGTAAAAGACTCGCATATTGAAGAATGAAGTAATGGAAAGTACATCAGACTAGCAGGGTCAAGATATTCATTCCTTTGTTAAACAAACATCTGAGTATTACTTCAGTGCCAGACAATGGACCTTAAATTTTTTTAAGTCCCCGAAGAAACATGACACTACATCTCATCAAATTTCGAATGCAATCAATTATAGGACTAACTCTTAAAGAAAAAATGCTTTCAATTAAATTATGACACAATGCCTTGAATGAATCACATCCCTCTCACTGCTTTGATATTTTTTCAATCTATTCAAATAAATTTGGCAATTTTTCCTGCCTTCATTCAGTATGTTGCTTGACACTATAAATGGCAGCCTTTCTTTAGATACATAACGGTACAGAATAAGATCCATTTATTCTGAGGTACCTTCTTTCCTCAGCTTCCACAAAGCACTTTGTTGTTTTTTAAGGAAAAGTAAATGGAATTGTGGTGATTTCTCCAATAACAACTGTTTACTTCCCTAATATCAAATTTACATTTCTTACTTTGCTTCTCTCCTTTCCTGTGTGTTCAATAATTTTTTGTCTCAATGCCAACTCATAATGGGATCTTTCTGAAAATATTTAAAATGGCAATTACATCCAACCCAGGTAGCACTGACACCATGCACATAATGCAATCAAAGTGAGGGTATGAAATATGGCCACAACTGGGCTTGTACTAGCACAGACAATGACAGCCTGGCCATGGCCACCTCACTGATAGCAATTGGGAGGTACCATCAAGTGTTAGATACATTCCAAATTCAGAGATGTTAAAATGTGAAAAAATGTGTCTAAGATCGCAGCAGTAATAGCAGCAAACACTCGTGTAGCACCTTTGGAAAGCACAATTCTATTTATTTTACATACATATGTCATGAAAACCTATAAGGTTATAGATTATGTGCCTCTACATGAGAAACCTGAGGCATGGGGGTAACTTGCCCAAAATCACATGGCTAGCATGTGTCAAGTCTAGCATTTGAATCAAGATAACCTGGGTCTAGAGCTGCGCTTTTAACCACTGTGCATGCAACCTCTCAAGTTAATGATCAATAACTGGCCTTGTGACCTGAGGCAAATCATTAGAGACCCCCTTCTTTATGTGGAAAAATAGGGAACTGGAATGGGTAATTAAGAAGCTCTTTCCGGCCAGGACTGGTTTAGCTCAATGGATAGAGCGTCTGCTTGGGGACTGAAGGGACCCGGGTTCGATTCCAGTCAAGGGCATGTACCTTGGTTGCGGGCATATCCCCAGTAGGGGTGTGCAAGAGGCGACTGATCGATGACTCTCTCTCATCGATGTTTCTAACTTTCTTTCTATCTCTATCCCTTCCTCTCTGTACAAAATCAATAAAATAAAAATATATTAAAAAAAAAAAAAAAAGAAGAAGAAGAAGCTCTTTCTGAGGATGGAAACATTATCTTACCTAATAATAGAGAAACATGTAAAATTGACCATACCTCCGCTACACCCACAGCCAATCAGAGTGAGTATGCAAATTAACCCAACAAAGATGGCAGTTAATTTACATACATACTTGGGTACTGGAAACCTCCTCAGCACCCAGGTCACTCCCAGCCGGCCACTGGGCAGAGGCTTTAGGCTTGGGGAGGGGCCAAGCCTGGGATTGGAGGGAAGGGGGGAAAAATCAAAGGAAACATATCCTCAGGTGAGGATAAAAAAAAGAAAAAAAGAAAGAAAGAAATTATCCTATGAAAGACACATCTTGAAAATGCTTAAAGAAAGTTGTCATTTTTTGGTGATGAAGAGACTGGAGTCTGTGTTGATGAAAATACCTTGGCAGCTGTGGTTACTGGCAGTGGCTGCAGCAGCGGTGATGGGGCTGACGCCTTCCCCTGATCAGTCCGGTCACCTCCCACAAAGGGAAGCCAGACTGCCCAATGGGGAGCGGGCCTAAGCCATCAGTAGGACATCCCCTGAGGGCTCCCAGAATGTGAGAAGGGGCAGGCTGGGCTGAGGGACTCCTTCCCAGTGCACTAATTTTATGCATCAGGCCCCTAGTAATTACATAATCTTCTCACAGTAAAATTATACTTCCAAACTAGTTTCTCCATCAGTCAATACAACTCAAAACCTCCACTGCCATTAGTGATTAGTGAAAAAAAACGGAACTTCTACTACTAGTCTAAAATTGACACTCTGTAGAAAGTATTTGCAAAATAGACACACATGTACCACTTAATCTTTTTTATGGTGATGGTGAAAGGTTAACTATAGATAAAAATGACCCAATTTGTGGGTTTTACTTTTTTTTTTTTTTTGCATACTATACTTAAGATAGAAATTTAGTCACTTAAAATTTTAATCCAAAATCAACACAATTTCAATGTGTCAGTTTTAACAAATATTCACAGTATGGAGCCCCTTATTATTTTAAAAATCCTGTTCATTTATGAGGGGAAAAACAATAGATTAATAACAGATGCAAATACTGCAATATTTCCCCTCCTGACCGAATTTAAGGTGGAATTAAATGTACTTTATACACTTAACAACTCTTCTGCCCCAGTAGTCATCACAACCTTTCGATTTTCTTCTAAAGATCCAGCCAGTCACTCTCCTTCCTAGACAACCTTCCTTCAGACCCACAGCCTCTGATCACCAGACAACCCAGGAACAGTGAAAATAACTCCTAATCTTTCCATGTGAAGTTATCCTACAGGAGGAGAATCATAAAGGAAAGAGATCAAAATGTGAAATGTCTTTAAGCTTTCATTACTCATTCTTAAATGTCAAATACCGTATCAACTTTGGCAGGCTTTTCTCTTATATATATACTAGAGGCCTGGTGCACACAAATTTGTGCACTAGAGGGAGGTGGGTCCCTCAGCCCAGCCTGCACATTCTCACATTCTGGGAGCCCTCAGGGGATGTCCTATTAGGCCCATGGGGAGCAGGCTTATGCCATAGTCTGGTCTCCCTCTGCGGGAGGCGACCGGACCCATCACCCTGCTGCTGCTGCCACTGCCAGCCACTGCAGCTGCCAACCCTCCTCAGCCCTCACAGCCGCTGTGGCTTTTGTCCAGAAGACATCCAGTCTATCCTGTCTAATTAGCATATTATACCTTTATTAGTCTACATCATCCATGCAGACTTATAAACAGAAATTATTAAAAATAAAACATTAAAAAGATAATGGGGGTTGGGGGGTAAAATAGAAAAAGGGATATAAGTGAACTATTGGCAAAAGTAGGCTTAAAAAGAGACCAAGTGAGAAGGTGCTTGAAGACAGAGGTTCCTGCCAGCACAAAGAATGTTACTATTACATACCTTCCCATGCTGCCCAGCTCTTTCATAACAAATGACAACATCTTCCCACATTTCTAGCTTCTCAAATATCTGAAGGGCTGAACTGGTACATCCCAGCTCAAAGAGTAAACTTGCAAGTTGGCGCTAGAAAAATCAAGTTAAAATAATGAACATTTCTTTATGCAAAGACAGATTCCCATTTCACTTGCATGTTTATCTAATCTGCCATTCAAGGGTCTGCTTTTGCAATAAAATAATTTTCTCCTCTGTAAAATTAAGAAATTGGACCAAGTGTCTAAATCGCCTTCAGTGCTAAAACTATGGGTCAGGAGGTCAGAATCTCCACCCCAACATAGAGTTAGGAGCTACAACAGGTAATCTCATATCCTCAAGAAGAGGAAAGTAGTAATGGATATCTTACAGGAGAGTAAGAAATAAATGCTTTCTCTTACACTCCGTAAATAGCCTGGTATAAGGTTCATTATTTATTTGGCAGAAAGTCCTCACAGGGCTTTTAAATGTAAAATGTTACTTTGAAAATCAAAGCTTCTGTGGTTATCCTATTATTTAATTTCAAGGATTATGTTTATCTAGTTTTAAATTCTTTTAAAAATGTTTTAAAAGTCTAATATCATTTTAATCAAAATAGATATTTGAAGTAATGGACAATCTCCAACTATTTTAATTCTTTTTACTGAAATATCTGAGAACAGACATAAATTGGATATCATTATTTTCTAATACATTTATCTTTCAAAAGCAAAGTATATCCAATGACAAACAACAATACCTGAATGGCCCAGTGAGGTGGTACTTGACAGCAATAGAAAATCTTCAGACGCTCCAATACAGAGGTAGTCTTGTCTTCAAATTGGTCTGCAAGAGCCTTAAGAGCACAAATCCTAATCAGAATCTACATATATATATATAAAAATTTAAATTTAAACAAGATTCTTCTTGTAAAAGTTATAAAAGTATACACAGAAACAATAAAAAAAAAAAAGTCATGGTGATAAGGTGATGGGGCGTGTAAATTTTTTCTTGAATTTCTTTAAACATAAAAAAAAACTTTAATCAACATTTAAATAAACATGTACATTAAAACTTATCAGAATGTTTTTAAAACTAGAACTTCCTCTAACAGTTACTTCAAAGAACTATCCTTATTAATCAGCTCTTTTATAGTGTATCTATTTCACAACCCTAATGTCACATTGACAATGGTACTCTCTACTATGAATTAGAGAAAAATTATATAAAGAACTCAATTTAAGCCCTAATGGTTTTTGGCTCAGTGGATAGAGCATTGGCCTTTGGACTGAAGGGTCCCAGGTTCAATTCCGGTCAGGGGCATGTACTGTATTTTCCGGCGTATAAGACGATTTTTGAAACGAAAAAAAGTCAACCGAAAATCGGGGGCAAAAGACCAAAATTGCACAAAAATTACCTGCAGATCTTGACAGCAAAGTAAGTCTTTTCTTTGAAGTAGGGGGTAGTCTTATACAGCGAATTTAGGCCTAAACCTATGTTAGGGGGGTCGTGTTATACGCCGGAAAATATGGGATATATTGGTTGCGGGCACATTCCCAGTAGGGGGTGTGCTGTTCGATATTTCTCTCTCATCGATGTTTCTGGCTCTCTATCCCTCTCCCTTCCTCTCTGTAAAAAAATCAATAAAATATATATATTTTTAAAAAGAACTTCATTTAGGACTATTTTCTCATGAACAAGATGAAAGTGAAAGGTGAATCTATTTGATCACAGAAAGTGAACTATCTTATTCTTCGGCAACAGAACTGTAAGGCTGGACATTCATTCATGCAAGATCACCCTTAAGGGACAGAGGACAGTGAAAAGTGGTGTGCACTTGTGCACTGAAGAACTGCCACACACACACACACACACACCTCCCGCAACTGATATACCTGCACCAACCATGTCAAATGCAAAGGCTTACATGGGCCAAATAAACAAGGTTTAAGTTTATGTGGGCTGCAAAAAAACAGAAGCTTCAATTTTCATAGAAACGTAGGTTTATTTCGATAGAGACATGCTGAATACAAAGAGCTGAAATAAGTAATTGTTCACATAAATAGAACATTTTAATAAAAATCTATATTTTTTTCTTGAACATTTACTTACTAAACACTGAATAACAGCGCAAATTAATAAGCATAACACAAATAAATCTATTTTTCTTGTTTTTCGAAAGTGAAATATTTCCTGTTGTGCACACCAAACAAGTCAGTACAAGACTAACAATGTGGCCATCAGCTGCTAACATATTCGCTGCTACTATTAGTGCAGAGAAATGGTGCACCTGCGTGTAAGGCGCGTAAGGGAAATGAATGCAACACGATTATAGTAATCAGTCATTAGCGAACACTGTAGTTTTTTATTAATAATTATGTATAACAGGATATTGTAAAAGTTAAGTTACAAATTTTTTATTAAAATATTCCTTACATACCATTATATTGGCTGGGCTGCAAAAATATTAGTTGTGGGCCGCAAGAGGCCTGTGGGCCACAAGTTTGACATGCTTGACCTACAGGGATACTGAATAACTGAACATCTGGAAGCTACATCAGGAAGCAGACCAATATGACCAAGAGGGCTAAAGGTAGCATGGCCAACTGCAAAGTCAAAGGCTACACTATCCAGTGGTCAAGTGGTCAACCATCAAAAAAACTCACATATTCAGCATCTAAGTGAATGCAGACATATTCTGGAATTCCTAATCAAACACATGAACAGCAGCTCTATTATCATAATCGTCTTCACCTGTCTCTTAATTTGTCATTCAGTTTGTAGCAAATGTTTTTTTAAACTGTAACTGTTTTTGCATAATATAGTAATCAAATTTTACTTCCTTGCCAGTTGACTATTTTTCACAGCCCTATCTCATGAGGAGTAGATAGCAACTGGGCCACGCCAGCACAGCCAAAGGTTCGGAGCGCCTGAGGGAGGACCAGCAAAGGATAAAGAAAAGATAAAGAGAATAAGCTGGGTCTAGGTGGATCTTCAGTGCCTGGCTGAGGCCACAGAACAGATGCAGAGGCATGCTAAGCCTTTATTTTATAGTCAGAGGTAAACAAGCTAGTGGTCACCATAGTTACAGTGTTCTTGTGAGTTTCACTTGTTTTGGCAGCACTTGCTGCACCTCCCACAGTCCACTAGCTACCCAGGAAAGGGCTAGGAAGTAGTCATAAGATCAAGCTTAATTATGCTTAGAGGGCTGTGCCCTCTAACCTGGGACTTGTTGGTGACTTTGCCAGCAGGTCAGTCTGAGGCTTAACCCTATAACCGCTCCCTCCAAGTAACAACATGGCAAGGTTGGTTTTTTGGTGTTAATACACATGCTATGGTTATGTAGGAGAATGTCCTTGAATTTGAAGATGGTTGTGCACCATGCTGGCAACTTAGTTTCCAACACTTCAAGACCAAAAAGATAGCTGTACTGTACTTGAAACTTTTCTGTAAGTTTGAAATTGTTTCAAGTTTTACAAAGTTAATTTTTAAGACTGACATTTTTTTAAAGAAAAAGAAAATAGTAGCAAATATAAACTTCCTCAGAAAAAAAAGAGAAGACAAAGATAAGAATGTAACCTATCCCAGCAAAAGTACAGGACAAAAAGACTAGTTTCTGAGCAGGGAAATCATTCCTCAATTGGGGAAATCTCTCTATTATACTACCTTGTTTTCCCCGAAAATAAGACATATATTTAAAAAATTAATATATTAATTTTTTCTCCCAAAGTTGCGCTAGGTCTTATTTTCGGAGGATGTCTTATTTTCGGGGAAACACGGTAGGTGGGAAATATATAGTTAGCCTAAGAATATCCTGTAGAATGAGAGGCTACTCATTACATCACTTGTTTGACAATCCAAGATGTTATTCCATCAGGTCAGTCAGAACAAATTGAGACATAACCACACTCCTAAACCATCTTGGTCAAAATATTTTTAAAGCTTTCTGGCCTTACTTCAGAGAAGCTTAATAGCAAAAAGGTTGCATGCTTCTGCCCAAAGCTGTTTAGTTGTATGAAGGAGCAAAGAGAAGAAAAACTTCTGGCTGAATACATATGGTTACAATACATAAATAAAAGGTTCACTGAATTACTTCATCAAAAGAGAGGCAAACTTTTCTTTTTATCAAATTCTTTTTCTTTCTCTGGAAGGAAAAAAAAGGAACTAATGCTTATCTAATAATAATAAATTTACTTTTATGAAGTCCTAATTACATGAAAAGCTTTTTATTTTCAAGCAAAGCTCACTTTGTTTGCTGTAGTTACTACATCTAGCTTAAACATATTAAACAGTAAACACTTCATGATTATTAATAAACAATTCTGTTATGTATTTCAGATACTCTAAGATACTTTTAGATGATCTCAGAGTAAGTGTCCTTGATAGTCTCAGATCCTCTCCAAAGGCAAAGGCCACAGCAGAGAGAGGGCAGGGAACCAAACCTATTTGAGCCGGAGCCCATGAATAAGCCCGGGTACAAGTACACTCCCGCTTCACAAGAATGTGACTAGGCCATATGTATGATAAAGATTAAAAACAGAATTTTAACCTATTTTTACTCCTGCACAAAACATACTTCTCTGCACTTTAAGCAAAACAACCATCAAAATAAGATCCACATACCGCCAAAACTGGTTTGGCTCAGTGGATAGAGTATCGGCCTGTGGACTAAAAGGTCCCAGGTTCGATTCCGGTCAAGGGCATGTGCCTTGGTTGTGGGCACATCCCCAGTAGGGGGTGTGCAAGAGACAGCTGATCAATGATTCTCTCTCATTGATGTCTCTAACTCTCTATTCCTTTCTCTTCCTCTCTATAAAAAAAAATATATTAAAAAAAAAAAAAAAAAGATACACCTACCAACAAAACTAAGGGTCATGGGTAAAAGTACTCTTTTTTTATTTGCAAAGTTACTATAAATAGAGGGCATATTTACAGCACATCTCTACATTTTTCAGAGTAGAATTATTTCCAGCAACTCATTCTTAAATAATTCCATTATATTCAAACAAATTAGAATCCCATACAGACACGGTGAATAATTCCATTATACAAATAAACTGGAGTCCCTTCAGGAGAAACAGAGCTGGTAAGTGAAGTGACCTGAATCTGTTCTAGGTTTATCAAGCAGGTCAGTAACCACAATGACACTTACCTAGATTTCCTACATGATCTCTACGACGCCAATATTCTGAATATATGGCTTTATCAAAAGAGTATTTTTTTTATTTCAAGCATTTGGGGTTTGTTAGTTGGTTTTGGCCACCCTTAGCGGAACACAGCTGCACATACATCCGTTAGGGTGAGCCACGTACCCAAATAGTCTGGAAAAGAATGTAGGGTGGTGAATACTGGATGAGTCCTAGGAGAATGGGACTGAAAGAAAGTGAAGCCTCACTTACTACTGTGCATATTTATGCTCATGAACATGGGCGTAAACAATGTGGTCAGGAAGAAAACAGCACTTTGCAAGCTTTCACGCATACCCAGAAATTTAGGTAAATGGCCTCTAGATCAGTGTCCCAACCTTTCACTTGCCATTTTCTCTTTCCAGCTTCTAAATGTTATGAATTTCACAAGCACTTGGTTATAGTTAAATCTGAAGGTGGTCTTTTTAAGCGAGGGGTGGGAGTGAGGGAGTGAGGAGAGCAAACATACCTTAAACCAGTGGTGGGCAAACTCATTAGTCAACAGAGCCAAATATCAACAATACAACGATTGAAATTTCTTTTCAGAGCCAAAGTTTTTAAACTTAAACTTCTTCTAACGCCACTTCTTCAAAATAGATTCACCCAGGCCATGGTATTTAATGGAAGAGCCACACTCAAGGGGCCAAAGATATTAAAACATACTTGTTTACTTGTAAACAGAAAGAGGTCTAGAAGGATACAAACTATTGAGATTGGAAGGCAAGCAAAGGGGGAGAAACTCTTTTTAGTTTCCATTTCTGTATTGCTTACATTTTTTTATAATGACCAGGTATTGTTTCTAAAATTAAAACAATTAGGAACAGGGACATAGTTTAAAAAAGCAAAAACACACTTTGCCATTACTAACCATGTGCTTAGTCCAGATGTTACACATAATGCCTAACAGAGTATGGCATTCCATCCATATAAAAATAATCTAAAGGATCTCTGTCTCAAATTATTCAAACATAAGTACAAAGCTTAGTGTATGTTACTATGGCCAGTTTTCCCAATTAAGGCTTTTGTTATGACATGCCCTTAATCATTATTTAGAAACAAATAGTCATATAAATGACCAAATTCTAAAAGAGAAATCTTTCAACCTACACAGAGCAATAATCTCCACAATGGTACCAATCACCAAGGTCTGCGTCCTCTTCCCTCCAATAATTAACCATAAAAATCCCAATTCCTTCAAAGCATAAGTCACTTAATTTCAACAAAATCAGATTTTTTTAAATTTGTTTAAAAATTGTGAAATCTCAATTAACTATTTACCACAGTTAAAAAAGTCAAATTACAGTATGAACAATCTCTAGTGACAGAAAATGGCTATAATCTCAAATTCCCAACTCAATGCAATGTCCTTCCAGAAATTCAATGGTGAAGGAAAAGATCCCTACTAGGTAATTGTCCTCAGAGGCAAAACCACCCAGACAGGAGCAGATCATAATTTAAATTAACAGATTAAATAACATTCATTAGCAAGATTATTTTAATAATGAACATAAAATAGTCTCACATTAACCCTCAATGACTGAGCTCAGCTTATTTAAACTTAGGTTAAAGCAGTATGACAGAAGACAATGATGACAACTGGTTTGCACAACTTTTTTTGGTTGGGACATAAGATGGCCTCTTTGAATGTATGTGTTCAATTAATTTGCTTCATATCTGGATTTATACACGTAAGGAACTGCTGTCACCACAATGAAGGAAAACAAGACATGAGCTTATAAAAATGAAAAGGTTAGTATTGGATTTGGATCAGTCTGGGAGGGGGAAACTGAATTACAAGATAGAACAGTATTACTTTATACTCCATTGGCAAGAAGCAGGGTATAAAGAAACACTGGACAATAAATACTGAACATGCAATAAGTGAAGAACTCCAGCCTAGAAGAATTTCAAGGTAGAGTGTTTTTAATGGGTTGTCCTTTTTAATGGGTGGTCCTCAACCTGGAGCCCCTTTTCCTAAGTGACCTTATGGTGCTGGTTTATTCACCTTGAGCTGTGATACCCTACTTCCTCTGCAAGTTTCGCATGTCCACGTAGAAATCCCCTGCAAACCTGCCATCGTTAGGACCTGCCACTGGATCCTTCCATGTAATGGCCTGTTGCTGTGTAAGTTGTAGTCCAGACCGTGTCATTAACTAACCAGGCAACGGGGAGCCAGGCACCTGACCTCATCACACCTGCACTTTCCCAACTTGCAACATGGCAGGATTGAGCTTTGCCCTAAGAGCGCCTCCTAGCTTATTTTTCTTTCCACTTTAACAGTTTATCATCTTATCACTTTATACAGCTGAGGAAGGGAACAAATTTTCACAGAAATGAAAACTTTTTTGAAACATTGTTTTATATATATAAGTATTTTTCAAATCATTTTCCTCTTATTCTTCAGGTATGCAGTAATTTCAACAAACACAGTAATATCAAACTCTGATAAGAGGAATTGGCAAAGGTTTAGAGTATGAGGTAAATGGTTCAACAATGATAGAAAATTAGATAAATTTCATATTTATCTGTTATATGATCTGGCTAATTTCCAAAAACTCTTAACTGGAGAGTGCAAAGATTTTCTTTGAGATAAACCTTGCAGAGGCAGAAATAACAACTCCCTCAAAATGCAGCATTTGGTCAGCAAGATGAAGACACTCCAGGTATAGAAAGGCCAAGACTGGCAAAATGCTAGAGCACAGTGATTCAGCTCTTTCTTTAAGTCCATTTGCCCCAGCCAAAGCACATCCTGTTGTTTGATGTCAAAAAACATAACCTGCACAATTCATAGAATGATGCAGATTTTGAATTGAAAAGATGTATTATACACCTGTAAACAAATTTAATTCTATAGCTTTTTAAAAATATATATATTTTATTGATTTTTTACAGAGAGGAAGGAGAGAGGGATAGAGAGTTAGAAACATCGATGAGAGAGAGACATCGATCAGCTGTCCTACGGGGGATGTGCCCACAACCAAGGTACATGCCCGTGACCGGAATCAAACCTGGGACTTTTCAGTCCACAGGCCTATGCTCTACCTACTCAGTCAAACCGGTTTCAGCAGTTTTTTTGTTTTTTGTTTTTTGTTTTGTTTTGTTTTGTTTAATTGCTGCTACAATCGAAAAATTAAATGTTGATGATTACTTTATATGCCAAAGTTAATGGGAGAAATGAGTACAAAGCAAATTATTTCTAAGTCAAAATGTTCTTCATTAGTAAATTAATGTATTCTAGTATTATTTGCATTCAGAAGGCCAAAACTTTAAAAGATATTTAAACTGGTTGCCCCCATCCCCCTAAAAATGGTACTAAGTGGTTTCCTTGAACAAGACATCATACACTTATCTTAATAAAATATACATAGTTGATCATTTTTAACACTTTGATCATTTCAGCATTTTGCTGTTCTATTATGAAGTGATTTTTAATAAATAGAATTCTTTTCTTTGTTGTGAAGACCCATACATTTGGTTTCAAATTTTAAAATCCATGCTCTAAACAATAACAAAGATTTTGAGCAAAATGAGAGCTATCTCATTCTTGTAGATTCGTGACAGACATGTATGCTTATTGATGGCAATAAAGAGTTGAAAGAAAAACAAAAACTGCCACGTGAATCC
This sequence comes from Pipistrellus kuhlii, assembly GCF_014108245.1. NCBI lineage: Eukaryota > Metazoa > Chordata > Mammalia > Chiroptera > Vespertilionidae > Pipistrellus > Pipistrellus kuhlii. Next base: position 9,570,960 of record NW_023425438.1, read on the forward strand.
CTCCTACCTGTGTCTGCCTCATTGCCCGTTCCACTCGGCGTGTGCTTCCTCTCTCAAGTTTTGTCCGCAGGATCAAGGCCGACGTCTGAATGGCCCAAAACTTTGGTTGTGAAAGCAAACACTGATGGAGAAAAATAAATAAAATGAAAATCACAGAATTTACCAACATAATAGGTGTATATGGCACCATAAAGATCTAAAGGAAATAGAAGACATTAAAAAACTAACGCTTTAAAATGTGTAACACTATTTGGCAGGAAATTTTATTATAAATAAAATATGATTCAAGAATTTCCAAACGAAGGAACTGTTTTCACTAAGTAAACCTGCAAACGGATTCTACTACCTACAGTGGTGGTATCACTGCCCTTTTTCTCTTCCTTATTCACAAGGGGCCGCACAGCACTCAGCACAGAGCTCTGGAACAATGGGAAAGTTTCCAGGTCAGGAAGAGCTCCACTGGAATCCCAGCTCCACCAAGTGTGCCGATTAGCTCCTGACCTTGGGAAGTTAGCTGACCGCCCTGGTCTACTTTCCTTCTCTGCAAACAGCAGGGTTGGGAAGATGAAGTGCGCATTGGAGAAGCTTCACAAAGCCTCCCTGGTGCCCCTCAAGCACACAAGCCCTTCCCAGACTCCTTTGACTCCCCTTTCTCTCATCCTTCCCAGAAAGTCACCACCCCGAATGGGTGCGGGTGATGACACTGAAGTCTGATGGGGGTTCAAGACACGCTACCCCCAAACTGAGGGACCTTGAGGGTAGGAGTTTGAGAAAGCTGAGGGAGGAAGGTCTCTCTGACCCCGCCCCGGCCTTCTACCCTGAAACAGCTCATCGTTGGTGCCTTCTCTTTAACCTGCAGAAGGAGCTCCCTGGCTTCCGAAGACCAATGGGAGCGGAGAAGATCCCAGCGATCAGTCTCACTAAGATTCCCCAGGCTGCTGCCCTCCGACCGCTCCTCTCCCGGCCTGCCACTCTCATCAAACCTCGCATAAAAAATGCTCGCTTAATCAACGGTTTCTTCGGGTCACTTCCTCATGAAGGCTCCCATGTCATGTAAATCCAGTACTAAATTAGTGTGTGTGCTTTTTCTCCTGCTAATCTGTCTTCCTCAGTTTAATGATCAGACCCACCCAGGGACCCTAAGAGGGTGGAAGAAAACTCCCTTCCCGTGGCCTCCTGCTGATCACTAACCAGCAGCATCGCAGCACACACATCACCCAGGGGCCTGCCAAGTCAGAGCCCGGCTTTCAGGAGGTTTGCACACCAAAGGGGGGGCCCGGGGGCGGGTTTTCCTCAGAAAAACAACAAAGTCAGACTGTTTTCTATGCTGGCACGAGGACAGGAGTTAGTCTGAGACTTTCATGTGAACGGCAAGCAAGACATTTCACTGAACGTAAAATGCAGTCTGGCAAAGAGACATTTGCAAAGCTTTAAAGGAAGAACTGACTGGATAATGATATCGCTGAAGAATGCATTTATCTTATAGCCATTTGGCTGGGAGATATAAAGAATCAGGAAAGCCTTTCTGAAAGGAGGTAGCA